>NC_136665.1:9089183-10289955 GCF_903797595.1 Erithacus rubecula | reverse complement strand
GAGCGAAGAGAAGAGAAGAAAGAGAAGAGAGAAAGAGAAGAGAAGGAGAAGAGAGAAGAGAAGAGAAGAGAGGAGAGAGAGAGAGAGAAGAGGAAGAGAGGGAAGCGAGGAAGGAAGAGGAGGGGAAGAGAAGAGAAGAGGAAGAGAAGAGAGAGAAGAGGGAGAAGAGAAGAGAAGAGAGAGAAGAGAAGAGAAGAGAAGAGAAGAGAAGAGAAGAGAAGAGAAGAGAAGAGAAGAGAAGAGAAGAGAAGAGAAGAGAAGAGAAGAACCCAAACTTAAGCTAGACCGCATGAAACCAGAGCTGTGAAATGCACACCAGTTTGCTTACGTCTAACTAGAAGCAGTCCAAAGCAGAATCCAAAAGTTATTTGTGAGATTTTGATGCCTGGTGAAGAGAACTTTTTAAAGAAAAGGAAAGAAACCTGTTGCAGGCTGAAAAAGTCAGTGCTTTACACAGCTATTTTCATGAATCCAGAATGACAGTCCATACATTATTTAAACCACCCAATTATTGAACAGCTCAAACAGGTTCTCTCTACACCAGTCAGAGTTGACAAGGGCTCACAGAAAACTTTGCAAAACATTCTGCTTTCAGTCAGTTCTGCTCCAGCCACGGCAAGTTTTGCTCCTTTGCCTGGATTATTTGCATGAATCAAGGCCTTGCTCCTGTCACCTCTTCCCTGCCTCAGAGCAGAACCTCTGGTGTTAGCAAGAGTCAACTGTGCTTCTTCAGAGAGAGGTGTTGTAGAGCTTCATGGCCCCAGGCCAGTGCCTTCACATGCAGAGATGACTCCACTGGAACATCACAGCACTGATAGAACAGAGAGCACAGGAAAAGAGGAGCCTTTAATAACACCTGCTCTGAGATCTGTTAGAACTGGAATAGCAGACATTAGCTGCAAGGCAAGTGCTCCCATCCATGGGTTTCAAGAGAAAACTGTGTTTAAATCCTCTCCAACACTCACACAGTGAACTGACCACCCTTGGGTATCAAAAAGATGCATAAGCCATAAAAGAAATCAGAAGTCCACGTTTCCAGATAAAATCCACACAGGTAGGTCTCTTGCAAGCTGTGGAACTGGGAAGAAAACCAAACTTTTTCACCCTTCAAATAATCTCTGTTTTTCAGCCTGTGTTGGAATGAAAATTTTTTATCTTCAATTGAAGTATCCTAACAAGCTCTTTTCCTTATAACAATCCTTTGCCTCTCCAAGATTTTCTCACATCTGAGTCACAAAGTTTTGTGTTTATGTTGGAAATGTGTGTGAGCAGATCTTCCCTAACTAGTAGGGCATTGGCAAGAAGCAGCTGAACAAGAACATGCTCGTGCATGCACAGACACACTCAATGGACCCAGCACAGCTAGTTTATAAAATCTAATACATGGCAAGCACTGTGAGCCTTATGCTGCCCATAAATAATTCACTGCCAGGATGCTTGTAGGAACAGCACCTTCTGCATAGTCCACAGGAAATTCTAACAGTACCAAGCCCTGCTGACTCCAGTATTAATCCTGTTATTACTGCAGTGCCAAAGGGCCAGCACAGAATGAGCCCCCTTTGGGCTAAGCACTGTATAAACACAGACTCTGGAGTTTAAAAGGACTTTGGGAGGAGAAATCTGTGGTATAACTATGTTAGCTCAGCCCCAGGACTGTCAAGACACAAAATCTCTTTCCTCTCCAAGAAACAGCAATAGCTTTTAGGCAAAATTCTCTGATTTGTGTTAGAAATAGACCCAAGCTGCTGAGTCTGGAGTCTGATAAGGTTGTCAGTATCTCAAGCTTTAAAAATTTTGTATGAGTTTGACTTACTAGATTGGTCTGTGCAGCATGTTGCACCCCACTGGGAGGAAGTGGATGAGCAGGGAGGAAGAATATGTCCCTCAGAGGGACCTGAGGGGTGATGAAGGTCCTGGGAGGGGTCCTGTGCACTTGTGGTGTCTCCTGATGAAGGACAGGAGCACATGGGCAACTTTCCTCGAGGATATGGGGAATTTTATTTAATTAGATTTTGATTAATTAATAGAATGTTGTAAATCTGTGATTGAATAAGGCCAGGCCCTGGGCATGCTGAGCAGCCCACATCCTTCCTAGCTTTCCCCATCTGCTCCCCCAGTCCCTGGCTGTTTGGACACTGACTCCTGACTGAGCTCCTTGTGCCTGGAGATCTGGGCAGGATCAAGTTTGGAGTGCAGGGTGCTGATGTTTCATGAGCTGCTTAGGAGAGATTTCTAACCTGGAATATATCTGCACCACCTTCAGTAGAGACCTGCTTCCCTTTGGACCACAATAGGATCACCTACTGGGTGGTGCTCAGGTTTGTGAAATCTGTCCATCCAAGCAAAATGAAACCAGGCTTGGTTTGGGGCTACAAAGTTCCTCCAAAGGCCCAAGGAGGTATTTGAGGGAGACATTATTCCTCTCCCTGTGCTCAGCCACCCATCCCTGGGGCTCACCAGGTTTGTGCTCTCCTCTCTCAAGCACAAAAAGCCTTTGGGCTGCTGCCAGAACAAGTCCCCAGGAGTCCTGCCTTAGCCTGCTCTTGTCACTTACAGAGGTTCCTGCCACAGAACTGCCTTCCCAAAACCTCCTATGTGCCCTTCAGACATTAACCTCAGATGATCTCTACCCAGGGCAAACAGAGAAGCTCAGGCTGGAAAGCAGCAGGTGCAATAGAGGATGCAGGTAGAAGGCAGAATCAATGACTTTAAGAGAAAAACTACAATTGCACCCCATGCTGTCACAAAAAACAAGCCATAGCCCAGCTAACAGAAGAGAGAAACACACTTTTTTTCCCATCAGCCAATGACTTAAATTGATCTAATGCAGGAAGTTGTCCTGACTAATCCTAATTTTATAGAGTCTAATGGCCATCACTTAGCTGTGATCACACTTTACCCAGTGTGTGAAAAGGACACAGGTCGAGCTAGGGTGGATGGGAAGGCAAGTGAGAGATTTCTGCTTTACAGCTGTTGAAAATGAGGCAGGAAAGGAAGGTGGAGGGGAATAAACCCACCCTGACTGAGCAAGGCAGTTCCTCAGCACATCACAAACTGCATGAACACATCCTGAACTACTGCAGAGATCTCCACCTGCATTGGTTCTTAAAGATTATTCCCCCTGTAATCTGCCTTTTAGGATCCAAATGGGCTATGACAAAAGACCTCTGATTAAGCACTTCTTTTGCTTAGTTACACTTCTGGGTGAAATTGGTGTCCCTGAAAATAAAATAACTGAATTAAAATGAAAAGAGAGAACACTCATTGCTGGCTCTCAGTGCTGGAGGCTCTTCACTGTCTAGTCCAAAGTTACTGGAATTTTGGCCATAACTCATTCTGGGTTAAATACAACATTTTACTCAACCAGAAATAGATTACTTAATCTTAGGTTTTGGGAAAGTTTTTGTAGCTCTATGAAACATTCATATTAAAAAAAAAAAATACTCAGGTTACTTTTCTTCTAATTTGAGGAAAACTTTTTAAGTATTTTAAAACAGAACCCATTCACCAAAACAGAAAAAGCTGCAAAATTATTTGGCTAACCCATGCTGTAATTCAATAAAATGATTATGAGCTAGTCCATCTAGCTTTACTATCAAAAGAAAGTAAGCTTCTCATTTAAGTTTCTTTTTCCAGTGGGATTTTATAGAGCTTAGAGGAGACTTATTTTTTCTCATTTTCTTTAAAAATTATCCAAGAATTATCTTTATAAGGACCATGGTGGCTGCAGGGGGAACAAGCAAATTAAACTAACTAAAACCAAAACCAACAAACACAGCAATATTTCCCCAATGCTTTCCCTGCACTTGGGGAAAGGAAAGATAAAATTGAACATCACAGTGCACAGTGAGCCCGTCTCCTCTCCCTCAGCAGCCCAAGTGCTCCCTGCTCAGGAATGCTTCCCAGCCATCACAGCTTGTACCAATCCACATTTAGCAATCCAGGGCACACACACCACTTCAGCTCAAAGCTCTGGTTCTTGCTTTCCCTTAGGACAAGTGAAACGCTGCATCACACAAATGTGGTACAAGGGGCATCTCTGCTGAGCAGTGCAGATGATGCTTGCAGGACACATGCATGGCTGGAAATTCTGAAGTGACAAAGTGAGGAAGGATGGGGAGGTGACCCCTCTTTCCTGTGATGGCCACTGGCTCTGGTAGGGAGGAGAGGTGTGTTTTACTCATGGAATCTAAACTGCATCCAAAATAGCTACTGAAGGGTGGGAGATAACTCATCTGAACGTGTCTCAGAGTTCTGCTCTTAGGAAGGCTTGGTGGCAGGTTGGCAGTTGGAAGGAGCAGAGGGAGTTCAGCCCCAGAAACCACATCTGCATTGCCAGGCACAAACACCTGAGCCACTAAAGGGGGAAATGACCCCATGGCTCACCCAGGCAAAACCCTCAGCTTGGTAAGAAAGGCAGTGCCTGTCACAAACAGCAGAATGAGTTAGTGTTTCTTTGAAAAAGTGATTCCATAACTCCCAGGTCACCAAGCAGAGGGAGCCTGAATTGCAGAGCATTGCTGGCACAGCTGAGGTAAATCCTCTTTAGAGGTTCTTCACTGCCTGGGAGAATTGGTTCTCCTTCATCTCAGAGGGAATTTTCCACAAACCTGAATCTCTCTTAGTAACATACATCTGTTTTTATGGGTCTACCCAGCTCTCATCAGGAAACTGAACAAAAATTTGGTAATGAAGAGTTCAAAGTATGGATTAGCGGTTTGTTCCAAACTGGCTCCTGAATTAAGCCAGAGTGGGAAGCCAGAAGCATCTCTGAGCAGCTGGCCAAGCCCCTGAATCTGTAGAACTGATGGGCTCAATTCTGCTCTTCTTTGCCCTGCTGCACACACACCTGAAAAGGTCAGGGAAATCACTCCATCCTGACAACTCTGGAGTAGGAGGGTAAAAGCAGAGATTTATATTGAAAGATATAAATCCTGTGTTTTCAGGTTTATACACTGCTGTTCCAAGGGAGAGAAAAAAAAGTGAATTTCCCTCAGCCCCAGAGACCTGAAAATTCAACAATGTCCATACAGATGTCAGAACAACTCTCTCCTTCATCTCTCCTTGAGATCTCAAGCACCTGCTTCAATATTCCTCTAAACATAGGGGCAGTTGGTGTTTCAGATGTTTTACTTTGCAACTGAATGATTTTTTTTTTTTTGTCTCTTCACCATTCATCCCCATGCTTCTTTTTGCAATTATGTTGGCTAATTTGCAAGAGCACAATCTTTTGCCTTTCACCTCTCTCCCATTACCCATTAGGTGTAAACTTTCAAAGTAAATATTCCAGAGACAGAAGTAGGAGTTAGCTGAAGATTTTGCTTTTGGTGGTAGGTTCTGTGGATAATTCTTGAATGGGGGAGATCAGTAAAGCAGTAGGAAACCTGAAGTTTTAGTGATTCAGCTCATTTCCTATCAAACCTTGAAAAAACAGTGGAAGAGCCATGATTTGCCCAGAGAACAAAGTAATTAGATAAAGCAGGGTAAAAGTGTGTTTGATAAACTCTTCCCCCAAACCCTCAGTGGTCTCAAGCACAGAAGTTTGGTGCTCCCACCAAAAAGAAGCATTTCCAAGGCTGCCCATCAGAACAGGGGAGAAGAAAGGTGGGAGGCAAGAACAAGGAATTGAGGGGTCCAGATGGAGCTGCAGAGCCACAAGTCATGTGCTGCCCCACCAAGTGTGCAATTCCTGCTTGCCCTGGGCTGCTGCAGCTGCCACCAGAGCCCTGAGCTGGAGCATCACAGCCCCTCCATCCCAGCCCCACTGCAGCATTTGGCAAGGGCTGGCTCCTCACTCCTCCCCATGCACAAATATCCACCACCACGCCTCTGGGGAGAGAGGAAATTGTCAGCCAAGCAAATTGCTTTTTGGATTGCTTTTTGTCCCCTTGTGAGAGCTTAACTTTAGGAGCTATCATGGGAAGGGGTGACATGATCAGGTGAAAACCCCACATCCCAGAGGTTGCTGCAGGAGCACAATATATATTAATAAACTAATTCCTTGCAGCTGAGGCAGAAGCACAGAGCAGCCACTGCTTCTTCAGAAGACTATAGATTTTTGATGAAGCAGTGTGGAGAAAAGACCTATTTTAACCTAAATAATAAAAATAATAAAGGAAGACAAATAAATAAATAAGTAAATTCTGCTTGATAAATGCATTATTAGCGTAGTAGGAGCAATTACAAGAAGAATGGGAAGTGACAGCTGCAGGTCCCAGATAGCCAAAGCACAAAAGGGGAATTTTAGACAAATGTCCTTCAGATAATGGATTTATTTCTCATCTAGTTTGGGGAGGGAGGTGGGAGGTATGGGAAGCATTAACTGGCTGTGCTTCACATAGGGAGCAGAGATGCTGCAGGAATAATTTAGCTTTTCTTTTCTTCCCTGGTGCATCTGACTTCATATTTGTTGAAAGCAATGTGGGTTTCTCTGTCCTCACCCTCCTTGCTCAGAGCTATTCCCATAAAGAGAAAGAAAAGAGGGTCCTGGTATTACCTTCTCTATAAGCATGTCCTTTGGAAGCTCAGACTAATGAGAGTGAGGTGACCTCTGGCAATGGGATCACTGGTTTTGGGAGTGTCCATGCTGGGGGGGCAATGGAAACTTGATGGCAGCAGCCCAACAGAAACAACTCAGAGGCTGCTCTGAGAGGCCACTTCTCCAGATACCTCAGGGACTTGCAGAAGTAAGGTCTGCCCATGAGTATCTTATTCACCAGGCTCTTTGCTTTGCCTGATCAGCCTCCCCAGCACATGAAATCCTCTCTCCCTTTAGCATAGCCCATCCATTGCCCAGAGCAATGATTTTCAACACAGCAGCACTGCAGCCCTGGTGGGCCAAAGCAGCATCTCTTCCACTGTGAGTCCTTCTACATTTGTGTCACCCGACCTCAGGTGTGTGTATACCCTCTGTTGACTGATGCTTGGCTGGGACATGGAGGAGAAGCAGCTTGATGGAGCCACAGGGGATCACTCTGCTCCAGACCTTGTGCCAAATATCCAAGGTAAAGTTGCTGGGGTCTTGCCATAAAATCTTGCCTCAATGCTTTTCCCAATAAGGATGAACAGTGAAAAAAGTGAAGAAAATTCCCCCATTTTTTCCTACTGACCACTTGTGTCCATTCCCCTGCATGGACACACCTGTTGCCCTTTTCATGTGGAGCACACACCTTTTGCTGCTTTAACCCACAGCACTTTTTCAGCCACACAGTAATGAAAGCTTTCAGCCTTTTTGAGGAGCAAGGGAAGGCACAGGTGATGGGAGTGGAGGGAGAATGACTTCCCTGGATGGCAGTGTGTTCCATAATAACAGTGTGAGAACCAGTTGCAATTTTCTGGGGATGATGACACCGAGGTCAGACAAGTTGTATTATAATTTACATCCAGAAAAATGTAACCAGACATGACCAGACAATGAAGGAGCACTCTTTCAGTTATTATGAACAAAAGAACATGCAGCAGAAAATCATAGAGGCTCTCTACAAGACCCCCTTTGCCTTCAGTTTAGCTTCATCCCAGCATAATTGCACTCCCTGGTTTGCATTAGTATTTTCTCCTGCCTCTCCCATGTCCCCTTCTCCCTGTGTGTCATTCAGAGCCATTAGCAAAGATTGCACAACCCTACCAGGCATCCCCGAAGGCATATATAAACTTTCCTCACAAAATATGATCAGTCCAGCCTGAGGCAACACCCAGGAGGGAAGATTTCAGCCTGAGTGGTTACAGTTTGGGAAAGGTGCAACAGAAAGTGGCATGTAATAATAGGAAATGTGAGGCAGCCCTAATAGAAAGCACATTACAGGCCTGTGCTCTGCATATAATGTCTTGTCTCCAAGTTAATTGCTCATCAGTTTGGTACATAAACAAAGACTGATGCTGTGACTGTGCAAGTGGCAGGGCTCATTCCACCATGAGCTCCTTGCTACTAAAAACAGGCTGTCCTTTGTGTGCTGTCCCCTGCCTGCCCAGGATGGAAAGGTCTGGGAGAGAGCCCACAGAACAGGTGTCCCTCTGGCCCCAGGGAGCTGAGGGGTCATGTCACCCTGCAGTGGCTGTGCTTCATCCTGCCACGTGGAGCAGGGTTACTGCAGGGTTTGCTCATCTAAATGCAATCCCTTCTCCAGCCACAGGAGGCTTACAGGCAGATCTTGGAATTGCAGCTCATGGATGTGTTTTGAAACTCTGCCAGTTTTGCTTGGTAAAATAGGCACCTACAGGCACTGGTGACAACAGCACTGGCACTGCTGATGCAGAGTAATTAGAGCAAATCTGAGGCTGGTGAACAGCAGCATCCTGAGGTTAGGGTGTGCCAGAGGACTGGATGCAAACCCAGCAGGTCTCTGCTGAGCTGTGAATAGGTCTGAAGCTGTAGGTCTGAAGGAATCTGAGGGAAGAGAATTAATCAGGGTGGGGGACAAGGGTTGGATGGCGATAAACAGGATTGTGAGGGGGTTACAGAAATGACAGGTTAACCACAGACAGACTTGGTTATTCTTTTCTTTCAAGAATCTAGATTCACCCCACATGAAGACAGGTAGGACATAATTCATCCGCTGCTCAATTCTCTGAAGGTGTCACCTGGAATACATTTACACAAGCAGCTGAAAACTTCACATCAAATTTATAGACCACTGAAAGGAGGAGAGGAATCCTGTACATGACATCATGATTTGTTTAGCTGGATTTTGCTTCTCCAACCCTTTTGCCATTCCTGTGTGCAGAGGACTCTGCTTATTGCTCTTGAAATGTTACCACAGTTCCTGCTCTGGCTCTTCATTGCCATCGTTCCCCTCTGAGCCTAAAAAAGGGAAGGGGAGAGAAGGGGAAGCAGTATTATTGTTTTTGAGGTGGGTAGTGGCTCTGTGGTCCTTCACATCCAGGAGAGGTCAGTCCACACCACCAAGTGAAGCATCACTCCTTAAACATCCCTTGCTCTCTCTGGAGTGGTTGTTCCTATGGTGGCAGCTGAAACTCCTGCATGGTTGTGGCACAGATGGAAATGAGATCACTCCTCTCCTAGGCAGTGCAGAATTCAGCCTATTCCCACTCCTGTGCACAAAAAACAGGAGAGGGCAGCTCAGTCTCAGTGCACACCTGCAGGGATAGAGGTGTGAAGGAGGGGGTGTTGCAGCGACCAGAATTAATCACTACACCACCCACAAAGTTATAAATCCAGAGATCCAAACCATCCTATCCATGATCCATGGGTACCCTTGAGTGCATGGTATCTCACAGGGGACTACCTCAAGAGCTATTTTCTCCTTTACCTAAAGACACACTTTTCCTGTGCTGAGTGTAAAGACAGCAACCTGGGAGCCCAGAAAGGCTGTCTCCATCACCTGGAAGACTGCACAGCCATCCTAAGCAGGACAAACCTCCCTTCTGCAACAGTTTCTGCTTTGTCCCTGGGGCTGCCCAGAATATCTCTGCTGCTTAGAAGGGTGTACACACATATGTGTGCATGGACTGAGGTGGGCATGAGCAGGAGCTTCACTACTCAGTAAGGTCAGCATCTCACAACTAATCTGATGAGTCTTTAAGTCTGCACCAAGCCTGTGGCCACCACATTGAAGACTAAATCTGCCTGACTTCCTAAGAATTGCACCAGCATCCCTTTCTGACCCTGGGACAAAGCTCCTTGGCACTTTGCTTGGCAAGACTTTCTAAGTAGACCTAAGGGCTATCAATGAGAAAAGCCAAAAAATCTGGTATTCCTGATTGCATGAACACTGCTCTCACCTGGAACCACAAAACAGGAGGTGAGGTGTAGTGTTTGGGAGCTAATAGGTCTAGACAGATCACCAGGCTGTTTCTAAATGGCAGAGAATGAATGGCCAGAGGTGAAAATTGTCTCTTCTCGGGAGTGCACTGTTTGCAATAGTCTCGCTGCCCAGGAGGATGCTTTAAGTTATCCCATGGCAAAAGATATTCTAATTTGTCTTCAGCTCAGCCTACAAGTCTGTAATCAGAGCTGCTAATCTTTAATAAAAGGGGTTCACAGGAGCCTTTGTTTTTAATGACATGGTGGGTGATAGCTCTTTCTTGTTATAATCCCCTCTCAGAAAGCATCTGATGGGGAAAATGTCTCCCTTGACAGTTGCTTAAATTTTCATTTACCAAAACACTGAATAAACTTCGTGTTGTCTAATGGAACTAGAAGGAATTGTGACACTTTTATTGTTTGTTTACTTCCTCACTGGGGCACCAACCTAAATTGAAGATGTCATCACACAGCAATGAGAATCAAGCTTCTTAATTTAACTGACTGCTTGCAAACAAGGTCTCCAAAGCACTGCTCAACCACACAGACTTTACAGGACCACAGACTGAAACACATCAGGAGCTACAAGCAGGAGAAGCAATGCAGTGGGGATGTAATCCCAGAAAAGCTGCTTCTTTTACAGGGTATTCACAGAGGCACTGGACAGATCATATCTGTAAAACAGCAACGGGAGACAAGAGAGGCAAATTTTCCTACAAATCCTACATAATTAGCAGCTGCTGCTGGATTAATGCTAGCTTTAATTCTGAATGGGTGGAGTGGGGGTCGGCATTTCTTACATGAATTCCCTCTATTATTCACTCTTTTTATGCCCTTAAAACCGGGAGTAGAATTACTCTCTATTTACACAGCACTAAGCAAGGAGAGGAGGCAGCAGTTGAGATGCAGACAGAGGAGCAGTCCCCCACGGATCTGTGAGATTTTCAGACAGATCAATGTTGAGCTTCAGGTAATTGGCAGAGATCCTTTAATGTCGAGTTTAAACACTCACTACTAGAAGAGAACGCAATTAGGCAATGAGATTTGGAAGAGTCTGAAGTGCCAGGTATAATAATTCAGCTGTAGTGAGCTGTTCAGAGGAAAGCTGAAGGCTGAGAGCTGTCAATTACACCAGAGGTGAATTAATACAACCAATTTCATGCACTGAAGCGGTCTTATTATTGCTATGATCACATTTTATTATGAAGCAGTTTGGGTGAGGTTATTTTTTTTAATTTATTATCTAGGTTAATTTAGTACAGAGGCAAATAAGTTATGAGTTGGGAATTGTATTAATTTCACTGCTTGGAAATATTTTAATAGCCGATTAGGTTGTTTGTTAGTTGATGCTTTTTTCCTCTCTTCTTTCTGTTCATTAGAAAATTAGTCTTTCTTACAAGAAACACCACAGGTTACCAAACCATAACCTATCCTTGTTTTTATCCCCCACAAAATTTACTGGTCACCCCTAAACTCAGCTTCCTTATCATACATATCCTTGCTTTTCCTGTGTGCATTTTAAGGACTTACCTCTCCAGTGCAAACAGAAGCAGATTTTACTGTCTGGGGGGAAGCCTCCCCATCCTCCCCAAGGCAAAATACTCATACAGCAAGCACAAGGGGCTCAGCAATCAGAATCCACAATCAAAGAAAATCATCATAGAATCATGGAATGGTTAGGGTTGGAAGGGACTTCAAACATTATTTAGTTTCAACTCCCCCTACATAGTCAAGATCACCTTTCACTAGTCCAGGTGGCTCAAGGCCCCACCCAACCTGGCCTTGAGCACTTCCAGGGATGGTGGATCACAATTCAGCCACATCAAGCAAATAATGTCACATTTTGAGGGCAAGATTGCACTGTACCCTCCCAGCCTGCCATCAGCAGCACTGCTCTTTGCAGATCAGGCAGGCTGCAGGGGAAGCACAGAGCTCAGGGAAGGTGCTGAAGTGGCTTCTGATTCTGGGTCTTGATGCAAAAGTATGCATGGTGCACATTTGGGATTGGCAGGAAGCTGTCTCTTCACAGGATATGGCACAGGACACCAGTGATGCCAAGGACATGAACACAGATTGGGCACAGCACAGGGGACTGCAGGCAGGAGGCTGATGCTGCATTCTTGCAGTGAACAATGCTCCTGGGGGCTCCAGCCAGCACCTTGTAACTGCACAGACCTGCTGTTCTCAGAAGAAGAAAGGAAAAAGCAGAGTTGAGGGAAGAATAAATAAATTCTGTAATCTCTCATTTCCTTACAAAACTATGTGAGATAGAAACAACAAATGTTTGAAAGCCCTGAGATGATACTGGGAGTATTGCTCATCCCATTCAAAGAAACAGGGATGTCTGAATATTGACACTTGCACACTCTAGACCTCTCAGGCAGTTTAGAGGAGTTAATTAGCTTTTCACTTTGAAAGGACAGTGCTCCAGGATTTTCCCCCTCTACACGTGTGGCACAGGTGCTGAGAGGTTTCTGGTCTGCTAGCATTGTGGTGGAGCAGGAGTGTCTGCAATGCCAACCACAGCCCCTGCCTCTGGCAGGTCACTCACTCCCTGGGACGTCTCTGCCTTTCCATGACCTGCTCTGAATGGGAAAATCCTTAAAGTGCCTCACAGTGAGGGAAGAGATCCCTTCATTGCCTTGGCTGCAGATATATCAGCACAGCCTGAACAGCTCTAGCTGCTGGAAGCTCAGAAAGTTAGAGGAATCCTACAGTAACATTTTTCTTTGCCTTAATTACCGAAATAGACAAATGGGAAATTGGCCCATCATGAAGATAAATAGCAATAAAAAAATGCAGTTGAGAAAAGTGTTCCTGCTAAATTGTAATTAACCACCCACCAGCAGCTACCTGACAGAGGTGAGAGGGGAGGCTGTGAGCAGCCCCTCTCATTGGCCATCAGCACTCCTGCAATGCTCCTCGTTACTGCACCTCTGGGGCACTTAAAAGCACCATTCTGCTTTCAGTGCAATTATAAAAGGCCACTTACATTTGCCACCCCCCCCTCTTTGTCTCCCCACCCCAAGATCTCTAATAGTCTAAATTATCAGCAAATTGCCTATTTGATAAGGGCAAGCCATTTTGCGTTGAGAGCTGAACTATTTCCCACTTCTGGGGGATAATATTAGGCAAATAACAAGCATCATTCTTTTGACATGTACAATTATTTGGCAAGTGTATGTTTGAATAGCCTGCTCCTTTGTGTGACAGGGTCCGTTCCCCATTAGCATACTTGACAGATGAATATGCTTGGTCCTTGTGGAAAAACCTGGCAGTAACCATGGTGATTGGGAGACAATGTTTTGAGTGAGGGATGTATTATCAATTTCAACTGGAAGTGGAAGGAAAAAAAGAAGTGTACCACTAACGAGCTGATCAGCAATACAGGAGATATACATTGTTCCCAGGTAATTAAACCAATCTTGGTACTACTTTTAAACTCACATAAATTAGAGTCAGAGGTGTCTACCTGTTTTGCTGTTTTGCTGGTTCCCGATGGAGGTTTTTCTCCTTGAGTTTTAATTAACTTTCAATTTGAAGGAGCTGAAATATGGTTTTCTACATCCTCCAAAGTTTTGGGGCTGCAGGGCAAAGTGGATCATGAGGACTCACCCTGTCCCTGGGTAGGTCAGGGAGGAGCTGAGTACCCAGCCCTCACAGCCCCCACCACCTTTTGGGTTACTCTGGCTGTATTTGGCTGTGGAAGGGGATATGGAGGGAGATGTTGCCCTCATATCACCCATCAGGGCCAAAATGCAGAGACCAATTCCCACCTCGTGGGTCTGATTTCATGTCAGGGTAGCTGATATTTGTACTGGGTCCCAGTTTGATCAGAGTGGTTGTTCTTGTGCCTCTCCTCCTTGGGAAAGAGACCAAATAGCCCATGTATAGCAATGTTTTGCACTGAATTTTGTCCATTTAAATCTTTACAGAACAGATACAAAAGCATCTCCATTTTGTACTGGTAGTTACTTTGCATCAGCTATGCTGGGAATAGACTGACAAAACACTCGGCAAGGAGGATCAGGACCAGCTTTCCTTCATGTTATGTTAATATTAAAACAAGCAAACTGAAAGCATTGCCTAGTCCCTCTCCAAAGTCCCTATATCTCTGTCACACATAACCCCACTTGACAGAAAAAAAAGGCAAATTATAGAAACAAGGTTATTATTAGCAATTTGATTAGGAACATATTCTCTACAGTCCTTCATTAGAAGGAATGTCCCTGCCTTTTTAGACACAAATTTGCCACCATTTCCCACACACCTGGTGCTCTCTCCCTTTTATTACTGTAAAATATCTACTTGGAAAATGCTGAGTCAGGTGCCTGAGGTCAGAGAAGGCAATTTTCACTCGAGTAATGAAGCCCTCTGCCTTTTTTTTTCCCCTTTCCTTTTCCTTGTTACTGAGACTATTTTAGGCAAATGTTTGATTTTAATATTTCCACATACCACCACCCCCCCACTCTGTCCCCATTACTCTCCCTGTTTTGGACTTTGGCAGGTTGAGAGCTACAATTAGAGCCAGTGTTTATGGTGTTGGCCATATGGCTGGCAATGCAAAACACCAGCTGCACAGGGATCTCAGCACCAGCCCTGCCCAGGGCCACCACGCCTGGCAGGGTGGGACACACAGCCTGTCCCCATGGGCTGGGACCACACCACTGCCAAAGTGACCCCAGAGCAGCAGGGCTGGGAATGGCAGAGGTTTCTGGCCCCTCTTTGGGAGCCCAGCTGCAAATTCCTGCAAACTGCAGCAGTGCAGAGTGATTTCTTTCATTGCAGCACCCATGCAGCTCCCAAGGTTTCCAGCCAGCCTGGGTGAGCATGGCTCTTGGGAGATGTATGTGCTCCTGGGATTTGGTGTTTCCGTGGAAAAGGGAAAATAAGGTAGGAGACAGACTGAATATGCCCTTATTCAGGAGTATACAGTGCCTTAAGTGCAAGGCCTAGGCCAGCAAATGGACTAAGGTTTTCCTTCTGTCAGGGGGTCTTTTGGAGGGAGTTTGGCTCCCTGGAAGACCAGAGAGCCTGAGTGGAGAACCACTGGTGGAGAGCCACAGAGACAGGGGCTCTCAGGGCACCAAGCACCTCACTCTCCTGAATCAGGCAGCTTTCTGCCCATTTTATTGCAGCAGTGACCCTCTTCTTCCCACCCCAGAGATAACTGACAAGGTGGCAAGAAGGTGGTTCTTTGCTTGATCCATAGTCTCAGCTGTGCCAGTGACAAAAACAGGGCAAAAAAAATCCATTGCTGCAATCACAAATGCATTATACCCCTGTCTAGAGAGCAGAGCTTTGTCCCAGATGGCACAGATTTTTTTTTTTTTTTTTTTTTTTTTGGTGGAGAAGATTGTTGGGTTTTTTGGTTTTTTTTTAGTGGAGATGGCTGTTTAAGACACTTATTTTCTGTAGAAATAGTCCTGTAAAAAAGCAACCTGAGCATCTTTTGCATCCAGCTGCTTTTCAGGAAACCTAGCTCCAAGCTGTGCAAGCTGGGATTTCCTCTGGGTCTCTCGTGACATTAGCAGATATGCTTTTAAGGATGTCACATTCATAAAAGAGCAAGGATGCAACCTGACTGAGGCAGGCATTTCCCAGGCTGTTTATCACCCTCCAATAAATGAATGGGAGCATTTGATGCTCACAGGCTCTAACTAGACCAGAAAGGCACTCCCTGGGACTGCAGCAGCTGCCCTGCTCTTCTCAGAGACCACAAAACTGCATGTCCCAGGGACTAACACACAGGCCACTGAGCAGCTCTTCATCCTGAAGGAAACTGGGGAGCTTTTCATACCCCATGGTGTGGCCTGACTCTGAAATGTGCCCACTGCTGCATTTCCAGTGTGCTGCTCTTTAACATTGTGTGGCAACACCAGGCAGCAATTCAGCACAGGGAGGGAGGAAGGCTGCCTCAGACACCTCAAACTGCCTGAAGGAATTAGCCCAACACCAACCTTCCCACAGCCCTCACCAGTCTGAATGTCATGGCTGATTTAGGACCTAAGGCTCTAATACCCACCTAAAAACCAGCGAGCAATATCTTGTCTGCCTATGTTAAAGATTGCCATCCTGCCCCAAACTAAATCCTTATGAGAAGGGATGGGAGAGGTTTCCCAGCTAAGCACTTAATTCCCAGTGCTGTTATCTACAGCAACATGTTCAGTCCTCATAAGGTGCCCACAAAAAGTGACAGAAAGGGAAAGAAGATGGAACATATTACATTTCTCAGAACATGTAAAAAGTTTTATCAATAGGTGTTCAGATTTCTAAAAGAAAAGAGCCTGAAACTAGAATAATTTAAGTATGTAACAGAAGGGTTAAATGAGAGAACAAGAAGAATGAAAATAACTTCCATTACCTTGTGACAGCCCAAAGCCCAGTCATACAAAAGAGGCTTTGGGTGGCAGCAAAAGGGCACACGAGGTGATGGGGCAGAAGTTTTTCCTGGGATCAGACCATGTTCCCTCTCATATAGATAGAATGTTTAAAGCATGGACATCTCCCTGTCAGTCTTTCACACTGCCTAATTGAGGTTTTACACAATGCATTGCTATGCACGTGGCTGCAGAGAGCAATTGAAAACATCTTAATGAGGTGCTTGGGCTCCTCTCATAGTCCATGAAGAGAGTTGGTGACTGACAAACAGCTGAGGAAGCCTGGGAGCGATCAGAGCTGCTCTGCTCTGTAGGAAACACAAAGCACAGCACCGTATGAACTTTCTCCCTTCAGGCAGGAAATAATTGCCTGCCTTCCCAAACCAGGGCGCTTCTGTGCCTACGTGCCACTGAATAAAGTTTTCAGCTGAGCAAGGCACAAAACAGGAATTAGCCACCTTCAGGGTTTATCAGTGTGGGATGGAGGGCTTCTGGGTTGTAATTTGGGATTCAAATACAAGTACCCCCTTGCACTCTGCTGAACTAGCTTCACCATGTAAGGCTCTGAGGAACTGCTTGTTAAAGTCCAACGCTGGTGGTCAGCTCAAGTTTTGGCAGCCAGAGCTGATAGGGACCATGCTGTTGCCTGCAAACCTGTGCTCTGAGGAGGACAAACTGGGTGGGAAGGAGGGGAAATGAACAATCTAATCTCCTCCTCTGAGACCCACAGCTGGCTAATGTACTGAGCTGGACAGTCTCCAGCAGTGGAGACACATTTTGGGATTCCTGAAGCTCCCCACATGAGACAGGGGCCACTGCTGTGGTGCCCAGCCAGTCACACCCCACATGCAGGCTTTTCTGGGCTTCAACATCCTGCTAATTCCAGGGAGATCCAGAATGAACATTACTGTTAGACATAGGCCTAAAGACACATTAAAACATAATGAAGTGTCTTAATCACCCTTTACAAGCTAAATTTATCACAGGGAACCCTGTAAAATGAAAGTGAAAGAGCAATTCCACAATGACGTTCACCCAAGACGGATTGAGAGATATTATTTGTTGTTAATGAATGGCAAATTCATTGCTGTCTCATCTGCAGGAATGAAATTTGTGGGCACGTGGAGCAAGGGCCCTGGGCTGCTTTGAGAACATTCTGTAATCAGCTCACGGCACCTGCCAGAGCTGCCTGGGAGCTTGGTTACACTGGTGCTCTAAGGCCCAGGCACGGGCAGGTCTGCCTCAAAATCCTCTGCTAACCTGGGGCTCTGCAGCTCTGTGGCCCCTCCAGATTCAATTGACTCCATCAGCAGGATTCTCCTTCACAGAGCCTAGGGGGAGAGCACAATGATTTCTGCAGCTTCTTTAATGAAGCCAAGACATCTCTGCCTAAGTGGTATGTTTCCCTGCATAATTAAATATTTGGCAGTGGATAAATATTCCAGGCAAATACCCCGGGTTCCCAGTGTCTGCAAAGTTGCTGTCCCTGTGCATGTGCATCCAGATGATGCAAAGCACCAGGAAGTTCTGGTCTCCTTCCCCTGTCTCCCTGTGGCCCTCTCAGAGCTCCCATGCCCAAAATGTGCCCAGTTCACTGCAGCCAAAGGACACTGCAGGCAGACATCCCTCAGGATCACTCTCTGCCACTTGGGCACAGCCCCAGCCAGCCTTCAGAGCTGCCCTGAAGAGTGAGGGTGTGATGAACATGCTGAGAGGCCAGATGGACCACGTCCCACTGGGCTTCATTACAGACCTTTGCTCTGTTCAGCACAAGTGGTCAACACTCTCTGTCCTCTAGATGTGCCCTGATGTGCTGTTTTCCTGTAGCCTTAATGACAGCGACACTGTGTGTTGTGAATGCAGAAAAATGCACAGACATGACAGAAAGGCTCTCTGCTCACGGCTGCTTGAAGCCTCCCAGGACCTTGGGGCCAGGAGAGCACCCAGCTGCCTCTCCAGCTGAGCAGGAGCCCTTGTCTCTGTCTGTCACCAAGGGCATATCCACTGGGCAAGCCAATGCAACCTCCTCTAAACACGGCAGGAGGGAATTTGAGTAAGTGGCTTTCCATCACAGAACCATCAGACATCTCATGCTCCCCGTGCCATTTCATGGGTGCCCTTTCTGTGTGTCTTTTCTACCTTTTTGACCATGAGTTTACATCTATATGCTTTAAGACACCAGAACACTGCTGTTTTCCTGCTCTAGCCCAGGCCACTGCAAAGCTGAACTTTTCTTCACAGGGCTGATTTCTGCACAAAGCAGCAGGGGCAAGATGCACTCATGAAGGATAAATGCTTTAGGACATTATAGGAAGCCTCAAAGCACAGCTGGAGAGGTCCAGCTCACTGCTTTACCACCAATTCACTGCATGAATGTGGATAAATAAATCATTTCACCTCTTTCTGCCCCCACATAAAAAGAACTGATGGTGACTTTCCTTTGTCAAGCACTGAGAGATCTCGGGATAAAACACACTCAGTGTTTTATTAATTCTTCTTTGGGGCTCTTGTTATTAGAGTGATCTGTGTGTTCATGCACCTTTGAAGTAAATATCAGCAGGAAATAGAAAAAGAGAGGTCCCCAGCATCCAGGGATCAGACAGTCCCATCGATTGCAAACACACAGCCTCATTTAAACGAGTGGGTGCCATGCACAAGCAGCAGCCAGGATGCTCTGCTCCCAGCCAGCTCCAGCTGGATGGCCTGAGTAGCCTCCTGGACACACATCCAGTCAAACTGATGGTGCAGGGAAAAAATCCTTCTTTATACCTTTGCAGCTCTGCCATCGTCAGAAGCCGGTGGCGTCTCGTGACCTTGCTGCCAGCAGACGATGGCTGAGCTGTGTGTTTTCCTTGAGGCTCTCATCTATCGTCCTCCTGAAACGTGGCTGAGGCAGGTAACTGTTTGTTAGGCTGTGTGCTGGAGGATTGTACAAATACAGCTTCTTCTTGTCCTTGAAGAGCCTATAAATAAATGGGCTCTTACCTTGACTGCAGGCTGCAGCATTAGTCAACACTCAAGCAGTTCATTTGGAAATTTGTACACAATAGAATCCAAGACACTTGAAAAAGCAGCAGAATGTACCTTTTTTGTGTGGAACTGGATTTAGCACTTGAGCAGACTGCTGGACTAATAGGCAGAGAGACCAAAGGTTTGTATCTGTGCACAGCAACAGGGCTCAGACAGCCATGGTGCTTATGCTCCTTCCTTTTCTGCCCCAGCAATGGCTCCAGAGGCTTCCAGGGGAATGAAGAATTCCAACCAACCCTTCAAAGGTGAATATATTGCTAGTGACTACCTGTTCCTGAAGCATGGTGTTTATTTGTCCTTGCAACCTGAGAAATACCAGGACCAATTCTCCTCCCACCATCTATTCCCTTCCTACTTACCTGATCTGAGTTTAAAAAAAATACTGTCTGTGTTGTCCAGGTTCTGAATATGCAGCATACCTGAAAAGCAGGTCCAAAGCAGTGCACAGGAGCTGAATGTCAAAACACAATAATTCTCTGCTGGTCATTTTTTAAAATACGTAATGGTTATAGTAATTTTTTTTCTTGCTCTTATGAGCCTTATAGCTGGATGGCTTAAATTATTACTCATTACCACACTACCACTTCCATAATTCATATTGTTTATGGTCTTGCCACTTTAATTATTTAATTTTGCAAAGTATTTTGGAGACTTGTTTGTCCAGTGCAGCATACCATGTCAGCCTGACACGTCTTGTACTGCTGTGATTTCTGGCAGTCCCACTGCACAGGAAAGCAAAGGGCAAAACAAAGAGAGTCCTCAGCCTTGTCACCTGGATGAAATGAGCCCAGACTGATGGGTCTAGTTCCATGAGTTATCATCTCTCACCTCAGCTGCATTGGTGGGATCCTGTGTTATTACTGAGGGCCAAGAACAGGCTCTACACAAATGCCTCTGAAGGAAGGATTAAAATCCACCACACACTTAGTGAGGCTAAATGAGTATTCAAATTGGCTAATAAAAAAGTAATGAGGAATGCCTGCAGCCCTGAGCCACCTAAAGAAAATCAACAAATGCCAGCTACAATGCAAACACTTTCCCTGGTAGGAAGTGGGGATTTCAAAACAAGGCACAGAGGGCTTGTGGGGATGACAGGGAGAGCAACAGAGGAATTGCATCTGCTGGAGGATGTGCAAGGGAAAATCATAGGAGAATTTGTCACTGAAGGCAAAGATAGAGCTAATCCACAGAGCTCCCATCTGAAACAGCACACAGCCAAACTCCTGCTCCATCCTCCCAAGGAGAAAACCTCCTTGTTTTGTATGGTCTCCTTTAGAGCTGAGCAGGGGACTGACAGGCTTCTTCTTCAGCTTTGAAGCTCCAGGAGCATCTCTCAAGGACATCTTCAGGTTTGAGTTCAGTTTCTTCCCATCCATCCCCAGGCTGCTGGAGGGATGTTCTGCCACCACACATGATTTCATAAAGCATAAGGCCATGCTCCCATTGCATCATACTGGTTCCATAGCATGGTCCAGTTTGGGATGCTTATCCCTGGGCTCACCCCCTATAAACACATGGGAATTTAGCCCACCTGAGGCTCCCCACCTTCAGATGAGTAAAATTCACCTCTGGTGCTTTCTACCTTCCATCAGTGGTGGGATCTTAGGTTGACTGTGTTAAACTGGGGCAGATAAAGTTGGTGAGATGAGTGCTGCCCAGAATTGGAATGGGCTGCCAACCACCACATCCCTCAGTCATCCCAGGAGGGATGAAGAAGAGGAGGAGGTGGTGGTGGAGATGTGTCTTTCAGAAGCATGTGAAGAGAACTATATTAAAGATTGTGAAATGCTCAGGCACCCTGGAGACCATATAAGTATCTATGACAAGGCAGTGAGAATAATTAGCTCAAGAGCTGTAGGTACTGATCAGGAGCATTTTTAACAATATCCTGTCATTTTTTGGGTCTATTACTACAGTCCAATGAGGTGTGATGCCATTTTTCCTGGTGATGGCTTTCTTTCCAGGAAGCATTGAGGTGAGCTTACATTTCAGTAGGTATCTTGAGGGTCCTTGGCATATTTTGTCCCTCATTTAAAATTCAAAGCACCTTTTAAAAATGACAAGCCAGAGAACTGGAGTCTAACAGACCCATGAGAATAAAGGCTGGGTCTGCAGGCCCACGGTGTTAGAGTGCAAATGAGCTCAGGAGCAGGCAAGATTTAGAACATATACTTAAATGGGTAACAGGATTTCCTGGTCTTCCAAGCTCAAAATATTTTCCTTAGCAGGAAGGCTGTTATTATATCTTTCATGGTATTTATCTCTTCTGCTCAAGAATAGTGACTTAGCAGAGCAGCCAAACCTCAAACTGTGAAGGAACAAGGATGGAGCAGTTGTGCCAAGTGTCATCCTCAGAGTGCCCCCAGTTCAGGCTGGGGTGACAGCCTGTGGTGTCTCACAATAGGTGTCTCTCACACCCTGCAGAATGACACCTTCTCTGTGAAGAAGGCCAGCAGAGGAGGGACAAGGAACATCGACTTCCATACCACAGCTAGAAATGACAGGAGTGTGAAGTAAGAAAATCCTGGAAGACAGCCAGGGAATGTGTTTTCCATAAGCATATAATCTGCAATTGGGCTAATTCTGATGTATTTGTGTCTCCAATTCTTTGTTTCCCTGTTGCCTGTATAACTCTTGATTGGAACATTTGACGTCGCTTTTGTGAGTTCCTAAATCCAATCCTCTCTGATGATGTACATGAATGTGCATCTGATGGATGTTTTCCAGCACCTTTTTGTTGCCTCAATTAAGGGATAATGAACAAGAATTGTTCCTATTTGTAAAACATCTCCTGCTATTTCCTGCTTCCCAATTGGTTGGACAATATGTCTTAATTAAACACAAAGCCTTGCAACTTCTTTCAGGGGAGAGAGACCGGAACTGGGAAGAGAGGAAGAAAAGGAGGAGGAAGGGAGAGGTGGGAGCTAGTTGTACTTCCAGTGACTTGCTTGCAGAGGCACTTTTGATTTGTTGCACTAATGGTCATACCTTGCAGTTTTCTCTGAGTCTGCTACTGAGGGAATGGATAAGGACATCAGAGCAATCTCCAATCAAATCTGTAACTTTATAGAATACCAAAATCAATGCCTCAGGGAATAAGAAATGAGATGTACAGCCTTTCATTTTTAGTTATCAAACAAAATCTAGTTCATCTCCCAAGGTGCAAAGAGAAATAGCCATCACCTGCTAGGTCCTATGCAACATGAGCTTATAGATAAAATAAAATAAAATAAAATAAAATAAAATAAAATAAAATAAAATAAAATAAAATAAAATAAAATAAAATAAAATAAAATAAAATAAAATAAAATAAAACCAGAAGACATTGCACTGTATCTGCATCAGCAGAGATCACAGGGATGATGAGGTGATGAATTTTTAGCAAGCTCATCAGTGTGGGCTGATATCTGCCAGGGTGGAGGGTGAAGGTCCCTTTGCACTGCCTCTGCTGCTGTGTGAATGGAGAGCAGGCATGTCATGCCATCTTTCACCAACACCGTGCATTGGATTATGTGATTCTAAATCACATCCCACCAGATGTGAGCACGAGCATATAACATGCAATTTCATGTCCTAGTCCAATTACAGGTATTACAGTGTCATCTACTCAGCCCATGGAAAAGCAGCTTTAGCCTGATCTTTGCCCTCTAAGGTCTCTGACTCCTGACTAAACGTCTGTTTTGTCACCTTGGGATGAAGCCCGGAATGGGTGATGGTGACAGCCCCACATCTGCTGGATCGGCTGCTCCCCCTTCCCTGCCCAGTGAGCAGGGTGTGACACTCGTGGGGAGGCTGGGATTACATGTGCCCCCTCTGACTGCTGCAATCCCACCCTGTCCCCGCTCGCTCCGTGCCAAACGTGCGCAGAGGGCCAGGGGCGAGCGCAGCCCCGCTTTAAGTGGAGCCATATGTTTAATGCATCACACACAACGCTGGCAAGGGAGGGAGGCGATAGAACTCTTTGGAGCCTGTGTTACACATGCAAATATCGCCTGTGAAAGGCAAGTCTGTCTCCTTTGACACTGCTTGTAATCCTGATGTCATCCTCTTCGCTCCCTCTCGCACACACAGTGTTTATTTTGTCACGGTGCATCTGAACACAAGACTAAAACCCTGTGGGGCAGCAGAATTTTGCACATTTTCCGAAGCCAAGTCTTCATCCCCACAGAATATGTACGTTTAAATATAGAAAAGGAGAGGCATGGCAGAGGGATGAGGCAATTGCATCTGGTGTTTGTCATTGTAACGAAACTCTGTAGTGGCATCTGTGAGCCTAGAGTAGCTCCAGCTGAAATAACTGGACAACCCTTTCTGTCTGCTGGGATATCCCAAGCAAACCCATGCCCTGAGGTCTGCTTTTTCTTTATATTTGCTCCAAGAAATCTGGAAGCAAATATTGGATCTGTGCAGCAAAAATACTCCCTTTTCTCTAGTGTATCTAACCCATCTGTAGCTGAAAATGAGGAGATATTGACAGATGTTACACTCCATGACTTTGTGTGGGCAAAAGGGGCTTCCACCTATCTGAATCCTGGCATCATCTCCTGGTTCACAAAATCAAGAGCAGCAGCACTGCTCTGCCTCCAAGTCCCAATCTGAAAGCACCTTGCCAGATAAGGAAGAATCCATGAATCTCCACAGTCCCCTCAAGCCCAAGCTTCTCTGAAGCTGGCAGTGAGAGCACCAGCTACTTTGTTCTCTGTGTTGATAGCATGTAAAATGTGCTTAGGTACTCTAGAGATGGAGGCTCCTGTAACAAAGAGATAAGCTGGAGGTAGTGGTGGCTCTGGTGTAGGGACAGGGGAGTTTGAGTGCAGGACACAATGCTGAGGCTCTCAGGAAGACATCAAATGGGCTGATAAGAATATTCCCCATCCAGGCAGAGCAGAGACCCAGTGGCCAGGCCTTTATCTCTCCCCCCACATGGGCCCCCTTCTCTCCTTTGTGATAAAAAGCCTTGTGCTTAGAGCGAGCGAAATAAAAAGCACCAAACATCCCTGGGGCTCTCCTTCCTCAGGAGGGCACTGTGCCAGCCTGGCACTCTTTTCTCTAATCCCCTCCTTTCCTTCTAACACCTCATCTTTTCCTGGCTCCTCCACTCCCACCCCTGTCCCTGCTGCCTGTGCCTTGCCCCAAGAGCTGGCAAAGCCAAGGGCATCCCAGTGAGAGAATTGCTGCTCTGTGCACAGGAGATATCATGAGGTTTATTCTTTTTTCCACTACAACTTAAAAAAAATAATTCTGCTGGCCACTCAATAATTAATGCTTCTGAGCACTGATTCAGCATGTCAGGAAGAGAATTTTGCACTCTTATTGTAGTCTTTTGTAATTGAATCTTATGCTGTTATATTAGTGTGGCCCCAGGTGAGTATGCAATAGCTGAGGGGGAAAAAAGGTAAGATAAAGGAATTACAATAGAGCCAAGCTAATGTGAGAACAAGGCAATGTCTTCTGTGCCTCAAGGTGTTAAGTTAATCTCTGATAAGTTATTAACTTATTAATGGGCTGAGAAGGGATGAACTACTTTTCATCCAAAGTCCCAAGTGCTCCTTGTTTTCTTTCACATGCTTCTCCTTGTCAACTAACTCTCCTTCGGCGCTGCTCCCCCATTGCCCTGCCTCCCTTCCTCCACCTATCCTGTTTCAGCCAAAATGAAATCTACTCACAGAGCTGCTCTGTGCAGTGATCACATCGTGCTCAACACGGGGGATGTGGGGACTTCAGGAGAGATTCAGGGACAGAAACCTGAAAGGATGAAAGATAAAGAAGTCATTACAGAAGTTTTAATTAATCTCTCCTTATGTTGTTGACTAATCACTGATGTGGAAAAAAAAAAAAAAACTAAACAAAGAGGGGCAGATAAAAAAATAAGGACTTGGAGGTATGCACCTCTATCCCATCTATCAGATCAGCACTTGGTTCACAAGTGAGTGTTTTCACCCACCCAGTGTATGATGCATCATCATCTGAATCCATGGCCTTTGATCCAGTTTCTCCTAAACCAGAGCAGAAATTTCAAACTGATGAAATGGAGTGAAATTCTGAAAAGCATTTGTTGAGGGAAGAGGGAAATCACGTCCCTCGTTCTTGGGGATATGATTTCTCCTCGTAGCCTGGATTCCCTTTGCCACAGAACTGTCTCATTAATCCTTCCTTTTGAAGCCACTGCTGTGCTCCAGGAGGATTTTCCCTCACTGTCCCCATCACAAGTCTCGGAGCACAAATTGAAAACCACAGCTTGTACCCTCTTCCAGGTCACTTCTGCCAAGGAGGGGCATCTCCCAATGGTGCAATGAGGATGTTCTAAGCTGGTGATCACAAGGTTCAAAGCTCCCCTTTAAGTGTGGTCCACCAAGGGATGGGTCCAGAGTTTGTGCCCAGAGCTGTTCCTTCCATCCAAATGAAAAAATGAAAAGGAAAATGGTTTAAGCGTGTTGGGTTAGCTGGCCATTCCTTTGGCCCAGAGAAGCAGAGTTAGAGAGGGTCAGCACATCAACACAACAGATTTCTGACTTCTGTACCAGACCAGAGGCCTCCCAGCAACACCCTACCAGAGCATGACACTGTCTCTCCAGTGTTAAAAACAAACTCTGCTTTTGAGCCTCCCTTCCAAGCTCAGGCATCAGTGCTGAGATTGCAGGAAGCAGAAAAAGGATACTGTTCATTATAATCTGCAGAAGATGATGAACCTGATAATTCCTCCATGTGAAAAATCGATGACCTTTTAGCTGGAGAAAGGCACAGGCCATCACATGCCTTAGCACAAAGCAGAGAGGGAATAAAAAATAGCCAGCAGCCAACTTTGGAAAAACACACAAGGGGTCTTCTTCGAATTAGCTAAGGCTTCAGCCCAAGTCTGTCTGTTTGCTCAGAGACAGGTTGGCATCTCTGTCTGTGCTGCTGGTGCTGCTCTTGCACAGGGTAGGGAGCTCATCAGAGCATGAAAGAGATTGTGATAAAGATACACTGACTGCCAGCCTCCTTCCATTGGAAGCAGGCTCAGCTTCATATCCGAGTGACATCTCAAACACCAGCACCAGAGAGGGGGAGGGAGAGAGCTGCTCTTTCTTTGCCCTTTCTGGTTTTGATATTATGATTATTATTTGCAATTATTCATCGCTAGGGCAGCTTCTCAGGTATATAAATAGAGGCAAAAGAAGTCCCCTTTCCCCTCCCTGCTTCAGTGCACACCACTCTTTCATGCTGCACCCAAGCTGATTGAATTGTTTGATAGATAAAAGCCTTAGTTGAAGATTCCCCTGCATCCCCACTTTGTGAGCTATTCCCATGCCAGTTCTGCTTTCCAGCAATATCAGCTGTGCATATAAATTTCCAGACTCATCTGGACAAGTTCTCTTCTGCCAGCCAGCTGTTTGAAAGCATTCCCTGACACCACATGCCATTTGCTCTGTGGAGGTTGGCTGGCACTGGGATGTTGCTGTTCTGCCAGGATGTGATGTACTTCTCACCATGGTGGGGAAGGGGAAAAAACTCCTTTCATCTCCTGGGCTTGCCCACAGTGAGTGAGCTAGTCAATATGAAGGATTTTCTAAGCTTTGCCAGCTGAAGGCATCTTCAAAATTATTTTCTGTCAGCTGAAATTCATAACTCATGCCAGGTCCATGGGAGGATACCACAGGAACCATCACCAAAACACTTCCTTCTGTCATAGAACCAGTTATACTCAGGAAAGTAAGATGCCTTGCAGGCATCCAACCAGCAAAACACAATGACCTACAGATAACCAAGTTAAATCTGAACTGCCCCAAATGCCTGTTGAAACCACTGGTGTGTTGTTCTCCCTCTGTAAATAGGAGGAAATAATAGCATTGTACCACCTCACAAAGGTACTGTCAGCATGAATACCCCAGTGACTAAAATTCTCACATCCTCCAGCATCAAAGGCCACCAAACACTTAAGAGAAACAGTTTTGCTTCAACAAGGTGATATAAACATAGTTGGGGATGGAAAAAAGGATTTTCATGTCTCAAAGAGTAACTTTGGGGAAGGACAAGGGAGGCACTGCACATCCTTACCAACCCAAATAATCCAAATTGTCATTCCCATTCATGTTTATGGAGTGTCAAGGTCTGTAAGCAGTTTCACTAAGACCTAACACTTGGCCAAATACTGAGGAATCAAAAACAAATTGTGAAAAACCTCATGGTTATGACCATAGTGTAAATACAGGAAAGGAATCCCAGACCACAGCCAATATCTCATTGTCAGGAGATAATCATCCAAGCAGACTCCCAAGTGGTGAATTCGAGTGACAAATGGGAAGCAGACCTCCTCACAGACATGGGAACGCAGGCATTCTGTGTGTTTTGTGCATGAAACCATAAATCATCCACAGCATTAAAATGGCTGGAGAACAGATAAAGGGTCTCTCTGTAGCTGAGCAGGAAACTGAGGCCTCCTTTAAATTCAGGAGATGATGCCCATGATCACACTGACTCCTTGTGTGAAGGGTTATTGTTTGAAGAGCACCAACCATAGCACTGTTCATTATTTTTCTCAGCCCTAGGGGTGTTCACAGTGCTCCAGACAAAGAAAGCACTGAAAGGACACCAAAAATGAACCCAGCACCAACTTACATGTAGCAGCAAATCTGGTCACACAGGTTTCAGTGTGAGGCTTGATCATGTTGGCTGGTTCCTCTGACAGACCAGCTCCCAGAGGGGCTAAGCTGCAGGAATGAATGGAGCCCAGCTCGTGAGAGCAGTTCAAACTCAGGTTTGATTTCCCTTGGTTATCAATAGCTGTTGCTAGGCAGGGGAATGTCACTTACCTCCTCCATGCCCTACCTGACTTTGGTCATGTACAAAACAGAGAAGATGACTAATATGCAGCTTCCCCGAGGGAGAAGTGAAAGTCACTGCACTTGCACTGCTTCCCATGTCCCTTAACCTGCACTCACAACACCTTTTGTGTCCCCAGAATTATTGCCCTCTGATGCAGCATTATCCCATGTTGACTTCTTGTCATATTCATGGCAGCATTACATTCCCTGGGGAAAAAGGGCTCCTGGCAGCACTGCTTTGAGAGACCCTTTATTATATTGATGCCAGCAGAGATTGCCTCTTTGATAAATGAGCATGTACCTATGAATAAATACAGGAGTACATTTTATATGTATTGAATGTCTGCAGTGACAGGGGTAGAGGTTTGTGCAGGCGTGTGCTTTAAATATGCATGGAGGACACGAGGCAGCAGGAACTGGCAACTGTGGGCTGCTGCCTCTATATTCCAATGCCAAACAGAGGATCCCTGAGTGCCATCCAGACAAGATGTTTCCATTGCATCCCTCCTTGGAGCAGTTGGCAGATACCCACTCTGCACACTGACTGGGTAGGATATTCTCTGGGTGCAGCAGGACCTCTCTGTCAGCTGGCAAACTCAGCAGGGCTGGCCTGTCCTCTGCTCTCTCCTGAGGCAAGGAAGTGAAGGGAGTTGGAGTTACACATGTATTCCCAGAGTGACACAACAAAGCAATCACACATGAAAATTATTGTCCTCCTGGGAGGTCTCCTGGAGGTGCTGAGTGCAGGATTGTACTGCAGTGCTTTGCTGCACAGCAGCTGGGAAGAAAATGATCCAAAGTGTTTCAAGGAGCAGTGCCAGACTTCAGAGGTCATTTTGGTTTCCCAAGCTTCCCAATGAATGGCACCACTTCTCCCACAACACCTGGGAGCCCCCCCCAGCCCAGGCAGAAGAGTGTGTGTGCTGCCCTGGGTGGAGAGCAGCGTGGGGAGGGACCACCACACAGAAATCCCCAGCGAGGAGCCACTGCAGGGGTAAAGAGCATCCCTGCACTCCAAGGGTAAAGCTTTCCCCAGAGTGCTCAACTGAGAGATGCCAGGGAGCTCACCCAAACCAGATTTCATCCTCCCAGCCAGGTCTGCCAGAGGGGTATTGAGAGGGAAGACAGAAAGCACCTTAGCCATTCTCATAGCTCCCCAAAAGCAGCCCACAGCCTCTGGAGGAGGGAATAGCAGCCTGCCCCTTACCAGTCACCTCCCTGCCTGACACCTTGCCTCTTTCCAGGGAGCAAAGGAAACACATTTCCCAGTTCCTGCTGACCCTGCCTGAACAGCTCCTTGTTATATTCTCTGAAAAGTTAAGAAGTTGTCTTTGAATACCACAACGTCAAGGTGATGGTTACCAAGGGAACTGAAAGGAACTGGCCAGAAGAAGGTCAGACTTTTCTGGGTATTTTTTTGTGCTTTATCTCAGCTGAATGCTTTTCCAGACAAATCAGATGGGTGTCTTTCTATCCTGGAGAAATAAAGCCATCATATACTTGAAAAAGGACTGATAAAAGCCAAAAGGGCTAGCTAAGATTTCCCACAACTGCACACCATGTTCTGGGGAAGTTACCCTCAAAATCACCTATGACGGGAGAACCCTGTAGCACCATCAGCAATTGTGGTTTCAATCGAGGGACATAACTAGGAGAGTCCTGCAGTGAGGAGTTTAAAACTGGATTTGCTTGGAGGCCACAGTAAAGTAGAGTAAAAATATCTCCAGAGCATAAACCAGAAAACTGAACCAGCAACTTGCCTCAAGTAAATCAGCACAGCCCTTGGAAAATTTTCATTTCCGTGGAGCTGTGGCACTTTCAATAAGAGGAAATTCAGCTCTCCAGGAAAGACAGTGAAGCTGAGGTCTAAACATGAGATCCCACACACCAGATCATCATCCAGCCACACAGTGACAGAGATGTGGAATGATTTCTGCTACAATAAGAATCCCCAGCTGTGAAATTAATATTAGTTAGCTGAACAAAAACAGAGCCTGCTGCTGGCCTTCATATGCCAGTTGCTCAGCATGGCTCCCCTGGCCACAGAGGACTGGGTTTCTGTTCTTTTAGGAGGTTGGTTATCCAAAGAGCAGGTTCATTTTTCATGCTGCACATGGCAACTATTGTGCTACAGCTGCCAGTCATACCCTTGATTTGCAGTGCTGCTGGTACCCCCAACAGCTGCCTGAATTAAATGAGATACAGGAACCAAGGAATGGCCATTTTAAGCTCTTGGTGTGTGTTGAATACCAGCTGCTGCCAGTTTTTCTTCTCTAAGATCCCTGCCAAGCATCCTTACCTTCTGCACTTCAGTTTGGATCTCTGTCAAAGTCCTTCACTAACAAAAACACTCTTGCTAATGAAAACCTGTAACTTTGCTGGCCCCAGTTGTGAGTACTGCTAATGGCAGGGGGGTCTCAGGAGACCCCATTTTGTACAGCAGAGCCACTTGACATTAGTCAATATTAGTTGCCCTTCCAATCCCTGATAGGGTCAGACAAACAAGCTCTCTCTACTGTAAACAAAGAGCTGGCTCTACTAAACAACTAAATGTCAAGGCAGGTCAGCCAAGGTGTAATCAGCTCTCATGGCATAGCTGTGAGCTGCAAGGCTTTGTACAGGTGGCCAAGCAGACTACTGCTGGGAAAGAAACTCATCCCCAGCTCAAAAAGGCAATCAAAACTCTTACATCCAGCCTGGGCTTCACAAAAGCAAGCCCAGCAATTCAGGCTGATCAGTCAATGACACATGGTTTTGAAAGGTTTTGATTTTGCAGACAAATATGTGTTCCCAGCACCAAGGTGCTTGTGGTTTGTGCTGAAGCAAATGTTTCAGTGCTGAATTTCTGGGACTGAGGGCTTTTCTTTACTCTTTTTCAAAGAAAATGTCAGTGTAAGTAGCCTTCATGATCTGTTCATGTGCATCCTTCATGCTCTGTGTGTGTGACAGGGGGGACTGAGCTGCCAGTGCAGGTGGCCCTGAGCATAGCCCTCACCAGCACACATCCATCAGGCCTGGGGTGGGCACACTTCCAGGTGATTTATTGGTATTTACTATTTAAAGCAGATCATTTAGTCCTGGTGAGTAGATGTTCAGTAACAGCAGAGAGGAGCCATCTCCTGCCAGCCCACCCTGCCTCCTCCATCACTTAATTCCAAGCTTGGAGCCCTCCCCTTGCTCCCTGGGCTCATGGCAGGGGCTGTGGCACACACAGCTCAGCTCCCCCACTCCTTGCTGCCCTTCCCACCCATCCACCAGGCTTTGCTGGTGTCAGAGGCCTCTCAGGATTCCCAGCAAGGAGATGCATTCAAGGTACCTCCTAAAAGGGACAGACAAAGCTCTGTTCCCCTCCCACCACCCTGTGGGGATAACAACCTATGCACTGCTGTGTCCAGATCTATTTCTCCGTGTCAGCTTTTGCACAGCTCTTTAGCCTGGTCTATCTGACTTAAAACTGCCCTTTCTTAGCAAGCAAGGACCCTGCCCAGCATATAACAAAGTGCATCAGTGACCTTGCAATAATAATTCTGTGTCCTGACACAGGCAGCAGGAGCACAGGGACCTTGGCCATTTAAAAACCAGCACCACGCTTCTGGGACTCTGCATCCAGCAGTACCTGAGATGACTGAAACAGGAAGAGCTTTTGAAAAACAATTTGCTCTCCACTCTTTCTACCTCTTTGTTTGCATTTTCCGTTTCTCTCAGCGTGGGGGATGAGGCTCAGTACTAGGCTCATGTTTATCAGTGCTTGGCTCATGTTTATCAGTGCTTGGCTCTTCAATTGTCATTTTACAGCCCTGTCTGCAGGCCCTGCAGGTGGCACTCGCTTTCCCCCCAAAAAATAGCACCCCCACAATTTTTCTTCCAACTTCTGTCTAAAAAAATAAGTAGTACAAGAATGTTTCTGATGGTGTCAGGCTTTATAATAGTTCATTCATTTCAACCCTAAATTTGAGACTAAATTTGAGCTGGCAGTAGCTCTTTAATATACAGGACCTGTCTTATTACATCTCTGTCTAATGCATATTTGGGAGCTTTCCCTGAAAGCTCTTGTATAAAGGAGTATTATGACATCAGGAAGTCTAAAAGTACCTGAACTGCAGATGTGATAAATTCAGCAGGATGATACGTGCCTGGAATTAGTAGTTACCTTTTTCCATTGGCAAATGGCCGCCTGGGCTCCATCCCCTGGGATAGCTGTAGAGAACAGCCAGTTTGATGAGCCTAACCAGCCATTGGATGTCACTTTGGCTCCACACTAATTCAAGGGAAACAGCATTTATCTGGCAGCCAGGCAGCCAGCTCTTCGGCAGCTGAGAATTTAATTATCAAAGGTTCAGGCGAATCTTGCTATCTCCAACCAGCTGCTGCAGAAAAAGAGACCTTCTGGCCCCATCCAGAAGTTTGTGAATCTCTTGCAAGTTCCCTTTTGCTGTTAAAATGAGTCCCAGCCCATTTGCCCTTTCCTGTGAAAGCTCTGGGCTTGCTGCCACTAGAAAAAGGAGAGCATGAAAATAATACAGTGGGGAAGGGCTCTGGGCGGATGGGGCTGAGCAAGTCAGGAACAGGAGCACTGGGCAGGCTCCAGCTGGTGCTTTGATCCAGCCTTAGAGGCTTGCACTGATAGATGGATGTGGGCACAGCTTCCTCAAACTGCAGGATGTTGTTCTTTCACAGCTCCATTCTGCAGGGCTGGAATGGCTCTGCTCAGGCCAGGAGAGATGTGTTTCTGCTGGTGCATCTCAGCCTGAGAGGTGTCAAAGCAAAGCACAAGGGGAGGGTGCCTTCCAGTGGGAAGGGTGGGGACGGGGGCAAGCTAAGGCAAAACAATAAGAGAACAGTCTCTGCAAAGGCAGCTGTTTGCTCAGTATTTCTGCAGGAGTAAAGGCCAGAAGATATACAAGGAAAATTAGTGGGGGAAAAGGTGACACCAAATGAAGCCACATTTCCCTGCAAGAAAACAAGAGACCAGTGAGAGAGGAATGTGGAGGAGGTGTTGGGGTCATAGGGACTGTCCTGCTTCACTCTTCTCTACTTCTCTCAGCCTTGCTATCAAGCACAGTCAGTCCAAAACTAAAGGCTGTTGGCACTCTCCCAGGTTCTCCTCAATATCCAGCTCTAAGTGGGGCACTCAAACCTGAATGAGGTGCCATTTCCTATAGATCCTTTGCACTTCTGTATCAGGGATGTCCCTGCCCCTCCAGCCCTGCAGTGGCTGGTTAATAATGGGGCCACTTAAGTGCCTATCAGGGAAGTTGGTAACTAATGTGCAAGTGATGCACCTGCTTTTCGTTATTCAGGCTCTCTGCAGACACAATCAGACACAATTGGCCATTCTCAAGGCACATTTATCTTTTCAATATGAAGGCAAGAGACTCAATTATCTTGTTCAAAAGCTAAGATTCTGGCGAGCAAATTAGTTATCCTCCCCATTCTTCTTCAAAATGCCATCAGGAGCCATCATAAGCAAATACTATCAATCACTATCTGTTTTGCCCAGTCTGCCTGAGCTATCAGGAGGGATCCACATAGGGAAATACATTGCCTCCACTCCTCTCCCAAAAAACATCTCTCCAAAGCTTGGGCTTGACTTTTGTAGTTGAGACTCCAATAGAAGAGCTAGACACAATAGAACAAGAGAGCTCAGGGCATGTGTGAACCTGAAGGAGATGGAAGGAGCAGAAATCCTATTTTACTCTTTGGAAACAGTGCTTTCCCTGCCTCTTTCCCACCAACTCGAACTTGGAAGCCACACAGCCAGCTGCCTCTGATGGAAGAGAAACATGCCCTGGTAGCAATTTCCTTCTAGAAATTTAATCTTGGGCTCCTCCTTGTAGTCCAGGAGCCCTGTCACTGAGGCCAAGTTGCCTTGGGTGTCTTATTTTTCCATCCTGCATGAACAAAAGTATTTATTTAACACCACCTCTCTGGGGTTCCCTCAGCTCCCTGATCTCCAGACCTTTCAGTTTACTTACAGCACTGCTAACTGCAAAGTGATTAGTCCAGTCCCCCTTCCCTTCTCCCCCATGGTTATCACTTTTATTAACAGCAAGGGAGTGATAATGGGGAAAGATGATCAAAGCTGCTGGTATTAACGCAGAGGATTAGCAGTATTTATATTCCTGATCAGTGCAGTCTCAGTGTGAGGAGGGAGCTGCCACAAATCAGCTTTTTCCAACTGAGAGTTGCTGCAGTGCCCCTGCCTAAAGAGCTGCTGGCTAATGAGTCCTGTGCAGGTGGCTGGGGGAAGAGCTCTCTCACTCTGCCCCATGAGATTAATGTGTCCAGGCTGGCACCCACAGCAGAGTGAGGGTCCCTGACCTCAGGTTTCAAAGTGCTCTTGAGGTATCAGGGAAAGGTCCCCCACTGCTGAGATCAAAACAACCAAAGCTGAGCAAACAACTGAACTGGTGTGGCCAGCTCATGGTGGGATTGCATCATTATCACAGGAAGGGAAAACACAACTTGCAGCCAGTCTGGGAGTTGTGGGAAGTTCAGTGAGCACCACTGAACTGGGGAACAAAGGGGAACAGAAAAAAACATCTGTGCCAAGTTTTACACATAGGGCAGGAGACTGAAATCCTCTGCAGCCATCCAAGGAGAAGAGATGTGGTGTTGCACATTGATTCCAGGGAGATTCCAGCAGCCACTCAGTGGCAGGCAGGGATCAGGGACAAGCAGGTTGGCAGCCACCACCAGCAAACCAGGTGAAGAGGATTCAGCTGGCGGGGGCTGGAGACCAGTGAGGTGGGCAAAGAGCAAACAGAGGATGCTGAGATCAGGGACACAGGGGATGCAGAATTTCACTCAGTGTGGAAGAATGAGGACCCAAGGAAAGTTTCCACTTCTCTTCTTTATCCCCTGAGGACACTTTCAGGGACTCCATGAGACTCATCCTCAGAATACCCACAGAAAGACCCCATTGCAGCACCCCCTTCCAACCACCAATATACAAATGTTCAAAGATAAACTGAGGAACAAAGACAACTCCTTTTCAAACCACTCAGTCTGTGTAAGGTGACCAAACTTCAATATTGAGCCAAAGACACTCATGCAAAGCCAGTGCATTCTTATAAACAAATTTTCACAAAAGGCAGGAGAACAGACATCTTGTTCACCAGCTTTGGGCAGATTTTGCTCTTAGTCCATCAAGAAAAGAGAAACCAGGGTTTGATGTCCAAGTGTGAGCACTGCTATTTGGGTCATAAGCACCTCATGAGAACTAACTGAAGTCTAAATGGGAACTCTTCTTATTTATTGCCAGTAAGAAACAAGGATCTTGAAAACAGCATGTTTTTACAAATAATTTAGGCTCATTAGTACCTTCATGGCCAGCTAGAGTTATCTTTTACTACCTACACAACTATTTCTTCCCTCCAGCCTCAACTTGTTGTTCACCACTTTCCATCTCTCCTCTATGCAGTGCAATAATATCATAGAGGGTTTATTTATATCATCATAATTGGTTGCTGTGGAGACAATCATTATGTCACAAGTGTAGGCCAGGGAGCTCTGGCTGGAGAATGAATTGCAAGGGGGCCATGGAGGTGAGCCCTGTGGTTTTAGTGCACACTCCCATCCTCCCACTCACACCACAGACCATCTGCATCCACACGCAAGCCCAGCTCCACCTGCAGATGTTGGTCCCATGTGTGGCCATGAGCAAACACAAGCTGACGTGCTCTGGCAAAATCTCAAAGCAGTTTTTATTCACATAACAGGCAGTGACAGCTCAGGGGACAGGAGGCACAGTGGTGATCTGTAGGAGAATGTTGGAGTAAGGGCAAGACAGAGCCAACAGTGATGCTCCTAAGCCTCTCCACTCCCACCCCACCCATTCTTGAGCCACTCTCCACACACATGCCCAGTAAAAATGACTCTAACATGTGCTACCCGTGGGGACTAATGAACATTTTACAAAACCCCATTACTGTTCCTCACTCATCAAAGCTGTTCTGGATTATCCTGCTGTCTCAGCCTCACAGCACAGTTCAACCAAGATAGAATTTGCTGGAGAAAACCTTTTTCCCCACAAAAAAGGGTGCTTCCAAGCTCTTGTTACCTAATCCAGTCTAACAGCAGACTGTGATATATGGTGATGTGGACTTCTCATACCCTCCATCTCCAGGATGTGTTTGCCAGCAGGTCATGCTCTGCTTGGGTCGTGTGTGCAAACAGAAGCAGCAAGAGATGGAGGCTTCTATTTTCTCCATGTGCTGCATCCACCCAAGATCAGCAAAACCACTCACAGATTGACCTTCCTCATCAGATCCAATTGGAGGTGAATGTAGAAAAGCTGATTGGCAGCAGTGGGCTCTGGATAAATGGAGCTGTTCACCTTGGGATCATGAGTTCAGAGGAAGGTCAGTTCACTGCTGACCACCATTCATTAGCCTCTGGCAGCAACTCAGCCTCAGTGAAATAAGGAGCCAGCCTTGGCTTGGGTCCCAGTGGAGAGAAAGTCTGTGTCACTGCAGGGGCTGTGCTCACTGGACTCTTGGCTGGCCCCACAGGGAAAGGAAAAGCAGTTCAGGGAGCCCATCCTCATGGCTCAGCACCTTCCTGGGGGATCAGCCTGGGATAACACAGCAGAGTTTCTGCAGTGTCTCAGTGCTGCTGAGCTCCAGCTCTGGCTCAGAGCTGAAAACCAGGTGCTACCACCAAAGAATTACAGCAAGGAAAGCTCAGACTCAGATGGGAGAGGCAGGAGGAAGGTTGAAATCTCCTGTGGAAGGAGTCCAGAGAAAGGCAAATCAAATGACTGCAGAGCAGCTCATGTGAGGGCAGGAGGCAGAAGGTGAGGTTAGAGCTTCGTGTGAGGACCCTGCTCTCACCCATTGCTGTTGCACAGGTTGGTGGAGTGGGGGGAAGGAGAAAAGCCTTCCCCACCCTCCTATCCCCCTTTCCCTCTGCCCAAAGCAGATGTGGGTCCTGCAGCCCACTCCTGTGGACTTCTCCATTGCAGGGCCACAGGAGACCCTGGGGAGGGAGGGAAATTCTGGCCAAATGAACCATCCAGGGGGCCTGTGGGCCTTAAATTGAGCCTTCTGGTACCTACTAAAATAAATGCTATAAAGCAGGTCAGTATCACTCGTGTGAAATTCACTTATTGTTTTAAATCATCATTATCACCATCATAATTAAAATCAAGCAGCAGCTTAAAGAAATTAATGAATATTTTTATACGTGAACTTATCACGGGAAGGGGGGGAAAAAACATAACGTGAAAATGTGCCTGTGTTGCTAATAAATATTATTGGAGGGACTCCCAGCTTTTCACATTACCACAGTGTGATATGACAGCCTATAATGGATTACTCAACTGCCCGAAGCCATTGTAGGAATAAATCCCTTTTAATATTCATGTGCGGTCTTTGAGAAAATAGATGTAAGCAGTTAATACTTTTCTATAGACAAAACAATGCAGTTTATCAAAACAAAATGTGTGCTTGAAAACAAAAATCACAAAGCTCCTGGACTCATTCTATTTTTATTTTTTTTTTGCTAATAAGAAAAAAAAAGACCCAAAGAAAAAGACAATTTGGGGAGCAACAGTGCATAGAAAGCAAGATGGGGAGAGGAAGGATATTAGCAGATGGGGAGGGACAGGTTCAGTAGAAAGGAGGGAAAGGCTTGAGAAAAATGAATATTTTGTGAATCTGTGGTTGTAAAGAGAGCACCAAAGGACATGTGTGAGGAAGTGTTATTTGGCAGTGGGGCTGGTAGCTGCACTGTAAAGCTCTCAGTGGGACAGGAGGTAGTATATGGGGGACAGGGGAAGATCTGGCACTTCCCAGGAAGGAGGCACAGGGCTCTGTGGGGTGTAAGGATGCTGCTGGGTGATGCTAGGGCTTGGCCATGTTTATAGGACAATAAAAGATGTAGTAAAAGAGGTGGACAGCAAAGCCTGTGCAGTCCAGCTGAGGGCTGCTCCCTCCCAGCCCCTCTGCTCTATCTCTCTGCTTTTCCTTTTGCAGCTGATCTATAAAACCTACCTGGTTTTTAATCTGTGGTTTGTTTGGGTTGGGTTTTTTCTCCCTTTACACTGCAGATCAAGAGCAGCAGCAGCATAGAGGATTTGTAACTTTTGTGTGGTCAGGAGTGAGGGAATTGGAGGTTAACCCTTGCTGCCTCAGCTGTTTGTGGGCAGTAGATGCTTGGAGGGAAAAACAGATAGCAAAACTGTCTCAGGGACTGGAGGGAAAGGCTGCAGCCTCTCAGAGGTGAGGGGGCAAAAATGAGAAATTCAATGTTACAGCACTGTATGCTGCTGTGATGTGAACCCAACTTTTATTTGGCTGGTATGGTCTGTGGCTAAAAATGGCTGTAAATGTGTCTGAAACTGTAAGAGAGAGAGGCAGAAGCTCTTCAGCTCCTCTTCTGCTGTGAGATCTAGGCTTCAAAGACAAGCTCAAACTGAAGCATCAGGAATAAATAAGGCTCCCCTGGGACTCATGTGGCTTTGATATCTGAGGCTGCCTGGTGGGTGGAAGAGTTGAGTCACAGATTCCTTCTGCTTGCCCATGTTCTGAGAGAGCCTCTGATGACACCCTTTGTCCCTGGCACAACCACAGCAAAGGCAGCTCAGGCTCTGCCTGGGGTTGGGGTAGGTGCCATCCAGGCTGAAGGAGACACCCTGTTCTTGAACCAAATTCAGCTCAAAATGGAGCTCAAGAGTGACAGTGCTCTGAATGCCACAGCCATGGTGAGAGCTGTGATTCTGCAAAGACCCACACAGGGTTAACTGGACCTTCTTCCAAGTGCCACTGCTCCCAGGGACCTGTGGGAATTCAGGATAACACATGATGAGCTAACTGCAGCACCCTGAGCTCCAAAATGCTGGGGGGGAAGGACACTATTCTTTAAGATCTCCAGTTCTATAGTAGTAATTCAAATCATTAGGAAAATGATTGGAAAATTAGGAAAAGAAATCCGTGAATTACTGTATTAGTGTGTCAGACAAATCCACTCTACTTTCTCAGATTTTATTCACACATAATTCCCATGGAACAGGGCAGTTCCCTGTATGGACAAAGCTTCAGCTGTGTAACCATTTATGTAGCCAGAAGTGTTGGAAATATTCTATAATTAGAACTATTCTAGGAATGCTTGTAGAGGCAACATTTTTCCTACATATCTTTATTAATTTATTGCAACAGTAATCTTGTCACTGTAAACACCCTGAGAGTCCCTTTAAATGCCAGATAGTTTTATAGACTGCTTTGGGTGATATGAAAATGGGCCAGTTTTATAGGTCATATATTTCTATGAAATGGAATAGGTCCAAGAGACAATTGGGAACCAGAATGGGGAGAATTCCTCCCACCCACCTCCTTCCAGCAGAGCAGAGGTGTTTCTTGCTACGAAAGGGAAAGAAAAAGTTTCACCTTCTAATTGTTGTATTGAGTAGCTCATTGACTGCACTTTCTGTTCAATACCTTTTTTACCACTCAGATTGTCTAATCAAAGGCTTTTTCCTTCCTTGGTTTAGCTTTGCAGCCTCTAGCATTGATCCAAAAATCAGAAACGAAAGAGAGAAACAGGCTCTGGGAAAAGAGAACACAATTAACACCCAAGCAGCTTCATTTTTTGGGGTGCCTTTAAACATCTTGCACTTCTCAGTCTATTCTCCCATTCCTTTATTTTCCCTTTTGTGTTCCAGAGGTTTCTTTAAGGAAAACCTTTATCAGCTGCTCAGGGAGAAGATTAAAGGACCAGTCACCGAGAAACAGGTTACTTTTTGTGTCCAAGTTCTTAATTCACTTTATTAAAATGTTCCAAATCTTCCTTCAAGAGGAGAGATCAGAAGGACATTTCCCTGTCACCCCTGGCATGCCTTCCTTCCGGATACTTGTGCTTCATTAGAGGCTAAAAAAAACCCCAAAGCTGAGGCAAGGAAAAGAAGAGAGAACAAGACTGCAGTGACTGGTTAATATGGGATGTGGAGCCTTCTACTTCATGGTCACTGGCACTGCTCTGGCCCCAGGCTGGAAGCAATTGAAAGCTTTTCCCATCTCAAAGACACTTGTGTGAACCGAGTCAGAGATCTCTGGCTATTTTTACCTTTGAGGTTCAAAGAAGAGAGCTTTGCAGTGAACAAAGCCAAGCATCCATCCAGCCTGCTGCCCTGCTGCTGGAAGCAGAAAGGAAAGGGCACAGAAAGGGTGAGGATATTGAGTCTGCTTTTCTGGGTACGCTACCTGCTCCCACAGGCCTCGGGTCAGGTATTGCCCACCTGAAAAAATGGCTCTCTGTGGTTAATAAACTTTGATGGATTTTCTTCCATGGCATCATCTGATCTTTTTTTCTGCATATCCACAATCTTTCTCTGCTTTATCATGGTCCTTCCAGGGCAAGGCTGAAGGACACCAACACAAGATGCTGCCTGGGTACTTCTGATCTCTAGAGTGTCTAAAAAGCTGCTTTTTGTGATATTCAGTTTGTAGGCTTCCATATTATGACTCTTGGAAACAAATCATGTGATTCTTCTGAGCAACACTTGGGGGGAAAAAGCCTAGATCAGGTCTAAATCCCACCTTAGATCTGGCACCAATTCCTCATGCAAAGATGCTTCACCCCAGTTTTCCCTTCCCTTCCCTTCCCTTCCCTTCCCTTCCCTTCCCTTCCCTTCCCTTCCCTTCCCTTCCCTTCCCTTCCCTTCCCTTCCCTTCCCTTCCCTTCCCTTCCCTTCCCTTCCCTTCCCTTCCCTTCCCTTCCCTTCCCTTCCCTTCCCTTCCCTTCCCTTCCCTTCCCTTCCCTTCCCTTCCCTTCCCTTCCCTTCCCTTCCCTTCCCTTCCCTTCCCTTCCCTTCCCTTCCCTTCCCTTCCCTTCCCAATTCTCATGTTGTATTTTCACAATCTGCCTGCCCTGACCCAGGATTATGGCCACAACACAGTGCAGGCAAGCAGTGAGGCACACCACCTCCCAGAGTGGAAAACTGAAATCAGGATAGGACATAGTGCTGCAGGTAGCCATGATAGAGGTCTAATGAGGCATCTGCCATGACGGCTTTTCCTTGTACCCTGTCTTGGTTTTAAAAGGCCACTTGCTCTGCATAAGTAGCTGCTGTTTTGTAAAGCAAGTGTATACGAGGCAGACACTCCTTGTGCTTCCTCAGGGTGCAATTACTTTCTTATCTGTCTTGTACTGCTGTTTCTCTGCAGCTGGAGTTAAGTTCTCCAGCATGAGACTGTAGGGTTAATCTTTTGAGTAGGGAAAGTTTAAAAGGCTGGAGAAAAGCATGGCAGCCTAAGAAAGCAGAGAGCAAGGAGGTGACATCTTGGCAGGCAGAGATGAGGAGTAAGGTGTTCCTGAAAGACAACCTTCACATTTCGCATCAGTGCTGACTCATAAAATGTCAGGTTCATTAAAGGTGAAATGCACACAAAGTAGATCTTGAGCAGTTTCATACTCGGCAAAGCATCCATGCAATTGGCTTTTCCCCTGCATCTTGACTTCCAACGCTTCTGAGTCAAGAGTATCAAAGTAATTTGATATTAAAATATGTCATCAAGTTAATAAAAGCATAGTTGAAGGCTAGGTTTTTATTTATTATTCAAATTACTCAATAGCTCTTTGAGGCCTTGGCTGCAACACAACCCTGCTTAGAACTCAAGAGGGGAGACCCTTCTGCTCCTACCCCAGTGGGTGCCACATGGCAGTGGGGGAGTTCAGAGGGCACAGAGTTCCAGGTATGGAATCCCATTGATTCCCCTGCCTTCCTTGCAGAAGGAGGAGAAATCCTGACAGAGTCTCCCTGGAAAATCATCCCTTAGATAAGAAATTGCTTCCTTAGAATGACTAATGCTAGAAATATTTAACCCACTCTTGCAGACCCCCGCGTTAGCTCTTTGTGAGTTAATTGGTCCTTTTTCGATCCCTTGGGTGATTGGTCACTTTTTACCTAAAACCTTTAAGTAGTTGGTTAGCTTTTCAATCATTGATATTATAGGTTCATTTTCTAAGGCACCCTAACCCTATAAAAGCTCTTTTAATACCTCATTCATTCAGACTGCTGCTCAGAGTGCTTAAAGGAAGAAATAAAGTTGTCTGTGGAACCTCTGTGCAGCTTTCTCGTTCTCTTTTCTTTGCAGGCTAAGATCACAAAAAGACCTAATACCCTACAGTCTAGGCTTGCTTGCATCCCAGTACCTTGTGGCTGAAATCTGCCTGAGACACCAGGAGAAGCTGTTCCTTACAGAGCACCTTTGCCAGGCTTGTTGTGGCAGCTTGGGGCAAACCCTAATCCCCACCAGCCACATTCCTGACTGCTTTGGACCTGCCTCTACAGAGCCTCCTCTCACAAGACCACTGCAGGAGAAGGATGGCTTGCAGCAGTCTCCAGCCACTCAGTGTCACTGCTGTGCCTTAATCACAAATCATCTCTTTTCTGCTTTTCCAGCAGGCACAGTGCTCCCTGCCCACCAACACTCCTGCTCCAGGTGTGCCACAGTACAGCACTCTGCCTGCGGCTATCCTGGTGTCCCGTGTTTATCTAGTCTCTCCTGATGGCTTCCACAACATATTTGCTCTGTTTTCAAAGCCCTTTTTTAAGCTGCTTTGAATTCCCTTTGTGTTTAAAGATGTGCTTTGCTCTTGGAGCTCCGTGCACCCTCACCAGCCAGGTTTGAAAAGCAAGGAAGTTGTCATTGATACGTGATGCAGAACAAAATCCAGCTCGCTCGAATGCAGCTAGATTGGCTCAGCAGGGCTGACAATGGATGAACTGGGTCTTATCAGTGGAGGGAGCAGATAGAACAGGGGAGCAGCATGCAGGGAGCAGATAGCAGCTCTGCGAGAGCAGACAGACAGGCTGTGATAGTGCTGGGCAGGGGAAGGTATTGCTTTTATTCCCTGGCTGGTTTGGAGGCCGTTGTTTCAAAGCTGGCACCTCTCTGACCACAGCCACTGCATTAATGGGGAGAAGAAGCAAAAGTGATGGACAACTCAATGGAGCAGTGCTGTGATGAAAGGTCTCAGCGGGGCGCGTTTGTCCAAACGAGCCACTGCCTCCCCACACGATTTATTCCTTGCTCCAAATGCATTTGTTGGATTTAACGACAAGTTGGTGGCATTTCTGCAATTAATCCCATCAAAGGGAGGTGATTTTACACAGAGCTGGTCCCATATTTCCTAGGCTGTGTCTTTGTTTATGAGGAGAGGGGCTGCCACCTGTCTCCTAAGTCTGGGCACTAGAGTTCATGGAAAGGAACTGTGGGCTATTAACCAAGTGTCTCCTCCTGACATCTGAAAGCAGCACAGCTAAAAAATACAACCTCAGATTGTCCTAACAAGCAATCTCCAAACTGTAAATATGCAACAGTGAGAGAAAGTATTTCTTTACCAGTGAAACACTTTAATGAGTGGATGGCTCAGCAAATCTTTTATGCAGCTGCTTTCCCTGCTGCAGATACTGAGATTTATGTAGGAAGGCAGGGGAGTTAACAATCAACCAGAGAACTGCAGCTCCTTTATACTGGGAGTCCACCTCATGTTCCTGTTTGACTGGTCTGATCCTTCTGCAACTCTGCTTGGATAAACCATTAATGGTCCCATTTGCTGGAGTCTTTGGGACAGGTATGGAGGAAGCTCCCAGTGCCAGAAATCATGACTTGGCTAAGCAAGAAGGAGCAACCCACCCTTCCAATGAGGGTACTGATGACACATACCCAGACACTTTAAACATGGAGTGCTCTTTGAATACTGATTACCTCATTCGGAAAGAGAGAATCTATGGACATTATGTATTTTTGCAGTTCTGAGCTTTTCCATATTCTCCTCCAATGGAGAGGTTCCTAAACTCTTTATCCTTCTATCCAATTAATGACATTTCTAATGAATGCTTAGAACCAAAACCAAAATCATAATATCTGGTGAAACAGGATCCAAAAGAAACAATTTTGTTCCATGACAGTGATGGACTAAGAGGTAAAAGAAAAAGCATTTTCAGAGGGCCCTTCCTAAAGATCACAACCTCCAAAAATAAAGCCTGTTTGCAGAACAGGATCCTCAGATATACAATTAAACAGCAATGCAAACAAACAAACTACAAAAAAACCCAACAAAAAATAAACTCTACAAACCATCACATTCTCAACTGACAACTTACAAACCCTCTGAGCTGGTCCTGGAGCCACTCTTGCTGTCATGATGAAATTTTCACTTCCCTTGGACCTGAGTTCCCAGCTGGAGGAGAAAGATCACACCCTGACTTGGCCTTTGGCAGCAATGCATTCATCTGGCAAATCTGCTGTATCAGTGAGAGTGTAGAACAATTTTTGTTATGACACCACATCTTATTTTGAGCAATTTAATAGTCATAAACCCAGCAACAGTCATCTTCTGATTTGAAAATAAAATGTCTCTAGAAACTGTTGCTGTTACCACACTTGGGTGTTGCAGACTGAGCCATTCAGTCTGCTAGCTGTTGGGAAAAGTCTTACCTAAGATAATCTCCCAAAGCATTTTCTGATTGATACCTGTTTGCAAAGGCTCTGAAGACAGACCAGCCAGACACAGAGACCCAATGAAAACTCCTGAAGGAATTTGAAGGTCTTGCTGCCGAGGACACACAGATGAACACATCAGCAGAATATATAAGATGCTTTGCACTTTTCTTATTTATCCAAAAAGCTATTTTTGTTTATTAAAACCTAGTTACTAGCTGCATCTTGCCAATAACCTGGAGTGCTTGCTTGGTTAATTTAAGCAAGCAGAGCTTTGACAAAGTAATTTTACCATCCTCGGGGATCTGCCAGCTTATGCCGGTCTTCACTATTTCAGATGAAATTGAGTTAATTTTCACTGAAATTGCTTCTTAGCATACAAACACATTCCCCATCATTGCGAGCTTATGCCTCTGCAGTTCTATTATTCTTTAATTTACACAAGCCGGCAGCGAGGGATTAATGCCTGAGACATACAAAAGGCTACAGTGTGGAGAGGAGAAGGCAAGGAGAGAGGAGAGAGTGGAGCTCTGAAGGGAATAGGTAATGGGGTTTCAGTTTTATATCAAAACACTGGGAGTCAGGTGGTGATACAGAGTCAACCCTTGCTGTCCTTTTGCTCTGCAAACGCATCATCCAAAGTCTCAAGGCAGAAGACCTCTCAGATGCTCAGTCAAGCCAGAGGTGATGGCAGGTCCCTGCAGGATTGCCAGGCTGAGAGGGCATTCACTGGGATAGCACAAAAGCTCCACATCAGGAGCTGATTGCAGGCAGTGGAAGAGCTGTGGAGCAGAACTGCAGGCTTTGCTCCTGCATCTTCTACAACACTCTTCCCTCCAAGAGGAGTTCTCCCTTCCACCCTCCCCATGCCCTGCCATGAAAAAGCTGCTGCCAAGGCTCTGGGGATGCCTTCAAATACTCAGAAATTAAAATCACGGATTCTCATAAGCATCCAGACAAAAAATATAACTGGTGCCAAAGCACCTGCAAATGGGTAGAAAAGGGAGATTCCACTATCTGGCTTTTCCAGAGAGAGCTGGCAGAAGTGCCAAGTTCAGCAGTCCTTGTAAAGTCTCAAGTGAGACTTTAAAGCAGCTGCATTTTAAGCTAGTCCCAGCTGATGATTGATCAGAATAGCAATTATGCTCCTTTTTTATGTTATCACTTCAATTTTGCTTCCTTAATTAAATAGCTAACCATTTCCTCTTTTAATTCATACACCTCTGAGGTATATGCAGGTTATTGGTTAAAATATGGGAATCCTGTATCATGTATTGGTATGCACATAGCAATGTCATAATGGGATGTTTAAATTCCTTATCTTCCTTTGAAGGGTGCTTTCTTTTCCCTTCCCCAGTACCAGTGCCACATCAGAGCCCAGGGCATACCAAGATCCCTCTCCACTGCCCACACATTGTACATCCATGCCAGTTTGCCTTTCAGGGTTCCCCTGGGAGCATTCTACCCTTCTGCCAATGTCACAGATGCTTGGCTCCAAGTCCAGTGCAAGAAATATTGTTCTTTTCTCCAGTTTACAGCCAGCACTGAACAGCACTGGCCAACACTTCCTACCACCAGCATGATGACACTTGACTCTGCCTAACACTAACACCTTAAGCTTCCTTTAGCTGATAACATTCCCTCCTGAAAACTGTCCTGGTTAACTGTGGATAGAATGGCAGTGGGGAAGGAAGTCCTCAATGTAACTCATGTTGAAGAAAATGAAAGGAAGTCTGGTTTCCTCCAGAAACAACCTCACCTCTTTGCAGGGTTAGCACCAGCTCTGCTGCACTGCTGGGAAATCCCAACCTCCAGAGCAGGTCCTGGTTGAATCCAGGTGTAGGTCATGGTAAGAAAGGCTTTGCACTAAAGACAGACTGGTAAGAAACTCTTATGCAGTTAGAGCAATTTGAGAACAAGGTAAGTGCCCTTCTCATTTGCAGAAAAGAGAGGGAAAAGTAGAAAAACATGAATGGACAAACAGCTCCATTGAGGTGAGTAGTCAATACTGAAAACTGGCACTTTCAGCCATGTGCAGTTGGGGTGCACCTGGTGGAAATTGCCTCTGTGGGATCTGCATAATTGTTTCTTGAAAAACAACCCAAAATGTTTTATTACAGCAGTGGTCTAAGGCAGGGTAGCACCAGCAACACACCCACAGTAAGGATGACAGGGGCCAGGAGCTCAGGCAGGTGTAGTTTTTTCTCCTTCTGCCATCCAAGAGCAACTTCTTCCATTTTCCCAACAAAGTTATTTCAGAAATCAACTCCTTTCAGCTCAGCTGAGTTTTAGCTTCATGCATTTTTATACACTCTCTGCAAGAATGAGAAGGATATTTACATTTTTTAATAAGCCTGACAGTTTGAAAGTAATTGGGGATTTATAATGGGTTTGTTTAGGTCTTTTTTCCACTTGAATTCCAACTGCTAGTCTTAGGCCTAACAAGCAATATTATCTCTATGGTGATGAGGGAACCTCAACAGGAGGCCCTGAAGCCAAAGAGGAAAGCACTGGCATGTTTTGTTTTGTGATGTTTTTTTCTTTTTCCTTTGAACCTGAATTTTAAAGCAAAAACAGCATAACAAATTTTGAAGCAAGATCAAAATTCCTCCAGCCATCCAATGCTCATAACTCTGGCTTCTTCTGCTAGTTCTCCAAGGAGCCCACAAGCCAGTGTCTGATCTCCATCGTGGTGGGCTTTTTTTATTCTTGGCAGAGATTTGCATTTATTTGCTCTATGATTCCTCTAAAGTGATTTTAATCTGATTTTTCTGTTGGGGGAGTCAGGTGTTTGGTGGTAAGGATGAAATTAACCTGCAAAGCTCAAGGTCTGAAGTCAGATTCCTGGAGCTAAATCTCAAGGACTCAGTTCTGCATGTTCCTAAAATGGAAAGACACCTGGTCCCAGTGGAAGAGATAAAGAAAGCCAGGCAGGGGTCTCATCCAGTTGGGATAATGGGGTTTGCTGTGGGGACTGTTATCAAAACCTGGGACTCCTGGGGTCTCTCTGGCTTCCTTGAGATTGCTGAGACTGCAGTGCTGCTGTGTCCAAGGCCCCTCTAGGCAAGGGCTGCTGACATTCCACAGGTGATAACTCTGAGCCTAAATTTTAAATCGGCTCCTTGTTCTTTGTGTCTCAGTTCCATGCCTATTTAAGAGAAGAAAGAACAGTCCCTGTCTTCTACAAGAGTAAGGATATAAATGCAACAGAGAACAGCAGGGCTTAGTGTTTAAGTAAGAATTGCCCAACAAAACCCACAACAGTCATAATGAGGAAAAAAAGCCAATCAGGACTAGCACAGTCACCCTGCTCAGCAGACACCAGCACATGCCTTCATTTCAGTGAAAGAGAGCACCAGGCAATGGTGGTGCCATGGGGCATTCCCAACTTGCTTAAGGACAGAGCCTCTCAGGTCACATCTCTGTGCCTCAGACCTCCAGGGCATGCAGGGTACACCAGATAATCCCAGAACACCCCACAGTGCTGTTCTTTCCTCAGAGCAGCTAAAACTGTGCAAGGAATCACCTTCATGAGCCAAGCAGAGCTGAGATGCTGTCACTGCTCCTGCTTGCTCCTCACTGAGTGCTTTGGGCTGACACCCAGGCAAGGCACAGAGCCAAGGGGCAGGTTTGCACTGTGCCTCTGGCATGGCACTGTGGCAATGCTGCCCAGCACATACATCCTGCATCTGCAATGATGCTCAGGTCTCCTCTCCACCTGGGAGGGCAGCAAGGAGGCTGCAGGCTGGTGAGACACATGCAGAGAGGAGTGGAAGAAGAGTCAAAGTCAGGGAGAGGAGATAAAGAGAGGTGGGATGGGAACAGGAGAAAGGCAGCAGGGATGAGAGGGGAAAGTGGGAAATGAATTGAAATGAGTTAGAAAATTCCAGGCAGATGAGCCTGAGCATTCAGCAGCTGAGATGTGGGGCCTCATTAGTACAGACCGACTGAAGATAGAGACATTAAGGAAGGAAATGTGTGACTCACGGGGGAAAATGGGAAAAACAGCACACACCATAGCAGCTGCTCCGTTTACTTCAATTAAAGAACAGCTCAAAGGGTATGTTAAAGGGAAAGGAGGGGGAAGCAAACAAAGGCACAAACAGCAGGAAAAAAAGCCAACCAGATGAAGCAACTGTTACACTCAAGCATCTAAATGAACAGAGTCAGGTATCTGAACAAGGGGCCAGCCTGCCTCACCCTGTCCCTCCAAATTGGCCAGGCTGCCCGGGGAACCTGGAGCCAGCTACAAGGCAGGGAGTGCTCACAAAAACACTGTCCCAGCTATCAGGTGGGGAAGAGGAAGGCAGTTTCCCTTAGCATGGTTCCATGGCCCTGGGGAATGGGCAGGCAGGACCCTGGCTGCACCTGACCCACCAGCCACAGCATCCGAGCCAGGGAGGGATGAGGACAGCAGCAGGGGGTGTTTTAATCACAGCAGCAACTCACAGCAGAGCTGTGGTGCCTAGAGGGAAGCAAATTGCACTTAGCAAGGTCGTGGGGAACACTGTGGCAGCCCCTCCCTGCTCTAGTGCCACACCACAGCCATCCCAGCTCACCTGTCCCAGGCTTGCTGGCAGCCTCTCACATTTACCTCACAAGTCACCATACCTGGCTGGGATGGAAACACTTCCCTTACCTCCTTCTGTGGTGTATGGGGATGCAAATAGCTCACTGAGATTGGTTGTGCTGCTTTTTCAGGGAAGAAAAAAATAAAATATGGGGATTAATTCCAGATGGAGACTGTAGTTATTCCACACACTGGTGTGAACAACCTGGTACTAGGAAAAGAGAAGAATAAGCAAGGTGACACCCATCTCTTCCTTCCTTCCTTCTCCTGTGTCTTGCTTTTTCTCCTGGGTCCACTTTTTTCTTCAGTATTTATCACCTGGAAGCTGAGAACAGGTTTCACTGCAATCCAGGACCTTTTTAGGATAACATTTCTCAGTGCTCATGAGGTCTGAGAAATTAGGGTTGACATTTATTGGAGGAAGGGACACAAGAAACTTTCATGCCTCTGGATGTTTTCTCCTTGCACTTTCCACCAGGACAAAATGTGTTAAGGATTTCTAGTGGAAGAAAGTTTTCTGTTTGGAGTCCCCTGACTGCCATAGATCTCTGCTTTCTTTGTGGGTGCCCTCACGTAGCAGGTTTATCACTCGGCTCCAGCTGTGACACCAGCTTGCAAGGGTTAGTTGCTTTGCTTGGTTGACTGAAGCCTCAAATCTGGAGGTTACTGGGTCAATCCTAACTTGTGGCCTTCCCAGATGATCAAGACAGACAACTCCACTGTGTCAGAAAACATCTGCTTTCATCCTTGGTTGGGGAAAATCTTTACTCAGATTCTATCCTTCTCTCCTTATCTTTGCGGATGCTTCCCAATTCCTGGATACATTAAATCCATGACCCCTGGCTGTCTCATTCCCTATACGAGCATGGCAGTGGATTGCATGACAAAGTTCCATGGTCTCAGGATAATTACCTGCCCAAAGTCTCAGATGGAGAGCCTAGATACAAGCCAACTCCCAAACTCCTGACATTTATCACTCTAAAAAGCAGCCAGCAGAAAAGCAGCCCCCATCAGATAAGAAATGTCAGTCAAGATTTCAATGCAGTCTGCTGCAGCTGGTAAAGGACACATCACAGTGTATCTGCAGGACAAAGTGTGGTGCATGTTAAATCTCCACAGCGTGGGAACCAGCACAATGGATCACATCTCCATACGTGATAATGGGAAACTCATCATTCTCTCACACAAACTTTAATGCCAAAAAAGTTGCCACAGAGAACCACCGAGGACACAAGGGCTTGTTCTTCAAAGCCTCTGAGATTGGCAGCATTAAAGGAGTTTGCTTTGAGCTGGCTCTGTGTTAAGCTTCCTCTCCGTCCCTTCATCTCTCCCCAATCAAGCTGTGCCTCAGCCAGCACCCAGTTGTTAAATTCTGGATGGATTAAAGAGCTTGAGAAAGTGCTTTTTTTAGGAAAGTGATGTTTATCCATCACTCATCTACGTGAGTGTTAAATTTCAGATCTTCAGCTCCTCTAATGATTGTTACATGGTGGTGCATTCAGAGCCTTTGCTTTGCACAGTAGTGGGGATGTTTGATCTAAAGGCTTCTCTTTGCCCATGATTAAATCTGAATTTGAATCATCCTTTGGGGTCTAATTGCATAGGATTTTGGTGACAGTGCAGCAGGGCCACAGAAGGTATTGGCAGGAAGAAAAGGACAGGAATTCCTTAAATGATGAAGCCCAGGAGATTTCAATAACATTTTGGGCGGAGAAGAAAATTAAATTCAGAGACAGAAAAAAAGATAAATTCTTGTGCAGTGTTAAAAATTGAAAAAGGGGAAGGATAATCTCTCTAATTAAATTCCTAGAATTTCTACAGACTTCCAACTATTGCCAACTTAGAAGAAGTATTGACCATTTTCAGACCCTCTCTGATGGAACTGTGGGTGGACAGGGTTCAGGATGACAGTAAGTTCTTCTAAACTGCAGAATTTTGACACTGCATTAGGCATAATTGCACCTGTCAAAGATAACATACTCCTGGAGATTTTCTGTTGCAGAACTAATGGCAGAGGGACTCCTGCAAAACCCTCCACAATAATTTCTGGATGCCTCAAGCCTTCAGGAACTATCTTGACAGGATGATGACATCTTGCTGTGCAACAGGAGGCTCTGCTTCAGCTACAGGTGATGTGGGACCAAGCAATTTGAAGCATCTTTGCTTCTCTTCACCTGGAAAAGTCCACCCTTTGCACTTCAGCAGTGCCACCACTTGCAGAGGCACAAGAAATATGAAGTCATGGAATGGGCACTTGCCAGCAGCTCCTCTGGCCTGACCTCCTCTAAAGGGTAAACACTTCAACACAGCAAGGAAACACACAATGATACTGAGCTTTGTAGTAAGACAAACCCTTTCTTCATCACTTCTCAGACCTAAAAATTACTTTTAAAACAAAGAAAAATAAGTCCTTTCCCATCTCCCCCCCAAAAAAAAGCCCCATCTCTTACAGGGCCAAGCACAGCACAGATGGTAGCCAAGAAATACATGCAATAACTGCAGTATCCCTCCCTGGTTCAATTTATTGCAAAGCCAGCAGTGCAAAGATTGATGTGAAGTTTCCCCCAGAACAGCAGCTTTCCTCCCCACTAAGGAAAGCTCAACCAGACTGAGCCTAAGTAGGAGGGAAAGGTCTGTGTTAGAGCAGGACAGAAACCATAGGATTTGCTACTTGCTCATACCCTGGCCTATCCCAGTGCCTGCCCTGCCCAGGAGGATCTGGAAAACTGCCTCAGAGATCCCAAAGACACTCCATGCCATGTGGGATGAGGCAAGGAGCACACAAAGGTGTGTCAGGACTGCCTCAGAGCCTGCTCACCTGCTCACCTGCTCACCTGAGGAGTTTTCTTCCTTCCCAGAGGCACTTCTGTCCTGCCTCACCACCACACCCTTCCATCTCCAAATTTGCCTTGGGGAGCAGGAAGGTCAGCACTCAGTGCCAAAGGATGAAATGTTGAAATCCTCTTCCAGTCGAGATTAAATTAAGGGAGAAGGGATGGAGCATGCCAAAGGCAGTGGGACTTAAATAAAAGCTCATTGTCTTCACCAGGAGCTGGGTTTGAATAAGAAGTTCAGGATTTGGCAGACTCTGTGTAAAGCATTGCAGAATAACTGCTGTGTGCATGCAGCTAGTTTTCATGCATAATATATATAGGAGCATACCATATGTTTAAAGCATCAGACAATCAGGCCAATCTTGGATGATATTATAAAGCTTTCCTTCAGTGCTGCATTTGTTCTAAATAGATGCATTTCTCCTTTCCCCCCTCCTCCCCCCAAGCTCCCCAGCCTGCCAACACTCATTTATAAGGAAACCAGGTGTCCATGTTTAAAAAATGAAATAAATCAGTATACAAAGGCATCTGTCCAGTAAGAAAGCAAGTGCCCATCTCTTCTATTTTTGTTTCAAACAGGAAATACGTTGATAAACAAACTAACAAATGGACAAGAAAAAAATCAAAACAAGGAAAAGGAAGACATGAAAACTCATAGGAATTAAGTTCTGAATTCTACAAAGCCAAATGCTAATTATGTCAGTCCCCAAATGTACAGAACAGATAAATTCAAGAACAGAAAGTGCACCAGTGATAGCAGATATGCTCTGGATGAAACATGTCCTGCATCAGTTATGAGAAGGGCTGGATGCTCTTGTCTTTAAAGTGTATGGTTTGATTTGATATTAATTCATCATCAGCATCAGCAGTCTCAGGGGCTCGTCTCTGCTCATTATAGGTGCTTTTCAGACGTGGTTGGAGAAGCAGCACCATGTGATTTTCTGCTCTGCTGTTGCTGTCACCCTGTCAGGGAGCTGCTGGCAGCCCCTGCCTCGCACAGGAGCTCTGCTGGGCCCTGGCTCAGCCCCAGCAGGTGCTGGGTGTCCCAGCCCAGCATCTCCCAGCACCTGGGTGCTGCCAGCACAGGGATCTGAGACAATCCAAGGGGAGCCCACCTTGTGCAAATTATCCATGAGCCAGCAAGAGCAGCTCTGTCCTCCTGCAGCTTCAAGAAGCGTCGCCTCCATCAGTCCTGTTTGGAACAGCAAAACCACCTTGCAGACAAAAGCCAGCAGGCTCAGCAGCAGAGCAGCTGGGAATCCCCTGCAGCTGCTTCCCTGCCCTTCACATGGAGTTCCCTCCACTCCTGCGAGCTCTTAAGGCCATATTTTATATCCTAATTAAACTGAAACAAAAGGAATTGGATAACAGTCTAAAAGATTTGCAAGCTACATCTATTTCACAAAATTACTCCTGTTCCCACTAGTGTAGCTCGTCAGGTCCAGCACATGCTCTAATATGTGGGACTAATAGATTTGTAACAGTGATAGTTAATATGAGTCTGTTCCGGTTACATACTTATCATGGGTCCTTGCAGGCTTTCCATCAAAGCTGCTGAATGAAAGCACTTTTTATTAAAGAAAGAGGGGGGAAAAAACCCTCTTTGCCCATAAATCTCTCAGCACATTAGCCCTCAAAACAATTCACTGAGGCAAGGTCATATTTCCCTTGCATTAATTTAGATCCTTGGAAAGTTCAGTGAGATGAGAAGACAAGACAAAACACAAAAGGCTGCATTTCCAGCTGCCATGAATCAGCGTGGTTTCCCATCAGCTGAGAATCCAGCCACACATCTACAGAGAGCCATAGGAAATATGTAACTACTTCTTTAAAATCTTGAGGTCTGGTAGTGATAATCCATATGTTGTACTATTATCTAAAAAGGAAGGTAGAGACTAAAAGGACAGATGATATTTGACAGGTGAGAGCAGCTTTAACAGCCCAATAGAGAAAGATGTTTTTATTTCAGCGGGATGAGGTTTGCCCTGTGGTGTTGGGAGCACCAGGTTTAAGAGGAGAGAAGAATATTCTGTTGCTTTGTTTTGTGTCCAGGCAGTATTTATGTGGTTCAAGCCCTGATGCCAGTCACAGGCCTGGAGTAGAACATGACAAATGAAGTCACAGAGGCACAGGCTGAAGTATCTGATGATGATGCTCTGCTTCTCAGTTATCTCCCATCCTCTGCTCTGAGCAGCAGGGAAAGCTGCCAGCTCTGAGTCCTGTACTCAGTGCTGTCCCTTTGATACCACAGCTCTCTCAGTCATGTTTACACCCTTCAGATATTTTTAGGCCTTTTTTTTTTTCCACATGCAGAACTACACATTGTCATCTCCTAGCCTCCTTTAGTGGTTTGAGCCTACCCACATAAATCATTTTTCCCAAACATCTGATCATTTAGTGATCAGAAGGCAGAAGGGCAGCCTGGTTGCTCTTCTTTTATCTTCCTCCCAGGTCCTGTTATCTGGTCATGTCATGGTGGCCAGGACCAAGAATGTGATTTGTTTCAAGGACAAATCAGAAACAAATAGGGAAGAGCTGTTTCTTTTCCAAAGCAGAATTTGTCTCTGTGGAAGCAGACTGTTTTATTTACAATAATATACTAGTTCAAATTGATCTCAAATTTGTCATCCATTGGCACTTCAAGGACCCCCATGCCTTACCTGGAACTGGTGGACAATAACTTGTCAAAACTGTTAATTGCTGATATAGTTGGAGGTGAAAGGGGCCCCTTGAAAACAGCTAATGATTTAGGATGAAAAATTTCTAGTAGAAGGAACTTGATTTTAAAAAATTATTTTAGCAATAAATCCACTTTTCTCCCCAAGAGAATAAGATTTTAATCTTCACTTTGAGACTTTTCAAATCTCTTGTTTTTCTGAGTTATTTCAACTCTTTTGGAAGGCGTTCTTGCACATACACATATTTGGCAGGTTTACCAGAAAGCAAATATCACATTACAGTAATGGATTTGTGGGCATGATCTGGTCCAACTAGACAGACAGCTAAGCACTGTAAAGAGTTCTGTCAACTAATTATTCTCATCAAATTTCACTCTCCATCGTGGTCACATTATCCAGATCAGATCCTTGGTTCTTCCGTAAAAACATCTTAGAATATCCCACACAAGCACCATTAAAACAAGCTATGCCAGATCATGAAACAGCAATGCATTCAACCCATTATTCTGTGAAGAAAAAGCTTTTACAGGCCAAATCCAATTACATGCCATGCTTGTAAACTCATTCCAGAAAACCTTTGTGGCCAGCGAGGTCCATGTTAGCCATTATGGGGCATTTCTTTGCAAAAAATCTCCTAAAAAATTGCTGCAACCCCTCCTCCCCATCCCAGCCTTGCAATGACCTCCAGCAAGTGCCAGATCCCAGCAGTTGTTGGCACAGAGGTGAGGAGCTGGGTGGTTGGGAGCAGCATGGCAATTACCCAAGGCTTGGCAAGGTGTCTCCCTTTGCCCACCCCTGACTCTGAGCCCCAGCACTGCCCAGCACAAGGAAGGAGTCCCAAGGCAGCAGGGAGGTTCTCAAAACCAGCACCTGGTACAGGTTGGCACTCCACCAGGTATTACACCCTCCACTGAACCTATCCTGTGTGCAAAGCCAAGAGTGGGCCACAGGATAGGCTTAGCTTGGGAAGGCTGGCACCAACCATCAATGCAACTTAAAGCCATTAAATTAAAGACCAGAAACTCATTATCCTTGCACAATTTTTCGTTCAGTTTCTGAAGGGAGCAGGTGATGCTGAGCTCTCCTCCATGCTCCCACACAGCTTTGAGGCTGTGTTCACCACAATCTCCTATGAGCACATGTAAGGCACTGCAAGTTTTGTCAGATTTTTCTGAAGGAAATTCAGTGTTTTCTTGGCTTGTTCCAAAGCTCATTCATGTATGGAGAACACTCTTCTAATTATAAAGAAGTACTTAAATATAAGATATCCTAAAAACAGTGGTATTCAGTAACCTCCAGTAACCTGCAGGAGCAGGTTCCCAGATCACCATCATAAAAATATGAGCTTCTATTCTGTCAAACAGAAGTTGAATGCCCGTGGTGCTCAGATTTGGCATGCCAAGGAGGTCCCCATTTTAACACTGAGCTTCCTGGCTTTCTCTCAAGACATTCCCATGAATCTCAGAATTCCATGGGGATTGTAGAAGGTACAACTATAAAATCCATGGTTTTAGGAGGAGTGAAAAGCAGATGCTCTTCCTCCACCTTCATTATTCATCTCCACTGGAACAGTCACCACTTGGACCTGAGATTTCAGCCCAGCATTAATCCTTCTCTTGCCATATCTACACCTTCAGATGTGGAGAGCAGTGATGCAAGTGCAGCAGAGTCTTACACTGACACTGGTATCTGTCTGTGAATTCTCCTACACACAGGACATGACAATAAATCATACACAGAGCATGCTGATCGATTCTGCCTGAGCAGTATGTTGGTCTCCAGGGCCAACAAACCAGCACTTAAATAAAGTTTCCTTGCTCAGTGTGCCATGCTGCAATAAAAAAAGTTGTTGTGCATCCCAGGCAGGTCATTTAGCCTCCTGTGCAAGGAGAATGACAAAAAGATACACATGTAGGCATTAGAAAATGCTCCCACCTGATGTTCCTAAAGTGAGCTCTCCAACAGCTAAACGTTTCCCCTGTAGTCTTTCTAATAATTAATGAAAAAATAGAGTCTTCTGGGAAAATTGTCACTGGGTAATTAATAAGAAATTAAAGTGAGAGAGCAAGAACTACAGGGATGTTGCAGAAAGCCTGCAAATTGAAAGAGAGACTTAGAATTGTGATGCCTTCCCAGTCTCAGAGGGGACTTAACATGTTCCTCAGTGGCTCACTCCAGACTCTCGACCTCTTCCATTCACACTTCTGAAACAAGAGATATTGTGATGGAAATGTTCACATTTCTCAATGGCCAGCATGAACAGACCTGCTCAAACAGATGGGGAATGGCTGTCAAGGACAAATCTCTAGTCCAGCAGTGATCCATTACCTGGTGATCACTTACAAATAAAGGTCAAGTTTGTTTCCTACCTGTTGTTTCAATCTGTTTATGATTTTGATGTGGAGGGTTCATTAAAACCCAGGAAAGGGGTCCTTTCTCTACCAAAGCAGGGATGCAATGTCATTTTGCATTAGAATCTCTGAAATGCTTCCCCAAAGAGCAAACACTCAAGCACATTTATCTCACAGCTCCCAAAGCAGACTAGAGCTTAAAAAACCCTAAACTTTCCAGGTCAAAATTGATGTTCTGTTGGGATATGGGGTTGAGAAGCCATTGCTGGAAATGCCCATGTCCCAGCTCTGTCTCCACCTGCAATTTGCCAACACAACACGAGTGCCTGTCACAGATGCTGGGGAATCCTGAGGGGAACGAGGATGAAGATGGATGGTCTTATGATTAAGCCAGAGAACAGGGATTCAAGGGACCTGGTGTCACTTATAGACCTCCTGTGCTGACTTTGGGCAAGTCAATTAACCTCTGCTTGCCATCTGTAAAATGGAGATAAGAGATTTCCCTACAGCACAGGAGTGTTCGAGGGACACCTGTGTGGTTGACAGATGCTCTCATCCGATGCCAACAGGAGCCATGAGATCTCACTGACAGCAGAGTGATGGAGTGGAGGAGACCCACTGCCATTTGGGGTTATGTAGCTTTGTGAAAACTCAATAGGTGTCTGTTCTGCTTCCCTTGCACACCTGTCTGTCTTACAAGGCACAAGTTCTCTCCTGACCCAGCCCTGGCCCCAAAACCAGCTGTGGGACCCCACGTGTCTCATAGGATGATCCCACAAGAGCAAATGTACCAGTGAGGATTTTTGGCATCACAAAAGTGGTTTAAGTCTCAGAAATAGCTATGGAGAGGCCAGCCCTGTCTTACCCTGTGAGTGTGGAAGTGCCTGAGGTGAAATGTTCTGTTCCTCTGGCCTGCTGCCTTGGAGCACCCAGATAATTCCCCACCTGGGGAGGGGTGTCCTGCCCACCACAGCCACCCCAGAGGCATCACAGCTGTCCTTCTCTCCCATCTCTAATTACAGCTCTGTAAACTAGGGAACAGTATTTGCAATTATGCTTTATGATTTCTGGTTGTTTAAAAAAAAAAAAAAAAAAAAAAAAAAAAAAAAAAAAAAACCCACACCAGGAAAGAAAATAATTCCTGTGCTTTCAGAGGAAACACTATATTTCCCCTTCCAGTTTCATAAGACAAGTTAAAGCATCTAATCCTGACCCTGGCAAAGCCTGCCTGACCCTTTCCTGCAAGGCTCGGGGGAAGGATTTCTTTGTCTCTCCTGTTGGGTTTGTGGGTGGTTTGTTTTAGTTTTTTCTTCTATTAAAATCCCATAGTATTATTAAAAGGAATTGTTCAATTCCTTTAATTGGCTCAGAAGAGAAATTCTTCCATCAGCCCAGGGGGTCATGGCCATCAGCAGCTATTTATTAGCAGCATTGATTGAGAAGAACAGCCTTTAAATGGAAATAAATTGAATTCCATGGCAAAGAGTATTCCATACAGGCTATTAATATGACAAGGAGCTTAACAGTTTTATTTCGTATTTATTTGTTCCCCTCCTAAGCTCATAGCTATCTTCACTATTCCCAGTTACCTCCCATGTTTCCCACCAATATTCCCTCCTCATCATGGGAATTTCCTTACCTACATAGGTGAGAGCAGGCACAAGGGTGATAATGATGATAGAGACTTGTATGAGCTCAGGGAGGCTCCAAATCAGGTCCCTGGGAACCAGTGGAGGAAGGAGGGGTGATGGGGAGCAAGATGAGACTTCCACATGCATGCACAATAGAAATGAGAGGGGGAGAAGAGCTCTCCTATGCTCTCTGGGGAATCTTTTGCTATATTTTTGCCTTCTCTACTGCTCAAAAACTGCCTTTGCCACCCCCTTATCGACTCCAGAATACATTCATAGTGCACACCTTCATTCCAGTGTTTAATTGCTTGAGATTGTTACTTGTAGGCTGCTAATTTATTAAAACCAGATCTCTCATATTACTCTGGAGCCCACAAGAATCATTGCCTTCTATTAAAGGCAGTGGTGCGTGCCTGCTTGTCTTTTTTCTCTGGCCACCTCTGTAATTGCAGCCCATTGCTAAGATGTGAAACTCTGCCCTTCCAGCTCAGCATCCTCCACTGGGAGTGTTTGGATGAGGAGCAAATGCAGGAGACAAATTCATTCAGGATATAATCAGAAATAACTGCTCTGATGTTCACAGAGATTGCACCAGGGATGCACAAAGCCTCTAAGCAGTTCAGGTCACATTCCACAGATGGGGTAAAAGTGAAGCCAGAGACTCTTGACACAGATGGTCACTGGAAGCATCCTGCAGAGCAGACCTTGACAGAATATGATGATGGATCCCTACAGCATCCAATGGAGCCAGCACTGTCCTTGCCCAGCTAAGCACAGAAAGACCTTCCCTGGTCATATGGGCCATCTATGAGTCAAACACATCCCTCAAAGGAGACACTTCCACCACACACTGGTGCCACAAGCACAGATGGGATTCCCATACCAGGAGATAGAGAGATACACACAAAGACACAAATCTCCATGTACCAGGTGGCTGGTACAGGCCAGAAGCTCCCCATTTCTTCTCAGCCATCACCTCTCCAACAGGTCTGTTCATCTCCAAAAGGCTGCCCAGCTGCCTTCATCATCTCCTGACTCTGCTCTGCCTTTGAAGAGCTTCCTGGCAGCCCCATGCACACTCCTGATCCTACAGAACTGCTCTAACATGGAGAAGTAACACCCCTCAAAGCAGTGCCTGAGTCTGGTTTCAAACTCCTAAAGCGAAGAAATCAACAGACAATTCAGTGATGGAAAATCACTCTATGCTTGAGATACAGCTGAGCAGCAGTTTCCATCTCTCTCAGTTTGTTTTCTGAGATCCTGTAATGCAGATACCTCTCAATACATGAGGACACCACCACGGCCCTCTTGTGCCATGGCACAGGTCATGTTTTAGACAGTTTCCCTCAAATCTGAGATCCTATGATTCCCATTCTCATCTGGATTTGCTACTCCACTGATGGATAAGTGCAAGTTGAAACATCAGATTAAACCACCAACACATGTTGGGATGGGGCAGTGGTTCCAGACCAGCTGGGAGATGCCTTGTGAAGTTTCCAGCCAGCTGTTGGAAGGATTCAGGAATCTAAATCCTCCTGTGGTCCAAGGGCCACAAATACTCCACAATGCACCCAGACAGCCCATGACACGTTTCACAGTCAGTGAGTGGCTGGGGCAGAGCTAACAGCACCTGCAGGCACAGGCACAGACTGGGGTACCAGCTCCCAATACTCAGCAGTCAGCAATTAGAACAGCAGCAATGCAAGACTAAAACAATAATGTTTTGTTTATCTTCCACACAGTTAGCTCATTTTAGCACTCTGCCTCCAAGTGCTAGGTAATAACAGGATACCAGGCAGGCAGCAGCTTTCAGTATCCAAAACAGTGTGGGTGCATCTGTGGTTGTAAAGAGGAGAGTTCCTGCTCCAGATCCCCAGTCCTGAAAGTGGTGTGGTTACAGGTGGTAGTGTGAGCTGTAGGTCAGGCTGACCATGGGGATTTCTCAGGGATATGGAGTGGGGACAAGCTAGACTAGCTGCTCTGGTGTATGTGGACTTGCTTTGACCTACATATTTTGAAGATCTGACTCCCTACTCCTGAAACAGCCTGTCTTATTCTAGGACTGTTTTGCTTTTACCTAAGTATTTGATTTATTTGATGTCCAAATGTCCCATATTTGATGTCCCAAATCTGAGACCTGCAAGCAGGACCACACAGCAAAAGGCAGACATACAAAGATCCAAAAAACCCATTTCATTTTGATTATCAAGGCCATTATTGTGGTTTAATATAGGAATTGATTATTGTAAGTATGCATATTGAGCTTAACAGCTTAGATTTGTATCTGTTTCATCACTGTTAATCTTTGATAAATATGTTTTTAATAATCTCTGAGTATTTATTGAACATAAAACTGTCATATGAAATTGAGAATAAGATAGCTAAAGATACTTATTATACACTACTTCAACACAAATTCATTATTAAAAACCTTTCAGGGAGGCTTACTTTTAACCACAACATAACTGATGTGGATACTGCATAGTTAATCTATAATAAATATATTTGCAATAAACTATTGATATTTAACCTGCAGTAACTGTCTTAATAAATATGATGCATGGAAATGGCTTTTGAACAAGCTGCTCTTTTTTTAGCTCTGCCAGCCCCTTGGAGAATGTGGGGTGAGAAGGGGGAAAGCTGTGGCCTCATATGGCAGTTCACCTATCAGAACCCACCGCCTTCCCCTACCCTGGCCACTGCACTCATTGCTTTACAATCCCCAGATCTCCAGCCCCAGACTCTTACAGGGGTCTGTCATTTGGTCTCAGTCCTGACTCACATTAACATTTGGCCCCAGCCATCCCTACAACTCTGCTGGGCTGTGCCATACAAAGGCTGTTAATTCAGCTCCTGGTGCCCCCAGGATGCTCTGTCTGCCCAATAGTTTTGCAAAGTGGACAAGCACCCTCGAGGGATCTGAAGCCCACAGAACCCATACCCCTGGGCAGTAAAAACACAAGCTTTGTGAGAACAGGGATCAACAGATAAGCTCAAATGAGATTTCAGTTTTGAACTCAGCAGAGGCCAGCAATTGCCTTTGACCCATGAACTAGACAGGAGTCTGACTCCAAGCCATCAGAGGCAAAGGACTTGACCCACAGAGCTGCTGAGACCCCCTGGGATATCCCAGAGATGTGTTTGTCATTCTTTGCGTCACTTAATGACTGAGGTTAGTTGCAACAAGTCAACTATAGCAGATATGCACAGAATTTCCCTCCCAGCACTAATCAAATGGGAGAGGAACAGAGCAATTCCTCCCCTGTCCTCTCCTCTGGGTCTTGCCCCATTTGTTATATGGCCACTCATAGGGCCCTTTAAGACTTCCTGGAGGCCACCATCTGATCCCCACGTGTCAGAGAGAGCCAAAGATCTCAACGTGCAACTTTTAATTGAGCTGTATCATCTGCCACAAACATGAAATTAATGGTCCTACATCATAATCATAAATTCATACATAACCCCATGCACTAGCAAATAACTCTTTGCAGTGATACTGCAATGGTAAGCTGATTTGCAAGAAGTGCACGCTTCCCAGGAATCCTAATTAACCAAATTAACACCATCACTTCAAATCATGTCCCAGCAGTAGGACATTTCCGATTGGCCTCGGGCTGGAGCAAAGCAGCCAAATGAAAACCTGACAGCATCTCTGAGTCCAGCAGCCCAACCCTTTTCTGGGGAAATATCTGCTGCCCATCCACACACACAAGGGAGGGAGCAAAAGTCTCGTGGGCATTTGGAGGCACTGACCCAAAATAGACCATGGCACAGTGACACTGTGCACCAGAGGAGCAGCTCTCAGCTCCTCAGGCATTTCCCAAATCTAACCAGCAGCATGAGGAGCTCCTTCCTGCCATGCTGGCTTCCTCCAGGGGGTTGTGACACTGCCAAATCCCCTCAGAGAGTGCCAACTGTTGCATTGGGTGAGCCTGCAATGGGCCTGGGGTCATGGGGAGGGGCTGATAAAAGGAATGAACTCCACAAACCCCAAATCTGTTTCCCTGAACCCACTTGTTCGCACTGCTTTCCCCTTGTGACTTGCCCAGAATATTTAGCACTCAACACCTTTTTATTTCCCCCCTTCTGGGTAATCAGGTTTTTCTATTTCTGCCATGGGAAAAACAAGCTGCTATTTTGGGAGCATGTGGGATTCAAGCCTATGACAGTCTCAGCACTCCCTGCATGGAAGAGGAGATCCACAGCCTGTATGCCAGAGGGATGCACACAAACATACATATCTCCATGTACATCTCTGTACACATTCAGCCTGATGGCAGGGAGGCCCTGTCCCACCAGGGTCCTCCCATGGAGCATGGAATGGCCTCAGCTTCCCAGGCACAGGGCCAGGGATCCCAGCCCTGCTCCGAAGGGGTGCCCCAAAAGCTGGGCTGGGATCTTTGGAGCTGCAGGAAAAGGCTCCTACCAGAAGTGGGGTTCGAACCCACGCGGGCGTGCGCCCATTGGATCTTAAGTCCAACGCCTTCACCACTCGGCCATCCTGGTGGGCTCTGGGCTCTCCCCTGGCCCAGCAGCTCCTCCCTGAGAGCTCACACCTCACCAAGCCCCAGGGTCCCAAACCCTGATGCTTCCCAAGCCCAGTGACACCATTCCTCCTCACGGCTTTCATCAGCAGCTGACGGAATATCTCATTAGCAGAGAGCAGGGCTAATGGGCCATGAAGAATGGCACAGCCCCCATGTGCCACTCTACATCCTTGTGCAAGAAGCACAGTCAATGGTGGTGGTACCAACAGGGACCCTGGAGCAGGAGGGACATCTCTAGAAGGTCCCTCCTGACCCCACTGGGTCCTCAGTGGAAGAGAGCAGCTCTGACAGCCTGGCAGCTCTCAGCCAGACACAGCACACAATTGAAGCCCTGGCTCTGCAGCCCAGGTTCCACTCCTTACCTCTCCTGTCTGCATAAGGTACTCTGCTAGTGCAAACAAACCACAAACAGTGGTACAGGAAGGTCTTTGTTTTTCCTTTGGGGTGAGGTAAAGCTCTGTTTCCATCATCAGGGGAGAAGAAAAAAACCCAAACACCACTACTGAGCCTCACGGGATTCAAACCCACAACCCAGGTGCCCATGTGCAGGAAGTCTCTAGCCCTTAAGCCACAGTAGCCTGATTATTTCTGTTACTGAATTCAGCCATGATCAATCTTCCCAGGCCAGCACCTTCACACAGTGATGTTATCACACAGAGAAAATCTGACAGACCCTTTCACCAGAGGATTCTGCTGAAGATTCTTCTGTCTGCTGAAGATTCTCTCAACCAGGCTGTCCTAGTCCTGTCCTGCTTCAGGGTGGGAGCAGTTTCCTCCTTTCTTCCACTGCTCACTGTTTCACCCTGGGGTAGCTGAGCCACTTGGAGGGCTTCAGATTGGATGATGGAAAGGTGAGAGGCACCAAAAAGGGACATTTCCAGACCTCAAAAAAGGGTGATACAGAGCTCCTGAGTCTGGGGGTGGGGGTCACCCTGACCTCCAGAGAAACTTCATGGGTAGTGGGAAGAAAGGCAGAAATATTCCAGACATCCCATGAGAGAATGATGCACATCCTCAGCTCAGTGGAGGACTGGGTCAACCTATTCATATGCTGCCAGGAGGAAAACTCACAAGAGGGGACAGAAACTTTCCCTTTTTACCCTGCTCATTACAGCCACAGCAATCTGCCGTGCTGGTCTGTGTGTGCAGAATCACAGCACAGCATCCCTGGATGCCTCCAGCTGCAGCACCCACATTAATATCAAATGAAATCATGCTCACAAAGGGTGTTGTGCTCGCCAGCTCCCGAGGAATCTGCTCCTAATGAGCGACTTCAAAGCATTAATGAGCTTGCAAAGCTCTCCTCTTCGTTTACAGAGCTGGATCTCACACACTTGGCATTAAGACAGGGGTCAGCCGTCAGCAGAGGAGAATGCGTGTGCATGTCAGCGAATATAATATATTTGTCATCCTCTAAGAAGCAAAGATTAATCATGCCCTCCCCAAAAGGAAGTTTTTATGCCACATCTGCTCTTCACAGCATGGAGAGAAGGGACCTGCCCCTGAGGATGTCCATGACCCACACTGCTCAGATCCCCAAAGAGCCCAACTTTGAAGTTAACAACCCACCTTAACCCCTTGGGCCCAGGCTGGGAAATGCTCCTTGAATTTGCAGCCCAAGGGATGAATAAAGCAGTGGGATTCTGTTCCAGTGAAGGTTTAATGCATGCAGGAGGGAGGGAGTGCTGTGGATGTGTGAGGGAGCAGGTTTGACTGATGCCTCCTGCTCTCTGGCATCCATCCTGCTCAGGCAGGGAAGGGACATGCTGGCCCAGAACAGCAGGGCTGCACAATGCATCTGCTGCTCCCTCCAGGGGCCATTCTCTCCCAGCCACAACCCCCTCCAAGCCTCCCTGAGCTCACCATCAATCCATGTGCTGAAACAGCCTCCAGTACCTGGCCAACAGCCTGTTTGCACGCTGAGCTGGGACATGGTCACACAATCAAACTGTGGGAAGGGACCAGCCCGAGCACAGACCTGCTGCTGGGCACTGATTGCCTCCTCCCAAAGCCCCTGACACTTCCCAGAGCCCTCTTTCTGTCTGGCATTTCTGCTGATGCAGGGAGGGTTGGATGAGGTACAGGATAATGAGATATGAGCTTGTTCTTGCACCTCTGCTGCCCAACCCTCAGACAATCTCCATGTGCATCCTACAGAGACACTGGAATGGGGACAGCTCAGCTTCTCTGGCCTGGTTCAAACTTACCATGACACATATCCAGGGGGTCACAGGCATAACTTGCCTGTATTTAAACATTCAGCTGCTTCCCAGGGTCTGCCCTGGCTGTGCCTCACCCACAAGGTTGGTTGGCTTCACCTACAAACCTGCACAGAGCCCTGGCTGGGTCTGCAGTCAGCCTTGCCTCTGGCAGGGTTGTAATATCAGCTGAATTACATGTACTGTCTTGGATGTCTCCTGTGCAATCCCAAGCCAGGCTGGCTGTGCCTTGCTTGCAGTGTCCCCATGAAATGTCAGCTTGAAGATGACACAGCTATAGGCTTTCAGAACACATGTTCTGCCAGAGAAAGACAATAATGTCCTGAAGTCAGAGAGGTGTCATCCTTTGGTTCAGAAACACACTGGCAATGTTAACTGGAAAGCTGTTCCTCTCTTCTTCTCCCTCCAAAAGAGATCTTCTGGCACTTGGTGCCTATTCAGTAGGTCTGTGTTTAATTTAAACAGCCTCTGGAGGCAACTCTGTCCCTCATGCTAGTACTGCAGCTGGAGAGAGGGTGATTGGTAATTAATAAAAAAACCCAAAGCCTTAAAGTTAAGAGAAAAGTGGAGTAAAAATGACACTTTGAGGGATTTCAGGCCAAAACTGCTCCATTTTATTAATGTGGAGGCAAAAACATTTTCAGCATCATCGCCTTAGAAACTAGTTGGAAAAGGGGAAAAGTGGGGCAGGGCCCTTCCCCTGCTATGAAAGCAGCTCAGCACAGGGGCTGTGCTCCCTTTGGAGCTCTGTGACCTAAAGTTTGGCAGCCCCACCAGGGTCATCTTAGGTTAAGTGTGAGATGACAGCTTGGTTCCACCTTGTGCCATAGGCTTGGGGGGAAATTTCATGCTGCTTATAGCTTTGTTCATGTAGAAATTAATGGGGAACCTCTTAGCACTTTGTCAGACTTAAAATACACTGCTGGTGTCCCTCGTGTCTGGAAACTACCACATTTTGAGAGTAGCTGGAGTTCATTGGCAAAAAGAAGAGATGAACAGCATTACTATTTAACTGGGCCTCAGTAGGTTTAAGAACAAACAGACAAGCAAGCACAGAAGATCACTCTTGCTCCCTGTCTTCCCTCCCTCTTGAGAGGCAATTCAGGAAACCAAGCCAGCCTTTCTTTGTATTCAGAGGGTTTTTGTTACAGGATGGCTAGAAAAATTCATGTTGTACTGCTATGGGGGAAGGCTTATACTCTGCAGAATTTGACATGATGCCCTGCTGCATGTTGGCACAAATCAGCCCCTGTGGAACTGCAAACCTTATGGTGCTGTGGAGCTCCAGAGGAAGGGTTTTCCATGTAGCTTGCAAATACTGGTGTTTGGCCAGAAAACCAAAGACCACTTACTGTGGGCACACAGACTTGATTAAAAACCAGTGGAGTTGTGCAATTATGGGAGGTTATTTATCCCAGAGGGAAAATACATCTTCTTTTTTATGTAAATTATTTCCAAAAAACCAACAAAACCCCCATCAAACCAAAAGCAGCTACCAGAGCTAAAGTGGTAAGTCACAGACAATAACAGATCTGCCTACATTCTCCTTCTCAGGAATGGTGTCCCAGATGTCTACAATTTTCCACAAGGTATTGCTACTCTAAATTATTCTTCCAGTTATTTTCCACAAATATTTATTGGACAACAGACAGTTTCTCAAAAAGTCAGTCTTGAGGGTTCAAAATAGCCTGGCTTTGCATCATTTTTTCTGCTTTAATTCTGGGTGGGATCCTAAGGAGATGTCAGGAATGAATGGTGATGGTTCAGCATTTCCAAGTCATCAACCCCCCATATTCTTTTATTCCTAAAGATGTTCTGGATAGGATGCACAAGTAGTTCATCAGGACTTTATCTTTTTTCAGTCTGAATTAGATTTTGTGAAAGATACCATCATGGGCATATCTCTTCCTGTTGCTGTTCCATGTGTCCTGCAAACAGAGAAAATGAGTCACAGCTTTACAGAAGGGAAAGCTCAAGAACACATCAGGGATCACAGTGCTGTGGTACTGATGCCTCAGATGCTGAGTGCCCAAACCATGAAGTCATAAAGGGACTTGATGTAAATAAGACATTCCCTGCATGTTCATCTGTTCTCTCCCAATGCAGTAATTCAGCTTTTCTACAGTCACTGCAAAGAAACTTGGCCAATCCTGGCTTAAGACACATGATCCTTCCAGGCCCTCTCTCCATACCTGTATTTCAGCATGTATTGATCACCAGATATGTGTAAACCAGGCTCTATTAAAGTCATTCCAAACTCACACAATAAAAAGTTATGTTACTTACCTTTGGCTGGCTTTTCACATGACAGAGGAGCTAGCTCTGGTAAACAACAGCTCAGAGGGGAACTCCATCCCTTCTGGGACCATAACTTAGGAAATACTGCAGCAGCTCACCTCTGAATCAACCCAGGGTGGAAAACGAGGTGACTGAGTTACACAAGGACAAATACCAGCAGAAGAGGTTCCCATTTGTCAAAAAAGTCTCCTGCGAGTATTGACATACCTTGGACAAAAGTGCTGGAATGAATGGGAAAAACCTTTAGCTCTCCACCAGCAGGATCAGCAGTGCCCATGCTGCCTGTTAGCTCAGCAGGGAGGTGTGCAGGCGACAGATCACATCCCAGATGTCAAGGTGCATCTGCATGAATTCCTAAAATGACATGTGTTCTTTAGCCCCAAGCTTGGCTCCAGGCTAAGAGCTAAATTTGATGTTCTCTGAGGCTAAAACTTCTTCAAAAAACATTCCAGGTTAATTAGGGAAGGGAAATTTTGGCTGCAGTCTGTTCAAGAAGATTGACTTGGGAAATGGTATGAAAGTCGTGGGTTTTTGCAAGAGCAAAGAGAAAGAACAGACTCATTTCTAAAAGCCCTGCACCTAAGAACTTCAGAAAAGTGCAGAACTTGACTGAAATACAATAAAAGGGATTGCCTAAAAGCAGAACATCTCCTTTGGCTCCACGTACCATTTCCCAGAGGCATCACATCGTTCCTGCTGCTCACAAAACAGCTTCTGCCTCCTTTTAATAGTTTTATTTTTAGGCTTCTCATATTTAATTCTCCCTTTTTCCTTATGTAAGGTGCTTGGAAAGGCTGCAGTGTCAAACAATAATTACATCAGAGAAAATTTAGAATCCACAGTGTTAAAATGAGCCTGCTCTTGACAAGTGAATGGATGTAGGAAGTGAGGGGATGCAGTTTTGTCAAGGAGAGCACCCAGCTGGCAGTGTAACAGCATCTCTCGTGGGCTCTCGCCCTGGGGTGTGGGCAGGCTCAGCCTGGAGCACATCAGCTCAAGCTGCATTAGTGTGGGATGAGATGCAGGTGCAGGTTCAGGCAGTGCTGTCAGTGTCTCTCCCCAGGGACAGCCTTGAACTAGGCTTAAAATGCAGTTTTGCCATCCACTTAGCACCCCTGGGTGGGCTGAAGTGTGTGTGCCCATAGCTGCAGCTCCACCTGCTAAGGAGCAGGCATTCCTGGGGCCAGGATGCACCCCCATGACCATAATTAGTCTGCTTACATTAGAGCTGAAAGAAGGAAAAGATCTGTCTGCTTCACCCAATCTGTGTTTCTGAGGATGGGTACCTACCTCAGGCAGCATTCCAATACCTTTATAACTTATTTCCCACCATCTGTGCTGAAGTAACTGGACATATATCTGCTGTGCTAAATTAAATTGTTTTAAAGTTAGAACTCAAACTGACACAATGCTGAATCTTGGACTATGACCAAGTATTGCCACTGCCAGGGTGTTAAGAGAACTCACTGTTGATAATCTCCAAGCACCTGCACTGTGTTTTCCAGAAAATAATCAGATTAGGGTGAATTTGATCTTCCACACATCAAAGCCATGTGGAAAGCACTGATGATGGAGACTGCTGTGTGACCAAAAACCTATGGGAGGACCAGGAAAATATTTTCCTCTCTAAGAGCATCACCTGCTTTACAGTGGATTCCAAGCAGAAATATTAAAATGCTGACAGGTATCAGCTATCTGTCATGCAATGTCTAAAATCAGGTTGTGGAGAAGAGTAGGTGTATAGAGTGAGCTCACACATAGTACATACAAGAAGTTTTCTAGGGATAACAAGTTTATGGAATATATATATTTTTCTCCATATGGGTTCCCAGCTGGACTTCTTTGCCGCCTTGGAAGAGACCAACTTGCTAAAAACATCAATAATGTCAAAATTCAGGATCATCCTAATTAGATGTGACCTTTGAAGGGAGCTGCTAAGGGCTGAGAACTCACCTGCTTCTGTGAGCTCACCCCTGCCTGCTGGGGACACCACGATCACAGGAATTTCTATTTCCATTTGTTGCCTTGTAACTCCTGTTCATGTTACCAAGGAAAAGAGGCTTGTGAGAGAGAAGGATGGGGTGAAGGAGGGCACACCTGTGAAGTTCCACAGCTTCAGATCCACAGTCAATCTTGTGTCTGGCATTTCACACCCTTCATTTTGCTTTTCCTGATCACTTCATTCCCATCAGTTGGCTCCTGCCCTTCCCATCCTTTGCTAGCCATCTCCAAGTGGAACTGGCCACCAGGAGAGGGTACAACACAAGCCAGCTATCCGAAATCACGTGTCTGGTGGCTTCCTGGGAAACTAGAAAAGAAACTTCTGAAGTTAAAAAGAGAGAAAAAAAAAAATTAGTTCTTCAAATTTATGCTAATTGCTTCAACCAAGATTTTTTTTACGCTCAGTTTTCAGAACAGCCACAGTGAAATGAATACTAAGCCCCTCTAAAGTCCTCTGGACATCAAGCACTTCTCTCCAATGACTTCTTTCAGAACTTCTGATCATAAACAACAATCAGACAAACTCTAATATATTTCATTCTTCATTTGCTTCCTTTTCGTTGCACTTTTTTCTGTGTTTGGATTTTTTAAAGCAAGATATATTCTTTCTTCTGGGATTTACAGCCTGAGTTTGTAATCATTAGGCAAAGTAAACCATGTGGAGATTTTTTATGATCTGCTTTAAACATAAAGATTTGGAAAGTAGACAATGAAATTATTATTATTTTGCTGAACAGCTGTGCTAAAGCACATGGGAAAGACTGAAAAGACACTACTATTTGTTTATTTGGCTTTCTACAGCTATGACAAAGCAAATAACAGCTTTGGTCTTGTCCACAATTGAGTTAATTGGTAACACCTCCAATTGTATGTCCTAAAAAACTCCTAATTAGCAGCTAAGCACAGGATAAAGTAGGTAATATGTGTTCATTTGTGTTCCAAGAGGACCAGCCAATACATAACAGTTATCTAAAGATCCAAAAGCATCTGATATAATGTGTACAGTGCAAGAAGGGCTGTGTGTATGTATGTGCCTGTTCTGTCCTGCCCTGTGTCCCTACAGCACCCAGCACAAGGGGCTGGGCTCCCTAATGCATTCTCTACACAACTGGGACCCAATCTGAAAACTACAGAGAGGCTTTTCTGGGAGACTTTTGCTGCCTCCAGCAGTGTCTGGGTCAAGGCCCACTGGGAAATGATTGCCACTGCCTTCCCTGGTTAATTTTAGAGAGCTCCCAAGGAGATTCCTTCTCTTTGCTCTTTCCTTTACTATTCAAGCCCCTCACACTGCAGGAAAGTACTCAGAGCACTGGGGGAAGAAATGGTCCAGATATGAGCAGTGAAGGCACAGGGAAAGTGAATGCAGGTGTGCAAATACCTGCTCTGTAACAAGAATGTTTCTGGGGACAGAAACAGACCTAGGCCATTAATTCAGACACCCAAAGAACACACTGTGAAACACGGGCAGCAGAGGCACAGGGATGAGACAACAGTTTACATCAGAGTGAGCAAGCACAGTCAGAGCCTTTAACCTATGACTGCAATACAAGCCCAGGGTCAGGGGGTCAATCTCTTACCTGTCTGATGATCCCCTAAAATAATTCATGCATCTCAGCCCATCCTTAGTTTGCTAAAAGCCTGCAGCACCAGTCCTTGGCAAGACAGCTGGTGATGCTGGGGAACAACTCACCAACACCAAAGGGCAAGATTGGAAACTCAAGAAAGCAGCAGCTGTGTTTCAGTCCTTAGCAGCATCTGGAACACTTAAGGTTGATGGATAAAAGCAAGAGGCCATAAGACTGACACTCAAAACCTCTAAAAGGACTGCTGGATGCAGAAACAGAGGACAAGACAGTGGCAGAGCATTTTCCTGAAATGCAACATTAGTTCTTCTGTGGAGATGGATGAGGGAGAATTTTTGCAGCAGCTGTCCATGCTGCCTTCCTTCTCCTTTCTTTCTCTAAAGCACTAACATGGATAGGAGTGTCTGGTCATTTCCTCCTGTCTGCCTCTTGAAGGACAATCACCCAAAATTTTGGCAACTCCTGTACAGCTACATCAAGCTGGATATGATCAAGCAGGGAGATGGAGACACACTGCCCAGTCTCTTACCAGTGACTAAGCCCAGCACAGGGATGGGAACACAGCAGTCTTGTACCCAGACTGATGGAGAAAGGCAAAGACAGGACATTCTCCATCAGGGAAAAATCTCTGTGAGATGCAAGTATCTCCCTCCAGCTCTCTTGCCTGGCAGGTGAAACATAACTGGTGCCATAAGGCCAGCAAGTGTCCAACAAAAGCCCTTCTTTTGGTGCTCTCTGCTCTGCTGTTTGCATGGCTCTATGAGGCAGATTGCTATCTCTTATTAACTAAATAAACAAGCAGCAAAAGTTGAGCAAAACGGAAACACACACACACAGCTTGTCTGCAAATAGAGACAAACGCCTCCATCGCATGGCTGCACCCAGCTGTCTGCCTGCTACCTGCTTAAACAGCTCTAATTTCACATTAAGGTCAATGCAATCAGAGCCTCTCCACCCAGCTGGAAAAGCTGGCTAATGAAGCACTCAGGTTTGTGCTGAGTCCACTTCAGTGCATCAGCAGAGCATTTTGAGAGCTGAGGGGTATCCTGGCAGTTCTTCCACAAGGGCGAGTCCCCAGCCCAGACTGTGGGAGAAGGGCTGAGCAGGGGATGCTCTGCAATCACCTGCTGAAATGATGGGGCACTTCCAGCTTTCAGCCAGGGCATTCTCCTGCCTGAACACACTGGAGAGAGAGTGCAGAGAGCAGAGTCCTGCCCAGTTCTGTGCTCCTTTCTTCTGAATACCCCAGACTGGCTCCAATTCTTGCAAATGGTATTTATCCAGGCTATGCATCCCTTTCCTCTATCATTCACATAGCACTCTTGCTTTACCCTGAAACATGCATGGGCTGAGTAAACTGTCTTTATATACTGTCAGAGGGGTTTGACTTTTCACTCTTTTTTCTTTTAGCTTCTCCTTTCCAAACACTAGAGCTCCTGACCAAGTTTTGATGAAGTCCATGAGGGTGACAAATTGTCAGACAATGACCACTTGTATGTAGGAAGCTATTTGACCTGATCTACATTCTCCATGTCGCTCAAGACAAAATTAAAAAAAAAAAAAAACCACAAAACACCCTTAGTCTTTCATGCCTTCAAAGCAACTGTTCTGAGGATAATTTAAAGTATTGAGACATTGATTCACTTAACATTGTTCGCCTGCTTATATGTGGGCAGGCAAAGTCACCCATTATTGGTGATTTATTAGCTGTAGCTGCTTCTTTGATCTTCTCCAACACTGTGCACTCAATATCCTGCTCCCACAAGGCAGCAGGGACAGCAACCCTTCCAAGACTTTCACATTATTGTGACTTACAGCACCCGTCCATGGAATCACCTCCACTAAAGACACTGCTTTTTACTGGATTCAGGGGAATCTTCCAGAGCCCTACAATATATGCAAAACCAGAAGTTATTCTTGGATTGAGAAATTATGATACCAGCACCTCTAAATTGCTTTTAGCGGCTTTCTGTGCTGCCTCGGGCTCAGAAGTGCTTAGTTTGCTGACAAAAAAATCAAAGACTCGTACACATTGGAGATGGAAAAGCCCTGCTAGCTTCAGCTAGTCCATTTCTCCTACCAGGGAGGGAATATTCCCAGCAATCTGTTTTCCCCGCTACTTTGTCTTGTCTATTTTTAAACATCCCATGTAGCAAAAATACATTTAGATTGTCGGGATTTCGGAGCCAAGTTAGCTGTGGCAGTACCAGCTGCAGCCTAACCTGCTTTGTCTGGTGGCAGCAGCTAAATTGCTCTCTGCTGCCTTTGAAGTCAATGGTAAAAGTCTTATTGGCTTCTGTGGGAGCATTCTCAGGCCTTTGGTACGGATGATTGGAGCAAATAGCTATGGAGCACTGATAAGCCATTCTTGCACTATCGCTTCCCAGCCCCTAACTGCATTTTAATAGGCAAGAAATTGTCTCAGCAGCAGTCAGGGTGCAATAACAGCAAAGCCATGTGGAGCATGCAACAGACTGGGTCTGCACAGAAGTGATTCCTGCCATGACCACACAATGTCATAGCCATGGGCCCAAACAGGTTTGGTGAAATAAGTGGTCCAGGGCAAACAGAGGCACCTCTTTGAGCTCTAAAATCCACCAGAGGTCAGTTCTGTTCCTAGATAGCTCCAATGTGTTTTCCCATTTCCCTTTTGCTGTTTCATTTAACATAAGGAATGAAGGGGGCTGGCCACATTAGTGTCCCCCATTACCCATCCATCATGCCTTGACTAGAATTTAGCATAGGTATGGCTATTGTTTTAACCAAAGGATACAAAGAAAGACCAGTTGCTGAATCACAAAAGTTAAGATGTTACCTTATAGAGCTTGACTCACCTTCTCCAGGATAAAACTGCCAGCAGCTACCCCGTGAGATGGCAGTGACACAGCCCCAGTTCAGCTCAGTCCTTTTGCTTTCTCTTTTAATTTCAGTAACAACAGCAGTTAGTGAGAGCCAGGGTTGGATTTAATTTAACCGGTGCTGTGCTCTACTGGGACAACTTCCTCTGCCTCCACATTTCCTGTCTGGAAGTTCTCCCAAAAGGATGGATTAACCAATATATGACCTGTATGGGAAATGCACTTTATTGAAGCTATTTTTCTAGGGTGGAGCTGAGCAGCTGTTTAATAGTACATAGCTGCACTATGTGAGAGACAATAAAAAAACCAAAAAATTAACTGTATTCAGGTACAAACAGGATGTAAGCAGGCAGAGATAATTGTATCTTGCTGTAATTTTTGCCTGTATGCTGAGGGTACTATCCGTGTGTGACAAAGCATGGGGTACCACAGCATAACAGTCAGAACAAAGGAAGGAACTTTCTTGTGCCATAAATAGACTGATTAATACCACCATGGCAAGCCCCAGCATCCTGGCAAGGACCTACATGCTAAAGCTCTGTGGGCATAGACCCCTATACAAAACCTGTTTTTTTTCACATGATGGAAGCAGCAAGTGACATGACCTGTGGGGACAGCTGTGAGGGACACCAAGCACGGTTAAATCCTCTCTTTAATATAAGGTTACAGCAGTCAATAGGGGCAAAAAGTATCCCAGAAACAGTCCCACATTAACTTCATAGCTGTTCCTATCTGTGGGCATCCCAGGTCAGACTCAGCTCTTTGCCTATATCCAGTTGGCTGCTGTGAGCTGCCACTGCCATCCATGGAGCACAGTCCTGGTGATGGCTCCTGTCTCAGGCCATGAAGGACCATCTCTGGGTGGCAGCACAAGGCTGCACAGCCCAGGCAGCCCCAGCATGGCAGATGGAAGCATCCAGAATCTCTTCCAGAAGCCTTGGTAAAGTCCCTGCTTCCCTTCCTTCACATCCCTTCCTCCCCACCATAGCAGGTTAGCAGTGCAATTCAGTTATTGCAAATTTACATTGGGGCTGGAGGCATGAGAAACTGAACAGAGGCTTTAAAACCCACTTTTTTAAAAATTTTATTTTTAATATAAAACCTGACATAAACCACTGGCCAGATTTACCACGAGTTTCCTGTGTGTGCACATGAGTTATATGCACAGTAAGTGTCCCATCATCATGAATTCTGCCAGTGTGCCTCTTTAACAGCACTGATCATAGGGAATTCATTTGGTCTCCATATAGCTGTCACCTGTATTACCAGAGTGATTTCATTCTAATTTAGCATTACTTAATGGTGAAGATAAAGTTAAGTGTTAGACATGTGGGTCTTTTCTTGGCTTCTCTCTCTCTGACACAGCAAGAGTGTGACTGGAGGGTGTTTTATGACCAATAATTCAATAGAGCAGGGAAAAGAAGGAGCAGCAAATATCAACTGCTTGTCAATCATCCACAGACTTTCAGCTCAAATGGTTATACCTGGACCTCTGACCTTTTCTTCTGCCATCTCTGATCCCCATGTTTGTTTGGAGTTCTTTAGGTATTGCAACCACCAAAATATATTTTTAAAGGTTCAGGCTTAGGAAAGCTGCAATGGTTACCCACAAGGAGAGGAAACTGTGGTATAGCAAGCCATACCTAATGGCTGCAGCATAGCAGCCAAATTACAACCAGCCCCATAATCTGGCTGAACACATGAAAATGCTGTGGGGAAATGGAGTGGGTTTCTGACATGTTACACAGCAAAAAGTGATTTGTCTCCCAAGCCCCTGTGCCCCTCCTCTTTTCCTCTGGCTCAGAAAGGTAATCATTCTGTATATATCATGAGCTTGTTTAAACTGGAGATGAAAAGCTACAAAAGTGCAACTTAATTGAACTCTGCATTGTGTTATTACAAATGCTGCCGACCTCACTTGCAGTCCATTATCAGAGAGTTCTGCTGAATGCTTTAATTAAAGACAATAAGGCTAATAAAAAGGCATCATTTTCTTGTCTTCAGCACTGCTGGAGAGTTGGGTCTGATGAGATTATTTCCTGTTAATGCTCCTCTGTTGTTGTTTTTAAATCTTTTTCTCCCCATGGTTTGCAAATACTGTCTGAGCCTGAGTTGTACTAGAATCATTAGGCACAAGAAAAAAAATCAGTTTTGCCTCCAAAATGCTCACTAATATTTGACAAGCAGAGCTCCTCTTTCTGATGGTTTCCAGTACCTTACCCAAAGTATTTCTGCCTTTTGTCAGTCCCAGAGAAGGACAAAGCTTCCCCAGACAGGCACAGGTGCACATAAGGATGTGCTCTGCCTGCAGCACCCATTTGCAGGGAGGACAGAGTGATGACAGTGCCTCTTGCCAGAGGACAGGATCTAGCCCACAGTGAGTACTGCAGCACCTCTCCATAATTAACATGCTTACTAACAGCCCATATGTGCCATCTCTACTTTCATACTGGTGATAGTATTGATGATACAGAGCCAGCAGTGCTTCCAAAGCCAATTAAGGCAGCCTGGCTGGGCTGCTTTGTCTTTCCAGCTTTGGTCCAACAAAGCAGAAGGAAAGGAGGACAACACAGGAAGGCATCAGTGAGGATTATCACAAGGAAGGGGAAGTTTGTAGCCTTAGTGGGGAGAGCTGTGGGGGAGGACTTTACACAAGAGAGATGGAAGGGTTTGCAGTAGGGCAGCTCTGCTCATCTGGCCACAGGGGAATGTGCAGAGGGATAAGTGAGGCAGGATGCTCTTCTGCCTCTGGATTCACAGGGAGGACACACCAGTCCCTGTCTGCATCCCTCAGCCCTCAAGGACATCTGCATTGTCCATCCAATGAGTTCTTGGTCTTTGGCAAATAGCACAAAGTAAGAGTGGGGGGTTACAGAAAGGACAGTGGGAGATGTCCTGGTGCTCCTTGCACGGATGTGTTTGCTGAACTGGCACATCCACCCATCAGCACACAGGCTGAACCCAGCAACTGCTCATCACTGGCCACAAAACAGTTAAAACTTTGCTAGCAATCCAGGCTGTATTTGAACAAGAGACCTAATGGCAATTGGCATTGTAGCCCTGCTGTGAATAAGCCAAACCATCCAGTCCTACTGTGATTAAAAACTCCTTCTTGGATTAAGGAACAAGCAGCCAGATGCTAAGTAACTGAACTTTGCCCCTGCAAGGAGGAGAGCAAAGAATTAACCACTGAGCCAGCCCAGTTTGCCAAGACTTTTATAGGGAAGGAACTTTTACAATTAAATACAGCAAAAGGTTTCTTCCACTGTGAGCCTCTGAACACAGGTTGAAAGAAGCAAAGTCGAACGTGAAAGCCAAGTTAAGGAAGGAAAAAAAAAAAAAAAGTCTTGATCTGAAGGTTGCAGGCTCAAAGTAGCTGGAAACCCCATCAAGTGACTGAATGGGAGCAGCGAGGGGCGGGCAAAGACCACAACTCCTCCCTGGGTAAAGGATAAAGCTGTAATGTGAAGCAGGCTGACCTAGTTACATATTTCTTCTCTGCTCCCATTTCTCTCACTACAGTTGCCAAGCAGGCATGTTGCAAAGAAAATTGTACATGAAGTTGCTACCATCTAAGACAAGACAAGGAGAAAGCAGGAGCTGAGTAGATGGGGGCATCTTGAGCAGAACCATCTCAGGTCTCCTTGAAGGAAAGGCCCTTGACTGTGACCCATCACCCCATCCAAGGTGACTCTCCATCATGTCCTTCCCATCCATCTTTTGTTCATGTGTCGACAGCTGCCTGTCATTTTTGGCACAGTAGGAAATGATCCTCAACCTGGTGACATTTGCAGCTTCATCCTCCTGAGCACATGAGGCACATGCTCATAAAACAAACTCTCTCCATCCTTCTGGTCTGAAGTTCAGGCGAGGGTTTGGGTTAGGAGGGTCCTGCAGCCCCTGCTGCTGGACAGGTGCTGCACAGAACAGATCTGCCCTGGACTACTAAACAGCCAGAAAGTATAGGGTGACATGGTGCTACCCTTTACAAGTGCTGCTGGTTCCCTTAACTCTGATGGAGCTGGGAATCAGGAGGAGAAAGGGTGATGTCTTTCACCCACTCTATGTTTTGACAGTCAGGAGCCCCCTGACAGCTTTAACTCATTCCCAGATGCACTCATGTGCTATTGGAGAGGGGCATCAAGCACAGCTTTATGGCCATGGTGAGGCCCTGATCCTCTCTGCATTGGGGTACAGCATCCTTGCAAATCCAGCCCCCAAATTTTACCTGGATTTTCCCAACATATGGCAGAGCTGCTCTGGCTATGGCACATGGTGGCACACAGGGCACACATCAGGCTGGGCTGGCACAGCTCACACCCTGCTCCTGCAGCAGCCCTGGAGATCAGCAGCCTGCCATGGATCCCAGGGGAGATTGTGACCTTGGGATGGCCAAGGATGCCTGAGCACGCTGAACTCAGGAGTGTCTGCAGACCAGGAATTTGGAGAAGCACACGAGATCTGGGTCCGTTGACTGCAGATCTCCAAAGTATCCACTATTACAGCAGACTGACAATCTTAAACCACAACCCACCAAATGAGATGGGGTGCAGGGAAAGCTCTGCTCTTGTTGAGCAATTAGATCAAGGAGCAGCTTCCAGGAGAGGGAAGAGAAACTACCAAGGGAAGCATTTCCAAAAGATGAACAGACCCTTTGGGGAGGAGACTATTTTGGAACAATCAATGCTAAATGTAGGAGCTTTAATGACTTGTGGGGAGTCTCCAGTCTATAACTTCTAACTGGAAATGAGGGGAAAAGAGCACTGAAATCTTCTGAACCTTTCACCATGCAAAACAACCAATGGTGCTATTTTTGGTTAAGGAGTATTTTTAATATGTGCATGTCTCATTTTCAATGAAAAAATGCCTTGACAGGAAGAACTGGTGGCAATATGAGGAGATTCATGCCCTCAGCCATAGCCACCCCTCCAGCTGAAGCAAGGGATCTCCAGAAAAAGAGTGGTGCAGATGCTGAAGCAGATGCTAAACAAATATGAAGCCAGACAGAGTTCATTTGGTAAACAGTTGCTGTGAACCCGCTTTTCAGCATCACATATTTCCTTAAAGCCTTGCTCCTGCATCATCATCACTTTCAGAATAGGGTGAAAGAATGGGTTTGCCTGTATGTGTGGATTTGTCTCTCCCAAGCAGCTGAGGTGATCCAAGGTCTTGTGGACAACTGGGTAGAGCAATTTTTCCAGTATACCAAGTAAACATTGCTGTTGTGGACATATTTTTCTGTGCCTCAGCTGTTCTGAGGATTCAACACTACAAGAGGGTTTACCCAAAACACAGCCCTTGCACGCCTCAGGTGGGTTCCAAAGCCCAAAACACATCACAGGTACAGTGTCCCACCTAACCTACAGCAAGGTCTGCACTCAGGCTCCTTTGAAAGAGCTGCACAAACACTGTTTGGGGCGAATATCAACTTCAATGGGGCAAACCAAAAGATTTGGACCAAAGAAAACAGTATGATGAATAAACTGAGTACGATTTGCCCCAAATCTCAGCTTTAGGGGGAAGTAAAACAAAGCAACATTCAATGTGGGACAACTACAAATGATTCATTCAATTCTGACAGAAATTTTGTTTAAACTGAGTTATTATTTGACCTCTTTATTTTTTCTAGAAAAGAGGCCCTCTCTCATTTTAAGTGGAAAAGACTATATCAAAATGTAAGTTTAACATGTAAAGGTTTTGTCTCAGAAAGTTTCACCTGGTAAAGACATGTCCTATTCTGAAACCTGCAAATCAACATTTGTGATCTCCCTCCTTCCATCCCTCACCAGAGATATGCACTGACTCCAATCCATGAGCAACTTCCATCCTCGTGTAATTTTACACTAATTGTCAAATTTACTGTGCACTGCACATATTTTACCCATGTCTGCAAGGACCAGATTTTCTGTTGTCCCCATTCATTTCTCTGCCCCTTCTGCTCTCCAGTTCCCCCATCTGCCTTTCTGCTTAGAACTCACACAGACACACAAACATGCCTCTGTTTCATCTGCAACATCTGTACAGCTTGACCAGCTTCCTCAGAAATTTTTAGTACATACAAACTCAACGAATAATGCAAATGAGCCACCACTTAATTATTTCCTCAGCTTGTCACACAAGGAGCAATTTGGAGTGAGGGCCGGAGGTGGTGAGAGAGGCAGCACTGCTGCTCCCCCTGGTCCCACCGACCCACCCTCCAGCTTTCCAGCAAAGGCTCACTTCACAAAATTTAATTACTCTGCTAACATGTCCCATATGCTCTGTGGCAAGCAGGGAAGGCTTTAATTACATCTGCTCTAGACTTGCTGGGGAGCCCTGATTCCCCGTCTCCCAGGGACTCCACAGAGCACCCGTGGGGTTGAGGGTGCTGCCGGAGCCAAAGTGGTGGCTCAGTGCCAGGCCCTGGGTACCAAAACACCCTATTTTTCCTCCTTCTGCCCCTACACACACCCACACATCCACAGATAATGGTAGGGCCACAACAGAGAGGGCTCTACTCTCTGGAGGAAAACAATTCGTCCCTCTTAAAAAATGCCGACCATCACTGCTAATGAACTGATTAACAATCACTGATGATTAGAAAGCCCTTCCACACCATTGCTCATTTGTATGGCACTTGAGAGACATCATCTCTCATTGGAAAGTGGAGGACAAAACCTATCCCCAGCTGGCCTTCCTCTTCCCTCCATCCTCCCACCACTTCAGCACACCATGGAGCTGGCTTTTCCCCTCCTTCCTCCGCCCCATTTTACTTTTCATTTTCACAGCTGCCTCTGCAATTGCTACTTTCATAGCCAGCGGGTGTTGCTGAGGTGGCAGGTAGTCAAAACCATTTTGGGGCGCAATACATCAGGTGGTAGACAAGGAGCAGGCAGGAATTTGTTTGACGTGACATTGTTATGCAAAGATGCTCACGGTTCCCAAGGCTCTTCATGCAACTGGATGGCATTTTCTGGAGACAGAAATCCTGCTTTAGGGGAAGAAGGGCTGGAGGCAGGGGAAATCCTTTCATTCAGGATCGTGTTTTAGTGTGAGAGTAGAATATCTATTGTTGTCCCTACACTTCTAATGTGGTTTGTGGCTTTTATGATCCAGCCTGTAATCTGTTCCACATCTTACACTGCCTTGAATTTGATCGAGCCACATCTGAATTGTGATAGACTGCTCTGCTGACTGCCTTGGAGTGAGCCATCTCCCACCAGCCACAGCTAGTGTTTTGAACAAGGGCCAGTCATTATTGTTTGCAAACTCTTCAAGCAGAGGGGCAATTTCCAAGAATATTGTGGGTAGGAGAAATTCCACAGAAGATGCCTTTGATCTGAACTTTCCAAGTGTGGGGTATGAGTGTACACATCCACACAATTTGTTCAGCAAACTCCCTGTGCATCCTCCATCAAAGATGCAGCTGCAGGGTCATGACTTGAAGCAGGAATAGCACTGCTTTCCCAAGGACCAAGGATTGCACCAGGGACATTCACGGGCAGTGGATTTCCAAGCCCCATTGCAGCCATTTGCAGCATCCATCAGTTCTCCTGCTGCAGCAGGGCATCCCTGATCCAGCCAAACTCCAGCCACGTTTGGCAGCCACAGAGAGGTGCAGGCAATGATGTGCTGAGCAGTGGGAGAAGAGGAGGGTAGGAAGCCTTTCCTGAGCTGCATTCTTTGCCTGCTTGCATGAACTGCTCTGTTTGAAGAACAGTGCTTAGTCCACATTTTCCAATTGTTTGTGTTCCTATGGAGACATGGCAAGCTTCATGGGAGCTTGCTTTTCCCCCTGCACTAAGTGGAGTCTTGTCCCATGAGCAAGCTCCAGAGCTATGAGAGCAAGGCTCGTGGCTTGTGGCATCAACTCCCATCCTCCCTGTCCCTCTCCACTCTGGAGCTGCTACACAGAGCATGAAATGAGCACCTGCTCAAGCTCCACATCACTGATTTCTCCTGTGAAAGAGAGATAATCCACAAAGCACTTGGTGGAAGGGTGGCACAAAGCATTCCCTTTCAGGAGATATTCATCTAATGCCCTTCTTTCTCCACCTGAGGTCCCAGAGAGGTCTGTCACATGGAATATTCCTTCAGGAGAACACTGAGTCTACTCCCTCCCTTTCCCAAGAGTACCTAAACTGTGTTAAGGTTATCCAGGTTCCATGCCAAGGAATGGACAAGTGGCTGGTCCAGCTCCACTCTAAGATTTGCATAGAAGCCAGTTCCTTTTCCAGGACCATCGTTATTTCTTTTTAACCTAGAGCCTAAAATTACCACTACTTAAGCTGAGGAAATGGAAGGGAAGAGGAGTGGAGGAAAAGAAAAGGGAATAAAGGGAACAGACAGAGAGTGAAGCCAGCACTTGGGACATCACAGCAAGAAAAGGTCAGGCTGCACTTTTGAATGGCTCATCCCCCTTTTTAGGTTCATGGTAATGGGAGATCCTGCCCTTTTCTGTTTTATGCATTTCAGTAGCATCACTGTCCTTAGGGTGAATCAAATTGATTTAGTCCAGTCCCCCAGTTCAATTTCTAGGGCTGCTCATCCAGGACTCCCTAATCTGTGAACAGGATTTCATTGTGGCTGGGCAATCCTGATCCTTCAATTTATGGCTTGGTATTAAATTGGGCTGCAGTGATGCAGGTCCACTTAGATTATGTGTCTGAAAGATCAGGCAACTGTAGCTCAAGCAGTGGGGATATGGAGGAATTCTTGTGGAAGTGAGTCTCCCTCCCTGAGTAAGATAATCCTGTGACACCTTGTCTGTGTGGTACAAAGAGCTGTGGTTTTGAGGTCAGGATGAAATCTCATTCAGGAGGAAAAAGAAATAAATTAACATGGAAAGCTGGTTTGCAATTAAAAGAAGCATTTCTTTCTAAAGTCCCTGTTCCTCACTTGTAACAATGAAATGAGCTGAGCAGCTGGAGTTGTTTCAACCTTCAAGTCTGTTTTTCCATTTTGCAGGGCAGGAACTTGTGCAAAAATATCTTACAGGTTTGTTGGGGTTTTTTTTTTCCATTCCTGGGGGGGGAGGCACACAATACAAAACCACCTAATTATAGAAGCAATGTTTGGAAATAGAAATCTCAAATCCACTGTTTTGGCCTTAAACCAGAGCTTATCACTTCCAGGCATAAAGAGATGCTGCAGCCATTGCTTAGACATACTGGACTAACCCTGATTGATGCTGGAAGCTGGGTGGGCAGGTCTGAGCTATGATAAAATAATTTGTCTCCTTCCTGTCTCAGAGCAGAGCATGTCTCTCAAGTATATATTTTAAGAACAACCTGGACTACATAAGCTTGGCTTTTGGCAGGAACCAACCTGACAGTCCTACAGTAGTGCATTTTGTCCATGACCTCAAAGCACTGAGCAAGACACTCCAGCCAAATAGGGCTGGTAAACTTTTTAATCCTAAATATCTGAGACAACTGGGGGGCTGCCCAGCAGCTTGCCAGAGCAATATCATCTGCTGCTGTGAGATGTGTGCCCTGAGGCAGAGCAAGAAAGCACGAGGAGATGCTCAGGAGTGCAGAGCCAGCTGGGGCATTCTGCTTGGGAACATGCAGTCTGATCCCTGCTGCCGTTTAGGCACAGCTCCTAGGCTGAGCCAACTTTCAGAAGGTGTCCAGGGACCCAAGACAAAGCCTGGAAGTAACTTCACAAAGGATCTGCCTGGACAATGGGGCCCCTTCCAGTGGAGCTGCCTGCCCACCAGCCTCCCTGGAGCTGACCCACAGCACAGCTGTGCCCAGGCACCTTCCCCTCCTCCTGGGTAATTTCCTAGGCCCTCTATTGTTTCAGGGAAACACGTACTTGGCAGCTCATGTTTTCCTAACCAGCAGCCAGCAAGGAAGGAAACAGCATTTTTCCTAAAGAGTCTTTCTCCACTATGTCATCAGGTAAATATCCAGGGTGTGTTTCCTCACCCTTAATATGCACACAGAGGGGGTAGAAGGGCTTGCAACAGGCTTCAGGGATCCAGTATGTTGGGACAGCAGAGGCAAAGCAGCTTCAGGGTCACTGAAGAAGTACAGGGCTCCCTGAGCACCAGGTCAGCCCAGGCAGAGCTGCACAACCCCAGCAAACATCCCCAGCCCTGCACCTCTGCTCTGCCTGTGAAACCAAGGGGGGCTCTGGGAAGGAGGGCTCTGTGGGGCACAGAGTCCCTCCCAGGTTGGAGATGAGCACCCCCAGGCTCACCCCAGCCCCCTTGGCAGTGAGTGAGGGGCAGCCTGTGCCTTGTGCCCCCTTCCTGTGCCCTATCGACTGGACACCACTGTTCTGCCTTCTGGACACAATCAATAAGTAAAGACAGGCACTACTGTTAAATTATCCCACCAGCCTCCTGGTGATCTAATAGACTCTCCAGTAAGGTCTTATTAAATTCCAAGCCAAACTGCATCCAGTTACAGTAATTACTGAATATTTAGGAAACAGCAATTGGCTATTTAGAGCACACTAAAAAATATCACGGAAAATTTCATGCTCTTTAATTACTGTGCAACCTATCTTTTCAGTGACACCCTCCAACCTGGATTTATGTGTTCATTTGCATCTGCTCTTCTATGTTTCAGCATTTTAGAAAAGAAGATATATTAAAAATTAAAATTAAAAAAAAAGAAATTGAGAGCATTTCTCCTGTTGAGGGTTGGGACCTGCAGGTAGAGAAAATCCTAATGAAAGCAGGTGCTGTGCCAGCTTTCCCTATCCCTGTGTGGAAATCCCAAACGCTGCAGTCCATCACTGCAGCTTTCCACAACAGCTCCAAACCCAGCCCTGTCCCTCTGCACGCTCAGCCGTGACCTCCACCGCCCCCATCACTCCCACCCTAGGGCTCAAATGCTAAAAAAAAAAAAGCTAAGTGAAGCAAGCCATGCCTTTGCTGACCGATGTGCATCCTCAGGAAGTAGGGCAGCACCTGCCTGGAGCTCCTTTCCCTGCAGGCAGCCGAGCGCGGTGCTCTGCGCCCTCCGTGAGCCGTAACCCCAGCTGTGCTCTCAGCCCGCTCCCTGCCTTATTAGCACCGAGCTGCAGCCTTATTTAACACACTTCAATTTAGAGTGGAATGGATATTTCTTACTTCAGAAAGTCTCACCTGCCTCTCAAATGGCTCCTGGCACGCTGCCCGTTCTCGCTCGCGCTCTGCCTGTAACAAGGCGAGCCTCATTCCTCTCGAATGGAGAAGAGCTGGCAGGGCTTGATTGAAAGTTTGGATTCCTTCCCCCTCCCCATCCACTTAGATGCCACAAGAGCCCCCAAATCTGTATAGCCTTCTTATTGCCAGGAAAGCAAAGCTTTTGCCAACACATCTCCCAGGCTCCTCATCACAGAAAGTGAAGTTAAAACATCTAATGGAGGCACCAACAAAGATTGGCACGAAAAAGAAAGAGGGGGAAGATGAGCACTGTTTGCAGAGCTTGCCTGGCCTCCTGCTACCCCTGCTCCCATCTTTTCTTTCTTCACTGTTGTATCCTCAGAACATCCAAGCACAAGGTAGAAATATCTAACAAGTAATTTTTTTTTTTCTTTCCCATCCCCAACCGCACTCTTTCTGCAGGCAGCTTGAAATGCAGAGATCCAAGAGAAAGGAGCATATCTCACAGCTCCCACTTTCCTAACAAGACCTCATTATGGTGCAGGAAAAACTTGACCCCATCAGAAGTGTCAGGCAGAGGCACCATGTTTATTTCTCACATAGTCCCCTTCACCTGAAACTTGGCGGGTGCTGCAGGGAGGTTATTCTTTCTTCCTTTGATTGTGATGAGGAGTAAGCTTTTCTTTTTTTAACAAAGCTATTTTAAAATAGATGTTTAACTCTGTGCTATTTTAAATGATGCATAGAAAAAAAGCCCACAGCAGAGCTGCAGTTGGGCACAAAGACCGAATGAACAGAAGCCCATGTGCTCCTAACTGTGAACAGTGAAAGGAATACACAGATGACTGCCTTGAAGAAAATGGCCCTGTGTGGGCCAGATGATGGTCATTCAGCTGGGAACAGGTACCAACCTGCCAGAGGCTTCCCCAGCTTACCTTTGCAGATCAGTGAATTTACCCATGGTTGTCTCCTAGCACTGTGAACTACATCTCTGCAAAGTGAGGAGTGAGATGGAGGAAGGCTCCAGGCTGCTGGGTGCTGTGGTCACCATGTTTCTGGTCATCCTTTGTGCTGGTGGTCATGCTGCAAGTTGAGTGAAAGTCCATCCATAGCTGAGAAGAATTAGAAAAACACAATGCATGTCATCCAGGAAACAGACTTCCATCTACATCCCCAACAGAAGCAAGGTAGGAGCCACTAGATATCAACAGGTCCAGGGACTCAGCTTGGATTTGCACTGTGATACAGAGGCAAGAGAGTGGCCAAAGTTTGATGGGCTTTTATTATTTTGGTACATTGGAGATTATAACCCTCTGAAGTTACAAAACCATATAGTCAGTGTTTATCTCTGGTGTTCGATCACCACAAAGTTGGTCATGCTCAGCAAATATGTTTTCTGATAATCAGCTGGCATTTACTTTATAGACATCTGTGTTATTAAACACACAGAGAGAGGGGATTTAGGGATTGTAACAGCAAAAAGACTTGTTCAGTCTATAAAGCATCACGTGCATTTTTCTAGCTGTTCCATCATGATGTGTTACTGTGGGTCAAACCTTCACCCAGCCCAGAGAGCCCTGCATCTCCCAAAACTCCCTCCCCTCAAGTAAAGTCTTCTGCATGGTAAAGGCATCCCATACCTCCAGCTGCATCGATGCTGCTGTCTGGCACTGAATTATTTAGTTTCCTTTCACTGTGAATGGAAATGATCTGCAGTTTAAATGGGATAAAGAGAAGTTTGAATCAAAGGCACCTTAACTCAGTCAAACACACATTGGAGACTTCTTTGGCTGTGACTGTCAGGGGTAATAACCACAGCTCTGATCAAACAAAAGGCCCTTCAGACCCACTTAGTCCCTGGAATCGGCAGGTTCACATCTCCTCTTCCAGCTGTCGGGAGGAAAGTGTTTAAAGGAGTTGAGTCAGAGGGAAAAGAGGATGTTGGGCTGTGGAACATGAACAACTTTGCTGTAGATTGGGGGCTGATTTAATGCTGGGCTTTCTCAACACCCAAACACTTTGTCATGCAGGCTGGCAATGCTCTCCATTTCCTGCTGTCCTGGCAGGAGAGGAGGGTCAGTGTCAGCAGCACTCATGTTGGGTAATTCATACGGAAGTGCAGAGCTATTGCTGCTGTCACTGCCACTCAGATGCCAGCTTTCTCATTTCCTGAACCAATTCTGCTCAAAACCCACTAACCATCTCTGACCACTCCTCCCCTGCACACCTGAACCCAGCAGCAGCTCTGCTCTCTACCCATAGCCAAGTCCTCCCACCTGTCTCCCCATCCAGGACTTCTCTCCCCATCTCCTCTGTGCTGCCAGCACCTGGACCTCTGCAGATATCAGACTTCCATGGATGGCAACATCCCTCTCCAGATCACAAGGTGATGGAGAGCACTGATTAGGTGTCCTCATGGTATGACAAGAAGGATGGCACAGAGCTGCAGGCAAATAAGGGATCTCCTAATGGTCATTGCAGAGATCTGGTCAGTGGAGAGCCTGAGGTTAAACTGAAATCTGTCAGAGTTTGGAGAATGAGGGATTCTGCTGTCTGCCCTGTCCCTGCTTCATTGCTCCCCAGCCCTGTTCTCCCCACAGGAAAATTCTCCCCTCCTATGCTGCCCTGTGAGCTGCCCCCAGTTTGGAATGCTTCCCTCAGGGGATTCCATTGGAGTGAAGCAGAGGGATGCTCTGGCATCACAAAGCCAGGCTCTGCCAGCACCAGCATCACACCACAGCTCATCCTTCCCCCCGCTGCCCCTGCCACTCCCCACCCCCCAAGTTGCTAGCATTAAAAGGATTATGGAACAAAAAGATGAGAGAGAAGGGATTAGAGGGAATTATCAGCCTTGATCCTCCCCTAATTAATTACTGGTCAGACATATGAAAGGCTGGCTGCAGCATACCCCACAACAGTGAAGAAGGAATGACACGTGCAGCTGGAAAGGCTTTGGTAAATACCAACTCTTATTTGCTGATGCAACTTTCTTCCCAGAAAAGGCTCATTTAGAGAGCAGTACCTAGACATGGCTGCTGCTATCATCTGTGCAGTTTGTGTTTCTCTTCATTCTCACCTTTTTCCTCTTTCTACTGCTTGCACTCTCTTGAGTGATTTGCAGCCAAGGCTGCTCTGCCCAAACTCTGGCACTGGCTCCACAGGGCATCCTCCTTCCTCAGCAGGCTGGGAAAGCTGATGCTTACCTGGCTGACTGGGAATGCCTGGTTTTCTTGTGTGAGCCTGGGCTGACTAATCAAAAGGTATTTTTCTTAAAATTCTTATGGATTGAGGCAATCATTACAACAATCAGAGCAATCCTGCAAGGAGGGGAAAGAGGCGGCATATCATTTCAGCTCTGCTCTCTAGAGGAAGAGATAATAGAAGACCTATTTTTCTGTATTTCCTGGTCTGAAAGGAAACGTTGTTCTCATCCCTCCCTTCCACTATTTACTGGGAACTGGCCAACTTCTATGTTATTTTTTAATTCTCAAAGTTACATCCCAGTAAATAAAAACTAAACTAATGGCTACCCTTTGCACATTGTGCTTTACATGCTTTCCAGGATCCAACCCCTGTAGCAAGAAAGATACACCCTATACTGAAAGATTGGTTTCTCCAGTCACAGTCATTTTTCCTGAGAACATAGGTCCATCTATTCCTATAGGTTTGCTGTACCTGTTCCCACCTCCTTCCCTGAGAGAGCAGCTCTTTCACAGGGTCATGGTGCCACCTGAGCAGAGTTAATCCCAACTGATTCATGGTTCCTGACTAGGCTCATGTGCTTCCTTACTCAACTCCATATCTTGAATAAGGGTGGCCATGATTCTGGGGTGCCCAGCCTTCCTCAGACAACCTCCATGCCCTGATATCTCACAAGTAGACTTTAAATCTCACTGAAGCTCTCTGATAGAGCACCCAGAGTCCCAAGAAAGTCAGATGTTTCCAAGTCACCTGTGAGTGAAGTGGTTGTTTCCTGCCCTTACTCCCCTCTACACCATCAGCATCCGCCAGCACCCTGGTCTTGGTTCCTCACCCAGCAGAGCATCGCCAACCTGATGGGTGATTTAGGTCTGGCTTGGGAAGTGTAAGTTCTCTGTTTGCAAGAACTACACAGCTCAGCAGCCCTGGATTGGCCAGTGCTCTGCCTTTGGGCTCAAAGAGGCTGTGCAGTCACAGAAGGCTTCAAAGTGAAAGGAACTTGCAGGATGTGGCTGAAGATCATCTCTTTTTGCATCACACCTGTCCCACGCACTTTCCCTAACTGCAGGATCATTCCCAAAAGAGTCACAGCCAGAACACTACATCAAGTTTCCTTTCATGACCCACAAAGCCTTTCAGTGGAGAACTCAGACAAGACTTTTGCACCAGCTCCAAGATCCCCCAGCTCTGTCCCCATTGCCTATTTTTTCCCTCTCTCTTTTAACCTGAACAACTCTGCAGCAACCTCAAATCAATAAAACAAAGAAAGGCAAGGCAAGCTGCCACTAAACACGACCTGCTTCAAAAAGATCAGCTAGAATTATTTGCTGCTACACAACAAATTTCTGCCTGCTCAGTCCCCTGGTTGCTGTGCTAGAGATGCCCAAGATGGAGCAGGATGCAGAGGTGGAGGGAGCAGCCAGCATCCCCTTCCTCACTGCACAGAGCAGTTGGCTCTGCTGCAGCTGCAGTTTGCACCATTTGTTGATGTAAGTGATGAAGCAGGGATGGCCACAGCCCTTCCCTTGCTTCTGGAGCTGAGAAACCCCAGTGGGGGAGCCCAGGGACCTTCCTTCTGCACCCAGCTGAGAGTTTATCAAAGGGCATCCCCCAGCTGCTGGGACAGGCAGGCAGCTCTGCACGTGAGCTCTGCTTCTGCCCAGAGGACAGAGGCTCCTCTCTGCTCTGCACAGAAAAGGTTAAGGGAAAGCAACATTTCTGAGAAATACCAGCATGCTGCTTCTGACAAATGCAGAAATTGGAGGTGCTATGGAATGCAGATGTATGTAAACACTCTTGAAATTATCCTGTCCCTCCTGCATAATGTGGCCTCCAGCCTCTGAGCACTCTGTGAGGCCAAGCCACTTCAGACCCATGTAAATCAGGGGAAAGATGTTGAAAGGTACCAGGCAAGAGGGGGAACAGAATGAGGGAAGAAGACACCTCATCATTAAGTTAAAGATGGTCCTGCTTGGCAGCAGGACACCCTGGCTTTGGGATTGGAATCAGTGGGAGCATCCTGCTTCCCTGCTCTGCCTGCAAACACCTTTAACCCTCAATCTCTGACCACTTTACAGGGGCTGGGAAGGTGAATGCCACGTTACAGGTATTGAGCCAATTGTCCCAAGATCACACCACAGACCCTGGAAACAGAAGCCAGGAGTCCTGACTCCCTCATCCTTGTCCTAACCACTCCATCTGTGCCCTCCGTAGCTGTTGCCATGGAGATAATTTCAGTGCCACCCATTCCTTACCAGGACATCACTGAAATGGTCTAGCAAAAGCAATACATAAGCCCTCAAGAAAAAAAATCCTTCCATGTTCCTGCTTCCATGGTGAGCTGCAGCAGGGCTGGGGCAGAGGTGAATAGCTTTCAAGGCTTTCTCCACATGAGAGCCCCTTTTTAATATCAAGCTCACATATTTTCTATTTACCTACTGCCAGCTGCACCTGCCCTGATCCCAGCCATAAGCCTCAGCAGAAGTTAATCTCCCCATCCTCACATTGCACCTGCAAAGCCTCAACTCCACTTTTCATAATGGTCTGTATGAGCAGATCTCTTTCATTAATCCCCCACCTTGCTCTGGCCCCAGGAGAGCTCAGCACCAGCCATCTCCCCTGTTCCAGCACTTCAAGCTGGATTTTGAGATGAGAGAAGCCTCTTGAGCACAGGATTTTCTGATTAAAATAGAGAGGGTGAGGGACACACAAAAATGAAGAGCGGAGAAGACATCCCATACTCTTCCAGGGAACTTAAAAAATTTCAGCTCTTGGGAATAAAGGAATAGAAGTGAAAGCAGTAAGTCCTGAACTGCCAAAGATATCTCACTCCCCTACCCCTCAGTGGGAGCACTGGGACTCACCAACCATCCTACTGAGGAACCAAAACCCCTATCCAAGAACTAAATCTGTAGGCTTCAGGGAAAGGTAAACAAGCACCCACACACATAAATAAAGCATGGTAATAAATGTCTTAATAATTAGCAGTGATACAGATGCAGCTGAGCAAACAGCCCTGGATCCAAAAAAACAAACAAGCCTTCTGCTTTCTGTCCTAGCTCCAGTGATAATTGCTTGCATGCCTTCATCACAGGGGGATCCCAAAGCTCTCAGTAAATAGAGACAGGGATGTCTGTGGAATGGCAGCTGGGAGAGGCAATGGAGAGGTGCAAACAGACTGCATGGGCTCCCAAAAGCCACCCTTGGGTCCAGCACAGTCACTGCCCACTGGTGCCACAAGGTGGGTGCACAGCCACACAGAGCATCTCCAGCAGATTCCTGTGCTTCCAGGAACCCCACTTTTAGATTGCTGAGGGGGAAAAAAGAGACTGAGGAAAACTGGGCATGTTTCCCTGCCTTGCAGAGCAGCCCCAGCCCACATCTGTGTTCATAGGGCTGCTCCACAGCTGCCACTGGGCTCAGTGGGACAGCCCTGAACAGAGCTTGGCATCTGTGCTAGTCTGGGGCTGTCTAGGACAAGACTAACACTCAGTCAGGAGCAAATCTACAAGACTTTACTCTCAGTTATTTTTTGCTCAATTATACCAGAGGGAAATCATATTACGAGAGGGATCAATAAGGAAAACAGAGCTGGAGGAAGGAAGAGAGCAGTACAGAAACACACACACTCACACAAACCCCTCTCTTCTGAACTCCAGCTGCAAAAATCCCAACCCTTTGAACTCTCCCTTTGAGTCCTGAGCTCTTCTAGCTTTTTTTCTTCTTTTTTTTTTTTTTTAATTTCCCCCTCCAGACTCAAGGATGCATTTCTAAACTTAGAAAGAAAATTTTCCTTCTGTAACAGTCATTAATTGGCTTTGGGGAGTCTGGGCCACCAGATATGTCCCTAATCCTATACACACTTCCAGTCCCACGTTCAGAGTTGGGTTGGCTGGCACTTCTCTCTGCAAGAGACTTTTTAGGAGAATTAGCTGCTTTCTTCAGCCACTGCAGCTGTCTGGCTGGATATATTTTTTTAATATTATTGGGGGGGGGTAAGGCAGTCAGCAGATCATGTTGAGGAGACACTGATGTGAATTTTTCTCTTTCTAAATAGCACATTTCTGCATTATCAAGACACACAAAGCATTGTCAATCACCTTGTCCTAATACAAAAGCAAAGAGCTTGCCAAAAGGTTGGCAGCAATCAGCACATCCTTGTGGGTGGCAGGGTGTTATGAGAGTGAGTGCCAGTTTGATAGGAGCTGTTTCGACTGGGAGGGTGTTTGTCATGATTTAAAATGTTAAACTGTGGAAGTGGTACATAAAGGCTGACACAAAAATATCTGAAGAACACATCCACGTGGCTTCTCCTCTAAGATCCTAGGAGCCAAACACAGTTCAGGGTTGTGAATTCCCAGCTGTCCTTAGGAGAATTTTAGCTCAAACCTCTTCCAGTGTTGGGGGCATCTACAAAGCAGTCACTAATTGCAATTCACCATTTTCCCAGGTGGTCCTACACTGCTCACACATGCAAGGCATCTCCAGGCAGCAGGTGGGGGGGATCTTCCTCCACAGCATGGGGAAAGAGATTCCTGAAGAAGATAATTCAGGCAGGGTTCAAACCTAGGTGCCCTAAGTCTCTTCCCAGACATCCCACTCTCATATCCTTTCCAGTACATACCAACAAGAATCAAAATGAAATCAAAATTGAGTTGAATTACTGTCTTGAACAAAAAGAATCGTATTCACCAATCCAAACACATACGAGAATCCTCACTAGAAGGAAAAAAAACCCACCTATTGTTTATTAAATTATTCTTTTTCTTATTACTGTCTCTCCTGGTTCAGACTGAGGCATTGAAAAGCTACGAGACACATTGATCTTGTGCTATTTCCCATTTAATACTGAAGCACTTGAAGCTCATGGGAAAGGTCATCCTGTTCACATCTCTACCTGAGGAGATTTGGATTGCACAAATGAACACCCAGACACTCAAGCCTCCCACCTATCACACATACCCATCCTTTTTGGGGCAAATCCTGCCAGGATCCTGCTACATTTAGCATCCTGTTGGTGTTTTTTGAGAGATGCAAAATGTCCTTAAAAATGAGAAAAGCCAGCACAGGATGGAGTTGAGAGGTTCTCCAGCTGGAATGATATCCTGGAAACCGCCATAAACTGTGGAGGTGAACTCCAAATGAAAGATCACACAGCAGGGACCTGAGGTAAGCAGATGGCTTTGAGGACTGGGAGTCTCACACCAGCTACAAGCAAGTAATTACCAGCAAGTCACAGCTGGGCTGGACGACACGAGCAGGTGAAAATGTGACTATGCTAGGGTGACATGCTAGTGTGATCACACTGCCAGCATCCTCTGACACTTCTCCTCTTCCCTTGCTGGCCCTAATGCTACTGAATATAGGGATTATTTCCCTCAGAGAAATCAGAGACATTTCGCCTTAGGAGGCCTCTAAACACAGGGGTGGGAAGGAAGTTGACAAGATGCTCTGAAGTGGTGCATGAGTGCAGCTATCACTGCAAGAGGTGAGAGCACATCCAGACGAATGCAGAGCTTGCCAAAGTGGCTTTTGAGACCTAGTGAGGCACAAGCTAAGGCTGGAAGGGAGATTTCTTCAGCCAGAGCTTGGAAGGGCAGCCTGGGGCCACAATGTGGGAGTGACATTTCTGCTAGACTTGGCCATGAGGATAGGAAAAACTGGCTTCCTCACTGCCTGCTGTCCACGTGGGTCTGCACTTGAACAAATACAGACAGGCTGCTCTGAAATCTTGGAATTTACCCCCCTCCTGAGTCCCTGGCTGTAAGCAGGAACTTCCAGTTGGGAGGGAGCAGCTAAGACCAAATTTCTGATCCAAAACTGTGGGCTGGTCTGTAAAAGCCAAACTAATTTCAGCAGCCAGTCTGCTCCCTGTGTCTGGCTTTTTTTTTTTCTCCAGCTTCTTTGTCCAATATGTCTAGAGTGTAGATTTGTTGACAAAGTCACAGGAAGGACCATGAATTTGTTTTTGTGCATCTCTAGAAATGAAAGCAAGAAAAGGGATGATGCCAAAATGTCTTCTCCAGTCCCTGCAAGATACTTTCAAGTAAGTTTACAACTCTTTATAACCATCATTGTGAAACTCTTGGGCAACAAGCTGGTTTCTGCCTTTGCTGAAAGCAGGAAGCTCCTGGCCATTTCCTGATGGCTGGTCCTGGCAGCAGTAAGAGGTGCTGAGTCCCCAGTACTGAACCAGCTACAAACCACCCAAAAAGTTTTGGTGTGGCCTGCTAGAAATTACTACAAACATCATTAAAGCAAGGTAAATCAGAGCCCACACCTCCCTCAGACACCCTTCCCTTCTGCATTAGCTCTCTAGCTGTGCTGTAGAGGTCTCCTGCAAAGGAGCACCTGATGCTTTCAGACAAAGGAGAGAACAAGCACCCCATCAATGAAGGCAAACAGACTCTTCCTCCCCTCTGCCTCACCTCTTCCCCTCCTTGCCCCATCACTGCTGTCTCTTTTTTTGGCACCCCGGGGAATTCTGGCAGGTTTGGGCAGCTCTCTCACAGCCGCTGTGCCGGTGTCAGAGTCAATCCTCCGCTTTCCCCTTTTCCTCAGCGGCGCTGGGAGCCAGCCCCTGGATCGACTGGCTGGGCTGAGCCACTCACATCGACGTTTCCCCAGGGTGCTGCTCCTGATGGAGTTTGCAGCAGGAGCTAAAAGCCGCATACAGATAACTCTTCCTTCCCTTTGATTCCTCTCCTTCCTCCCTTCCAGCAATTCGGAGAGAAGAGGGTGAAGAAAATGGCACTTGGATTAAATAAACTAACAATCAGCACGCGGGGCTTTTAGCTGTAAGTGAGCCAAGTGTCCTGTAACATTAAATAAATGCAAGATTAACCTTCAAGGCTTCCACACTAAATTATTTACCTTGAGAGGCGAAGAGGTCGAGATAGAAACAAAGGGTAAATATTTGAGGAGCGGCTGCGTGCGCGGCTCTGCGGTGTTTGCCCACGGCCACGGTGCTGCCAGCACTGCCCTGCTGGGGACAGCCCCAGGCTGGCTCTGTCCCCAGCACAGGGGACAGCCCTTGTGCCACCAGCCGTGGCACCCTGCCTGGCACAAGTGTGAGGTTGGGGGACAGCCCTGACTGAGGCTGATAAGTTGTTGTGGTTTCACTGAGCATCCCAGGCTCTGCAATTAGCAGTTGCATCTGCCTGCTGTACTGGAGTATTATTAACTGCATGATTTACATCCAGCCATTTCTGCTGCCACTGTAGGCAGGGAATTACCTGATAACAAAATATCCTGCTGTTCATGCTAAGTGACAGACTCAGAAATATTAGTCTGTTTAATCAAAGCACTAACAACAGCAAATAGATGAAAATATTTTGCCATTCCCTAGCTGATCTCCCCTGTTAAGATCTTTAAGAATTATTCTTTCCAAGATATGCCAATTATTTTCCTTTCAGTAAAAATATTTAAAATGTATCCACTACTATGGGGAAACATACGACATCTGTTTAACGGTGAATTGCAACTTTACAGTGTATTTTAAGGTAAGAAACAAAAAAGGCAGCTATGGCCAGGACCAATGTAATTAGTCAGGATGCACACCTTCAATTACCATCTCTGTACTTTCTAGAACTTCCAGTCTTCAAAAGGAGAAGCAGCCAGGATCTCAGTGTCAACTCACCTGGCTAAACCTCCCCTAACACACTTTTTCCTTAGAAAGAGCATCACCAAATCACTAATCAATGGCTGCTTGCAGTGCCCATTCCCTCACCCACGCTTCTGCCTCAGCCTGGTACAGAGGCAGAGCACTGCAGGTGCCACAGACCTCACAAGATCACAACACACTGAGGCACTGCCCAGCACCTGCCACAGATTTAGTGCTAGACACAAAAAAAATGCAGGGGATGATAAAGCTGCAACCTATCAAATAAAAACATTTCAGCTACTTGTCAATACACCAAAATCACAGCATCATATTGGAGGTGTGTGCAGGAGGGAGCAAGGCCAGGCTGCCCTCTGCCCCAGGCTGGTCCTCAGCAGGGTAGATGGAACTTTTCTGGCAGCTTCCCAGTCTGAACCACCCATGTACATTGCATTAAACCCCTCAAAAGGTGTAAGGTCAGGGATGGATTTTCTCTGAGTGAAAGGAATCTCTGGAGTGAGATTTTTCCATCCTTCACAGCAGGGTGTGTGCTCTGCACTGTTGATCATCTGCTTATGTCCCTGCAGCAAAGCCCTGCTGTTTCAGAAATCAAAGGCACTGGCTCTGCTCTTGATCCCCCAGTGTTTCTGAGGAATGCTTTAGGTGCTGGGGTACAGTCTCCAGCACAGGGTGTGGGTGTGCCACAGGCTCCCTCATAAAACACTGCTTGCTTTCTGTCCTGCTCCTCTCCCCCTTGCACCAAAGCCTCACCCACCACACACAGCCTCAAGAGCTGCTTGCCAAAATAACCCCTCACCCCCAGCACTCCTGTGAGACCCCAGGACTCACCCAGGAGGGGTGTAGATCACAGAATCACAGACTAGACTGGGTTGGAAGAAACCTTAAAGACCATTCAATTCTAACCCCCTGCCATGGACAGGGACACCTTTCACTTGATTGTTCAAATTTCACCAGATTGTTCAAAGCACTGTTCAACCTGGCCTTGAACACTTTCAGGGATGGGACATCCAGAGCCTGTCTGAGCAATCTCAAAGCCATGAATTTATTCCTAATATCAAACATAAGTCTATGATTTTTCAGTTTGAAGCCATCGCCCTTGTCCTATCAAGGTGACAGCAGGAAGAAAGCTGAAGATGAAATAAACAGAGGGAGGAGCCACCTGCCCCTTCTGCCATGGTGATGTGCCTTCACTCATCAGCAGATGAAGGCTTTCCCTCTGCTGCCAAAGAGCAGGAGTTTCAGGGTAGGGTAAGTGAGGTGAGCAAGCTGTGAAACCCAAGTGGCACTGAGATACATTGCTTTGTACCAATTATGAGTATGACAATAGGTAAAGAAGCCATAGCAACAAAAACTTGACCTGTACCACTCCAGAGGTGCAGCTGAAGCCTATTCTAGCTGTAATGTAGTCTCTTAACACCTACTGCTATTAATGGCTCCTGCATAATAAGGGGGATTACAGATCTATTACAGTTCTGTCGCCTCCTAAAGAATATGCCATTAATCATGATCATTTATTTGCAAATTGGTTTATAATTTTGCAAATCTTTTGCAAATTACTTTAAATAGCGGAGTGGGGGGCAAGGGACTTTCAAAGCAGGCTTACATGCTATTTCCTTTCTTGGCTAATGACCCATTTTGAACCAAAACACTGTTTGTGCACGTCTGCACAAGTATATAGGTATTTATGTATGGGAGCAAACTGGATGAGCACAACCAAACACCTGAGTGACAGCTGGCAGAGAACACAGAGGACAGTTTCTGCACAGATACCTTTTTACCTGATTTCCACCTGTGCAGCTTTTACAGATGACTGGATGTTTGTGTGTGCCTGCCCACTGGTGACACCACTGCCTGGGACACAGTGAATACCCCTGGGTGCTTCTCCTTGGCCTTCCACCAAGCTGGTGTGCATGAGACTTGGAGATTGAGCCCAAGGTTCACACCCTCCTCATCTCAGCTGTGCAGAACCTTGCTGTTACACCTCTCTCCAGAGCCAGCAGCTGATTCACTGTGACCAACTAACAACCCCTTCAGCTGCAGGGCAGAGCACAGGACAAGAGCACGCTGAGCCCTTCCCACATCAGCCCAGGGCTGGGTGAGCACAGACTAACCCCCATCCTCCCACCCTCACCCCCAGTTTCTGTGAGACTCTGCCCTTCTTTCCAGCTCTCCTTTAAACTCACCCCAAAATCCCCTCACCTACTGGAGCCTCCCCTGCACTCTCCTCATCTCCAGCCCTTTGTATCCATCCCTGCTTCCCGCCCCCACGGATTAAGTAGACTTTGCCTGGATTACAGCTGCCAATCAAGTTCAAGTGCATTTTTAATAGTTTAATTTGTGGCACAAGGTTTCAAATAAAATCATCAAGTGCAGTCGATTAAACTCATTAAGTCCTTACGGACTCGTCTGTGTACTGTGCTGTTATCAGATTCAGAGACATGAGAATTAATTAGGCTGCTGTTATCCTTTGTCTGGATTACTGTGCCTGGCCCAGCAGCCGGGTGTTTTCCTGTGAAAGCATGAGGTCCATAATCTCCTTACCAGCACAACCAGGGAGACAGTGGCCTAAGAGATTTCTTCAGCATTCCTCAAAGATCAAACAACACGAAACACACTGTTCTTTGATTTGTTTTTTCCCTTCCCCTGACTTTCTTTCTATTTTTTTCCTTTACCTCCACAGTAGAGCTCATGACTAAAGGCAGGTCAGTGGTAAAAGGGCAGGTGAGTAGCACTGGGCTGCTGGTAGCAGGGCTCCACACACTAATCACCCTTCCAGAGCACACCAGGGATGTTCTGCAAGGCTGCTTCTGCTTCAGAGGGATGCCCAACAGCCCTAGCACTTACCTGCTGGGGCTAATTTCTTTCACTGCCCATGTCTGGGGAGAGAGACCTGACTGTACTTTCACTTGCAGATTGTGGCCCCTACACACAGAGCAGGATCCCACTACACAAACACCAACACTACACAAGCTTTATATTCTCTATATAATTTGCCCCTGATTCTGCTTTGCAGAGCAAAAATACATATTATACGTGTATCTCAACAGGGCTTTTAACAAGTAAATTCTGATATTTGTTACACCAACACAGGAAACCAGTGCCTGTACCATGCAAATGCCAATACAGGCAGCTGAACAACTGGACCTCTGCAGCACAGAGGAGGCTTATGGACTGCCTTCCCACCCAGCAAGATCCAGCCACAGGCCTGAGTAAGTGATGAGGACACCAGAGAAGAATTTAAGTACCACAGGCAGATAAGCATCTCTGACTTTCTAATGCCATAAGGAACTTCACTGAGATCAGAGATCTGAAAATCTCTCTCTTCATAGTAAGACTGCAGCTCATTTATTGAAGTCAGCTATTACAGAGGAGGGCAGGAGGTGTGAGATCCACAGCAAGTGATGGCACGTGGGTGCCCATGTGTGACAGCCAAGAGTTGCTGCCCCAGTCAGACCTTTGATAGTGAAATTAGCTGGTCCTTGACAAAGCAGTTATTTCCCAGAGCAACCTGTGTGCAGGAGGGCCTTAAAAAGGCATATTGCCAAAAAGGGATTTATCCAAAAGGCTTTTCTGGTGGACACAAATCCTTTCCAATGGGTCAGCTGCTGGCAAACATGCTGCAACAAATTTATGAGAACATAACCACGCTGTAAAGAGACAAACTTAAGGGACAAAGAAAAGTAATCTATATTTAGGCTGGCAAGGGTTTTGTGCTTGCTAACAGCCCTGCTGAATTGCATTTGAGGGGAGCTGAACTACAGCAATCTCTAAACTAAATCACTTGGGCCTGCCAGTACTTTTACCAGTTTATTACAGAAATTTACTCACAAGGGTCAGTGACCCCTCAATCAATGACTCCCCCAGGTGACTTTCTGAGCCACATTAAGCTACGAGCATTTGCTCCCATTCCCTCTGATGTTCTCTTTCTCTGCTTCTCCTCTCCCACTTCCCATTTCATTCTCGTCCACTGAATCCCTTCTTTTTCTCTCTCTATTGTCAAATCAAGGGAGCAGGGTACAATGTGACAAGACAGTGTCAGTGGAACAATGAGGGATGCAGACGAGAAGGAGCAACAGAGAGGCAGAAGGGTTGGGGAGGGATGCTGAGAAGCCTGAATGTGATGGAGGGCAAAGGGAGCTGGGAGGAGCTGCAGGAATGGCATTAAGGCAGCTGCACTTTGGGGAAAGATCAGGATTTTCATACCTGCTTCCCTATGAAGACAAGGATATGGAAGAGAGCAAAGATGCGGCCTCCAAGATGCAAAAGGTGTCCAGAACCATTTTAGCTACAAGGTGCAGAGAAAACAGTGGTAGTTGCAGGGCATAAAGGGAGGAAGAGGCATAAAAATTAGAAAGTCTGATGGCACTAAAGGGGATAAAAAAGAGAGCTGTCTCTTTAATGGAGAGGAGTATGCTCCCTCCAATAGTGGGCAGCTAAGAATGCCAGGTAAATTCTGCTCCCCTTTCCTAAAAGTCAGTGTGGACAATCATGCATTCCCTGAGCCCAGAACATCTGCACTTGGACAAGATGAATCCTGCTGAAACTTGTGCCACTTTAACCAAATTTATGCAGGTTCAGAGCACTTTTCTGTGACTGGGCAGGGTCTCCAGGCCTGGCATAAATCTAACCTCAGTATTTCCCCAGCAGAAAGGTAAGCTAAAAAAATTCTTCAGGAAATACTTAATACACATCCCTGGATATAAATTGCTGAAAGTATAAAGGCAACCCAGTCTACAACAAGATTTCTGCTGTTGACCCAGCCCAGCCAACCTCCTCCTGCTTCTACAGCTCTCCACAGATTGTTAATCACAAGTGAAAACACACAGAGAGAGCATGCTTCCTTTTCCATTCCCAAGTCCAACAGAGTCTCCTTGCAGAGTCTCCTCCTCACTCATCTGTTTTTTCTTTCTTCTCCCCTCATCCACACTTAAGAAATTGATAAATGTCTCTTTAAGGACGTGTCTGCCGCCTTGCCGTGCACCCTTATAAATCAGATAAATATCTCGAGCATCCTTATCCTGGGAAAATTGAGATAATTGCACTAAATTGAAGAGCCTCTTTTTTTTTTTTCCTCACCCCCTCCCATCCTTCTTCTCTTTTCAGCTGGAGTCTCTTGTAGTAACAGGTGTGCTGACTGCTAATTCCTGCGCAGGAATTACCCCCTCCATCTGAAGGGATGGCCCTCAATAGCTCCAGGCTACATCCTGAAGTGAATTTTAACCAAGATCCCACATCAGTCAGGAACATCTTCATAGCTCCATCTGAGTCTCTCCTGGAGCAGTTCCTCCTTGCTGCTGCACTTCTGACACCTCCCTGCCCAGGAAGCATCTCTGCAGTATGGTTGGAGCAAGGAGTCGAGCAAGTTCATCTCCAACACTCCCCTTCTGCCAGGGGCTGGTGCTATAGCTGGAAAAAGGGAAAAGAGGAAAAAGAAAGTAAAATGGAAGGCTGGAGATGAATAAGATTCAGATGAAAGTAGATGAGGCATTAAGAAATAGCAGAAAAACTAGCATGGTAGTCAAGTCGAATTAAGTCAAGTCAAATCAAGTCAATAAGTCCATCAGTGATCCTGTGCTCCAAGCAGGTCCTAAGATACCTCTGGGTCCCATGGCAGGACAGAGGAACATTATTTCTTTGTTGGGGGGAGGCAAAGACCCCAAAATCAGCCCCCATTTCTCATTGTAATCACCATTCTTCCCCATCTACAGAAGGGAGAACACCTCCCAGCAGCAGCAGCAGTTACACTGAGGTATTATCCCTCCCCTCCACCAAGGGAGGGTGTCAAAGCCACCAGAGGAGCAGGGGACAGGGTATCAGATGGAGAGATCAAGGAACAAACTTTCACCCTGCTGATTTTCTCCCAGGTGAAGAAAACTCTACGAACCAGAAGCCTACAACTGTGTCTGACTTTTGGTTCTCTACAGCCAAGCACACAAGAAAATTGGGGCTGTCAGAGGGACTGAAGGTGACTGATGCTGCAATCCAAAGGGGATGATTACTTCTCCAAGAGATTTCAAAGGGGCACCTGGGGTCACCAGGGGTGTCAGAAAAAAGGGATTTTTAGGTGACTTTGCATAAGACAGGGAGATAAAAAGGTTCTCAGTGAGCAGAGATGACTTTGCATACAGAAAACTCAGGAGGTGGCAGGCAGGATTGTGACATGGTGGTGCTAAAGATGGCCCTGAAAACCACAGGCCTCCTCCAAGTACAAATTAGACCTTCCAGCCCAGCCAGCTCCTCTAAAGCCTGCATTGGCTGGGGAAAGCAGAGCAGACTGGCTCCAAGCCCCAGGAGATAATTGCTGAGCTTGGGCAAGTGGCCTTGAGCCTGCAGGTGGGCTGGGAGAGAGGAGGACAACAGCTGCTTCTACTTCACCCATGTCCTCCATGCCAGGACAACCTTTCTTCATTCCCAGCAAAGCACCACTCTCTGCAAATTCATCAGGGCTCATTCTGTGAAAAATGCTCTTGTGTACACCAAAAATAGCCCAAGAGCCCAGGGAGGGCTGAAACAGGATGAGTGTGGTGGTGGAACAAAGTGGTTCAGAGCTGTGAGTCCACCCAGAGTTCTGCCAGAACATCTCTAGAGGAATCAGTTTTAAAGTGAGGGACAGTCCATTCTGATTTGATATAAAGGTTAAGTTTTTTGTAATAAAGGTGGTAAAACACTGATAAATGCTTCTCAGAGAGGTGGCGAATGCTCCTTCCCTGGAAACATTTGAGGTCAGACTGGACAGGGCTCTGGGTAAGCTGATCTAGTTGAAGATGTCCCTACTCACTGCAGGGGGTTGGACTAGATGCCTTTAAAGGTCCTGTCCAACACAAACTATCCCTCATTTCCATTATCTCCACCCATTCCAGGTTTGGGGTGGAAAGAAACAAATTTTGGGAAGATGGGAAACAGCATCTCTGTAGTCCTCTGATGAAGAGTAGATGAAAGGAAAACTCATGAATCCATTCTCTCTTTTCAGCTGCAGCCCAGTTTTCTCACCTTTCCCTGCCAAAATACCAGAAACAGCCACCACAGGGTGCCATGCCCTGTACCCAGAACAGGTGCAGTAGAAGGTGACTCCTCTGCTTGCTCCATGTCACCCACACAGACCCACTGTGAGTTTAAAAGAAGCATCACCAGTCCAGAAAAGGGAGGTTGGTTTTTCACAGCTCCCCTCAACCCTGGCTCTGCAGAGAGGCTGAGTGCATCTTTCAGTGCCTGTGGGACAGGATGACCCCCACCCAAAATTCAGAGTCTCTCCTGGCATCAGCAGCCTCCACTCAACATCTCCATTCCTCTCAGGAAGAATAGGCTTGATGGTGTTTTGACTCCTTTCTCAGAGACTCCCACATGGCACTTTACAATCCAACTTTGCTCTTAAATACACGCCCTGGGCTGCATCCCAGAGATGTGTGTCAGGCAGAGAAGTGCTGTCACTCAGCCCCAGTCACAACACATCAGGGCTTGGGAGAATTTTGACTGATCGGGGCGAGGGGGGAGGGAGCACAATGAGAAAAAAAGCTGAACAGCAAAAAAAAAAAAAAAAAAAAAAAAAAGAAAAAAATTAGAAGAGAAAGACAAATCAAATGGGAAAATGGCAGAGCTATTCCATACAGCAAAGGATGCTTTTCATCTGTGATACAACAGCACCAAAAAGGACAAAGATGTTCAGATACAGGGTCCCAGGGGGAAGGGTGGAAGAAGCTCCTGGGAGGGCTCCTGTCCTGTGTCTCTCCTCCATGTGGCTTCAGGAAGCAGGGGCTGAAACCACTGCCACATCAGCAGCATGGCAATTAATGGAAAGTGGGCTGTAGAGACAAAGCTACCAGATAAAATGTGTGCCTGGCTAAATGCTGCTCTGATACCAGCACCCTCAGCCAAGAATGACCAAATGGCCATGGCACTGCCTCTCCTGTGCCATGGAGGAGTTCATGGAGCACAGGGAATGGTCACTGCAGGAATTACACAGGGTAGCTCTCGTGCCACCATCCCAATGTTGCCCTACATATCTGCAATCCTAATGGTAAAGAAAGACAAAGCTGGACAAAATAGGAACAGCTGAGGAATCAGCTAAAGATGTGCTCCTTTGAAGGCAAAGGTGAATACATTTAAATATGGATTCAGAGGAATGACTATGAGAGGGCACTGCAGTGGAGAGGGAGGAGGTCCCTCCCCATTCTGGGAGATAAAGGACTGGGAGAGGAGACCAGGAACACTGCATAAAAGTTTGAGATTATTCAAGTATGCTCATTCTATGAATTTCAGTATCTTCTACCATGCTTGAAATGAGTAAATATTCATTGGGCTGAAGAGAAAGAAAGGAACAGAATGAGGAGAAATGTATTCATAGCATAATTTGTGCTCAAGTATTCCCTGGGCCTTAAACAGGAACCCAAATCTTCCCTACTCCCAGGTGAGTACCTGAGCTTCTAGGCTGAAAGTTCTGCTTCTTTTCACTTTCTCACTGCTACCCAAGGTTTGAAAAATATTTAATTACTCCTTCCAATGCTAAAAAGTTCAAATAGGAAGACTGAGAAGGAGTGCCACCTCAAAACCAGAATTACCTGACAATCAGGAGGGTCTTTCCAAGTGGATTCGAGTCTCTTCCAAAGGGAGAAAAGACAGGAGTAGAGAGTGCTGTAGCCACTACATTATTTTGTGAGAGTGGCCAAAGTTCCAAACTCCATGCAGACCTTGATCTCTGATCCATGCCCAGAACATGCCTCATAGATTGGACTTTGCAGTAAGCCAGACATGCTCAGAGTAACGTGGTGCTGCAAAGAACTGACTGGTTCAGCACACAAACCAGAGGTGGCTCTGGCAGAGAGAAGAAGCAGGTCCTCAGGGAGATGGAAAACACAGAAATATAGCAATGATATTGCAAGGCAGCTGAGCAAGGACTATAAGGACCCAAACTACACCTCTAAAGCTGTTTTTATGTTTGGGGCACAGCATACCTGGGGCTTGTTTCTCCACAAATCCATTAAAGAGGACAGCAGACTTGTGCTCACCTACATCATGAAACTGATACAGGGGAAGGAGCTGCTCAGAAAACCATTCCCATGCAAACTCATCTCTCATCACTCTCTTGTCTACAAGGAGGCACCTCTAGCTCAGAGAGGAGGTAAGGCACACAAACCATGAGCAACTTCAAATTACTCATCACTGAGGCTCAGACCCCCTTACATAAGCACTGTCTGCACTCCTGGTTTCCTGGGCTGAATTTAGCCAGCTCACAGCATTGTGTTGGATTTTTCTTTCAGCTGCATGAAAGACAAAGGGAATGAAGTGGGTGGTGTACACTCTGACTTCATGAGGCATTTGCTAATCTCTGAGGAGGAATCTCATTAGAGAAATTGAAGAGGTCATTAGGGGTAGGGATGGGAAGCTCTAGAAATTACACATCACCTAGAAAAATGACCAGAAGAAATGGGAGTCTCTGTGCAAGCTGGCTCAGGGGGAAAAGTGAGTCCATCACTCTTGCTTCCTTATATTCACCATATTCAAAATCACTGATGTGGTGAACTGACCCTGACTGGATGCCACCAAAGCTGCTCTACCACTCCCCTTCTCAGCTGGAGAGGGGAGAGAAATTATAGTGAAGACTCAAGGGTCAAGATAAGAACAGGGGGAGATCACTCACAACTACCATCATGGGCAAAACATGAATTCATTATTTCATTTTGGGAAAATTAATTTAATTTAATCCTTTAAATTTTGAAATCCTGTGCTCTATCACCTACTGTCACCTTGGAAGAGAACTTGAGTCAGAGCAATGGGCCCTATAGCTGAGGTAAGGAGCTCCCATTCTTGCAAGTCACTTTTCTGATCCTAAAAAGGAAGAAGAAATGGTTATAATGGAGAGCCTTGCCTTTCACTGGCTCATCTGAATCATAATTAGAAAGTGCTGCAAAGCATCTCTGCAAACCCAGGAGGAAAGGAGCCTGCCCTCAGCCTGCAGGGAGATCATCCCAACAGCAGGGATGTGAGCCCCAGCCCGGCTCTGGCTGGGTTAATGTGACAATCCATTTCTGACAGCGTGTCAATACAAAGCAATTTAGGAGTGCATGGAAAATCGACCTGGGTAACAGGCAATTTCTCTGCTCTGCTGGTCAGAGGGAAGCAGGGACCAGTGAGGCCACAGTCTCAGAGCACACTGAGCCTGGCCAGCACCTGCTGGCATCTTAGCAGCACCCAGCAGAGAGAAGGAAGGACAAGGCAGGGGCAGGACACCTGCTGTGGGACACAGTCTCGAGATGGAAACTGAGAAGAGCCATAAAAATAAATAAAAAAATAAATAAATAAATATTTGGTTAATTGGGGATATTTGAATATGTAAAGTAACAAACTGGCTGGGACAGAGTAGACAGACTTAAACATGCAGATGGTTACAAAGCAGAACCTCAGCCTCAGTTCCCTGTGGGCAGGGAACCCTTGGCTGAACCTCACCAAGCTGCAGAGGGGCAAGCAGGTGGTGCAGACAACCCAGAAACCTGATTACAAAAAGTCACTTCTTCTTTTAAGGCAGACTCAGAGCACGCCTGGATGGGACCCCAAGCACTAACACCCTGCTGCTGCCCTTCTACCATGTACTCAGGGAGCACACTTCACACTGGTGCATCTCCCCATGCAGGGCCTGAGAGCCATGGGAATTGTCAGGGAGGTGCAGAGGGTGCTGGGACAGGAATTTGGCATCACTGAGGGCTGACCTGCCCTCCTTCCCTCTCTGTCACAGCACAGATTGCAGGGAGGACACACTCATTGCCTCTTGGCCACATGGTAGCCACCAGCAGCCATCTCAGAGTGCTGCCTGCATGCTGTGAAAGCACATTGGCACAAACACCAGGGCTGGCTTGCAAAAGCAGAGGGTGAGCCCAATCCAAGCAAATCTGTTTGCAAATGCAGAGCACAGCAGCAACGTGCTGGCAGTGCTTATCCAGCATGATGGGCTGAGGGACACTCCCACCACACTAAAAGCATCTCAGTCTGTCATTATTAAAGCAGAAAACACAACAGATGCAGCCTGTGTCCCCAAGTCCAAGCTTTTGCTCCCTTGCAACCCAGGATGTTGCACTCTGAAGAGTGATCCAGATCACTCACTCACCTAGAGAGGCCCGAAGTGCTGCCTCCTCTGAAAGAGTCAGGAGAAATCACACTTGCTGCCTATTTTTTGGATGGAACAACTTTAAACCAGGCTGAGCTTCCCACCCATGCCACACACAGAAAGTCTGGAGGGTGCCAAGAATGGTAATGTAGAAGTCAAGAAAGGGAAGAATGGATAGAGAGAGGAAATATAACATTGCTGTAACTCTGCCAGAATACCATGCTGGTTTAAACCTATCCTTGGACATATTTTTATCCAGGACATCATGGGATACAACCAGGGAGGCAGGGTTTGAGGTTGGATCCTTTTTGTGTGGTTGCATTAAGACTAAGATTCCCACTTTATTTTGATTTAATAAGCTAGTTAAAGCATGTTAACAAAATTAAAAGCCATTATTGAAGGCAGATGTACTGGTATACAAATAGCTAAGCATCAGCTTTGACTTTAGATGATCCACAGCTTCAGTGTATGCTTCTAATAACCAGCTGTCACTTACCAGAGATGTGGTAACTCTTATTAAATCCTAAATGGGCATATGGATGTTAGATTTAAAGTAGTATTTTCCCCTCCTCACTTCTATCTTTTCCCACAGGCAACTGAGCCAACTCACAAATTTCCTGCATCATTTTTTCCCTTCATTAATGGGATGCATGTGGAGATCAGAAGGGCCAAATGATGACCTGTATTTTCGGTTTTTACATCCCTTTGGAAAAATCCACATGATGCTCTGTGTGTCAAAAGAGTCATAACACATCCCAGATGCCTCAGCACTAGTGGCACTTTTCCTGCCTGAAGCCACCAAGGTCCCCTGAGAAGCCATTCAGCCACAAGCCCAGTTTGTCCAGCATTGCCACTTTCCTGAGCAGCTTTGCAGGAACAGGCTGGTGAGCCCAGCTCTTGGAGGAGCCACCACCAGCCCAGCACAAACCTCCCCCAACACAAACTGCATGTTCAGGGGATCCAGGGGGCCTTGTTGGGCTTGTGAGAAGCAAAATCTATTTCTAGGATGGGAATGGGGAGAAGGGTTAAGAGAGAAAATCAATCTCACCTGCAAGGTTCCAGTAGGAGTACAGTAGAACAAATTGAAATCAGACAACGCTTCCACCATCCACTGTTTTTCACATCCTTAGCTTTTAACTGAGGTAAATGCACTCAGGAGTGCAGGAGTCAGTGCCCCCCAGCACTGTGGTCTGCAGGGTGCCATCAGGGAGCTGCCTCTGCCCAGGTGCCAGCCACATGCACCAGGCAGAAAGTGATGCTGGAAAGCTTTGCCTTGGTCCTTTCTCCTTTGACTCTGCTTTTCCCACACCAGCAGAGGAAGACACACCACAGAAGAGCATCTATGAATATGTTGCTGTAACAGAAACAGGTTTCCTTGCCCACAGAGAAGAGCAGCTGCACTGCCCCAGGCAATGGTCACTGCTGCCCTGGGAAGCAGAGGAGAGCATCGGGGCACTTGCTCTCCTCTAGGTGCTGCTATCAGCCATAACACAGGATATTTGTGGTCTAAACCTCTCCATCCTAATGTCTGAAGGTCCTGTACATGGTGCTATCAATCATTCAGAGAAATATTAAACTGCTGGAGAGCTGACGAGATCATTTGCTGTGTTCATTCCCCTGAGGATCGAGTGTCTCAGCGAGAGCAGGAGCAGAGTCCAAATGCAGATCCTCCCCTATCCCTGATCTCATTACAGCCCTGCTGCTTCCACAAACCCCTTTTCCCTTCAGGTCTCTCTTCCCACAGCATTGACCACAGCTCATAAATTAGTAAGTGCGTGTATTTTTTTTAAATCAGGTTTGTGGCAAGCAGATGTTGAAGATGAAGTGAAGGGGAGAATGGGGAAGAAAACAAAAACCAACACATACAAACAATTCAAACACTGTGAAATGTTTAACAACATGTGAGTCCTTCAAAGCCACAAAACCCTTGGTCCCTATCCCTGGCTGGATTTACTAATAGGTTTGCTGCCAGGGCCAGTGTGGAAGCAGGAGTGCAAAAGGACCCAGAACTCTCTGTTTTGACTCCAATTATGTGCCAAGTTAAAACTCAGGGGAAAAAAACCCAACCAAACTAATCCACAGTCATTCTTTAATCCTGTGCAGCTTATTAAAAGCAAGAGGACAAGATAATCCACCCAGACTGGCAAATTGGAGCTGCTCATTCCCTCTCCAGAAGAAATCAGCTCATGTTTTCTCCTGAAGATCCCAAGAGGCTCAAGTCCAGAAGACACTGACAATATGCTATAGAGAAAAAAATATTAAAAATAAAGGAAAAGTGGGAAAGAGGGAGGTGCAAAGCCAGCAATACCTTCATTAATGTGATGATGAAGGTGTGACAGGATGGGAGAAGATCATTTTGGGCCACCACCACTTGGACAAAAGGGTAGAAGTAGCTCCATTAGGAAAGTGCTGAAAGTTTGGATGGACACTGAGATTTCTATTAACATTATTAATAAAAAGAGAGGAACTATGAAAAATGCCCCTTCTAGGAGACTAACTACCAAAATAAACCTAAAAATGCAATAGCAAAAGCTCACACACCCTAGCTGCAGCAGTTAAAGACTTGAACACCAACTGTAGATGCATCACCAAGACATGATTGTGATTTAGACTCAGTATTGGTGAATGATAAAAACAGAGTGGAAGAGATGGAACTGGAAAATAGCTTTGGACAGACTGATTTATTTAAAACTCATGCCTCATTTTGACTTATTCTAAACAGAACAGACAGATAGACAACAGCAGAGTGCTGCCTAAAGGTTCCTGGTTTCAAAAGGGCAAACCTAGCCTTGCCTATAAACCTACATACCTTTCATGGTGGGTTCAAATGTCTTTGAGCCAAAAGCAAAACCCCCTGGGGACTTCACCCCAAATACAGAAAAATAGTGAATGAGTAAATCCTGTGTGGCTCCTAACTTGCTGGAATTAGTAGAGCAATGCAGAAAAAAGGAAAGAAAAAAGAAAGAAAAAAGAAAAAAGAAGACAGAAAAGAAATGGAAATGATTAATCAGCAAAGAGCAAAATTTTAGGGCTGTAAATAGAAGAGATGGAGTGGGATATGCCAAACATCAAAGGAGTTAGACCTGAAGAAGGATATTAAATAGTGAAAGGTTGTCTGGTCATGCAAACACAAAGGTAATAAAGACAGAACAAGCAGTGCTGTGATTCAATCTGTGGGAAGAGAGTTCACAGGAAATCCAGCTGAGGTCCCAAGACTAAGGGAATTCTTAGCAGCTCTGGACAGTGACAATAATTACAAGCACTTGAACTTAGCTGGGTGACTGATATGGAAAAGGTAATTACCACAGCTGGGAGAGCAGTGAAGATCCAAGATAGATCCTCCTGTGATCAAGTCACAGGGCTCAAACTCACAACCCAAATTCCTGGAGGAACTATTCCATGAAACAGACAGATTGGGTGCAAGGGCTTCCATAAATTCACCAGTAAGGAGGTGAGGAACATAAAATGCAGCACCTGTAGGTAAGAAGGATGAAAAAGCCATCTGAGCAGCTGTCACCCATGGCAGTGCACAAGGGAGGCAGCAAAAACTGGGCAGGGCTGTGGGGAATGCCAGGCTACCCCATTTGGGATTGTTTTTATTTTTATCTCACTGTTTTGTGTTACTAGCTGACCTTCTAGACAAAGGAAAATACATATTTCAGTGAATCATTGAATGCAGGGCCATGAGGGAAGTGATTTGTTGTGATAAAGAGGCTTATCCCAGGCACTGTAGAGGCAGAGTAGGATTTGATGGAGGCATAGTTGTGGTCAAGGACAGAAGGGTACAGGGAATTTGACAGTGGAGTTCCCAGCAGAGTGGTCTCAGGACTTGCCCTGGTCAACAATTTCCCTAATGAGTCCTTCTTAATTAAACTAGCCCATGAGAAGCAGGAGGAACCAGGGAAGACAATATGGATATCACACTGGAAACACAGCTTGAGCATGGCTCAATCCCTGAAGCAAACCATGTGGTTTTCAAGAATTTCTGCTGCAAATAAGGAATTCACAAGTTGAAAATGACTGAAGAGAAAAAGACTTTGATTGTAGGAGTCAGTTACAGGCTGATTAGTGAGATAAAGCCACCAAGCAGGTAAATTTGATCCTAACATGTATGCAGGGAAAGATTTCCAGCAGAGGAGGGCATCTCCCAATTCACAAATTAAACTGGTCAGCCACACTGAAGAGCAGCAACAGACACAAAGAAAGGCTGTCAGGATAACCAGTGGATGGAAAATGGCCCAAAAAGACTGGGTGCATGAATTTTTTATTTATCAGGCTGAAGGACATGTGATTTCTGTCTCCATTCCAATTGCAGTCAGTAAACATGAGAAAAAGCAATGGTGGTAGAAGGATGACATGAGTACTAAAAATATGTCAGCTAGAAACATGTCTAAGCTCAAAATTATGCCTCACCAGAGTAGGGAGGAAGCTGGGGCGGACAATGAAAAAACAAGTAGGAAGTATTTTTAAGATGGCTCCTGCTAGGAGTATGAAAGAGATTTTATGAGGTGGTTCCCAGCTGGGAATTTGGCCAAGGTACTGGGGTTAACACACCCACTACTCTGAGAAGTACCAAGGGATTTTCAGCAGCCAGAAATTGCCAAGACCTTGGTTTTAAATCTCCACTGCTGAAATGCAACTATTTATTCAGCACAGTTCCACTTGAGCAACTATGTGAAATGCTGCTCTGAGACTCTCAAAAGTCTCCCAGGGAGCAGGCAAAAAATATATATATATTTTCTGTCTGGAGCTGATTCTCTTTCCACACTTCTGTCCCTCTCATCCTGCTTCACCACTAACAGGATTTGCATCAGAGCAGCCCAGCTCTGAGAGCCAGGCAGCTCCCAGCCCCTCTCCCTGAGGCTGTCACACTGTGGAGACATCACCTTTGGACATGTGAGCACAAGGAGCAGGGTCCTGGGCAGCTGGGGGGGACACTGGCCACACAACAAACACCTCTGTGCCCCTCCTGGCAAGCAGAGAATGAGCTCAGGCATAGCAGGGTAATGCACAGTTTAGACATGTCCAAGCAATTCCAGCTAGCAGCAGATGCTTTCAGAGCCACTCAAGACTTCCTTAATAACACAGCCTTACCTGGGCTGAAAGAAAGCTGAGCCATCTCCATCCTAAGCCAAATGAGAATATACCAGCAGCCTCCATGGTCCACAGGTAGCAAAGAGCTCATTTTAACAGGCACCAAGTCTTTATGCACAGAGGAGCAACCACTGTTTGGGACCTCCAGGTGTTCCAATGCCTGTGTATAATTTTTTATGAGCTCAATGCACTTTGTTGCCACAACCACCAGACTCCACAAAAAAAAAAAAAAAAAAAAAAAAAAAAAAAAAAAAAAAAAAAAAAAAGACTGCTAAGCAGGGCTCCATGTTTTGGGTAATTCTGGGTTATTAAATTCTTGTGCCTTCTTTTGCTCCCTATTATTTGTGCTGAATGATAGAGGTGAAAGACTCCACATCAAAGCCTGGGTGTGAACCAGGGAGCACTGCAAGTCCTGCCCTGCCAGCAGTGACCAGCAGGCACAGCACAGTGTGGAAATGCCAAAGCACCACAAAAGAGCAAACCTGAGCAGGCTAAATCCTCCTCCAGCTGCTTGTAGTTCATCCCTTGCTGCTCAGTCTGGCAGCAGGGCTGAGCCAAGAGGGAAGGCCAGATGTGGGAATGGGGCAGAGGCAGAAGGGTGCTCTGCAGTGGGCTCCTCTTCCCACAGGTGTTTCCTTGCCTCTGGGCAGAGAGGTGGATGGAAGCAGATGGAGCTGTTGACACCCAGAGGTTTGGCAGGGAAACCTCCCACTCCTCTGAGTGCTCCTCTGAGCCTGTAGCTTGGCACAAGAGTGGCAGGTCTGTCCCCAGCACAGTGACTTCAAAAGTTGACAGCAAGATGAGGAGCAGCTGACACTTCCCTACCCTGCTCCTCATCCCAAAAAAGCACCTTTCACCTTCTCATCTCTGGGAGGCTGTCTGGAGCCCACACCACAGCAGAGAAGGGCCAAGCACACTGCCTGGGGTACTGGGACAGATGTGTCCAGTGCTGACCTGTGCCACCCACAGCCAGCCTTGCCTTTGCACTGCACACCAGTGAAACCAGTGCCACTGCCACACCCACCCACACAGCCTGGCAGAGGGGCAGGAGGGGCCCAGGCTGCCCATCCTCACTGCTCCCCTCTCTCCCTCCCTGTCCCCACACAGGCACACTCTCCTCCTCTCCCCTTCCCCTGCCCTTCCCTGTTGCTGACCTCAATCTGTCTGCTCGGATTAGAGAGCAGAGCTGTTCCCCTCTGCTGAGCACAGAGCCCCAGCAGGGCTGCAAGGCCACATCTGCCATGGTGGGTTATCCAGAGGGGCTCAGCCAGGGCTGCCCAGCATTGGGACAGGGACACAGGGGTGACAAGGGGCACTGCTGGCTGCACCCTGCCACAGCCACTGCTCCCAGCTGCTGTGGGGGACAGGCACATCCCACCAGGCTCAGCTCGCCCTCAGAGGTGGAGGTGAAGCAGAAAGGGTTAAGTGGTGAAGGAGAAGGATTTATTATTATAATGGAGAGGAGATGGTTACATAGGGTGAGCTCCAGCTGCAGGGATATGGATCCTTTGGATTTGCAGCACTGTTTCTTCAGAGTACTACAGAGATATTCACAAATAAAAGTAAATAAAGTATAGAAGATGCAGCAGGGCAGCCTTTGGCCCAAGGCAAGTGACTCAGCATGGCTGAGTTCCCAAAATCAGAGTGACCTCGCTCAGCCTGCTCTCTGGGAGGCATTGTTGCCCATGACATCCCAAAAAAGTGCCTGGTCAGGAGACAGGCTCCCACAGGAAGCCTCTTTAACTTCACTGCATCCTGTCCCATGCCACCTTCTGCTCTGGCTGAAGTCCAGCATACACCCAACATGTATCCCAGGGAGGGACTGGAGAGAGGCAGCAGAGTGCAGGAAGGACCAGAGGGAGGAAGGAAGGAAGATGCCTTTCACCATCAAATGGGTAAAAAGGACAGAGGCATTTGCGCAAGAAGCTGTCTGGTCAGTTTGGGAAAGCAGGAGTGTGGCAGCTGCTGTAACAGCCCTCACATGCACACAGCCCAGCAAACTGGTCAGGAGGGAAGGGCAGCAAGCCCTGGAGGCTTCCACTGTGTTGGCTGAGGATGACAGGCCAAGTCTGACAGCTCTGAGTGCTGTCACCATGTATTGCTGAAGGACAGCAGGGCCAGCACAATGCCCAGAGCCCCAGTGAGTGCACCCCCAGACAGCCTGGCACGGCCAAGAGCTGTCCCCAGCTGCACACCCCTCTCCACACCAAACCTCTCTCCTCTCTCTTAGGAACACCAGCAGAAGGATTTCCCCCTGATCAGAGGACAGAGCACCCAACCCATCACAGCCATTTCTGAGTGCATCAAAACCAGTCCTTCAGGAGGGACCATCATGTGCAGTGCCAGGGTGACCAATGCCCTGGGACACAAAATTTCACTGCAGGGTGAAGATTGCAGCCCATTGTACTGCACCAGTGTCCTGCAGCTGCTTCACACAGTGCTGGGAGTGAGCAGCAGCCTTGGACCCCTGACCAAGCCCAGAACTACTGGCTGTGGGGTTCATTCTCCTTACTCTGCAGAGCAGGGTCAGCTGAGAAATGTAGATTCAGCTTGTGAAATGTCTCAAAACCTCAGGTACTCAAGTTAGGTACTTCCATCCCAGTTCTCCCCAGTGAGCAGAAGTATCAGTGCTGAAGCAGAAGCTCTGCTAAGTCTCAGTTGTTTTGTCCATGCCCAGAACTTCCAAGGCTTTGTCCCACCCAGTGATAAGGACATATCACAAACACATGAGCTGTGGCTAGGATGCACATATCTCACAGAGGATGCCTTTCAGCATTCCTCCTTTGTTTTATCTTGCTCTGTCCATCACCCAGTTTGGAGTCACTGCCCATCAGACACACAGCTGATAGTCCCTAGGTAGAAATCCAGCTGAAGAAATGATGGGTCCAGAAAGGTTAGAACAGTCCACACTCCACCTGCTCTCTGCTCATCTCCAAGGGGAGAAGCTCTGGAGTTACAGCTCTGCAGGCAGAAAACCTAGCATTGCCACCTTGGGACTGCACAGCTCTGCTGCTGCCTGGGCTGTCTGCTCTGTTCCTGTAGCCTCTGAAGCCCAGTCAGCAGCTGGGGTGCCTGGTGACACAGTGGTGACATGACAGGGCCTGGCTGCAGCTTTGTGCTGGAGGCCAGCCTGGCTGCTGGTCCTGGGGCATCAGCAGCAAGGAGACAGGCACGTGCCTGCAGCTGCCCTGATGGCTGGCCTGGCTGTGCTTTCCTTCCTCTGCTCCCTCGACCCTGCCTAGCCCACAATCCACAACCCAAAAGTTTCCCCTTATCTCAGCCCAGTGACACAGAAAAACAGCCATCAGGATGGGGGGAAGGAGTCAGATGTCAGCGTGGAGAAATCCTCTGAGCCAGACACACAAACAAACCCACATCACCGCTTCTCATGGATGTCACAATAAGTAGCACAAACTGTAGCTGCAGGAAAAAAATCCAATAGACACCAATTAAATGCATGACTTGAGTGCCTCTGCCGTGGCAGCCAGTGGTGGCTTGCTGGTGGCAGCAAAGTATCACTGGTCACTGCTGACACTGCTGGGCTGCTGCCTCTCCCAAGGGATGCCAAGGATGGTCAGTCTCACCAGAGTGACACATCCCTGGGTACCAGCTGGCTTATTGCCCTCTAAACCATACAGTCACTTATGTCCTGCCTTAAAAACAGACCACTGTCACTCTGCCATCAACCCAAATCTCCCTGGAGTGTTAGCAGTTCATGAACCCAATGGTAAAAAAAAAAAAATCTCTTTTAGATTGTCCAGAATCTGGGATAGCACAGATGGGGGCAGGGTGTTGCAGATAGGGCCAGCCCAGCAAAAGTTCTGCCACACCCCTTGACTTGACAGAGACTGGGATCACCCCATGACAGAAATAGCCAGAGCAGCTGTGGGGTAGCAATGTGGGACAGCCCAGAGAAAACCCACAGCCCGTCCATGAGTCACAGTTTTTCCCTGCCTGCCCACAGTGATGCTGCCATCTGCCTTAGACATCCCAAACACAACTCTGGTGTGATAGCCACAACAGCACAGTGCTGTGCCAGGCAGCCTGGCCACAGCATTCCCAGCCACAGGCACTTCCAAAAACCAAAACCAGCCCTCCTGGAGCTGGCAGTCAGGGATGGAGTATTGCACTGCAGCTACCCTGGGCATCTGCACCACACTGCCACAGCTGCTCCTCCTGGGGGCTCTGGGCCCCAGCATTCCCCATGGCTGTGGTGCCTGCTCCCCTCTACACTGCGCCCCTGGACAGGAGCATCCAGTAAATGAGAGCCATGCCTGCAGGAAACACACACATCCCTCCTTTATTTAATCTGCAGCCACTAGAGGGTAATCCAGTCCTCTGAGTTAGATCAGCTCTTCCTTTGATGCACTGGGCAGCAGGTGAGTGCCTGAACCCCAGCAACTAATTACCAGTGCCTTTCAGCAGCTCCTGCCTCAATTAGCATCCATGCCTCCGTGGCTAGTCAGAGAGGTTTTCTGGCTACCCCTGAGCCACAGAGCCTGGAGAAGGCAGCCTGAGCCAATGCCACACACTTGGTGCAGTTGAGACTGTTTATTCCAGCTGGCTGCTGCCCCTCCTCCAAGCTGATTAAGAAGAGTAGAAGATAATAACACAAATAAAGAAATAACATTTTAAAAACCCACCATAACCCTGAAATCTTCATTAATTATGGATTTTGCATGGCAACTGTTACTAAGAGAGTCTCCTCTGAAACTGATGTTCAAAGAACTTCATATCAAATCTTCAAACAGTTGAGAAGGTTCAAGCTACAAAGTCGAAACATCTGTTGCTTTCCATGCATTTTTCAATGGGGAGATCAGAGAGGAGGAAAAAAGTGTACAAAATAATCCTGGTTCTGCTCTATTATTTAAATACAATGACAGTCTATGATATATACTCTGTGCAGAGAGAGAAAGAAAAAATGAAGTCAGAGTGTTATACAGTTCTATCTACTGGAGCCAAAAATATAATATACTTCAATTTGCTTTAAATTTAGCCCTTCTGGGAAATGCTGTATTAACAGCCCTTGGGGATGAAGTCTAAAACAAGAAAAGAAGAGCAACTTCTGCAGCAGAAACAATGAACTGACAGTCCCAGTGCCATGCAAAGCCTGGCTGGATGAGAAAGTTTGGAGTCAAGATTATGGGGTGCACCTCCCAATGCCACCTCACTTCATCCCTGCAGCCAGCAGGGAACAACAGAAAGGATTTTCCTCTGCCTGTGGGAAGCACCAGGCAGGCAGGACCATCTCCCAAATCTGCCTTCAAACATACTCTATACACTCAGCTTTTTGCCCTAAGGGCAGGCATAAATCAAGAAACTGGTGCCTCTTCACACCTGATCAGTTCCATCTAGTGAGGTCTTCACTAGACCCAGCCGTGGCATTTTTCAAACTTTTTAGTTGAGAAAAAAAATAACATTATTTTAGCCCAAACCAAATCTTTCAAGCAATAGAAAAAACAACTTTCCCCATTTTTTTCCAAGACTTTGCAAAATATTTGGTGTCACAGAGGATCGATGTTGCTTTCAGTATAACATTGACATTTTTTTGTTGAACAGTGAGAGGAAATTTCTAACAACATTTGGATTGAAGACCTCAATCCAACACTCAGCATAGCAACCTCTCACCACAGTACCCTCAGGAACATGACCCACAGGTCCCTGTTCTTGTGGTGTTTCCACAGCTTTCCCTGGAGCCCCAGGCATTGCTGCATCACAGACTGATCCCTGAGGAGAGAGCCTTTCTTTAAATGGGAAAACTGATGTCAAAACTGACCTCGGCTTACAAACCACGTGCTTTTGGGGAGTGCTGCTCCTCTGAGAGTTAATGCTGGAAGAAACCTGGTCTGTCACAGGTAGGTTCATCTAATGCCAGGAACCAAGAACAATTAACAAACTTTTAGTGGAGAGCTGGACATCAAGGACATGGGTAACATGAGCTGGGAATGGCTCCTGGCTCACTGCACCAAGTCCCTGCTGTCACAGACACTGTGATATATTGTCCTTTAATAGACAGAAAGCTCAAAGCTTTGGTGCAAATCTCCCAAAAACGAAGGTGGAATGGGGCATGAGAAAGAAACTGGCCCCCAGGACCAGAAATTCATGTCCAAACCCTTCTCCTGCCTCAGACCCACCAAAGCTTTCCTCAAGACAGTCTTCTCCTACTACTGTGGCAAAGGTGAGAGTTTCCCACATTCACCCCCTCCAGTAGAAAGGTGTCAAACCCCTTCAGAGAGGCTTTTCTGCCCCCAGAACCTTCTTTCAGTCTCTGATTATTTGGAGGCAGCTGAGAAATTCATCTGCTGCTGGCTCAGTGTGGGCAGGGATGAATTATCAAATGCTGCTCCTGAAGGCATGTGAAATGTCCTGGTGGCAGCCACACCGAGCTCCTGGCCATCCTCCTGCTTTCTGAGTAATTTGTCATTTCAATTTGGGCCCCAGCAGCTCAACAGCCCTTGAGGCTTGGATGGGTCAGAAGGATCAGAACAAGAGGAGGAAGAATGGAATTAGCATTTCCAGAGAGCTCTGTCCCAGCAACTTTCCCAGCTCCCATCCAGACTCACCAGGCAGCTCCTGCCCTGTGAATCCCATCAGGTTCTGCTGGGTCCTGCCCCTGCAGCCAGCCAGCAGTGGTCAGAAGTGAAGGATGAAGCCAGTGCAGAAATTCCCTCCTCCCCAGGCAGTGCATTTCAATTACCACAGCATGGGTTTCCAAGTGGATTTATCAAACTGGGCCTATAAAGAAAATTGAATAATCTCATGCTTCAGACCTATAAAGTTTAAGTATTATACTTGAAAGTACTTGGACAAAGTAATAAAGATGGAGAATGAAGGAAAGGAGTGAGGAGATCCCCTCCATCATGGGAGGCTTCAGGGCACATCCAGCTGTGAGACTGCATGATCTGGATAGAAAGCTGATAAACTCCAAGATATAAAGGTGCTTGGTCACCCATTTTGTTCAACATTATTTCCCTCACTGCTGAAACTTCAGACATCTCCAAAAACTAAAGGTGCAGGGGGAAGTTGGAGATAACTGAGACCTTGGTGTTAGATGTCCTTAAAAACAGCATCTGTGAGCAATCTGCTCTTCACCTCTCTGCTGAGCAGGACCAGTGGAAAGGGGATTATACAGCAACAAGTAAGATTTAGGCTGGTCAGAAGGAAAAACATATTGAGTGGAGGAAGTCCTGTTGCACATTGCCATTGATGAGTGCAAACATACAGTTGTTCCTGAAATAGGAGTTAGGGGAATATCACACCACAGTTTAGGATGAGAACACACTGATGCATTGGGCAGGTCCAACATGAGGTCTTTCATGATACCAAATCACATGAAAATCGGGATGCCAGGCAACACAAAACAGCAACAGCAACAGCCCTGGCTCTCTGGGAGTTCTGCTCCACCCAGCTCTCCACACTAAAGATCCTTCTTTTTAACTCCATCCCTGACTGCAACACTAATTCTCAACCAGGGCTGTCTTCCTATGCATCCTAAAACTAAAAACAAAAACAGGTTTCTCCCCACAATGGAGAGGACCTCACGAATCTTGGCCACTGCAACAACACAGTACTGGGATTAGCTGCAAACACCTCCTCCCTCTAGCAGAAAAAACACCCTTACCCTGACAGTACTATTTCATTGTTTGGTAGGAACAATGGTGGGAACAGAGCACCAAGTTTTGCATTCCCAGTTCAGTCTCTCCCCTTCATCAAACCCTTGCAAACTACACTAGCTCAGGAAACAGACAACCTGCAGTGATCACCCAGACAGGATCTGTAACCCCAAAGCAGCAGCAAACTACAGAAAGGCCTGAAATTCTTGGCTCTGCCTCCACCCTACCTCTCCAACATTTATGTGATCCAAGAGCACTAATCCAAGGAATGTATCCATAAATCCTTCTCTGTCTCCTCCCTAACACAAACACAAGGGAGCCCACCTCTCCACATCAAGTATTTCTGGCTGGTAATTCAGGACCAGCATGCTCAGATACCCAAACTGATAACACATGTTGAGTCAGCCAGTCCTTCCACTCCATTTTGGCCTGAAGCCCTGTCCCTTGACAGGATCCCAGCTGAGAGCCACCTTTCCACCCAGGTGGGACACGTGCCCAGCCTTCCAATTCACAGCATTGAGTGTTTCCCCTGCTAAATCAGCACCCAGACCTGGGAGATGGTGCAGGGTGGTAAAATCATACAACCAGCCCTTCAGAAAATTAAAAATAATTATCCAGCCTGTTAATTTACCCCTGTGATTTCCCATCAAAGCCAAACCCCTCTGGCCATTGGCTGGAGCTCAAGCAGACATCAGACCCCTCTTCCTTGCTTATTATTTGCTCTCCACTCACTGCTTCTCTTCTGCCCCAGTGGCTCCACTGTTCACACATCCCTGCTCTGCCTTTAACCCCATTTTCATTTAGGGTCTGATTAACTCTTGCTGCTGAAGGTTTCCACCATCAAAAGGCTTTGTTTCCATGGTAACTCCTGGGGGGGATTATTCAAACCAACGGGTCCAGCCAGCACAGGGTCAGCAGGATGGAGGAACCCCCAGGGATGCTCAAGTCCTGCTCCACAGTGGTGGCTCTGCCTCCTCCCACCACCAATTACTGCAGATGAGAGCCGAAATCCTGCTGCCCTCTTTAACTCTCTCTGCATTAGATTGCCTCACAGACATTTTTTCTTCCTTTTTTTTTTTTTTGCACCATGTGTCACTAATTTTACTCATTTTCTGAGTTTGTCTAGAATAGTAAAAGATTTGATTAGAGTGTTCCCGGTTTTAATTGTAATTAGGACAGTCATTGTACGAGCTATAAAAGGAAATTGGGCTACCACTGAGTGGAAGAGCCCCTGAGAGAATAGGAGCTGCAAAGGGAGAATTTCGTTCATAAAAAAAAGGGGGAAAAAAACAGTTTGAGGAAGAAATAAAACTCCAGCTCAGGATAGTGTGACAGCCAAAGTGGCCCAGGCATCTGGGACCATAATCAAAGCACATTTCCTGGGGATTTCAGTGTTGTTGTGAGCAGTTCCTTCCCCACTGCAACCTTCTGCATGACCTTGGGCAAAGCAGCTCTGCTCTCGTGCCTCAGTTTCCCCCACAGCACTCATCTGGGTGGGGTGTGAGCTATTGGCTTATTTTACAACGTGCATTGTCATCCCTTGTGAGATGGGAGAGGCAACCATGGAAATATCCCCATCCCTTAGCAGCAGACACCCTGCTAGAGGCAACAGAGCTGCTGGGGGACAGCACCTGCAGCAAGGGGACAGGAGATGCCCCTGGCTGCCATCCAGATCCCAAGGATGGACACTGGATATGTCTGCTTTTTTCCAGCAGAGGGAGGGAAAGGCCCATTGAAGCCCATCACAGCAGGGTTCCTGCTGGGGAGAGCACCCAGGAATTGCACATGCAGTGTCACATCAGTCACCATGAACAGCACTCAGACAAGTGCAGCTCCCCCACACATCACCCCAGGGTTGCCAGCCCAGGGTGAGCTTGCTGGCCACCTGTGCCAGAAACGATGCTGAGCCACCAAACCACTGAGCAGCAGACAAAATATGGGCAGCAATGTTTCTCAGCTGACTTCACCATATGGAAAATTTGTTCCTGACTGTCATGGCCAAGATTCCCAGTGGTCATGGTCTCCAGACTGGTGGCTGCACCCCACTGCCACCCCTCTAAAGGGGGACCCTCTGGAAAGGGGCATCTGGCAGTGCCCAGGGCCATGTCACCTGCCCTCTGCCCCACGGTTCTGCAGGGGGGCAGCGTGCTGAGCCTGAGCTGTCAATCTGCTGCAGTAAAACTTGAGACAAATCAATTTTCCCCCTTCCCCCTGCTATAATTCCACCAGGGAGACAGTCTTTTTCCTGAAGCAATAATTTGCCTCAGTTAAAAAAAAAAAACCCACACAGTAAAGCTCTGCTCATGGCACATTAATGTGTATCAGCCATCGCCTGCCACCTCCTAATGATCCCACCTCCCATCCATGCCCAAAACTGTGGGCTTTTTACCACTACATTTAAAGCAAAGAACAAACATAAACCAGTTGCCTCCCAGCATGGCTGCGATTTTCATTACTCCAGGCAGGGAGAGGAAGGGGTTGTTTCTCTGCTCAGCCCTTACTGCCTTCAAAATTTATGGATTTTCTTTTTTTTTTTTCCCTCTTCCTAGCAGCTCAGAAGAAACTTAATCATCACCTCTGAGGGGGAAGAAACCCCCCGTCGTATCCTTCAACTTGCAGGGTCACATGATGCTGCTCTGCCCTTTCCTATGCAATCTCTGAAGACAGCACATGGCCTGGCACTGGCAGCCCATGCTAATGTTCTAGCTGGGTTTTAATTTCTATTCTATTCTATTCTATTCTATTCTATTCTATTCTATTCTATTCATATACATAGTTATCAAATTTTTTATATGTATAATAGACTATGGATTATATATATATATATATATATATATATATATAATGTGTGAGAAATAAAGCTTCTCTCCCATGGAAAGTGGCTGTTTGAGGATCCCCCCCCCCCCCAAATTCCCCTGGAGATTTGGCAGTTCCCTTTCCTGCAGGATTATAGACCTTGGGGAGCAATGAGGGACAGCCCAATTAGCTCAGGGGGTCTCTTCATTTGTGTGTCTCTGGGCCATGGGGAGCAGCATAAGGACCAGGACTGCCCAGGGTGATGGTGCAGAAGAGGAAGGGAAGGTGCACGTGGCCGTTGTTGGAATTTGGGGATGGTGGGCAAGGGAGATGTTCCTGCTGACCTTTAGGCTAAACCTGAAGAAGAGGATGAATCTAAAGTCGTTTTTAATGATTCTGGATTTCTGAGCACACCAGTGGTGGCACCAGAAGCAAACACACACTGGGGGACATAAGTGGCAGGTCAAAGAGGTGTTGAACCCCCAAGCCAAGCACTCAGTTCTCTCAGGAGCAAAGCTTATCAAAGGCAGGAGGAGCTTTACTGCTGAGGAGCTTTGCCCCAGCATGAGGCTGTTCATGACAGGGAGGTGAGTGTGTCCCTGTGCTGCAGGCCTGGCTCCCCATGTCCCACACCACCACAGCCCCAGGTGACACTGAGCACTCAGCTCTGCAGGAGCAGAGCTACCATCTGCATGTCCTGGCCCTCACTGCATGTGTAAGGCAAGCAAAGGATCATACAGAGACCCAAAGGCAGGACAGCATCATCTCCCAGGGCAGGGGGACCAGCAGCTGCACAGGGAAAGTACAAAACCACAGTGATGCTGAGGGGATAAAGGTTTTTGTACAAAGAGCCCAAGATGAGACCTTTAGACCCCACACAGGTACACTGTGATGTGCCACTCACCTGGAGCCCAAGTCTGGAGGAGATGATGGCAAGAGGGTTCCCAAGAGCCCCAGGGAGCCCCAGCAGGGCTGTCCCCACCCCAGCCCAGGCAGCCCCAGGCACAGGAGGCTGCAGCAGATCTGCTGCATCAGTGCTGGCTCAGGCAGCAGTGTATGTTACTGCTGGAAGGTTCACATTTTATCATCTAATCAAATAAAGTGCATTTGTGGATCACACAATCATCTGCAGGCCTTGATAATATTTTTCTGGTTAGCTCTGCACTAGGACTGAGGAGGCAAACAAAGACATTTGTAGCTGTCGTTGGAGGCCCTGGCTTCCTGCCAGAAACTCTTGCTCCTAGGGAAAACTGGTGCAATTTGTATTGAGGAACATCCTGGTGATGGTGAAACACTAGATATTTATTTATCTATTTATTTATTTGGTCACCCAAGAGGTTTTAAAGTTTTTTCCCCTGGTGCCCTGGTAAAATAATAGAAAAAAACTTTAAAATAATAATTCTGCTTGCAAAGGGCTCAGAGTAAAGCACCAAGGTGCAACAAGGTCTCTTCAGGGAGAGATCCTCATTTCTATGCCTTGAAAAAAGTAATGAAAGCCCCATTATATGTTGGTCTGAACTCTCATTTAAATACATTTCCTGTACTCACCACAGTGCTCACCTGTTTGATGCTCAGTTGTCACTTGCTCCCACGTGGCCATGAGGATAGTGTTTGCAGCACAAAATTGGGGAAGATGAGGGTCTTTTTCCCACTGTCCTCAATCAAATCCTCCCAGAAACCTAACCAAAATTCAGTTCAAATGTGTTCTGAAGCATTTGAAAGCTTGGCAAAAGAAAGCTTTATTTTTTTAAGCTAGAAAAACAAGATCAAAACAATCTTTGTTTTATTGATGTTATGGCAAAAATAGTGGATGTTTAATACCTGTCGATAGTGTTCTTGCTGGGGAGTAGGAAAACTGTAAGAGAAAACATGAAAAACATCCAGTTTATATACACACTAAATGCAGAGAAAATAGGTATTCAACATCCACAGTACAATGAGCCCTGCCAGCCCAATCTCTCAGAAGACTGGCCCCAGGGCAGGAAGAGGCTAAAGAAACAATAAAAAACAAAAAAAAGCAGCCTAATTTGTGTGATGTGGGTCTGTGTGCTGGGTTCCTGCTGAGGAGCCCACAACCCCAGGGATTCACCCCCTTCTCTCCAGGAATGTTTCCCAAGCCACCCAGCATTGCTGAGGAAGGTCCCTGCTGCAGTGAGGGTGCTGAGTGCCCACTGCTGCCCTGGGCTTCCTCTCCTGCTTCACTTTGGGACCCTGCAGAGACCACAGCACAGTCCAGAGGTAGCCAGAGTTACAGGATGATGCAGCTTAAAGACAAGGATCAGGAGATAGAAAAAGACCAGGAGATGGAAACAAAAAGATGCCCCTGCAGTGTGCAGAGCCTGCAGAGACATGATGCAGCATCACCTCACCCCTGTGCACTTCCCCCCAAGCACTTGTGCTGTCACCCCGTTCTGTCCCTATAGAGGAAGGGCCAGGATGTCTGAGGGGTGGAAGAAAAGGTGTCCCAGCCCTGGATGGTCCCTGTGGATCCCAGTGAGTGCCAGAGGAGTCAGGCAGGGATCTACCTCTCTGTGCTTGCATGGTGGGTCAGCTCCTCTGCATCTGATCAGCAGCTCTGGGCAGTTTGAAAGGCAACAAGTAAAACCAAATGGTTTAAAGCAATTTATCATGAGCCACCCAGGATAGGGGCTGATGGGGAAGCCACCCAAATCCACCTGTGAGCATCTGGAGCTCCTTTGGTGGGTATTAACAACCACAGCTCAGGATGCCCACACTACACATGCACTCTATTGCTGGCACATGGTGATGGCAATTTGTGTCACATCCCCTTGCACAGCTCCCAAAACTGCCTGCTCCATGCACCCACATCACCCCCAAAAACACAGGCAAAACACCAGCTTTAGCAAAAATGTTTAATCTCTCCTTGATGCATGTGTTTATTTACAAGTACTAAATCTGAAGAACATTAAAATAGGAAATAGCAGGATATTTACATGATCAAAGGGCGTTTGACCAGCCGTGCTGGCCTGTTGCTTCAAGTCTGAAACAATCACAGAAAGGGAATCAGGACTCCGGAGTGCGATTCTTTTTTTTTTTTTTCCCCATTTAATTTTCTAAAACTATTAGAATTCTCTGCCTCTCGCCGGGTCCTCCTCAGGTTTCCCCTGCTTCCTTAAAGGACAGCTTGTTGTGCGCTTTGGTGGGGAGCAGGTGAGCCTGGGGGTCCCCCCACCTGTCCCCCTGCTCCCTGTCCCCAGGCTGGGGCCAGCTCTGGCTGTGACACAGGGCTCCTGCTAAGGGGGACACCTCCAGGCTGGACTGCACATTTTTTCACCCCAAACTGAAGTGAAAGGCAATGAGAGGAGGGAGGGATCCCCTTGTTTGCAGTGTGAGGGATCAGCCTGCACTGTCCAGCTGCCTCTGGTGGGGGCCAGAGCAGGAGTGCCCAGAAATGCAGGCTCACAACAAGGGATGCGTCTCCATCTCACCCCATTCTGGGGCATGGGCTACACCAGCAGCAAGAGGAGTCCTGTGGATGCTTCCAGCTTCTCCACACCTTTCCCCCTTCCGAGGCAGGGTGTGACAGGGCCAGTTGTGAGCCACCAGGCCAGTGAAGGGAGGGTGGGCAGCTGCCTGGCACAATTAAGGACGCTGGGCATCGTGCGAAAGGCAAAGGTAGCACCGAGAAGCGCCAGGTGCTGGGGCAGCACTGCAGTGCCCACCTCACTGACCCCCCCTCCCTGTGGAGGCAGCAAGGGGGTGCCTGAGCAGTGGGGAGCTGCATCCTTTGGTGGAGCACACCACAGACACCCCAAAGGCCTGCAGGAGGAAGGCAACCCATCCCTAGGATCACGCTGTGGGCAGTCAGCATCACCAGGGGGCTGGAAGAGCCAGGTCACAGCACAAGGGGAGCCCAGAAAGAAGAGCCACACCATGGCACTGCCAGCCTGCTCAGCATGACCTCCCCAGGAGGAGGAGCTGCCCAAACCCATCTTAGACCCACCATGGCCAAAAACCTCACCTGTCCCTCCAGACTGGCTGAGGGAGCCCCCATGGCATTGGTGCTGGGAAAGCAACACCATAATAGACCAATTAATGGTGCTTCCAGCCCTCTGTCAGAAGAGAAATTTTCAGGGAGATGGTCTTAGAAACACATCTCCATCCCCTCTCAACCACCACAAAACCCATGTGCTTGGCTCCCTCAACAGCAACCAAAGCTCCCCAAGACACTCTTACCACTGCAGCAGGCAGAGCCCACACCAGTCCTGGACAGAGACCCCAAAGCCATCACACTTCCATCACACTGCAGTGACCACCGTGCATTGCTGCCATCCTCCAGGCGATTTCCAGGACCTCCACCAGCACCACGCAGCCAGCAGTGCCACAAGGAAGAAGTTTTGCACCAAAGGGAGCTGCAGGCACCCCTCCAGCCCATCACAGCAAAAGTGAATTCTACAAAGGGACTCCCAGAGGTTCTATCCCACCAGAGCACCCAGGGAGGTGCTGGCAGCCAGCAGTGGCCCCAGCACAGGGCACACAGCTGTCCTTTAAGGCTCTCCAAGTATCACATTTGAGATGTGAACCTCTAAAGTCTTTCTTTTTGCTGTTTCTTTTTTTTTTCTATTGGACGAGAAAGTGGCAAATTAATTTCAAATTAAAAAAAAATAGGTAACAGGTCTAAACAAACCTCTAATATTCAATACTCGCAGTTTCTTTGTTTTATGGGTTTTTTTCTTCTGTTTCTTAAAAAGATCAACTCAGACTAAAATCTAGCACAGTCATGCAACAGCCCACAGCTCTCAGAAATCCAGCGACAGCTCAGGGTTCGTAGGTTTGGGAAACAATTAGAAATTCTCTTTCAAACATAGTTTTGCTGTTGTGGTTGGATTCTCTTGTCATCTTTTTTGCCTTTTTTTTTTTTTTTTTTTTTTTTAATCAGCATCTTCTCTCCTTTCCCTCCTTATTAAAACAAAACAAAACCAAACAAAATTACAACATAATGAGAGATGTGCAGGCTTCAAACGATTGTTCTGCATGGTGAGAAAGGCTTGGAAGTTCCTTCCAGACCATTTGGTATCCTTTTTAATTTTTTTTTTTTTTTTTTTTTTTTTCAGTGGTTGTTTGTTTTGTTTTAACTGGCTGCGTAAATTCATCTCATTTTTATATTGGTTCAATTCTCCTTCAGTTAACTATACAGCACCCCACTGGGGCACGAGAATTAGATTGTAACCACATATATATATATACACACTTTTATTATTTTTTTTTTTAATTAAAAACTTCATTATTTCTCCCTCTCCCCCCCTTAACTTGCAATTTAAGGGAATGGACAGAAATCAGCTGGGCTTCTCTCCACTTGGATTTCGACAGCCATCCGCTCCTGGCAGAGTGTGGCCCCATGTGCCATGGCCTGGGCAGTGACAGGAGTTCTCAGTACAGGAAAGGAAAGGGTTTTGCTCTCTTTTTTTTGGAAGTTTTTGGTCACCTGCTGCCATTCAGGGCAGCATTCAGCACCTTTTCATCTCTGGAAAGCACAAACCCACAAGGAACTGACATTTCCAAGGGGGAAGCTGAGGGAGAGACCTCAGGTCTCCAGTGAAGCCCTGTCAGGGCAGAGGCAGCGGAGGGGAGACAGGGTGACAGCAAGGAGAGAAAGGGGGAGAAAGAAGGAAAAGACAGAGAAAGAAAGGTCAGTTTTGGGTGGAAGGTCCTGCACACATTTGGGCTCCCCAGGTGGAAGAGCAGGTGACAGCCCCATGGCAACCTGGATCCCAGTCAGGAGTGCAGAGGAGCTGCCTTCCCTTTCCCTGGGGATCTGGTCTCTTCCCCTGCAGCAGCACAAAAAAGATGGTGGGGAAAAATAAACATAAAGGGGCTTTGTTAAGGCAGCTCCAGTGCCATAGAACCTGCCACAAAAAGCCAGGCTGGCTCTCCATCAACCCTCCTGACAGCCCACAAGACCCCACAAGCATCCTCGACCCCACATCATCCCAGGACAGGCAGGAGCAGGCACCACTGCCCGACCACCCCACAGCCACTGAACCAGGAAAACAAGGACAAGCTCAACAAAACACCGACCATCCCTCAGCAATCACCCAGGAAAAGAAAAACCAGCCTTGGGATCTCCCTTCCTCTCTGATTTTGACCTCCAGAACCACTCAGCAGCATTAAAATAACAGCATCTATCCAGCTAACAAAACTCCCAACTTTTTTTTTTTTCTTCAATTTTTTTTTCGCACTAAACAACATTCAAATAAAACATGGCACAGGACGTATTTTAGAAATATCAAAGCTCAGGGATTTCTCCCTTTCCTGCCCACCCCTAAAGCCCAAACCCCATACCTCCCCAGCATCAGTCCTTTAGCTTATCTCTTAAAATCGTTTTTGTTAGTTCATTGCAAAAAATTCAGAATATTTTTTTCCCCTCCCATTTTTGTTATAATTTTTTTTTTCCTTTAAATTAAAAATTTTGTCTGTCTCGTGTAAATTGTGCAAATATAGCAGTTAACACTAGTGGCAGAAGGCCAGAGAGAGAGAGAGAGAGAGAGAGAGAAGGGGGGAGAGACAGAAAAAGAGAGAGAGGAGGAGGAGGAGGAGAGGGGGTGGACAGCTGGGGGGGAAGGAAGGGAGAGCAAGTCAAGTACAGTAAAAATAGGAGCCCACCCACCCTCCCTTCACCAAAGTAACAACAACATCCGAACGCCTTCCGAGAAAGCCCCGCGCTCCCGGCCCTGCCTCCCGGCGGCTCGGGGCCCTGCCCAGGCAGGGGCGCCCGGCAGCTCCATGGGCAGGCGGCCCCATTGCTCTGCAAGGTCCCTGCTCGTCCCGCTGCCGCTGGCTCTGGCCGTGGCTCAGGGAGCTCTGCCGCTGCCCTCGGGATTTGCGTGTCATTCCGCCAAGCGCGAGGTTTCCGCGTGTGTCCGTGTCTCCCACGGGCCCGGCCGCTCCCAGCCCCAAAGTCTTGTGCCCACGCTGGCCACTGGCTGCTCCTCCATCCGTCCATCCCTCCCTCCCTCTGTCCGTCCGTGTCCGTCCGTCCCCGCTGCCGGACGCTGGCGCCGCTGCCGCCTTCTCAGCTGCTTAAGGCCATTGTGTCGATCGCCTGCTCCAGCTTACTCCGCAGCCGCTGCCTCCGCGCCTGCTCGTCCTTCTCCAGCGCAGCCAAAATCTGGGGACAGAGGGCAGCACACAGGGTGAGGAGGTGCCCTGCTACCCAAAGCGGCTCCTTGTGGCCTGCTGGCTCTTTGATGGCAGCAGGACAGGGGGATGTGGCCCCAAGGGAAGTATTCTTGTTCTCAACAGGGCCAAAGGAAGTGCAAGGTGAAGGACACCACTGTGAGTGAGGCCATCCTCAAACCGAGCCACCGGGACCCGCCTGACACCAACCAGGAGCCAACTTGCACGTGGGGAAATGAAGAAAACGCAGTCAAACAGAAGGTGAACCCCAAATCCAAGCTAGCAACACCTTCCCACCATGTCTGTGACTCCAACAATCCTGTAACACCTTTGGGAAGTAGGGGTTTTGTTTCAGAGACCACAATCAAACCATGAACTGGTTCCACATGCACAAAAACACCAAATCACAAGGCTTCAGCTGCCACCAGTGCTAAAACCTGTCTCATTTCATCACAACTGAGGAGCAGTGGGTGTTGGAAGGGGACATCAGATAGATGCACCAGCAAAGCCTGGGAGCCCCCAGTCCTGTTCAAAGGCTGCACCCTTAGAGTCACTTTCCTCCCCTGAAATCCTTTCTCTAAACAAGCTGCTGGTAAGGATGACAGACTGCAGGCTGCAGGGACAGTCCCCTGCCCCAGGCTAGATGTGACTGTGCCCCCAGGGCTGGGGAAGGACTGGAAGCAGCAGGAAGGTAGAGGATGAGACTCAGAGTGGGGAAAAGGGAGTAACAAAGTGTAAAACAAAGGGGCAATTGCCCTCCCAGCAGCCAGGAGTCTCGTCTCACTAACATCATAACAGCAGAGCAGAAAAGCCGATTTAAAAAAAACAAACCTGACAGAAATCTCATCTCCTCGGGTGAGCTAGTTGAGAGAGCAAATTTTTTGCAATTATATATCAGGGCATCCGTCAAAGGGGACTTGATTAACCATTTCATTGGCTGCATAATTGGAAACCAACTGTTGTATAATTAATAGACTTACTAGGAGGCAGGCAAAGTCCATCAGGAGCCCTACAGGTAACTTCTTAATGGGGAATCAGCTCCCTTTGATTAAGAGCTGCTGCAGTGCTGGCAAGTTGTTGAAAGGCAGGCAGAGCGTGCTGAGGAGCATCCACCACACTGCCACAACCAGCCTCTGGTGGGGCAGGACCAGGCTGGCCCCTGTCTTCTGGGGCATTAAGAGATGTCTGATGGGGAGTCACCTCCCAAAAGAGAAAGGAAAGCTACATCTGGGCACTGGTGTCAGCTCCCAAGGAGGGGAAAAATCACCAGCAAGAGCTGGACACATCTGATTTACCTCCCCTGGCAGCACCCACCCAGGGCAGCAGCTGGACTGGCAAGGATTCTTAGATTCTGCCACAAAACTGCTACTGGGGACACTCCCCCCCATCCATCTCCACAGATGCTCTCAGCCCTCATGCTACACACAGAGTAAAATACATGTAGTGATACTCATACAGAAATCAAAATTCCACATGCCTGAGCTGGAACCAAGTAAGACTGGCCTGAGAACTGAAGCCTATTCCCCTACCTGCCTCCTCTGCCTCTCCCAACCAGACAGCTGTATATCTTGGAATGCTGAGGTACCAAATGATTCCCAAATTGCCCATGCATTTATTTACTCCTCTCTTATCTCAGCCTTATGGAAACAATGCAGTCAAAGGAAACCTGTGCTGGGTGTAGGGAGACCCAGGTTTGTCACCTGCTGTAAGGAGCAAGGACCACTGATTACCAAGATGCAAGTACCCAAGTGAAAATTAATTATGATTTTCATTCACAGCCAATGACAGCATATTATTGCACTGAACAACAGGAAAAATTATTCTTTCCCATTTTGCATCAAAGAGGGTGCAATCGGGCTGCATATAATTGTGCTTAATGAATGAAAACAAACAAAGGGAACAGCTGCGATTTATTAATCCCATTACAAATAATAAAAAGTTCCTGAGAGCTGTGAACACACTTGTGATGCTCAGAGAGCAGGCAACAGCAAGACACTCAACAGATGTCAGGCTGCTGTTAGCAGGCAAGAAGAGGACCTGTGCCCCTAAAGAGGAGCTCATTAATGCCATGGGTTCCTCTCACATGGCCCCCTCCATGCTCTCACCCAGGGCTTGGAGGATTTTTATTTAAAGTTTGTGGGATTTTTAGACGGACCACAGCAAATCTAGATCTTCCAGACTGCTCCACTTTCACTCTCATGGTAGCACAGAGCTGTGTACAAACTGTAAAATCCCAAAACCCCTTCAGGGCCAGCCCATTACCCAGAGCAACAGGGGCCTCTGGGATGTGCCATCCAAAATCAGCTAAGGACTGGCATGGTCATCAGTACATGGCCATCAGCTGCATGGTGACTACCACACAGCATCTTCCCAAGAACCAGGAAAGCCAGGATCTCCTCTTCCCTCCTGTAAAGCACTGAGTTCCACAGGATATTGGCAATCACAATCCCAGTGCTGACCTTAAGCCCAGGAGCCAGGTCTGCTACAATCTGCCCATGGACCCCTTAAATTCACACCTCAAAGAGGCACTGGGAGAAGCCCCTTGGGATTGCTGCATGGTACAAGAGGCACCCCATTTCCTCTCCTGGCTCTGAGTGGGAAAATGTTCTGGCACTCTGTCACCTAAATTAGCCACCATCCTAATACAGTCATCAAACCCATTTATTGGGACAATAAAACCTGTACTATCATGCTATGTGTATAGACCTATATTTTACTGTAGTTACATATTTTATTGCTTTAATAAGATGTAGGCTGTGGATTTGAACAGAGTTGTGAGAAATTAATTTGTATAAATTACAACAGAGGAGTTCTTAACCATCCTTACTGACATTCACAAAACAAGCACTGGAGAGGCCACCATATCTTCTAACATCCCTGGGGAGAGGAGCCAAACACCACCAGTACAGTTTCACAATATTGGTACCACCATGGTGTGAGTAGCAGTGGATAGGGGAAGCATACTCATATAATGCTGGAAACTCTGCAGCCTCATGGAGCTCATGTGCCAAATGTGTAGAAAAATAGGTGTTTCCCACATTACTCACTGCAGAAAATATGAGGAATGAGCACTGCCCCCTCCAGCTCCTGGCTTCATGCCTCCCAAACCTTTCCTTCTCCACCAGGCCAAGCACAGACATGGAATATGTTACTATTCCACATTTCACTGTGTGTTTTTCTACAGGAAAAAGCAGGGGACTGCAGAAACAAGGGCAAAAGGACACAAGAGGCATCTCAGGCCTGAGTGTGCCTCACCACATCTTACCTCATCCTTGTACTTGGTGATGTAGGAGTAGATCTCGTGCAGGGCGCTCATGCTGTTGAACTGGCTGAGGTGTAACCGCGACTGCTCGGCCAGGTACGCGCTCATGTCCTGGTCACTGATGGCTGGCATTTTAGCTATATCTGCATAATATCTGCCAGGGGGAACAGGAGACAGGGTCACAAACAGGGACAGGCAGGAAGGGATGGGCCCTGCCACCACGCTCACAGAGAACAGCCACTGGAAAGGCAAGTGAAGAGCATCTGTCCTCCAAGCAGTGAGATACACCCACCCATTCTAACACTGCTCACCAACAGGTCTCTGAGCACTCCACAGAGCAGTCAGCACCATTAGGAATGTGGTCCTGATGGGACAGCACCCAGCTCAGTGCAATTCTGCTCACCATGGTGGGAAGCCAAGCGATGATGCTCTAAGGGATTTTCCACCCTCTCCTAAACTACGTATTTTTTGTCCTTCCCATCCCATTGGCATGTTTTGCCACCAAACCACATGCACCAGGACCCTCCACACCTGCAGCAACACATAAGGCTTTGCTACCACTCTCCTAAGGTCACCATGTCCCTAAAGCCAACAATGCCCCTTTGCATTCAATAAAATACTTGAGGTGTGAACACATGACAACCTGCCCCTGCAGCGATACATGTGCTGTGGTAGTGGAAAAACAGAATATCCAACAGGATGTTCATCACAACCCTGAGAGGACAAAGCTGCAGCATCCCACTAAAGCAGGAGAGTTACACCAAACAGACAAACCAGTGGACTTTATGGAGACCAGAGTCGTGTCCACTTGTTTTAAAAGAAGCCCTGCCCACAGCAGAGAAGCCATGGCTGCTCCAGAGAGCAGTACTGCCAGCATTTCCACCTGGAAATACAGAGTGCCTGCCTCTCTCAGGTTTGCTCTGCTCCTCATGACTCCTCACTCAGTAAAGTTTCTGGTACAGTGATTAGCATCATTAGTGTCATCAGCTGAACGCTGAGATGGAACACTGCTGAAGCACTTGGATAGGAGCAGATGGCAGCAAGACCACTTGAGAAGATGAATATGAGGATCCACTCCAGCCCACTGCACTGAACTCAGCTAGTGATAAACTACTTTATCACTAAAAGCTGGGCAGTTTTTACAAAGATGCTCATTCATACCGAGAAAATTATGTAAGAGAGTTTCTGGATGCTGCCAGAAGACAGTGGTCTGAGGTGAGGACCTCTGACTAAACCAGGCATCTCCTATACCCCTAGAGAGATCACCCCAGAGTGGCATTTCCTAAAGCAGCAGTTTCACATTCCAAGTGTTATCATGACACATAGGATGGGAAGAAACCATCATTTTTCAATACAAGTGAGCATGGCTCACATGGACCATGATTTCAGTCACACCATCCATTTCCAGGGGACACCTGTGACCCAGCAGTAGTCCCCTTGGGTTTCCCCAGGTTTCCCACTTCCTAGGTATTTCCCTGTGCTATTCCTGCCTCAGATTGGGAGGATGCCCTTTTTTAGCTGGTGCCTGAGCCACAGCAGCAGACAGACCTGCTGTTGGGACCAGCAGTCCCACTCAGCCACCCCCGCACCACTCCCATCCCTCCTTTGCAAAGCTTTGTGACTATAACTGTGCCAAAAGCCAGAAATGCTGATTATGCCATAAATCCCTGCAGTAGAGGAACAGTAGCAGACAGAGTCACCCCCTGCACAGGACATCTCTGCCCCCTGCTCATCTGCCTCTGGGATCATACTGGGGGTAAGCAATGGCAGGAACATCTGTCGCCACTGAGATCTCCCACCTCCTCACCAGGGACACAGAATGTCTAGACCAATGTTTAACTCTGAAATGGTTTTATACCTTTTTTCTTCCAGGCACATACACAGAGCTGAATATTTTTGTCATAGAAATGGCAAGGTCAGAGAAATTCACCTTATGAAGCCTGTGATGTTCCTACGGGACCCCACTCCAAAGCCTCATCCAGCCCCACAAAAGAATTTCCTCCTATTACCATGCAGCTCATCTCTCATCTCAGGCATCATATTTCAGGGGCACCTTTCCTTCTGATCCAAGCCCTACCTTCCTCGAGGGAAGATGCCTGTCTTTGTACTCGCCTGCAAAACAGCAGGCATGCCAACAGTGCAGCAAAAATATCTGTGTACAACCCAGTACCCCAGTACAAAGTCCCATCCTTACAAACTAGAGAATATGACATTTGCTGTTGTCTGCACATACTTCATTTAGTTCAGTCTGTGTTGGTCAGGATGCTGAGAAAGGGCCCTCAGTTAAGAAAAAGCATCATCCTTAGCCCAGCACATCATCACAAAGAAAAAGTTGCATCAGCAACCTGAAATCTGCCATTTTTTAAATTTTATGGAATTCCACTTCTCAAGATGGCAGCATTTTAACTGTAGCTCTATTTGGAGGGCTTTGGAGGACATCTCCTAGGTTTCTCTCTAAAAGGATAAAGCTAAACACAGCATTATGCCTGAGTGCACCAATTTGCAATCAGTCTCATTCAAACCTTGAACCTTAAACACTACATTAATTCAGTGGGACGGAGGGACATCTCTCCTCAGCTAACAGGGACGGTGGAGGGTGTTGGAAGGTGTCAGGGGACCTGCTCCTCAGCACAGAGACAGCAGCCTGAGCACTGGGAAATGATAATTTTCAAGCATTTCAGCAAAACCTGCATGTATTGTTGTGGTACAAAAAAGGCACTTCTCTAGTCCAAGGCTGAGTTGTCGCTGCTCTTCAAAAGCAATCAAGTGAGGAGCTAGCAATTCCCTAGTACAGACCAAGTTTTTACAACAGAAGACATCAGACAACCTAATAGTGGAGGTTGCTTTTAGCACCCCTTAAGCAAGTCTTAAACGGCTCTTCAAAACAGTCTTTGCAAACTCATTCCAGGAGACAATCATGAGACAGCATCATCCCCAAACAAGAGCATCACCTTCTGTGAGCATCAGTACAGTGCTGCTACAGTCAGCTGCCAAGAGAAGCTCTCCCAACAACCCACATCCCCACTCCACCATCCACTGCAAGTCCCCCGGGCAGAGCAAGCAGCTATTGACAAGTCTACTCACCTTTCTACCCAGCTCTTGTAGTTGGGGATGTCCTTGGCATACAGTAGTTTGTTGGAGGGAGAGTCCTTTCCTAGCTTGTGCTCAGAAGTTGAGCAGGAGTCCATGAATGTCTGAGCCACCACGGATAGGCAGGCATCAGTAATACTGTTCTTGTGAATGTCGAACACAAACTGGGGGTTCTTTATCACATTCACCCAAAAACGTAGAGGTAGACTGAGGGATGAAGGAAACAGGAGTCAGCACCTGAGCCACACCCTGCAGGGCAGCTGGCACACACGTGAACCTCCAGTTGTAGAGAAGGAGCTTCCCATGACCAAGAATTGGGTAGGTTGCTTTTCCCAGCATTCCAGGGATGCAAACATCCTGAGTAAATGGCTATTCCCCCCTGCCCACCCCAAAAAACAGTTCTCAGTGAAGAAATTCCTCAGCACTGCCAACATCTCCCAAGGTAAACCAAGGCAGTGCAGATCTGTGGTTTCTCCAAGGATCCACTCACACTGAAGAAACCTTGCTGAGCCCCTGGGTCAAACCAGACACGGTCCCTTTCTCTTACGTTAATAATCCCTTTGAAGTGTGGCATTTCACACATCTCCTGTGTCAGAGCAGGGAGTTAGCTGGACTCCTCAAGGGACTCATTAGCGCGTTTAACACCAGAGGGAAATTTAGGTGGCCTCAGATGCTGCAAATAAAGCTCTCAGCTGTAGAGACAGCAGGTCTCCTGGCAAACCATTGACTGGTTGTTTGCTGTATACTGACAAACGTGCCACCGTCCATGGCTGCACTTCCCAATCCTGCTGCCCCTCTCCTCTCCCAGGAGTGCCTCAGAGCCTCCCCCACCAGAAATCCTCCTCCCTCTTTCATTCCCCACCACCTACACTCAGTGAATGCTTTTATCTTAAACAAAACACACTTTGTTCCCCAGGACTTTCCTAATGAGGGTACTGGGTGCATGTACATATTTCATTTGTGAAGGGAATGGCCTGGAGAAATTAGCTCCACACGTCGAATTAGCACCCAGAGATAAGCACAGGCATTAGTATGCAAGAGCCTGTGTGCCCAGCTCCTGAAGAGTGGGGCTTTTTTCCTCCCTTGCCTTTCACTCCTTCTTTTAATATAGGAAGCTGAGTTATAAATCAGTTCCAAGCACTTCCGTGCTCTCACATCTCCATTTCAAAATGTTTCTTTTCCTGCCCTGCTAATTGCAAACAGTTACTGAACTACACAAAAGTGATTTGGCTGCCATTTAACAAATGCCAGACACGGGGAACATACGTACCCGTCTCCAGCCACAGCAAAATCAGAGAGATGGAATCAGTGAGGCAGCAGAAATGAAAAATGCCAAAGGGGGCTGAGGAGCCAACACCTGCCCCAGCACAGCACCCAGGAGGTGTCAGGAGCTGCCCCACCCCGGTGTTCAGCCAGTGACAGCAGAGCAGGGGCTGGCTCTGCAAGGGCAGCACACAGATCTGGGCTGACTGCGTTAGGGCACGGCTGAGTGACAGCAAGGAGTGAGAAACACCTTGAGGACAGCAGAGATGAGAACTGGGGCTGGCATCCCTGGAGGAGCCCGGGGGATGCAGAGCCAAGGTGAGATGGGAAGGGAGCTGCAGTGGCCCTCAGCGACTGCAGACATCAGGGGGAGCGTGGTGCTGGGATCTGGGGAAGGGCTGAGCCAGCACTGCATTCCTGGGATTTTTGCTGCGAAGGAAGGCATGCAAGGGATTTACCCACACCCCAAATACAGAGATATGGGCCCCTCTTGTCCTGGATCATTTCCAGGTACATATTTCTGTTCCCCGTGGGAGGGCTTGGAAGCTGTGATGTTGTTAGCCCACCCCACCAGCCCGCTGTCCTTCTCCATTACCAGTTACTCTTCCAGGTGTGCCTGACATCATAATCATTGATCTGATGCTTATCAGCTTGTTCATCCAGGAAATCAAACATGTATTTGATGGCGAGGGGCAGTGCACTCCCACGGTGAGCTGTGCTAAAGATGGTCTCAAACAGGTCATCCACAAATTTCTGCAAGGTGCCCTGGGGAGGAGAGAGAGAGAAAAGGGCTGCTCAGCAACACCCTATGCCAGCAGAGAGGTGAGTCTAACTAATTGTCAGCCTCTAAGCCAATTTCACTTCTATTCCTACACCTGAAAGAGCAGCACAGTACAGTCTGTGCAACCCTACTGGTTCTCAGTGGTTTCTACTGGGAAACAGACACTGCAGTGATGAGGTATCTCCTTCACTGTATGATCTGGCATGCTAAAAGTATACAAAGAAAAACACAAAGCAAGAAAGTGTTGCATGTGCTGAGGGAAGTGGAACATGCTGCAGTGCCAAATGCCTGGGGTAATCACCCTTCCCACATCACCAGTTCTGCAGTTTTATCCCAAACAACAAAGAGGCACCTAACTCAGGACATCTCTGCTTTGCAGACCAGCAGCTGCTCAAGGATACAGAGAACAGTAACAACACCAAAAGGTACAAAAAGAAAATAGGAAAATCCACTCAGGGGATATTCACCAATGGTTTCAACACACAAACCCTTCACCTCCAGCTCAGAAAAGAGACCAAATGAGGACTTCTTTCTGTGCTAGAGCAGGGGACTAACAAAAAAGCAGCACAAGTCCCTCCCCTTCCCCACTCAGATTCCACAAGACAGGCAGCAGCTCTGGGTGCCTGGGCCATACCTTGGTGGCTAGCAGCCGGGTCAGGTAGATCTCAGAGACCATCTTGCTGCCGCGGTCGCCCTCGCGCTGGTCCATGTGGTCGTGGTTCTTCACCAGGTGCCAGAGCTTCGTGCCGCTCTCCAGGTCAGGGGTGATCATGGGTGTCCGTGAGCGCAAGCTGTCGGGGCTGCTGGCTGTCCTCAGCATGCTCTCTGCAAGCACAGGGGAGGCTCCCACCCTGCTGCTGCTGCCTCACCACCAGCCCCAGCACTCCCCTTCCCTCCACAGCAGCTTTGGGACTCAGCCTCTGCAGCCACTGTGAATTGGTTGCTCTGCTGTGACCCTCCTCACAGCCTGCTGGGCCAATGCAAGCCTGACTGATATACAGGAACCAGGACAACCATGGAAGGAATTCTGCAGAGCCTGTCCTGCTCCCAGCACATGAGTGCCAGGATCACAGATGCTTTCTGTGCCAGTCTGAGCTGATCACACCATTCCCTTCCAAACCAAGGCTGAAATACACCTGCCAGCACGTTCGTGGGAGTCTTCAACTCTGCTCTTTTAAGTGCTAAGTGCCTCTGTGCTTATTTTAATTAGATTTCAGGGGAATAAAAGGGAAAGGATCCCTTAAGAGCAGCCATCTAACATTTGCCTTTTTCCCCTGAGTCCAACATACTGCAAAGAAAGATGGCTCTGAGGGCACCTACTCTCTCTCCAACACTAGAATAAATAGCACTGTGCAGGAGAGCTGGGAGTTTGGAGGACTTTGTTCACATGAGCTACAGTTAGATTCACTTGCCCTGTGCCTTGGTCCATGCCCAGCCCAGTGCCACCTCCCCTGCCAGCCAGAAAAAAATGCTCATGTGCACTCACCATATCTGCTGAGGGACTTGGTGAAGGTGGAGGAGTTGGAGATGTTGTATGCTGAGTTCTGCTTGGGCACCAGGGCTACTGAGGAACCATCTGTTACCTGCAGGCAGAAATGGGCTGAGCAGGCTGCCACACCAGAGAGGCACAGGGGGAACAGCCCCAGCACAGGATAAACCAGCCCCAGAAGGATGCAGTGACACTGCCACCACCCCAGGGACATCATCTCCAGCAAAGGAGCCTGACATATCTCTGTGACAGCTGGGGGAAGGGGCAGAACAGGAATACACCAGAAAGTTCAGTGTCAAAATGGCAGAGTAAGGTCAGAGTGGGAAGCAGCCTCTATGAATCCTGGAAATACCCATTTAAAAGCACTTTAAACATGAGGTGCAGGCAGGAAAGTGACTGCAGACCTCCTGGCCATGGCCTGGAGAGCTGAGCCTAGGCTCTGACCAAGCTGAGGAGGGAGAAAAGATGCTCAAGCTCAAAGCAGCTGGTGACTGCTCCATGTTCTCCATTATGGACTGCCTTACCTGGTAGTGGGCCAGGGTGTTCAGCCTCTTCCAGTCATTGTCAATCTTTGTGGTGACATCCTCATCCTGCAGTATGATGCGGGCCATCCTGCCCTGACGCCACTCTGTCCCCATGAGGGAGAAGGGCTCATGGTTAGCAGACAGCAGGAGCACAAAGCTAAGGAAAGGCTACGAGCACAGTCCCAAGGCATCAGCTTAAGAGGCCTCCCACCCCTCTCTGAGCCCCAGGGCTGATGACTGTCAATGTGTTGGACAAATCCAAGTACTCGGGGAAAGACAGCATCAGCTTGACCCTGGTGCATGTTACTTGTGCTCTCCACTCCCCCATCCCCCATTTAAGAACGGGACCATTAACACTGCTCTCAGCTATTGCTGGCCTCCTTGGATCTCAAGGCACCTTAGTCTGCAATTCAGACCCCAGAAGAGCCATGGGGGCTCTTCTCCCCACCCTCTCTACTGGCAGGATCATGCCAGTAGAGCCCTCATGCCAGGGTTCCCCCCACACACACAGTCAGTGCCACCAGCATGGCAAAAGTGGGCTGAACAAGCACAAATGTGCTTCTGTAGGATTTGTTGATTTTCCTGCCCTGCCCAGATTTGTTGGCACTTCTGCTCTCAGTCACATCCCTGCTCCCCAGAGGGAAGTGCTTGGCCTCTCTCTTACCCAGGTCCATGTCTCCAGCTTTGGGTCTCTGGGAATAGGGCACACCCTTGTAGACAGCATCCAGCAGCTTCTCCTTCACCTGCGTGATGGTGTCGCAGTTCAGCACCTTGACAGGGATCTCTGGGGCATTCTCATTCTCAGGGTTCACACAGTTGAGGGTCTGCACAGGGACAGAAAGGTCGAGTGAGAGGCTGTGACACACCACCTGCAAAGGCAGGTCCAAGGACACAAGGCTACAGCTGTCTACAGGCCATGTCTTCTCACCTCCTGAGCTGCTGGGGGGCTGTAGCCACATGGCACATTTCTGCTCCCCCTTCCCCACCTCTCCCTGCCACTCTCAAACCTCCAATTCCCAGAAAGGAAGCACAGTGTCAGTGAATGAATCCTGGGCCAGCAAACCATGCCCAGTGCAGCCTGTTGAGAATGAGCAATGCCCAGGCACAGTGCACTCCCCACCCAAACCAACCCTGTGGAGACAGCTGCAGGTGAAGAACCAGCTGCAGGTTCAGCCAGGAGAAGGGTCTGGCTTATCATTTAGCTGGACAGAGGACATGGCTCAGAAGGAAGACATCTCTCCACCTCCTACAGTTACCTCCAAGCCCTAACTTTGATCCCCACCAAACATGAGCTATGGGCTGCTCATATTGTATTATTATGATTATTATCTATATTAGCACAAGCTCAATAGCATCTCTCACCCAAACCTGCCATTGCCAGAGGTTTGCCTGAAAATATATGGAGCAGAATTCAGTTCATGTTTGGCTTCCTTGGGCCCATGGCAATAGCAAACCTTGCCAAGGAAAGGCCTGTTTCTGACCTTGTCTGAGATGGGCCCCACTCAGATAGGGTAAGAGACACCCCAGGAATGCTGGAGAGAACAGACAAAAATCTCTCTCTAAAAGTACTTTGTGTGCCTCCAAGATCTTGTTAAATAGCTGGACCTGGCAGCTGTGGCAAGCACCACTGCCACTGAGGCTTCTGCTTGCACTAACCAGCATTTTGTAGTCGATCTGCTGCCGGATGAGCTTGTCCTCACTGAGGGAGTAGCGAGCCTCTCCTGTGATGGCATCAATGGGTCCCTTCTCCATCTGCTGCTTGATGGCACAGTACAACATGAAGAGTGGTTCCCCAGCACATTCCTGTGGGACAGGGGGATGGAGGGAAGGAGAGAGAGGAGTTAGAAGGTGCCAGGCACCACCTTCACCTTTCAAGAGCCACCACAATGTCAGAAGTCTCCTACAGCATCAATCTCCACCCAACATTAAAAGAGTCTCCATCCCTTGCTCAAGATGGCTAGGAAGAGGATCCGTGGTAAAATTCATCCTGTGAAGGAACTCACTCTCTCCTTCCAAGCCCACTGGAAGTTGTTCATCTATCAACCTGTTGGCTCAGATTCCCAGAGCTTCCAGATACTTCTGGGTGAATTCTGCTAATTCTGCAAGCCTAAGATGAGCTAAAAAGGTCTACTGAAAAGCAGATTGAATCTGGGGACCTTGAATATGGGATACAGCCTGTCTTTTGAGGTGCTCCAGACAAGAGAAGCATCTGAGGACTGGAAAGGGCACACTGCAGTGGGACAGCCTGGGGGCTCTTGCCCAGACATCACAATGCAGTTCTGACATCTGCCAGGATCCCAATCTCACATGAGAAAAGGTCAAAGGAGGTTTCTCCAAATGACAGCTGGGCACAGCCAGCCATACCCACTGGAAATAAAAAGCAAGGGAGCAACCCACAGACAATCCTACCCTGAGTCTCCAGGTGATGGAGGGGACCAGGCAAACCTGGAGTTAAACCATTTGCCATCTATGCATCTCCACTGCCAAAGCCTTGTAATCAGAGCCAGCTTTAGCTACCAGACAGAGCCACATCTCTGTGGCATCAGCATCTATCTCATGTGAGAAAGGGAAAGAGAAATTGGACCAGACACTTCTCCCTAAAACACGCTGGATGTTTCAGAAATACAAAAGGATCTGCCAAGGTTGGAAACACCAACCAGCCTGGAGCCAGGATTTGGCATAGTGGGACTGGGAGTGGACACTCATTCATAACCCAGGGCCTAAACACGTCCCTTGAGCTGCATCCCAATGAATTCTTCCAGATACAGGCATTAGCCCTAAGGGAGAAAAAAAGAGTACAATGGGAACAGAGAGGATGGAGAGAAGTCCCAGCAGATTTTACCCCACTAGCCTCATCCCTCCCTCCCGGCCGCCTCACAAATAAATTGTACTTTGGTGCAAAGTGTGGCTGCTCTCCCTGTCACCATATGCTGTTAGCATCTCGTTAGCATCTGCGGTAATTAAAGAGACAGCTGCTAACGAGCAGGAACAGGCATACATCATCCCCAGACCTACCGACAACATGCCTGTCTTTGAAATTATGTTTCATTTGCAAACTTGGCTTCATTAAGTCAGTTTGGAAAAGTGAGAGACCCAAGTGGGTGCTAGGCTGCACAGCACCGGCTGCCTGGTCAGGCAAGGCTGGCTGCAGAGTGGTGAGAGCCCAGGGCACCCCAAGCCTACCCCTCTGCTTCTGGTGGAAAGACATAAGTTGCCTTTTTTTGGTTGCTTGCAAAAATTCCAAGTCTGTGAAAGTGGTATGGATGGAGCAGGACTCTTGCTTCCATCTGCCATGGTTGCTACAGTCCCAGCCCACAGCTTTCACCTCTCCAGTAAGTCATGGAGGCTGCCCCCACATCTTCAGCTCTGCACCCACCTCTAGGGATTCACACCAAGAAGGGTGGGCTCAGTCTTTCCTACACTAGCTTCTCTGTCTGTTCCTAGTGTGGATCCTACCCTTAAAATACAACACCTCACTCCCAGCCTCACTGTCCCCACGGGTTCTTGAAGCCCAGGGCCAAGGTGCTGCTGTGGGTCGCAGCTCACTGAGACAATGCAGATGGGGATGGTTTAGGAATCATCTTTGACAGAGACCAACAGAATGAACAGGGACCAAAGAAATCAATTCTGGGCAGTTGACCTGAGATGAACTCCATCAGCTGAAATACAGGAGACCACTGAGATGTGGCCAGGTGGCCCCTCAGGTTGATGAAGGGCACCCTGTCCCCTAAATGTGACTGTGCCCAGCCTGCCAGCCCTTATGCATTTTGCTCATTGCTGGGGACCTGGCTGAGGGGAGATATGGGGGCTCTCCATGGGAGCTGAGGTGGAGGAGGGCAGCTGCAGACACCCTGTGCATGCCCATGTTGATATGTTGTGAGCAGGCTGAGACAAGCCAGCTAATTCCCAAACTGTCTTACTTACTAGATCTAGCTCATCAGGCACCTAATATTGTGCATTTTTCAGCACTTGTCTCGATTTATCCATCTCCCTTTCCCTGAGGTGTCTCATTAAGAGTCTGATAAATGCTACTACAGGGTCCTCCTGAAAGCACCAGCCCTTGCTGGCTCCCCATGCTGCTGGCCCTGGGCATGAGGGGCTGTCCTGTGCCTGTCCCCATCCCTCACCCCAGTCTATCTTGCCCTGCTCAGGGCCGGTTTGCTGAGAGCTGATCCAGAAGCTGGGCACCTGGCTATCTGCCTCATTTACATGCACAATTACTGCAGTTTGGGGCACTTCCCCTGCTGCCAAGCTGTCTGCAGTGATACACTCCATGGCCTTCTCCTGCTTTTGCTGCCACCTGTGATCCTCACTGTCCAGAGACAGGTGAGAACAGCCTCGTGGGTCTCTTCTGGTGGCACCAACCCAGAAGAGGCCATGAGCACATCCTCAAGTCTCTTCCAGTTTAACTCGAGTAACTCAAGCAGTGGAGTTTCAACCACTTCCCAAGGAGATGAATCCCAGCATAACAAATTTCACAGCCAGCAAGTTCATCCCGGCCCTCTGTGTACATTCCTCTTGTAATAGTGCACCCAGATCAGAGCTTTCTCTTGCTGCTACCTCCCAGAGACTGGAGGTGTTTTCCCATGCCTAAGTCATGGTGTAGCCAAGGACATTTTTATAAAGAGGTATTGCCCTGGTTCCACCATCCTCACACTTCCCAGCTGCTACTCTTGTCCTCAGACCTGCTCTACAACTGGTAGTGTGCCCAGAAGCCTCTCTGAAGGGGGACAGATGCAGGACACTGGTGGTGCATGAGCTAATCCAAAGTGGCTTCTGAACATGGCCAGTCCAGCCAGGGACAGGTCAAGGGTGTCAGGTCACACACACAAATACAGTGTCCCCAAATGCTGCTGTGGGTGTTTGTAGGCTGTGCACTGCACTTTGCTCAGCCAAAGCATGACCCTGGTCACTTCATGGAGCCTTGGAGGAGTTTATCCACAAGGAGAGCTACTCCTGCCTGTCCCACCAAGTTCACAGAGCTCAAAGAGCCTTCTGCCAGTGCTCTACCTGATCCCACTGGGCACTGCTGATGCAAAAGGGCCCTGCTGGACAAAGCCCTGGCACAAAGGGGTGGTGGGAGGTTTGATACCTCCCTATGACCAGCACAGCTCTTCTCCCTTCCCACCTTTGGCAAGCAATCTCCAGCATGCTAGATAGATTTTTATAGATACAGAGTATTCCTCAACAGAGGCAAAAAGCCAAGTGCATGTAAGTGATATTATAAATCACCTCTCGTTGACGATCACTTGAGTTCTGCTGAGACTCCTGCTCACTCTCATCTCTTGGCTGGAAGTAATTCAAACCCTCTTTGTCTTAATGAGGGATGAAATCCCAGAAAAACAGCTGTGTGCCACCCAGTCTCATTGCACTGACACCAGGCAGGATCCCAAAAAACAGCCCTGCTGCCTGACAAACCAGCAGCAGGATCATGGGCATCATTCACCCATCGCAGTCATCCCAAAGCTGCAGCAGAACTGAGCCTGGGGTCCACATACTGGAACTGCTGCTGTGTAATCTGCATGGAAACTGGTGCAACTCTAGCAGGTGGAAGCACTGGTGGTGATGGAATAAATATTCTCAATATGGGTAGATGCACCAGTGGTAAAAACAGAGCTTACACTGTGGCATCCTCTTCTGCTACCCCGATGAAACTGGAAACAGGTGAATTCAAGCTAAAAGGCTTTGCAGCCTCATGCAGGTGCAGTGGAGAGCTCTCCCTGGCTGTCAATAAGCCCCTCAAGGCACCTATCCCTACCAGGGCATCTTGGGAAGGGGAGGCAGGAGCAGAAGTGGAGATGCCTGCAAGAAACAATTCTCCTACTACAGAACCTCAGTGTTGGAGAGATGAAGGAAAAGCAGTGACATCACATGAAGAGTACAGTTCACCAAACTACAACTCAAAGAGGTAGAAAGAGCCCCAATCACAGCCATGCCTACAGAAGGATCAGCTCTTAGGGCTTTTTCCTCCTGAGTTACAAAACAAAGGCAAGAAAAGAGGAATGGGGACCACTCCAAGACTCAGCTGAGTTGCTTCAGATTTATCTTTCCTCAGGGTACCATTGTTAAAATTTCAAACCCACTATGCATTAAGCAATCCCAATCTGGATTTCATTTCCCAATCTCCGCTTTTTCCCCAAAAAGGAGACCAGAATCACATCTCAGAAAACCAGGATGGAAACAGAGATCTGGGAAGCAATCTCTGCTCTGGGAGGGAGCAGCAATGCTCAGCAGCATATCAGCCTGGGCTTTGGGCAGCATGCTACCTGACCCAGTGAGGCAGGAACCACCTCCCTATCCACATGGGGTTGCCATCCCTTCCCAAACTCACCTTCAGGAACTTGTACAGCAGAAATGTGAACCAATTTGTCAGCATCTTCTCTGCCACTGACTCCGTTCTGTAGGGAAGGAAGAGAGCAAAGCCATCAGCAGAGAATATTAAAGGTCTCTGATCTCACTCATTGCCACCTCACCCTTAGACTGCAGCTAAATTATTTTTGGCTCTAAAAGGCTTCATCTGGAAAGGAGGCTCAAAGCAAGGGGCACAAGCTCTGCTGGAAGCCTGCCCAGCAGCAGGCCCCCAGGAGAGAAATGCAAATTGGTCTCCAGTATATTTGGAGAAGTGCAACAAGTCAAGCTCAGCTTTGTCCCATTGGGAGACTCACCAGGGGATGAGAAGCTTTCTGCTTCTCCCTGGTACCTTCTGCTCCTATGAACTTTGTTTCTTCTGTGATGTCCCAATGGACTCAGGCAACTCTCTCCACAGGAGGATTGTATGAGGCACCTAAGCCAAGTACCATGTCCCCAAACCTGACTCAAGCTCCCCAGTTAAGGTACAACCTGAAAGAAGGGCTGAGGTTGCAAGGGAAAGACAGACCAAGCTGGAAGCCCCTTTCCCCACCTGGGAGATGCTGCTGCCTTCTGGTCCTGCAATGCACTCAGTACTGCCACTGCCCCATGCAGGCCACCACTACTGGTGACATGGGGCATCCCTGAAACAGCCCTTGACCTCTAAAGCATCAAAGTCCAGGGCCCATAGTAAAACAAGAGGACACTGATTGTCAGTCCACTGGTACATGGCCTTGGTTAAAGCCACAATCAGATTTAACTCTGGAAACTTTGACCCAAATATGTTTTTGATCAAACTTATCCTCACTACTAATTCAGCTAAAAACAAGGGAATTAAAAAAGGAGAGAGCAAGAGCAGTGGTTGGAAACTTAACCTGTTTTCCATGTACTTTTGGAACACAGACACTGTGTCAGGCTTGGAATTTAACCCTTCCATGCCTGCATGGTAAAGTTTAGGGTTGCTGTGTCTCCTTGGAGTGGGGTGGGGATGCAGGAGTTTGCAAGCGTACAATGCAGCACCCACTTGAAAAGAAATTTAAAAATGGAGGCCATGACTCTCAGTTTTTGGATATGCAGTTAAAGAAAGCAGACAAAGCTGCCTTGACAAAACCTATATATTACCTCTAGTTTCCTCAAGCACAGTTCAAATCCAAATTGTGCTCCAAAGCAGCTTAGCAGAGAAGGTCCAGGGAGTTTCCTGTGTCTGCTGGGGACCGTGCACAAAATGGGGAGCAGGATCCCTCAGGATGGATGTGAAACGTGGTGGGTTCAAATAGAATGAGGGACCTTGAGGTGCTGGTACTGCAGCCAGGATGTGCCACACCAGCAGAGAGAGAAACATGGAGGGAGCTGAGGGTGACACCAGACCCTGGTGAACCCTGCAGTCCTACAGGTGCAGCTTAACATGCCTGACTCTGCACCATACCTTATCTCTCTGCCATAAGATTAAAACTCCCCTTGACATGTTCATTATTTTTAACATGGCCTTCACTCCTTCTAAAATCTTCAGCTTATCCACCTATTAATTATCAGATCAGCTACATGCAAATGCAAACAGTCCTGAAAGCACAGGCAATACTAATAATCTCAGGAACGTGGCTGCATTCCTCTTGCACCAGGGAGACAAATATAAATGGTTGACTCAAAAATCCAAAAGGAAACAAAATATTAGAGCCACCAGAAGGAGTCCCACTGCCCAATTCCATGCACTGCCCAACTGCAAGGCCATACCCAGCAGATGGGCCAGGAGCAACTCCCAAAGACCAGATGGCTGTGGCAGGAAATCCACTTTCCCAGAGTTTATTCAAGCTGACTTGGTGTCATATGGTCCCTTCCAAGGGACCAAGGACTTTTCTCTTGTGCTAATGGGGCTCAGCATTTTGCCCTCCCTGGAATAGCAAAGCCCTCCTTAAAGCATTTGAGGACAGCACTACCTGAGCCCTTGGGGAAGAGAAGCTTCATTCCCCCACCAGGAAAGAATAGTCCACCACAGGGAACAAAAAAAGGGAGAAGGAAAGGGACATGGAGAGAAAGCCAAGGGAGAAGTGGACTGCAGCTATTCAGCAGACATCCTCCCTGGCCCTAGAAAGGGCCTGACAGGCCCATAATGCTTATCTGAAGTGCCACCACTCAGGCTCTGGTGGATGTTTGTCTTTATCCATGATAGAGCCAGATGCCACAGCAATGGGGGGATTATCCAACAGCCAAATAAATAAGTAGCAGCTCTCCCCAGTTAGATCAATGCTAATCCAGTTGCCCTGGGCAGTAAGCACACTCTCACACCCAACAGCAAGGCTAATCAAACAGATAGAGAAGCACCACTCGCTCTGCACCGTGGCTTCAAAAACAGGGTCTCTTTGATAAATACCACTCAGGGAGGCACAAGCAAGGAGATGGCCAGGGGACTTATCCCTGTCCTAACTGCAATGGCCCTCCAGAACTGTTGCTGGGGACTGGCAGTCTTTGGGCACTGGTGCAGGCTGCATTCTGCCCCTGTGCTGCTGCCACGGCTCAGTCACTGCTGCTGGCCTCCTCATGATGCCTTTTATTTATATTTTATTGATTTAGTTCAGGAGCTGGAAACGCATTCTAAATATTTCAGTGAAACCTGGTGTTATGGAGGAATGATTGGAAGAGAAGAGCATAAGAATGCAGTGAGGGGAGAGGGATAGAGAACAGCACTTGGCATCTCCAAGACCCAGCCCACTCCTAGCCAGCCATCATCTGCACAACACACCCTCTCTGACACACTGCTAATGAGATGCTTTGAGACATTAAGGGCACCCTTGTAATGTGATAAATGAAGCAGAGAGAGTAAGAAAGCAACGTGCCTAACGAGATGAGCAATACAGATTTAACTGGGACCAGCTCACATCTGGGTCTTCTCCAGGTGTTTTCCCAGGGCCAAGCATAGAAGTCCAGTCTGTCCATGCCATGAACATCTTTGAAAGATGCCCTGGGTTTCTTGAGCCTTTCTGGTGACATGCCAGCCCTGTGTCTCTCAGCCATCCTTGCATCTCTGCCAAAGGCTGGTGGCACCAGGCTGCTGGATGTGGGGATGGGGAGGCACCACATGGCGTGCAAAGGGAGAAGATGGCACAGAGGGCCTCGAGCTGAAGCAGTGGAGCTTATTAATAGTTTTTGTTCAGGACTTGGTGTATCTTTCAATATTCATCAGCCCATGATGAAGGAGAGCTCAGAGCTATCGTTAAATATTGATGGGGCAGGCAGACTCACGGCAGGGCTTGGCAGGCTGCCTCCTGCTTGCACTTCCCCCGGCCCCGGCGAGACTCCCAGCCTGCAGAGATCTGAGTGACTTTCCCAGGAAAACCCCCATGTGACTGGCAGAGGGGTGAGCCCTGAGGAGACAGTGGGGAAAGGAGGACTCCTGCCTGCTGCCAGCCCACAGAGGCACCCACACAGCCACAGGCAAAGCGAGAGCTGTCCCACATGCCAAGAAATGTCACCTTCCCTTCTCCAGATGACCTACAGCAACACACCACAGTGCCTGACACTAGCATGTACCACACCTGCACCAGCATGAACAGCTGGCAAGCACCTTGCTCTCTCCTTCCCAGGCAGCATGAGACCACACAGCCAAACTGGAGTGAGAATATCCCATGGGTGCTCCTGAGTTGGCTGGGACCAGCTAGTCCCACATCCCTCCCATACTTGCACGCAGACAAGCAAGGAATTGATTATCACAGACTCAGTGGCCTCACTGCCACAGCCAACACCAAAGCCATCACTGGTGGCACTCCCAAAGGACACCAGCTCATGTCACTGCACTCAGAAGTGCCTGGGTGCTGTCCCACAGCTCCAGCCTCGCAGGGGGACACTCACCTCCGCAGAAGCAGCTTGGGGTGGTTCTTGCTCTCCAAGTTCTTCTCAATAAGGTCGGACAGGAGCTGTTTCAGCACCCCTGTGGCATACTCCATCTCTCCCTGCAGCGCTGTCATGATGAGCGAGGCCACGTTGCCGCGGTCCCGCATGGAGAAGCTCCGCTGGGCCTCCAGGGTACGGATGAAGGTCAGCAAGAAGTGCTTCTTGTTCAGGAGCTGGCCAAAGAGGGTCAAGGACTTCTCCACATTAGCCTGGACCTGCAGGGATAGAGCAAAGCTGAGAGACAGGCATGATGGGGAGGGTGACGAGAAGGTGGTTGGACTGAACCACACCCTGAATTCACCCTCAATCCCAAGAAAGGAAATTATGAAAAAGGGTCCAAAAGCAGCTGGACTAGGTCTCTCACTACTACCAAGTTTCCCTTTTGGTGATCAGCCTCAGTCCCCCCAGAAGAGTTATCTAGTTTGTAAAATCCCAGCATCAGTCTCAGGGCACCAGTGTATATATATATGTCTATACAGACACACCCTTCCATACAAAGACTCTCTCCCACTTGTGTGCAGACACATAAAAACACTTCCCTCCCATAAACAAACACTCTTTCTCTCCCAAGCATACACACAGATTATAATTTTCAATTTCAGCTAACAAGCAGCTCAATTCCCACCCAAGTCACTGCAACATGTGCTTTGGGTATTACATAGAAAGCAAATAAAGCCACAACCCTGAAGTCCACCAGCAGCAAACCTGCCTGGTTTGGGGGGGATGGATTTCAGACAGGGAAACAATAGCAGAAATTGGGCTCTATCTCACTGCAGGCACACCCTAAAACAGTCCCTTTACTCATGAGACATTTGAAGTTGTATTTCTGGCCATATCTGGCCATGTAAGACCCAGCAGGGATTGGACTTGGATGCTTTCACACTTGCATTACCATCAGCAGCCCAGCTCTGGCCAGCCCTGACCACATTTGTTATCAGAAATGAAAAATTTTAAAATACTCCATTTACCCATTAGAAAAATGGTTTCCTCTGAATAAAAGCCTTCCTGTGGTAAAACATCAATTTTTTCTCTAATTCCCCCCCTTGTCTTCCTGATTTGGAGAATGAACATTAAATTTCGCTTCATGTCGGTATTTGGAGACAAAACAACACTTTTCATTTCAAAACACCAACTCAAAATGAAGAACAGAGTTTTGACACATCAAATCATTTCATTTCAATCAAAACTTTGGATTTGTGCTCTTCAATTCAGTGAAATTCCTAACAGTTGTAACTTCCCTCTCCCGAAATATTCCTTCCCGCTGGACAAAAACCCCGTTTCCCACCGAGTCCTTGTAAATTCCAAGCTCCCATGTTCAACCTGCTGATCATTAGCAGAAATAAGTGAACAATACTGAATTAAATATTTAATCAGGCTTAAATTCTCACAAAGCAACCAGCCTGCCCCTAAACCCAGCAGAGGAAGGGAGCTGGTACCAGTGCTCACTGTGGATTAGCATGTGCGTGAGCAAGCGCCGCTTCATTCCGTCACTTGCAATAGCTAATGTTACACTCTGAGTAAAGAGACAAATAAAAGCAAACCTGATTAAATTATATGAAGCTTACACAACTCTAGTTGCTTTATTTAATCTCTTTTGGGGATTTTTTTTCCCCTTTGCAAACTTAACCCCTTGCTTTCCAGACCAGGCTGAGCTGGTGTGCTCTCTCAAGCAGGATGTTTTGAGTCAGGAGCTGGAAGTGGACAAAGTCCACCCAGCCTGCCACAGCAAATGAAAAATTCCTCCTCTGATACCCTTTTTGATACCCTTTCCACTTTCCCTCTTTAGGGAAAATCTTTAAGAGCAAGAGCAGAGGTGAGAGGAGAGCCAGGCATCTGCACAGACAGGAAGGGCTGTGCCCCAGGGAGACCTACACGCCTGCTTTGGCTCTGTGCATCCGGAAACCTGAGCTGCAAGGGGAAATCCATGGAAACAGGGTCCCCACCACCCTCCAGAGCTGGGATTAGGGGCTGGGGAAGCAGAGCAGGCAGAAGGCCAGGGCCCATGCCATAGCCATGCTGGCGTACAACACCAGCACGTGCACTTGCAGTTGGTAAGAGCTTGTTGTGTTGTAATTAGTGACCATGCATCTTGCACCAGAGCCAATTACTTCTCCTAAATACATTGTGAAGCCCACGTCGACATTAATTACTGTGCTGGGTCAGCAGTGAGGGGAAGCGAAGGTCACCCCCCTCCTTCCGCTAATCAAGAGTGGCCTCAGCAGCCCAGCACACGAGAAGCAATTGCTGTGCAATTGCATGCACTAAATTATACAGAGGTGGGGAGGCCAGGAGAAGAGAAGGAGCTGGTTTGGGGAGCAAAGGAGGGGTGCCAAGGATGGGTTCTGCATGGGGAAATGGAGCCAAGCAAGCAGGCGATGTCAGACAACCCTGCTAAAAGCAAGCAACCGGTCAGGCATCAAACAAACCCAATTGAATAAAGCAAGTGCTGTAGAAAATGACAGCAGCAATGATATTAATATAAATATTGATATTAATGTCAGAGAGCGCAGTAACCATTTGGCAGCCAGTCCACATCCGCGCCGGCTGCCACGCGGAGAGACGCACCACGCCGGGCCAGCATCCAACCATCCATCTCCAGCCTGGGGGTACAGGGGCTTGTGCAGGGGCACATCCCCATTGTGAAGCACTACAGAGACAGACAGACAGACAGACAGACCCACACCTCCATCTCTTTCAGCACAGGGTGGTCTTCTATCCCCGGGAAGAGAACCCGCATGGCGTAGGTGCGGTAATCCAGAAAGGGGATGCCAGCCCCATCCAGGTCGTTGGTCAGCTCGTTGATGTCTGTCTGCAGCTCAGCAAAGGCTGGGGTGAGAAAAGCAGAATTAAACAGCACATCCTGGAGTCTCAGCACACAGCATTGGCACTCAGCCCCTCATCACACCCCCGGCACTCCACGGGTGGACCCTCCCCAAGGCATGAATATTCTCAGCATTCCTCTTCTTGGCAGGCTGTGATTGCTGTCCCCACACAGATGGAGAAATTGAGCTGCAGAGTGTGGGGATGACATCCCCAGAATAAATGAAGTGGCAGATTTGGGAACAGAACTGCCAGGTCCCAGGGGGGCCAAATCCCCCCTGCCCAGCACTTGCAGCCTCCCAGGGATGCTGGGGGAAGGGGAGAACAGCAAGGTTTGAACAAAAACAGAGCCTTTGGGGGAAAATGTTAGCCTAAACCACAAGATTGCCCTCATTTCTTTTTGACCTAAATACTACTTGAGAGAAGATCTTGAACACACCCACCCCAGAACCTCCCGATCCCAGCAGAGGCAGCTGTGACTGCCAGGGGAACATGATCCAGGGGGGTCCTGAACCTTTAATTGCACCTACAGGGAAAAGCTGATGGGAGAAGAGTCCTGGAAATGCACCAGGGAAGGGGGTTGGGGTGGGGGGAGAAAACCCTCAGAAAAATCAAATTAACAGCACTTTAAAGGGAGCTGAAAGCCAGGCAGAGGACTGCAGGCTCGTCAGCCTGATGAGAAAAAACAAACCGTCAGCTTGAAAGGCGTGCTATCTTATCTGTAACTAGCGGGACTAGAAAAGAGAAAAGGCAGGGAAGAGATTGTGCCTTTTAATTAAAAGCAGATCCTTTTATCTGCCAGCTGTGGAAGACAAGACACCATCCCCTTCACCAGCTCCCTCCCCTCTCCCTGTCACCAGTGCCATCCACAGGCATGTGGAGGGATGGGGACTTGGGGGAGCAAAGGTTTGTCTTTCTTTCCCCTTTTTATTATCTTGTTTTCGGTGCCTGCTTCATTCGCAGCGTCCAGGCTGGTTGTGGCTGTGGCTGGCAGGGTCGGGGCCTCTGGAGCCAGCTCAGGGGGATAATGGGCAATTAGGTTTTATCAGCAGTATCATACAAGGAATTCTGTCCAATTTCACAGCATCTGTCTGTCACATAATGAGAGATCCACTGCCCACTCACAGGAAGCCTTCACTATCCTGCTTGCTGTCTTTTCTCCCACTTGGAGAAATGGAGAAGAACTTCCTAACTGGAAATGTCCCCAAATCCCACCCAAAATGAGCTCACTTCCACTGCCAAAACAGCTTTGCCCATTCCCATTCCCTCTCTGAAAGTAAGGCAAGGGTAGGAGCACACTGAGCTTGGAGCAGTAAGAAACAGCCAAAGATCCCCACGCTGACAGCAAAGGGATGCCTCACCCTCTTTGCACTCCAGGGCCACGCGGGACTCCAGGTTGTCCATCTGCAGCTGCAGGCGTTTCAGGGTGCGGTCCGCGTCGCGGGACTTGCGCTTGTAGGCGATGAGGACGATGATGATGATGAGGAGCAGCAGGCCGCCGCCGCCGCCGATGCCGATGATGGCGGGCAGGGTGAGCAGGCTGTCTGAGTAGATCTGCAGCGTCCCCGGAGAGAACTCGAACCCTCCAGCCTTGATCTGCACCACGCCGGGGGAAAAAATGGGCCTGCTGTCAGGGAATATGGCACAGGCAGCCCTCCCTGCTGTGCCCACTGTGCTGGGGACTGGGGCATGACACTGGAGTGATGTGGACTAGCACAGGAGTGGCAGGGGCTGGTCTGGAGCAGCTCAAGGTGCTTTAATGGCATGCAGCACACACGCTGCCTGTGCACGTGGAGCAGGCAGAGAGTTTGATGTCTCATTCAGACAACATTACAGTAACAGATGGGATGTAAAGGGAGTTTCCCCACCGATGGGGAGCCTGGGGAGGACTGTGCTGGGTCCCTTTTAACATGGCAGAGTCCTGGTGCGTGAGCACTGCTGCACTACAAGCCCACAAACAAAGGAGCCTGCTTTGCAGCATGTGCCAGCACTGAGGGGGAGAGGTGGGAATCCCCCCTGCCTTGCACCCAGAACCAGCCAGGACACAGTAGCACCAAGCTGAGTGTACAGCAGGGTGACAAAGTATTTGGTCCTACCAAACACGTAATTAGGAAGAGGGATGCCTAAAGAGCAGGGAGATGACTCCTGAGGATGCTCCTGCACATACATCTACTATCTGGTCCTCATTCAAGGATAAGCACACAGCAGGGCTGGTGCTGGGATAAAGACTGAAATTCTGAGACACATGAGGCACAAGGAGCAAAGGCACCAGTGTCAGCACTTACTGTGACTTTGTGCTGGCCAGTGAGGTTGGGGGACTCGCAGAGCAGCTGTGTCTCAGAGACCGTGAGGGTGCAGGGAGTGTCTCCGATCAGCACCGTGTAGTTGAGGCGGGAGTTGCCAGCAGCTGGTGGGAGCAGGTTCCTGCCCTTTGAGGGAACAAGGAAAGAGACTGTCAGTTTTCATGCAATGGGGAATGCTTAAAAAACCCAACACATGGCAAAATCTTTGCTCCAGGAGAGACACAATGCCACCTCCGCAGAGGGATATGTCCCTACCTCTGCCCCCAGGTGCAGACTCTTTACCTTGAGGATGAGGGGAGAGCTGGGCTTCAGCTCCAGCATCCCTGTGGGGCTGAGTGGCTCAAAGACAGGGTCTGGGTAGTAGACGAAATTGGTGGTGTTGATGATCAGCAGGGCCTGCACATTATCCATGACAAAGCCGATCTCGTCCGGGCGGTCGCCAAGCTCCGGAGGGCTCCGCACAGGGTTGTCAATGGAGGGAGCGTAGCACACCATGGTGGTGTCATTGTAGACAGTGCAGTTCTGCAGGAGGCACAGAACGAGGTCAGACACACTCCCAACAAGGTGCTCAGGTTCAGACCCCACAAGGATCTCCTGAAAGCAGCGGCTCTGGACAGAAGGCGTAGATTTGGAATCTCCTGCTCTGTCCTAACAACAGGCAGCATGTCCCACCCCAGGGCAGAGACAGGCTCCTGTCTGCAACAGATGTGCAAGGGGTAGCAGGCAAGATGTCCCTGGGAATCTGTCAATATAGATGTCTCACAAACTTCCCATCAGTTTTGAGTGCTGAGATCTCAACCCTCTCCTGAAAGTACCTGGCTGGAGGGCTCTGCAGAGAGATTGGTACCTCTCTTTGGGGCAGCATCCCCCAAACCTCAGCCTCTCCAGACCATCACACCTGAAAGAAAATGGGTGCACTGCCTGCCCTGCATTGCACACAGACAGCAACCCTCCTCTTTGTGCTCTGCCCCCAGCCCCAGCCAGCACCACTTACATTCTCCCTTTCAGAGCTGCAGTACTTGGCCCGGATCCTGGGCTCTTTGATGGTGGCCAGGTTGGTGCCAGTCACAGTCAGCAATGTCCCACCGCTAGAGACATGGAGACAGTGGGTTAGGAAAGGCAGCTTGGCACTGATCCCCAGTTCTAGGATGGAAGCAGCCATCATCTCCAGACAGATGCCCATCTGCCCCAGCCTGGGTGAGCCACCAAGCCCCAGGGATCTATTATCCCACCCATATATTGCACAGCTGGCAGGACCTGGCATGCACCAATGTCAAATAATTTCAGCTGACCCAAGGGCCAACTAGAGATATAAAACCTGAAAATTAATACTGACAACCCACTCAGGTTTAGGGTCTGAAGATGGCTCCCAAACTAAAGTCAACTAAGCATTCACAACAAAAAAGCATCCCAAGAAGTACAAGCTCCTCTCTGCCACCCTTTATCCACCCCAGAGGCAGTGGGTGACAGGAGAGCTGAACTCTGCCAGCTTTTCTCCATGACTTGGTGTTAAAAGCTCCATGGTCCCAGAGACCTTGGCCATGCCTCTGGGGAGATTGCTCCTCATCAACAGCTTGGGGAAGGTTTCCCTTGGCACTAGCTCTTAATGGATTCCTTCGCCTTCTCTCCAGCCAATTCAAACCTTTTAGAAAAATATGTAAACATTTCAAAAAATCCCCCGATGGGAAATATTTTAATTTTATTTGCCGCCGCCAAATGTCAAGCTGAAATTAAGCAGAATCCAAAGCACTCTCTACTCTTGCCCCCTGCCAGGCTGAGCACTGTAGGCCAGGAGTTAGCAGGGCCCTGGTGCCAAGCCATTGCTCACACTCCTCTTGCCACATCTCTGGAGTGCAGCCTGGCAGTGATCACAGCACTGAAATGTGCCCATCAGGAGGGAGAAATCCGTATGGGAAACAGTCCCCCATGCATCCTATGAGCTCCCTGCAATTCACCTGTTGATGCTCCATTCAGGATCAATCTTCTGGATGGTGGGGTCCTCTGTGTAGTTGTACTTCACCTCTGGGTTGCTCAGCTCTGCCCGGTTGATGTTGATGAGGATGGGGGAGCCGCCGGGGCTGTGCCCTGGGGGGGTCCTGCACCGAATCTCACGGGCGCTTCTCCTGGGGCAGAAACACACAGCCTGTCAGTGCCTGGGCAGCAGGGGGGCCAGGGCTGCCTGGGAACCCCCTGCCCCAACCCCTCTCCCCTTCTGAAACAGCTGGGGGGTGAAGAGAGAAAGGAGGGAAAAAAGAGAAAGCAAAAATCCAAGAAATTGAACAAAAGGCAGCCGGGAACGACTGAGTAGCTCCTGAGCGTTCCCATCGTGCGGCGGCTGCAAACAGCAGCGATTAGGGCTGATAACCAGTAATTACCGCAGGAAAATATTTAAAGAGCCGCTCCATTATCATCCCTAATCTAAAAATTATCCACTTCATGCCTCAGGGCTTTGTGCTTTTAGAGAAAAATCTCTGTTCTTAGGGCTCTTCCTGAAGCCTCTGACACACAGAGGTTTCAAGAGGAGATGTCTTTGGCCAGTCAGGGGGTTTGGCTCCCAAGGTCCCTCCTGGCTTCCCAGACCAGGCTTCTAGCTGCTGCTCTATCTGGGGGCCCCACTGCCTGCAGAGGTGCCTGTTGCCCATCCTCCACCACCCTCTGTGCCCTCACCATGAAAAAGCACAGGGCCGTCCCCCGATGGTCACGGACACGTTGCTGCCAGCGTTGAGGTGGGTGCCTTCGATGGCGATCCAGGTGCCACCAGAGAGAGGACCCCGGGCTGGGACAACACGGGAGAAAGTGGGCGTCTGTCAAAGGAAAAGGGCATCCCTGGAGTCAGACAGGTGGGAACTGAAACCCATACCCCCAAGCAGCTTCAACCAGGTGACAGGGCCACAGAGGAGAGGGATCTGTGAGACAGCAGCCAGGCACAGTACTAAAGCCTGGCAGTGCCAGCAGGACAGTGGGGAGGCAGAGCAGTGGTAGCCTTGGAGAAATTCAATCATCATGACTCAGTGCCTGCCCCTCAGGAAAATGATGGCAAATTTTCCAACTCAGACAGAAAACCACCCAAAAACACCCAGCATCACCTCCCTTTTGAGGTGACACACCTGTCCCCAGCATGGAGCTTACCACAAAGGTGAATGTCTTGGGGGATATGGCCCGGTAGCTGGGCGTGCAGTCACGGATGCACACTTCTACCCGTGCCTCATGCACCTTGCTCAGGCTGGCATCTCCAATTTCACACACAATCCTAAGAGATGGGAGCAAGAAACTCTCAGTGTCCTGGCACCAAGACAATTTCCTGTGTGAAGCAAAGGTCTCAGGTGCCAGCAGATCCATGAGCAACCAAGGTGGTGGCAGTTGACACTACCAGCCCTAAGAAAAGTTTCCGCAAAGCCTTTGAGCTCTTCCCATAACCAGCAGGTACTTCCCTCCCAGTTCAGCTCAGTCAGCTCTATGTCTTTTGCAGCCACAGGCAGCATTTGAACACCATCCCTGCTGTCCCAACCCCTCCTGAGGTGGTTTGGAGCACAGCCACCCCTCGCCAGGCACTTACTGCTCAGCACTGATGTACTCGCTCTCGATGGGGGTGCACACCACTTTGCCCACTCGGACACCCCAGCGAACATCTTCAAACTTCAGGCCCAGGTTCTCACCAGTGATGGTCAGACGGGTCCCTCCTTGCCTGGGGCCAGTCTCAGGGAACAACTAGGAGAGACCATGGTCTGTCACAGGAATGCAGAGCCACAGGGACACCTCACTCGGGCAGGCTGCAGCCCAGGCAGCTGCAGAATGTGTGTTCCAAGCAGCAAGAAGCAGACAGGTGATGACAAATGCCAGCACATCTCTAAGCTGCCCACAGAGCAGAAAAGACCTCCCCAGTGACAGCTGTATCCACAAAATCCTCCCAGGGACAAGCCAGGAGATATGAGATGTGTCCTAGCAGAGGGCTGGGATGTGGACACCCTGCTGCAGGCACAGCCATCTCCTAGGTGACAAGGACAAAAGAGTTGAAGGAGACAGGGCAGGATCAGCCATGGTTCCAGCTGAACTGGCAAGGAAGCCCCTGGATGTGCCTGGCTTTTGGCCAGGTCTCAGGCGCCCAGGGATGAGATTCCCATGTCCAAGATGTCCTCAAAGCAGAAAGCATCTCTAACAGGTCCCTGCAGAGTTGAAATGGCAGGCAGGGGGAAATGTGTTCCTCTTCACCAGCAAACCCTTTGCTGAGGCCAGCTAGGAAGGGAGGAGACCTCACCACAGCATCACACCTCATTTACCAGGATGATGCCCAATAAAGCAGGCAGGTGTGGCCTGACAGACAGTGGCAGAATGAGGGATGAACAGAGGTGTGGGCCCTTTTCCAAGGTATATGGGGATGCTGCCTCCAACCAGGCAATTTCAGGCAGTTTTACATCAGTGATTGCGGGCCCCCAGGTCAAGCACCTGCAGCACTGACTGGGATGAATGGCAGAGCTGCATGCCCTGGGAGGGCCTGGGACACAGCTGGGTCCCCAGGGCCATGAAGACACAGCAGAGAAGGCAGCTGCAGGCAGGAGAAGGAGAGGAGAATGCTGACTGGGTCAGCCCAGGAAGAAATCGCACCCTGACCCAGGGGAAGGGATGGTTCTGTTGCAGGTGATGGCCTCCTCTGCTCTCCTGGCTGAGATCCCCTCTGGCACTGGCAGGCACCTCTGCCTGCACTAAGCCCAGCTCCTGGACAGGTTCAAGCCACGACCAAGCACGTGTCAGCTCTTTCCACTCTTGACAAATCTCAGCAGCTGCAGCCCTGGGGCCAGAGCCAGATGGATCCTCCTCCTCCTCCTCATGAAGGGCTCATTCCTGAACATCATCTCCACAGCAAGGAAAAGTGGATGAGCTTAGGGTGGGAAACATGCAGCAGTGGACACTGTCCACATCATCACCCCTGATGGACTGCATGGAGCCAGGGGCTGCTTCTGCACAATCCCACTACAGCCATTGCCACTGGGATTAACTTCCATCCTCTGGATTCACACTGGGCTGATGAAATTCAGCACACGTGAACTCAGACAGGAGCACCCAGGCCCCTTGCACACAGACATCCTGTAGGACATGTCCCAGGCCAGAATCAGAGCCAGGACTGGTGCCTGAGACCTGGGTCATGCTAGGCAGTCACAGATCACTATTTACACAGCAACAAAAATCTCTGGGGCTGTGGGGAACCACTGTTTGCCTAAACCTTGTTCAGTCCCTGCCCAAGTCTGGAACTGGAGCTTGTTCTAGCAGCTGCAGCCAGCGTCAGGTTGGGTCTTACCCTTAAGAAAAGCTCTGGTGGGGCAGCTGGCAAGGAGCTGCAGTTTGTTTGGTGTTTCTAAATGAGTGTTAAAAGCTGCTCCGGCATGCTCAGCTCCTCCTCCAGCAGCAAAGCTGACAAGGGCCACGCGCTGGGGGACCAAGGAGCCAGGAATGAAATGACATCGTTGGCCACCAGCACAGGCAGGTCACAGCTAAACAAGGTGTGTGGGAGGGGGGAACTGCCAAGGAGAGCAAGAGCTGCTCAACCCCCCCTTTCCCCCTCCACCTCCGGACCCCTGGCCCCAACAAACAATGCTGCTTTTCTCCTAATTGGTTTCATAGGGTCCTTTTACATCAACAAGCAAACAACTCCAGTGGGTACAGGCAGCTGGCTTTGCTGTCAGCTCCCGTGGCCACAGCACGGCCAGGAGGTGCAGAGGCCAAGGGGTACCCCCCTTCCCAAGGGAAAGGATGTCACTCTGAGGGTCACAGTGAGCATTAGCCAAGACACCACAGAGGTCTGGAAGATGTTTGTCCCCACTACTGAACAGTGATTCTTCACCCAAAGGTAGAAGAATCATGGTCATATCCCAGGCCAGCCCCATCGCCCACAAAGACACCTGCACTCTATTGAGCTGGGCAGGAAGGAGGCTCCACCTCCCCATGAAACCACTGTAGGAGACTTCTCCCCCATCAGCTTATGCTGCACTGGGCTTTTCTCTGGACCATTTGCAAGCATACCCATAGCCCAGATGTGGGACTGGGGTAGTGGGAGGCAGCAGGCAACAGGCAGGCTACAGGAGCAGCATCACACTGACAGTGACTGCACAACCACACCGACAGCCACCTCCCAGGGCACTAACACAGAGCAGTGCCAAGGTCAAGCCCACCTGCTAACAGATCTGTTCCTGCTGCACCTGCAATTACTGTAAAATTTCATAATGATTCAGGGTGGGAGAGTTGTTACCATCAGCCCTGGACCAACTGCTGTTACCAATGCTGGGCACCATCAGCTGCTGGGAAGCTGCTGTGTGTAAATGCCTGAAGCCCTGGTCACCTGGACACAAGAGGACCAGGGCACAGCCTACAGCAAGGTCATGAACTGCCCCACAGTATTCTCCATTCCCATCATCCCTAGGGGTCCAGATTTGGATAGTTCAGCCTGAGCACAGTGGGAAGTTGACAGGGAGCCCTGGACATAACAGCAGAGCTCCATTTAGGGATCCAGGATCTGAGGCTCAATCCCACTTCCTCAGGAATGGATCCCTTCTCCTGCCAGCACTCCACCAGCCCCAGGCAACTCTGCAGGCAGTACTTCTTGCAGGCAGGGCTCTTTGCAGGCAGGGATGTGCCCAGCAGAGCTGTTCCTCTCTCTCCACATGGCTGCCACCCAGCACACTGCAGGGCCCATCCGTGTGAGAGGCAGGCAGCACGCACTGGGAAAAGCCAAGACTCTCATTTCCAGCCTCCATCAGATAAGGCACTGAAACCCAAACAGATCAGATCCTGTGCTAAGACTCCAGTAATTAACACCATCGAGGCCTGGCCAGCCGTGGGTTAGCAGAAGGCATCCAGCTGAAATACCCACAGTCTCTCCTTGTGAACCTGGATCCCAGCCCAACAGGCATGTGAATATTAATATACACAATCTTATAAGCAAAGGTCATAAAAGCTGTCAGGGAAATGGGATGATGATGATGAACTACTGGTCCCAGCGCATACGGCAACACAAGAGCAACCTAGAGCTTTCCTGGATCCCTCAGTCATGTGCAGGAGAGGTTGGAATTTCAGAAATGAGCCAGAAAGCCCCGTGCATGGGGGTGGCAGAGAGAGGATTTTAACCTTGGAAATGAAAGAACGCTCAAGGACTAAACACTGAGCAGATCTGGCTGCTGCGAGCTGCCACGGGAGAGCCCCACGCACACCCCACAGGCCATCAGAGCCATCCCCACCTACCTTGGTGATCTTGGGGTCGGTGCAGCGGCTGCTGCCGCTGCTGGCGTGCATCCAGCTGCTGTCGTAGGCCAGGCAGTGCTGGCGCAGGGAGCAGCGCCGCTCCGACACGCACCAGCCGCACTCGAAGCGCGGGTCGGCCTTGAGGCACAGCCCGCAGCTCTCCCGCAGCGCCGAGCACTTGTACAGGTGAGCTGCAATGGCACAGGGCAGGGTCAGCACGGGCCCCCAGCCACGGGAAAAGCCTTGGGGGGAAAAGGCAGCTGTTCTTGCCCCTTCTCACTAAGTGAGACAAACCCACACAGGAGGGAGCCAGCAGCACCCTGGACTCAACACCAAAGTATGGTGTCTCCCAAAGCTTCTGGGAAAAAGCCTGTTTAGGAACCCATCAAAGCAATGGTGCAAACTATGGTCAGAGCCAGGGTGGGCTGGAGGCTGAGGGGGCACTGGGGCAGGTCCCACCCCATCCCTCACTCACCCTGGATGTTCTGGGGGTTGTCAATGACGAAGTTCCCATTCCAGACCACAGACAAGTTGACGGGCAGGTCACTGATGTCATTCCCTTCGTAGAAATACTGCAGGAGGAAACAGAAGGAGGCAGAGCCTGTTAATTATTGAGGCAAACTGTCCCGGTGGTGAGTGGCATAGAGAGACACACAATCCCATTACATGGATGTCTCCCACCAGCCCAGAGGAGAGGATGGGGTTCTGGCTGGGACTTGCTGGCTAGGAACAAACAGGTCTGACAGCCACTCGTCAAAGTGTCAGTCACAGCACATGAAACCAGTGGGGTGGACTGACAAAAAAAGATAAAGCAGCGAGACAGAGTTTGTAAATAGACCCAAAGCCCATCAACTCAAAGGTCTGAAGCTGCTGCTGTTGGAAGAGGAAGAAACAGATGGTACCTCTGCAGCACAGATGTACTTCTACCCACAAGGCTCCCAAGCCCTTCCCCATGTCCTCCCCACTCCAGGGATGCTCAGCCAGATATCTGGAGTTATGGTCATCACTAGTGAAGCTTGGGGAGGATAGGGTGGGCACGTCACAGGAGTGGATTCGGTACAGTCACCCTCCATAGCCAGTGGGAGGATGTCCCTCCCAGCTCCCTCCAGCCCCTATCATCCATAACAAAATGACATAACGCTGTGGCCACATGGCTGTGTGTGGAACAGAGCCAAGGACCCCTCCAGTGCCACACCAGCCCTCAGAAATATGTCTGGAGAGAGCACTCCTCCCCTCCACACCATACCCCCAGACACCCCACTCCCAGCTCCACACTGTGCTTGGACATTGGCTACACTCCACTTCAGGACTGAACCACTACCCTGAGTTTCCATGCAGGAAGGTGATACCAGGGAATCCTACCCCTCAACTTTAGGGGACCCAAAATTCAGGCCCTTGGACTTGCTGCTGTCCAGACATATCCACCTGCATTTCTCCTTCCAGCCTTGCCAGTGCCTTCTCGCCACCCAGACCCCTCTCCCCTACCTCCACATGAGTCCCAGCCCCAGCAGCACCATCAGTATTCCCTGCAAAGCCCCTGCATGCAGACAGAGAGGTTTAATCGATACAGAGGCAGGAAGGCATTTGGAAGCATCCCTGACAGCTAATGACCTCCTTCGGCAAGAGATTCCCCGCTCCTCGCCTGAGAAAATGACAGGCGTGTCAGGAGAGATTAAATGAATGATTCATGGGTTGCTGGAGTTTGTTAGAGAGCAGCAGATGCACCAGCAGTGCTTCACCTGGCCACAGCCCTGCCACTCCCCAGCCAACCCCAGCATCACCTTTCACAGCCCCAGTACCAAGGAGGGGTGGCCTCAGCTCTCCTCCAGCACTGCCTCAGCTGCTGCCCCCACAGGACCCTCTGCAGTGGGTCTGTTCTACTCAGCCCCTCCACAAGGCCCAGGTGGGCCCATGGAGGAGGCCAGTGTGCCCTGGAGAACAGCACTTCAGCCTTCCCACCTGACCATCAATGCTGCTCCCTGCTGTGCTGAGTCTCTCCCAGACAGCAGCATCACCAATCCAGCACCAGACACGGCACCAAAATGGGGCACACGAGATCTGGCTAGGGCAACACACCCCTCCCTCAGTGCTACAGGCTGCCAGTGAGAGCCAAGCCTGGTCCTCCATTACAGCTTTTTGTTGGTGATCCTTTGCCCCCGAGCCACTCCATCCAAATGCAGACTGAAGGACCCCAAAATGCAGCCCTCCCCAGGGAGGAAGGCTTTAGCCATACCCAGCAGCTGTCACACATAACACAGCCAGCTGCAAATCCAACAGCTCCACCACCATCTCCTCTCTACAGGCAGAGCCCCATCACCCCCCAGCACAGCCCCCCAGAGATGGCACCTCTGTGTTTGCTCAGACGACCTTCACCACATCCCCACCACGCACCATCTACCACCAGAGTCCCTCAGCAACATTCCTGTCACCAGGCCTGGGAAGGTGAAGCCAGAACTTGGCCAGGAGTCCAGATCTGTTCACCTTGCCTTATCCTACTCCCACCCAAGGACATCCTCAGCAGAACCACAACGAGGAGCTGGCCAGACCCATAACTGAGCAGAGACCATTCCCTGGCAGCAGGAGGGAGCACATGCTGGGGAGGGTGGTGGCAGTGCTGGAGCAGAATTTAGCTGTGACGAGCCACGTGGCAGCGTAAGTGAAATTGGCATTTTCAATTTGTACTCTGACATGTCTCATTTGGGGCCCTGGCATCTTGGGAAAGCATCCAGCCTGCAGCTGTCCAAAACACTTATTTGCATCTCTCTGCCCCGGCTGCTTTTGGAAATTAGTTCTTCTGGGAGGTGGGTTGGAGGAAGAAGAATAGGGGGAAAGGGAGGGAGAACATTAACTCTTCATGCACCAGTCCTGAGACAGCAAGAGGACAATTGCATGAGAGACTGTGTCCCTCTGGGAAAAGACACAGTATGAGGATGCTGACTGCTATGGCAGGGAGCTGGAGCAGGCAGTGGGGAGCAGTGGGAGCACAGGACTGTGTGGAGGGAAGTGGCAGAGGAGGAGTTGTTGCCTCAGCTGGTGTTCAAAGCATGGGATCACCAAGGGAACATGGATATCAATGAAAAATGTGTCCTCTGCATCTGCATGTCTGCCAGCAGCCTCTAACCTGCCCTGCAGAGACAGCAGTGGGTCTGTGGCTTGGATACTGTACTTGGATACTGGTCCCTGTAGAATGCTGGAGCTGGAGTCAGGATTTGGCAGCACACAGGCAGGAGCTGCAGCTGCAGGGGCTCCAGGCTTGTCAGATCCCTCTCTAATTTCTAAAGCATCTCATATTTTGAAAGGTGTTTCCAAAAGGTCTCATACAACATCCCTTGCCATAGGTAAGCACAAAAGTGCCCTCTCCACCCAAGGGCACAGCCAGGGAGGCAGCAGCATCCAGGGAAAACAGCAGCCACCTTCCAGCCCTGAAGGCCCCACAACTGGTGGGCATCAGGCAGGGGGTGCTTACCAATCTGTTCATCCTATGGGATCCAAAAACCAGCTCACAGAAAGCCAACAGGTTCCATCATGCTGGCTTCTCCCTGTTTGGAGCTAACACGGCGTTAAACACCCATTAAACATTTAATTGTTATTAACCTCCTAGTTAATCAATCCCAGTGGCTGGCAGCACACTGGGATGAGCAGCAGGACAGCAGGCCAGCATGGGTGTGAGTGAGGGGTGCACCTACCCAGGCAGTCTTGCTGTCAGACCATCTTTGTCTCTACAAAGGTGCCCAGGACCCCCTGCTGTGCCAAAAATTGATTTGGTTTGGCAACTGCTGTAAGGATAAACTATGGGAAAGGAGTGTTTGCTCTGGGAGCAAAAAAAAACAGGCACAGGCTGAGAACAAACCAGCGGTGCCCAAAAGTGATGTGTTCTGATGCAGCACAGAAGGGGATGGGAGAAAAGATGCTATCAAGTGAGTCAGCAACTGAGATGAGAACTGCCTGGCTCCTTACCTAACCCAGCCAGCCTCCCTGCCCCTTCCTGAAGAGCTTACAAGGCCAATGTGGAAGAGAGGACGGGGGATGTTTCAGCCCCACCCAGCTGGGTACTGGTCTTCCCAGTAAGGTCTCCTGCAGAGGTGCAGTTCAGGCAAGAGAAGTCCTCACTAAACCTTTCTCAAGGTTCTTTACCCAAAACTTATCTCAGGCATCTTCCCAAGTAATAACCACCGACCTCACATCTCTGATTCTCACATCCACCCTGCCCCCATGCAGGGAATGCCAGCAATGCTTCACACAGCAAGGGCTGTGGCTGTCACCTGCCCTGAAATCCCACTTTTGATTCTAGGAAGCCCCTGCTCACACACCCACCAGCTAGCAGCAACAGGAACTGAGAGCTGCCCGGCTTCCCTTGGGATGAGAGATTCAGCACTCTGAGAAGGTGCCTCCACTGAACCACACAGGGGAGACAGCTGCAGCTAGCAGGAAACACCCCAAATCTGTGGGCAGATCTCACTAAGAAGCCCTTTGGGATGCTTCTGCAAATGCCATGCCAACTGGGCAAGGCACTAGCCCTTCCCATCCCAGGAGGCAGGGCAGCCCCACAGCCACCACACCCCTTTCCACGGGGCATCCATCCTCCTGCAGCCACAACCTGCCCAGCCCATCCCTGGGGAAGGCAGCAGAGGGGCTGTTCCTCTGCAAGCAAACCCACACATCCAAATTTCCTGTGCAGCCCCCCTCACTCCCACATGCACCATCCCCCTGGGCTGCATTTCTGGAGGAGAGCTTGGGCTGCAGCTGTGTCCTATTTTTCTGTAGTTGATGACCTCAACTCCTTCCCCGCACCACGGGGACGGCAGTAATGTACATCGCGTCTCGCCAGGGCTCAACTGCAATTCATCATTATTTTATCTGCTGGAATTTAATTGGATCCTATCAAACTCTCCTGATACTCCCTTTTCACTTTAAACACTGCTGCAGGAAAGATAAATGTAGGCACTGCTAGGACGGAGAGCGCGGCTTTGCTGGCAAAGGGAGCTGGGGCTGTGGGCTCCAATCCTGCTTCCTCTCCATGGCTGGTTAATTAGAGATACATATACTGGAGGTGTGCAGTGCTCAGAACAGGGCATGTGTGTATGATTTATGGTCCTCTATAAATATACCCTGGGCCGAGTAAAATACCATCATCTGCACAACAGCACAACTTGACAGCAACGCTCAGCCTCTGATCCTGCATCTCCTTTTTCTCTTTTCACGTGGACCTCCTCCTTTCCTCCCCCACCACACACAACCCTCTTCACCTAGATTCCTCTTTCCTCAAATCCAGAATGGTATGAGAATCTGAGACCCTGGGAATATGCCAGAGCAACCCAGGTTCTACAGCAACAAAAAATACCCAGAAAACATAAATCTGGGAGGCCTTACTTCACTCCATGGCATCCACAATTGGGGCTGGGCTTCAGCATCCATGCTGGGGTACCCCACATGTGCCCACCCTGCCAGCCCAGCCTGCTCTGCACCCACATCACTTTGTCCCAGCAATAATGCTCACTCTGGGGTGAACATCCCAACCTGAGTCTAGCCAGAGGGCAGGAATCTCCACAGCTCCAGCAGAAAGAGTGGGCAAGGTAGGCTCTCCATGCCAGGGGCACTGGTGAGAAAGGAACCAAAAAGGAGCCAGGGAGATGACACAGCTGCTCCACACCACGTGGGACTTTGGAAAGGGAAATAACCGAGGCATTACACTTAATTTAAAGTGCTGAGACAACAAGCTCATGAAAAGGAGATCAGGAGTTCTTCCTATTTATACATGTAAAGGGAAACAGCAGCTCTGGGGCTATTTCAGCCATAAGAGGAACATTTTAGAGAGAAAAAGCCAAACCCTTGACAGCAAGAGACACCTGCAGCCATTTTGCAAAGGCCAGGACTAAATCAGATCAAGTCCAATGTTACAAGCATTAGTGCAGATTTGGGACTGTGGCATTTTTCAAGTGCAAAACTGTTTAATTTTTGCAGCAATCAGGAAGATGAACTCTGTTGAGGCATGTCAGATGGGAAAGAATAGGCAAAGGCAAGGATATTTGGAAAATTAATCCCAGTGGCATCAACCTTATGCATTAACACAGGTGACCATTTCTCCATCCTCTACTGCAAAAAGCAAGCCTGGAAAAGTCTGCTTCCAGAAGATTAAAAGCAGTCAATTTGCAAAAATTAGTTTATTGGCAAAGATCTTCATTTTCTTAGTTAGGCTTGTCTTTCCCTTTTGCATCTTTACAATACATGTGGAAAACTATTAGTGTTTCTTTCCCCTTGAAGAGCAGAAGGAGTCCAAAGTGACAAGGCAGAAAAAGTTATTTTGGCTTGGTTTATGGCCTGGGATGCTGGGGAATACCAAGCTGGTCTCCCTTGAGTTTGCCAAAGATCTATTGGGTGTTTCAAACTATGTTTATAGTCAACACTCAGACCTTAATGAATGGACTGCTGAATATTTAACCAAGATGTCTTTTCTTCAAAGTGCTAACAAGTCATTGGAGTTTGACAAGCACTAAAACAAAAGACAAAGAGTTTTTAAGGGGCTTGACTTATTATGCCTTTCATTCACCAGTGATTCAGGAAAGCATCTGTAATTCCACAGAGTATTTAACCTCTTGTTTAGACCCCACTGAACTCCTGGAAACACTGTGTGCTTAAATTACTTTTGGCATCCATCCTTCACTTGTTGGCTGGGAAGATGTCATCCTTTCCCTATTTCCTTACTTGCCAGTGTTCCCCACACCAGAATCCTAACCCAAAGAATGAAGTGCAATGGAAGAAGCCGTTGGGCCATGGCTGGGAGAGCCTGAAGCACTATCAAGCAGCCAGATGGACTGCAAAAAGGCACGAAGGAGACAAGCATCACACAAGTGTGAATCTGAATCCCCCACACCATAATGCAGCCTGGCTCAATGCCCTCAAACATTAAAGCAGGCAAGCAGACCCTGAAAGCAAAGCAGTTTCTTTCAAGTCAAAACTCTCTTTTTCTCTTTGTGAAGCCACCCTGCACCCAAAAGCCACATCTTCTGCAGCCCAATGGAGCTGCTGCTACCTGCTCCCTGTGCACCTCACACCACCACACACACACCCTTCTGGCAATCTGTGGTGCTTTCATAGCATTCCTGATAATTCCCAGGTCAAGCATCCACCACTGTCAGCCCAGGATAAGGCAGTGATTTCAGCTGTCCTATCCCTTTGGACAAGAGCTGCAGGGGCCGTGCAGCCCATGGCATCAATCCTGGCAGCCACATCATCCCTTGGGAAACCCAGGGAATGCATTGTGCTTTAGACTCTCCCTCCTGCTTGACAAGTTGAAACATACTGGGAAGAAATGAGTCTCCACATCATTCAGAGCCTCTCTGCAAGCTCCACCTCTGTTTTGTAAAGGCTCCCCTATGGCACAGGCACCTCTTCCCAGCACCCTACAGGAGCCATCAGGCTGCTGCTGTCAGCACTGTGCAGCCACAGCACTGCCCCACAGGGAGCATCCTGCAGCACACATGTCCCAAAGTGCTTTGGAATAAACTCAGCCAAACCCCACACTACAGAACTGGGCAGAAGACAGCTGCCAGCTCCAGGTAGAGGAGACCTGGCAGGAGGCTGCACTGGCTGCACAGCATCCCCCCAGGACTGCTGCCCAGGGCAGGAGGCAATGGCTCAGGATGCTCCTGTCCAAAGGCTCTGCAGCCCTGGGATCACTGGAGGAGGGAGGGAGCCAGTGTTCATCTTCAATGGCTTCTAAATGTCACTTGTGCCACCAAAGGGAACAGGGATCAGCACTGGTGTTAGGCTGCAAATGAGCCTTCACAGTATGAGAGATGAAAAACAAATTTTAAAAGGATTAAATGGGAGAGCAAAGGGAGGGGCTGACTCCATTTGGGGGAGGGCAGGTCGGTGAAGAGCACAGCGAGGAACTGAGGAGCTGAGACACAGCAGCTCCCAGTGGGGCTATCAGCACCCAGAGTGACTTTGTTCATGGGCCTGGTGCACAGCACACACACAGCTCTCCCAGGGCTGCTAAACCCACTTATCCCCACTTAGGGAATAAGGTGCCTGGAGAGGGCAGAGAAGGCAGAGATGCCTGCAGGTGAGAGCTGAAATGACAGGGCTGCAGGGGGCAAGGACACAGAGGCAGGAAGCCATGCAAGGAGCATGGGATGGAGGTCAGGCAGGCAGGGAAAAGAGGCAGCTGCTGGTCAGATCAGGGATGGAGTCAGGGATGGACAGAGGCTGCAAGGCAGGAGGGGAAGTGCTTGCAGGGCTGGCAGGCACAGCTGCATGTGGAGGGCTCCGTGTGCACAATGGGACACAGAGGTGTTACCTCCTTCCCGCCTGTAAAATGGGATAGCTCAGTGTCAGGGGGACTCCAGAACATCTGGACCCAGCTGGCTCCAGTCCAGACAACTTTCTTCAGCTTTGCAAACCCAATTTCCTTGGAAGTACTCCTAAAGCCTGATGGCTTCAGCACTGATCCTACCTGGAACAACCCCAAGCAACCTCCCACCGCCAGTGTGGGAGCAGCAGAAACCCCCACAGCTGCCCACAGGAGAGCAAAGCTGCCCATGCCCTGAGCTGGTGGGCAGGCAGGGAGGCAGCCCCAGGCCCTGCACTCACCGAGGTGTTCTGGCACTGGATGCTGGTGCTGTTGAAGCGCAGCGCCGTGACACGCGTGGTGCTGCCCGGGATGTGGAAGATGCACTCGTAGTTGCGCTGCCCCGACTGCGGCTGCGGCAGGTTCTTGGCCGTCAGCGTGATGGGCTTCACCACGCCCACGGGGATGTAGATCTGCGTGGAAGGCAGGATCTGGGGGCAGTCCTGCAAGGGCAACAAGAAGCAGATGATGAGAATGGAGCACTGTGCAGCCTCACCCAGCACCCCTGTGACCCCCTCCTGCATGGCAGGCTTGGAGGGCACTGCAGAAACACCACCCTGAGCACATGCCTGAGAAAATCCTCATGTGCAGCAACCCCAAACCAGCATCCTATGTCTGCTCTGCCCAAAGCCCTGAAGACAGGAAGAGCACTGAGGAATCTGGTGGCAGGGCACTAGAGTGTTTTCTACAGCACAGGTTGATTTAGGTGGGAGGTGGGGAGAGGGTCCATCTCGGGAATCTGTAACCTGCCACTGCAACAGCAACATGGAACAAGATGGACTTCAATGCCATCGTTGCAGCCAGTAGGTTTCAGAGTCAATGCCCACTAGACTGTGCATTGTCAAGCTACCTGCTCAGCCCTCCTGTTCCCCTACAGCCTCCATCCCCCTTCCTTCATAAGTAGATAGAAAAGCCTTTTTCCCTCTTTCACACAGCAGTGTGGCAGAGAACCTGCTCTGCAGCAAATTTTGCTGCTGCTGCTTCTATCTGCACCAGCTCAGAGGAGTCACCCCATCCAGCCCAGCTGCAGGCTGCCCAGCAGACAGCTGGAGTGAGTGACTCCAGCCAGGGGATGCTGCTGAGTCTGAGCTGGAGAGGAAAGCACCTCCCTGCCAGCCCCTGGGGAAGGAGACATTGGGAGGCCAAAGCACTCCACTTTTAATAGCCATGGGCTCCCAGCTGCTCCAGAGGAGCTGGTGACTCTGGTGTGCAAAGCACAGGGGAGCAAAAATAAATGAGCTCAGGCAGCAAAACAGCTCTGCAGCCCCAGTGCATAACACTTTGGCAACAACAGCCTGATGCAATCCCACTCCAGCTTTGCTGAGCTGGGCAGAGGTCTCACACCTATGGCAGCTACTCCTGGGAGTGTTGGCTTGAAATAACATCCAGAGGGAATAACATGTGAGCTGCTTTAAAAACAGAAATGCAGTGGATGCAGCCACTCCACTGCTCTCACAAAGCTTCTGATGGCCACAGTGCAGCTGCAGGGGCAGCTCTGGTCCCAAGGCCACCAGCAGCCATGTGTGACCAGGGCTGCTCAGCTGCCTCCTGCCATCCTGCAGCAAGCCAGGCTGAACCTTGCAAAGTGCCAGGCTTTATCTCAGCTGGTATGATTAATTAACTTTCAAACAATGCAGAGAAAAGAAAGCGAAACTGTTTCATTTAGCAAATCTTGACAGAAAAAACCAACTACTTTTACTCTTTGGTTTTTCTCTTCTTCACAAGTCTGAATTCCCCAAAAAGCACAATTTTCAAAGGCAGAAACTATTTATCTCCAAAACATACTAAACAAAATAAAAGCTGAGAGGAAGAGTAGTGTGAACACACTGAACAGCTGAGAGGAACACTGCTCTGCCACCTCCCTGCTCTGTATCATGGCTGCCACTGCACAAAGTTGGGCTTCAGCTTCCCCCCACTTCCAGAATCAGTTCAGCTCACAGTGGGGAGACACCTCATGCCAGTTGCCATTTTCATGCAGTGTCCCCATGACTGCATGGTGGTTGTTCCCCACCAGTTCCCAGCTTGGCAGTGCTGTCAGAGGAAGCAGCCCCTGCCTGCTTGATCTGCTCCACATTGCAGGGGGACCCCGTGGGTGGCACAAGCCTTCCCCACAGGGCACACACACACTTGGCATGTGTTAACTCCTGGCTCACTCTCCAACACTTCCATCTCCTCTTTTTTTGGTCATTATTGCCACAGCCCAGCTGGGTGGTGGGTAAGTCTGTGCCCCCAGGCTGGGCTCACCATGGCTGTTTGCATGTGCCCAGGGAGCACAGCAGGCCCACGTGTCCCTCTCCCACACAGGCAGGTGGGCTCATTCTGCCAATTCACAGTTTGAGCCCAATCCCCCCATGATGTCACACGCTCCACATCTGCCAGCAGAAGTGTTTGTCTCATCCAGCAAAAATGTCAGCCTGTGCCCAAACAGGAAACACCTGGTGCTGGTGGGCGCCCAGGGTGCCCGAGGGGTGGGGGTACAAGGACAACTCATTTCCCCTACGAGCAATTCCAACTGCTGACACAACTTGCTCTGGCACTGCCCAGCACTTCCATCCCTTGGGAACACTGCACAGCCCACAGAGCTCTGTGTCCTGCCAAAAATAGCCCCTCCCAGCAGAGCCCCAGGGCCCAGGAGGAGGCAGCCATGGAGGCATGGCATAAGCTGAAAAGCAAGGCCCCAGCTCACACAAATTCCCTAACATCACACAACTCAGATTTTCTCAATTAAAACCACTTTTCTAGCTGGATGAGAACATGACATGGGTGTCCAGGTTTGTCTGGCTTTAGAATTACATTGCAAATGCTGCCATTTGGGCTTCTCTGGCAGGTCCCAGCTCCAGCTGCAAGGCTGTGCATCAGCAGAGATAGGATGAAGGCAGTCTGGGACTGGGCCTGACCCCAGCTTTGAGGTTCCTCACCAAGTCCTCAGCCATTCCCACTGATGGGGAGTGAAGAACAAACAAAGCTGAACCTACCTAATCTAAACCAACACACTTGCTCCCTACAGGAGCCTTTCACCCTCCACAGCAGCTCTGCATTAGCAGGGGCTGTCTCAGAGGAGCAGCCTTCTGGAATGGGATGCTCCAATATCCATCACTGACCACCTTTGGCCACCACTGCACACCACGAGTGGAAAAAGATGAACAGCAGCCTGTGCTGCTTCATCACCTCTTCCCCAGCCCTGCATCCCCCCAGCAAAGCCACAGAGAAGGGCAATCTCCAGAGCCCAGGCTTTAAAGCTACCACAGCCAGTGGACAGGGACATCCTGACTGCTGCCACTGTTTCCAGGTACATTTATGTGAGTGGTGGCTCCTACCCATGCCTCATTCCAGCCCTGCAACCCCCAGAAATTCTGACAAACATTCCTGGCATGCCCAGGACAGAGTGCCCTAGGTCACTCTGTTTTCCTACAAAATAACCACTTTCCCACCCGGGAAATTGTGGTGAACTACCCATGGGAAGGAGCAGAGACAGAATTACCCTCTGCCCCTACACTTCCTGACCAGTGCCCACCACACTCCAGCCAACACAGACAGACCAAATCCTGCTTAAAATAACCTTCCTGCAGAGAGGATGGGGCTGGATGTCTACTATTAACTTGTCTGGTGGTGCCATGGGACTGGCACCGAGCCCCCCCACCCTCCACACCATCCCAGCACAGCCAGGGATGGGGACAGGATGTCTCATTCCAGCCTGGTCACAGAGCCCACAGCTGCAGCTGCTCTGAGGGTGCCTCACCAGCCCTGCTGGGAACTGCTGAAGCCACACCAATGTGCAAACAGGCTGAGCCAGGCAATCCAAACCTCAAACCAGGCATTGGTCCATCTCCCAGTGTGGCCAAAAGGTCTGCTGGGGGACACCCTGTTCACACTGGGGACTGACTCGACTTCCTGAGCAGCCAGTCTGTGGGAGAGCTGCACACATCTCAAGGGCACCAGCACTGTGGGGTACAGGCAGATGCTTTGGGGTTCACCTGGCAGGGAGGGGGCAGACCCCATGGCCTCAGTGAGGGGAATGTGCAGATGAGAACTGCTGGGTTCCAGTGGTCTGGACACCATGTGTCACATTAGCAGAAGCAATGCCAGGGGTGGCTGGAAGCCTGACCTCAGGAGCAGGCTTCTGGAATGCCTGAGATAGGCAGATTGCTCACTGGATTTCTTCACAGCACAGGAGAAAACAGCTTTTTCCAACTTTCTCAGGTTGCTAAATTCCCCTGGAGGCAGCAGGACCCTTCCCACCGGGGCCATGCACAGTCAATGGGAAACCCAGACAAGGTAACTGGAGCCCCCTTCCAGAACAGGGACAGAGCTTCATTCCCATAACTCTCCCTTCAGAATCCAAATCAGCATTTTCTGTAGAGCCAGCAGTGGATTGCCAGATCTCTATACCCAAGCCAAGCAGCCAGCAATGCCACCACAGGCTGGGGACAGCAGGATATCCTGCAAACACCCTGCTGATGGCAGGTTTCCCCAGTGGGTGGCACGGATGCTGCACAGGATGAACCCCCACGAAAGAACATGTTCCTTAGTAAAGCAGCAGAGATGAAGAAGGCATGAGGTGCAGCAAAACAGTTTGTTTTACAGATTTCAACCTTCTCCTCTCCAAAAACAAGCTGTTCTGCAATGACAGTTCAAGCTTGCTCCCCTCACAAACATCAAAGGAAAATGCTTTAGCGTCTCTGCCTTTGTTTTTCCTTTCACTCAGCCTGAAGTGCTCCGGGCTTCAGCCGACTTCCCAAGCTGCCTCCCCCCACCAGCATCTCCCTTTCCTCCCTGACTGCTCCTCAGGCAGCCCCAGCACCCCAGGAGAGCCAGTAGGAATGGTTTCTGAAGGAGTTTGCTGCCTTCTAAACCCTTCCCCAGAGGGCAGGGGCCATGGCAGCACCAGAACAAGCAAGGGGAGCAGTTTCACACTGTCTTACCTCAGAGAGCTTGACACGTCCCTCCAGGAAAGAGCAGTCAGCAGCATTGTGGGTGCAGATGTGGCGGTACTTGCACCAGTGGCAGGGGAAGGAGCCATTCACACAGGACAGGCAGCTGCACAGGGAGAGAAGGGGGCAGTGTCAGGGCAGCATCAAGGCAGAGTCCACAGGGACATTTCTTGGGGTGCTTCAGCAGGACAGCACCCGTAGATGATGCTCCTACAGATGGAGAGAATCCTTTATCCACGGGGCATGGGCCATGCACTGGGACAGAGGTGGCTGCACACCTGAACCCCCAGGCTTTGCCCATGGCAGGGTGGGGGGATACAGACTTCAGGCACTGCAGGAATTGTGTCCCAGCTGAAGCTCTTGGCAGGCTGACCCTGACCAACCCCCAGCAGGGGCCAAGCTCCAGACTTTGGGAGCTTTATTTGGGTTCACTGAAAGGCGATTTTAGCAAGAGGCAACAGAACAAGGGCTCTGCACCACAGGGGAACAGGGGAGAAAGAGCCAGATTAATGCATGCTCACTGAGAGGAAAATTATAACTGAGGAAAGGTTGGGTCAGATTAACATTTCAGGACTGTAGGGCCTTTCAGCTGCTCACAATAGGTTGTGTGTGACCCCTTCCCTCCCTCCCTGAGCCCCAGCCTTGCACAGCACGCGTGCGTTGTGTCTGTGCCTTCTACCCCTCCTCAGCCCCAGACACTTCCATCTCCCCCCAGCCCCCTCTCAGGGCTCTTTGTGCACAGGAATCACTCCTGCTCCCCTCTCCCCATCTTTTCTAGGGTGTGTTCAGGGATGCCAGGAGTCCCATGCTCTGCTTTCCATTCCTCTCAGCAATGAAACCAGCCCCAGGGAGCTGGTGACTCTCCCCAGAGCAGGAGGGGACACACAGAGTCCCACAGCCATTCACAGGAGTGGCACCTCCACAGCCTGGTTAGCTTCCCTGGCTAGCCCCCTCCCAGGCATCCCTGTTTGCAGGCACTGGGCATCCCACAACTGCAGGGAGGCTTTTGGGGGTTTCACCCCTGTGGGGAGGGAAGGGCTGAACCCTCCCTGCCATGGTCCCACATTCAGTACACGAGTCTTCACTGGGTGGGTCTGCAGAAGGCAGATCTGTGCAGCCCAAGCTGTTCTCCCAAGGAGGAGATGGGAGAGCTGCTGAGGCATAAGCTAAAAGGCAGTAAAAATAATCAGCCTGGCTTTAAAAAAAAAAAAAAAAAAAAAAAAAAAAAAAAAAAAAAAAGAAAAAAGCAGCGGCACTGGTTTTCACCCTAGAAGGCTCATACCTGCTCCTCACTGATCAGAGCATCAAAAGGATCAGGCCCAAAGCAATTATATTTAAACAAAGACAAGCTCTTTCCCTGAACACAGCTCTGGCAGGAGGCAGGCAGCCCTGCCCAACCCAATCCTCCTCCTAATCACAGCTACCTCTCTGCCTCTACCCCTGGGAAACGACAGGAAAGCCAGTCCTCTCGGAGAAGATATCCTTGGTGGCAGAGCCTGGTGTGCCAAAACCCTCACCCTCCAGCAGAATTGTCACTTTGGAGGTGTGGGGGCCTGGGGGATCACAGGGTGAGGGCAGACCAGGGTGCAAAGACACACCCAAGGCTTTGCAGGACCAGGTCTCCCAGCCTGCCCTGGGGTTTCACACACCATTACATATACAACAAGAGCTTCCCAAATCCATGCTCACACACTAAGGAAATATTTAATTAAGCTGCTTGCAAAGGGGGCTGGAAGTCATTTCCATGTTTCGCTCACATTTTCACTTCCAAATGAACAGCCCTTTTAGCTTTACCCACAAATATGCTAATTGAGATGCTCCTTATGCAAATATATGCAATTTTATTTCAGCTGCAGAGATTCAACTTAAAAGCAGAGCCCCAACCTCCTATCTCTGGTTGCTTTGATGGAGGGAGGTGCAGAGGGTGGGGGAAATAGGGAACACAAACAAAGGCAAAGGACAGCTCCTGCCCTCCTGGCTAAGGGCTCAGGCAGGACCAGTGGACAGATAAATCCAGGATATGGAAGACTGGGACAGGGAACATACAGATCAATCCTCATGGGAGTAGCTCAGCCCCAGAGAGGTCACATAAGAGAAAAGCACAGGCAGCCACACAAGCCACATGCTGGGGCCCAGCTACCAAGCTCAGCAAAACCTCCCATGAATCACCCCCACCATCCACCAAAGAAGAGATTTTCCAGTCACCAGGTCCTTCAGGGTCTGCAAAAAGACTCCCCAGTCCCCTTTCCACCACATCACAAGGTTTTCAAAGCAGCTGGGTGAAGTTCCTGATGCAGCCCTGCACTGGGCACCCCAGCCCCAACAGCTGCAGCTCCACTTTGCAGTTCTTCAGGGTCAAAGCCAAATCTTGGCTCTTTCAAGATCCTCCTCACCTGAGGATCTCCTTTGTCATTTAATTATTGCAGGTCCCAGCTGGTCTCCTGGTCTCCACTTGTCAAAGTATCTCATGTTATCCTCAATGCACACACTGAGGTGCATGGTTTCCCCTTCCTACTTTAGCTCTCCCAGCTGCTTCTAACTTAACTGAGCCATTCCTAAAGCCCCACCCTGGGTGATAGTTTCCACACTCTCCCTTCTGCCATAAGGACATCAAGTGCCACTGTGCAAGCACTCACTACACACCTTGCTCTGCAGCACTTCTGCTGCATTTAGAGCCAGTCCAGGTCAGAGCAGTAAGTCAGCAGGGTGCCAGGGACATGGTGAAATGCTGCTCACAGCCTGCCTCAGTCCTGCTGGCCTCAGCACAGCTGTTTGACCACCACAGCACCTGCAAGGCTGCCCAAAGCCCAGGAAGGAGCTGAGGCAGGGGTCCCTGGTGCTGGGCAGCGTGGCTGGGGCTGTGTCCCTGCGTGTCCATGTGCCACTGCTGGCTGCTCCTGGCACAGGAGCAGGTTGCTTGGCAGCATGATGCCATCTGTGCTGTCTCTCTCCTTCCCACGGTCAGGCACTCTTCCCTCATCACTTCTTGCCTAAGAGGCTTTCATCACTCCTGGTAATTAGAGGGAGCTCTCCTTCATGTGTTGAAGTGTTCCGCCTCCCCAAAGCGTGCCAGGAGAGCAAGGAGCCCAGTGAGGCAGAAAACTGATGGTGGGGGTGCAGCACTGATATGGACCCACAGCTTGTTCCCCATCTGCCTCCTCCCCAGCCCTGCCAGGTGCTGGTGGAGATGAAGCCCAGGCGAGGCAGGGAAACAGGGCCAGACCCTCTGGCAGTGCCCTCTTTGCCTCCTGATGACCTGGTGAGAGAGGTGTGGCCTCAGCCTCAGAGCAGCATTTCAGGGTCACCCTGTGCCAAGTGCCCCATCCCTAAACAAGTCCAGGCTCACTGCTGGCCTGAAACCTCCCCCAGACAGGACAGGCAGTCTTGCAGGCAGCAAAGCAGCTCTGCCCAACTTTGCATGCCCCAGGGTCAAAGCCAGAGCCTCTCCACAGCCACCATATGCTTGCCCACATCTCATCCCACAGCTGGGCCAAAAAATCCCAGCACTGCTCCCCTCCACTTCCATAAATGATCCCAAACTTGTAATGCCATGGAGGGAAACACCTGGCGGGGTTGCAGAGAAGCAGAGGTGCAGACAGGACAGAAGGACAGCAAAGATGCCTCTCCAGGGTAGGTACAGAGCCAAAGCATCAGTGCAGGATGAGCCCAGACCCAGGGGTAGCTTCAGGGACTGACTCCTCCCTGAGTGTGCAGGCACCTCCAGTGACCATGGAGAGGTTCCAGCTGTCTCCACACAGGACTCAAAGCAAAGCTGTAGCTGATGGGGAGTGTGGAGGGCCAGAAGGGCTGGATCCAGTCTTCTCACTCACTCTCCTTCCTGCATTGCCAGCCCCAGGCATGCCATGTGCCCAAAGGAGCCCTCATCACACTGAACAGCAGGGGCAAAAAACAAAATCAGCATTCACAAGAGTGAGATAAGCCTGAGCAGCAAACATGAGCGGGACAGGAGTGTGAGCACTGCACACACAGACACTGAGGCTATTTCTATGGCACAGCACGTCCCAGAAGGAAGGAAGGAAGGACATGGAGTGAAGGGCAGGGAGGAGGAACAGGGGGAAGTTGAATGGCACCAAGAGCAGAGCAGGGGAGGTCCATTAAGTAGGGAAATGATAAACACAGTGTTGATGAAAACAGCATCTGTACAGGCACAGCACAGCCGCCTGCGAGCCCCCCGACTGCTCCTCAGATCTCCTCTTGGCAGGAGGATGCATCCTCAGTGAATACTCAGCTCCAGCACAGCCTGCATCTGGAGCAGCAGCTGTCAGGGCTGAGGGGCTGAACTGCAGAGGCTTGGGCTTTATATCCATCTCTCTACCTTAGGGAGAAGGGGAAATCTTGCAGAGCAGTGGAACCATTTGGTCAGTGTCCCCCCAGCCCCTACACAGACCCACAGGCTTCCTCACTAGTGCCCAGGAAAGGCTCCAAGAGGAGTGGAAGTCAGCTCTCATCTCCCTTCACCCCTGCCCATCTCAATTAATTTCTGCCCTTCCTTTCACACCAATCCAGTTATTTTCCACCCCTGCCAGGTTTTGCCAAAGTCCTTACTCAGGGTGGTCCAGAGCATCCACCATCACACTGGAGGATGCAGAATCATGCCCTGGGTTTTAAGATAATTCTCTTGAAAGACCTCAGTTGCCTTCCCTTACTGAAGTGCAGTACCAGGCTGTACCAGCCCTTCCCATACACAACATACATGACATAAACCAGGTTACCCTGAGCTGTCTCTGGGGCCATCCTACAGGATTTTCCACCTGCCCCAGCCCAGGAACACACAGGGATCTGTTACCACCATGCAGCTCAGCCATGAAAACTCAGATACACTCACTGAACTGCTTGCAGCCATCTGTCCATGCCTTTGAAAAGAAAGCATCTGTAAGCATCTGGAAATGAGCAGTGGACCAACAGAGAAGCAGCCACACGTGCAGGGAGAAAGAGGCTGCAGAGAGGAGCCCAGTGGCACAAGGGCTGGCATTGTCCCACGGGTGCTTGGCCACCAGAACAGCCCAGCCCTGCCTTACCAGCACAACCCTGCTGCTCCCAGCCCTTGGGACATGCATTAAAATCCCATTTACTTAATGGAGGCTTACAGGGAAAGCCTGACCTGTGGGATGGAGACACAGCACAGTCACATCTCTCCAGCCTGGAGGAGTTGGAGCCATTTGGCATGTCTGCTCTTGCTCCAGAATCAGAGAAAGTCAGCACCCTGCAGCTAATGGGACATGGGTGTCACAGCTGTCACTACACTGAGGCACAACCATGAGGCTGGTAGCATCATGGATGGATGGACTGCAGACAGGTTTCCAGGATGCTCAGATTCCCTCTTGGAATCAGACTTGCTGATATGATTTTCTCTCTTTCCCTGTGCCACCACCTGGATTTTTGCTTCCACAGTGGCAGGACATGCTGGTGACACAATGAGCACGTTGGTGCTTGAAAAACCAGCAGCTCTGCAAAACTTGCCCACAGAATTGAAGGAAGCACCAAAGGCTCTCATCTTCTTCCCCATCCCACTCCACTTGCCAGCTCCCTTCCCACAGCCACACACTCCAAAAAGCCAAACCACAAAAGGATTTATGAAACAGAGTTTCCAGAGGAGAAATCCAGCAAAGAAACATGGAAACAGCAGAAGAAATAAATACATCTTACTATTCCCTGGAACTGCTCACTAGCCTTCTGTGAGGATTCCCTACTCCCCCACCTCACCAGCAAGCTCTGCCAGAGGCAGGCAGGGAGCCTGGTGTTACATCTTTATCTTAAAAGGGGACTCATTTCCCCACAAATGCTTTGAAGAAGCGTTTAACTCTGACAAAGACAACCTCAACATCTGCCTGTGCACGCGCTGGACTGGGCTGATTCATTACACCATCAAAGGTGCTGAGCTGCCTTTAAATGCCTGCACTCGATGGGTGTCCCATCAGAAACCCCCAAGGGAACCCACCCAGGCCCTGCCACGGGGGTTTTCATCTCATTCTCCCCTGCAGGAACCAGAGCCTGTCCCCAGGAGCTGCAGACAAGCCCGTGGGCAGCCCTGCTCCCCTGCTGTGGGCTGGCAGTGACCCTCAGCCATCCACATCCCCCTCTGCAAGAGCCCTGTTTCCCTGAATCAAACTCTAGCCAGAAGCATCCCCTGCCTAATGCCCAAGCCCTTAGGAGCAGGATGCCCAAAGGATGCCCCTGCCTGAAAACACATGCCTGAACCCCTCAGGAGCCCAGAGTACACAAAGCTGGGACTTCCAGAAGCTTCCCAGGTGATTCCTGCAGAGAAATGAAGCCCCAGAGAGGATGCAAATTCCAGACCAGGGCTCCCTGGGACCTTGCACAAAGTAGCCCAGGAGCCACTGATGGTCTGTGATAGGAACAGTTCCATCACACAGGAATAAAGCCCTTCATTAACAGATGGGGCAGCTTTGGAACTTTCCCTGGAAGGCACCCCCTCTGCTCAGTACATCACAGTCAAACATACAGGCAGCACAACCCCCTCTGTACCCCCCTCTCCTGTAGAAGTGATCAGATACATCTTCCCTTCTTGACCAGGCAGGTTCCAGCAGCCCTTGAAAATGCATGGGAAGCAGATCTGCCAAGGTGGTGGGAAATAAGAGCCAGGATGCTCATGCAGAGGCAGGACCAGCCCCACAGCCCACATTTTGCTGATCCCTTTCCAGATGTCTGCTGAAAATAAGAAGGATCAGACTGTCCCTAGTGCACATGGTGGAGCTGCATTGGCTTCCCTTGGAGCTACCCCAGCTGACATCAGCAAAGAGCTGCCTCACTGGCCTCCCATCTCTCCACAACCATATGAAAAACCTCACTCAAACACTTTGTCCTCAGCTGAGAAATGAGTCGACATGCAGAACTCTGCCTTCCAACCTAAGCAAAGCCATCCAAATATAAAAAGAAAACATAAAGCACAGTGATCAGAGACCTCCACAGGAAAAACATTAGCCTCATGGAAAAGCATATTGTACCTAATACAGAATTTATCAGGCTGACGTATAGATTTTCCTCCACAAAATATGAAACCTGGATCTGAAAGGCTATTAACTCCAGAGAGATCCATTAAAGATGCCTGTCTACAAATGGTATTTAAAAGTATTGCATCATCCCAGGAGGCATTGTCATGCTCTTTGGCTACGATTCGACTGCAGGTCACATAGTTAAAACTACCTCCAAACCCTAAAACTCTTGATGTAAAAAAAAATAATAACGTTCACCAGCTTAGAACATGGACTTTTCTATCAGCTTCAACTGGAGCCCATAAATATTAATGCATCCATAATTAGCCTTTTTAAATAATGCATCCAAAATTAAACATCAACGCAGTAATAAATCAGTCAGCTCTTTGTTGTAGGTTTGTTTCAGGGGGGGTAGGGGTTTTTTCCCCTCCTGTGTCAGGCACATAAAATAAAATGCCAATTCCCTCACCACCTCTTCCCACTGGACCACTGATTGGACCAAATCTGATGCCATTTGTACTTAAAAGTCATCCTTCTTTCATTTAGAAAAATAAAAGTCATATCTGCTTTTTGATTTGCAAATACTGACATGCAGCCAGCCTGAGCCAAAGCTGAGCTAATGTTACTGAAACCACAGGATGTGAAAGGAGACAAAGCTCATCTCGGAGTCAAGGTGAGGGAGAAAGTCAGGTTTGCAAAGTCTCTCCTCCCTCACAGGCACAGTGCTCCCAGGAGGAGCCCTGTTCCCTGTGCAAAGAGCAGGAGGGAAGGGATCCCTGTGATGCAGAAACTTTGCAGGGGCTCTCTGCTGACACCTCCCTCCTGGAGCTCACTGCAGGTGGCTTCCTAGCCAGGGCACCTGCATCTCACCTGCTCTTCCTTGATCGAAGTGGAAACTCTGTGGAGAAGTGAACTCCAGCAGAGCCCCCAAGCTAGGCTCAACACTTTGCAAAAAGACATCCAAAAGAGACCACTTGGGATTTGCTTGTCTGCAATTCCTGATCAGCCAGAACACCACCATCCACAGGAGGCTTCTGGCAGAGTAATTAAATCTTTTACATTCTTGAGGTCCAAATTCTTTGCCCAAACACACCCCAGCATCAGCTCTGACAGTCCTACAGCACAGCCATCCCCCACTGCTCCAGAACACTGTTTGCAGCTCCGCATCAGGAGTTGTGGTTTGAGACTTTAGACACCTTGCTTAGACAGCACATCAATAATCCACACCTCCTCTATTTTATCAAACGCATATCTCAAGCTGTCTAAAAACCCTTACAGGAGTAGATTTCACAGCAGCCTGACAAGAAAGCAAATTCACAATTACTTCCAGTTAGGAAATTCTTGGGTAAACGCCCCAGGACATGTGGCATGTTCCATCCCATGTTGCTGTAAGTTTCCAGCTCCCTCTCCAGCAAGCCTGGGAAGCAGGTACCGTGGCAAGAAAGCACAGGCTTCTCCTTTTGCATTGCCAAGTCACTCCTATTAACTGTTTCCAGGAATAACAAGACACTCAGCGTTTTCAGTCACATGGATTGATTTCCACAGTCTGCAGTGCAGTAAACTCACTTTTTCATCCAAAGTTTTGCCAAACCCAAAGCCCTGTTTTTATGTGAGGTTCTGCCCTGACGCTACATGTTCCCACACCCCCAAACCAACTGTGGGTACTCTGGTCACCATCTCAGTTCACACGGGCAAAAGGAGGAGGTTTCTCACGGTAAACACCACTGTACTCAACTGCCCTTTCCTCTTGCAACATCAGCACCCACAAAGCTAAGAACTCTCTCTCCCAGTCTCACCCCATCCCACCAATCTGTTCCTGAAGCCCTCCCACAAAGTTCATGCCACTTACGACTGATGGACACTGCAGTTGTAGAAAACAAAATCCACGGAGGCAAATTTCTTCCCTGTCTCCTTGGATTTCAGGTAGAGCTTCACCACTCGTTTGTCCCCTGCAAGAGAACCAGGCAAAAAAAGACATCAGAAAGGACACAGTGCATGGCCCAGCATTCAGTCCAAGACTTGTGATGGGCTGGAGAGATCTGGGCATCACCACTCAGTCCAGCTAATTAACAAAATCCTCCAAGTGTAGCAATAAAAAGAGACTGTTCATTGACCTCCATTCAGACACCTAAGAGCCCAAGTACAGCTCTGAGCCCCTACAGCCAAACACAACCTCCTGGCATGGAGACTGGGGCCTCAGGTTATACTGGGCATACTGAAGGATGGTTTAACAGTTTTGGGGTCAGGAGAATGTCCTGACCCCATGGCCACATCTGCCCAGGAATGGTTCACAGATGGAAATAGGGCCATGGTGCCCAGGAGTGATCAGCAAGTAAAAATCACAAAGGGATTTGGGTTGGAAGAGACCTTAAGGATTATTTAGTTCCAAGCCCACTGCCATAGGCTGTGTCCCAGCAGCTGTGTCCATGGCTTGGAGGAGACTAAAGAACCAGCCTCTCATGAGCACCAATTCCTTCCCCTATATCCCGAGAACCCAAGTGAGGTTCAGATCCTGAGACTGGGATCACTGTCACAGCAGGACTGTCCTCTTCCACATCTGCCTGTGGGGTAATACATGGGACATTTGTCTCAGGCTTTTTTCCCACTCTGGGGGAAAGCTCACCGCGGCCCCTGGTGATGGGGATGACGTCCTTGGCAGAGGGAGAGCTGCAGTAGATCTTCCCATCCTCAATGCGGCTCTCTGACTCTGTGAAGTCTTCAAAGGAGCAGTTGACTCCTGCTGAGAGGTCTGGGACATTCCAGGCCTGCAGGACCAGCTAGGGAGGAGAGGCAAGAGCATCAACACAGAGAACTAGGAAAATAGGCTCCTCTGTGGCTGCTATGTGTAAGTCTAGCCAACAGAAAAGACCAGGGGGTGCAATCCCTCTTCTGCCACCCACACATGGCAGGGAGACCTGCTCTGGGCTTTTGCAAGGGAGTCCCATCCATGCACCTCCCTGCTCAAGCAAGGAGCACAGGTTTAAATGGGTTTAAGAGCTGGAATGACTCACAGCCTTTGTCCTCTGCCCTTGACACACCACAAGCCCTTATTCCTCAGCTCTCTACAGAGAACAAGAACACCATCAGGGCTGAAGTATGTTGCACAGAAAGGGAGAAAGGCACCCACTCCAGCAGAGGCAAGGAGGGGAAGAATCCACCTCTTCCTTCACAAAGTCATCCCCAGGGTCAGCAGTTCTCACTTTGCAAAACGCTTGCCTTATTTCTAATTTGAATTTTTCACAGCTTCCAGCCATTAGTTCTTGTTATGCTTTTCCTTGATAGATTAAAAAGCCCTTTAGTCCCTGATATTTGCTCCTTGTAAAGGCACTTATACTCTGTAATCAAGTCACCTCTTAATCTTCTTTTTGATAAGCTAAGCAGATTGAGCTCTGGAAGTCTCTCACTGCAAGGCATTTTCTCCAGCCTTCAACTCATTTACATGATGTTTACAGGAGTTTTTCAGTCCCTCCCTTTGAAAGCTGCACTCCAGCCCAGGCAGAGCACCCCTGTGTCATCCACCCCAGACCTCTGTGCAGCATCCTGCCATGGGTATGGAGATAATTAATCCAGGAGTGAAAGCACTGCCCACCAAGAGCCTGCAGTGAGGGTTCAGCCCCAGCACCACTTTCCAGGATATCAGGTGAACCTCCATCCATGTTTAACTTTAGACTTGGCAATACCAAGCCCCAGTTTGTCTGCTATACAGCCCCACTCAAACCCAACTGCTCTGAAGGAATTTCACCTGTACCACCCTCCAGTCCCAGCACCCCAGCAGGTCCCATCTGCAGCCATAACACATTTATCTCCATGTTACCAAAGAATAAACTCCTGCAGAAGTGCTTCCCAAACTGTTTCCATCCAGAGACAATTACCCTCTGATGAGAACTTTCTGAGATCTGTCACGGAGCCAGTTCTTAATCCACTTAACGTGTGCTTTATCAATATTGTATAATGCTAATTTTTAATCAGAATGTTGTGTTGTACCAAGTCAAAAGCCTTGTAAAAGCCCAAAGACATCACATCCCCACAGTCCCTCTTCTAATTCAAGTCATAAATTCACCAAAGAGCAAAATGGGGTTTGTCATGTTTGACTGGCATAAATTATGTTCCCATCCTTAAATCATTATCAGGTGTATTCTGCACCTGTTCTTTTTCTTTTCTTATTCTAATTCTGAAGTAAAACCAAGCAGTCTCTGGCTATTTGGTCCTTTGTGCATCTGAGGAAAAAAAAAAAAAGGAGCATCTTTTCTGTTTCTGGGGCTTTTCTCAACATTCAGATATTTATTACTAAGTCATATTATTACATACATCCCCAGGCCACAGAACTACTTGGCCAACTTTTTTAGAATTCCTGAGTGCCAGATATCTAGACCTGGAAGTTTATTGCTAGTATAGACTGTTTCTTATTCTCTTCATGGTGCTAATGGCCTGAAAAACACTTCAGGGAAGTACCTCATCCTTTCTACCTGCACAGAGAGAGAGCAGCGAGTAGAACATCAAAGTCTCATCCCAAAATATCTACTGCAGGCTGGAGTCAGAGACAGGCTATTGAACTAGAGCTAGATCGCTGGCCTATGAACAGCATTTCTGATGGTCGTGCTGACATTATGGAGAAATATTTATTGCTCAGTTATGTCATTTCTGAATAATCATCAACTGGCTTGCTATCTCCATCAATAAGGAGCTAATGGCCCCCCCTCATCAATGCCGTACACTCTGCTCTGCTTTGTCTCAGCCCCCTTTCCCCTTTCTCCCCATGCATGGCACAGCCATCAGCTATTTTGAAGTGGCCACAGGGGGCCGGGAGGTGGCTGTGGAGGAGGGGAGGGGCAGGCAGGGCTGCCTTACCGGGACCTCGGACACGGTGACGGAGATGTTTCTGGGCTGCACGCTGAGCCGCACGCACTGCCGCAGCTCGGAGGCGAAGCGCTGCGGCTCGTCCGCCCGCTCGCACCGGTCCTTGCGGGAGCAGCTGCGGGGCGAGAGCACCGTGTGAGCAGGAGAATGCCCGGGACCTGCAGGCTCTGGGCTGCCACCATGGCAAACACAGCCTCTGGCACGGAGATGATGACCAGTAGGGACTGTGCGTGAACGATGCCAGTACCAGAGTTCTGCTCTCTCCTGAGGCTTCAGGAGTATTTTATATTCCGTTTTTCTTATTGGCACAAGAATGCTAAACCCAGGAGCCCACGGGCAGGATGAGCAGGCCCTGGCAGCTTCACCATGCATGGATACTCCTAAGCACAGCCTGGGCACCCCAGGAGGGGATCAATGACCCCTTGGACCATTCCATCTCTCAGCATTTTGGGGCCAAAGCCCAGAAGGGCTGCCCTGAAAGAGACCAGCAGTGGGGATGGACACATTCTGTCAGCTGTAGGTCACTGGCACAGCTCCAGGGACGATGCTGCTGTACTCACATGTTGTGGAGGACACACCAGCCGCAGTGGGGGTCCCGGGAGCCCAGGCACAGCTCGCAGCTCTCGTACTGCTCACAGCTCTCCACCGGCACACGCGTCACCTGCGGGCAATGGGCACGGGGTGATGGGGTCAGGCTGCTGTGCCCATAGTCAACATGGCAGAGACAGACCCAGCCCCTCACCATCACTCACTCCTCTCCCAGGCAGCGCATTTGCAGGCAGCACTTCCACCCCAGAGAGACTTTTACTCCAAACAAGCTCCTTCCATTGTTGCACCTTTGCAGTATTTGAGAGAGGGCTGGGCCAGCTCAGCTCCACATGGGTTCCCAGCGCTGCCAGGCACCCCATGGCTGCCACAGCCCTGCTCTGAAAGGGTTACCAGTCCTTTATTAATTGCTCCTCCAGATTTGATTAAAATCCCCTCATTCTCCAAGCCCTTCGAGCTCTGTTACAACTGTTCATTTAATTACTTTCCACCAGCACTCTGATAACGCCGAGCGTACGAGGGAAGAGAGTGGGCTTTATTAAGGAGAGGGGAGGAGAAGAGGGGGGACAGGGAGGGGGTTCCTGCTTGCCAGCCACAAGGAATCTGCAGCACCAAGCAGCTGCCCATGGCTGCTGTGCTTGTGCCTCAGTTTCCCCACTGCTTCCATGGGGCAGCACTCGCTCATTAATTAAAATCTGCAAACTTCTCTACTGAAGGTTAAACCTGGGGTGTTCTCTCCAGAATGCACAGCAGAGCACAAGCTCAGCATGAAGTCCACAGGGCTGGGATATGCTGGCCAACCAGTCCCCCCAGGGTAGTGAGGACACCTGTAATGTTCCCATTTGTTTGTCCCTGACATTGCTTTAGGCAGGTGGTGGCAGAGAGTACCCCCAGGCAGATCCTGAACAGACAAGTGGCAGGTCCCAGCAACTGTGGGGGTCCCTGGAGGAGATTCCCAGTCCAGGTCAATGAAACTGCCCCCTTGGCAAACACTCTCCAACATCTGCCCTGCAGAGGGAAAGCTTAGCTGAGCAAGATCTGGGACAGAAACAGCCAGGGATGGAAACACAGCCCACGACAGCTGCATGGAGGAGTCCAAACGCAGGTTCTGCCCCCTTGGAAAGCTGCATGTTTCCTGCAACAGAGCAGAAACCAGAAACAGCCACTGGGAGGAGGGAGAAAAGAGCTCTGCTGTCCCCTCAGGACTGTCTAGACAAACCTACATTCCTGCTCCAGCATCCTTTCCCCTCCCAAGCCCTTGGGCTGGTGGCCAGGAGACTGTGAGGCTCCCAGCTCTGCTTGCAGCCCTGCTCACACACACACACACCTCTGGCAGGGCAGAGGAGCAGAGGTGCTGGGAGACACAGGCACAGCACACCACAGCATGGCCACCCTGTGTCACCTACCAGGCATGGCATGCTGGCACCAGATCCAGAAAGTGTCACCACCACGACAGAAACCCGCTTCACTCCCTCCAATTCAACCCATGGATGGATGAACTCACACCAGCAGCCCTCCCATAGATCATGGATCAAGCAAATGCTCACTAAGACAGCCAAAACTTCCTATCATGTGCCCGGATCACGCTGCCAGGATGACAGCACCAGATCCAGATTGGGTCTGTACCTAAAGTTAGCTCAGCACAAGCAGAGGCAGGGACCAAGGGGTGCACATCAGGAGCCTGGGGATGCACCAGCCCTATGTCCCCTCTGCCCTGTCATGCAAAAGCAACTGCTGCAGAGGACAAAAGGTTGTTTAGAGCAAGGAGCTCCTGCTGATCTGCAAAACCCTTGCTCAGGAGGGGACGGCCAAAACAGGGAGGAGGTTTATGGCCAGCCACTCACAGCAAGGAAGGGTCAGGAAGTCCTTGGTCCCCAGGGACCATGGGAATTTCATGCAGCTGCTGCTAACAATTAAAGCCTCAGGACAGTGTTTCTGCAGGGAGGAGCTGCCCCAGGGTCCCTAGGCAGCTCCAATCCCAGGAAGCAAAGGGCAGACCCTGCTAGAGAGTGGCCCCAAAGGCTGCCCAGCACACAGGACTGTAGACTAGGGCTGCAGTGTGGGCTGCCAAGTCAGGAGAGCAGAGGACTGCTGACCCCTCCCCTTACCTGTTTCTCAGTCATGGCATAGATGTGCTGACGGTCAGGGCTCAGCACCAGGTCTCGCAGGATGGAGCTGCCTTCGTGGGCCACAACATTCTCATACTGCAGAGCTTGGTGCTTCCTCTCAGCTGGCAAATCCACGAGGATCTGTGGGGAGAGCAAGGCAGGGTGAGCATGATCCCTCACACACCTCAGCCCCCACCCAGGATGTGGGATACAGAATGTGCCCCATAAGGGCACCCCTCCATCCCACAGCAGTGAGGTGACTCCACAACCCCTGCAGCACAGCAAAGTATCAGCTGCTCTGCAAGCATCCCTCTCCTTTCCAGAAGACCAAACTGCAATGCCTCCTTTGCTTTACTACATTTGTCTGGTGCATTTGCACCACATCCATACTGATAGCATTCATCTCTCTCCAGGGAGGGAAGACACATCCCTGGTTCTCACATTGCACACCACTATGTGCTGCTGCTCAGCCCCAAAGCCCCTCCAAGCTGCAGCACGGAGCAGATGAGCCCCCAGCTTGCAGCAGAGCATCAAACCCCACCTTGCCCCAGCAGTGCTGGGAGCAGCTCACACATCACAGCCCCGCAGGCTCAGCTCCCACCAGCCCATCCATCAGAGGAAACACTTGGGCTCGTGACCGGGGAAGTCAAGAGGGTCTCAAGGAAGCTGGAGGTCAACAGAGGTTCAGAAAGCGCCTTTGTTCCCCGAGCAGGAACATGGTGAAGGCTTTAATCTCCTTATTGCTGACAATTACGTTAAAGCTTTTCCTAAGCACATCGGTGTCCCGGCCATCGGCACAGCAGGAGGCTGCAGGCAGCACCACACAGGGCTAAACTCAGCTCTGCCCTTGCTGGAATGGATGGGATGGGATGGGATGGGATGGGATGGGATGGGATGGGATGGGATGGGATGGGATGGGATGGGATGGGATGGGATGGGATGGGATGGGATGGGATGGGATGGGATGGGATGGGATGGGATGGGATGGGATGGGATGGGATGGGATGGGATGGGATGGGATGGGATGGGATGGGATGGGATGGGATGGGAGCCACACCACCCATACATTCTGCAAAAATCCCATCTGAAAGCAGTGAAGCATCATGCCCAGCAAGATGGAGCAAACTCTCCCTGTGATCATCTCCCCACTGGTGCTGGCACACACAGAGACCTGGTCCAGCATCTCCATCTGCAGGACTCAGGTTTCCCCCACAGCAAAGGGGCAAATTAGAAGCACCCCCCCTCAAATGTATCCCACAGCCCTGTCCCAATTATCACACCCACTCCCACAGCCCAGCAAATCTACCACCACCCCTTGTGCCCCCAGAGTAGCCAGCTCAGCATCCCAGGCACCTCACCCCTCCTGCAGTAAACTGCTGCCAGCATTTGCAGAGTTCCCAATCAGGAGGATAGGGCCGGGAAAGCAGGATCCCGGTGTGCAGCTGATTAGCATGGAAATGTATGCGGCTCACAAACAAACCGGGGCCCGTTTAATTAGAGCGGCGCCTTTGATTCACTGCCAGCCTCCTGCATGCACCAGCCCTGGATTATTTTTAGGCAGTTTTACAAAACAAATGTATTTAATTAAGAAAGAGACCCCTGAGCAACCAGAGAGAGATGAGTCCTGCATAGCAGTGAGCAAAGGGGCCGCCCTCTCCCCAGGGATGTGACAACTGGGTTTGCAGACTAACTCTTGGGAGCTCATGGCTTGGCCAAAAACCCCCTGTACCTCCTTCCACAGGACTGAAGAGCCTTCACCATAACCCAAAATGGTCCTGGTATTCACACAGCTTCTCAGCATCCTTTGCTAGACCCCTACACAGACTCTGCTCCCCATCAGCCCCACAATTGGTACACTGTGTGCTGGGGAGCCCAGAGGTGCTAAAGCCTCTGCCTGCCTTTCGTGCAGGGGTATCTTTCTGCCCAGGACCATGTTTGTTCCTACTCCAAGCACATCAGAGGAGGTCAAGCCCCAGACAGTTGCAGTACAGGGTCATGAGGCACCCCTGCCCAGCAGTGTCCCTTGCTCAGTGGTACCCAGCACCACCCCCAAAGCACAACCCTTCCTCCCAGCTCTCAGTTTCTCCCCTACAAAGTCCTTCCCAAGGCACCTCTCTGGAGAAGAGTTAACAAGGAGCACCCCTTCCACTCCCCAGCAAGGCACCCTCTCCCCAGCCCCCCATGGCAAAGTGACAAACGCACCTTTCCAGCCCTTTTACGGCCACAGTTGCAGCACAGAATAATCGATACAATTTTACCCTGGTTCTAAAATAGATCTATGGCTGGATGTCGCTCTGGCAGTAATTTTTAACTAGAGGGGTAATTTCCCCATTACATTATTGCACTGTGCGGTGCTGGGAAAGAGAAAGAGATGTATTAAAAAAACAACAGACATTAAGCACTTCCAGTTAATTTGAGGCTCCAGGAAGAACCTAAAAATACTCTTAGTAGTCAAACGGGGCTGGAACCCAGCCTGACACATGTTAAGATGTTCTGGTGGGGCCATGCACAAACAAGAACCCTTCTCTCTAGCACCACTCCCCCTGTTAAGGATAATCTGTAGGTGTGTTTGGGGAATCAGGAAAAAGAAATTTGGAAGACTTGGAATCAAGGTGTTTTCTGATTGGCCAAAGTGCAGGGCACAGAGGGAGATTGTGAGTTAGCTTACAGTAGGAAAATGCATCCTAACACTCCCCTCCAGCATGAGGAGATCATAGATCATAGAAAGGTTTCGGTAGAAGGAAGCTTGTAGATCATCTAGTTCTAACACCTCTGCTCCAACTCCCTGGTTCCATTTCACCAGGCTGCTCAAAGCCCCATCCAGCCTGGCTTGAACACTCCTGGGGATGGGGCATCCACAACTTCCCTGAGCAAGACAGACCCCAGACTCCCCCCATGCCAGGCAGGACCCAACTGCCCAAGGCACCCACTGCTGTGCAGACAGAGGTGGGAACACAGGATCAGGGCCCTTCCAGCAGGATTAGCCCAGCATGAACCTGCCCATCCTGGCCAGCAGGGTATAGCATGGTGGAGCAGCATGAGGAATGCACAAGGAATGCACAATGAGCCCCCCATCTCCTACAGACACTGGAAGGGGCTGCTTTCCTCCCCCTCCCTGCACCCACAGGGTAGCTGGGAACAGGGAAAGGGGGAGAGGATGCAGTTTAATCAGAACAGACCCCCTCAGAAACACACTCCTTCCTGCCCACCCTGGCTGCCTTCCCACCCAGGGGAAAAGACATTTACCATAAATAAATAAATAAATAAACATATTAACCTTTCTCCTCATCCTGACGCTGATATAATTACCCAATACTAATAATTACTCACACTAATTTCTTGCTCAGGATTCCTGCCCTCGCTCCTGCCTGTCTCAGACTGGCTTCAGGCAGTAACTCAGCAGTGGTGCCTCCTCCCAGGAGCTGCAGGAGCCCCAAGGGGCAGCCAGCTCCCAGGGCTGTGCTGAGGCACAGGAGTGAGGGTCAGCTTGAAGCGCTGCTGCCTTGTTAAGTACATGGGGAAGACCAGAGGCATGAAATTATAAACTCCCTGCTTGGGTGAATCATCTCAAAGCAAGCCCAGGGGCTGCTCTGCCAGAAACACTCCCTCCCCACTCCAACAAGCCCATCCCCACAGGGACAGCACCCAGCAGAACTCCACTCTAAGAGGGGTTTACGACCTGCAGCCCCAGAAGGTGAGAACCCTGTCCAAGGAAGGAGGGAGAGGATGGGGTGCCACACTCCACCTGGTGACCCCGGTGTAATGAGTGACTGCACACTGCACACACCAGCTGGATAGATGCAAAGCCTTCTCCCAAGAGACCCAGAGAGGATTCCTGGGGGTGGCTTTGTCTTGGCTGGAGAAAGGAGCTGCCATCCCATACAAGGCTTTGGGGCAGGCAAGCACATTGCCGTGCTAAGAAACAGCTCCTCCATGGCAGCACAATTCTCCCCTGGGCAAGGTGCCCTTCACTTGCCCAGGTGAGGAGGCACTTCCTCACTGCCATAATCACTGCTGATCAGCCAACTACCAGAAAAATCTCCCAACATCTTTGTGGCACCAGCAAAGGGCACGAGGCAGAGAGGAGCATCTCCCCAGAGCCGAGTTTTGGAAAGACAGGCAGTGAGAGGAACATGGGGCAGCAGCCATGACCTGGCACCCACCCAGTGCTGGCAGAGGGTCCAGAGGAGGATGGCACTGGAGGACAGGGCTTTACAGCTCAGTCTGGGCCAGGGACACCAGGTGGAGAGGGAGGAAGCACAGCCAGAGAGGGAAGGCAGCTGCAGACATGCCAAGGCTGCTTTTGGATTTAACACATGCCAGCAGAGATCTGTGCAGGGTCTGAGAGATGTTAGGGTGGGCCACTGGCTCCTCACAGGACCAAAATCACATTTCTGGGGACCCAGGGAGAAGGTCCCCAAGAGACCCAATCTCACACTTAGGGGACACCCCTAAGCCCAGCACCAGGCAGAGGGGGCTCGTCACTGCCCTACAGCCAGTCTCCCCACAGGCCCCCCACCCCAGCCCTACATCCCCCCAGCTCCAGGCTCCCCAGCCTCCATCCCTGCTCCCAGGCAGCCCCCCCAGACCCCTCCTCTGGGCAGGAGAAGTGCTCAGGCAGGCTTTGTACTCTTATCTGTGCAGGGCTGTGATTAATTCGCAGCGGCTGGCAGCAGCTACAAGAGGAGGGCGCTTTTGCCCGCCTGCCACACTTCAAAGGCAGAGACTTATCTGCCTGAAACACACTCGGCAGCCTTTTCACGGGGACCCTTCCCAGTTCCACGGGGCTCGCACGGCGCTGACAGGCAACGCCAAAGAAAGGCTTATTTATGGGAGTGCATTTCAAAGCCTCCCCTCTTCCCTCTCAACACACGCTGAGGGAAGCAGAGAGTTCCCCAGCCCCAAGGATCCCCACTGGGGGCAGGGATTAAACAAGACATGGCTGGGAGGAGAGGATGCTGGAAAGAGGAGCCTGCCCTACCTGTGCCCATGTCCTGCCCTGTCATCTCACCAGGGAGCAGCTCTGTAGCACACAGCTGAGCTGGGAGGAAGAAGATGCTTTGTCATGGGTGGAGGGCAGAGTGCAGACCCAGGAGTGAAACCTTCCCCTCCCAAGGCCATTGGTGCTCACAGCTCAGGCATCATGAAAGCCCCAGGCTCCTACACCCCAACCAGCAGCACATGTCCCCTCCCTGAGAGCAGAGCCATGTGAACACCCCCAGCACTCTGCTTTGATTCTGGCAGCATCCACCCAAAAAGCATAGGATAGGCCAAACACAACCAGAAGAGGAGTGGGTCCTGGCAGAGCCCCTGCAAGCCATGGGGCCACCTCCTAGAGGCAACAGAGGGCCTGGCCACACAGGGTAGAGGTGACAGCTGCTGCAGAGTGTCACACAACACCCTGCTGACAAGCCTACAGCTGGAAAAGGCACATCCCATGTCCAGGGGGCTCACAGGCAAAGCGATGGCCTTGGGGGGTCAGCCTGCACAGCCCCTCTTGGCACATGGCCTGGGATCATCCCAAGGCAGTAAGACAGTGTGGGGACAGGGACACCAGCTGCTCCTCCACGTGCCTTCCCCCAGGACAAGCAGCTGCCATGCACATGCCCCTCTCCAGTTTCCAAAGGGAGGGAAAGGGTTTAAATCAAATTTCTGAATCAGCTGCTCCAAGGAGACACACTCTCTTCTTTCCTTCACCCAGAAAGGTGCAGCAAAAGGCAGGGACAGGAGCAGCTGCAGGGCATCATCTGTCCCATGGACACAGCCTGGGACACTGGCATGCTGGGGTCAAGAGCAGGGAGGTCAAGGCAAGGGCTCCTGCTCCCTCCCACCAAACTCTGGTGTCCAAGGGGGCTTGCCAGAGGATTTTCCCCTGGTTTTGCTCAGATAACCAGGAAATTGCCATTAGGAGTGCCTCAGCCACACTTTACCAGGGCTACCCTCACGGGTGCTCTGTGCCACGGGGCAGGAGCTACACACCCAGTGGAAGGGTAGGGACAGCCAGCAGCAGGGCCATGGGCAGGGCTGTGGGGATGCATCCTGCAGGGGCTTGTCCCAGGCCTGATGACAGGATGGGCCCCACAGAAACATCCCAGCTATGCAGGGCAGGCTGGCAGCAACACCCCAGCTCCCATTCCTCCCCAGCTGGGTGGCCAGACACCTTCCCTTCCCTGCCACCCCTGCCACCCCAGCAGCTGCCTGTGCAGGAATGCACCAGGATCACACACACACCTCCTGCCAGAACCAGGCAGCTGCAGGCTGCTCTAATCTGGCAGGGCTGGGTCCTGTCCTCTCCCCCTCCTCTGCAAGGGAAGGTTTCACTGATGGCTCTCACAGGGCTGGGATGCTCCTGCCTCTCCCCTAACCTGCCAAGGAGCAAGGCAAGCTGTTTCTGATTCTGATTCCATTCAGTGAAACCCATTCACTTGATAAACATGAGGCTTTTATCCTGGGCCCAACATCACCCCGAGTTGGAGAATATTGGTAATTTAATCATATTAGTACAATAAAGAAAAAAAAAAAAAAAAAGATACTTAATCTAAATCAGTGCTCAAATGCTCAGCAACAAATCCAGCACCTCACCAACACTGGCAGATGTGACACAGGTTGACCCAGCTGGTTTTGAAGCATGTGTTACTGCCAGTGTGCAATCCCCAGGCAGGATCCTGAGTTCAGCCATGTGGGCTGAGGACAGACACACTCACTGCACCTCTCTGGGAAGCAAAGTGGGAACTGGGTGAAGCACTGGGGTTTGCCATAGGAAAGAGAAGAGAGAAGGAGGCAGGGCAGCAACCCTGCTCAGCAGGCCCCCAAAATGCAGCAACACCTTCCACAAAACTTCTCCACTGCCTTTCCTTTCATTTCAACCCATTTCCATCTTTTCCTCTTGTTCAGCCACCCACACAAGTGGTGCTCCACCATGATAAGTGGGCTCAGCACAGCCAGTTACACCAGCACCAGCCCACGTGGCACAGTATAGGACTGACCAGTTCCATGCTCACCATCTGCAAACCTTCCCAAAATCTCTCCTGACCAGCTCTGCCAGCACTGCTTCATCAGCAGGATGGGAAGTACAGCCTAACACACTGCTCCAGCAATTTTGACAGAATTAAGACACTGTCAGAAAAATCCTTCCCATCTTTCTGGGCCAAAACTGAACTGCTGGAAAGAGGGAGCAAGTGCCAGGATAATGCACAGGAGAAGCACCTTTGGCAGAGTCAAACCCAGGTGCAGGAGGGAATGATGGATGGTGAAGTCACTATTAAGTGGTAGGAGGAATCACTGGCTCCCAGTGGGAGCCACACAATGTGTGATGGGTTAAGGCAGTTGCCCCACTTTCATCCCAAATAAAGCCCTAAATCCCATCCCCATCCCTGCCAGCCCCCAGCCCCACATCCCACAGCAGCTCCAGCAGTCTTGAGCCATTGATTTCTCAGCTTTGCCCTTCAAAACCCTCTTGGCTCAGAGCCCAGTTCATATCGTCTAGTCACTCAGGAGCAAAATATCTCTATTATTATTGCAATTATTTCCCAATCAGCATTGCTCAGGGCTGAGGCCATCAGAGGGGGCCCCCAACAAGCAAATCAATGGGCAGGCACTGCCCTGGGGCTGCCAGGGCCCAGGCAGGAGGCACTGGCAGCTGTAGAGTGGTACAAGGGACAGGGGATGGAGACCCCAGGGACTCCTCCATGCCATGCTGTGACCTGGCAAGGTGGCAATCTTTGCTGACACTCAGCCAAGCAACAGTGAGGCAACTTAACCTCTGCACAGAGCGTGTGTGCAGCCACCAGCCCTGCAGGAGCTGGATGCTGCACAAGGGCTCTGCCCCCCAGGCTAAAGAGAACTGACAGGAATTCCAGGCTGTCCCTGGGGGCCGCACAGCAGCTGCCAGGGCATCAGCTCCCTGGGGAGGAGCAACAGAATATCTCAGTTATGCTTCTAGCCACACAGTGCCTGTGCCCATTCCAGCCAAAATACCCAGTGAAACCCCAGCACCACACCCAAACAAAGAAATGTCCCTTGCAAGGGAGAGGAGCACAGGCAGGTGAGACAATCCTGCTCTTTTCTCAAGGCTTGGAAAGAAAGGAGCTCTGGAGGTAGGAAAGCCCAGTAACAGATGGAGAATGAATTTTAGCCTTGCAAAATGGAAGGTAAGGGCAGGAAGAACACAAAGCAAAATGTGACAGGGAACTCCTCTCTGCATCCCACTGTTCTTCTTCATGCAAAAATAAAGCCCTGGGTGACAGCAGTGAAGGGCAGAGCACATCACAGAAATACTGGATTATTTTTCCTCTTGTTCATTAATTACTGCAGGCATCCCAAGAGTCCCAGCAGGCCCCAGGCATGAAAGGCATGAATGAAGCCATGGCAATGTGTCACCCTCCAGCTCCCACAGGAGCCAGACTGCATGTGACCAGCCTGGGGCGAGTTAATACCTAAACCCTCCAGAGAAGGCCCTGGGGAGAAAGCTCTCACCTGAAGGACTCAATACTGAGTTTTCAAAGCAAAAGCCATTTCTTCCACTGGCTCCAAGGCACTGGCTCCTCCAGAGACCACATGGGGACCAGCCCAAACCCTTGGCTACTGGTCCCCAAAACACACAGCCCATCACAGCAAGCAGAGCAGACCCAGAGACTCCATCCCCAGCCTCTCCATAGCTTAGAATTTGCTATTTATTCTGCAAATTCAAAATATTTACCTCTTAATGAGCTGTTGTTCAGCTCAACATAGCACCATAAAGCTTCTTTCCTGAGCTTTCCCTCAGCTTCTGCCCAGATATGCAACCAGACCAAGATAACCCCAAAATTAATGCCAAAGGCTCAATCCACCACTCCCACCACTCCCACCATCCTGGAACATGGAGCAATGATCAGGCAAAGTCTCTGCCTGTGGCCAGGGGCTCAAAGCCTCGCTGAAAACAGCAGTGGGACTGAAATGGGACTGCCTCATTTCCAGAAAGTCAGGGAGGGGGTAACAGGCCCTCACCAGGGACATGTCAGGGAGGAAGTATGAGCTCCAGGGCTGCAGCACAGCTGGAGATCAGCTGGATCCCTCCTCCCCTCCCTCTCGGCTCCAGGAAAATAGCTGTTTCCTTCCTGGTCCCTAAACAGCACAGCAGTGAGAGAAGAGCTGCCTGAGGACGAGGCAGGGGCTGCTGGCCCTGCAAACAGAGGAGCCTGTGGCAGGAAAAGCCAGAGGAGGCTGTAGAGGGACACACCCCAAGGGGGGAGCTGTTTCAGTGCACTCCCCCTGGTCAGCTCCCCTCCCACCCAGTGCTCACCCCAGCAGCCCCACACGGCACCAGTCAGCCCCTGGTTCAGGGGGGCTGCCTGTGCAGGCACAATGGCTCGTGTCTGGATTTACCCATCCATCACACTCCAACACCTTCTGCACCCCCATCTCAGCCCCCCACTCATTCAGCTTCAACCACATAAGTGCACCAGCCACTATTTCCACAGCATGAGAGCCAAAAGCCATTTCCTGCAGCAGGGTGACTATAAAAGGAACAAAATCCACTGCACATTCACCTCCACACAGGGAGAAGGACAATGCCAATGGCGTGGGGGGTTCAGCTTCACCCATTTAACACCAGCTTTGATCCCTTCCTACCCATCACTCCTCATTTTACTGCAGCTCTGGGCTGTCCTGGTGTTTTATCTCCATGGACAAATCACACCAGACTGCCCAGGAGAAGCTGATAAGCAATAAACAACCAGGGTCTAAATATTGTAGGGCACAGTGACATTAAATATTGAGAGCACAGGAAGCAGGACTGAGCATGCAGAATCTCTTACAGATTCAATGACAAAAATCATAGATTGCATGATGGACTCTATGAGAATGCAACCCATGTCATCAGGAGAAGACAGAAAGTTACAGCCACACTTCTTGTTAACCTTTTCTGATCAACAGCTCAACACACCAAGATGAAAACTCCAGGTCCTGCCTTTCCTCATAAAACAGTTCCTGCTCCAAGCACAAACACTTCCAAGATTAGAGAAGAAATCCTCCAACATTCCATGGCCAGTGATCCTGGTGATAACAGCCAGCTAAGCCTGGCTTCACACTGAGCACACCAGAGTGCCTGCAAATATTTTGCTTGAAGGAGACTTACACCCTCTCACTCACTCCAGGTTGAGCTCTTGATCCTAAATTCCCATATATTCCTTTTTGCTCCCATTTTATAATTTCATTCTCATACTCTAAACTTCTGGTCCTCCTGCACCATTTCAAATGCAGAGAGTCACATCCCTGTCTACACTAGATCCTTCTATGCATTTCCAAAAAGCCAAGGGAAAGCTATGGAGCCATGGCTCCCCACCAGGCAGAACTCAGAGCAAAGAAAACCACTTGTCTGCAGTAGGCTCCCTGTTCAAAACCAGGATGGAAATTAGGCTCTTCAGTCTGTGCATCAGAGCAATTTTGAAGGAGAGATTGAGAAGATTTTAAATATAGATATTGCTTTCCCTAAGGAAGCTGCTCAAGATATTTAAGAGCTCAGGTTTTACACAGCACGGATTTCCTTTGGAACCAATGCAGAACTCCCTGCTCTGCCTCTGCAGGCAGCAATCCCTCTGCAGGCTCTGGGGAGCACAGGATCCTGCTGGCCAACACAGAGCTCATCCCAGACCACAGGGTGGTATGGCCACATTTCACCCAGGGGGGCTGGAGCCCACCCTGAGCTTTCCTGGTGTGATAGCACTCAGCCACAAATCATTGTGACCTCAGCTCTGGCAGGACTGTGCAATGGGAAATGAAGAGCCTGGTTGTCTCCTTAACAAATTCCTCCTGGGAATGCAGGGCTGCTCTCTGAAAGCCTGGCTCTTGCTAAGACCAGACCACATGCCACATTCAAAACTAAGTTCTCAGAAGATCTTCAAGGATCACCTACCACTCTCTCCACCATTCCCAGGGCTTACAGGGGATCTCAAGTGGAGCTGCTACCCACCAGGATTTGCCAGCACCTTGGGCATGGAGCATTCTCACACAGGAATGCAGTTGACACTTGGCAGCCTGGAGAGAGCTGGGCCAGAGTCAGGAATAGCTGGACCTTACCAGCCTGGTGCTGGAGGGAAAAAAGATGAGGACAGCAGACAGCACCCGGATAAACACCTTTATCCCGAGATGCAGCCCTGGCAGGCACCCATCACATACCTGAATATCTGTAAAGGGAGGCCAAGGGGTGGGAAATGATGTTAATTAAAGTTTTAATTACTGTAACCAAACGAGTAGTATAATTACTTTATTCTCACAGAGACTTCAAACTGATTAAGGACCACGTGCACAGTCTTCGGGTTGATGCGGTTTTTAATTAAACGTGCCATGGAAGATGGTGAGGGGTGGGCAGGACGATGGCTCAGCCCTTCCTGGACCTCCAGGGACCCCATGTGAGGCTGGCAGAGACACATGGGTCAGCAGCAGCCAGTGCCAAAGGCAGCTGCTCTGGGAAGACTGAAGCTGTGGGGTGCACACTGGTTTCTTGCAGGAATAGCTCCTCTCCTATCCATCAGCCCTCAGCTTCACATTCCCCCAAAACATCTACCTTTACAAACATTTCCAAAACAGCCCCACATGGGCACTGAAAATATTAATAAACTGGTGCTGCCAACTGGAGGGAATGATTAAAAAACAATTTTGCAAAGGTATCCTTTTCAAATAATAATAATACTAAAAGACAAAGCAATAGAAATTAAATTCCCAGTCCCCTACCTCAAATAAATAGTATCAGAATTTGAAATGAGACATAATTACCCCGGCAAGGTTAAAGCCGCTAATGCACACGGAATACAGAATCACCATCCATCATAATCATATCTCATATCACAGCCATTATTTATAATTAGGAGGCACAGTTTAAAAAACACATAAAGACGCCCATGCAATGCAGTAATTCTTCTGTTATTGCTCCTGGAGGGCCAATCCTGCTCCGATTTGTGGAGTTCAGGATCAGGCAAAAGTAATTCCCTAAAAGTCATTTCCAAAGATCTCCTCTCATGGAAGGGGAACCCACCTCAGCCCACCTGCAAGCCATGCTGGCAGCAGCAGGGCACATCCAGGCTGCACTGGGTTCCTCCCAGACATTTCTAACCCACATGGGTTCACAAAGCATCCAGACATGAATTTACAATTTTTTTCCCCAAATGTCAGTGCAGGAAGAGTGGAGCTGAGCAGACAGCAGAGCCACAGCCTGGCTCAGCAAGGCAGGGACATGCAGGACTGGTGAGCTTTGCCTGAGCTTTCTCCTCAGCTGGATCGTTGGGGGCTTTTTACCTATTTTCAAAACCACAGAACGAGTTATAACAAGAGCTGGGAAAACCAAAAGCTAACCCCAGAGCTGCTGAAAGCTGCCCTCCTTTGAAGCATGGGCTTTGCAGTGTGCCCCCGTGCCCCAGTGAAATATTAACAAGCTTCCGGGGGAGCAGGAGGAAATTACGCTTAATATATTCTGGGGAAGTCTGCAGACAGAAGTGGCTGAGCAGCAGAGCCTGGCTCTGGAGGGACCTGCCTCCAAATCCCCTCTCCTGCAGCAACAAGGAGCAGCCAGTCTGCAGCCCTGCAGGGACATGCAGCAGCTCCACTGCACACACAGGCTCTGAGCAAAGCCTCACCCAGAAAAGCACAAAGCCCTGTTCCTAAAGCACAAACCCATGGAAATGGTGAGGTACAGAGCTGGTTCTGAGCCCCAAGAGTCTGGGAGAAGGGGATTTACACCCTTTGGTGACAAAACAGAAGGCAACAGTGGTTGGAGACAGTGTCCTGGGAACATAGAGCTGTGATGGCAGAGGTGACAAAAAAAGCCCGGGAATGAAAGATGCATGAACATATGTGTGTAAATCTAAGGAACAGTGTTTTTGTGGATGGAAAAGCAAGCTGGGATAAGGACAGGGAAGAGCTGAGGCTCAAGTCTCAGGCTCAAGCAGCCCCAAGAAGGAGCTCAATCCTCTGCAAGCCAAAGCCAGCTCTCCCCACCAGTCTCATGACTCTTACTCACAGCAGAGCTGCACTTTCTCAGAAGTTGCATTAAGCTGTAAAACAAGAAAAAAATAACAAGGAAGGAAAAAAAAAAAAAAAGCCAGCTTGCAGATACAAACACACCCCCCAGAACCCAAAAAACACTTTTCAAATTAAAGTTGCTGTAAAGTGAGTAAAACCTCAGCAAAGTTTTCAGCCCACATCCCATTACTGGAGGTGCACTCCTGCAGCACAAGAGGACAACAGGCATGGGGAATAGTTGGAAGAAGGGCACAGCCAGAAAGAAGGGCTCTGTGCAGAGCAGCACCACCTGACTGCCACCATGAAATGGGAGAAATAAGCCTTTTTGGGGTGCAGACACTGTGCCCACCTGGCAATCAGCTCTCTGGGGCAGGCTGTCTTCTTGCATGGTGTGCAGCAGCCTATGCACCTCCTAGGGAGTGAGGACTGACCTCCAGGGCTGCATGTAGGGGATGTGGGCACCTCTTGGGCCTGCCCTGAGCAAGTTCCAGCCAGCATACTGCCCAGCAGGGCAAGGACCTGCAGGCTTGCAGGAATCTGTAAGTTTGGGGAAGACCATTTTGGGAATGCCAGAGAGGAGACACTCTCGACAGGACTGGAGGAGGACTACTGCAAAGTCAAAGGAGAGTGGGTCATCCCCCTGCAGCCAATGCTTCCCCAAGCCCTGAAATGGTCATCAGCAGATAATCAGGCTCTGTCTGACATCCCTGAACCATTTCAGCCCCAATAGCACACACCACAAGGACTTTTAACATCAGTGGAGGCTGAGATTACTGCAAGCAAAAGAAGCAGAGGGAGGAGGAGGTGTTTTGCAGACTTGGGCAGAGGATCACTATTTGCCCATCCAAGTGCTGAAAACTAATCCCCCCTTCCCCCTTCTTATCCCATTGAAAACTTGACAGAACCTCCTAGCGCTTTGCAGTTGAAATTGGCAGGTCTTAAATTAATTGACTGCAATTTTACACAACAACATGTTTAGCTGTGAGCTGGCCCGCAGCCCGCTTGGCTCGCCACTGCTCCCCAGACACTTTTCAAGCAACCTCCAAAACTTCATAACACATCGAAGGCGAGGTGAGCAGGCTGCCAACGTGACCCTGTCCCTGCCAAAAGCCAGCCCTGCCTCCCCTCGCCCCCACCCCGACCCTGCTCCAGCTCCTCCGGTGTTTTCCCTCCCTCTCGTTAATGGCTCGTTAAATTATTCTTGTCATCTCCGAGGGTTTTTGCTCCTCCAAACGCTGAGGAGCGCGGGGCGGGCTGGGTTACGGGCCCGCTGCTTTGCCATGGAAACGGCAGCCATGGGACCGATGCACGCAACAGGAGTGAGAAAAGTCAGGGTGGTTTTTTTATTTCAATCCACCCTGACGCATTCCTGTTCTCCTTCTGCTTAATACCCCGAAGGACAAAACCTAAAGCAAAAGATGATGATGCAGTGGCAGGTTTGTGATGTCCCCATCCAGGACCGAGTATTTGGGGTAATGCAAAAATACACAACCCCAGCGCCCAGAAACAAGAAGACGCCTGCAACTCACCTCCCACCCACCCAAAAAACCACCATGCTCCTCTTAGGAGAGGGTCTGGGGGGGCACCATGTGCAGCCTGCCTGCAACTGAGCCCCCAGAATTCGGGGCTGGCCCCAGCTCGAGGTCTCCCAGCCTTTGTGCAGCTCCCTCGAGACGCTGCTGCTGGCTCGGCCAAGCACCCCAGTGATGAGTCAGCCCCAGCTCCCAGCCCTAATGTAATCCCAGAGCTGGCAGGCGGCTTTCCAGGCCATGTCCACAGCATGAAAGGCGAACTCTCACTGCACTGCTGGGTCGAGGGTTGGAGGAGGAGAGGGGAGGATTGCTCCGGCTCTGCCGAGGACTTGGGTCGAGCAGCTGATGCTCTGCAAAAGCCAAACTGGGGGTGGGTTGTTTGTGTGATTTCATTGCTTGAACAAACAGAAACATCCTGTATGTGATTAAGAGCCTTTATGAAAAACACACCAGCACTGAACCCCGCAGCTGGGACCAAAGGTATGGCTGTGGCTGGAAGGCAGCACGCAGCAGGGCTCGGCCGCTCCGGGGTGAGCAGAGCTGCCTGGCAGGTTCACACAGCCACAGCACCCCAGGGACATTTCAGCCCATGCACAGAAACAGACATCCCCCACTAGGAAATCACCTCGCCCATAAAATGTCAGTTTTTCCATGCCAAGCTCCCCAAGCTGTAGGGAGCAAGAGGCACAGCAGGGTTACCGACAGCCCACAAGCCGCAGGCGATGGCTGCTCCGGGAGAGGCAGCCAAGGCTCTAACATCACTCTGAAGCTTTCATTCTTTCCTTTATCACCTTCTGCCCCGGGATATCAAAGCACTCCACACTCGGATCGCTCCTCCTTTTGGCTGCAGGCATCACCACCCCCGGCTGGCACAGGGAAGAACTGGGCAGTGCAGGCAGGATAAGGGAACTGACCACAATCCACCAGCACCTCCCTTCCCCTCCCCAATGAAGGGAGAGCTCCAGCTCCTGCCAAAACCAGGACTTGCCTGGACTTGTGCAGCCATCACCTCCACAGCCCCTGCTCTCCACTCCAACAGAGCTGCCTCGAGGGAGCCACGCCAGGAAAACACATGCTTTTGTTTAAGGAGCACAAGCTGAGCAGGAAAAAAAAAAAGCACTTAAATGTTATACATACACCGAAAAAAAAAAAAAAAGAAAAAAAAAAAGAAAATTGAAGTTTTGTAGTTGTTTCTCTTTGGCAAGGTTCAAAATAGGATAAGGCTTTTGTTTTGCTGGGAGGCTTTAAAAAAAGTGTATTTTATCCAAGCTATCCTTGAAACATTCTTGACATTTATTACCAGAAACTTTTCCTCCAATTAATTGCCTCTATACAACTATCATTTTCCTGATGAAAAACAACACCAGAAACTCGCAAGCTATTTAAAAAACGTTTGCTCTCTCTCCGTTTCTCCCTGGTCTTGAACATAAACTGAATTAGGGAGGTTAGAGGGGTCAAAAAAAACAGTTTTGACTCAACAGCCTTGACCAGTGTGAGCTGCCACCCATGGCAGGGACACTGAGGGCAAAACTTGGAGCTCAGATACTGCAAAAATACCTCTGGTCCTCAGGTATGAGATGTCACCTCTGGCTCCAACTCATTAATGCACAGTGAGCCAAGTCTCAGCCCATGAAAAATCACGTACTTGGAGATTTGGGATGGGTTTGTAGCCAAGGCTTTCACAGCACAATGGTGAGGATGCTCACACAAGTGACAGCACGTGAAAGGGGGAACCAAAGCCAAACACAGGAGAGTGGAGATTCTTCCATCCCAGGAGGGAGGGCAGATAAAGTCTTGGGGAGTATCAGAGCTGTTTGGATGCTCTTCATCACTTACATTTCCAAAATAAAGCCCAGTCTCATTTCAGTATCCCAGATTAGCAGGCAATGGGCAAAGACAACCTTGGCTGCATGAGGTCTGGAGGGATGAGGCTGCAGAAGGGAAGGCAAGTGGAGATGCTGGACTCCATGAAGGGTGGACACAGATGTGCTCCATCTCTGGGGTAAGGGGATAAAGAGCAGGGGACATGCTAAAGCAGCACATCCAGCAGGGACCACAGGTGGTGGGTAACAACCCAGGTTGTGCCAGCCCTGCCACAGCCTCCAGCCAGAAATGCTGATGCTGCCAAACAACTGAGTTACCACGATCTAAGCAGCACACCTGCAGATGGGCAGCAGCATCACACTGCCACATGGTGTGCCCTCAGCCACCAAGGTGAAACACACCTTGAAGCTCAAGCAAGCATATTTACCCCTCCCCATTTCCTGCTCCTCCATCTCCACGCCAAAGGCAGTAATTTTTTGCCCTCTTTTAAAATAAGAAGCCACTGGAGGAAGAAGCCAAAGCTCACACATCCTGCATCGAAGCTGACTCATCCCCCTGGGAGAGCCCAGGAATCTCATTCCCAGGTTATGTGCTCCAGCCACAGGCTCACACTTTCCCACTGGCAGATTCAAGGAGGGAAGGAGAGGCAGGAAGGAAACCCCCAGCTGAGACAGGGAGTGTTTATCTCACCTACTGGAAACACATCTTTAATTTTAAACGTTGAGTGTAAAAACAATATCCCTTGAGGCTCATAAACATACCAGAAACACAGAGAGCAGAGAGCAACACAGAGTAATCCTGGAGAAATAAAGGGGGGGTTCAGTTTGGGAAGCTCCCATCCCTCACACAGGGTGGGGATCAGCTGGCATGAGCCATGCATGCAAGATGCAGTTTTCATGGGTTTGGGTATTTCTAAATGACTTTGCTTAGGTCTCAAAGAAACCATCACAAGCATCACCCTCCCCCAGGAAACCAGGGGTGGTGGCAGTAAGCCCAACCCAATCCAGTGTTCCCATCCAGGGGGCAGAGGCTGCTCCCCTCCCTCAAGGAAGCTGCCAGTACTAGATGGCTCCAAGGTCCCCCATCCCAACAGCCCCACCAGGGATGCTGAGCATTTCTGTGTGGCTGTCACCAAGACACCCACTTTCCTTAACTAATTACAGATGAAATCACCCTGGCCAAGACACAGACCTATTTCTGGAAACTTTCAAAGAAAAATAAATACATATGTAGAAAGAGAGAGAGACATGGGTGCACACATCAAACTGCATCATATTTTCCCCCATTATTTTTTTCAGTTGCATTCTGCTCAATAACTACCAATTAATTTTTGACCACTTTTAACAGAAAGCAAAAAGTCAGGGGAACCAGAGAACAGCCAGGTGCTGACTCAGCCTCCAAGATCAGCAGGACTGCAAACTGCTCTACAGACCTCAAGTTTGCCCACAAGCACCTCTGCTGAGCCTAAAATCCAAACTCAGAAAGATTTTTCAGTTTTAAGGCCTGCTTGGGAGGAGCATCAGCAGCGATACGAGTTTGGTGGAGCTCAGGTTTTGATTGAGGTTGCTGCTGGAAGGTTGGGAGGATGCAAGAGGGACAGGAAGGACTGTACCTGAGAAAAGCCCAGCTGGATACACATGGATACTGTGTCCTTCAAGGTGGGAAACATGACATGGAGTTCTCCAGGGAAGTGACAGGGTGTGCCTGCCCTCCGCCCTGAGCTCCACTAAAGAGCAGCCACACCAAAACCTTATGTACATTAAACATCTTCACCTGTCACTAGTCCAGCTCCCACTCCCACAGCTCCAGAGGTCCATCATATCCAGCAAGGACTACAAGCTGTCCCCAGAAAAGCAAGGAAAGCCCTTACCTTGGGAGCTGCCTGCCCAGGGAGCAGCATTACCAGCACTATAAAAGCCTCCAGCTAAAGCAGCGCCAGGTTTGCTCTGTGGATGCTGGCACATAATTAAGATCTACAGGGCTCTGTCAATCAAGGGGAGAAAGAAACAGCAGGGAACCCTCTCCTGGGACACAGCAGAAGCCCACGCATTGCTGGTGCCAGGATGCCCAAGGGATGCTGGTGGGATGGCACAAATCCAATCCACCCCTGGAGGAAGCAGCCAGTCCCTCCACCCTCCAAACTGGCTCTTCTCACCTGCTTTTATGAACTGTAATCCCCCCAAAGCCAAGCCTGTGCTCTCCCAGTGCAGCATAATTCCTAATTCTTGCTCCAAAGGGAACAGCCTCTTAACAGCCCATGGGATACTGCAATGCATGGGAGATGGGGTACAGGGTTTGAGGCTTCAATCTGGTGCACTAAAGAGTCAGGGAGAGCAAAGAACCTTTCCAGGGCTCCAGACACAGAAGGAAAAGTCCAAAGAAAGCAGAGGCAGAAGAGGACAAGTCCCCTCCTGCTCCAAAACATTCTCATCAACACTTCCCTTCAGGCCAAACCACGGAGCTTGGACCCACCAGCTCCCAGCCCACGCTGCAGCAGCATCAGGGAGCAGCATGGGAAAGCTGCAGCACCAGAGCACACAGCCTGGAGGGCAGTGGGACAACCCTCCTCGTTCACCCTGGAGCACCAACCTTTCCCAGCCTGTTCCCAAAGAGGGACTGCCCAGCAGTGGGGAGCAGCATCCCCACTACTCCAGAGCCACGCACAGCCACGCTGGAGCACAAATTGCTTCATTAAATGTCATCGCATTAAGCCAGTTTCATGAATTTAACATTGTCCCCGGACTATTGTTTGCCTGAAAATTAAATTATGGCAACATTTGTTGTTTCAACGAGTCTGTCTGCCAGGGACAGGGCTGGAGGAGGAAATTCAACTTCAGCAGTCGGGCTCCTGTGGACATGTAGCTTCAGTGAAGATGGACAACACAGCCACAGCTTCCTTCAGAGGGGTGGGAGAAGGGAAGAATCAAGCCCACATGTTGTTTCAACAAAAGCAAACCGTGCCAGAAGTGGAGATTTGAGCCAAGCTGCCTGGAAAGGGAAACTATCTCTGTTTTGGTGCAAATAAAGGCTCTGCTCAGCCCCAGCAGCCACTGGCCAGCACAGAAAAGCATCACCCCATATCTCTCAAGGCACCATGGACCCTGGCTGCCTCCACACAAGGAGCCCAGGTTGGCAGTCCAGGGCTTTTTGATCTAGCCAGATTACAAAGCTTTGCCGCATACAGGAACACTCTGAGAAATTTCTCATTTATTCTTCCTTTTCCCTAGAGCAGCTCCTCTCTGCAGTATCAGAAACAAAGGTGACAACCTTTCGCTTTGTAAAGAAAACCACCAAACGAGGCGGACTATAAATAGCACCCAAAACTGACCTGCATCCCCAGCCAAGGGGAATGAAATGAAGACAAGTGAACGAACAGCTTCAAGGTCAGAGAGACTTTTTTATTTCCCCTTCATTCAAGGACTGGTAATTTTTATCCACGCAGGAGAGCAATCCAAAATACATCATTAGGGTTGTAGCTAATAAAAACCACACTGGGTTTTTTCAGCCCAGCGTTGTTTCCTTTGCCCATACAGGGATTATGGTGGGAGGGAGCTGCTTTCCCCAGCACCTGCTCTACCAGCAGAACCCCTCCTTGCATCCCAGACCTGAGCACCCTGGTCATGCCAGATCTGTCCCAGCACAAAGCTACAGTGCTGCCCTTAAGAGCACAAAGCGTGGGCAAATTAAAGCACTATCACATTATCCTGCTTTTCTCTACCAGACTGTAGGGATGCTCCCCACCACTTCAGCCCATTCTCTGTCTGCAGACAGCCGGCTTGTCACACAGCACTGGCTCTCTTCCTTCCCTCCAGCTGCTAAATGGCATTAAAAGAACTAAGCATCCATTAAATAAAACTTTCCCACTTGCTTCCCATGTAGACAATTGCTCTCACTGCCACAGGGAGGTTTCATGCTGGCAGCTGGTCCATGGGTACACAAAGAGCAGGGAGGTGCCAGGATCAGCTCTGGTAGCACAGGTCATCCAGGGAAAGCACTAGAGAGAAACAGGGACCTTGTCCCAGGGGTCTGCACTCTCACCACCACTCAGCACCCACTCCAGCTCCTCTATTCCTATTTCACCCCACAATGCCAACCCCATGGGGCACCTTTCTGCTGCCTTCCCCATCGGTATCAGCCTGCCATTAGCATCCTTTCTCCTGTTCCACTTCAGAAAAGCCTGTAATTAACAAGGGAAGGGGACAACAAGAGGCCAAACAGCAGCACTTCCAAGCAGACTGGAACTGATACCATCCCCACCTGGACTTGGAGACAAATGACCACCCATGTATCAAAGTCTCAGAGATGGATTACAGGATCCAGCAGCCACTAAGGGGCAGCTGGAGTCCACATCCTGCATCCCCAAGTGCCATACCATACCTTCACCTTGCTCTTGATCTGTGATGGATTTTCCTCCCAGCCCAGACGGGAAAAGCAGGGAGGTCAGCTCATGGGGATGTCTGACCTGCCCTGCAGTCATGCCTCTACCTGAGGAACAACAGAGACCCAGAGAACGCTGAAGCTGCCTGAGCTCCTGCTAAGCACACATCCTCCCTGCTCCAGCAGGCCAGGGGCTGAGGGCAAATTCCTCAGGCACCATTAAATCTGGGTTAATGGGCCTGCACAAAGGCAAAGCAGGACACCAGCACTGCCCCTTCACACCAGGCATACCGACAGTCCCTGCCTCCCAAACCACTGCCTTCCTGATGAGCCAAGCCATCAGCCCTTGCTGCCTTGGGTGGGAGCTTGGGGCCATTCTCCCACCTAGAAAGCCAAAATTAGTCAGTGTTTGTGAAAGTTAGCTAGTGAATAGGCACAATGGCTCTGACAGGAGGGATCCAACAGAGCTGGGCCCTCCCACCTCATTTCCATTTTAATGGGGTGGCTTTTCCCCCTGCCCTGCCCCCTTGGGGCCACCACAGAGGTCCCCAGCAGGAGGCACAGTCCAAAGCAAGAGTCGTGTTCCCGCTCTTCCCAGCAGAATAGAGGTCGCAGACAGGGGCCACATCCCTGCATTCAGCAACAGAGAGATGCAGAAGAAAACACTCATCAGCTTCACGCTTCAGCGAGCAAACCAACCCCACCAGCTAGGAAGGAAAACCTACTGCTCACTGCTGGCACTGCATGCCCCCAGCCTGCCCACACACCCCCCCTTTTCCTAACCACAGCCCCCAATAAGTGTGACCCAAACATTTACTGGAACTCAGTATCCCCATCAACAATCCCAAAGATCTCTCATCTGCCTTGTTCTCCCAGCACTGCAAAGCCATGGTCACCAATTCCTCGCACAGCCCTGCAAAAACAGGGGCAGGACCAGCGAGGCACACAGTCACAAACGCTCACAAGCCTCTTGCTTTTTTCTTTCCCAACCTTATTTCCAGGGTGGGAGCCCCTGCCAGGGCACAGGATGCTCTGCAGTGACCAGCTGTGAAGGTGATGCTGGCACAGACCCGCCAATTCTTGAGCATTCCCTGCAGAACAGCATCAACCTGTCCCGAGGGGCTGCCAAGCAGCGTTTTGTTCTCAAAACCCCTTTGCAGGGTTTGCAGGCAGTAGCCCTTTTGAAGACACAGGGTCTTTGGGGTCCACCTCCATCCCAGAGCCTGCTCTGGCTTTGCAGGGCACTGCTGCCCAAAGTCACCTTGCCTGGCCCCGCTCAGGTCCGGCAGCGTGCGGGGCGGCTCTGCAGCCGGAGCTGGGGCTGGGGCTGGGGCTGGGCTCACACTGTCTGCGGGCACCGGCGCCAGGGAGAGGCCAGACCTGCACCGTCAGCGCTTTCAGCAGCGAAGGTTGGAGCGGGGCTGGCTGCTGCTGCTGCTGCCTCCCGGCTGGCCGGGTGCCAGCCTCCCAGGCTCGCTCACCTGCCGGCTTTGTGTGGGAGCGGAGCAGATGGGGGGAGAGAAGAAAGAGATTTGAGCTTGTGAGTCAAAAAGCCTGGGGGCTTGGAGCATGGAGGGAACGGACTTTGAGGGCAGTGAGTCCCTTGACACCTCCTCTACTTCCCCAAGGCTGTATGAGCATGCTGTAGCATCCTTTGGAGTGCCATGAGCCTGAAAATGTTGGTCCCCATCCATTCTGCACAAGGCAGCAGCAGGAACCCCAGTGGCATTCCCCTTTAGGAGTCACCCCAGGACGAAGTTGGCAGCTGCCTGGAGCCGCGGCCTGGCCGCCCCGGCAGATCCCAGAGGCCAGCGGTTCACGATGAATTTCTAATTGTTTCCTCCAACAATGAGACATCCTGTTCACAGCCGGGCGGCGCAACAAAGCCCAGCGCCGGCGAGCGGGGCCCCTTCCTGCTGAGCAGCGACGGGGCGATGCCGAGCGCTCCCTGCCACGAGCCAGGGGACGGGGAGGCTCCGCCGCCCCCTCCCCACCACCCCATCCACTTAACACGCCTGCTCTCCAGCCTCCACCTTGATTAAAACAGCTTAACGACTCCAGCGAGAGCTCTCGAGGGGGCGGGGAGCCGCCAAGAGGTATTTGATGGATTCGCTTTGGCAACCGTCGGCTACCTTGTCATGCCAATAAAATTATTGCCATTGATTGGGGCGAGGCGCGGGCGCATGCTCTGGGGAGTGGAGATCCCTGTCGTAGCTGAGCACAGCACCCACCGGGGCTGGCAGCGTGTGGGGAGGGGCTGGGGGTCTCCAGAGGATGGGATGGGATGGGGATGGAGCAGGAGAGGGCACAGGGAAGAGGCAGGAGGAACAAAAGGCCCTTGTGCTGGGCAGCCAGCTGGGAAGAGGCAGCAGCACGGGCAGGAGAGCATTTCCAGGGGCTGCGCAGGGGTCGATGCCTCAGGAGTCCTCAAGGGTCACCGGCTGACACCACCAGGGCCAGGGCAGGGTTCATGCCCCAAATCGGTCCTGTGTCCCCTCACACACACCCCAAAAGAAAAGCTAGCCCAGGCACAGGCAGTAAGAAGTAGCCAGCAGCAGGGTCACGAGGCGGGCCAAGCCTTCCCGCGCACTCCGGGAGCCGGATTTCACCGCCGAGACACAAAGGGCCCCTTTTCAGCCAGAGCTGCTTACCCTGAGCACTGAGCACTGAGCAGAGGGTGATCGGAAGGATCCGTGGGGACATGGAGTGCCAGGGTGGGCAGGGAGCCTGATGGCTCCTTCTCCCAGCTCACGTGGACCACGATCAGATCTTGCATCATAGCCAGGGGACCAACACATGGGGGCTTTTGGGATAGAAGGGAGCCAGCAGGCAACAGGGAAATCCCAAAAATGCCCTGGTCAGCAACTCCCTCTCCCAACAGCACCTATTTTCTATCCAGACACATCAAGGGTTGGTAACACACTGAAGCATCCTTAACTCAAAGTCTTTAGAGAATTCAAGGAAAGTGTCTCCATAGGCTGCCAAATCTGCTCCCCTAAAGCACCATCATCTCCCTGCCCACAGGACAGGGAGCTGCAGGGAAGCCCCTCAATCCTCTCCAGGCCAGGAGAGGAACACCACGTCCTGCTGTTAGGGATGGGGATAACCCACTTAATGTGAAGAATTTGTTATTAGTAGTATTATTAGTATTGCTATTATCAAAGAAGTGAAATCAAAGCAGCCAGACACAGGCCCAGTTCAGCTGTGTTTTCTGTGGGAGAGAATAAACAAGCCGTGGCAAGCGCAAGCCCCGAGGGGGAGCAGATTCCCAACAGAGACACGATGCGTTCATGCCCAAGGCCAGCCAGTTCCAGGACAGAACAGGGAGCTACAGGGATTGCAGTGGTGACAGGAGAGACAGATAATCCTCACAAAATGAGAGCTCAGCTGGCTGCAAGGGACATGTAGTCCAATGCTATCCTAGTTGGGATGCACTGGCTGCACTCTCCTGTAACCATGCCTGCCTTAGGGATCTCCAGTGCCTGGATTATTGGTGCTGGTATGTCCTGCAGGGCTGTGGCAGGAGGGACAGCTCACAGCCTCCCCATTCTGCAGCAGCCAGGGACAGCTGTGGGCAGGGAACCTGCTTTGAGAGAGGAACTCAGCTCATCCCCCCAAAAATAACCAGACAGCACCCAAAACTGGGTCAACCCACAAGGGCTACAGTGAGCTCAGCAGAGCCCCAAGGCAGTGCTGTGTTTGCATAACAAGGAGCAGATGGCAGTGAAGGAGGGCAGCCGGGTCTGTGCTGCACCTCCCAGCATGTCCCACTGCTGCAGCTTGCAGCCGCCAGCCCAGCACTGGTTACTGGGAGGGGGCTGCACCATCAGCACACCCCCTTCACTATCACCCTCCTTCCCTCTCTCCATACAACACTTGAAGCACACACAAAATCAAGTTCTTGGCATACACAGCTCAAGAGCTGACATGGGTGCAGTGTCAAACGTGCTTTTCCAGCACATGACTGAGCACTCCCGTTGCAATCATACACACAGCTTCCTATCCACCCGAACAATAGAAAAGACAGCCTGGGAAAATGATAACTGCCCAATAAAAACATTGCCAATTGAGGACAGGTGGTTTCCAGGAAACACCCAAGCTTTAGGATGCAGGCTTCATTTCCCTCTCAAAAACACCCCGTTATTCCTGCTGCAGCATGCTCAAGGCTCACGTCCCCATGTCACGTCCCCATCCAGACTCTCGGACTGTAGGGTGCAAGGCCAGGTCCCTGTCCTGCCAGCTCAGGAGTACAGAGAAAGTGGTTCAGTGCCAGCTCCAGCAGTGCTGGAACCCATCCCTGCATTGTTCACCTGGGCATGGCTGGAATTCCCCGAGTGCCCCAGTCCCATGACTGCTGGCACGGAGCACAGTGAGCACGCGGGACCAAGGGCTTTCCAAGCCTGGCCTCTCCACATAACTCGGGATCAGCCAAAGAAAACTGCCTGCCTGGTGCTGCTGCAGGACATGCTGAGACTGGGCTGCCATGGTTCTGCTGCTGCAACCCACTCAGTAACCCAGGGGTTGTGACCGCCATGCCCCTGGTGCCTCCACATCCCAGCCCACAGCCTCTGTGCCACAGACAGTTTTGCAAATCTGACATTGCCTGCAAGATCCTTCCACCCCCCCTCCCCAAAGTTGGGGTCTCTCTGCAGCTGTGGTGGCAGCAGGTGCTGCCCAGCACCCTGCCCTCCTGACAGCAACTGTTGGTGGCAGGGCTGGGGAGAGGCTGCAGGGCAGCCACAGGCTCGCGTGGCTTTTTGGGGGGACAAAGGGAGGCTCTGTCTGCACGCAGCAGTCTGGACAAATGCTGGGCATGGGAGCTGCCACCCAAGGAAAAGCCAGACGCGGCGGTGACTCTGGCCTGACCTTACCCCGGCCCAGATGGCGAGATCGGTGCCCCTCAGCCGAGCACAGCCATTCCAGGGCTCCTGGGGGTGGGGAGGGGGCACCCAGCTGTCAGTGCAGCCCTTCCTCTCCCAGAGGAGACGCCAGGGCTGCTGGAAAGGGCGGCGGGGACGGCAGGCTGCACCAAGCCTAGTGGGGGTGTTTGCCAAGGGGACAGTGGCAAACACCAACAGTTTAAAATCAGAGGATTGCAACCACGACTGAAGGTTGCACCCTCCCACACCCCCACACACATCCTCTGCAGGAGCCACCCTGGCTACACTCTGCTGAGCCCCTGCCAGGTATCACATCCCCTGGCTGGGGACACACTGGTTCCACTCAAAGCCAGGTCAGCAGCCCCTCCTCGCCCTCCCCTGCCTCCGGCCCTGGCAGCCAGGCAGCAGGATCAGGTAGCTGCTGAGGCAGCGCTTTGCCGGGCAGCCAGGCAGCCCCTGCCGCAGGAGGGCTGGGCTGCCCACCCCAAGGTCACTGCAGGGACAAGGAGAGGACCAGAGGCACAGGACTTGGAGCCTGCAAAGTGCTCCCATGCTGCTATTAGAGTGCTCTGCTGCACCAGGGGATCTGGGGGCTCCAGGCAGGACAAGCCTATAAAATCTACACAGCATTCCAACACTGAGACAGGACTGAGACTCATCTCTTGAGTCTCTTCTGCTCCATGTCCTCATGCTCTGCAGGGCCAGAGTCCCATCAGCTCTTTGGGGCATCAAGTTCCAAACTAGGAAAAACAAAGCTTGAGAAAGCCCTGCAGGGAAGGAGGATGCTCAAACCACACCTGGGCATCAAGTTCTGGCTGAGTCATGGCTGCAGCATGCAGCCCACACACCAATCAGGCACCCACACTAGTTGACCCTTTCCAAATGGCTCTGAAGGTGCAAAGACCAAGGAAAAACTGAAAAAAAGCAATTGGAAGAAAAATCCAATTTGCCATCTAAAAACCAACCATCAGATCCTCCAGGTAACCAAGGAACTAAAGGTGCAACACTGTTGCTGTGGCTTTTTGAACCCTCCTCCTATATGCTCCTCCCTTCCCATCACCACCTAAAAGCTCCCATCTGGAGCCCAGCAGCAGAAGTCAGCAGCAACATGACACCAGTCCCTCTGGGTCCCTCATCGATCCGGAAGGGAGGATGAGCTGCCTCCATCCCCACAGCCCTGCTGCTGCTGTGCACCCCTCCAAAGACTGCAGAAAAACAAGTAGAAGGTGTGGTGCTAGAGAGGATCCCTCCTTCCTGCACCCCACCCCAATATGTGCTGCCCATGCCCCAAAAATGCTAACAGGCAGGTCTGTCAGGGGACGTGGGGGAACAGGGGCAGAGTGAGTAGGACATATGGGGACTACACAATGGCATCCTGCTCCAGATTCCTGCCAGGGAAACCACCCTGCCTCCTGCAGGGCACCCTGGCCAGCACAGATCAGGAGATGCAGCAAAAATGTGTCCAAAACAGAGTACTGAAGCACCTTCTCTGAAGTCACCCCCCAGCCAAGCTCTGGTGCATAGCAAGGACCCTACCAGGACCTTCACATGGCCTCTCCCTGGCTGAGGATGTGTTAATGGAAGCTATGTTTATACAGGGCATGTACAGCTGTAATTATAGGCATGATGTTATGATAACAGGAAATCCGTGCCCTGTGGAGATGCAGGCAGAGAAAGGCATGCATGGAGCTATTTGCTAATTGCACCAACAAGCAGCCTTTTGTGCCTTGGCAAGGTACAAGAAGTGAAATCACCCCCTCACCAGGCTGGAACCACCAGCACCCACCTCTACCCACCCTGCCCAGGTCAATGACAAGGCCAGGTGGACAGAGGATCCAGACAGACAGAGCCTCCTTCGTGACAGCTCCAGGGCAAGCCCACCTGCCCCCAAGACATGACAGAATGGCCTTTGAACAACCATCAACAAGGACTCAACTTCCTTATTCATGACCCTTCCAAAAGGCAGATGTTTTGTAAATTCAGTTGGCAGAGAGAAGCAAGGGGAAATTGCCCCTCACTGGCCTTTTGCACATTGCCCCAAATATATCAAGTCACTTTGTTATGGAGGCTCAGCCCTACACCACAAAGGACCAGTGAGGCAAGTGGTCACCCCTCCCCATCATCATCACTGAGGGCTTTCCTACCTTTTTGATCCTCCCGCTCCGTGTGCCTGCAAAGACAACAGTTTGTCCTCTGTAGTCATAGGCAGCCACCGAGGTCATGCCGTCCTCCTTATCCACAAAGAGCGGGGTGCCCTCGATGGTGACAGTCCCGCCCAGCGGCTGGTTAAAATCCTGGCCGCAGAAATTGTCGTCTATCTGCAGCGGCTGTTGGAAGAAAGCAGAGGAGAGTTGAGCTTTTTGCCAGTGCCTCAACGTGTTGGACCTCACAGATGGCAATCAGCCATCTCCCACCTTCACCCCACAGCTACAGCACCTTCGGCAGCCTCCTCCCGCAGCCAACCCACCTCACCAGCCAGGGAAGGCTTGAGTTGTCATTTCCCTAGCATTCCTTACACGTGGATGTAAGACACTTGGGACAGATGCACTGCATGCCCTCTCTACACCTGAACAGGCTCTGCAGACCAAGACCAAGGCTGTGTGTCCTCTGTATCCTACAGAGCAGCACTCACAAACACAGCAGGAGCCAGTGGAACATCAGTGCTCCCCCCTCCATCCCTGCCAATGCCATCCCACACACGTGGGGTGCCAGCATAAGCCCCCCAGCACACACACATATCCCTCTCCTCCTCATCCCAGCACTAGCTGCAAAAAAAAAAAACAACCCAGCTTGGCAGCAAGGCAGGAGGGGCTGAATCCTGCATCCCCAGCCTTCCCCCAAAGAAAAAACAGTTCCTAGACAAGGCCATGCCAAGGCAAACAAGTCAGGGCTCCTGGAAGAGCCTCCCTTCACACAGCAGAGCCTCCAGCAAACACACTACCCACCTGCCAGCCCTGCTCTTCCTCCCACAGGAACGTCTTTGGGAAATCCCCACATTTTTTCCATGCTGCCTTGCCCCATACAAGGCGCCTGCCTCAGCCAGCTGCCTCCCTCAGTTCAGAGTGAGCCCACAGCTCTGGGAGAAGCTTTTGCAAGCTTTCCTTCTGCCTGGGGAAAGGCAGAAGCAGGGCTGCACTGGTCTGTGTCCACTCTCACGGCCATGACCACAGGGATCTCCATCAAGGACAATCCAATGACAGGCAAGGCAAAGGGATGCTCCCTGTGAAAGCTGAGATGCAGGCAGGGGAGTGGGACCAGGACCAGATCCACAGTACTTACTCCTACCTGAGCATCCTCCCCCTGACCTGCTGGGCAGAACAACAGACCCTGGCCACAGCTGTCAGGTCTGGGGGCACATGGGCCTCCCAGTGCTCCCACACAAGGCCTCACATGGTCACACAGCACCAGCAAAATCCCTGCTCTGTCCCAGGCAGTGAAGGGCTTTGCCAAAACCCCAAGGTGGCAGCAAGCCTGGGTGCAGGAGGGTAAAATGGCAACGCAGGCAAGGCTGACAGGGAGACAGCCTGCTCTGGTCACGGGATTCTTCTGCTTCACAAGGTTCCTTATATAATTTTGAATTTAAAGGGGAGAGAGGTTTTTTGGCAAGCAGCAGGCTCCAAATGCATGCCAGTCCCCAAGGGGTTTTAAATCCATACCGCATGTGCACAGAGCATATGGGAAAATGCTGAGCTCCCAAGCTCCACGTACGCAAGGGCAGTACAGAGCTCTGTAATTCCCACTCATCACTGCCTGGGAAGCGAGGATCAGCCCAGACTGGCTCTCCAGCAATCACCCATGTGGAGGGGAGAAAACACAGCACTTTTCTGTGCCCCAGCACAATGCACTTGCAGCTACAATGGCATCAGCCTCCCACAGCCATGGCAAGGCTGCTCGCCCTCCTCACCATTCCAGCTCCAGGGCCAGTGGTCCCACTCCCTGCTGCAGCAGGAAGTCAGTGCTGTCCCAGCCTTCCAAAAGGGAAGGACCAGTCATACTCAGCCCACCAGGCACTCCGGGGATGCTGGGCTGCTCCCTCAGTTACTCTAACTTCTGCTTTTGGGTGTTGAGTTAAAAGTACAAAGAACAACTCCCTTCCCTGCCTGACTGTTGCTCATCCTTCCCTGTACCAGGGGAACTCTTACAGCCAGTCATGAAAAACATGGGGATCCCCAGGACAGAAACATGGGCCACCACATATCTCTGCAACCACAAGAAAAAGAGGAAAGGGAAATCACAACCTCATTCTATCCTCTGAATGCCCTTTTCTATCCTTTGGCCAAGACACATACTAAGCATCCTCCTCTGCATTACAAGACTAGGAATTTTAAAACAGCAGATCCTAGAAAATTATCTTCCTAATCACAGAGTGAAATGTGAGTGATGCTCCAGCTGATACACAGCTCCCATTCAAATACCTGGGATTTCTCAGGTGCTTTGCTGAGGAAAAGATTCTGTCCCCCACAGCCCAAATAAACCCCAGCACCTTCCACCCAGCCACCTGCAGCAGCAGAAGGATTCAGGGCAATGCCACAAAGGAATTCAAGCCCTGGCACCCCTGGGTGCAGGTTCTGCTGAGCTCAATCAGCAGCTTCTCCAACCCCACGGCTGCTGAATATGCAAGAGGAGAGATGTTTATGGTGTTTACTGCTCTCTGCTTTGTCTCAACACACTCTCTGGGAAATGACAAATACAGCTGCGCTCTGGGACTGAGGAACTCCCGCCGCCGCCATGCCGACACCACCTCGATAAATAATTACGCCGCCAATTAGCTCATTAACAGCAAACTGCCTCGTTAGGGAAGCGCAGGCGGCAGAGGTCGGGCCAAGGGCGGCAGTGCCGGGGTTATGGAGCCCACCGTGTCTCTGGCAGATGGGGCTGAGGGGAGAGGCAGGGCAGAGGGATGGAGGGGAGCATGGACAGAGGGGACAGCTGTCAGTGCTGGCAGGGACCGACACACCACGGCACGGCAGGGCCACTGACCTTGCAGCACTTCAGCCTGGATGCTGATGGATCTGCAAGAGACACTGGGGTCTGCAAGAGACACTGGGGTCTGCAAGAGACACTGGGGTCTGCAAGAGACACTGGGGTCTGCCCACTCTCACATCTGCCTGGGTTTTTGAAGGACCACAGCTTTCAGCCTATTGCAAGGGGAATGTGCTGGTTCTTTTGGGGGGTCGGGTTTTTTTTTAAATTATTTTTATATTTTATTTCCATGCTTTTCTTTGGCACCCTTCTCAGTTGCCCCTGGCTCAGACATCCCAGGGCTGCTATCTGCACAGCGCAGCAGTCTTCTCTCTCCCAGCACCACTTTTTCCTCCCCAAAACAGGGTCAGGAAATTTGAATTTCCTGGGGAAAGGGACCTGGAGGAGGGGGAAAGCAGGCCCACAGCACCAAGTGAGCAGGAGCGGGTGTCTCCTGATATGCCTTGTCTCATTGCCTCCCTTCAAGCCCACTTACGAAAGCAATGAGGGAGCAGACAGCACGACAAGGCTCGCATCACTCAGCATTATTAATTAGCTAGTAATTCGCCAGTTAACACCATTATAGGCTCACCCCACCCCCCTGTGCACCTCCAGGGGCTGTGATGGAGGATGTGGAGGGATGCAAAGAGCCAGAGAGGAGGTTACAGGACGTTGGTACTAAGTGCCAGGCTGGGGTGCCAGGCTTTTTGTGCATTAATCGCTGCTCAGGAATAATCCGAGTGTGGTACAGTTTGTTACCACCTGCCTTTCTCTGGCTGCCCCGGAAAGGATTTGGCTTATCCTGGCCCACTTGCAGCCTGTTTGTCACCAGCCATTGTCCTGTGCCAGCAAGCTGGGCAGCAAGCCTTACTGAGGAGTCAAAACTCATTTTCTCCCTGGGGTAGCCCAGGGAAAGCTGATGCCCACATCCTGCTGGCTTTGGGCACTGGCTCTGCCCATACTGCCAACCCAGGAGTCAAGGGCTCCAGGAACTCTAAATAACTCCCTGCTGCAACACTTGCACTCCATCCCACTGCCCTATCCTAGACCTGCTAGTCCTTGTTCCCCCCAGTTTGGGGACAGGAGCACTGGGCAGATGTGCTGAGCACATCTGGCCACAGGCACAAAGACCTCCCAGCCTTGCACTGCACAGGGGAAGAAAAGAGCCTGGTTACACAACAGCAAACCCCTCTCAGTGAAACACTGGGAGCAGCAAAGCCTCTGGAGAGGATCAGGGGTGCTTTAGACAGTGGGGCTGGCACAGGGAAATGCCTGGGTGCTTCCACAAGGTGCCTGTGCTGCATTTGGAAGTCCATGCTCAGGTCTGAGTGCACCAGTGTGTGGAGTCTCCCCACAGAGCCAGCTCCTTTCCCCTTCCTACTTCCAGGTCACTGGATCTCAGAAGGAGAGAGAGAGAAACAGGAAACAGGAATTCACTCCATTCACCAGCACTGGAGAGGAATCACTAACATCTCCTAAGCTATCTGCCAAGCTTGGTATCCTCTCCTCCCACCCAGCTCCAGCACCAGCTCTGGAGAATCAGAGCTACCCTGCAGCACTGGGAACGAGTATCCATCCATTGGCCCTGCACTGCTTGAGGTCTGGGAGTACAGTGCTGACAAAACTCCTCCAGCATGGACCAGCCTCAGCCCCTTATTGCCATGAAGGAGCAGAGCAAGAGAGCTCCTCATGTATTTCCATATGGACGGGGTGTAAATCCCAAGCAACTACTGACTTGAGCAATTCCATTTTGCCTCCTTAAAATTCTAAATAACAGAATGTTATGTATTTTCTGGCTTGTCCTCACCACCGAGAGACCCATCACTGCCATGACCCACACCAGAGGTGGCTTTGTTTTATTAGGGGCACAGAAATTCCTGCCAGAAAGAGGCTATATACTTCCAGAGGTCTGGTTTGGCCAGTGCTTAACACAGCAAAGAGCTCAGAGCTTGACTTATGATCCATTCATGTCTTGCCCCTCTATGTGGTAGCTGGAGGACTGGGACAGAAAACATCACCTGATTCTCCTGGGGGAGAGTGTCACCCACCAGCCCATCCCAGGGCAGGAGCTCCCCATCACAGTGCACATCCTTCCACCCCACAAGAGCCTTATCTTCAGCACCCAGGGGGTACCTTGAGATCCACTTACTCCCAGGGGCTGGTAGCAATCCTAGGACTATCAGAGTTTAAAAGCATCCCTAGAGTGTAGGGGGGCAGAGCACCCTCCCCAAACCCAGGGGACACAGCATTAGTGGGGCACTGGGAGAGGGGAGCCAGGAGTGCAGGAAGCAGCTCTGAGCAGCTCCAGCACTGGAGCCAGCAGCTGCACAGCCCAACAGGCAGCGTGTAACGATTTCATCATTTTCCAGCAAAATTGAATTAGTTCAAAGCCAAAATCTGATTTGCGAGCCCAGCGCTCTTGACAGCAAACCCTTTACTTTGTCAGGCAGCTGTTAGCTGTCTCCTTCAGAGCAGCACTGAGGACGGTGGGAGAGAGGGCAGGGCTGCTCCACAGGGACCCCTGCCCACCTGCCTGCACCCAAAGCCCTGCTCGAGCAGGGATGGGGGTCTGCTGGTGGGGCTGAACACAAACAAACAGGAACTGGGGGAGGTGGGGGATAGCAGGTGGGTCAGGACCTCCACCAGACCCTCCCAAACACACACAGCAGCAGCCCAAGCCTGCCTCAGCCCCATAGCTGACCCTTCTTGGGGACTATCCAGCCCATGACCTCTCCATCACCTGGAGATGTAGCCTCCAGCAACAACTGCTAGTTAATAACATTGCCCAGAAAAGAATGCAGTAACAATAACAGTTCAATGAGAAAACAAACTCCAAGAGCCAAGCTGGGAGGTCTCCTGCCCACCCCACTCAGAGGTCCTACACTGAGCAGCTGAGACACCAGCAGGGTGCAGAGGCACTCAGGTGAGAACCAGGCAGGAAAACACCTCTCTGGGGACAGAGGGGAGTGCTCCCTCAGCTAGGAATCACTGTGCCAGCATAGCAGCACTCATCTCCCGCACCTCTGGATGACACCTTGCACTGGTCACTCCCAAAAGCTGCCTGACAGTGCCTTGTGCCCTCCCACACCCCATGGATGTGGGAGGATGTGGTCTCTTCATGCTGAACATCTGACCAACTTCTGCTGGGACCACCAGCCTCCCCACCTCCCTCCAGCAGGTCTGTGCTCCCTGTCCTGCATGTCCTGCTGCTTCCAACACCTTCTGCTTGGCCACAACACCCACAAACCCACGTGCCATCTGCCAAGGATTCCACAGCAGAGCTACAGCCTGAGCATCCCACCCTGCCAGCCCAACTCACTGACACTGCCCAAATCCACAGGGAAAATACATCTCAGCTCAAATCACGGGGAAAGGTCCAGCTAGAGAACACCACCAGAGACCAGAAACAGTCTGGCTTGAGCAAAGACAGGTGGGAACTCACCGAGTTGATGCAGCCCAGCTCCTTGTTCAAGAGCCAGGGCAGTGAAAGTTTCCCTTCCCCTCTGTAGCATGACTGGATACGCTCCTTGATCTTATCCTTGATCTTCTTCAACGTGAAGAGGCAGAGCACAGACTCCTTGGGAGGCTTAACCCTGTTTTTCTGGCCCTGGGAGAAGATGGTGAAGAGGATATCCTCCTGCTCTGAGATGCCCAGGTACTTGGCCAAAGCCTTGCCAGGTTTGGTCAGGTAGGCGTCCTGGATCAGGCGGTACTCGATGCCGTCCTGCACGCAGCCAATGGGGAATTCCACATAGGAGTAGAACTTGGGGTCATCCACACAGAGGCGGACGATCTTGGAGGTGAAAAACTGCTCCCCAGTGGAGTCGGGAGAGGTCAGCTGGGTGTCCAGCTGCAGGGTCAGGTAGTAAACAAACTGCTCGCTGCTGAAGCTGTAGATGTAGTAGATGTCAAAGGTGGGGAACTTGGAGAGTGTATCCGAGGGGATTTTGAGCTGAGAGGAGACAAACTCATCCTGGTAGACAAAGCCAAACATCTCGGCATTCTCCTCGTTGGCCATCAGCTTGCGGCTGGACAGGGTGGGGAAGTACTCTGACTTCCCATCAATGGGCGTCCCAATGAAGAGCTTGTTCTGCCCGTTCAGCACCTCGATGATGACACCAGACATGGTGCCCGACTCGTTGACGCTGGAGAGGTAGTGCTCCTTGCGGTGGTGGGGCTCACCCAACTTGAAGAGGTCGTCCAGCCGCAGGAACTGGCAGATCCCCTGGGAGGCACTGCCGCAGGCAATCAGCCTGTTCCCCGAGTAGTCCACCAGCAGCAGCTTGTTCACGTTGTTGGTGGTGACCAGCCCGTGCGGGCAGGACTGGACACTGGGCGGGGGGTAACACTTCTCATTGTCCTCCACGGGCCCCGTCACGTGGGTCCGCAGCAGCGTGAGGTTATTGGAGAGCTTGTAGATCCGATTGACAGCCCCCACGTAGACCTCCCCGGTTTTGTTATGGACCACCAAGTGTGTCAAGCTCCAGTCTGTAACCGGGAAAGTCCTAAAGGGAGATTTGGGGCTGCCTTCCGCCAGCGGTAGCCAGGTGCTCCCCAAGAGCAGCAAGGTCCAAACGTGGATGGACAAGTGGTGCTTGAGCCAAAGGAGCCACATCGCAGCAGCCTCACATCCAGCCAAGGCCATGCCCAAACCCAGCCACAAAATAAATAGAAACAAACCCAAACTAAAGGGATGGGGGAGGGAGGAGGAGCTAATGGGATACACTCTCCTCTGCTTCCGCTGCGCTCAGCATTCAGGGCATCGTGGGCATGGCCAGTCCAGTCAACCCTAGAGGAAAAAAGACAAGAAAAGTGGGGTTAGGAGGCTTTCCTGCAGTCTCAAGCATGTTCCACCCCACCCAGAAGACTCTGCTGCTTCACATTTTTCTAGCAGGCAGAAGAGACCCTGACCCGCTGCCCCAATCCCACTCCATGGCAGTGCTGGGAATGGATGCAAAATCCCAGTTAGCAGCCCAAGCCCCTGCACAAAAGAAGATCTCAAAAGCACCTTTTAAAGGAGCTGAGAGAGCCAAGAGCCTTGGCATGTTGCCTGCCATCCTGGCACCTGCCTGCCAGCAGGGTCATGGGCAGGAGTGGCTGGAGGAAGCACGCAGGCATGGCAAGGACAAACCTGTCCTTCTGGCATTTCTGTGCATTAGAAAACACAGGGCCAGACATGAGGCAGTTGGTTTGAGATGCTCCAGAGGGAGAAAGGGGCACACACAAGGAGGATGGAATGCTCTGCCTGCTGCTGTGCCACATGTGCTCACCAACATGGAATGGCAAAGAGGCAGGGAGCCAGCCAAATACCCCACACCAGGGGTATTCAGCAGCCCCTCTCATACATCCCATCCCTGTCTTCTCCATCCACCCTCCCCACACAGGCACAAGCACCCCTAGACTAACCTGGGGTTTGTGTAAACTCCCTGCCTGCACACAGCGTATCCTACCATCACAATCCACCCACCCCAGGTGGGACCAAGGTCCGTGGCTGAGGCACCAGCTCAGTTTCCCAATCCATGCAGATAAGCAGCTCCAGAAGGGAGTGGAGGAGGAGCAGAGCCTCTCTCTCCTTATCGTCCATCTCTGACTCAGCCCAGGACAACCTCCAAGAGGATTCCCAGCAGGGAGTGGCACCGGTAGGAAACATGGCCCACGGTGACTGGCAGCTCTGACAGGTCCCAGCCCTGGCAAGGCAGGGTGTCAGAGGGCAGCCAGTTGCCATATCAGCAGGGCTGGGTGGGGCTGAACGCTGCCCCAGCCCCAGCATCCTGCTCTTGGCATGGCTATGGGATGCACCAGCTAGGCCACACACAAACCTTGGGGGGCTGAGCCATACAGCAACCCCAACATTCCACACAGCATCCTTCATTCTGCTGCTCCCCTCCCAAGCCACAGAGACAGACTGGGAGAGATCTAAGGAAAAGCAGAAACTTTTTTTCCCCTTCTTCAACTCCCAACATACACAAGACCCCTCTCTCCTTTTTCAGGGCATGCCCAGCCCTGGTCACCCCTGCAGCCCTGCCAGCTCCCCTGAGCCCTTGGGCAAAGCTTCTGCACCAGTTCCAAACCCTCTCTGCAGATCTGCCTCTGCCCACAATGCTCCTCACCCTGCTGCCTTTGACTTCCCAACACATCTGCCTCCGAGGCAACACTCTCAAGGGACATTTGGATAATGGCACATGAGCAGCACTGAGACCAAATCCAGGTGCCACAAAGCACAATGGGTGTGGAGACAATCAAAGCAACGCCTTGGAAACCATCCCCATGGTCCTAATCACCCCATTCCTACCACCTTTTCCAACACTGGGAGTCTCCCAGCAAAGAGTAGGTAGTCACAACACTGTCAGGGGAAGGACACACCCAGAAGACACTCACACTGCCCAGAATCTTCATTTTTCTGAGCTTGTTGATAAGAAAATAATGACAAGCACCCCATATCAGAGCTTATTAGCCCCAAACCACATTGATGTGGGACCAAGTGGCACTGTCAGCACAAACCCATTGGTTACCCAGAAAGCCACAGCCCAGCAGCTGCAGGCATTGGGGTTTCCTGAAGGAAACCAGAGAGTGGTTTCCCACCCTAAGAAACTGGCACAGCTGTCACCAAACCCCATGAAGCTGAGCCCCCCAGGAACAGCACAGCAGCTGCCTGGCAGGGAGACCAGCACTGACACCAAATTCCTTGTCAGTGACGTGCCAAGGAGAGAAAGAATGGGGGAGATGGGGAAGGTGACAGTGGGAGATTGGTGCAGTGTGGGGATGCCAACCAGAGCATCTCCTGCCAGGATGAGAGAGCATGACAGGGAACTTGCTTTCTTGGTGCATTTCTATGATTCATTGCTTCTATTTCAGGAAGTGGGTGAGAGAACTAGAGGTCGAGCTGCCACCACAAACCAGGGCTAGAAAGCCCAACAGGAGATTCCCAAATTAACGTAGGGAACTGCAAATCAGAAGTTGGAACGAGAGCAAAGTGAGGCAGAGCTGGGGCGAGCTGAGAGATGACACTCTGCAGAGCTCCTCTGAGATTTCTGCTCCTAAATATACTACAGCAGCAACATCTCGTCCTAGTGACCTGACACCAGTGGTGGTTTTGTCCAGTCCTGCTTAAAACTATCAGCAATGATTCATAAAAATAAAACAGCACAAACTGTTAGTTTGTCTGCTTTCTTCGGGGTTCAGTGATATGAGTTCCTGAATTTTGGATTAAACTAAAGCAGGGCTCAAGCCCAGCCCTGCACTGGAGCCTGGGTGCCAGCACAGCCCCTGGTCCCTGCCTGTGGGGGCAGCAGCCAAAGGGCATTTCCCTGCTGTCACACAGCCTCCAAGCCCCATGGAGAGGTCACAGGGCAGCTCCTCCACTGGCACACTCTAAACCACAGGGCTCCCAAACCCCCTGGGGCTGCATTTAAGTAGCACCTCACCCTGGGGGGACCCAGTCCCGTACAACTGCCACCACCAGGAAGCAAGGCCTGCACCACAAACACATCCAGTGCAGTCCAAAAGCATGGAAAACCCTGGGCAGACACCCTGGAGCTGTGCCCTGCCCTGAAACAGGCAGCAATAAAATAACTCACCCCAGCCCAGTTGCATGCCTGCCAGCTGGGAGAGTAAGACCCCAAACACAGCCAGCTGTGCTGCTGGGCATGAGAGATGCAGCACAGAGCATCTGCAGCACTGAGCATCCCCAGGGCCACCCCACAGCAGGGCCACCCTGCTGGCCAGAGGCACCACAGGCTTGTGCTTTCATTTCCACAAACACAAACACACACATATATACACACACTTATTTATGGAAGGAAATCTACCATCAGGAGCAAAGCCAGCACAAGAGCCAAATCCGCCCCAGTCTCTTCATCCCCCACTGGAAAGGACATTTGCTCAGTTTCACCTCAAAGTAGCCACACTGAGATGGCTGCAGCCACTGATGGGGGCTGCCCACCTCAGCACAGCCAGCACTCTCACATTCCAGCTTCCAATGAGCCTTTCAGCAACGAGCCATGGACATGCCCCAGAGATGCCACTGCCCCACTTCCTGGCTACTGGAGAGGTGGCAAGGGGCAGCAGCACTCATTCCCCAAGGCTGAGAGCTCCCTAGTCCTGCAATATGCCCAAAAACCTGTGTTTGTGACAGGAGATCACACTTTGGGAAAACAATCATCACTTTTGATAGCACAAAGCAGGAGTACTGGGATGGAAAAACTAACCTTAAAAGGCAAAGACTGGACAGAGCATTAAGGACCAGCTCCACTCATTCAGGCAGCAAGTCCAAGAGTCAGCACTAGCCTACAAAGCAGCAGCCCTTATGGGAACACCCACAGACAGGGTTTAAAACATGCAGACAGACACAGAGGTGAATATCTGGCACACACAGCCCTGCCTGCAACCTCTGCTCCTCCATCAACAGGACCCCAGCAGGTTCACTTCCAGCAAAACACCCCAAGAGCTTTATAGCCTTGCACTTTTGCAAGGGAGGTTGGAAGAGAGAAGGCATGGGATTGAAAACCCCCAAATAGCTGACCCACAAAAGGGGAAATGGCATCTAAAGGGTCTTTACCTGTAATCCCTCCAAGTCACTTGCTGCTCTCAGCAATAAGAAAGTCAAGAAGAGACCAGCTACAAGCTGCCAGTAATTAGCAAAGGGGAGAGAGGGGAGATTATCCAGGGGAGAGAAAAGCCTTCAGGCCACAGGAGAGGCAGCCTCACTGTGGATCTGGTGTATTTTTAGGTTCATCTGCCTGGGAAAAGCCTTGCAACAATGAGGAAAGCCTGGTGGTGGTACAAATTTGAGCTGCACTACATATGCAATTGCTGCAACAGGGCTAAACTTTAACTCCTTTCTTAACTGCATACATTGAAAACTACTTCAATGGCTGGGGTCCCTCCCTAGCCAGTGAGTTTAATCATTAAAAACCTTATCCCTGGGTCAAACCACACCCTGATGAAATCAGAGGCAGGCTCTGAAGCTGCCCCAAACTCCATTATTATCACCCAATCAACAATATCTTCAGCATCTTCAGTGTCCTCACAGACTCCTGCCACCCCTCCCAGGCAGGGACTGAGAACCCCATCCTGCCATCCACCCCAATTTCCACTCCTTCCACTCCTACTCTTCTGGGCAAAGAATTCAGCCTCTTTCATCCTGAGAAATATGACAAGGAGAAGCGGCCATCTACTGCCCAAGGGCTCACGAAGCTTGACCCTCAGCAAAAAGGAGCATAAAAGAACAAGCAGTGAGGAAATTAAATAGCATTTCTCAAGTGTGCAATTCCCCTTCTCAGCTCCTCTGCAAGAAGCCATGTCATGCCAAGAACAGCTTGAACTCCAGAACAGCTCTGGAGCCACTGCCTGCACTCACCACCAAGAGACTGCAGGCTGCTCTGCAGAGCCCTTCCAGAAAGGGCTCACAAGCATTTCACATCCCAAGGCAAGGAGGCACATGAGGACAGCCTCAGCAGGTCCTGCCAGGAAACTGGGCATGGACTGAGACCTTACACATGTTTCTCAACTCCATCTGGCTACACCAGAAGTGAGAGTCAGTGGCTGTCCTTTGCCTTATTCCCACAACTCACCTGGGTATATCACAGCCTACAGGGACCCTACAAGGGCTGCCAAGGGGTTTTCTGTTTGCAGCCACATGCTGGACCTGGACTTCCCAGGAGAAAAGTGAGCCCCACCTTCCCTTGTGCTCCCTGCAGCCAAGAGAGGAGTACACAGACCTGGATTGACTGATGCCTGGAATGGAGACAAGCGCACAGCCCCTGGGTAATCATCCACACAGGACACAGCCTGCTGCTTCCCATCCTACTTCAGGAAGTTTGTCCATCAGCATACACAGAGCACAAGATCTCCAACCCTCTGTGCCTCTCATCATCCACAGACCCCATCCCAAGGCACCAGGACACCAGCCATGGGACTGTGGCTTCCTACCATCAACATCCAGGTCAACTCAAGGCTTCAAACACCAGACTTATGTGAATTTTGTCACCTCAATCAGGACCGATCAATAACATCTTAAGAGCAAAGAAGTACAGACCAAATTCCCTGAAGGCCACCTCCCCCTTTGGCTTTGACTCTGATTCTCACAACCCATCAGTCCACTGCCCTATATAAATGTCCCAAAAATCAGTCCTGCTGGCAGAGGTCACCTTGGTCCAGCTGGACCTGCAGAGACCAGAAGGTCACCACAAGCAAGATTCCTCAACAGCAGAGAAGTCCAACAAGAGATCCTCCGGCCATCAGCATCCTTCCCTTGTCTGATCTCATTCCATGGGGCATAACACATCACTCCTCACCCACCAGACTGCTGCTCCACATCCCTCATTGGGCCAGGGCAATCCATGATCTTACCCTCCCCAGATCAATGCCCCAGCTCTCCAAGCTGTATTTTCACCTCTCTGTCACAAGACCCTAGAGGGAATCTGGAGAGCTCGCTCTTTCTAATAGAGCACTGCCACAGGAGGATTCCTGGTTGCTGGTTCCCCTCTACTCCAGCAAAGGGAGGTCATTCTGGGGTTGGTTTAATTCCAGATAAACTGAAATTCCCATGTTTCCGCCTGGCCCCTTGGTGACACCAGAACTTGTGCTGTCCTGTGGCAAGCCAAGCACGACTGCCATCACATTAGTTCTGATTAAAACAACCACAGAACTTCTCCAAACAAGCTTTCCCAAGCCACGTGTGCTTTTCCTTCCCCTATCACCCTCCTTCTTCCCCCTCTGCTCTTTCAGTTACGCTGCCCCAAGCACCACAGCTGGAAATGGCTCAGTCCTGGCTCTGCTTCCCCTGTGGAGTTTCCAGCTCAGCATAGCTCCATGTTTTATTTGCCCAGGGTGAAGCTGACCCAGGAGAAGTGAGATATCCCGAGAGATAGTAGAGCCTCACCTGGGAATGGGATAGGCAGAGACAGGAAAAGCCAAAAGTCTCTTCAGAGCAACACTACCAGAGGAGAAATTGTTCTGAGAGTCCAAAAGAGGCTCCATTCACAGCACCACGGGCAAAGAGCATCTGATATTAACAGGGAGGAGCCATGGCAGTGGCTGTGCCCACACTCTGCTTTCCTATGGGCAGTGCCAACACAGCACACCCCACCCCAATTTCCCACAGCAAGGGGGTCTCACCCACTGGACCTGGGCAGAGCACACTTCAAAGCATGGCTGCAGCCCTAGAGCTGCTGGCTGGGAGGGAGAGCAGAGCAAGGCTTCTCCTCTTCCTGCAGCCCCAAGCCATGCTAGACACAGGCATCACCTTGCTACTATGGACTGCTGCCATGCATGGAGCTGAGATTCCAACAGGCATCAGCATCATGGATCAGCTCCTTCAGTGCAAAACTGAGAAGAGGCGGCTGCTCGCCTCTGCAGGGAGGGCTGTCCAAGCACCTCTGCCAAAAACCCACTTTCTTCTAATGAAGGTGCTTGGATGGCAGCTCCAGCAGTGCCACCACCCCCAGGGCAGGCCAGGGAGCCATACAAGGCACACAGTGGGCCAAGAGATGCTGCTGTGTTGGGAGCTGGCACGCTCCCCTGGCACACTGCATCCCTCCCTCCCAGCTCTCCCCTGCACAGGCAGAAGGGAGGCAGAGCAGGACCTCTCCCACATGTGCCAGCAGCCAGGGGCACCTGGGCTGTGCTGATAGGGAATAGCAGTGGGAGCTGTGGGCCAGGGCTGCTGTCAGCATCATGGGGCTCGTCATGGGGCTCAGCAGCGGCTCTCCTTCGGAAACAGCGCTGCCTTCCTGCCTTCCTCCTCCCCCATTTCTTCCCGATGACATCAGCCTGAAAAACAGGTTCTTGACTTCAGCAGGGCTCATCGAGCTGATTCTGGTCCCGTCAGAGAGGGGAGAGCCCCCCCTTGTCTCCAGAAAGGAAGCAGCCATCCAGGAGCCGGACCCGGAGATAAGCAGCAGCGGGCAGGCACGGACCCTGCCAGCATGCCAACACTTGCAGGAATAAAACCCATGGAGAAGCAGATGGGAGTGGAGGGAATGCAACGCTGGGGAGCAGATAGGAGTGTTTTACAGAGGCTGTGGCAGCTGTAAACTGGGGCTCATGCCCCGGCTCTGATATGCCCTGCTATGGGGCAGCCAGATCTGCCCAGTGCAAAAGTCAAATCCCAGGGCAGACTCCCATCTCACTGCAGCTCCAGAGCCCAACAGCAAGCCCTCAGGCTGGCCAAAATGACAATGCAGGACTTAACACTATCCAGCAAAGCCTTCCGAGGGCCACAAAGCTGGACACGGACCAGCAGGGAACACGATCCTGCGAAACATCCTGCCCACCAGCCAAGCTCCAAGATTATTTTTAAACTCCTCCTAAAATATTTTTGGGTTTTCCTCTTCCCCTGTTGAAACTAACAGTCTGCACAGGAAGAGCAAAGCAACCGCCCGTACACAAAGCCCGGCCGCATGCACAAAGCAAACAACTTATTGCCATTACAATTACCTGAGATGTTATCGGCAGCGCTGACGGGGTCGGCATTCGCCGAAGGAAATGTGGTTTTCACATCGTGCCACTTAAAAAAAGTGTGACCATCCTTCCTCCCCCTGCCCCCCAGCAGCACCCGCTCATGCCAGCACCACGGTAAAGTGAAGGAACAGCCCTCCTGTGTGGGGCTATATACACAGGAAATTTCTCCCCCCAGTGCAGGAATCTGCCTCTTCTCTTGCCAGGAATTTACTTCTGTGAGAGAGCCTGAATATTTTGACACACAAGCAGTTGTTTAACTGAGCACATAAAGCAAAGGGACTCACAGGGCTCCTGCAATGGCACCAAGACTTGCCTGGATGGGGGCATCAGACGTGGATCTTCAAAGGATCAGGTCCCCAACACTGACACTACCCCAGAGGTGCTCAGAGTATCCAAGCTTCCCAATAATTTTGGGAAACTATCTCTGCTCCCAACCCTTCACATGCCAGACGGCATCTCTGCTCCTCCAAACTCCCAAGAAAACATGAAGAATCACTCAACATTTATCAGCTCAAAACACATGTGCAATTAGCAGGATTTTTTTCCTCCCTCCAGTATAATTATATATGTTTTAATGCAATTACCACCCCTGTATTTTGTACATTAAACAGTAGGCAACCCAAGGAAGAGAGAGGCTTTTCTTTTTCTTGGCTTTGCCTTTCTGAAAATAATACTATGTTGCAAAATAACTCCGGAAGAAGGGCTTATCTTTACCAGAAAAAGAGGGAGAGAAGAAGAAAAACGGGAAGAGGAAAGGAGAAATCTCCCAAGGAGAAAGCAGGGATTGCAGTGTCCCTCCATACTGCCCTCACCCTCCAGTCCCTGCACATACCTGGGAACCGTCCCTGAGACCATGGGCAGGACTCAGAAACAGCCTCAGCCCGTTCGCCATCGCCACAGAAAGGAAAACTGAATCAAGCAAATGGTTGTGGTTACTCAAGCTGGGGTCATTAGCCGGATTAAAGCTGCCGAGCTCCGGCCAGCAGCACGGAGAGCAAAGAGCAGCTAAACTGCCCAAATTGGATTAGCAGAGCTCCCAGGTCTCTGTGCCAATTTGGCTGGCAGATTGCGGGATGCTCAGGATGGGGAGGTGGGCAGCGAGCCCCAGGGCTGATCTGCAGGCTGCCGGTGAGGAGGAGGAGAAGAGATGAGGAAGAGGTGGTCCCTGCATGGTATATTCCCCAGAGCCATGCAGCCTGCCTCTAGCACCCCTGGCATGTTCTCACCTTGGGCACTTTCTCTAGCAAAATCCCCCACAATCTCAGCTCAAGGAGCAAAGAGGATATCGCACCCTGGCTCACACCAGGCCCTGATTTGACCCCAGCAGTAAAAAATCTCCTCTGTGCTTCAGGCAGGTCACGAGGGTCTCTGGCCCCAGGAAAGGACCAGCACACAGCAGCTCAGAGGGCAGAGGTGGATTTGGTCCTTATTAGACTGAGATACCATGGGGACAGAGGAATCACCCAAAATAGTCCATTGTGCACCATGCAAGGCAGCTTCAGAGGAAAAAGGAGCAAAAATGTTTGTGGGGTGTGAAGCCTGATTATCTAGACATGGAGTTTTCTTCCAGACTCAAACATCTCAGCACAGCAGCAACAAAGAGAAGGAGTGCCAAGCCTTGGCTAAAGGGAAAATAAACTTTGAAATGCTTTTCATTCAGGTTTTTAAATGGCAGCTTCCACCTGGAACAAGGGCTGGAGGCAGACACAGAGTGCTCAGGGAAGCAAGGCAAACAAGGACACCTTCCTGTGTCTGGCCACGCTCTGACAAACCCATGGGAAGGTCTGGTTTGGCTACAACACATGCTGAGTGCAGGGCAGAAGAACCAGGACTGCCCTTGCCTGGCACTGAAACCACCAAAATTATTTATTGTCTGCAGCTTTTCTCCTCTATGATGCACAAGATGTTTGCTCAAATGTGACTTCCAAGAGTAGCAGGCAGACCATGTTGGGGTGTCTCCCCAGCTTCCATGCTGCACCCTGGGCAGACTAAGAGGAGCATGGATGAGGCTGTGGGTCAGGGACGGTGTCAGAGCACACATGTTCTCACCAAGTACCACGTATCTGTGGTGGGATGTTCCCCATAGCACTGCATGGAACACTTCCCAGGCTACAGCCAGAGAAGAAGCTGGTTGTCTCCAGTCTGAAGCCAAACCAGCTATCTCACCAGTGGATGGTGGCAAACACTTGCTGCTCCTCCTCATGAAGCCATGGCACTCAGCACCTTGCTGGGTGTACCTTGCACCCAATCCAAACTCAGGAAAGGTAAGGAGTCATGGTCCATGCTGAACCAAGCTCCACATCACTCATAATTCCAGCCTTTGTGCCTTCCTCTACACACATGGTACATCACCAAGCCATTCACTGGTCCAAATCTGGCCCTCTACTCACTAGTTTCTTCCACATAGCACACAAACTTGAAAGAGACATTCATGGATTAGAGACAACACCACCCCAAGTTCTAAATACATGCATTCCACCAGTTCAGATTAACGAAAAATCCATAATGCAGACAGCATTATGGGCATTGGGGTGACCATGCCCACCCTCCTGTCACTGCACAGGTACATGGCACCACTTCTGCTGTCCTGGCTCTTTCAAGGCTCCCCTTCCATTGAACAAGAGGTGCCAAACACCATGACCGACTCCTCATTGAAGACACAAACGACCAAGGAACCAGAACACCGTACACAGAAAGGCAATTACAACAAAGCCCAGGGGGACTCAGCAGAAGCCCGGCACGGGTAATGCTGTCCCTGGTTTGCAGGGAGCCGGTGTCCCCGCACCAGCCTCTGCTGCTCGGCAATCGCCAGCTCGGGGCCGGCTCTCGGCAGCACTGAGCGCTGCAGCCAGCAGCAAGGCAGGCAGCAACAAAGGCCCTGACCCACACTCAGCCTAGCGAATACACACATCCCAGCTCCCTTCATTAAGCCCGATCCCAGGGCCAGATCCTTCTCTTTGTTCGGCAGAAGTCAAAGGCAGCGAACCCACGGAAACGAGCGGCCTGGCGTGACACTGGCAGGCAGGGAGCAGGGCAGGGGCCAGCCCCGGCTGCCGCCGTGGAGGAGGGGAGGCAGCCCTGCCAGCACGCAGCAGCGCCGCTTTATTACCCTCTTCCATTTCGGCTGCGCAAAGCCCCGGTGAAACACACCCCGGGAGCCGCCGGCACGGCCCTCGGCCCCGTCTCCGGCGGAGTTCAGAGGAGTTTGTTTATCGCTCGCAGGGCACTGCCTCGCTCGGGGAAAGGGCTTTGTGTGACGGAGCACAAGAGCTCTGCTCCGCAGCTCCGTGTAAGAAGGCAGATGCCTGCGCTCTGCTCCAAATCTGATGCATCAATTAAAAAAAAAAAAAAAATGCTAAGAGGGGAAAACTCTCCCAGACGCCGCTATCACCATGCTAACAAAAGCAACGTCGCCAAAACTTTAATCTTCAGGGTAGCAGCTGCAGAAAGCCCAGCCACACAACGGAGCAGGAGCCAGGCAGCCCCCGGCGCTGCCTCCCCGCAGCCCCTCGAGAGCAGCGAGCGCATCCAGGCTTGCCTCTCTCGGAGGAGCGGCACCGGCAGCCAAAGCCACAGGCGGGTGGGGAGCACCAGATCACACGCATGATCGGGTATTTTGAATCCAAACTTCCTTACCAGCCTTCCTTATAGCCCCGTGCCGCCACGCCGCTGCCGGCACCGGCATCCCCCGGCACCAGCAGATCACTCGGCGGCGAGCGGGAAGAAGAAAAAATCCTTCCCTCCTCGCAGCCACTTAAGAAATTATCCATGCATCCTCCCAGAGGCATCTGCCCCACTGCTTTTCCTTGGCTTCTCCACCTTTCCGCCCTGTTCGGTCACCAGTGTCTTGAGAGAAGACATCGAGTCACTCATTTTACCCACTGAGTATATACAAAAGACCCTGGGATTGTTCAGGAAGCAATTAGCCGCTGTTCAGAGGAAAATGGTGTTTTCAAATGGATAACCTTTGATGTAGTCAATAGCCTCAGCTCCTCTTTTTTTTTTTTTTTTTTCTCTCCTTTTTTTTCAATTCTTGCAGCCGCACACAAAAGAAAATTAAAAATAAAAGATTTAAAAAATAAATCCAGCAAAAAGCTGGTAATTCCTCCCGACACAGCCCTCGCTCAGCAAAAAAGGATTTTCTCCCAAGCCGGAGGAAAAGCAGCTTCGGGAGGCGGCTCATCTGCCCAACTTTTCTCCCCTCCGTGTCCCGGAGCATACGAGAAGGATCATGAATATTCATCCCCCCCCGTTAGCAGGTTCTGCTTTTGTTTTGTCCTCCCCAAGCAGGAGCCAGGGGGGAGCTAACAAGTGAGGTTAATGCCTGTCTTTTCTCTCCCATCCGTCTCCTCTTTAACCAGTGACCTTCATGTTAAGTCCTGTTTACACACCAGCCCCCCTCCCCTGGCTCCCCCTACCCCGGCGCTCGGCCAGAGGCAGAAGGAAGAATTTTCCCGCAAGGAAGACAAGGGAGGAGAAAGCGATTGCGGGATTCCGCGATTTATTTCAGCATGCCACAGAGATTTTGTAAATCCCTCCCCGATCGCACGCCGGAGCTGCCGCGTGTGTTGGCTGGGCAGGAACGGGAAGGGGCTGAGGGACACGGAGCGCGCAGCCGGCTTTATTCGCCACCTTCCAGGTTCAGCCCGGCGGCGGGAGGCGCGCACCGGCGCAGCCCCGCACACAGGTACCGCAGCCTCCCACGCCTCGCTCGGAGGTGCCCAGCGCTGCGCTGCCGAACTACGGCGCGATCACAACAGTAACGATCATAACGAGGGCGACGGCAGCCATCTCACCCTATCCCATCCCACCCTATCCCGTTCCATCCCATCCCGCAGGGCGCCCACGGCACCTCCCCGCCGGCGGCTGGGGAACGGGGAGCGCGGAGGGAACGGCGGCGCTGTGGGCTTCAGGACGAGCCCAGCCCGGATGCCACTCGCCGCGCCCCGCCGGGATGCGGGGATGTAAAGCAGCGAGAATGCGTGAATGGATATGGGATAGCACAATGCGGGGATAGGGGCAGTGCGGACACAGGGATGACAGCGAGGATGCGGGGCAGCGCGATGCGGGGATGGCAGCGGGGATGCAGGGCAGGGCAGATGCGTGATCCAAAGCGGCGAGCACGGGAAAGGCTGAGCCCGGTTCACATCCCCAGCAGTGCCGGATCCGGCTGGGCAGAGGGGTGGCGGGGCTGGGGCAGCGAACGCCGCCGAGAGCCGGGGCGGGAGGGTGCAGCGGGGAGGGAGGGGAGCAGGGAGGCGGCCAAGCCCCGCCGCTACACCGGGCAGGGAGGCACCGCTGGCACCGGCTGCCCGCGGGAGCGCCCCGGCCCGAGCAGCTCCGGGCGGGGAGCGGCCCCCAGCCCGTCCAGCCCGCACCTGCCCGGTGCCCGGCACACAACGCCACGAGCCCCACGCGGGGCGGGCGGCGGATAAAGAAAGAGGCTCGGTCCCGGCGCGGTTCTGTCCCCCCGCGGGAGGCGGCTCCCGGAGCCGCGGGGCGCAATGCGGGCTGGTCCCGGCGGCAGCAGCGCGGCGCCGGCCCTGCCCGGCCCAGCCCTGCCCGGCCGCCGCGGCCCCTCCGCGCCCCCCGACGGGGCCGCCGTGCCCTGCCCGGGCCGGCCCCGCGCCGGCAATAAAGCCAAATTTTTTAGAGGAGCGATATATCCAAATCCGCGTTATTTTTAGCGAACCGACCGATCGGGCGCATCGCGCCGCGCCCGAAAGTTGCAGCCGGGTTACTCACAGCTCCGGTCCCCGCTCGCCTCCGCCGTGCCAGCCATAATTGCATTCCACACCGAGCCGCCCGCCGGGCCGCCGCCGCCTTCTCCGCCGCCGCTGCCTCCTTCTCCTCCGTCCCCTCCTCCTCCTCCTCCCCCTCCGCGCCCGCCTCCCCCCGCCGCCGCCGCCGCCGCCCGGGGCTCCGCGCCCGCCTCGCTCTCGCCGCCGCCGCTGCCCCGCATGAATGGGACGGGGCGCGGGGCCCCGACGGAACGCCGCCCGCCGCGCGCCCCCGCCGCGCGCACGCGCGCACGCCCCGCACCGGCGGCGCGAGGGAAGCGCGGGGAGGCGGGGGCGCGCCCGCGCGCGGCGCAACCTCCAGGGGGCGCCCGAGGGAAAAGGGGGGCGGGGAAAGGTGGGCGGGGAAAAGTGGGCGGGGCAGCCACGCCCCTGTCCGCCTTAAAGGGGCGATGCCAGGGTGGGGACAGGGGTGGGGCCTCGGTAAAAGCGGCCACCGAGCGGAGGCGACCGCGAGCGGCTGCGGGGCGAGGAGGGGCCCGCACCCACCTGAGCGTGCTCGCCCGCCGCTCCCCTGCGCCCCACGGCAGGACTGCGTGCCCCAGGGATGTCCATTCAGCATCTGCCCGCTGGCATCGCATCCACTCCACCTAAAATTAAAATTACAAAAGGGGAAAAAAATAATAAAAAACGTAAAAGTATATTAATTACAGGTCTGAAGTGGTTGTTTGTGGTTTTTAAGCACTCTCAGTATTATCTGCTGTTGTAACCTTCTCCTACTTTTCACTCTCACCGTGCCAGCCAGAGTACCTTTACTACAGACAGCAGTGCCACCCGGCCTCTCCCCTGCCCTGTGTTTGGTTAGGCCCCAAAGAAATGCTCCATCATCCCTCCATCAGGGAAGAACCTTAGTAAAAATCAGCAGGAATAAACAGAGTGTTTGTCATAGGGACCTCCACAGATTTCAGAAGAGTCCTTTGGGGTGGAAATGACAGGGAGTGGATCTCTCCAGAGCTCCCCATTAGGAGATGGAGCTGTAGGTGGCTCTGGTTCACTGGGAACTTACAATCGGTGCAAGGTAGCTCGTTCAGCCAGGTTTTCAGGGCAGCAGCCAGCCAGACCTTTAGCCCCACCAGCTCTCAACACGGGGACACTTTGTCCTTTAGACACTCTGTCCTTGACACGCCGTGGGAGTCTGGGAGCTACCCCGTCTGTGAAGGAAGGTGTGTGTTCACCTTGTGCAGGCACACATGCACACCTCCTCTGCAACATCCCAGCAGCTGTGTGTGTGTCTACAAACCCATAGGAGCTCCTTGCCCTCTCTGACAGGAGGAACTGAATTCCAAAGCTGTGGTGAGCAGCACAGAGCGCTTTGGGAGAGGATGTGAAAGAGGAGCACAAGGCACAGGTGAGTCTCAAGTACCAGAACAGAGAAGAAAATGGACCTTCAGAGGCTCTAGTGAGAGTAGGGAGGAAAAAATGGAGGAGAAAAAAGATGATTTGTTTGAGCTCAACAGCAGAGCTGCACTACCCTCAGCACCTCAATGCTCAGAGCCCTGGAGCAGAGATGATGTCCCTGCAACTTGGACAACAAGGTTTTTTTCTCATTTATCTCCCCACCCAGCCCTCACCAGCATCCATTTCCAGGAGGCCAGAGGAGCTGAGAACAGGCCCATTCCCCCAGGGCACAGCATCAGTGGCTGCCGTTCTCCCACCTCCTGTTTGTGCACGGACACACATGGGGCCCAGACTTAAAAGCTTTCGAGACAGAGAAGGCATCAGCAAGCCCTGCCGGCAGGGAAGTGGCTGGGATTTGGATCGCTTCCCCCAGACTGAAAGAAACACTTCTTTTTTTTTTCTCCTCTTCCTCCAAGAGACTAAATTTAGTGAATTCCTTTCACATTAAAAACTTGTCAGGTATTCACATCCAAAGAGGCTGATGCTCCTGTCTCTCAGGGGAGTTACAGAGACAGCAAAACCCCTTAAACCAATAAAAAAGGGAGAGATATTCAGGCAATCTCCCACTGCTGCTTTTAAATCCACTCTCTCCAAGGGCTAGTGCCAGGGCACCTCGGTCCCATGGCTGCCATCTCCTGCCACAGAGGCAAAAAGAGAGGGATGCATTTTCCCTCCCCAGAGCAGGACTGAGTGACCGGCCCCTGGGCCAGTGCTGCCATTCCCGTGTGCCCCTGGGATAGGAAACTGCAGCCATTTATTTTTCCTGGAAGATCTGTTTGTCCACATACATCCAGTGACAAGGGGAACGGAGGTGGTGGAGCTGAGAAAAGAACTGAGAGTGCATCCCCAGCCCCTTTCTGCTTCAGCAAGAAGAGCCCAGCCCTGAGAGAAGGGAATAAAAGAATATAGGAAGGAAATCCAAGAATCACCCGTGCCGTGCCCAGCAAGTGTCAGGAGGGAGCCGGCAGGGGAGATCCCGGGTTTGTTTTGGGTGGGAACAGCCCCAGTGACCCGCAGAGCTGCCGTGCCGGGTCCGGTGGCTCATTCGCCACCACGGCCAGCGGGCACTGGGACACGCTTGTCACTCACATGGTTTCCCCCTGTCTGGGCACCTCACCCCCGCAGAGAGACTCTCGTTATCTCAGGAAGCTTGGCCTTTCATCCTGCCTCCCGGGGGGCTGCTCTGCTCATCCACCAGCTCCCCGCTCATCCGCAGCCCCTCCCGCAGCCCCCGCGGGCTGACAGCCTGGCTGTGCCCCCAGGACAGCCGCTTGAGTGGCACCTCAAAAGCTGCGAGCTCCGCAGGGTGCTGGGAGGGAGGGCTGCAGGATGCTGAGGTGGCTCCGGAGGCAGCTGGACCCAAATCCCGGCAGAAAGGGGCGAGGGGCTCACCCGGCTCCTTCTCATTGCCATAAGCGCTGACTCGGCGCTTCTTACCCAACTCCGACCAAAATTACAATGAGACACCAACTTGGGGTGTCTGGGCCACTCTGCCTATGTTACCAGAGAGACTGAGGGGCAGCTTTCTCTCTAAAAGCAGCCTGACAACGATTTCATCAAAACCAGAAACTAACAGGGAGAGGATTAGCTGACTGGAGAGAGCCCAAAGAGATGGGGAGGCTCTTCTACTCTGCTCTCCCAGTCTGAGTGGTGAGGGAGCAAAAATAATAAAAAAAAAAAATCACAATTTTTCGACTGTTTGCAATTTTTGATTGCTAAAAAAATCTGCTAATAGGCAGAGTTCTGCACAGTGCAGGAGTCAAGACCATGTCACTTCTCTTAGTTATCACCCACAGGTGGAAAATTTTTCAGGAAATGAACCCCAAGAATCTGCAACCCCTGAACACACAGGGATGAGAGAAACCCAATGGCCCCAGCCCAAAAGCTTTTAGGCTGTGAAATCTGACTGGCCCAGGAACAGTCTGGAATCCAAATGTGGGCTTTGGGGGACCTCCACAGCCAAACTCAGCAGCTCAGCTCTGCCCAGATGGTCCCAGGCTATCCCCCTGATGGGCATGGGCACCAGGAGAAATCCACTCTGCCCAGATGGCAGCAATGGGGGTTTTTGCCTCCTCCCACTCTCACAGACCTCTTTGCTAATCCAGCCTCAGGAGCAGAAAGGCTGAGCAGCCAGGCTGGGGAGCAGCACTGGGTCTGACCAGAGGGTTTGTCAAAGTTTTCCAGGAGGCATCAGCAGCTCTTTAAGCTTCTTGACAGCCAGGATAACAAACTGTGTCTGCAGAGCTCTGGGGATCCAGGGTGGAATTAAAATGGGTAATGAATAGAGCCATTTTTCCAGGGGATCACGGCGGCATGAAGGGCAAAAGGTGCTGGAGAGGCACAAGGGAAGGGACACAGGGTGGCACAGGGGCTGTCGCCAGGGTGGCAGCATTCCTTCACTCCTGGTTCTGCTCAGAAAGGAAGGCACTTTGCTGTCTGCCAGAATGGCTTTCACCCTCTGCCTGCTGCTGCTGGACCCCTCTGGATCTCTGGTGTCCACAAAGAGACAAGCAGCCCCTTCATCTACCCCACTATGCTCCTGCTCCTGGGAATGTTCTGGCAGAGGCCTCACTGGGCTGGCAGCACACTGTTCATTTCAGTAAGAAAAGGAACTTCTTGAAGGGGATCAGGAGAGACAGGAGTCTGGGAATATCCTCATTTTCTCAGCCTGTCACACTGACAGTGATGCACACCTTGATTTGGGAAGAGGTTTGATGGGATGGGTGCTGGGAGCTGCGGGTGTGGGAGAGGCTCTGGGGGTCCCTGCCAGGTCTGTGACAGTAGATTGGTCTGGACATCACTGCCAGCACTTGGGAACCAGGGAAGGACACACAGCCACAATGGGGGAAAACAGACAGACACGCAGTGGGACGGCTCGCTCTGCTCCTCTCAAAGCTGATCCCCAGCTCCCAAAAGAGCCCGCCCTGGTGACTGTGTATCCACCAGCCGACAAATCATGCATGCACCAGCGCATCCCGGGGGCAGGGAGGTCCTGCAGGATCCCCTCCGGCCATACCTGCTCCGGCTGAGCTCCCTCCCAGCTCCTCCATCCCTCAGCCCTGTGACTCATGACGGTGCTTAATTAGCAGGATGCCTGATGCAGACACCTGTCAACTCCTCCGAGACAACCAGCATTTCACGTTAGCTGCCCCGGGGCTGTTCGGCAGGAGCAGCTCGCTCTCCTATTGATATTCCTTCATCTCAGCCTATTTTCCAAGCCGTCAAGCTGCCATCTCACCCCTCCCAGGCCTGGCAGTACTGGGGAAAGCAGCCTCCTGTCCATCAGCTCCTAGACTTTGATCCCACCTCAGCAGCCACTCAGGAGGGCTGGAACCCCTTTGTGCCTCCCCTGGCAGCCTGACATCCCCACACGAGCACAGACTTTGAGTCAGGGCAGTATTGAAGATGGGGGAAAAGTCACCGCCCCCTTCCCCAGGGCCACAAAGCCTCCAAGATGCACTACCATGGATGTGGCATCACTGCCACATGGCAGGAACACCCATCCCACCAGAACCGGGAAAACAGCCATGTAGAAGAGACACTGGGAAACTCTGTGTCCTTTGGGGCACTCCTGGTGCCCTGCTCTGCCACAGCCCACTGTCCTGCTGTTCATTCCCACCTGCTCCATATCCTCCCCTGCCAGGGTCAGCTGAGGACCATTCCCACGGAGCAGATTCACCTCCTCCCTCACTCTTAGGACCATGTGTCTCTGTCCACTTCCCAAAGCCTTTCTGGTCCTCACCAGTGCAGGGAGCAGAGGTTCCATGCTGAGCATGTGTAGGCACAAGGGAAGGCTGCAGTGGCCTAAGAACATCCCCACTGCAGTTCATCCATGGGGACAAGGCAGGAAATGGCACTATCAGCACTGGATGATGCATCAGTCAGACAAAACTCCAGGCCATAGCTCCCTCCACCTCTAGGTGCCAGGTTCCATTTCTAGGATGACTGTTTTCCCCATGAATCAAGTCAGTGGAAAAATCAACACCAAATCCTTTGGTGTCTCAAAAATTCACTTCTGTCACATGGAACAAGTGGGTGGCCATTAGACACCAAGGAGTCCCTTTGCTTTCTCAAGTACCCATGTAAAATTAAAATGGACAAGGAAGAAGCTGCTGTAAATAATGCATTCATGGTGCACTACACAGCTTCAGGAGAACATATTCATTGTCTAGTCTTATTTAAAGAAACCCAGCCCTGCCTGAGTCATTAAAAATGCATCCTGGTTTCAGCTTCACCCCATATACACTCACCACTGTGAAGCAGGTGGTTCAGTGGCTATTTTCATGCCTTCCCTCTCTCAGCTGGGCCTGGGCAGCCCCATGCTGTTGGAAGTGAGGCCTCTGGGTCACATGAAAAATTCACACACTGGCATCAGGCATTTTCCATCCCTGTGCTCCTGCTCCTCCCTCACACCTGGGCCCGAAGACCCCACTGTTTGCTGCTGCCTCCCAGAGCCCAGCAGCATCCTCTGAGCTGGCAGAGCATGCTAATGAGAACTGCCAAGCCTGGTCTGGCCACTGCATCCATCCCACCACTGTCCTCTCCTCACCTCCCTGTGCCACCATGTCCATCATGTATTCCCCTTGCTCGTGCCCTGCATCTCCTCCTAACGAGTATCTGCACCCACCCCTGCAAGGACAGTGGGGCACCCTGGGGTGCTCTCACAGGACCAAAGGCAGAGCCATCAAACCCACTCAGCCCATCTCCCTGTGGGAAGGAGCTTGTGGGCAGCCGGAGTGAGTGAATGGCCACATTCCCTGGGGCAGAGGCATTGCTCACAGCTTGTAGCACCCTCCTTGTCTGGGAAGAACTGAAAGCAATGCACAGGGGGGAAAAGCTGCAGCATTGCTCAGACACCCACCCATGTGCACACAGCCTGGATCCCCTGCACCTCCCTGCCACGGAACAGCTCCTCCAGAGACACAGCAGGAAAACCTGGGAGAGAACACGTGCCTGCGACATCAGCAATTAAGGAACATTAATTATAATAATAATAATTATCACAAAATAGCATTTTTATGGCACAATATTATGCTGAAAGATTTACAACATACCGAATCATGAAATTCGTAATTAAAGTTATTTTAGTTTCTAATTTTGCTTTAATTCTATTCCAATAAAAGATAGGATAAATATACCTTTAAAAAATCTGCAGAAACCATTACTTAAGACAATTTCTCTGTACAGGGATGTTATATTGCAGCACAGAGATCCCTTGTGGAGCATCATGAACCTTGGTGAGGAAGAAATGTTCAGGCCTGTGAAAGACCAAGAGCTACAAGCCTCACCCCAGGGCAGCAGGGCACTGCAGCAGGAGGGCACCTGTGGGCTCCTGCCTTGAGCTTCCTGGCTATGAACACTCTGAGGTGGGTCTGTAATTGATTCTGCTCCTTCTGTTTCTGGGGTGGGAGAGCCTGGTACCCCCAAGGCAGCCAGAGGAAGAGCTGAGCTGGGTCTGTTTCTCACATCACTGCCAGAGGAATCCTGGCATCACCACCCTGAGCATAATGGTGCTGGGATGGAGCAGGGATGTTTCACTCTGGCTCTGACTTCAGCCAAGCACCTGTAACAGTCAGAAGGAGAGAATACAGATCTCAGCCTCCCATGGAAAAATTACTATTGATAAAAGTGGTTCTTACAGAATTGAAACCAAACCTGCAATTGTTTTGATGAAAGTTCATCACCACAGTAAGAAAAGGCAGGGGGAAGGAAAAAAGGGAAATTCTTTTAGACATGGTCAAAGGTCTACATCTTGGGAGAAAGATTACCATTATTAAAGGACTCTTTGGTTCCCTTTAGTGAACAAACTCCAAAACATAACCAAGTTAAAATCAGAATACAAAGCCTGATGCTTACCACAGCAGCTCCATCTCACTGCCCCCTGTCTTGCAGCACAGGAATCCTGAGTAACAATTGTATCACCCCACTCCAAGATTCATTTTAGAATCTCTGGTTCTCCACCCAAACAAACAAGTTCAACTCTGCTTTGTTGAGCCCACACTGCTCTAAGCCTGCTGGACCTGCACCACCAGCTGGACTCATGTGGGTTCAGCCATCCCCACCTTGCTGCCTCTCTGTGTTAGGAGACCTGGGGTCACCATCAAATGGTCCCAGACCCATTTACCAGGGAGCTGTGCCCCACTTTCCCTGCCAACACTAAATGGCACAACAGGAGAGTAGGGAAATGGATGGGATGATGAGCTTGGGAGACAATTGACCTCCAACACCATGTCCATGTACCAGACAGCCCTGGCTGTGTCCCAGGAAAAGCCATCATGGATGGAGTACAGGCACACATCACATCCAGCCCCACAGAGCCAGCACAGACCAGCTGGCACATCACTGTCCCCCAGTGGTTATGCTCATTTGGCCTGATACCAGGGGATGTGCCACATCCCCTTGCACACAAAGCCACCCCCACTTGCTGCCTCTAAGGAGCTTCTCCTCCTGACCCCAGCTGTGGCCTAATGCTGGGGCAACTCCTCACAGTGATGGAGCAGCCACAGGGCAGGGGAGGGACCCTCCAGCCCCTGCCCAAAGCAGTCAGCACGGGTGACTGCCTCTGAGCCCTGCTCCCCTGTGAGCCCCCCTGGGACTTATCTCCTCCATAATTAATTGAAGTGCCTGTGTGCTGCCCACTGGGCCTCCCGAGCACAGATTACTCACCTCGCTGCCAGCGCAGGGAACATGAAGGATGCGTCCGGAAGATGAGAGGGCTTGGCTCCCTGACAGCCCCTAACTGATGGCTGCTTGGGGAGGCAGCTGAGGCAACTCCAGCTCTCACAAAAGCAGCAGGTCTGCCAGAGGGTGATCCCAGCACCCACATTTCCAGATGGCTGGGAGGGAGACAAAAACTTCCCAAAAGCTGAGCAGGAATGGTGGGGTGTGCGTTTGAGGGAAGGGTGAAGGCTTTAACTAGGAGAGATGCCTGTGTTGCCAGTAAGGTCTTTAATTGATTCTGGGAGAGTGATTTCTAAATTACATCCTGACGTGTACACTGCAATCGATAAATGCATTAAGGAAGGAGCCTGCATGCCCTGGGTTGTGCTGCTCCATGCCATTCCCACAGCCTGGACCCTGCTCCTGCCCCTCTGGCCACAGAGGAATGAATCCCTGTGAGCAGCAGGGCTGGGGGCTGCAGCCTCTGGGAAAGTGCCCCACAGAGCATCTCTCTCCAAGCAGGTTCCCCCACACCTGGGAAGGATCCAGGCATCCCCAAATACTGACTTTTCCAAGGATTAGTGCCATGGTTTGGCAGCAGACACAGAATGCTGTACCAGAATGGTGCTTCCACTGCAGCCTGAGCTCCTGCTCTTACCCTGCTCTCCATCTCCTGGGTCCTTCTTACAAACCAATTCAATCTGGAAAACCAAGAGTGAGGCAGAGTGGTCCTTTCCATAAGGATGTGTCAAAAATCCTGAAGTGTTTGGCTGCCTGCCTATTTTAAGATGACAGATTTAGGAAGGGGTTTACCATCTTTAGGAAGGGTTTAGTGATTTGAAGAAGCTGCCTGGAAGTTCCTGCTGTGCCTGTACACTCCCATGGCACATCCCTGCTGCCTGAAGAGAGATATGGAAGCTAGGAAAACAAAGGCAAGTACAAACACTTCAGCCTATTTATTAAAAAAGTTTACAAAATGATGAGTGAAAGACAGCTAATGATGCATCGTATAGTTAGTGCCAGGGAAAACATACTAAATTAAAGTCCTCAAATATGAAAAGAATCAACATTTAATAAGACAGTTAATGTATGTTATTTAAATGTCACTTCATTATTAAAAGTGTATATTTTTTAGGTTTAATAACCATGTAATTGAGGCATCTTTTCTATAGTTAAGCCTTGGCAAATATGTTTTTCATAATTAGCCAGTATTTATTTAACATGCAATAACCATCCCATTAAATTTAATGACTTCAATTAATAGGTACAAAGGGGCCTTTTTTAATGTCAATATGTATTCCTAAAGCCACTTCCCAACGTGGTGCCATGAGGAAGCTCAGCCACCTAGGGAGGGCAGCCCCTGAGCCAAGCCATGGGGCTTTGCTGGTGCCTCGTTGTAGGAGTGGGGACAGAAAGGTGGGGAGGGGGTGCTGCATGTCCCAGCCAGGATTTGGGGTCACAAAGAAGGGAATGCCAGCAGAAATCCTGCAGGGACCCAGCCCATCCTTGCTGGCACCTCCTCACCCCACAAGCCCTACTGCTGGGAGTGAGGCTAAAGGGCAATAACCTAGGCAGTGAGGCAGCAGAGCTCAGCCTGACATGGCCACAGCTGAGCCTTGTAGCCCACATTAGAGAACAGCCCAGGGTAAATTAACTCCTTTAACGAACCGTCCAGTACAGAGTTATTAACTGGCTCCTAATAAACCCAGCACGACACTGTGCCTGCTGCAAGCCCACTGGGCTCCAGGCTCCCACTGCCTTAACAAGGAAAGCCCATCCTGCAGACATGAACAGCCTCTAGAGCCTGGGCACCTCCCTGGCCCTTGGCAGAGGCTTTGCTGTCTCTTCCCCCATGAGCTCCACCTGGCAGGACCCCCAAATTCCTCTTCCCCATTCTCTGGGCCCCTGCTCTTCCCATGGACCTCAGCCCACCTGCCAGACTTTGGTTTGTCTGATGGCAGAACTGCCTGAGGAAGAGAGCAGGGAAGAGCATGTGTTGCCACATGTGGCAAACAGATAAGCAAACTCAGGAACAGAGGCAAACCCTTGGAAAGCAAAATCACTGCTTGTGAGAAGCAGCACACCAGAAGCACATACCTCTGTGCTCTGTCAAATGTGCTGGAGTACAGAGCCATGCCAGCCAGCCCCAGGGTAGGCTGCAAGTGAGATGCTCCTCCATGGAGCCCAAAATGCCAATGGCCAAGCCAGCAGCCACCGTGGCCCCCTGGCTTACCCTGAGTGCAGCTGGGGGACCCTTGTGCTCCCCTGAGCCCCAGTGGCCACCTCACCCAGGGAAGTGATGCCAGCTGCAGGTACCAGGTCAGGTCACATCCTCCTGATTTGCAAACCAGTGAGATAATATTGGAAGTGCTCAAAGCAGCCAGGGGACTCTGAGGAGATGGTTGCAAGCTCTACTTTTCTTTTCCAGTTGTTTTGAGCCAGGAAAAGAAACTAAGAAGCCTAAGAAACACTAAATCCTTGAAGGGAAAGGATTACAGATTGGGTTATATCTCTGGCTGTGCTGGCCCAGGCTCAGGGTGATTTGAATCACCCTAGGATGGAGATCCAGCTCTAGAAGAGCCAACGTCCTCAAAAATATCCAGCACGTGGCCCTGGGGTTTTTCTTGCATCCCCAAATTATTCCTGCCCTTTCCAGTCTTCTCCACCAGGATATGACAGGGGCTGTGGGGCAGCCACCACATCAATGCCTCAGTGTCCCTGGCACCTCCTTCCCCAGCGAAAACCCTCTGAGGCCTTTTGCAAGGAATGGTCAAAACACACCAAGGCTGGAGCAGATTGGGGAAGCATATGTCTCCACACATATCCCAGGGCATGGAGGAGATGCCAGCAGCTCTTCCAGCCTCTGCTGGGCAAGGCACCGGCTGCCCCAAGTGCAGCGAGGCAGCAAGAGCAGCAGTGATCACTGAGTCCCAATTAATTGTGGTATCGGTATTTAAGGGATCCCATTGTGACAAGACTGCCATGAGCTGGCTGCAGCCATCTGCTCCCCTGGCCTGGGGACCCTGATGCCTGTGGGGGATGGACCAGAGATTTCTGACTGCCACCCTCTCCTCCCGGCAGCTTGGCTGGGTAGCCTGGTTTGCAGAGCCGATGGGGTTATTTAGAGCCTCAAACCAGGCACAGGCTCCCATCGGTGCTGCTGCCAACCTAGGAACAGCTGCCTGCACCGATGTGGCCATAAATTACCCACGGAGCCATCGGGGACCGCACCGGAGGGCAGCGGCAGCGGCTGCAGCCCCGCACGGGAGCCCCGAGCAGGCGATTAATCCTCGTTAGCAGCTTGACAGGGAGATGGGCTTGCTGGGCGTGCGGCACGGGGGGCTGCTTCTGCAGCAGGGCTCTCCCCCCTTTGTACCCCTCCTTCCCCAGCATCCTCCTCTCAGCGCAATTCCTCCTCTGCCTGTCCCACCCCCTCCCCTCTGCTGCCTCTCCTAGTTATCCCTGTTTCGCCCTGTCCCTCTCCGCCCTTTCCCCCCGCCAGCATTGCTCTCCAAGGTCGCTCCGTGGCACTGATCCCATCCCCGCAGCCGGGTGAGCCTGGTCCCTGCCTGCCACGCCCTGCTCCCAGCAGAGCCCGTGCAGTGACCACTGGGACTCGGGCATCCTGTGCCACAGCCTCAGGGACCAACCCCCTGGCTTTCCAGGGAGTAAGATCAAACTGTGACAAACCACAAGGCCACGCTCAGAGCCCAGACCCACACTGCTGCAGCCTAGCCCTCGGGGACACGGGGCTCGCTGGCACGGGCAGAGTGCAGCCCAGCAATGCCGAGAAGGGACGTGTCATCCCCAGTGTGACATCCCTGAAGCAAGCAAATGCCGCTTCTCACACAGCAGATGGCAAATCCTACAGCAGGGAGGGGAAGAGGGGTGCCCATTAGCACCCCCAGCTATCGCCTTAACTCTGCATCTCCCTTCTCAGGGCTGGCAGCCAGCACCAGGCTCCCAGGCTCTCCCCTCCACCACTCTCTCCCTGCCAGCTCCAGACATCCCCGAGGACACCCCACACAACCAGGGAACAACTTCTGACTCGTGTCCCCAGCCCTCTGCACCCAGGTTCATCAGTCACTGCTCTAAGAGGAACCGCAAAGCTGCGGCAAAAAACGACCCTGATTTTAAATAAAATAACAATTCTAGAATAAATAAATAAATAACAAGCCCAAGCACAAGTCTGCTTTTAAATTCAAATGTGCAATATGGCCCAGAGCCTCAGAGCCAGAAGGAAACTACAGATTTGGGCAAGGAAACAGAGAATATTTCACTTCAGCTCAGTCCAAGCCGTCATGATTTACCCAGCAGTGAGGGAGGTGGGGAGCATGCTGCTCCCTGAGGGCTCTGCAGCTTCAGCAGTCACCCTCATGCTCTCCACCCCCAGGCTGCTGCCCCTGGACTGGAAAGGTTTCTCCAGAAAAAACTCACATCCTGCCTCATCTCCCCATCATATCACACCTATTCCACTTCAGGGTCACGGCTGGGCCAGGATGGGGACTTATCCCTGGGGCTCCTCTTGGAACTTCCAGGTCCATGGACATCATGGTCCTGCCCTGCTGGGACCCGGGACCCTCCAGCAGCACAACACCAAACAGGAGACCTCTGGAGTCACAGACACGCCAGTGGCCACAGTGGTGGCTGTCCAGCTCAGGCTGGGCATTTCTGGGGCATCAATGCCAGGATTTTTTCTCTCTCTACACCTACGTGAAAGGGGCTTGTAGCCAGGTGGGGATCAGTCTCTTCTCCAAGGTAGCAAGTGACAGAACAAGAGCAAACAGAATCAAGTTGTGCCAGGGGAGGTTTAGACTGAATGTGAGGGAATTTTTTTTTTTTTTTTTTTAACTGAAAGGGCTGTCAAGCATTGGAATAGGCTGCCCAGGGAGCCTCTGTCTCTCAGGGCAGAAAAGAGAGAATATTTCACTTCAGCTCAGTCCAAGCCGTCACGGGCATCACCCAGACGATGTCGGGAGCCCATTCCATCCCTTCGGCACACTCCGGGTGGACGCTGCTAGTCCCGCACCAGGCAGGCAGCGCCCGGCTCGGCCGGGACCCTCCCCGAGATGCGCCCAGGGCAGCGGGGACCCGCCCGGCCCCGGCGCCGGCCGCAGCCCGGCGGAGCGGCGGTGGCAGCGCGGGCCGACAGTGCCACCTGCTGCTGCTGCTGCCGGCAGCCAGGGACGGACAGAGGGATGGACAGAGGGACGGACAGAGGGACGCTCGGACCCGGCGGCGCTGCGGGACCGGCCCCGCGGGCGCTCGGGACGCTCCGCATCCCCCGGCAGCGCGGGGCGCTGGGGACCGGCGCGGGATGCCCCGAGCGGGGGAGGCGACAGGAGGTGACAGCGAGCCCGGAGCGAGGGAAAAGCCACCGTAAATCCCCAGCATTTTTCCCAACGCCAGCGGATGTCCGAACCTCAGCACCAGGTGCGAGGACAAGGTGGGGAAGGGCACGAGCGGCACGGTTGTGCCCAGGGCCATGACCGGGACGGAGGGGCTGCAGGAGCCCGGGCGCACAGCCCGACATCCCGGTGTGGATGTGCTACCCTGCGCATTCCAGCAGCCACTGCCCGGGAATGACCCTTCGGGCTACACACAGGGAGGTGAGGAGCTTGCTGGCACCGAGGGTATTCCTGGAGCTGGGAACAGGAGCTCTCCTCAAAACAACACAGCTTCCCCTAAAACCATGGGGACAATATGATAGGGCATCACCCCTGAGCAAAAAGAGCAAAGTGGGGGTGAGGCTCGGCTCCTGAAAGATGGGAAGGTGCATGGGAGGTGTCAGACACAGAATTTCACTGTGTCACCCCATCCCCACAAAAGCTGACAGAGCATTCTGGCCCTGATGCAGTAATCCAGGGATACAGAGATTCAAAAATGCTGTGACATCCCCACGCCCCTATGGCACATGCACATCATCCACAGCAAACTCAGAGAGAAAGGTGGGGACCAGCCACGGGGTGTGAGGAAATCTGCTTCACAAATTACCGTTAGTACCAAATGTCCCTTCTTATCAAGACTGGACGGGTATTCAATTTTCTCTTCAAACGCCTGCCTTCTGAAATGGTAATAGAATTTCAAATCTAGGGGAAAAGGGAGGAGAAAAACTGAATATGCAAGGATTAACAATGAGAGAGACAAAGAAAGAAATTATACCAAAAAAATATAGTCAGAGCCTTTGCAGGAATTAATTAAATACAAATATAAAGAGAAAATTAAGTCTCATGCTTAGGAGGGGGGAGAAAAGGGATATTTTCTGAGTTTAATTAACCTTTTTTTGCCAAGAACAATGAAGAGGAAGGAGGAAGGGAGGGAGAGGAGAGCAGAAACTCCTAATTGTTTTGCCTTGCAGGAGATAATTACAGGAGCCGGCCAGGTCAGGGTCTGCCCACACGGGTGTGGAGTGCATGGGTCCAGCTCGTGCGTGCCCCAGGATTGTGGGCACATAACAGCTCATTTGTTGGCTCTGACTGGGACATAGATTGGGAGGAGCAAAGGCAGAGCTGGGGAGAGCAGTGGTCCCCAGATAGCAGGGAGCTTAAGGAGGGGATATCTCCTCCCAGCAGGGCACAGGAAAGGGGAGAGTGTTGAGCATCAGTGGGAGGTAGCTGGTGGCCATGGTGGCTGCCAGGACTGTGAGACAGCCTCCATCCCCACACTCCTCAATGTTTTGTTTGCAGGTTTGGTATCTGTGGTGCTCAGAAGCATCAGTCACAGGGTGACAGCTTGGGGGTCTGATGGGGTTTTGAAGCAGCTGTTGCAAAATTAATGGTCTTTGTCACCACTGGCCCCTCCTGGGGAAAGTGGAGGACCCAGGCAGTGGCAGCAGGATGAAAAGTGACAGGACAAGGAAAGGAAAGGTGATGTGATGTTTGTATGAGCACCTGCCTCCATGTCCTTGCTCCAGTGCCTCTCTTTTCTGTTGCTGGCATGTGGGAGCTGTTTGGCCATAGCCTGGACTTCATAAGATAGGATGTGGCAGATTTGGAGAGCAGGACCTCTGGAAACACTACCAGCAGGTCAGCATTGTGCCCAGCTGTAAGGAACAGCATTGCCCCTGGGCACTGCCAGACACCCAGGCTTACACCTGCCAGTCACACAGTGACACTCACGGCCACTCACATAACCCCAGGGACCAGGAACAATGGAAATGGGCCCACTGGCCTCTCAAACAAGGGGTGATGAACAGCACCATGCTCCTCCTCTGGGTCCCAGTGCTGGGCTGCTGGCCAGGAGCTGCTCCTGGAGGAATGCACAGAGCTTTGGGGCCGAGGTGCTTCCTGCAAGATGCCTGCAGGTGCTGTCATGAACGGGCTGCACAATGCCTTGCGCTGCTTCCTTTTGACACTTTGGTACCACAAGGTCTGGAGTAGGGCCTGTTTCACTCTAACACCAGCTGGGTGAGGCAGAAACTTTCCAAGGACTTGTCACATATAACATCTTTGGAGGTGTCCTCTATCCCTGCATCACAAGCTCTCCCAGATCAGTGCAAAGCCCCCTCCTCACCTCCAGCCCAACTGCAGTTGGTCACATCACCACCATCAGCCATTTGCTTGGGTGGCTGATGGAGAAGCTGAGGTTCTGCACTCCTGGACAAGGCTGCAGCCAGCAGAGCTGGTTTTGCAGCAAGGACCAGCTCATTGAAGCCTCGGTTAGATAACAGAGGGAAAAATTCATCATTCCCAGGCAAGCAGCTCCTGAAAGGCAGAAGTTGAAGACATGGACCTCTGCAGAGAAGAGCACCACCCAGGACAGGCTACAGATCATGTGGGAAGCAGGACAGGGTGATTACTAAGTTAAAATCAACACTTGCAAGTGTTTATTTAACAAACACAACTCCTTATCTGTCCAGGAATAGATTGCAAAATTATTCAAGTCTTCAGTGTAAATTATTCTCAGTATAAAGATTGTTTAAATTGCAAGCTGGGAATATTACTGTGAAGTGTACAAGGTATGTGGTAAATTATGTAACCTATTTATGTAATTTATAAATTGAGTTACATAAATTAGCTACACCAGGTACAGCATGAATGTCAAATTGTATTGTGACTCAATTGTCACAATAATGGCTCAGCATCAGATTAGCTTGAGGATTACTCCAGACAGTACAAAGTCTGGATGTTACAAACAAATAAATATAAATATCAAACTGTACACTAACAGCTCAAACTAGAAAGTCATTAGCATTAATAAAGTGCAACCACTCAATTACGTGTCAGGGGAAGTAAAATGAGGCAGAGTCAGCAGGATCAGTTTTCTTTTCAGTGTGCACAGATGTGCCCACAGTCAGTGCTTTAGTCAGTGCAAAGTGCTGTAGGGAAGGCAGAAAGTACCTAAGGCTTCTCCAGAAGTCCCTATCTCACTCCTGGGGTAGGGAGTATCTCTGTTAACAGTAAGAGGCTACAAAATCACAGATAACTTTCCATTAAGAAGTTTGGAGTAAGGGCACCATTACACTACTTGATACACTGCACACAGGACCATGGAAAAGTCCATTAATTTACTGTACAGCTCTGAGACTCACCTGCCATACTCAATAATGCAAATTTTCAGGGCTTGGAGAATCCTTAGAAAACCTGAACCAAGGCCATTAATTAAGTTGCCAAGTTAAGAGTCAAAGGTACATTTTCAACCACTCCCTTTCCCTGAGCACTTCCTCTTCACTCCCATAAACTACTTAATCCTCAGTGTTCAACACAGGAGGGAAAACCCTGGGCCAGGCACAGTCTCTTTGGACATACAGACTCCAGGAGAGGGAATGTGCTTGTCCTGCAGTCAGCAGGGAGAGATTTGAGATAACTTTAAAAAGCTGGAAAAGACTTTTGGAAGAATATGTAGGAATATACAGCAACAAGAAGAAATATTGCAGACTGGTTTATAAACTACTTAACCCTGAAATCTAAGGCTGCATGGAAGGGATCTTGTGGGCCAGATGGAGCAAGGAGAGCACAGAGAGCCAGGAGCTCTCCCCAGGGAGCCCTGTTCACAGGGCAGTCCTGTGGGCAGGAGCAGGGCTGAGCCACCTTCCATGCTTTTTGCTCCATGGTCCACACTCTCAAATGATGGTGGAAAGCTTCCAGGTTTCAGAAGTTTTCACCTTGTACTTCTCATTAAAATCCAATTTTCTTTCAAGCTGAGAATGGCAGAATTCTGCCCTCCTGAGAACAGCTGTGACTATGTTGTCATCTTCATGCTCAGGAGTGCTGCAAGATCTGTAGCAGTGTTAGAGCTCCCAGTCTCAGGGTGACTGCAAAGAGATCTGGAGCACAATTCTCTTGAGTACAACCTAATAAAAACTCCATGTAAAGGGTGTGCTTGGCTTTTCCAGAGAGTTGAATTTGGGCCTCCAATCCCATGAGGTAAACACCTCCAATCCCATGAGCTAAACACTGGTTGGCAGTGACCAAGTTCACAGTCAGAAGAATTATATAGATCACTTTAAATTTGTGCATGTGGATCTCACTATTTGGTGCAATTCCTTGCAGTGTTAAAGGAAGTTTTTTTACCCAGCAGAAGAACCACACTTTGAAACATCAGCCCATCAGCCACTAAGAAGCAAATCTATCTCCTCCTCATGCTACACTTGGATACTGTCACCTATGGATTCTTGCAAGCTAGAGAGATTTAATCACCTTCATAGCTTCAAAGTAGCCTCAAATAAAACTCCTGGAGCTTTGGATCTGCAGTGAGCAATACAGGACCACCTGCAGCCTCAGAAGAGGGCTCTGCTGTGTTTTCTCAGAAGCTGAGGAGCCAGACCCTGCAGGCTGAGGGTACTTTCACAAGATAATCAGCTTAGACTCCAAAGCATGAACTCTCTTCTTTATCTGTTTGGCCATGGACTAAATGGCAGCCCTCACCTACAGACAGTGTAATTCCTAGCACAGGTGAGTGTGGCCAACCAGCAGCTGGGTGAAACCAAAAGCTGGCACTGAGGTTTCACAGCTGGATATTAAATACATTACTGTAGATATTCCATTTTGTAAACCACCCTCCATTTTGTGAATGTAGACTTCAGGATACTAGAAGGAACTATATAAAAATAACTGGAATGGAGTCTTCAAACAAACGGATGGGTAATTTCTCTTTTTGCAACCTCTTTAACTTAAAGGCCTCATAGCATTCCACAAGCACCTGATTTAAGCTGGGAAGAAGCCCAGCACACAGATAATTCTACTGTTTTCAGCTTACACTCAGTTTGGGCACCTCTGTGTGCCTTCCCACTGAGATGCAGGGACAGAGCTGTACTTGGGAGCAGGCACCCAGGCTGTGTGGCCACACAGATCCACAGTGTGATCCAGTCCAACCAGTAAATTACAATCCAAGGAAGTTGCCAATAGCTGGCAAGAGCACTCTGGAAGGTAAAGAGTACAGGGGGAAAGGTCCCAAGACAACATTTATTTATTTTCCTTATTTTACTTATTTTCCTTTGTAGAAGAAAAATAAGTAGGTAAGGATTAAAGAGACTACAAAGGCCGTTTGAGCACGGCAGTCCACAAAGAACAATTTCTCTGCCTTTTGTAATCCTTTATTTTGGCTGATATGATTTAAGCTAAGTCCTGAACTGGCATTTCCCCTCTGTCTCATTAAGAGCTGCAAAGCTCCATTGCAGTCACTGGCCAGACTTCTTCAGCAGTTGAAAGGCTACTAAAGGAAAAGTAAAGAATTAATTTTTAAAAAGCCATGTTCGCACATGGCTTTATCAAATGGCAAGAGTTCAAATCTCTCCCTTGGTTCAGCCACTTGGAGGAGGACTGCAGGCAGCACTGGCAGAGTTCCTGTTTACTTGTTTTATGATGGTTGTAATGAGGAACCCATTAAATTAATAGCCGTGCTTTATTTTTAATGTTATGTTTAGCTAATCCTGACTTACAGTGGCACTCCCCATTCACAGAAAATAAAAATCAAACTCACTATGATGATGGACTCTACTACCAAGAAAATGGGTACAGTGGGATATTCAAGAGGTCACAGGAAGGAAAAAATAACATCCTTTTCATTCCTCCTGAGGGAGTGTCACTCATGTCCTCCACTGTTGGCCATTAGAGAGATTAACTCAGACAGTTCAAGGACTAAATAACACAAAAGCTCTGCCCCACTGGAAATGAGGAGATGCCCACTCCAGCTATGCCTTCTGCTTGTGTATTATACATGAGCAGCTCTGCTGGAGTCTCGGGTGACTGCAAACTGTTTTCTGGTCTTAAACACTGAAGATAATTTCTTTTTTTAATTCTATAGAGCAGGCAGTAGGAAGTTTGTAAGACTGAACTCCACACACCAGTTTGCCAAAAATGTTAGCACTAGATGGGAATGAAGACAATTTACCCTGCAGCTGTCACCCCAATATCAACTTGGTATTCAAAAAATATTTTGAAACTAAGCTTTCAGGGATCCATAAGGAGGTGAACAGATTCTAACTCCTCAAAAAGATCCAAGTGAGCCAAAGGGCTTTGTTTCAACTCATGTCAATTAGCAAACCTGCTCCAAAGATACCAGAAATTATTTTTAAACACACTTTCTGAAAACAAAAGAGGGTGCAAAGTAGGAATCCAAATGAGATTCCAGGTCCCTGCTGCCTCTTCTCCTAAACTCCCTGGGGCAGCAGGCCTGCCATGCAATAGCTCCCATACAGAACAACACAGGGCAGCAGGAACCAGACAAGTGCTATCAACATCTCGTAGCAAATGGCACAAATGAAATGGCTGGATAAAGCACAAGCCATTCCAATGAGGGCAACCAGGGAGAGCATCTAATTTAGGCCATTCACAAGGGGAAATCAGCTACAGTAGGAGTTTGTTACATAGCCCTGAGGGAACAATTGATTTCAACTTGGAAAGAAAAGTTTGTGTGCTGCTCTCCCTAGGAAGACGACAGAGGAAAGTTTCTGACCTCTATAAAAAGTCTGGAAGAGCACACGTGTCATTAAATCCAAGACAGACTTTTGACAAGGAGCTCTCCTGAGACCAGTGGCTGCTCCATTTGCTTCCTCTGGCTTTGCCCCAGGCTGCAAAACTACCGCTCTGCCAGCACAATTACACACCAGAGTGGGAGATGGAGGGGCAGCATTACCAGCCTGAAGAGCCTCAGCTCCAAGGTGATACAGCAAAATCACTCCAGCCCACACCAACCTTCACTCTCCCGAGGAATCCAGAACAGGGAAAGTGAGGAGAATCCAACACACACCAAGAACAGTGAAAGGGCTGACAAGGCAGGTGAGACAGTTCAGGAATATCACAACCAGCTCTGGACAAGGATAAAACCCCCATGAATGGGAGCAGGTGTGGGGTCACAGGACACTGAACAGCCCTTCAGGCTCCCATGGGTTCCAAAAAAGGGCTGATTACACTTCAGTGCTGGATGACAGCCCACTGGGGGGGCACAAGAGAAGAGAAAGGTGGTCTGGAGACACATACAGGACTGGCAGTGAAGCACCTGAGGGAGTCAGACACAAACAATTTATCAACAAGTCACAGACAAACGCTTTTAACCAGTTAGGAAATAAAAAATAACAACAACTTGAAAGACAAATTGAAAAATTCTGCTTGGAAAAGGAGCACACAGCATGAGATCACAGGACTCAGCAGACTATAAAATAGGAAATGAGACTTACTCTTCTCCCCCTACAGCTACACAAAACCCTCCTACATAGATTACAGACACACTTGGCAATTGCCTTCCTCCTCCAGCCTCTCCTGTTATGGACAAGGCAGAGAAGGCAGCTGCCTAAATGCAGAGAGGATATTAGATAAAGCATCTTGCAAAGTCAAGTGTGAAATATTAACAACAGGAGGCAACGGGTTGAGTTTTCATGCAAGATCACAAATTTGGTGCTTCAATCGCCGGTGATGCTCTTGCACACTGGAATCTCAAAGTGCTGCCTGTTGAATGTTTCATTTACAAAGCTATTGAGGCCTACTGGAAAATTTTTATCAGTTCTGTTATTTCCTGTATCTTCTCTAACTTCTCTGGTTTTGTTCTCTTCCCTTCCTGCAACACTAAGAAATTATTCATGAATAAAAAGGTTGTTCTTTCCATTCATCTGGCAAGTTTTAAAACAATTCATACTCTTAAAGCAGGCACTCTGCAAGCTGTATTCTCACATGAAATTACCACAATTGTAGACACTGCATCCCAATCACCGGATGCATTTGTACACAAAATAACCCAGTTTGCAGAGAACTGCAATGACTAGGCAAGCAAAATGGACATGCACTGCTCAGCTGAAAGGAGCACTGTGCCCAAACTGCACCTGGCCATGGGCAGGTTGGGTTTTAGTTGGTGAAACAGGTCACAGATATTTCACAAAGGAGCTGCTTTTTATCCAGCCCATGCAGCACAGACAGCAGCATGGCTGGCTGCCTCTACCCCACCTCGAAGTTGCCTTTGGAGGAAACTGCCTCTAATTCAGCTTCCACAATAGATTCAGACCTTGTTTATCCTGCTGTCCTAGTTGTCCATTAATGCCAGCTGTGGTGGTAGCGGTGTGGAAAGGACATCTATTCAACACTGGACACCAGGCTCCAGGAATAATGATCTCTGCCACTCTGGAGCATAACTGACACCTGCTGTCACAATCTTGCACAGAAAAAAAATTGCTCTGAATATCCAGCAAGCAGTCAAGGATAAATGTAAGGACAGGGAGCCTAGGAGAAGGTGCAGGGCTTCTTCCTTCTTTAAAAGGGCCTTGGTACCACAAATCAGCAAAGGTGAGGGGGAAGAGAAAACATTCACACAAGAAGCTGTGTTACCTGTGCATTTTTTACTTGGATATCAGCTGAGACTCTTCAACTGAACTTCATCTTCAGCAGTTTCCTATTGACATCTCTGGTGATCGTATTTTCCCGCAGGCTCAGGTGTCTGAGCTGGTGATTAGGGCAACAGCAGCAGCAAAACTGCTCCTGGGCACTAGGAAACACCAAAGGAAAGGGACTGCCTGAAAGGCAGATGGGACCACAGTCCCCATGGACATGATCACCAAGAAGTTTGTAGACATTCAGCACAGAGTAAGCTAAAATCAAACCAGCAGGACAGAGGAGTTTCTCTCTTCAAGGCTGTGCCATAAATGAATGTCTGTCCTCAGAAACTTTTGGAGACAGAGTCAGGCAAGCCAGTATTGAAGAGCAGGGACAGGTAAGAGTGTATTTTCAGCTAACATTCAAGCAATCCCTCATCTGGAGGTAGTGGATGGCCTTTGAGTGCCACTTTGTCCTTGCTGGACTGCAGACAGCCGCAATGCACCTGGCCAGCATTAGCTCTAGCTGTTACATTTATGATTTTATGGCTGATTTTCCCCCCCTACCCTCTATCGAGTTCAATCTCTGAATGATCACATCTGTTTATGTTCCACAGACACCTGCGTATCTTGAGATGACAGCAACTCCCTGAATGCTGTAATCAGTTATTTCTCAACAGAGGAATTGCCAATTTGGTAAATAAAGCTCATTATAAAAGAACATGAAAATGTATTACAGTTGCCTAACAGAGAAAATTGCCCAGCGCCGCCAAATAATCAGCCCTGGCATCATAGTCCCCCCCAATTTAGGGCAGCTGAAATAATAACATGCAAATTACTCATGCCAAGGCAATGTTGGATAGGGGCAAGAGGAAAATGAGGAGGAGACAAAATGCATACTTTTCTCTTCAGACCAACAATAATTTCAAACCTAGTCAGGGACAGACCTTGGTACTCTAAATCTCTGCCTGCACAGTCAGATGTGCTGTGGCTATCCCAAGCAGATCCAAAAGCTGGCATGGCAGCAGCAGCAAAAGCCCACCCAGTCCTGCTCCAACAGGTCTGAGGGCATTAATTGTCCTGCATTGCTCTGGAAAACTTGCTCTTCCTCCCTTGGGGACAGCAAGTTTGACCTACACAAAGATGCAGAGCTGGAATTTTTGCAAGATCTGAGACTGACAGAGATAAGCCATGCGTAAGCAAACATCACTTCTGAGGATGAAAAGTGTTGTGGCATCAGCTCTCAATAAGAAGGAAAGGCATTTTGTTGCTTTAATGAAGATGTAAAGCACTAAGTTGCTGTCTAAAGAAAAAAGCGACAAAGCAGAATATAACACAGAAAACAATTCTCAGCCCCCCTCATCCATTTTCATAAACACTGCATTAAACTCTGACACGACCTCCAAAAATCCATGTTCACATTCTTCAAAAACTGTCAGATACAGTCAGAAAGGACAGAGGAAGCTAATGCTGCCAGACAGAGAAGCTCTACCCAGAGAAAAGGAATCAGGTTACCAAACTGGACCTGCTCCCCTGGTTTGCTGACAGGCCTTTTGCAATTCTGCCACACCTACCTCTAGAAGAATAAGATTCCAGATGCATCCAGCTTCCTCCATTCCTCACACAGCAAGGAGAGGGCTCAACATAGAGCACAAGGATGAAAGACACAGCAGGAACTGCACACAAGAGCTCGTCAAAAGAAAGATAAGTTTGGCTCAGCAGCCAGCAGGCAAAGGTTTTTCCAGTATGATTCCCCACCACTAGTTCCCTTCAGCCAGGACTTTGCAACCAAGTACTTTCAAATAAGCCAGTCATCCTGGGACCTAAATGAACAAGTTTTGTGATTTATAAACTGTGACTTGAATTACTGCTTTCCTGACACTCATTTGGAGTTTTTGTTGGCATCGGCAATGGGGAGAAAACAACAGTTTACAAACTCGTGGGACTGAAAGTATCTCACAGCACACAGTCACCATTAAACACTTTATTGTTTAGGAGGGAACCTTGGAAGGGAAGGAATGTGCCTGCTGGTGTAACCAATGGCAGCATGCTAGGAACAGTTAATCCTAACAAGCTACTCAGGGTTACTTCCAAATACTTCTTTCTCCAGAACAAACAAACATAAGCAAAAGCTCTTGAAACTCCTATGTAGGTTGGTGAAACCAAAGTTGGAACTGTGTGAACCAGGCTTAAGTTGGGGCAAACCCCCAAGCTACAAGCTGTGCTGGAAGCACCTGGGGTCAACACAATTCTTTACATTGCAAAACAATGAAAAGAAACTATAGCATCCCCTGCTCCTGGGACCCTTCTCCCAACTCCAGGAACATTCACCGAGACTGATACATGCAGGCAGTTAGAAGAGGAATCATGTTGTATTGTCTTGGTCATGGAGGGCAGAAGGCACTGGTTTTGGTCAGTGTCTGTCCAGAAGGATGCTGGGGCTTCCAAGGGCATCTGTGGTCCCTGTCCTCTGCTCTTTGGCGGATGATGGTTATCCAGAATTAACTAACAGCTCCTGGAGAAAAAAGGAGACAAAAGAAAAAGGCAGCAAGCTAGTTATGCAGCTGTTGACATGGAAATGTTGCCATCAGAAATGAAAGAGTAGCATTGGCAGGGTAAAAAAATCCCATAGAAAAATCATCAGGTTTCCCCTACAGCAAAACACAAGATATACAAGGGGAGAAGACTGTGGAAGTAAGAAAGCAGCTCATGATACTAAAGGTAAGGCTGATTATGTGATCAAGAATATATGGTCAAGTGCAACAATCAGGATTGCAAATCCATTGGCTGACAGTGGGACAGAACAGCTGTGGCTCCAGATAAGCCTTGCAGCAGTGAGGTCACAAGAATAAGTGCAGCCCCACACTAAGTCCTGCCTCAGCAGGACAGAGGAGCACTTTGATTAGCTGCCACCAAACACAAACACACACACACTCCCCTCACTATCTCATCCTGGAACAGGATCAATATAAGAGTGCCAGAGATGTGAGAAGAAGAAAGATGGGGACCTAGAGACCACCCTAACTCCTGACATCTGACAGCCCATCTCCTATTAAGATCCAAGCCCTCTTAAAATTCAAAGCAAAATCACTTCTGCTTTGTCCCCTACTAAGAAACCTACTAAGTGGTAGCTCCTCAGACCCTGCAGGTATCTGCATATGAGCTGTGAACTCTTGAGGGTTATTATGAGAAAGAAACCTTCCGATGTTTTTAGGATAGAGATTGCAAAGTCTGCTGTGGTCTCTTCCTATTTTTATCTTATTGTATCTATAAAGTCAAAGAAATCAAACCAGCAACGCCATCAGCAGTGGATGAGAACACACACAACACCAGCTGCAACACTGTCCCTCTGAGGATCCCAGAAATCAGTGTTGGATCCCACTTCACAACGTGGGCAACCAGCTCTCCTGCAGCAGCAATGGCATCGTGGTGTCAGGGCTGCAGGAACAGCAGAATCACAGAGGGTAAGCCCAGCAACAGGCAACTTTTCCTCATTCTTTGGATACCTGCAGGTCCCTTTAGCAGAGCAGACTACTGACTCAAGAGCTAAAGCCAACTAGAGAAAGTTAACTGAACACTGCATACAGTCTCATTGCCCATTTTTATTAGGGCTGTATTTGAGCTCAGTTCTACTCTCCAGATATTTGCCTTTCTGGGGAGAGGAGCTGTGCTTTCTTCAGTGTGAATCAGAATGGAAAACATCACAAAATAACGATGCTAGCACACTTGGCACTGCTTGTCAGAAGGTGAAGATGTCACAGCACAGCAGGCTGATATTGGCTGATACATGGCCAATGCAGAATGAATATGTGGCCCTGAATCTCCAAGGACAGCCCCATCTCTGACAACAGTGCAATGGAAAAACTTCAAAAGACTCAAGAATAAAGAGAAAATTGTTCACCAAATTATTTAGACAAAGGTTATGCAGAAATCTGACAAATGAACCATCAATAATACTCCACTGACTCTAATTTCCCAGGTAATTTTTCTCATCATTAGTGACTTAAAAGTTATGCACAGAGCAATATATTTTAAAAACTCCAACAGCACTTACTGAAATTGCAATGAATGAAGCAGTAACAACTCACGATCAATTTTGCAATGCAGTAATTTGCTGTATTCACATCGTAACACTTCAGTAAAGTGTCCAGGAATGCTACATTTTGTGAAAAAAAAAACTGCAACAAAATCACTTCTGTGGCTACTCTGTGGTTAACCCTTCTGAAGACAGTAAAACCTCCATTTTTTGAAACACTTTTGAAGAGTATCACAGTTACACAATTTCATGTTCAAAATGATAACTACGTATTTCAGCCTCTTCATTACCACTGCCATCAATCTAGTTGCAGGTGTCCCTACCTGTGGCAGGGGGGGGCTGGAACTAAATTATCTTTAAGGTCCCTTTTAGATTAAACCATTATATGATTCTATGCCATTTTTACTTATTTCAGGAGAAAATGAAAATAGACAGCTCTTAACCTCAATGAATTATTCCCTGCCTAAACTACCCACATACCACATGCACTGAGCTGGTGGCTCACAAACATTCCTTGTGCAAAAACAGCAGGTTCCATCTGACTCTGGATGAATGAAACTCCTCAAAATCTTTTGCACAGTGAGCCAGGGATCCAGAACTGATGGGCTGAGGGACACCATATCTCCACCTAGTATTGCAACTATTGCAGTGCAGACTTTTCCCCCCCTTCATTTTCTTCTAACCTGGAATCCTCTCCACAAGATGCTACCAGGTTGCTACACCACTTACCTTGAGCAGAAGGAGCCAGTAAAGCAAAGGAAAGCTTTACCTCTTCTCCATGCCCTTATCATTACATATGCACCAGACAAGGTGAATATGCAACAAGCCCAGGCAGATGGCAATCACTGTTCTCACATGACAGGATACTCCCAATTAATGGATTGAGGCTCAGGCTGAAAAGTTTGGGTGTCTCCTCATAAAATGACTGCCCCACAGTTGGCATTAGTTGGTCTCTGCTGCAGTCTTAGCAGAACAAGAATTCAGGAGATCACCAGCATTGAAGAGTGCATCACATCCATAGTCTGATGGGAGGGAACAGTGCCCTTCTTGCATAGGGAGGACATGTTATTTTTAATGCCACTGCCAAGGCAATCCAAGTAGAGCTCTTGATGAGCTCCAGCTCAGTGCCTCTACCTAAGAAAATAATGTCCATACAAAAGCAAATTCCCCATCAGCACAAACAGGAATGGCAGTCTGTTCAGTCCTGACAGCAAGTCCAGCTGGAGGACCTACAGCATTTGTTTTCTTCCATGCCTCTCACAGCAAATGGAACCTTCGAGCCACTAACTCATGTTCTTCCACCATTGTGGCACCCTGCTCAGGAGCTAACTGCAGTGAAAATGGGCTCAGCTGACACAGCCTGCCACTTTGCAGCCCCTGTGGGAAAGCCAGTAGCTTTCCAGTTCTGGCTCCAGTTGAGTGAGGAGAAAGGGCTGAGCTCTGCAAGTAGATCTGCTCCACAAATTCACCCCTGCTGGGAAAGGAGTCCAGTCAATGCCCAAGACAGTCCTTGTCCTCTAACAGAGCTGAGGCCTTGGTACCCAGCACCAGGGCAAGCAAGTTTCAGCAAGGTTTTCTACTGCACCTATTCCTCTGTCCTGTTCCTTCTTTCTCAGTCTGCATCCCGGGGCAGAAGCTTGGGGCTGCCTGGTGAATTTGCAGCATCCTCTCCACCTCCCCCTCGCTGGCCAGCTCTGTGCCTCGGCTCTCAGCCTTGCTGGAGACTCTCAGCCAGCAGGGGAATCTCCCTCCTTGAAAAGCCAGACCCTGAAGAACTTCCTCCCTCCGTGTTTGCCAGAGACACTGTTTGCCAAGCCTCAGCTGTGTTAAGACATATTTATTTAAGCAGCCGTTAGTCTCACAGGGTAAGTTTCCTCCACCACGTGCTTGCCTTTGTTTTAACATCCCTTCAAGCAGTCGAACCACAGCGCTCACACATATGGGCACTGTGTAGCTATGAAGAAATCAGAAAGCAGATCCTCATGATAAATGACTTGGTGCATTTGGAGTGTCAGTGACAAAGTAGAAATTAATCTCCATAGTTCCTAGTTCCCTGCCGTGTGCAGGCAGCTCTAAACATCAGAGTACCTGTTGGCACGCATCAGACCTCTGCAACATGACTGCACAACTTTTTCACCTCAGTTAGTGTGAAAAGAGGTACAAACAAAATACAAAAATCCTAACCTGCCCTAAGATGGGTGTTCAAGGCCTTTGCACTGGATGAGGCATTTGTTGCAGGGCTATTAGCACCCCAAAGCGCTGCAAGGGACATTTGAGTCACTTTGGCTTGATGTATGCTGTAGGTATTTTTTGGTTATGTGCAATTTGTTCTGTTACACTCAGAGTATTGGCTATTTTGTGGAGCAGCTGTGCTGACTAATGGATCACAGCACTTCTGTGCCATATAGTTATTGCACAGAAAAGCCTCTCTGTCTCTCTCATCCTTCAGGAGTCCAACAGTTGCTGTCCTTGGGACTGGAATAAGGAGGGCCAGGAGCATGCCTGGCAGCAACAAAAAACATTAATTCAAAAAGCTATGAAGAGAGTTTTGTTTTCCCTCTTCTCTGTACTGGTGTTAATAGTTTTGCAAAGAAGGGAAGTTCACCCAACGACTTCTTGGCTACTTCCCCAGATGGTGTCTTCAAAGTTGGCTTGACAGCAGAAAGGGTGCTTTTCAAAAAACTCACCAGATGCATTGTCAGAACACCCCAGAAAGTGCTTTCACGTGCAAGTCTCCTGGTCTACATACCCACCAAACAAAGTGCCAGGAACAGAAACAGTCTTTATGGCTTCCTCCCCCTTCTCCTTCAGCTCACAAGAGCCTAGACACTGCTTGCTTAGCTCTGCTTTGACACCTCCCCATTGCTCTGCATCACCCGAATACCAAGTTATTTACCAGCACAACTAATCTCCAGCTGTTTTGAGACTCACCTGTTTGTTCATGCATTATAACATTGATTTCCTCCAGACAATTGTTCTGATCATTGTTCTAACTCGCAGAGAGCTCCCGTCATTAGCCTTGCTTAACAGGAAATATTTTGCCACTGACTGAGCAGCTCTGCAGTCAGCAGACTGCACAAAAAATCATCCCAGCTGGGGGGCTGTATCTCCCTGCTGAGCTGGTAACCCCAGCCGTCGCAGTAGGGAACAAGCTCAGTGCTTTTGATTTGGACATGTGCTAAAAAAAAGCAGGGCCAGGAGGAACAAATACAGCTCTGCAAAGGGCTGCTGCTGAAAGGATGGCTGTTAATTAATCCACATACAAACCGAGGGCAGTTTTTGCTCAATCGATGTTAATTGCATTTAATCTCATCCTTGCCATTAAGAAAAGCCACCAGGCCAGGCTGATGTCGCTAGCGCCTGACATGTAGATTCCACCCACGTTTGGGAGGCAAGGCAGGAGGAGAAAAGTAATGGAAAGAAAGGAATAACCCTTCTTCAACCCCTTCTGCATCACTGCACAATTTCATCGGGTCTGTTCCATTATTTAAACAATTTTTGTTTTCCAATAACATTACAGAGGAGCTCAAAGGATGAAAATCAGACATAGAGCATTTCACTACTAGTTATTCTTGCTCTCCCGGGTACCAGCTTAGAGCTTTGCTAACCTGCACAGCTTGAGCTATTGTGCTTCTGTAAAGGCCTGAAATACAGAAAATTGCTTATGTGAAGTGGTGTTTGCTTTTTAGTCCTGGGCTGATCCCAACAGATCTGCCAACGCCCCTCAATATGACCTACAGCTGCTGACTGCCACCTTCTATCAGCTCTGCTGAAATCTTTCTCCTCACCTTGCTACTGAGCACAACCCCAGCATGCACCAAAGCACGCTGAAGCCTGTCCTTCTCTAACATAACACAAACTAGTATTTGCTATTAAACAACCTCTGACCAATTTGCCTTGTAAGACAAAACATTTCTGAAGCCTGAACTTCCCAAGCAAACCAACAGTGCATCCACCAGTGATCTGGCTCTGATCTGGGGACTATGTCTCTATCTGCTCAGCTACCTGCTTGGGAAATGGGAAAAATCCTCTTGCCTCTGCAGGAATCAAGCCTGGGGACAGAGGAGCAGCTCTTGTAGCACAGGAAGCCCAAGGTGGCAGATTTCATGACTACTGGCTTATTGCTTCTGTGAGAGCCTTGTGTTTTTCCAAATCAGTATCAAGAACAATAATAATCAAGCCCAGGCTCTGTCGGTGCCTTTCCCCTGTGGCAGCACACATTTGCCCAAAGCCAATGCTGCAGTTTGTCATGGATTTTCTTTATCCCTCAACAAGTGTTAATCCCAATGCCTCTCACTGCATGAAGTGGACATATCACAAGTGCCATGAAGGACTGGCTGAGTTTTAAGTGCTCTGAAATGGCTCCACTAGATTTGGTCAAGATTGCTTTAAAATCATTTCCCATTAGGACTGTGACCCTCTCTCTTTAGAGCCAGTGTAATGACTGTATCTCAGAGGAAGGTAATTACATCCCACTATCTGTACATATCAGAAACTGCACACTCCAAACACTACTGTGCCATTCTGGACTGAGTGGTAGAAGGCAATGCAGGAGGGAAAGGAGATAACATTGGACATCCCTCCATCCTGCAACTAGAGCCACCCCGAGTGTTTTGCCAACTCATGGATTAGCCCCTGGGAGGGATAAAGGGATCCAGAAGGCACAGAGTGTTTCTAAAGCAGAACAGTGACAACTTGTACAAATCCAGCTCTGGTTTTGTGAGGATTAAAATGAACTTCACCCAACTGTGAATATCCGCTTCCAGAGCCAAAAGGAATGGAAAACCACTTACTGATGCAACACTATTTCATTATTTCAAACCCTAAACCCAGCACTTCTAAAAATTAAAGAGAGGCAACAGTAACATTATTTGCTGGGGGACATTGGCTGCAGGAGTTTAACTGCTAAACTGCCAAAGTCATGCCCTGGGCACAACATAATGAAACAATAGACACAAATATTGGCAACTTCTCCATGCTGTCTTTTCTGCTCTTGCTACCAGCCTCCAGAATAATCAGTGGGAAAATAAAAGGAAAAAATAACCCAGAAGCTAAGAGATTTTGGATTAAGTTGTATAAATGACCTGTTACCTTCTTACACGAGGAAGAAAGAAATGCAATAAATACCTGCAAAGCCATCTCAGTATCTTGGATTAAATGGATTACAGAAATGGAAAGTACATGATGCAAGATGTTATAAAGCAAGATGCCAGGGAAGTGCAGGAATTTGAATCAGCCTGGCAAATGATCCCTGCAGACTATTGAGGAAAATTAATAGAGAGAAGGGGTAGAGACAGGACACAGTAAGGAGACTGACTGATGAACACTGTTGTTAGGAGGTGTAAATTCAGGATGTCAGGCTTCCTCTTTAATCTACTTCAGGCCTGGAACAAAAATAGCAAATCCTACAGTGCTAAAAGCACTGGAAGCACAAAAGTCAGATATGGCAAGCCTCATTTCAGGATAGGTTTCCCTTGTGCATCCCTCAAGATTGAAGTTTGTGACTTTAATTATTCCTGGAACATTGTGTATATAGGGATTCAATGCAGGGATTACTAGCAGGATCCTTGTTATAAGTGCCACTTCTCAAACAAATTACACTTCACTGGATGTCAGCAACATACACAAGAAAACAAATTAGATAAAGGCAGCAGGACTGCAAGATACAGGTCTAGTGCAAGGAAATTTCACAAGGTCACCCAGAAAAATAAAGGCACTTAGAATTTAAACTCCTAGAACATTTCTAATTCCCCAGTGAATTAAAGCTCCACATGACCCAGACACAAAACCTTCAATACACCTGTGACTCCACACAATCTGAGACCAACCCTAGCTGAGACGTGCTTTATTTGTGAAGAAATGCCAGCAGGGAGCAGGTGGAGGAAGAGAGAGACAGGAGATAGAAGAAGCAACCCCAGTTGTTCTCCCAGATCCTAGGGACCATCCCATCCCATTCACTGACAGATGGGAGAAGCCAGGGAAAGAGGATGTAATTTCGTTTGGAAGCAAACACAGCAGTTCCTTGGCTGCAGGGCTGCCTCACAAGCTGATCCCAGATTTATATACTGCATTTTGCCTTTCCAGAACTCATCCCAGAATGGATTACTAACCTGCAATAGTTCTAATGAGCATGTCTTTAACTCCAGAAATTTTCATGAAGATGGAAGCACAGGAAAGTCCAATCCTTGGGTAGAGTGCAAAGAGCAGCTGAAAACACTTCAGCTCAGGGATGGCACCTCAACAGTGGTCATTAAATTCTCATGCTGGGGATTTCACCAGGTGCCAGTGTTACCAAACCCTCCAGTTTTCTCCTGCATTCCAGGAGGGTGAGCACTGCCTGGAGCACATAAGCCAGTCCTAGGCTCTACTGTCAGTTACCTCCCAACTCCTTCCAGCAGCTGAAATAAATCCCCATCTCAGTTTCCTTTTCTGTACCTAAGAGTAATGCCACTTACCAACCACACAGAGATATGATAATTATTCACCAAGAGAAGATGCTAAAGAAATGCAAAAATTCGGTTCTCAAGGGATCCATTCTCTGTACAATTTGCATTTAGGCTTCAGAGGAAATCTGGTGCTTTATCTTGTTCTTTTCTGTCGTGCTTCAGCAGGCTCCTGCTCTGGCTAAAGAGAATTCCTCTTTAGGTCAGGTATCATGTCCAAATTTAAAGTATGGCTCAATCCTGTCTAGTCCAGCTTCACACACCAAGAACAGAGGCAGGCAGAGACTTCTCCAGATACCCTTTTCCTATGCCTAATTCTATTTTTGTTCAGTGATACAGTGAAATTTCACACAGAAGTAGTATGAGCTTGACTGGCTTTATTTGTTTAACACTTCACATTTTCATTAAGCTGTTGCTACTCGGCAGCCAGTAATTTTATTTGTGTGATAGCTGTATTCATCTCACCCACATGGGTGTAGATGTCGCTCTCCTTTTCTTCTGGCTGAAGAGGCAAAAATCAGCAATGATAGAGTCAAGAGAAAACTGGGAATCCTCATGTCTGTTTGCAGACAGATGTGAGATATGACTTCTATCTGTTTTTGTGAAAAACCTCCCAAAGACTAGGGGCACCTATAGGTAAAACTAAAAGGGGGAAAAACTTATCTGGAAGACTACCTTCCCCTATGCAGGTACAAACCAGAAACTGAAATTATTTCAGCAGAATCAGCATGTTTGACTCAGCACTGAACTCTTCTGCACCAGAAGCTTATTGCTGACTGAGCATTTACAGTATTTGAGTATCAGATTGTAAAGAATTAATTATATGTCTAATTCTTGCCAATCTTCAAGTATCTTGAAATATCTGGTCTCAGGAGCTGCAAGATCTGATCAGATCTCAAGGAAGAAAAGTCTGGTTGGCTGGCCCTCACCAAGCCCCAATTAGACAATCTCCTACCAAGTTCAGGCAACCAGACAGAATTAACAACCCTTTTTGAAATGCTAATGATTTCAACCGAGACAGGCAAATGACTGAGCCACACCTCTTGGGCAGAGGTTTCAGAAGTCAAGGAACACTAAACATTTCACTGTGCCACTCCCCTTTGACAAGATCAAGGAGCAGGGAGGCACTGGGGACCTGCAGTCCTTGGAGAGCACCGGGTGTTCCTGCCGGGCATGACGCATGGATCGGGAGGGAGAGGCTGGAAGAGATTGGGAGGCCATGGAGACGTTGGGTTATGAGATTAGATGGAGATGCCCAACCACAGGCACACCCAGGCAGCCCCTGGGGGAAGCTGCAAGCTCAGCTGGCCTGAGCATGGCACTGTCACTGGGTGCCCACTGGCACCCAGCTCAACCACTGCAATTAAGAGACCAGCAGATAAAACGCCCAACAACCTGAACCATGGAGGGAAAACGGTGAACACTGGGAGATGCATCTTGATTTCTCAGTGTCTCCTCCTATGTAAATTCCAAATCTTTCTTTCAAGATTAAAAACCTTTACCAAGAGAAAAACAAGTCCAGCATTTCTCTAGCTCCATCCTGTCCCTATTCCTCTTCGGAGGACACCCTGGTAGAATACCAGATGCTGGAATAAGCCACAAAAGCCCTCTAAATAATTATCTCCTATTGCCTCCTCTGCAAATTTATAGTCCTGCATCTGTGTCAAGACAGAGACCTGCTTCCATCTGTCTAAAACACATTCTTTACAGAGGACCTGAAGGTGGAATGTTTAACGTTAGCATTTGAAAATGTATTCAGAGACTGGAAAAGAAAATGACAGTTTTTAAGTGTGCTGTTCAATTGTCTTGTGGACGCTGCTCAAGTGGACAGGGAGCTTTTTATTTTTTTTTTTTTTTTTTATAATATGACAAATGATGCCAGTCCCATCTTGTAATTTTCCTCACTGTGCAGCATGTCTGTTCATGATAGATACCAGTGCTGCTGCTTAGGTGTTCGTTTATCTGCTTGGAAAGCACTGTGTATTTGGAACCAACTCATCCTAAAACAGCAGCCCCAGAGGGTGAGAGTGAAAAAAATGAGGGGGGGCAGGGGAGGTAGAGACAAGGGAGTTGTGGACTGGGAACACATTCATGCTTCTCCTGTAAAGGCTCTGGAAAAAGCAACCATCATATTTAGTTTTAGCTACATCCTCTCCTCCCCCCCTCCTAGACCATTCTTTTCTACTGTCACTCAGCACCTCTTTACACCCTCTTCCCACAAAGACCTTACCACTAACATACATTTAATTTCACACTTGCAACCTGTGAAAACAAAGCAAGCACTCAGCTGCCTTCTGCAAATCTGTGCCAGCACTGAGGAGCCTTCAGGTCACAACCTGAACAGTTTGCAGTTTAAGGGAACATTTAAAATAAAAACAAAACACACAAAGGAAGGAGAGAGAGAGGGAAAAAAAAGGAAGAAAGAGGACAAAAAAAAAATCAAAGAGTACTTATACTTTGCGTTTAAAGAGACTTCAAACAGGAACTTGCTAATTTTCTGTAGCCAGGATTATAAGAGAATAAACTCAAATACTTTGTCCATCTGCAGAGCCCTGTGAGCTGAATTTCACTCTCTGCAAAATGGCCAATATAGAAAAAAGCTCATAAATCCCTTTGACGTAAGTAACTTCACATTACTCTTGGGGAAACAGAGGCAGAGACAGATTCATTAATTCAAGTAAATGAATCCATGAAGCAGTCTGAATTTCTGAATCCCCATACTATCCCACACTGGAAACACCACCCAGGGCCCAGCAATTTCCATGCTATGTTGCCTGGCACAAGAAAAGCAAGACACTTGAACAGAGAAGAATGTTTTCAGAAAGGAAAAGTACAGTTATTAAACCATACCTGCCCAAGCTATGCAGCAAACCTCACGTTTTGTTACTTTAAAATACCTCCCATCATTTCACTCATTGCATCATTAATGCCAAAGACCAAGGTCACATCTGTAAGATGCTGCCTCAGAAACCTGCTGAGTAGCAGAGACCTGCACAACCTGTCTGAACAGGTGGGTACAAATTCCTGTGGCTCAGCACTGTCAGGGTTAGCCTGCTGGTAATACTCAAGGCTAGCAAGGTTAGGGCTGGTTTGATCTGCCATCATTATTCTGCAGCCTGGGCATATCCTGAGAGGATCTTGCTACTCTGTCTCTGACTTACCAAGTACAGTTTACATGTGTGCATGGGGAAAGTGGGTCTTAAAAAGCTGTTTAGGTAGTTACATGTACACAAAGAACTTTGTAAGACGTTTGTGTTAAGGAATTGTTAAAACCAACACTGGATTAAACACTTGATTTTTAAGACAAGAAACTGTTCCTTAAAAATCATGTTGTTTTCTTTTTTTCTTTGTGAATTAGGGTTTCTTTGTTTTGAAAATAATAAAATTCCATATGTAAGATGGTGTCAGATGAGCTCAAATTGTGTAAGGTAGTTGTCATTATTGTGACTTAGAACTGGAACTTGCATTCAGGAAGCTCAATATTTATTGTCTCCCTAAATTTAAGTTGACAGAAAGAGTGTCTTCTCCTGCAGGCAGAAAACTAATTCCACCATCTCTTTTCCACATTCAGTCTCATTCTCACATGTAAAATCTCCTGAGTGGACTTGCTAACAGCTACCAAAGCACCAGCCTGGATGATGCTGACCAAAGACCCCCGAGCACAAGGCTCTGAACAATGCAAACCAATCCCACTGATGCCTGCTTGGGAAGGAAACTGCTTGCACACACACAAGCCCCAGCTCAGCCAGCTGGGGAAGGACGGGCTGGTCACTTGATTTGCAGACAGCTTTTCCATTACTTACTGCAGCGTTCACACAGCCAACCTGCTCCCTGTTCATCTGCTCTGTGGTGGCCATTTCTCCAGAGCTGCCCATCATTGCCTTAGCAAGCAGTAAAAACGTAGGATCACTAGAGACACAGCTCAGCCTTGCTGAGATTTCACTCTCTCAGCAGGTTGTAAATGCCCCTATAATGTTGGCTTTTTTAATCTTGTGTTATTATTACCCGCGGCTGCCATTCAGTCTGCAGAGAATAAAGCGCCCAGGCTTTCAGGACCCACACAATGGCTCTGTGCATTTGCCAGGCTTGGGCAAACAATAACTCTGTGTTTCAGCTTTATTGGAAACCTTTCTGTTGTGGGAGCCTGGCTGCATGTGTCCCTCTGCTCAGGCAACACGGAGGTGCGAGTGGGTGCTCTGAATTCATCAGTGATTTCAGCAGCACGTGCCTTGGCCAGCCTATGGAACCAGTGTGAAAGTGCACAGGCAGCTGCATGCTGCTGTGAGCCCATGAGAGACAGACACAGACCTGCAGAGCCACTTGGTCTCCTCTACATCAGCCAGGGAGTCCAAAGCTCTACCAGGGCCCCTCTGTGAATAATTACGTTCATCTCCGTGTAAATGCTGTTGCCAGCTCATAGGGAGGTGTGATGATATATGACACAACTGTGAAAGTGTCAAAACACCGCTACCCTCAACCACGTTCTTACAAGAAATCTTGGCTTCCACTTGAAATTAAAGATCCTGCTGCTTGCAAGAAAGGCTTGAAAGCTGGAACAACTGAAAAAGCACACATTAGAATGCAAAGAAAATTTGAAAAATGCAGGGCTCTTCTAATTCAGTGAGACTGATTGTTTTGGTCAGCTCATTATTGCTTGCAGGGGACACTGCAGATGCATGAACTCTTACAGATCTGCAAATATCCCTTCACTCAAGAAAACAAGCCCTGCTTCAGACTCCTCACATGATGAAAACCTAAGAGGAAAATCAGAAACTCCCACAAAACCACAAGGTTTACTTCTGAAACTGTTTAGAAATGCACTAGGGTTATTTCATTTGTCTTCTGGTTTTAAGCAATTGAGTCACATTCTCACACCACTTCTGTCTAGGCAGGAGGGTTAGTTTATTGCATTTTATTTATTCATTCCTTTTACTTTTTTTCAGTGAAAGCACAGAACTAAAATTCTCATGTACTTCTAAAACTTCAGGTACAACTCCACAAAACTAGGGCAACAGAAAACATGCCAAATATTTCAAGGCTTGGCAACAGTGAGCCTGCCTGTCTCTCTGTGGCAGGAGGAATGTCTGTCTGTCTCAGCCAATGTTTCTGAGTAGGAATGTCTCATCCTGATAGCCCGTGTACATATAAAACACCTATGCTGTCAGCTCTCCAGGAAGAGACCTTGACATTTTGCAGAATACCACATCCCAACCCCCATCTCCCTTGAATAGCAGCAGAAGGCAGAAAAAAACTGGTAAATCTGAAAATGTAAGAATCAGGTGCTGCCTTTGGCGAGGATTAAAGTTAAAATGAAAGAGGTAGTGGTGAAATGAGCACAGCAAAGTCACTGGAATTGATGCACCAAGGAAGCAGCTTCCAGGTTTCCCCATGGCCACAGCTGGCCTGTCCCACTCCCTCACCTGTGGGCCAAGAGAAGAGAGAATTTAAAGGGGAGGAAACCAAGGCTTTGCTGTCTTAAGCAGAATAAATAAAAGGTGAATGGTTTCAGGAAATAGTGTATTATTGTTGTGGTATTATGTGCTCCATGTACCTGGTGAAAGAAACTGCAACCCTCACTCTGAGCTCTCACCTTACAGCAACTGGGCTGGCACAGGCAGGTGAGCTCTGCTCTCTGCGGACGCAGTAACGGGATTGCAGTGCTCTCTTCCTGAAAAGAGTAATGAGGTGCCCAGAGAGCCTGCCGAGGTGTCAGAGAAACTGATGCTGATGGACCCTTTGCAGGCCAAAGACAGATTAAGAATAACACAATACCAGCATAACAGCACCTTATCAACAGCCCTGCGAGCGCTAAGAAGTGAATGTGAGCGAAGGCTGTGACACCTGTCTGCATCACAGCCCTGCTATTACTGCCTTCCGACTCCCCGCACAACCCAAGTGTCCAAATGGCTTTGAAGCAAGAAGCAGCAAGACAGGAAGGTGAATCTGAACTCTGATCAGCTGTCTGAAGAGACAGTACGAATACCTTACATTTCAGTAACACTTTTCATCCATAACGAATCCGAGACATCCATTCAACCTCCACTCTCCAAACCACAGAAGTAATATCTGCCCAGGTAGAGATGGGCAAATAAACACAAGTTAAATGACTGTTCAAGGTCGTCCAAGGACTACGAGAGAGACACGTCTAGCAAGTAGATTACTCTTCCCTTTTGAAAGGCACACAGACACACACGCACGCACAGGGGATTGAAACTGCTTAGCCAGGTGTGGAGCCTGCTGTGATCAACACAGCTTCACTGAGCAGCAACTCTTCTCAATGCTGCCTCACCGGTGCTAAAATGTAAAAAAGCAAACCTTTATAACAGAATTCTTTCAAACAGATGCAAATAGGTGTGGGGATTTTGCATCTGGGCTAAGTTGCTACAATCTACATATCTTGTTTGTTTGCTAGTTATTAAATTACCCACAAGCCATCAACAATTCAAGTCTCTCTCTGAGAGGCAGAGATTAACTAGGAATTGCTATGCAGAAATGCTGCTCATCTCTCTCTCTATTGAGATCAGCCTCATGATGAGTTGCGGACATTTGGGAACAAAGGTGAGCTTTTCTGCAAGAAATGAGAGGCACAGAAAGATGGGAAAATGATGCTACAGGGAGAAGAGGATTTATTTGCAAGGCAGGAATCTATCAGGAATGGTTTCACACACACACTGCCAGCCACGGACTGTGACGAAACACACTCGTGTATCTGGAGCTGCACTAATGTCCAAGCACTAATGCAAATGACATTTTCTGTGAAAGACAATGAGGCCAGTATGCAAATCCTAATTTAACAATCTAGTTGACAAAGTCTCAGCTGATCTATAAATAGCTGGTTTATTAGCAGGTGATGCTGAAGGCAGCTATCCTGGCTCCATTTCCCACAATTCTCTGTACCATCTTGTTTTTGTTGACCCCGGAGACACAAGGACTCTTAGCTGTATGCAGCTCACTCCTCCACCACTACCTGCAGAGTAGCTACAAACACTTGACAACACAATACATATTTATCAATGCCCTTACACGACAAGGATTCTGCAGCACCACGCACACAATGGCTCCCAGTGCTCAATTAAAGAGAGCAAATGGTTTAGAAAAATAGAAGAATTGTGCAGCCTTGCTTTTAAACAGGAGGAGCTGGTCACTCAGGTGCCAACAGGCATTTAGGGAATGACTGACACAGAGCCAGAGCCAGGCACAGTCCATCCACTCTTACACTGTGCACCGGCAAACTGAGAATCTAGGATAGCCACACCTTTAGTAACTCTAGGACACCAAAGAAGCATTTTACCATCTCAAAACAAGATGTCAAAATCCTGAGCTTTTAATGCAGCTTAATTTCATCAGGAATTATTTTATAGTACATAATAAAACTTACAACTCTTTACCACCTCCTCAAGCTGCATATGCAGGAATCCCTTTTTTCACACAGGCACAAGACAGCTATTTAACAGCAGGCACCAATACCACCAGAGTCTAGGGCAATCAGGCAAGAATACTGCATTCTGGTAAAGTTGTTGTGGCATTTGGAGCAACACACCAGAACTGCCCTAACTGCAGCACGGTCGGCATCCATGGAAACCACACGGATTATGATGTTTTAGGCTATTCACATGGATTTGTAGATATTCTCCAGAAGTGTTCTAAGGCTTCAGTCTTCCTCTTGCTGTAAAGAACAGTGACAACATACTTGACGAGATGGGCTTGTAAATAGGGAGATTGAATTAGAGGAACAGAATAGACTTTGTTATCCCTTCCTCCCACTTGCTTCAAATTTCTAAAGAAAACTTCCACACACAAGAAGTTGCTGTGTCTCTCACAGCCATATGATAAGCAGAAATAAAAAATTAAAAAGCACACAATCAACACTTATTTTTCCATAAGGTCCATCATATTCTTACAGCTTGTACAGGGCAGGCTCCAGGGTTTATCCAGACAGGGAACTTACTGTGCCAGGCCCAGCAGCAGCCCCAGCAAGGGCAGAGGCTGCTCGTGACTGGGAGGCTCACGCTGCAGCCAGAGTGTGCACAGAGCAAAGAGCCCCGTGTGCTCCCTGCCCTGCTGCTGCACCCTCACTTCTCAACACTGCTCACTCAAGGAGGTGACAAGATTTCCAGAGCACTGATTTGGTCTGCCACAGCTCAGCAGATTCATTCCAAATGATCACAGTGATCTGTGCCAACGGCAGAATGGTTCCCTGTGGATTGGGTTTGGATAAAGGACTGCTCCTTCATTTGTCATAACAACAAACCTTTACAGTTTTGAGTTTTTTAAAGTTTAATTAAACACAAGGGTTAAACTAACATTTATATGATTGCAAACCTGTGATGGTCCTACAGTTTGCTTGTAAGACCACCAAGGACTGTGAAAAAGAAACTTTTCTAATGAAGTTCACTTACTAAATTGCCTGTTCATGAGTGAATATACTTCTCTTTTCTAGTACTTCCAGAAATGATATAGAGGAGCTTGACTTAACTGAATAAAAAGTTAAAATAAAGGCGCACTCAGAAATTCTGTGGAATTTAGCAAGAGAAATGATACATCACAAATAAAGAGATCAGCAGTTTTCATTAATCAATTAGGAAAAAAAACAGCATAATAACAGATTTGCAATGATCTTGAATAGATTATTTCATAAAACTGTCATAAATCTAATGGCAACAGACACAAGCACCAAAGAAGAACCGAAACATTTTACATAGTTCAGTAAAAGCAAGATATGCTGCAACAAGGTGTCAAAACAGCCCTCCCAGGAGAAATCCACACAGTTGCTGTTTCCTTTGCCTTTGATGTAAAGCTACATGTAAACCTGCAGTGCCAAACAACTCAAAAGAAGCTTGTTCTGTCCCCCAAATCTCTGCATTTCCTGTAGCTCTGGCAAAATTCCTGCTTCCTTTGGCTGTTGTCTCCTTTCTGATCAGCATATCCATTGCCCAGATCCTTGATTCCACACCCCAGCTAGTTGTATTCCAGGAGCAGTTAGCAGCCAGCACCCAAAGAAAACTTTAACTAAGTTTGGCTCTGTCTGAAGCAAATTTTGAGCAACTGGAGCACAGATGAAATCCAACTTATCCAGAGTAATTCATTCTTCACACTTGTTTAAGCACGGTCACTCACCAGGACAGACTGGCAGCCTTCTCTGCGGGCTGTGGATTCCACTGCACTGCCAGGAGCTGTGCTGAGACAAGTCCACATCACATGTCAGTGAAGATGGACTGCACCCTTCAGCTCTGGGATGGAAAAATCAAACTGCTAGATAGGTTCTCTTCCTTGCCGGATACACTGATTTTTAGCAACGGGAATAGCCAATTAAAGTTGATAAAGACACATTCTCTGCTGATTTTTCCTTACTGCCCACTGCTCAGTGCTGGTATAATGGATAATGTTCTGCCTGTGGGTGTATTTTCTAAGATCTGTCAGTTCTGACAGCATTTTGGCACCTGGATAACTCAAGATCTATACTGAGGGTCCAGGAATGCACTATTTCTCAGTAGCTGATGGGTACATTTTTCAGCAAGGCTTCCCTAATTAAAGGGCTGGAAAGAGATGGGATCAGATTGATAGGTTTTGCAGTCAGATGTTTTATGCTTAGTTTGATGAATTATAAATCACTTTTTGCAACTTTCAGAACATGTGAGAAGAACACATAAGAGAAACTACAACAATATGTCCAGAATATCATAATGTTATTACTTATTTTCAAATTTTACCTCTGCCCCTATGGCAAGGCCAGTAAAGACATACTCAAGAGATACAATGCTCATTGAAAATAAATATCAATATCAATAAGAAAAGTGAAGCTATGAAATGAGACACTGCTGGTCTGCAGGTACTCCTACATGGAAATGTTTGCCCCAGGTGGGGCAAAAGATGCATCCCTCCTCCTTTGAGCATCACCCTGGGCTGGGAACACTGCCCTGGAACTAAATCCTCAGCTCAATCAGCCACGTCCTCTGCCAGACCAGCAGGAAGCTTTGCCTTGTCCTCAGCTGTCACAGCCTTGTGCAAGGGCTAGAGAAACCAGTGTCAAATTAAATACTTTGACTTTACTCCCTGTAAAACTGCATGAACACAATGTGTTCTGTGCTGGCTTCATTGTCTCTGTCAGAGCCCCTTCCCTATATACAGTGAAATACAACTCTAGAGAGGCCACTGGCCAGACCTTTCAGAATAACCAGTTTGTTCTGGTTTTAATGGGATTTTTAAGTACTGAAGTTCTTTTTTTGCAGTGTGTGTGTGTGTATGTGGAGAACAACAACAAAAAAGCCCAAACCCCAAAACAGGATGTGAGAGCCTGGTATCCCAGCGTGGAATTTTATAAGTGCCTTGCTGTCAGAACTGTGCACTGTTCAGAACAGTGCAGACTTGAAAGCTAGAGAGAAGAAAGTCATAGAGTAATCATTTGGAACAGGGAGAAAACTGTTGGTAATTTAAACCATGAAACCAAAGAAATACAATGCAAAGCTATCAGGATGTGAAAAGCACTTCCAGGCACTGAGAGGTTAAAACAATTATTTGAACAGCTGGGAAAATTAAAATGGTAAAATAATAGCTACCCTTCAAAATTCTACAGATGCAAAGAGACTCTTCAATGAATAACTGATAAAGGGGAAAACACATTTTAAAAGAGAAACTGTTTCACGCATGAAGGTCATACAAGTAACAGCTCCTCTTAAGAACCCGGATTTCCAGACTTGGCAAGAGATGAAGAGCTGGGGTTAACACAGCAGCCTTTTACCTTGAGGGACCTCGGGTAAAATCCTGAATACTTTAAGTTACACATGAAAGTGACTTTGGGCATATTCTTTCTACTGCTTTTCTGGAAACTGTTCCCCACTGTAGCAAAAGCAAGGTCATAGGAGCATGCTGGAATTGTTGTAGCAGTTTGTTTCCTTTCCCAAGGAATTCTTCCAGCCCCAATGACTCCAGCAAATGGTGCAATCAGAGCAGCCAGTTCTGGTAGTTTCACTGCTGTTATCTAGGGCTCCCCCATATACATAACCTTGCTCTGGCAAGAACACTGTGACATGTGATTCTTCAGGGAAAAAAGACCGTCTGTAACAAGTGGCTTTGCTATTCAAGAAAGGTCTAGCTGGAAGAATAATGCCAGCTGGGATTGCAGTGTGTAAGCCACGGTGTACACAATGCACTCATCAGGACTGGGTACACAGAGACACATCCAGGGGAGCCACAACTCCAGCACAGCCATCCCCAGGGCAGGGAGGAGCTGAAAGAACAGCCAGGGAAGATTTATCTGCCACTTGGCTCCAGCTATCCCTGCAGGCAATGGATCCTCTCTCTCTCTACTGACTATTTTAAAACAAGAAACCAAAAAATTTTCAGCAAGTAGAGAAAAATTGACAACTGAATATGCAGCACTGTAGAGAAGAAATCAGCTGTACAGTGCCAGCCCTTGTTCCATTCCTCACCCACTGCAAACACACAATCTCTTCCACATAAACACTGTGCAAACTGCTAAAAGGATAGCAACTGAACACACCTCATCAGAGTCCAAAAACATAGATCCTTTGGCAAAAAAAGGCAAAATCAGAACAGAAGGCCAAATCCATCTACCCCAGCAGTCATCTCTTCCATCATTCACACATATCATTTCACCAGTCTGCAACTGGAAAGTCTTAACTCTTACTTTTTTTCTATCTTATCTTTCTAAAGAAAGAAATTAGCATAAGCACCAAGATCCTCCTGTAAGACTTTTTCTCTCATCAAAAGAATTTATTTCTCCAGGCTCCAGGATGATTTGGGCATTTCTGAGGGACTAAGATACAGCCTCCTCAGCCTTCTCTCTTCAGAGTAGAGCCCACTTCACTCTACCCTGAACACTGTCAACATACTTCAGTTGACAATCACCTGGTTTTGAGTCCTGATGCTGTTAGGTATCTCCTCTGATGGGTTAGACTGCTCACTAGGCAAGGATACTAAAAAAAAACATGAAGAGGATGAGCCTGCAACATCCCCCATACAACTTGCTGCAATCAACTTGAACCCTTAGCTACTTACACCAGGTTTGACCACTTTCAGGATCAGAAGTGTCCAACATATTGCAGAAAGAAGTGTGCAGCCTGTGCCACAAAAAGTAACACAGCTGACAGAAGGTCTTTAATAAAGGTCTTGATCTTCCTAAGGTCCCCAAGGACCCTGTGACACATTCTTACAAGAGTCTGGTATTCTGCCAAGCTACATTCATTTTGTCTAAACTGAAATTACGATTACAGCTTCAATTCAATATGCTCTCCTTCACTTCTGATCCTAATCTGCTGGCAGGAGCTGTTGAACCAGCAAGCACCTGCCTTTTTTTTGCCCTTTAGGTGACTCCGTCACTGTGCTGCCTGAACAGATGCCAGCAGCTAGAGCTGCACAGCAAAATCACCAATTTAGGAAATTCACCAGCTGGGTACAAAACCTGCCTTAGCAGAGCTCCTACTCCTACTGGGAAACCTGCACATCCATCTCTGGTACCTTGCCATGGCACTGGTTGTGGTAAGAACACAGAACTGGAACATATCAGCTTGTCTCCTCATTCTACCAGCGTGATGACCAGTTATCAGTCTTTCACTTGCCCAAGGTTAAACAGCACCCTCCAGAGCTGGTGTATAGCTGGGTAATGTACTCTGGGATCCTTCAGGGTTCAAAAGAGGGCATAAACCTGACAGAATGAAAAGAACTTCAAGCAGAAAAAGGTGTGAGGCTTTCAAAGCACCCACCCCTTTCTACTCTCCTTCCATGGGGTCTCTGATTTTTACCCATATTTCCTGCAGTCAAAGTCCCCTGTGCCAAGCAGCTTTCATGTTCAGTGAGGAGTGCAGGAGGAGCAGGGAGATGCAGAGGATTACACTATGTCCTTATGAGCTTCCAGCACTCAGAACCCAAAGATTTCTTTTGCTCCTCTGATCAGCCATGTTCAGATGCATATTTAAAAATAAGACAGACACTGAACTCTGCCTTGCCCCTTGAGGGAATTGCAGCCTCCTCTTTCCAAACTTCCAGTTCAGTGCTGCAGGGAATAGGCAGCCTGGTGTCAGCTCCAATATAGGTTTTGAAATGAAAGGAATGCAAACGAAGGGGACAGAAGAGAGAAGAGGGAGGAAGATGGTGCAGAGACACTGGAAGGAAGCAGGTGAAAAAATGAATACAGAGGGGAAAGAAAAAATCTGAGCCCAGACTAGAAATAGGTGAGTAAAAGAGATGGAAGGAGGAGGAGGAAGAGGAGGTAGCAAACCCAGGACAATAGCATATCTCTAGCTTGCTTGGTCAGACTACAAGAAAAATCCTACACATGGCCAGAACTGTTCATGCTAAATGGTGAGGAGATCAGTGAGCAACACAAAATATATGTAAAATACCCACAGTCTGAGTTTTAATCACAGAACATCACAAAGGAGTTTGAGAACAATTTACCTTGCTTCTAGCTCAAACATTTGCTATGAGCTCTCCTGACATGATGGAGACCAACCCCAGGGCTAGTGTGGCACTGCAACAATCTGGGATTCTGCATACCACACAAAAAAACCCCAAAAAACAAAAAAACAAAAAACCCAAACAAATACAACAAAACAAAACAAAAACAAACCAAAAATACAATAGAGAAAGTAACTTGGCAGTGCTATACAGCACTTGATTCTGGTGCCAGTGAGACAAAATGGGAATTCCTGAACCTTCCACATCCTGCCCAAGAGGGTTGGCAATTGATATTTTTAAGCTTAAGAGAAGGATTCCAAGCAGCAACCTCAGGGAAACAGGTTTAGAAACCATAAAAAGATATAATTGGATGTTTAAAAAAAAAACAAAACAACAAACAAACAGATAATCAAGTGGATACCTAGATGTAAACTTGCAAATAAATGCCAAGTTGGGAATCAAGAGGGCAAGTCCTTACAGCTCTACAACATGCACTTCCAGAAACTCACTGGAATTTCAGTGGTGCTTGAGAAATTCATGCCAAGATTAAGAAATGCTTCCAACTGCTGATTCTGAAGCAATTATCTGGAAGAACACAAGCTTGCCTGAGGTAAAACACACAGTATGGTGTGAACTTACCATCCTGCTGTCAGGATGGACCAGGTACCATGGTAGGCAAAAATCAAAATTGATGAAGCCAAGGAAAGCACCAACAGAGAAAGCAAAGCAAGAACCAAGGATCACAAGGAAGAGCAGGCAGGACCCAGATGAGCAGTGACAGCCTAGAGGCTTGTGGAGCACTGAAGAAATTCTCCTGCATACCTGGCTGGTGGACCCAAATATCAGTTGGATTCAAACCTGCTGGGAAGATTAACAGCTACAGATTAACACATAATCCTATAACCTTTTATCCACATGACAGTGTACCAGACATCTGTGCTTCTCAAGGGAAGATGCCTACTTCAGCCTTCAAGCAGAACATTCCTGCTTTATATTGTCCCTTAAGAAAAGCTTTTCATAGCAGCAATGAAAGCTTTTTGCACTGAACAGCTGGAACCAAAGTCAAAGCACAACCTGGCAGTTTTCTTGGCTGAACAGGGATGCCATTGAAGCTGAGCTTCACAGGACAAATGTCTGTATTGACAAAGGTTTGAGACAGTGGTTCAAGAGTTGAAGGGAGTCAGAATTGCAATTTGCAGGATTTTCAAGAGGAATATTTTGAACCTTATCCTCCTTCTACAGCTGGCATTCAGAAATTATCTCCCTCACTTCTTTCCTTGAAATATTTTTTCTCATAACACTTATCAAAGCCACCACCCTCTCAGCAGGAACAGTCAGGACTTGTCAGGTCTCCCCAGATGCTGAGATTAGCTAGCTCTCTTCCCCATGTGGGAACTCTCAGATCCCACAGCTTAGTGAGGCAAGGATTTGGACCTGGAGTTCCAGTTTCCATGAGGGAATTTCTGTTATTATAGCAGATCTAGTTCCAGACACAGCCACTGTGAACCATGTGACAGGATATGAATCCTCTTCTGTGTGATCTCCCTCTTCATCTCTTCACACCCCCCTTTTCTCCACAGTATTGCAGCAGTTCATTGATTCAACACAATCAACAAGAGAGCACAAAGGCAGAGGCAGCTCTCAGATTGGAACAGCTGGTTTTCTTGATGGCATCATGTCCCAAAGAGAGGTAAGGAATCACAAGAACAGAGACTGCTTATTCTCAACAGCAAACAACTCCAGACCGGAGAAGAAAGCACAACCCTGCTGACTGAGAAAAAGGCAGCAGTGGGATTTTGAATATATTTCACACTCCTTGATGGATCATGCTTGAAGATTTTGTGGGGAAGCAGAGCTCAGAGGAAACCATGCTTCAAAGCCCATCACTGTACTCAAGGGGCCTGTGAAAACTTGATAAATATGAACCCCTGCTATCCTGTCCAAAGCCCACCTGCAGACCTGCTGGCACAACCAATTCCTCAATGGCCATGCTCCATGACTGCTACACCTCACTTCCCCTCAGGCTTTGGAATAAGCTCCTGCCAGCCATGCCAAAGTGGGCTTAATAATAGATGGACAAGGATGACCAGTGAGGACTGAAAAAACCCAGTCAAAAGTCATGGACTCTGTGACCAACTTCTGAGCAAGCTGTGACAGCACAGCCACATCACAAACAACAACCCCATGGAGCAGCCATCAGTGAGCTGGCAGACCTTAGGCTGTTTCATCCACACACACTTGTCTGTCACATGAGTCCCTGGACACACTGCAAAGTTTCCCTTTCCCTCATCTCAGCTGCTGTCCTGCCTCAACACAGCAGCAAAAATAAGCTACTGAGGATCTGGCTGCTCATCATAAGCAGAAAGTGCTGAGGCCAGCAAGGATCAGTGGCTCTGATCCCCAGAGCTCAAATGTTTCAAGCATGAAACATTTCCCTGAACAACATAAAAATAGGTGCAGGAAGTAAGACCACAGGCTACCTTAAATCCACAAGCCCTTTTCTTTTTCCAGGCTGCTCACATCTAATACTCTGTCTTTTATCACATCCTAATTTAAAAGAACAGGCCTTAGAGGATCAAGCTATAAACTTTTGAAAGCTTTCTGTAGCCCTCTCTTGCAGCAAGGAGTTTGTTTCCATTTCTCAGAAGCAAAGAAGGAAATCAATACTCAGACAGAGAAGGCATATTCCAAAGGACAATCTTCTTAGTTGCTGCAGTGCCACCCTTGTTGAGTCTCTCCAATGAAGGTGAACACAATGGTAGACAGAAGTCAGTCCCTCAAATATTCAGGCAAGCCAGAGTCTCCAAGTGGAAATAGGGTGCTCAAGAGCAGCCATTTGGATTCCTCCAGATTCATGTCTCCAAGTTAAGTTTCTCTGTGACCAAACTCACGTCTAATAAAGAGTGAGTCAATATCCTTCCCTCCTGCACAAGCACCACTGGGGTCCCTTGCCTCCACCTAATTGCCTGTTTTCACAAGGTATACAGGAACTTATTACTTCAGAGCCTTTGTGCTTCTGAGGAACACCACTGCAACTCACCAGCAGGTTTAGAGTAAGCAGAGAGTGGGACATAAACCAGGCTCCTGGATGCACAACGTGGTTACCTGAGTCCCACTTCCTTAAGAAGGGCAAAGTTGCAGACATGGCTTGGGGGGAGCCCCACATTTAGGGGGAGTGCTGGCACACTGAAGCCAGGACAGTGTCACTTGTGTCACCTGAGCAGGCTCTGCCCTGCTCTCCAGGGTCTGCTCTGCATATGGCAAAGCTCCTGACCTACCAACATCTGTTCAGTTTTTATACAAAGCAAGTCAGGGCTCTGCAAGGCAGTACAACATCTCTGTTGACATTTCAGTCCCTCAGAGAGAAGCACTCCTTTGGCTTTGTGTCAGCCACCTTTGGCTGTGTCAGAAAATAGTGCATAGCCTGTTCTCTCAAGCAAAGCTGTTTGCCTGTGCAAAGGTTCCCAGCAAACAGACAGGAGGCAGCAGCTGGAGAAAGGAGACCTGGGATCACTGCACACAATCTCACCTTTTATTATTTAGCCACATTTACTGAACACAGCCTGGCTTTAATCCATCAGTGTAAGAAGCCTGCTAATACACTAACCTGATTGGAGAGAGACTTTCCTGCATTTTCTGGGATTTTATTGTACCAAATGTCAAGGCAAAACAAGAAGGCACTAAGAAATATCTCACACAGCCTGGGCTCTTTCCCAACCAGCACTCATCTGATAGTGGATTAAAAAGAACCTTGAAAGCATTCTGTTCTCTCAAGTTCACAATATAGCTTTGTGTGCACACAAGCCACTGTGAGAAAAAAGTATGACTTCCACTTTTAATTGTGAAATTTAAATGCTTGTTTGTTTTGAACCTAGTGGCAGCCCATGTGCCTCAAGGTATTGATAAAGACTGGAAAGAGGGAAATGCATTGGAACATTACACCCAGTCTACCTTCAGCAATGAACCTGCTTCTGCTCCAGAGGTCAGTCTGGAGTCTATACAAGCTTTAGAGTTTTGGCTTTTGCAGAACAATACAGTGATCACCTGTGCCATACAAGCTTTCCACAAAAATTTCTCTAGTGCACTCCAATTCTATCACAATGCCTTCATCCTGTCAGCTCAGGGTACACACAGCTAGGAACACTCCTACCTGGATCACAACATCCAATACATTTTTCAGTGGCTGTCTACTTTTACAAGATTTGAGGACATTTCCTGAACCTCAGAATACTCCTAAAAGCACTTAGGCTTGGTACCAAAAGATAAAATACAACCTTGATGTGCCACAGGAAGTTAAACTGTACTGACAACATGCCAGGGACCCAGAAATACTACCCAGAGCTTATTAAATTATGGTATTTCTAAGTGGGCTACAATTAGCACTACTGAAGACAAAAGTTTTCAACAATTCATGCTGATATGACCTGACTGAAACTCTTGTGTCCAAAATCACCAACTGGTATCACCTGAATCCATGAAGAAAAAGTGCCAGAGAGCCCAGAGGATCAGTAGAAGTATCCACACAACTTCCCAGCACATTATGTTTAGCTGCAGGCAGTGCCTCAAAAGAAAGATACATTTCCTCCCTTCTTTGACCCATGAAAAGAAATCAGAAGTTCCCAAACATGGAATTAAGATACCATTGAGATGGGACAAACAAACAAATAGTAATTCAGTCTCCTTTTCAAATCCTTTGGAGAGATCAACAACCCCCTCAACAGGTTGGGGTTGAAGTACACACTCCACAGAGAAGAAACTAGAATAATCAATGTGCATGATTCAATCAGTTCACGAGTTAAAAAAAAAAAAAACAAAAAACAAAACAAAAAAAAAAAAAAAACCTCTTTCACCAACATTAAATTCATCCTGAGGAGGGAACTAGGTAGCTGATAGGACACAAAAATGCTGCCAGTGTAGTGATAGTTGAGAGCTCCCAGTCCCCCAATAAAAGAACAGTGTAATAGTGCTTTATTAACAGCCCAAACCAAGGAACCCTGAGCTTTCTATTCCACAGCCAAAGAAGTAACCCAAGAGATGAGCTCCTCAGAAATATAAGCTAAGTCCTTGTGGGCAGCAAACATGGGCTGATAAACCTAAGGGGAGAGAATGCAGAGGCAGATGGGCAGAGGTAATCAGAAATGACAGAAAGATGAGCAGGCAGAGGGCAAGCAGAGTGCTTGAAGGACAGAAGCAGAAGAGCTGAAATTTTATAGCATACAGGTATTTTGAAAGTTAAATCAACAGCTTTCCAATACCATTATTTAAAAACACATTCCCCTAATATATGCAGGAAGCCAGCTGCTTGCAAAATGACCTTTAAACCCTACATACCATGCCTTATTAGACTAATTCAGAGCTGGAGGTTGGCTGATCCTGAAATCCATTTATACAGGACAAACAGGCATTCAGCAGGGACAAGGAGCAAACACATTGTCAAAATAATTTTGTGTGCATTTCTGCATGCACACTCGGGCTCAACACAATACAGCAGCACTTCTCCAGCCTCAGAAACAAGGTACACCAGACATTGCAGCACCATCCTAACTCAAGGCTTCTCTTCCTGCTCCCCTCGCATTACAAAGGTAACAAACTTGAATTATAACAAGTGCTGTCTTTCTGGACAGCTTCTGTGACTGCAGAGGTCTTTAAGAGCCTTTAACCAACTCTTAAAGCCCCCAGGAAAGGCTTCTAACCAAAAAAGATGTTATAACCAGAAGAATGCCTCTTGCCAGAGATGGAAGTAGCAGCAGCAGAGCTAACTAACAATGTGTTTAGATCACTGCAACACACTATCTTCAACATGTCTTGTTACTGTATTTGAAGCACTGGTATCCAGAAAAGTTGTTTTCAATTGCCTTGCAAAGGTTTAGCTAGGACTGAGAGCTTTAAATTGTTTTGGAAGCATCACAAATATGTCAGGAAATATCTCCAGACAAGGAGGCCTGTTGGGCAGACAGGCAGTGTCACACAGGGGTGAAAATCACAAACAATTACTGCAGGCAGGATGCAGAAAGAAACTTTCCCTCCAAGTTTGGATTTTGGAACAGATGAATGCTCCACAGCCTTGGACAAGGAGGCTCTGTGGAGAGAACAAATACAAGCAAGAAGCATCAGGGCAACTTCTGCAAATCTCCCTCCTCCTCCAGCATGGCACAGCTCTGAAGAGAAAAGGATTGGCTGCCCACTAATAGGAGGGCTCAGCTGCCATACACTTCCAAAGAAGTCTTGCTTGCTTGGGATCAACTCTTCCAGCTGAATGGGACCACTGCCACCACAATAACCCCTGCACCTTGCCCACACAGACACATTCAGCTGAGTGGTGAAGGCTTTAAATCCCACTAGTCCTCAAAGTATTCAGCCTCAAAACCTACAACAAAAATACCTGATGGATGATGTGTGGAGATTTCAAACTGCACACAGCAGGAAACCATCCTGTGCAGACTATGATCAGCAAAGAGCATAACAAATCTTTGGTTTCCCCAGTTTGTCATGAGGGCTTTGGCATCACTGATAAAATTTCCCAAGTTATAGCCAAGTTGTCAGAGAATGGATCTAACATTAGTACAGAAGTTATGGAAGTCAGGGCTACTTTGAACTTCCTGGGAGTCTGAAAGCACTTGACCACTGACCTTGTGCTTCTAACCAGCAGTTGCTATCAACAGCAATTTTTGTGGATCTGTTTCAATCTAACTTCAGCAGCAAAACACAGAGTTTAAAAATTGGAAATAAACTTCTTTCTGTCCAAGACTGCTTGGTCATCAGTCTCCTGGAATTAATCTGAGTAAGAATTTCCACTTCCCACTTGCCAACAGTGCTACAAATCTTTTGTGAAAGAATCTGGCATTAAAACAGCCATATGTATCACCACAGTCTCTCCCCCCCAAGCAACTCTTTTCCATACTAGATAAGCTTGACTGAATACAGGCTACAGTTCTCAGGAAAATGCTGCCTAACACACCATAGAGAGAGCACAGAACTAAAGAAATGTTTGATCCATCTAATTTAAGCCTAAAGAAAAATAATTTTTGAAAAGAAAGAGAATATAAAGAATGAAATTTTGATACCAAAGTCTAATTGGACTTTTCAGATGCACCCACTCAAAGACCTCATTAGAACATCAGGTCAGCTAAGATGGCTCATTCCTGACCAGCTATCTCTTATAGTATTTTATTGTAAAGAAATTTTAGGCTGTTTTTAAACACTTTCAGGCAAACTAGGTTTTAAATCAAGAACTGTAACAAGATCACATTTCAGAAGTAACAAAATGCCAAATAATTCAACTTCAGAAACTGCAATGCCATACTGACTTCAAGTTGCTCTCAAAATCATCTGTAAAACATACATACTTAGATTAAGTTTACCTGTAAATATATATCTGAAATCAGAACCATCATGCAAGAAATTAGACTAAAAAGCAATTATGTGTCACTGCAACAATGTCAAAACCCCCAAACAAACAAAAATCAGAAAACAAAAAATAAATGCACAGGGACAGGTGTTGACCTCTTAGAAAACACACTGTGTATGAGAAGTGCAGGCAGAAGTCCTCCTTCCAGATCAGGCAATGGATGCAAGAACTTCAGGGGTAAAGATGATGTAGCATATGGACTAAGTATCACTGAAAGAGAAGCCTGAAGCACAGCCAAGTGAGTTTTAAACTTATTTCTGGTCATTTTCCTCAAAAATTATAAACTTGAGGAGGTTTGGACTTTATAGGGACTACAAAGAGCAGACAGAAAGAAGGATTTGTTCATGTGGGTTAATAAATGCTCACAACACACCAGACCATGGGGAACACAGTATTGAGACAGAGTAAATAAAGAACTTATGCCTCCAGTTTCATAAATACCAGGTACAGACAGCAGACATTTCCATTTTAAGTAGGCCAGCATTTACTCTGGAACATGCCTCATATATTAGGATGGTGGTTTATGTTCTTTCAGGCAGCTCTATATTTTTAGTTTATCCACCAGTGAACTCTTGAGGATATGAAGTGTTATGTATAGACCCAAGACTCGCCAGAACCTACAGCTGCTGCCTTGAAAATCAAAACAATAACTGTTTCCATCCTTCATAATTAGAAGCAAAATATGGATCCTCTTCACCTTTGCAAATACCAGGTCAGGGTATGCCTGGGTACAGTTAATCCACTGCTCCTCTGTGTTTACAACTAAACAAACAGAAGCTGCCTGCAGCTTGCAGCTCTCCCCCAGTTCCCTTGTGGAGACCATTTATTGAGTCAAACTCCTCTGATAGTGTTATCAAAACAGCATTTGCACAAATAAAGGTTGAAAGAGAGAAAGCTTTTAAAAAGAAGAGAATTTTCTTTACAGAGAAGGCAAGACAAGCCCTTTACAGGTATGTTCTCTTTGAGCAAGGACCAACTGACAAAAGGGAGGCAGGACAGCCACATACCTGGCTGAGGATGGCTGGGCACAGCACCCTCCAGAGAGGAAACACACAGATTTATCTGAAACTACAAACCTGAATTCCAGAAAGCTCAAACAACCCTAAAGCCTTTCAAGTTATATTGTATTCCAAGCAGCACACCATGTGATAGATCTCCTCAATGAGGCTGCAACAGCCAAGATCTACTCCTGCAGAATCCCAGGGGGAGGAGAAATCCTTAATTTCTAGAGTACAGATACAGACCTTTCTATAACTTCCTTTCTCCAGCCACACACACTGACTGCTCCTCTCTATCCCAATAAGTACACAATCTATCTATAAAGTACTCTGAAATCCACAGAATGGAAACATCACTTTAGCAAAAGCCTGATGATCCAGAATGATCAGATACCTGCAGTGCAGCCCACGGCATCCAACCCTGTTTCTCTTAAGCAGAGAGAGATCCAAGTTGCAGAAATGAAAGCTCCCAGCAGGCCACACTTCAGCAGGATCAAGAGTGCTTGAGCAAAACTGCTCCATCAGGACAGGACACTGCAGAAATACCTGCAGCATCCTCTCAGCAAGCTAAGTCCCTGCCCACAGATTAGAGACAAACTTCCAACAGAGTAGTAATGCTTTGCTTTGTGTGCCAAAAGGGAACTGGGCTTTTACAGAGATCACTTGGAAATGTAAACGCAATAAATTGACCACATTCCTTTTTATTATAGTCAAGGGCAAAGCAGAATACAGACGACTCAAGGTTATGTTAAGTCTCCCTCCACTGGAATTCAGTCAATCAGTATTTAGCAAAGGCTTGTTTGCACACAGCAGAATGACTCACAGCTAATGTGTGTGAATTTTCCCTGCACTTTCATTACAAACTTTGAATGTTCATACACAGAGAATCTCATCAGTTTATTGCATAGTAATTTCCTTATGCAGACAAGCCCTAAAGCCTTGACAGTAGTAGGTTTACCTTTGTTATGAATAGCAGATTTGTGAGAAGCTGGACACAGAACAGGGAGGAAGAGTGCAGGATTATGAAAGGCTCCTAGCTCAATGTATACAGCACCTATTGATAAGGGAAAACACATGTCTGAGTACTCAGCTCCTGATAGCTTGGTGTGGCCAGGAGCTAGAGCACAAAAACTGCACCTTGGTCCTTCTGTGAAAGACAGGCACCTAGAGACTGTAAGAAAACTCCTGAAAAGAAGGGATACATGCTCTTCACTAACAGCCATTTTTCTGCACACAGCTGCAGGAACCAGGTTCTGTTTGAAATCTCAAATCACATTAATATATGGTCACCTGAGGCCTCATTTTCCAAATGGCAGCTGGTTAGAGATTCCCTGGTTAAACACCGATTACATAACAAAGTAACCAACTAAAATTCGTCTTCAATTCAGATTTGCTTGCTGGTGTGAACAGAATGCAAGGGCAGCAGAATGGGTCACAAACACTACAAAAAACTTGCATGTGAGTGCATATTTGCACAGGGGAGGGAAGCAATTCACTAATAGGACTCAGACTTTATAAAACAAAATCATTTGTTTTCTCCTTCCATCTGGACCCAAACTAAGAAATTACGCAGATTTCCACTGCCCACTCTCTTTTTCCTTCCACACCCCCTTCTCACTGGCACGAGATAAAACCTTGGGGAAACAGCAGCAGCAATTTTCAATTCTCATTATCTAACGGCAGCAGTAGTTCTTGGTGAAACTCGCGGTCAATAAACTACAGGCAATTTTGAAAGACACAATGGGAGCTGCCCCTCCTACAGCTGTCCCATTATCCCAGCTTTTATTAGATTTAAAGCCAGCCATTTTTATGCTGTAGCTCAGGTTCTGCAGAGCCATGGAAACAGACCACCAGAAAAGATAAAACACTCCTAAATTAAACAGGAGCTATCACAGTAACATCCTCCAAAGTCAGAGAACTTCCTCATAAGCAAAGCACGGGATGCAGCAAGGAACCCAGTGCCTAAAGGCTGATGCTGCTGCACTGAGTCAATGGCAGTGATGTGCCCAAAAACAACATTCAGGATGGTGTAAATGGAAAAGCTCATTAGCACGTTAGGCAGGGCAACTTGAAAGCATACTGGCTACAAAGGCAGATTACTGGCTACAACCAGAGCAGGATTCTGCTCCCATAACCATAAGCATCCCAGAACAGGCACCAGCTTTGTAGTCTGTGCTCTGGATGTGCCTCCCAAGAGGCAGAGGGAAATACTCATCTCTGGCTGGCAATTCAGCTGGCCTGTTTCAGATGACTTCTTAGAATCAAATGCATCATACCCTACATATGCCTATTTCTCTCTATTGGCTACAAGAGATGGCCCAATAATACAAAACAGGTAACAACAGCTATATCTCTACCATGCACCACAATTAAGTAACCTGTTCCAGGAAGAGGGGCTGTACCAGAAACCAGTAGAAAATAAATTTTAAAACTCATTGAATGATTAGCTGATATATTTGTTCATGGGGCAGAAATAGCTGAGGGTGTATCTCAGCTCCTGGCTGAGAAATGTGCACAACAGGCAAAGGGAAATGGGTGTCCAAAGGAATGGTCTCAAACAAACATAGTAAGGGGGGGAAGAGGCAAAGAATTATTCTCATCCACTGTAAGCTGCGATTTTCAGTCTAGAAATCTAGAGCTTGCTTTCTCTGACTCTAATGTATACCATGCCCTGGAGACATTTTTACCAGCCATCAAAAGGAACTTGCAGAGAACCAGATGCTTCATTAAAGAATATTCAGTAAGCCTTATAAAATCTTTAGTAAAAAGCAGAAGAACAAATCACCCCCATGCAAGTGAGCTGAAGTCACACATCCAGCTTTGATTACATTTCCTTCTGCACTAAAAAACAAATTGTGTTTCTAAAAAAAAAGGTAAAAAATACCCAAGAAATTAAGAGAGTCTGGCCTTTCTTTCCCACATTCCTCCAACCTGAATTTCCTGAAAGAGGAATGCGTGAGACAAAGCCATTTGGTATAAGATGCTAATTTAAACTTAGAGAAAAATAACAGCTTAAAAAGGGGAAGGGGGGAGGGAGTTTTAATTCTACATGATAAAACAACAGCTTGTGACTGCTACATGTATCTCAGGAGTCAGAAGAGTCAGTAAGAGCAGTAAGGCAAATTGTCAGGGCTTGAACTCTCCTGGGACAAAAGGGAACTACAGAAGACATATTGCCTTACAAAAGTTGTATTTGAATTTGTACTTGCAGAAGTACAAAGTACCTCTAGTGTCTATATCTAGCTGCAAGGTGTTAGTTACCTATTCCTTAGTCTCTCAAGTCCCTTATTAAAACATAGCAAGATTTTCTGCCACATTGTCATCATCCACAACAAATCCATGTCTTATGCACTTCTCCTTCCAGGTAGTTTCTAATAATAGTGAGAGGAAAATCCTAAAGTTCATTGAAGACTCTGGGAACGAAGACAACCAGACAACCCTCAGTTTCTGGTTTATAAAGAAAACCTACAAAAATCTCCACCAAATCCAAAAAAGATCCAAGCTAACTAGGATCTTTCACTGCCCTCTACTGTTACCAGTCATTTGGCTTCCAATTTACTCTTTAATAATGTTGGGCTGGGGCTCAGGGCTGGCAGCATCCCAGCCCCTTTCTCAGGCGGGTTGGAGCCGCAGCTTGCAAATATGCTGAAGTTTAATGCAATCTGTCTTCTTTGGTAATCACATTCCACCCGCACTGCATGCAATAAAGATGTATTGGTAAATGCATTTGCTAAAGATATACTCCACTGAAAAGGCTACAAGCCTGATTTAGAGGAGGCAAGGAGGATAACAGAAGCTGGCAATAGTTGCACCAATGCTCTGCACACAGCAACCAGGGGCACGGATTGTGCAGCAGCAGCACAGGCACCACTTTAAAGCTGAGGAAGAAAAAGAAACCACATGTTTTGGGAACTGGGGACTTTAGAGATATCAGAGAAAAGCCCTTTCCCTGGCAGCTTTAACCTTGCTGATTTGCAGACATACAAAGACCTTCTTTGTAAACAGGAAGGAAAAAAATTCCACTAGGACTAGCAACAACATTTGGTCTAATATATCCTGACAATTTTCCCATCTCCTTCTGTCGGGCTTCTTCTGGGAGCCGGCTGGCAGCTTGTTTCATGTTATACTTAAATCAGGCATACAGCTTCCCCTCACAATGCTAATGCAGAGAAACTCTGCTCCCAAGAAATATCCACCTCTCCCCCACCCTTTGCTTTAGTAATCCCATGAGAGAAGTCTCCATTTTCTATCACCATCCTTTTCCCTACATCCTCTTTACTATATTCTCAGCACTTTTTGGAGAATTTTCTACTGTCAAAAAACCCCAAAAAACAAAAGAGAAAAGTCTGCCCTTGAGGGACACCTGACCCACCGAATTCTCACATGGCCCAGGATCGTACCCTAGTTGTAATGTCCAAATAGTTCATTTTCTTTTCCCCTTCACTTATTTCAATAGTCAGAAATTCTTCCAAGGTACTGAGCAACCACTGTCCTAAGGCATCAACAGAACCTACTGGGACTCTGCATTTCAGAAGGAAGAGCCATAAGACTTCCTGGCCTCCCACACAAGATGAAGAGTTTTTAGGAGTGTGGAATTTTCTTAACAGACAGCAGTTTTCCCCAGTACAGAACCTTTCCCCATGCAGCAATGAGAAGAAGCAAGACCTCTAACCGCGAAGTTCCACAGGAGATGTTCAGAGCCTGTTGAAAATGTTGCAAACATTGCCAAAATTCATTTACTTACTATTTGCAATATACAACATCCAAGGTGGTAAAACTAGGGGAAATCATTGACTGACTTTGAAACCTGGGAGCATTGGTTCTACTGCTTTGGTGGCAGCTCAGTAGAACAGGACCCACTGACAGGAATGAAGCTGGGACATACCACAGTGTGACTGGGAAATGTGGAATGTACGTGGGAAAATAGATTCCGAGGAAGATTTGTCTCCTATGAAGATTGCAATTTGACTAACAGATACCACAGCTCTCAAAAACACTTCTCAGAAGAAAGCACCATGCAAAACAAGACAGCAAAGCCAGCCAGTACAACAGAGAAGCTTTTGTTACCTTCTGAGCTGCACTAACACAGCGCCGATATTCCTTCGCCAGCTCCGAGCAATTGAGCACTTCATTTTTGTTTTCTCGGAAGCACTTCAGAATTTCAGACTGCAGGTTTACACAGACAGGATCAGCATGCCTCCTCCTGCAGGGAAAACAAGCACAGAATGATGTGTGAAGAGGAGTTTTCAACCACTTACTACTTGGCTAGCAATACACATATTAATTTTATGCCAGAGTCATGTAGTCCTAATAGAGAAACTGGTGGGAGCAGCAATCACCAAATGACCAACAGTGTCTTTCAGCTGAAAAATCCAGGGTACTTAGCAGAAAGAAGGAACATGACCTTTCTTAGCTGGTGTAGAAGGCTGTTTCACCTTTATATAAAACATCATCTCTCCCCTGCAGTCAGGAGGAAAAAATTCCCAAGTCCAAGAGTTTCAATGATTTTCTCAACTCACACTGAGAATCTTTGGCAGAACTCAAGAATCCTGGCTGGGCCTGCACTAGATCTGTAACAGTCTGACAAGGAACTGAACAGACTTGTTGAATAAGCCACCTCCATCTATTGAATTCTCATCTATTTAAACACTACAAGAAATCCAGCATGGTTGGAAGCACTGCAATTCTCCTAGTGACTAGAAAAAAACCCATAGAATAATAGCAAGACCAGATATCTGTTTCTTTGTATTTCTGCATAAATTAGTACTCATACTCTGTAAATGGCATTGACAGCTACCCAAGAACAATTAAGGATGATGTTCTTTTACTCTAATATGCATGTGTACATATGGCACATCATCAGCAACAGTACCAATAAAGGGGAAGGTCATTGTAAAACAATCCCAACAACAATGGCACAAACACAGTAACAACAGTGACATCAGCTGCACAGACAGGCAGACACTAATTGCAGGCATTCACAGCACCATGGCTATGGTATGTTATACCAGAGAATAAGAGAACATATGCTCAGGTGTAGTAATCCTCAGATGTCATCTCCTAAACCATAAATCCATTTAATTCCTTGCATTTCCTGCCCCAATATGCTTAGAGATCTGTGCCCAAATATCAAACACACCTCTTCTTTCCAAAGCACTTGGATGCTACAGACAGATATTAATGCCATGCTATGATGTATTCATTTCCACTGTAAAAACAGGCATTCATTCAGCAGAAGGGCATGATAGCAAGCCAGAGAGAGGGAAAAGATGACCTGACCCTGGGCATGTCACAGTATCTCAGGTGAAGCAGATTTCTAAGAAACAGGAAATCTTAAACAAAGATCTTCTAAAAGATTTTGCAGAGCTCAGACCAGAGTTTCCAAATCATGCATATCTGTGTAAGGTGCTCAGGAAAGAAGTGGAAGGAACAAAAGAAGAAAAATTTTGTCTTTTCTATATCAGCAACCTGGGTCACAATAATTTGGTTGAGATATACTCTAATTGATACTTCTTCAGTCCTCAGTCTTACTGCCAACATACATGGACAGAGTAGGAATTTATCAGTATGACAGCTCTACAACACTGAGATTTGGGTCAGAAACCAACCAAAGATACTACATAGACTTCTTTTTCTAACTCTTCACTAATCTTACAGCTTTTAGAAGAAACTTATTCCATGCACAGTCCCTAAGGGCTAGTGTTCATTTCTAATTTCTATGTTATATAGCAAATCACCTTTAAAGCCTCGAAAATCCATATCCTAAAAAAATCTTCAAATTTTGGGATAGAAAAGAACCCAGAGAGAGCTTCAGAAACTCATAATGTTGGCATTTTGCTTTGTCACTAACTTTAATATCACTCTAATCAAATCAGTGAGACTGTGGAAATGATACCAAACAATACCAGGTCAGGAAATACCACCAAATCCCTCAATTCATTGAAAAAGTTAAGACTTTTAAAATTAGTTTTTTTAAACTCAGTGATGTTAAACTGAAGGGCATTTTGTAATTTTCATATAGAAACCTGGAAGAGCTATAATGTACAGCACACCAGAAACCAGTTTGTGTTCATCTGAACTGAACAACATGGTACAAACATCTCAGAAATATTTAGAGGTTGTCATTGTCAGCAGGGAGAGCTACAGGAATTGTGTTTTGCTTTAGATCACAGTCCTTCCTATGGCAGCAGTCTCCACTGCCTAGAATAAATATGAAGTTAGGACCCATCTGTGGACTCAGACAGAGCTGCAAAGTCTGTGGCCCTTGTCCTTAACAGACCCCTTGGTGCTCTGCTCACAGAGCTATTTAAAAGCCAGTGGTGAGCAAGAAGCCACAAAAAAAGAGTATTGTTGCCTAAAGCCTACCAGAGGCAGGGGATCAATCAGCACAGACCAGTATGCATTGCCCAGCAAGTATTTAAACCAGCATTCCTACACACCACTCCCCACAACACAGGGAGGATTTATTTGGTACTGTGTACCCAGAATCATAACAAGATTATTCTCCTTCATTTCTTCAAAATAAAACCTCAAGCTGTGGTTATGCATCAATTGCACCAGCTTCTCAACACAGAATTAGAGACGCTAATCAACAAATTGCCAAGTTGGTTTAGGCAATTATCAATACAAGTTACTGCAGAATCTGGGAGTACACAAGGTATCCACATCCAGCAGATTAGTTCTGGTATTCATCAGGACTGGAAAGAGGCACCTGAAGTGCTCTGGTGAACAGTTGCCTGAGATGCTTTTCTCCCTGAATCAAGAGGGTGTCACTCTCCTGCTCACATTAAATCTCAGCTTCAGGCTGCAACATTTCCACACTGGGGGAACTGCAGCCCTATGCACATACAACAGCTGCACCTTACAGGGGTCTGGCTTTCCTCCTACATATCTGAGACAAAAAGGAACTAAAGCAGTGGCATATCCAACTACAAACATCTGTAGAATGCAATGACATCGTGGGTTGAGTTCCAAAGGAGATGGACTTTCATCAACTATCTCCCTTCACCCTTAGCCTAGCTCAAGGCTGTTGGCATTAACTAATCTTTAGAAAAATTTATGTTCTGGACACCCGACCACACTTTGAGGGTCACTGAGGGTTTTTACTATTACTTCTCATAAGAAAGAGAAGGAAAACAGTGGGAAATGATGAGGATTGTATATACAGCTAGGAGAAGACTCGTATGCTTGACCTTTCTCCTAAAGTGGGTCAACATTTTAAGCACATGCCACCACCAAATGAAGCAGACAGTTGGCCTCTGTCTAAAATAAAATATGTTGCAACTGCTACAACTATTATCAAAACAGGTGTAAGAGGCTCATTTACAGCAGCTTGAAAAGGGCAGCAGAGAAAGGCTGGGCTTGGAAGTAACAGTACAGTATCTGCAGACAGGAGTGCAGAAGACAAGCTCTGACAATACCTTGGAACTAAATACATGTAGGACATATAGAATATGAAAGATTAAATGAGTAACACACACTCATCTGTTTAAAAGAGGAGGAAAGGAGAAAGGATGACAGATCAAAAAAAAGGAAAAGATGGATTTAGAAGTAAAATTCATTAGCAGTGCCGCCCCGATCACAGAGAGGAAAGAAACCTTTGCCTTGCCACTGTGCAATGGGCAGGAAGGCTACATGCACATGAAACCCATTATTTCAGAACTTCCTCTCCACCTCCTACAGAGAGATTTAAATCAGGTCTTTGTCTGGAAAAGAAGAGAAAGGTTTTCTTAGAATCAAACAAAGGGCATCCTTCTCTCTACTATCCCTTGAGGTAAGACAGAATGAGCACAATCTTGCTGCATTTTGACATCGAGAGTTACCAAATCCTTTCTATCACTGCATATTCCCTTTATTTAATAAATGAAATCTCATCAACTTATCCTTCTTCTATTATCACTGCTGACATCAATCTGATAATATTGGCTTGGCGTGGAATCGTGCTATTATATGTCCTCTTGATATTTAATTTAAGAGAAACGTCTGCAGTGGGGTGAATATGTGAAGCAAGCTTTTTATTACTGGCAGCAGTAAGGACGCTGGAAGTGAATTAGACATTCATCTTAGTCAGGGCCAATCTAGTGGCTCAGAAGAGGTTTTCTTCTTAACCCTCTCCTAACTGTTCAATAGCAGCAGGTAACAGCTGCTTCAGTCAATAACTGCATTCATTTATCTTGGCAAATTCATTCCTACATGGATATAAACCCCATGAAGAAGTATGAAGTGTCTGGGAGGTTAAAGCAAGGTTCTTTGAGAATTTCTATCATAAGCACTGCACTAGTAAGAAAAGTGCTGGTCTAAATGTCCATCAGTTAATCAAGAAGCAACAGTTTCCAAAGACAAACACCCAAACTCACTGCAAAAAGCAATTAAGGCTGTATCATCAGGATACAGACCCAGAGACAGAAGGTTTCAAACACAGAACTATGGCTTCTACTTAGGTGCAGCTGACAGGTTCCCATTTTGAAAGAATTATAGACTCAGTATTGGAAAGCAAGGGAAAGCTGGGAGAGGTCTGTGCATTTGCTGGTCCTTCCACACAGCTGAAGATCAGACTACCCAAGCAGATATACAACTTAAATGCTTTAGGAATTGGCAGCTCTTTAGCCTAGTGCAAAATCAGGAACTCCACAGCGAGTAACACACCATCACTTGGCTTTACTGGGAAGAACAGCAATTCCAGATGGAGTCTTTAAGAGCAAGATCTTCTTTTTACATTTTACTCTGGGAAACCATTCAAGCTGAACAAAAAACTCAAGAAGAGGCTGATGGTTTCTAAACTCAGACACTTGGATACCTCTGCTCAGAAACTGCTAAACAAAGACACACAGGGTCCCTCATATAAGTCAACTCAACAGTAGCTGGCTCCAGCACAGAGCTGCAAGCAGCAACCTAAATGGGCCAGCAACATGAAATTTCTTATGGGCTACAAAATCCAATGACTGGGTTAGCTGCTTTCTGCTGCATTATTTGACTAAGACCAATGCTGAACCAGCTTGAGCAAACCACATTAGTCACCACTGTCAGTACAGCACAGACAGCCCCAGACACCAGCAATGAGATGCATGGGCAGCCCTGCCAGTAAATCCCAGGGCACACAGCAGCAGTTTCTGCATGTTGGGAAGGAATCAGACACGTGGTATAGCTGCTTAGTATGTTTTTATATCCAGGGTCCATTACACACATTTCTGACTAAGCTCACTGATGCTTTGGTCACATAAATGTGGTGTGCTGCCAAGCTGCACTGTACACATATAAAACCCAATAGGTGGTTAACTGACCTGTAAAAACTGCATCTTCCCTTGGGTAGCAATTGGCTCTGATGGTTTCTCTAACATGTCAGAAAAATGACTGTAGACAGATGTAATACACAGCACATAGAAAGGTTTCATTCTATCTCATTATTGCATCCTTGACATTTACAGCAGAAAATTAAACACAATTGAAGCATTTCATTCACATATAACAAACTCATCAGCACAGAACAAACAGCCAGGCAAGCTAACTTTCAGCATAGGCTGCAGGATGCTGCACTATCACAAAGCAAACACTGTGCCCTCACTACAAGCCATGGGATTCCCTGATCCTGCACGTCAGCCTGATAACGTGGTTTGAATGGAAGAGGTAAGAGCTGTGTTGCATCTTGGTGGCAAGGGAAATAAGAGATGGAAAAAGCTTAATAGATTATCCAAAAGTCTACTAAAAAATCACTAATGTTTAAGCTACATAACCTAGCAGAGTGTAAACAAATGTATGTCTCATGAGGCTAAATGAATGTGATCAGGAAGGAAGTATTTCTGATCAGCCTCAAGTATTCAAAACACTGTTCAGGCTTTGCCACTGGTCCAGGTGGAATAGAAAGCTTGCAGAAGTAACATACTGTTTAGAGCAAGATGGGATAGACTCAAAGGAAAGGTGAAACCTCATGACAATTTTCAGAAGAACAGGGGTGCTACTTCCAAATTTCAGTTGCTGTATTCCTGTCTAAATTCTTTCACATGCCTTGTCACACTGTCAGCAGCACACTCCTGCACACCTGCAGTATTTCCCCTCTCTCTTTCTCCCCCTTGACAGCTGCATTTCAACTACAGGTCACCTGACTCTATTTTTCCATACATTGTTCATGGAGTATCAAATAAATTAATATTTTAAAGTACTGTGAGTTTCTGGGTGACTCTGTGATCCTATAAAATTTGTCACTCAAATACTTTCCAATCTTAATTCCTGTTTTGACAGCTTGTTCTAAACTTCCACCAAATTCCCCACTGGAGTTCATGCACTCACTGCACCCTTGTTATTCCCAGGACAGATACCTCCTTTCCTTTTGATTACAGATACACAGAAGTTGTTCTGAAATCTTCTTCTGTGTAAGTAATTAGATTCTATCACTGAGAACAAAACTTACCACTAAAGTCCAAGACTCAAGTGTCAGCCACTTGCTGAGTCACTGTACTGCATTTGGCAGAAACAGCTTTCCCCAACCACATTTCATTCACCAAATGAAAAAAAAAAATCCCAAAAAACCCAAACTCTAAAACATACAGATTGATGATGAAAGTTACTAAAACCTGGCAGTTTTCTGTAACAACCTCTAATTTTGGAAATCAACAACTTCATTTCATTTTCATGAAATTGATGCAAAGAGATTGTGTGACCTGACCAGGGCTGGTTCCAGTTCCCCACCTGACTACTCCAGTGTTATACAAATTCCCCTCTCCTCCTACACAGTCCATCCTCACACACAAGTGGTCATTTCCCATTCAGTCATGGGTGATCCTGAAAGACTTTGACTTATATTTCATTGTGTCTTACCAAGTGCAGTTTCAAGCAGATTGAACTGACTTCCTTAGACCCCATAAACTGTGGGCACTGGGGTTATGGTGGTGGGTCTCTGGGAAAGCAGAAGGGTAGCAATAAACAAAAACTGTACTAAACCATATAAAATAAAATTTTCCTTATACTACTGAACCTGCAAATGCAATAACTAATCTCCTCTATTAGCATTCTGCATGGTAGATGGCAAGTGCTTTAGAATAACGAGAGACTTTTCCCCACAAGTGGATAATTCCAATGTACATTTGGATGTAAACTTTTTACTGATTATGATGGTAGAATACTGAGCTATGGGGAAACTGCCAGTTTGGAAGATAAAAGGAAAACTACTGCCTCTTCCTTCACTTGCCAAGAGATACAGAAGTTAACAGAACTGGATCTCCTGCCCACAAAGCCATGCACCATTTTTTCCCAAAGATGCCAAGCTACTAAAAGTTGACTAGCAAAGATGAAGAGCCTAAAGTTAGCAGCAAAACAGTCTCTGGAAGCCAAGCAGGAATGAGTCAGAATCTTGTTGCTGGAAGGAGTTCTCTGAATCAGAAAGGAAGCTGGCTCAGCTCCCACAAGGCAGAAAAGCAATATAGCAAGCAATAACTGAATCTGAAAACAACACACAACCCAACAAGTGACCCGAATAGGGATTTTCTTTCTCCAGATAAAAACATCATCTAAAAACTGGTTAAGATCTCAGGTCAGGAAGGGAAAGCATGAAATCTGTAGAAGATACACAGCACAAGCTCTAGGAATATATGGATTGTGACAGTGCTATAATGTCTGGGAATTAGTTGGGGAACTGTTGGTCTATTAAATATCTTCCCAGAAAGTTTTCTAAATGAGGGAGAGCAGGCTCAGTAAATTTCTCCTATGTGAGATGATCTTATAATAGCCACACTGCAAATGAAATATTCTTTTTTTTTTTTTTAAAGAAAACCCTGACTACCTGTTTGATCATCACTTACTTTTCCAAAATGCCACTGAGCACTGAACTAGGTTCCTAGAGTTCACTTCATGCAACACAAAGGGATGGACAAAAATGTGAGTCCATTGGTATATTCTGCACTGACAGAAGTGGTAGTAAGAAAGATGTTAAAGATGCCAAAACAAACTTAGAGAGGAAATTGAAGCTACTGGTGTTAAAGTTCAGGTGGGGTCTGAAGCTAAACATACACCTTTTAAAGAAAAAAAATCCCCTTGCTTCTGCCCACATTCCCTAACCCTCGAAACCACAGTGTCCCTTTTACCAAGCTGTGCAATTGTGAATACTGACTCAGCAAAGATCTCCATTAAGCAGCTACTCATCCCTCAGAGAACACCAATAATGGTGCTTTCAATGCAAAAAAAACCAAAAAAAAAGTCTTAAAAGTCTGGTTTTGGGGGGAGGTTGGGGTTTTTTCTTTGTTCGTTTTTGTTTTTAAGTAAATATTGAAAACTCAAGAAGTCTTCAGAAAAAAACTTTATAGAAAACAATTTAGATAACCTGGTACCAAGTCTGGAGAAGAGCACATGAAGCATCTCAGGTGATGTGAGCCTGTGCCTCCTGATGCTGCTCCAGTGTGCTGCTGGTGGTCCTTGCAGGCAGCACAACAGTGACCAGCTCTCTTCAAGGAAACAATATACATCCCTGAACAAATGCTCCTGCCTTCCAAACCCCAGGTTTCTGAGTCAAATTAGTTTGAATTGTAGTTGGTAGGGTAGGTATATGTCCCAGACATGCAAGCAAGAGACACTGCCAGGACCAACAAGAAAAGTACAAGTAGAGAAAGAATCAAACCCAGCAGGATTCTTTCACCATAGCCTGAGTATCCCATAGCCTAGAAACCCATTTTATCAGAGTAATTTCATGGATGATCAAAACCACACAAACAATTAAATAATAAATTACAGTTATTGAAGCCCCATTTGAAGCAGAGATGGTTTTTCTCTTCTATAAGGGAGAAAAGGAATTCAAACACTCATCAGCTTAGCATTAAACACCACCAACTTCCCCTGTGCAGATGCATCACCATGATGCACCATTATTTCCTCAGAAGACAAAAAAGTAGAAGCTCTGGCCTACATGACAAACTGTTTCCTCAAATTTCCCCCACTGGTCCTTGCCTTTGGTGTCTTCTACCATCCCTCCAGGACTTCAGGGACAGACTGACTCAACAGTTGGACACAGTGTGTATAATCCAGAATCAGGAACACAATTACTGTTCAAAATAGCAACACTGCCCTTGAAATCAGTTGCAACTGAATTAATGACCAGATTGTTAGAGTGTTACCTCAACTTTGCCTCAGGCTGCTAATTACCAAACAAGTCATTAATTCAATGGTAACAAGTGGTTTCCCAGGCATTATTGCTTCTGACATCTTCAATTCAGCACTCTTTCTGCAAAGCTTCCCCAGACAACTTTAACCTCAGTCCTTTACAGAACAGCCCCATGCCATCACCAGCAGCAAACTACACCACACACACATTGAAGACAGAGGCAGAAAAACACAGCAGGAGTAGGCTAAGCTAGGTCATTAATTTATATTCATGACACCTTTCCCAGCTCAGCCAAGGGGAAGGCCAAAGGCACAAAAAAGTTCTGGATTTTGGTGTGGATCTGCCATTATTTGTAAATACAGAATAAGATATTAAAAAACCTGGAGAAACCTTGCTTTTACCATGGTGCACACTGGAATATGCAATTCCCAATGTGAGGGCAGAGATCTGCTTTTATTTTCACTGTATTCTCCACAATAAAGAGCTGTGAACTGAAATATTTCACATCTTCTGATGCACAAAGTATGACTGAGGTTTGTTTTAACAGCTGCACAAATATCCATGCTTTTGAAAATAATCTGGATTTGGCCTGCCAGCAAACTCTGATCTAAGGGCTTTATAAAGGCAACATTACTAGAGAAAACAAGTGCTTTTCGTGTAAAAATCAATAGCAACAGAAACATCCCTAACAGACTACATGGAGTTTTTGGCACCTCTTCCTTTTCTTGTCAAGTCCTTGCTATTCAGATCTTATTTTATAAATGTCCAAGTTCTACCAACGTAGCAGTGAAGAAATGCTCCTGCAATTTTGAAGAGACACCAGTTTTTCAGTGCTAACAGAACTGCAATTTCAGTTCATTGGACTCATCTCTCACCATGCATGAGAGGAAACACAATACTGTGAACATTAGATTGAATGTTACTCATTTTACTAACTGGCCAAAACAAAAATCTTATTTAGAAGCAGCATCTTTCAGTAATCCCCAAGAACTGAACTTCAGAAAGAAGATTCAAAGCACACAATATAATAAATTTTCAAGATTTAAAATTTGGTTCAGAAAAAGAATAATCTGGCCCAATTGGAAAATTTATGCAAATTCACTGCAAATATTCAACTTCTGTTTCTACATACCATATTCCTAAAGCAGTAAAGGAATATATGTTGCTAGGAAATCAATGCACTGGTACAAGTAGTTGCTTAACAATAGCCCTTTCAGAATTCATAAGGAAAACGTTTACATGCTAAGGTAATGAGTGAATAACTTTGTGAAGCAGAACTGAAAATGATCAGAAACTTTATTTCAGTAAAATGCACACCATGTAAAATGACACAAAGTCAAAATTCACCCATATATTTCCACCCCCTTCCAAAATTACTTTGAGGAAACTAATTAATTATAATCTTTTAGAGAATATTTTAATTTCCTATTAAGAGCAACTTTATAAAAGTGAGAAATAGAAAAGCTTTGACTAATAACCCATCTCTTTATTTAAAGATTATGAAACAGACTCAGTATAGACAGAAGAAGGAACAAGTAGCACAAACCAAGCACCAAGGGAAGAACAAGACTGGGATGAAGTCAAATAATTTTGGTGAAGGTATCATCATTGCAGGGCACAAAAGCACTATGTTGAGGTAAGGCTATGGATGAGCTTCCAGCAATAATCAATCTCTTATTCCTGGAAACTCTAAAATCCCTGTTGGAGAGGCTCTTAATTTCAACACTAAATTAATCATTTATCTAATCTAATGATAGAAGAAACCCCACAACAATTTTGTTTGAAAACTCTGCTGTCTTTACCCTTCTCCTTTGGCTTCACAACTGTCCATACAATAACTTTTTCAGACCTTGTCTCCTGGGTACAGTCCTCTGTTGATATACCCAAGGCCTCACAGTAGACTTCAAGATTAACAAACTCAAGTATCACCACATAACCATTTAATAAACTGTTCAGATCTACATAAAGAAACAAAAAAAAGTGGTTTCTCTAGGTTTCAGTTAATCTTGTATTCAAACAGAGGGGCCTTATAAAATCTTGTGCAATTCAATAAAACTTTCAATTCCATGAGTACCAAAAGCAAACCATGTGTTCTCTGTTGCCAGCAGGGAATCCATCTATGAACTTTCTTCCCCTACCCTCACTGAGTCAGTGTGCTTTCCTACTCCACATTCAGCCAGGAGGATACTTACTACTTGCAGGTTTTTCTAACATAACCACCTTAAATACTCATGTCCATAAAGCTTAAAGATCTGAGGACCATTAAATGAAAGTCTTACATAGTAAATCCTAGATGGAGTAAATCTCTTTGGCAGCTTCTCCATTAAAAAGCTGCCTTGGATTCACAGCTGATCTCCATCAGGATAAGATACTGCCATCCTTTATGCACTCCTTGATAACAGCACAAAGCATATGCAGCCCTCTCAGCACAAAATGCAAAGCAACAGAGTCATCAGTAAGCAACTTCAGAAGGAGTTCTGAAAACTACAGGGAGATCTCAGAGAAAAACTCATCTTCAGAACAATTTTATCTTTTAACAGCTTCCTAATCCCTTCACCCAACTCCTGCAGCTTTACCTTTTGGAGTCACACCCCCACCCAGGCTAGTTCTTGCATCCAAAAGTAACAACTACGAAAATAAATATTTTTTTTTAAGTGATAAGTCCACCTTCACAAAAGAAAATAAATCACAAATAAAACCACCCAACAACAACAAAAAAAAAAGCAAACCAGTATTTTGAGGCTAAATCTAGAGTGCTGCACTAAGCCATAACCTCTTTACTGATGTTTTTTTCTTTCCCCTTAACAGATTCAGGGACTGTAATAACATTTAATCCTCAGAAGCTAATCTAAATGTAACACTCAAAAGAAGACAAAGACAACGCAACAGAAAGAAAATTTGGCCACTGCCTTTTGGGAGTGCTGCTTTATCCCTGGAGCGAGTGCATTAATAGAGCTTGGAATGAAATGCCATTTTATTCTCTGTAGCAGGGAGGGGATTAGCAAGTTGTCTTCTCTAAACCCAGTCTGAGTCATGGCTCTATGAGCACTGAGAAAAGGATGTGGAACGAAGGGAAGGGTGGGGAGCACTGGCTTTTTATTTACACGCTGCTTCCTTTGTGGGTGGTTACTGATGTGCACAGTTTGCTAAACAGGGAAAAAGGCGGGGGAAGTTCTAGGTCCCCTGACTTTAATTCCGTTGGTTAACAAATGAGAAAAATAATAATGCACCAATTATAACAACATAGTTGAGACAATATGTCCGTGGCAACTGTCCAATTCACCACAGCATGCAAGCAACAAGGGCAAGTTGCTTAAGGTGCTGAAAGCTGTGCTCAGTGGTATCTTGTTGCTAGGATTTTTTTCCTGGGAGGAAATAAAACAGGTTGGATAGAGCCCAGAACAAAGGAGAAGGAGACACTCTGATAGGAGGTATGTGCAGATGAGAGCAGGCTGGCTTCAGGTGAAGAGATGAGGAACAAAGTCCATTGCATAAGTCAGGCCATGCAGGCATCAAACCTTGAAGTGGAAAGCAAGAGCTAATGACTGTGTCAGTGATTTAATATGAAGCTCAGCACCAAGTACTTCACTTCTGTACATATACAAAGGGAGATAGGAAGGTTTGCTTGCCTACCTCACAGGCATGCTGTGAAGGGTCACTGATGGAAAGGTGTACAATATTCCTAAATCTTGAAATGCTTGAAAATCACTAAGGAGTGGAAACAGTCTGTGGAATGCTTGACCACTTGTGCAGAGCTTTAAGTGTTGATAAAAGAATTACAAAAGTCATTAAATGTCAAGAAAACCGGAGTTTTGTTTCTTCTCTTTGCTTCAACACAGACTCTGAAAAACAGGGTACTCACTGTGGAAAGAGCCCCAGCCCTATTTCCCTTTTCCTCCATCAGCTCTGCTGATACACAGTGGCAGAGGAGAACAAATACTGGGTAGATTGGTCTCACAAGGCTCAAGTGCCAAGGGCAGGTCTTCACAGTGTAACAGGGATAACAGGAGCTCAGGAAGAGACACTATGGTAAAGGACATGGACTCTCTGCAGGTGGAGAAAGTGCCACTCCTGGTTTCCTTTCCTTAAGGAGATATCATAGTCTAGCACTGGAAACAGGCAGACCTCTATTTCATTCATACTTTGGTTAATAATTTCATTTCACATCATTTTGCAGGAGTGTCAGTTTGTTCCTGCAAACCAAAGAACTAGATCTGCATAAATCAGTCTAACCTATATTAGCACCTAGTATGCTTGTGTGTCTAATATGAAAGTGCTAAATAGGATGAACAAACTATTCTTTCCACTGAAGTCACAGGATCTTGTAGGTTATTACCATAAACAAGATGCAGAAAGACTTGAATGTAGGATGCCTGACAAGAGAACCTCACAACACACAGACTTTAAAGTCCTACCAACTGAGCATGGATGCCAGTGTGGGAAGGAACCTTCCCCTGACCCTGTCCAGCCCTATCACAACCCAGGTGTGAGGCACAAGAACACTTCAGGAGTGTTTGTACTGTGTGTTGTACACAAAGCAACAATCTGAAAAGGGTCTCTGCATGCTGATGGAAGTGATACACTGCAGGCTGATGGGGGAAAGCAATGATTCTTCCTGCATGTACAATTATCAAAGGCCATTACTAGTCCCAGACCATGAACTCCAAAGCTCAGCTCAGTGCAATCCTGGCTAGTGCTGGCAATTCCTACTGTAAAGAACTAGAATGCATGATATTCAACTTCACCCTCAGTTTCACTCATGCCACTAATCTTGTCCTTTTTTTCAAGACACCCCCAGCCATGTTATTTTTTCAGACAAAATTCACATTAGGGCATGTGTCTCTTTTTGCTGCAAAGACAGCCCAAGGAATCTGTCCCTTTCTAATGGCTCAAGTTCATATTGCCATCAAATAGAAGAGCACTGTACAATCAGGTCAGAAGCCAGGGACTGTTAGATGATAAAGGCTCAAAGAAAAGGGGAAGAAACCCTTAAGAGACCACACACTCTTGAAAGAAAGAATTCATTAGCATTTGTGCTGGTCTCTGCCACTAACCTTTGCAAGAAATGGTTGCATTCCTGAGTTTCCTACATTACCAGTCTTCGTTTCCACAAGAAACAGAACAGACCAAAGGAAACAGAAACATCAGGAACCAACCTTCAGACTACCTATAAAAAATAAGGTAGTTACAGTCTGTAATAGTAAGTGAAGAACATAATCCCAGGTCCCAGTCGCTTCCTTTACCAAGTCACAAGGATAAATCACCACTACACAAGTTCATGACAATTAATCACACATTTGCAGAAGTAAATCCAAGAAAAGATTCCATTGATCAAAGACTATAAGAACGTTATGCCCCATGAATTTTTTAAATTTTATTTTAAAAGGGAATTTAGAATTCTGCTGTGGAAAATGGGATGGAAATGCAAGCAATGTGTTAGCTGCCTTGTTCTGGCTTCTTTATCAATTTATTGCCTGACTGTCCAAACAAAAATGTGAAATTACAACAGGTTATGTGATGCTTTGGCAGTCAAACATAATTTTAAATAAAGACAACACAATATACTGCACACCCCACTAACATATTCATCATTACTATATTATCTATTTATGCAATTAAGCATTGTAGAGTCTGGATTGGACCCAACTGGACTACATATGCTGCTACTCCAGTTTATTGCATGTTGGCCAACTGTTTACCCAACTGAGATCCGAGTGCTGCTCTTGACAGCGTAATTGCTTTAGCCTCATTAATATTAAAGAATTATAGAAAATATTTTTTCTTGGGCAGCTGTTAGTGCATGTGGAATAAGTTATATAACTCTACTGGCAAATACAAATATAATTTAAACACTATATATGCTCATGGTAAAAATGCAACATTAAAGGTCCACTTATCGTGCTAAGGCCAGTAAAAAAGGTCAGAAAAATCATTGCAATCATTCTAAGAAAGCATTAATGAAAATTACAACTCTAATTTGAAACTAATAGGGATGAGATTTAGACTGTTTGCCTGTTTTTTTCCCTGGACAATGAAAACTTTAGAAGTGGTGCCATTCTTTCTACCCCCATGCACCAGCCCAACGCTGCAGTGTGTAGGTTAAATACAATGGGTCAAAGTTGATTAAACACGTTCCATTGGTAGTTTGAAAACCCTAGTAAATATTCCTATTTAATATTAATTTTTAAAGTCTCTCTCTTCTCCCTCATCATTCTTTGCAAGATTTATCAACTTTATACTAAACTCTTTCAAGCTTGACACAGAGAGGAAGCCAGCTTGCACCTCCTCAGACCCCTCAGTACCTGACAGGAGGTAACCTCACACTCTGTTTACAGGAACATCCAGAAGCTACACACAAAATGTTATGAAATGCAACTGGAACTGCTGAAAAGAACAAAAGTGGAAAATGGCTCCTCACTTTATCCGTTCCTCTGCCTTGGTGGCTGCCTCCTGATACTGCTCAGTTGTCATCTTGTAGATCTCTGCATTCTGAAACAAAGAATAGAATGCTCAGCTCTAAAAATTAAAGGCATCTCAGATCTTATCTTGTAACAAAGTAATCTTCTATAATTAATGACAATTTCCAACAACAAACAGAATATTCAGTTCAAAGAATACCAGAAATACTTAAGAGTCAATTTTATTTTCAGCAAAATGCATCAAGGCCACAACACATCCTGCATTCCAAGGACAGGAAAGAGGGGGAAAAGGTTGTTACCAACCAACCACGAGCTTTGGTTATTCCATGTAACCACAAATACAAGGCGTTTCCAGCACAGAGTTATTTTGAGTTCGGTCATGTTTTGTTCTCTTCTTTCATTAATTGCTGTGAAGGATCTTGTAAGTTAGTGACATGCAAGTACCAAAATTGGCTGCTAGCACTGGAAAATCCATTTTACATTTCAGTGCCTCTACTTATGTTACTTACTCTTTAAAAGAAAATTATGCAGCCTGTTTCCCTTTAACAACATAGGAGGCATATCAGGTCTCAGTTAAGGCACTGCCAAACAGAGTCTTCAGTGTCTTGCTGCAGGGCTTAAGAGGTTTGCATTAAATTCTCCTGAACTTGCACAGAAAGAGTTTTAGCTCACAGCTGCTCAGTGGCTAAATGTGGAGGATGAATTCCTCCTGTGGGCTGCACTGAGGAGCCTCCCAGGCACAATCAGCAGGAGGGAATGGCTGCACTCCCCCAGTGACTGCACTACAGGTCTCGTGTCACTAAAGCACTGATAAAGCTGCCTTAGGCAAAGCTGCTGGACTCCACTGGCAACTGCCTCGCTCGAAGCTCATCTGCAAGGCTCTTACTCTGAAAAGGCACAAGCAGAAAATACGCAATAATCAATCAAAGAGAGTGACAAAATGGTATTGAAAGCGAGGACAGCTATTCATTTAGGGCCAGTTTGAGCTGCTATCTCGTCTCTCCCCAAATTTGGTCATTTTATACAGAATACTATTCTTGCCCTTCTTCATTTATTTCCCCATAATTGCAGCTGTGCTCCTGCGCATGATGAGCCGACTCATACTGTTCAGTGGCTGGAAAAAGGAAAGGACAGATATAACTCAAGTTCTATTAGTGGTTCTGCCACTTGTGCAATCTTGGGCAAGTCACCATTTTCCATCTGCAAGTGAGGGATAACAGCTGCCTGTACCTCTGAAGTTGTGTGAAGCTCAGCTAATTGGAAGGTTTATAAAGGTTTTCAGAACCTGGGCTTCAAGGTACAATATTTAGGTGTTTCATCTCTGATGCCTGAATTTATGTTACACACCAAAAGAAACACAGAACAGATTTTGCTTTTTCAAACTTTGACCTAGGAGAGAGATTTAAACTGAGAAATCTCGGAGGACTAACCACTTCAAAATGCATTTTACTGGCAAATTATCATTAATGTTTTTGTTTACTTACTTGTTACAGAGTGGTCAAACTTCAATGCTATTAAATCAATTTTTCTCCTTCCTATATTGAAAAGTTCAGCTTTTAATGGTGTCTTTTTCTCTGGCCTGTAAACAGACCTCATGACTTACAGCTCCCTGCTGTTACTTATTCACACATGAAACCACAAGACCTGTGCTTCATTAATTAAATTTGCCATTAAAAATTAAATAATGTGAATAAGTAGATGTAAGCGTTATCTCCATTGGGCTTCAAAGGTCTCACCGTTCCTCCAATTACTACCCAAGCAATTTCCATATTTCACACTGTCTGATTTCTCAAAGGGATTGGATCTGAGAGATCAGAATGAGAGGAACTGGGAAAAAGAGAAAGCAAGGTAGCAAATTTAAACATTTTTCAGGCAATAGGAAGTAGTCCCGTCAGATACCATTAGCCTGCAGCACTCTGCAGTGGAACAGCAGCAGGAGAGGAAAACAGGAACAAATCTGTTGTACGTGAGACCCAGCATGAGGTCACGTTTAACTCACCTAAGGAAAGTAACAACAGCCAACAGAATCATTTGCTGAATGCACTGTTGATTGAAGTGCTTGTGGCACAACCTTACCTAGTTTATTAGAGAGGGTTCAACTGCCCAGCACCTTGGTCAGGCTCATCTTCAACAACATCAACTACAGACATGGACAAAAACAGCTGGGAAAGGAACCCAGGCTTTGGTTCTGAATTCTGCAGCTGCTAAAAGTAGGCAAGTGAGAGCCTGAACAGAGGCAAGAAACTCAGTGAGGGGAAGGAGAAAAGACCTGGTCTCAAAGCAACCACCAGACATCATGCAAAGATTGAGGAGGGGCATAGAACACCTTCAAGCTGCAGATAAAGCTGCTAAGTTTTAAAAATGAATGGAAACGTATTTCTCTGTGATCCAGCTAGGTCACTTGCTGTTGATTCATATCTCTCTCCTTCAAAAACTCTAAATCCCAATAAAACAGTATTTCTAATTCTGTGAATCAGTACCTCTAAATCCTTCCCCATGTAATAAGAACAGGAGGTTACCATTTAAATCTGAGTTTGTTCAACAAGCAGATTGTTAAAATACATTTCCCTTGGCCTTTAGATCCTTTCCAACCTTAGGACAGTCACATTCCCTTTTGTCCTAAACATTAAATGAGCAACAAATGGGCTAAATGGGCAAGAGAAGGGTTTTTCAGCACGGGCACAGACACAGCAGGTTTTGTGATCTGGGGATCTCATTAACAGAGAATAATTTTCCAAGTATTCTCATCTGTACTACTTCAGACACAAGATCTGCTTCATTTTCAGCAGTTTACCACCACACCATGGCAGGAGAGAACATTCCAGTGGCCTGGAACTTTCGATGGCTTTATAATATAGTTGCAAACAAGGAGCTAAGCCAAGAACCATCTGAGCACTTCCCCCAACTTCAGCAGGGTCGCCTCCACACAAGGGCTATTCAGCAGGATCAAGGTGTGGTATTTGCACTTGAAACAAAGTCTGAGCTGCCTGTAGTCTTAGTGAAGTCCTTTATCTTCATAAAACGATATTCAGTGGTACAGTAAAAGAGAGAACATTCCACACGAAATTACAAGACATGAACACTTTTAATTTACTTTCACAATATTTGATGCTTGAGATAAAATGACAGCTCACAAAGAAAAAGTTGAACATGAGACCTCAACTATTATTAAATAAAGCTCCTGGCAGTCTTAGTTGCAGAAATAAGTTTAAAAACATGACCAAAGGACACCATAAGGGCTCAAATAACAAAAGACACAGAAAGAATGAATGAACCACCTAAAATGTTTCACTTCTCTCAATAAAGCTGAGCCTTAGGGGAGTCAACTTCAGAACATTAGAGCTTTGTCATGTGGGGAGAGAGCTCTCCAGAGAGGACAAACAAACTAAGCAAAGAAGTGTTAGTTTGAAAGATTTTTCCCTGCTATTAAATGATGGTTCGTAGCAAATAATAAAAACACCAAGAAGTTGTAAAAATACATAACCAGAGCCTAAAGTGCAACAGAACCGCTTTCTTTTACCCTGCTGTTTTTCTACAACAGATTTGCTGCTATACCCTTGCTCTCCACTCTTCTAAAACACCCTTGTTCTAAAAATTCCCTTCCAACGGGAATCAATTTTAAAACTTAGAGCTAAATTTGGAGTAATTTTAATTCAGCATTTCTCCTTGGCTGCAAACATGCAGAGAAACTCCGACACTCACTACTACACCTCACTATACTGCCCAGGCCCTTTCCAGAACATATAGCAAAGAAAGTAAGAAAACATAATAGCAGAAGACTGAGTTCTCAGGGTTATTTCAGGAAGGAAAGTAATTGAAACACAAAGAGAAAACCCTGCCAGCTCATTCTCACACTGACATTAAACCACATTCCTTACAACTTCTGTGTAACGTGCTACTTGCAGTAACATGCAAAACAGAAAACTGAGCAAAACAAGCATGAGGAAACCAAAATCAATCAGGTTTCAGGTGAAATTATTTGTGAACCTCAAGCAGCAGCATTAAAACCCGACACTGGGACAAAGATTTCTTCATCAGGTTCAGTTCAGGTCAATAGATTGGAAGGCGTCTTGATTTAAAACCAACAAACCCAACCACCATCACCACAGATATCTTGAGATATTTTGACACCTCAGAGTATGGGAGCTTGTCAGTGGTCACAGTGTTTAGAGATACAAAGAGGATTTACAGCTGTTGAAATGCTGCCAGCCTAGATGAATGCCAGTGATAGCTGTGATGAAACGGAGCAGGGCAGTGGAAGCCTTGACAAATGCTGCAGACGGGAGATTAGATGGTGCAACCTGCCTCACACCTGACAGACGCGCTGCTTCGATCCCTTCTCCTGACATCCACCTCACCAGCTTGCAGCAAAATTCCCCTTGCAAGCCCCTCTCAAACCCTAAAGAGTACAAGAGGCAGTGCTGTGAGCGGGGCAACACGCAGTGTGCCCCACAAAGGCACCGCCAGTTTCTAAGAGAAACAGGTAAGGAAAGCAAAGATTGCTTCTTGCATATCAAATGTCAGCTGGAAGGCATTCAAATTCTGTTGTATTATATTCTTATGACTCTGTATTGATATTGTTTTATATTGCATTGAGAAAAATGGTTTGCACTGTACTATTCTGAAGTTTTGTAAATTTAGTTTAGCTTTCCTTTAGCTCTTCCCCACCAGTGCAACTACTGGCTGCAGCTCGGTTTCCCCTCCCTTCACCCTAGGTTTGAAGTTCCTCGCTACTCCTTTGTTCTCTCTTTTTTTCCCCTGGAAGCCTTCAAATATAAATGCTTGGATTATTCTGGGAAGAAGAGACTGCTTGATCTTTTGCTTTGTCCATGCCAAGCTCCCTCCATCTCTGACCCAGAGCTAGCCAAGGCAGGTTGGAGAGTAGGGGGAGAATCACAGCAAAATTCCTGCATCCAGCTGCTTCTGAAGCCAGAAATAAGATCCTCAGATCCTGAGAAGCAGCACAACTGTGGCCTGCCTGCACACTCCTGGGGACAGCCAACACACACACACCCTGGATGCAGCTGCTGCCAAGAGGAACTCAGGGAAGCTGCAGAGAAACATCACCAGTGCCAGCTTAGAAACATCAGTCAGTGCCAGCTTTGGGAGCCCCCTTTGCTCCCAGCAGTGCCTCAGGAAAGCAAAGGTACACCCAGGCTCCCCACACCTCAGCAGGCTGCTGGTTCACACGCACTGTAGATCAGGCTGTTCATTCTCACCACGCGGAAGTCTCACGCAAACAGCTCCTAACAGATTTGAAAAATTACCCCGTGTACCTGCATCCCTCCCACAGGTACAGAGGCAGATGAGCCGAACCAATCTGTTCACTGGATGACCCTATGGATGTGTTAAAATCAACCCACACAATCAATCACTGCTATCAGCTTTGGTCCAAAACAGGGAGTTTGGGAATTTCAGAATATGCTGCAAGAAACAATCTCTTCACCTCCTCTGGCGTTTCTGCTCAGCCCATTTGCTGGTATCAGTAAGCAGTTAGCTCATTCACATTTCCTCCTTCCCATCAAATGCACATAAAAATAAAAGCCAATTAACAAGGAAGAGAAACATGCCTATAGAGTATATCACTAGAGCACAGAAGTTAAGGGTTAAACTGCTTTTTTGAAAATTTGTAAGATTTTTTTCTTAAAAGGTAACAGAGAAAAGATGCAAGGAACTACAAACAGCTTGCTGATATGGAAAAAAAAAAAAGATTTTTTTCAGCCAAAGCCAACTTCTAAACACAGCTCTGTTGTTTGCTGTTCATGTGTGGGTTCATCCACTCCTCCCGCTGAGACCAATAATGAAATGAGAGCATTGAATTTGTTCCATTCTATTCTTTCCTTCGGCAATAAGCTGTGAGATCATAAATTTTGGATTAAGATTCAGAGAAAGCATAAAGAGAGTAGTGTCCACAGTAAGAACACAGGCAAGTTAAACTAGTCAGGAGCAGTACATTCCTCTTTGAACAGATCTTCTCATGTCTGCAATATCATCCTGAGTTGAAAGCAAAATATTAATTCTGTAGCATATCTAGAAAGCTTCTCAAAGATAAAATCCCACAGAACACCTATCTCCACAAAGCTTGAGGGAGGCAGAGCTGGGGAGAAGGAACATAGCTGAGTTTATCCTGTGGATAACAAACTAGGTACAAAAAGGTTAAGCTACAGTCCCTAAAGCACGTGGAGTCAGACGGTCTATGAAGGTACCCTGGGAAGAGTCTAATTAAAAACAGGTACCCCACAGCAAAATGGTATTAGGAACTTCCAAAAGCTTCAAGTGCCTGACTGGAAACATGCAGAAAAGCCTCATGTTATCTTCAAGTCAGAAAGGCAACCAGCAAAAAGAAATTATGACTACAGAAGCAATTATAAGGGAAAGAAGGAGAAAAGAAAGAAACACTCTGTTTATACAAGGTTGCTTTAAAGCACACCCTTCTGAAAGACTACAAACAAAGCATTGCCAACTCTTTAAACAAACTCTGGAAAGCAAAAGCAGCTTCAAAGAGAAAGGCCATAAAATTCCAGCAGGTAACTCAGACTTTCTGAAAAGGACAGCAACAGCATTGTGAAAGGCCCAGATTAATTCCTGCACTAGTGTAGGGGGAGCATCACCCTGCTCTTCTCCCAGCTGGAATTTTAGCTAAGGTGAGGAATTCACAGTAAATGCCCAAATCAATTACACCTGACAAGTGCAGGTAAACTGGCTTCCCAGGCATTGATTAAACATCAAGAGTTTTCAGCATCTGCTTCAGAGAAGTCCTGCACCAGGCTGACCTGCACTGATAACATGGTGCCCATGGCATGAAGGGCACAGCACCGCCTGCCCAACCCCAGCACCTGTGCTGGGCAGCTGCACAACTCATCCTGCAGGGCTGCTTGGGTCCTAGCAGCACATCCACCACACAATCAGCATGAGCTCCCAGATCACAGGATGCTGCCTCAAACAACTGGGCATTGTCCATGAGAGAGTGACAAGAATGCAGAAAATCGATGCTAAGGGAAACGAAGAAGAAAGAATGAAATTGCCAGAATATCAAGAGCACTAAGAAATGCAGGTGGAAGCTTCACTCAAAGCCTGACCAGCACTTTCAAGGGGGAAAAAAAAACCCCATCAAACAAAATTGGCAGCCATCAAATACTTGTCATACAATAAAAAAGATACAAAGCACATTTCCTTGTCAGGCCTGTCACAGGAGCTTATTTTGGGAAGGAAGGAAGGAACATTTTAACTAAGGTTTAATGCTGTCATGCCAAAGCTGGTATTTGACAGAGCCTCCAACAAAACTCCCACCACCTCGGACAGTCATGCTGCAGCTAAAATTTCCATCTTTCTCTGCTGAGAATATCTCAAGTCCCATTTATAAACTGCAGCAGCTGGCCCAGTTAACAGTTCCTGTCCCAACTGGAAAAAAAAAAAAAAAAAAGATAAGTTAAATTCATGACCCCATCCTTTTAAACAACAGGTAGCTAAGGAATGCAATACACTGGGTTCCCAGAGGAAGGCAGAATAGAGGAACCCAAGGCAGCAGAATGTGCAAGAGAACTGGAGAGTAATGCATCACATCCATACACTTGCATGCATAAAGGAACTGCAGGGAAGGGAGTCACTATAAGAAACAAAGAAAAAAAAAAAAAAAAAAACTCACTGAAAAACAGAAGTAAGCCAAAGCCTGGAAGTTCCACCCCTTCCCAGGGTTTTTCCTCTACCCCCAACTACAAATTATTCTCCATGTGCAGTTTCCAGTAAATCAAGCTTTGCTAAATAACCCCGACATGTGCGGGGCTGAGAACCAGCCAAGAAGCAATGATGAGATGTCCCTGGAATGATTAAGGAAAACGCAGACATCTCTCAGGTTACAAGGAAGCCTGTTGTACTCTCCCCTTGGTGCATATGCAATGCTGCAAGCGCTGTTCTGAAACCTCTGATATTCAAAGGCTCATTTGGTTGACAAGGAGCCTGTGGATTCGTGGACAGATTGTCACACAAACTGTCAGGTTTTTAGAGAGACTATCAGACCTCTCTTTTCCTACGTTATGGAGCACATCAAAGACACAGAAGATGAACCAGACACAGACTGCACAGATCTGACAGAATGGTGGGTGTACATATTCAGAATACTGTACTGCTGGGGGGGGGGGGAGAGGCTTAATGTGAATAATCAGGGGCTGAAAGTTCCAGAAATGTGACAGTTTTTGGCAGCAATTCCCATCTTTGCATTTATTTATTGAAGGGAGAAAAACTGCCATACTAGAGGCAAACTTGAGAGAGGAAGAAAAATTGCATCAGCGGCAATTTATTTTCCCACTGTACTTTTTCTTTATTACTACTACTCCCAGAGCATTTTCTGAAGATATTTGTATTTTCAGTCAAGGTTCTCTCACTGTGCTTGCAGGCTCTCTTCCCATTTTATCCAGTAGGAGAGACTGGTTTAATGATTACAGCCCAAAAGACCGCTAGGACTTCACAGGTCACTGTACACGGTTAATGACACAGACAAATCCGCACTTTCACAAGTGCCTGCTGGCTCATGGCTCTGTCTGGAGATGCTCAGGAGCTCATTATTCAAAACTTCAAGCTCAACTTATGGGTAATCAGCACATCTGAAGAAATACACCATACCCGGATAACCAAAAAGTGAAGAGACAAAAGCTATTATAGAAAATACTAACCTTAAGCATTAAGGTCTCACTTCTACAATGGGGACAATGTTCACTTATCTTCCAGTGAGCTAGAAATCTCAGTTAATGAATATCTGGAAAAAGTTCTCAGCTCCACAGTTCAAAAATAGTGTTACTTTATGTGATTCTCCCTTATTACTAATAGTTGGATAAACATGATAAAGCAACAATGTATTTTACAGGTGGCAAAAAAAGTTATTAAGTTATTTCTACAAAGGCATACTGATTACTATTTAGAAAGGAAAATTAAATGTAAAACAAAACATTGATAACAAGAAAAAGCAAATGGATTAACACAGATTCCTTTGGCCTTACTTTACAATACCACTGTCACATAACCTCTAGCTTGCCCTGCAAGGCATCAGTTTTCCAGAGAAAGGAATACTAGCATCTTTTTATATGTATTTATATATATTATATTGTATTTTATATGTATTTTGTATTCTAAAGATTGAAATTCACCACACAGCAAACAGATAATAAATAAGATGTTTACCCTAAGATAAAAATAAATCACAAGGACAAAGGAGAAAGGATGGCAGAAGGGATAAGAAAGAAATAGAAAATATTTGTAAGCAATTTCGTTTCCATCATTTGACATTCTCATTCTCTCTGCTTTTAGCAATCTTCTCTTTCACCTGTTTTTTAATGCAGCTGTTTTGCCTCCTCTATAAGGGCATTGAAGAGACACCTCTGCAGCTGGCAAAATGGGAAGGCTCTAAAGAAAAGCCCAGAAGGACCACAGACCTCCAATCAATGGAGAGAGGCATTTTCACAGCAGGGCTACTAAGCTGTAAATATTAACATGAAAATCAAACACCCACAGAGAGCAGGAGCAGCCACATAACTCTTTCATTCCTGCACTGCACAGAGACCACTCTGGACACACCCCTGGGGCAGGATGTCACCTGTGGCCCTACACAGCTTTTGGGCACCTCCAGCTTAGTTATGGTGCTTTCATTAGGGAATCCAAGCAGAGGAAAGGCAACAAGGCAGGTCTCACTTGTAGCCCATTAAACAATAATAGGAATAATTACTTATTAACATTAAGCCTGAAAAATCTCACAATGTTTTGCTGCCAAGGCTTCTCAGGAACATAAATGGAAGAATGTCACATGCACAGTGCACCACACATCCATAGATGCAAGCTAAATCTACTCAGAATTTAATCTCTAAACACAGTCTGACAGTAAGGATTACTGCATACAAGCAACAACAGACCTTGAACTTGGCATTAAATGAAAAGGAAATATAGGTAGGCTTAAAGTTCCAGAAGAAATATTTTGGTATAAGCATCCTAATTATCAGGGTTTTGTGGCTGTAGCTGATAAACTTTATAAAAAAAAGAGGCTTGGGAAAAATGTTTTTTATAAATGGGTATTTTTTTCAGCCTCATGAAAAAAAAGTATCACTATTTCACTATATCTGGACAAGACCAAGCAAAAAGTTCAACTCTTCAACTGGAGACAGCTTGAGCTCAGACAACAGGAATACAAAGAAGGGAGAGAACTATGCTTTTGCTGGGGAACAACAGGAGGGAATAACAGCAAACACCACAAACACTTCAGACCTGGTGGTAAATCATCTCTACACAGAAATAAATGAGCACACAAACTTAAAACCCAGCATTGTTGTGCTTTCAGCCAGCAAGGACTAATGCTGTGTTCCTCCCTGGGATGCCCTGTGCCTATCCCAGAAATGGACAGTTAGGACACTATTATGGGAGATTTTTTTTGTTCTTCCTGCAACAAACCCTTGTCTCTAACTGAAGGAAGAGCTATCTCAGTGCCACAGGAATGAGTGATTAGCCATCAGGTAGTAATGGCTTTTTGCTGCTGCAAACGGAAGCTGCATCTCAACAAATGACCTAGAGGTGAAAGGTCTCATATACTACATTTAATTCCCCAAACAGCCAAAGGAAATTCTGTGGTACACATAACTACCATAAAAAATGAGGTTAAAAAAATGCATATACATGCTCAGACAGGCAGCACAGTACAACACACCCATATGAGTCGACTTCTCTGATCAAGAACCACAGTCCAGCCAGTTCAAAGCTTGCTGCATGTCAGGGCAAATTAGATCATTTCTCTGTACAGTCCATCATGAGACATCTCTAGCGGGGAAAAAAAAAATAAAAATCCACAACCCAGGCACTCCTCAATTGACCCAGGCATGCAAGCTCAAAGCAACCTTGCAGCTTGAAATTATGAAAGAAAAAAATTGGCTTCTGTTCAGAAGAATGGGGAGGGAGAAGAAAGGAAAAGGAATTAAGCTGGTTTTCTCATTAAAAGACCTGAAATGCAGTAATTGGGAAAGAAACTAAAAGATGGCTCTTCTCATAAAATGACCTATTAATTACAAGTCTTCTCAAACCAGAGGCTTAGAGCTTTATCTCAGCTCCCACATTTTCTTCTCCCATCTCTTGCTCCTCTATGGCCTCTTGGAGATGGGCACAGATTCAGCAGCCTCTCAGCACGTCCTGGCTCTGTGGCCATTCCTCACTGTTGCTGTCCCCTGTGCAGGGCAACATCTTTTACTTGCTGGCCACTCCACTGCTGAACACCTACCAGGGCAACCTCCTCTCCACACTTGTCAGGGTTCAACTCCCAGATGGTTCTACTGCATATGAGATGTATATTTACTATTTGTAACTACAACAAAACAAAATTAGCCATCAATTCATATTTATTTACAATGGGGCTAAAATGCAAATGCCAGGAAATTTTCATCTGAGCCAAGGTGTTTAATGGCAAACTGTGGCATCCTTGGGGCAGCAGAATGGATGGGCAAACCACCAATTAACCCCAGTACAGCAGAATGCATGGGCAAACCACCAATTAACCCCAAAACCAACCAACCAAACAGAAATTCACCTCTCATCATCATGGAATCAGGAGATTTTGTGACAGGCAAAGCAAGTCTGCAGTGGCTGAAGACCTCACTGCAAGTCTGATGGTACACATCTATTTAAAAACATTGAACATGTTATTTACAAGCTACTTCTGAGTCACCCTGGTCTCTGGAGAATGTGCATTATATGTTCAAGAAATTGGAGTAGCTCTTTTATTTATGTTTCTTTAAAATGACTGGCAGATGGGGAAAAAACCTTCAGAGAAGTGGCCCCAGGCTGTCATGAAACATGTATTTAACACACCCACAGTAAACTACTAAACACTTCAGAAGGTACAGCCGCTGTAAATATGGAGTAGTTCCTTTTTAAAGTCTGATCTTTGGACTACTTAATTCAGCACAAATTTGAGATGTTCTGGGGAGTCAATTTATAGAGTAATTATTAGCCATATCTTCCATTAACATGATGACAGCACATTCTGTAAGGGCAGAGCCATAATTTTAAGACCTTTTCAAAATGAATCCCGGTGTTTGCTTTATTTTTAAGTCCTGATAGTAATGCCTTTTTCATGCCATACGTGGAAGGACCACTGTGAGCTGAAATAGAAATCTCAGATTCCCCAAAGTCAGGGTCTTATGCAAGTGAATTCCACACACAGGGAAGTTTTCTCTACCTGAACCAATTTCCAAGACTAAGTCTAAATCTGGAATATCCCAAGAGAAGCACAAGCTTCAATCATCGAAATCCCAGCAGACACACAGAATCCAGCCTAAGGTATGGAACATATTTAATCAATTCACTGTGCTAACTCTCTACAGCTTCATAAAATAGCCAATATTACAGTAACAGGGCCAGAAATTAATTGTACACTGGTTGGTGAATTACAGGGAAATAACAGGCAGCACTGGTATTTATTGCAGCAGGGTGATGTAGTTGCTGTTGAGGTACAACTGCAGCTCAGTAAAAACAGGTGAGAGACAGACAGTGTGTGTGTTCACACCTGGGTGGGGGGGAAGGTGTGCAGTGCTGCTTTCCATTAGAAAAGCAGCACTGGTTTTACTGGTAACAGTGTTATCTATATAAATATACACAGACACATTTATAAATACCAATCCTGCCTTTAAACAAGCTTGTAAACACAAAGAGGGAGGAATCAGAAATTTAAACTATTAGGCAATGAGAAAATGAATGAAATTAAGGGAAAATTGGGTTGAATAAAAAATGCCAACTAAGGGCGTCAGAAATATTAGATAAAGGGGAAAGCTCTCAGAAGTAAGACAAAAGAACCTCTTGTTTTGCTCTTTTTGGACTAGACTTGACAAATGCTCCAGTGTTGACTTCTAACAAAGAGACAAGATCACATTCTAGGTCTTTTTGTTCTGCCTTTAACAAGTCTTCATAGTGATACACTGATGAGACCAGATACCAGATTGTTATCTAAATTCAGCTGCTAAATTCAGTGTTAAGACACTAAGTTCAAACCACACGTTGCCACATTTATTTCACAAGTCGAGCCTGAGGATGGATTCCTCCAAGATGAAGCAGCCCATAAGCATCATTCTCTCCCTCTGCAAAGATACTCTAAATGCCAGGGAAACAAAATCACGTAAGGCTCTGACAGTTCACCCTTCAGCACACAGACTGCAAACGCAGCTCTGCACTAATCGTGCAGGCTGAAGAGGAAGCAAACACTTAGCTGCTGTTTGCATAGAGGCTGCTTGTAATTTGATGTAATGTACTGTACAGCAGTCAACACATATTGAAGAGAGAACATACACACTGCAGAGAAGGCAGAGAGACTGTGCTGACATCTAACACGGTTTAGTTACCCTATTATAGATGTTCTTTGAGTTCATCAAATTACCAATCAATTTATCTGATCTCTAAAAGCTGTGCACTGAGGTATATTAACTACCAAACTTCAAAAGCTTGCCACAAAAAAAAGCCATTAAATGGGTGAATTGAGCACAAGGTACTAGATGTCAGTTTGTGTGTTGGCCACCAGCACCAAGGAAAGAAGCTCTCCCTGCAGACAGGGAGGCCACCAGGAGCTTCCTCTAAAGGTGCTGGTCAGCCCTTTCTGTGGATACCCACAGAAAGCAGGGATGTTGCCCTCCCTGTCATGCTCTTACCCTAGCATGACATTTAATGCCTAAGAAAAACTGAAAAGGAGAAGAGGATAGAAGGTAGGAACCAGTTCAGATGATTTCAGGTTTGATCCCTTTTCAGATTGTTCCTGTTCAGAAATTTAATTCACATACAGGACAGGATCTTCCATTCTCTAAACATCAGAGGCTGTGCCCTGGGAGATTGATAGAGCCACTGTCACCTGAGACCAGCATCCAGACAGGCAACCTGAGCAACTGGAAGTCATCTGAATGATTAGGATGGATCTTGTCAACCTGTTTCAGAAAACTACACTGGGGATTATTCTTGTGTTCAGAAGATTAAATCAACAGTTTGATGAACTGGATGCTCAGCTGTACTGCTCTACTGATTGGCTTGAAAGGCAAACTGTTTTTTTGGATCATAGAAGTTTTAAGTTTAAATAAAGCATTGGTGGGTTTGTGAGAGGAAGGGTTTGCAGGAAGGGCTGGGGATGAATAGAGAATTGAACAAATTAGATGAGAAATGAAAATGAAATTGTAAAGAATATTTTAAGGTTCAATTATGGAGATGGGGACAAGAAATTCTTCTGAAAGGAAAACAGATTTTTTGAGACCAGAAGTTCATTTCACGTAGCTGTTCTTCCTCCAGGTACCCACAGCACTGGGTAGAGCAGCAAGCTGGTGCCTGGAATGACTGGAGGCAAACAAAGCAGCCCTTACACACATGGCAATAGCTCACACACAGCCCCAGGACATTACAGGAGAAAGCAAATGGTGTCAGTGACACCTGCCAGGACGTATCAACTCATTTATCAAAGGGCACTGAATCTTAAACTCCCACTGAGAGGGCAGAGGGTTTGGTTGGAAATAACACTGAACACAGTTTGTTTTTTCAAAGGTGGGCAAGTGATCCCTAGGTCTCATGGATATAGACAAGTCTGGCATCCCAACTCAAGGAATGGATATCTCATCCCCTTCAACAGAAATCCCTTCCCACCTTTACCAGGTGAAATCAGTTTGTACAGCCCCACAGAATCTGGTTCAAATCAATTATGAAGATCCTACATGAACATATTCTTCTGGAAGGCTTATTTTTCAGGCTTCTATCACTTTTTTTTCTGCAGAATTTTTTATTGAGACAAGTTACCAGCCATAAACCAGAAATGACAATGGACTTGCATGTAGGGGTGACCTTGGCACACCAAAGTGGGAGACAGCTCCAAGAAGAAGGATCAAGGCCAATAAGAATAACAAACAAAAATAACTTTGCCTCCCATTCTTTACACATCCTAAATGCTTTACAAACATGAATTAAACGGGAAGTACAAGGGCAAGAAGAGATTAATTTAAACAAACCAAACAAGATGAATACCACACACAAAATTACAAGATTTGTGAAGTCAAGCAGAGAAAAAGGTGCAGTCAACCTTATTAATAAAAAAGGTATGTATTCAATGCATTTCTTTCCCACTTACACAAATACTCTACAGCTTATGAATACCTCTTGTGCTACTTACTGCTCTGAAAAAGTACAAGCAGAAAAACGTTGCATATTAATGCACCCACTGCTCACAGTAGTCCACAGCCACCTAACAAGAGATAATGTGGGAGCCAGAGCTTAGGAAAATCCAAACAAAGAACAGGCATCATCTACAGCAAGGAGTTGAACTTTATCTTCCAAGATTACCTTCAGCCTTTTTCTGCTGTTTTACACTACTCCAAAGTGCTGCTTGTGTTTTTGTTGTAGTATAGCACTGCCCTTAGCTTTTGTCACGTTAAACTCAGCAAGAGGCCAAATAGCAAAAGGAGTCAAATAAATATTTACTTGGGAGAAAGTACACAACTAATATGCTAAGTGAAATCTCCTGGCAGCTGAAGGGTTCCAGGAGAGACTGAACTTCTTTCTTATTATACCTTTTAAAGGATGTTTCTGCTACTTGGAGAAAGCAGGACAAAGCATACACAAAATCCCTAATAAAAATCCCAGTTCTGAGCAGTATATGTGTTAACTATTACCAATAAGCTCCTCCATCTCCCTCCCTGCTTCTCAGTAACAAACAAATGCATGAAAAAACATCATCTTGAGCTTCTCAAGTTGAGTGTGTCTAAGGTTCTCCCTACAGGTTATTAGTCTAACTCTCATTCTTTCCACCCAGAGGAACACTACAGTACAAAACCTCATTCAAAACAGTTGAGAGAAGATACACATTCTACAAAATAACTCAAATTACATGGATGAGATGTAAAATTACTGAAACAAGTCAGAGTTAGAAGTTTAACCACTTATAATAAATTAGTCAGGTCTCGTTACTGGATTACTTATTGGAGATTAGACAGTCACACTGGAAACACAGGTGTGGAATGGAATGTCTGTATCACCAGCTCCAACCCTGCCATCACACAGAGTCATATTAGAAACAGTCAGTTCAAAGGAGCTTTTCCCTCTCATTTTCCTAATTACCAAAATATTTCAGACACTCCAAAACAAAAACATATAAGCATCCCAAGAGACAGAAACATACAGCTACAACAAACTATCAGAGTTAAAGTGAGGAAGATTAAGGATTTTACCAGTGTAATGATCCTCTGCAAGAAATTTACTCAATAAAATTTCATTTTTAAAAAAATCTCTAAGAAGCATGCACCACACTGCAGGCAGAACAAAGCTCACCATCCCTTCCCACACACACAACCCCTGACAGACTGACAGTGAAGGATGTGGACACTGCTGAAGGCTCATGGAAAAATCCAACCTGGATTTTTCCCAGGCTGTTGGCTTTCTGAGCTCCAGCTCAGAGCTTTCCCAGGCTGAGGATTTTTCTCAGAGACAAAACAAGAGAAGGAATAAAGAACAACTCAGACAGACACCTGGTGTTGACCACCAAGCCGTGTGAGTGTCCGTGATGTTTTGCAGAAAGCATGATTTCAAAGAGGTGTTGCCTTCTTGGACCAATGAGTCTTTCCTACTTTTTTTTTGCACGATATCTTACATAAATTCCTTTTCAATAAATTGCTTTTCAATAAATTGCTGTTGCTTCTGCTTTCTGCATGAAGCCTGTGTTGCTGCATTATTCGCCATTCCTAATCAAACAGCGACAGAAGGGTGCAGTGGGAAGAATATTCCCAGCAACTAATCCCAGCGTTGGTTTAATCCCAGTACACCCACTGTATATATTTAAGTCTGCACTCAAAACAGCGGAATGCTGCCAGTAGCAGCAGTGTGTGGCATTTGCTCAACACAAGTCAGAAGTGCAAATCAAGTGTCAGGCACTACAAAGAAACAGAGAACCAAACAGTGATTCTGACACAGCTGCCACACACATTCACAGTCCCTGTGCACACAGTCCTGGTTCACAAATCCCTGAGGATTAAATACATGAGAAGTTCCAAAAATTACTAGCCAGGATGGTCAAAGTATTTGGGGCAAACACCCCATAACTTACTTTGACCACAGAATGGGTCAGGTTGAAAGGGACCCCAGTGGGTCATCTGGTCCCACCTCTCTGTTCAAGAAAGGTCATCCCAGAGCACATAGCACAAGATTGTGTTCAGATGCTCCTTGACTGTCTCCAGTAAAGGAGACACCACAATCTCTTTTCCCATCAGGTCAGTGCCAACAGTTACCTCTGGACATTCAGTCACAGCCAGGACCAGCATACTGAACTAGATGGATCCTTACTGTGACACACAACTGCTGCATTCACTGTCTCACTTCTTCCAGTGCTTTAGTAGAAGATGCAGGGAAAACCCCAAAAGCTGAAATACTGCAATTATTTTTTTATATGTGCCTTTTCCTGTGAAAATTGTAATAGGACTGTCTGGAGAAACTGAGTTTCTCAAGATTTGTTTGAAATAAAGTATACCCCTAGTTCACCTCATGCAAAACTAAAGGTAAAGCCTTTTTAGCATTTTTATAGCTTTACTGTTTCACAACACTTTGCCCTCCCATTATAAGCTATTCCATCACATAGATGGAATAACTGAGATAGATGGACTAAATAATTGTTTCAAACTCCCAAAAGAGAAACGGCTATTAGAAAATGAGCAGGTTTTTCCTCCCAATTCTGTGCTCTGTCCAGTAGATTACAGTACTCTCTCAGAGATTACAAAATAAAAGGATAATGTATTCACACAATCTGCTACATTCAAGGGAACTACTGAGTTCAATTCTGGTCAATACATCTCAAAGACAGAGCTGCTAGGGGGGAAAGTGCCAAAAGACAAACAAGGAGAATAAGAAACCTGGAAAAAAATCATTCACACAAGCAGAGGCTGAAGGCATGGACAGCTCAGTTTAATGGGAAGGTAAAAGAGGGAACAGAAGTCTACTGATAATGAATAATGAGGAGAATTTCTTTTATCTCTTTCACATGAAGGATATTAAATGCAAAAAAATATTTGAAACCGATAACAGAGAATTTATAGAGTATATAAGTTAACCTGTGGCACACAACTGTACATGATGTTGGAAGCACAGAGCTAAACACAGCTACAGGAAAAATGCCTGAGATGCATAGAAGAACAATGGCACCAATCCAGCTTTCAGTGAATAAAAATACTGAATGAAAATAAACTCTCGTGCAGCAGGGCATGTGTCTACCTCCAACTGACAACATTTAGGAAGACTCTTCTCAAAGCTGCTCTCCAAAAGTTTTCTTTGTGGCTTTGTTTTGGTGATGGTTTTTCTTCTTCCTTCAAAGTCTTTGCAAACTGACCACTGTCAGAGGAAACAAGATAGTCTGTGTGTTTGATTCACCAAGCAACTCTTATGTTGTAAGGAGTATGCAACACAATTACTCTTAGCATCCTACTGTGAAGGTACTGGATTTTTAACATCAATAGTTCAAAACATCCTTCAAAAACAAATCTCTAAGTCTCCTACTGTTGAATTCTGTCATTATGCAGAACTGGGGACAAAACCAACCTGGGCACAGCAGGGGAGGAGAGAGGGGAATTCCTGATAGCCTGATCCTTAGAAGGAGAAATTTCAGTTTGCTAACTCCACACTGAGCCATATTCATTCACTCACAGCCAAACACCTCTGAACTACCAGTGACCACACTTCAAGTGACCATCCCCACTTAAAACAGCAGAGAAAGCAAAATCATATTTCAGAGCTCTCCCCCACCACCCCTCACTGACAGTTTTTTTCTAATATTGACACACACATACACAGATATATAAAAATATATTTAAGCCTGAGTTGGAAAGCTTTAGCACAGTGGAAGGAAAAATAAATAAATAAATGTCAAGGTCTGCGTGTATTCAACAAATAAAAGCAGAATTATATAAAAGCAACAGCTAATAAAAAAGATTGTTCCGTGCTGCATTTTCCATCTTTCCAACCATTATAGGAATAAAATTATCCTCAGAGAAGATCAAAAACCTTTTTCAAAACTAATACAATTAAGCTTTATTACACTGTTTCAAGTACATTTCTCTCCTCTCCCTTCTAGCCCCCACCACCTCCCACTCCCATCCAGACTAACGGTTGGAGGCATTCTTCTATTTTATTACCAGCAAAATGCTAGTCTTTAAGGGTCAGAAACTATGCAGTGTTTTAAGAGAGGAAAGAAAACCTGTTCTTTTTATCTGTTTGCTTTTGTACACATAACAACTAGCAGTTTTTCTGTAGCTCTGCAGTTTGAATAGGACTATGGGCAGCCCACCTTACTCCCCCAAGAAGACCCTGCACTAAAATATCCATCACATTGTTTATAAAGTTGTCCCTGTAGCAAGGGACATGGACTTGAAAACACAAATGACAACAAAAGATTTCAAAAAGAGGACAATGAAACCTGGACACAAACTGCTCCCCACTCCACTGTCCATAAAGGACAGACACACAGGTTTTCCCTGCAATTTCCACTTCATGAAACCAGATCCAGAGAGAAGAACATAATAGAAGCAAACAGCATGGGACCAAGAAATTGCAAAAATTCCCTTTGCCTATGAACATATGGACAACTGTGATAATTAGAGTGATAGCTGCTAGATTGTTTGCAATTTCACTGAACAATCCCCATTATCTAGAAATAGAATTTAAAATACGAATGTAACACTGAGTGGTAGTTTTAATAGTTTATTTTTAATGAATTGTACGGATTAAACTGTTGCAAAATTGTATCATGTGAATTTGCTCACAGGCATGTTTTACCACTGATGGCTCAAAAAAATGCAGCATGGACAGTCATACAGTAGGAGGGAATGAAAAGAGGAATAGATATGCCAACAACTTCCTACCATTTCTCTAATCTACAATTTTCCCATGTTCCATCCTCACCATCCTGCTACATATTGGTAGTAAAACTGATTGATTTCTCTGTCTCTTTACAACCCACCCTTTTCATTGTTTGCACTTCTTTTTAGTCACATACAACACAACTACAAGTCGAATGTATGCAGCTCCCTGTCAGGAGGTCTAATTGCTTCAAATTGGAAAAGATTATTCTCCACATTTATTAAAAAATAAAGACTACTTATAACATTATTTCATTTTGCCAGGAAGTGAAGAACACATTAGTTCATAAGGAACAGCATGGCTGCTCCTATTTTTATGGCATCAATTTTTAAAAACTCATCATGGTAAACAATTAAACAGAGAAGCAAATCCCACGTTTAGGGGAAAGATTCAAATCCCTAAATGGATTTTCAAAGGTCATTTCAGGCTTAAAAGATGCTTGACAGTGTCTCTTTAAATCATGTTCATTTCAAAGGCTTATCCAGCAAGAAGCAGGCAGTGTACTGCAGCACCACTCTTTGAACTGTTTGGCTCCCCAGAGAAAAATTAATAATACAACTTTAATTCATATTTATAGCAAAATTTATGCTGTGGTGGTTGATTATTTTTTTTATTAAGGAAAGGATTTTTAACAAAAGGAATAAAAAACACGGCACTTGTTTTTTTCAATTTAGCTTTCATCTAAATCCCATGGTGAAAAAGATAATAGTTTGAACTACCAGAAATCATTTTTAAAAAATCATCCAGTTATAAAAACCTTTATCTTTCAAAGGTAAATTGCTCAAAAGATTTGTACAGCTTTTTCATCACTTACGTAAGGGGTAGGGGGCAGAAAAGATACTGTCAGCTGACAGTTCCAGGTTGCAGCACAACACATCTTGGTTCTCTATCTTTTGGATCCCCACAGATCTGGCAGGGGCCAGAAATAAAGACAACTCAGCCTTACCTTCTTCTCAATGCGGGCCAACTGCTCCTTATAGAAGTCCTCTTGCAGCTTCAACTCTGCCTCCTTGACTTGCAGCTGCATAGCCTGGGAAGGACAACAAAACAGCATCAGTAGAAGAAGAAATTAAAAAAAAATAATTTAGTGCAAGGAAAGCATGTGAAATGCAGACTGCAAGGATCTAAAAAAAAAAAAAAAAAATTAAAAAAACACTGCTCAGGACTCCTGCATGAGATCCCCCTCAGTGGAACTGCAAACCTTTAGAATTGCAGCTCATTTTGGGTTATCCCCCGACGTTTGAAATGCTCTCATTAGCATCATACTTGAACTCAAATCCTTGGTTTTACACTTCTTATTAAATGAAAACAGATAATCATAAGAAAGGTGAACTTCTCCCATTCCCTTTTTCAGAACTCCATCTTATCCATGTCTGTTTTTCCATGAATCATGAAAGTCATTACTCAAATGTTCTTCACCTTACCTTAAAAAAAAACCCCTACCAAATCCCCTCAAATCCTCCTCTTTATAAACCCCTGCCCCTTGGAGTGTCCAAAAGCTTTTAAGGATTAAATCTTCTCTACTACAGACATACACAGGACTATGCAGATAATTAAGTGCTCTCTCCACACGCTCTCTATGCATTCCCCATCAGCACCCTCAGAGTTCCGCTGGCTGGTGCTGCAGACTCAGAGGGGAATGGCTGTCAGAGAATTTCTCTTCTATCTTCCAAATTATAAGCACAACACTTTCAAAACAGTATATCTGGTATTCATCAGCTAAACAGTGCTCAATTAAAAAGTGTGTGTGGGCACAGCAATAGCTGTAGCCTTCTAGCTCCCTACAGCCAGCACCACTTCACTATATTCCCACCCCTAAACTGAACCAGCATTAAGAAAACGTGACATTGATGGAACTGAATCAAACTTTTGAAGTGTAAAAAAACCAAGGAACAATAGCAAGAAAAGATGGCAGCTGTTCTTCATCCCCACCTTCATCCATCCCACCTCAAAATCTCTGGGGCCACAGAAGTTAACAGCAAGCAGAACATCTTTCCAAGTCAGAATGATGAGCCTGTTTAACATGGACACAAACCCTGCCAGCCCAGAGCATCCCAGCAACACTCTCTTAACTCCTAATGATGCTATGACCACAGAAAATGCTGGTCCAACATGATTAAGCAGCTGGGACAGAAATGTCCCTGTGGGCTCAGACCTGTCATTTTACGGCCAAAAGCCATTGCTAACGAGAAAAATTACATCTGAAAGCAAGTTGCTGTGCATGTCCTTCTTTCTGCTCCCCTGCTGATGGAAATACAGTGGTATAATAGGGCTTAGAAGAGATTTCAATCTAGGCAGTGAGGGTGGTTGATAAGCAAGCAAAAAAAGGATTATATGAAATAGTAAGATTGCAGGGGTGTGGTGGTGATGTGAATTTCTTTGTTTTTAAAGAAAAATAAATATTTTTGTTTCCATGTGTGCTATCCCAGAAAATAGGACCAGGATAAAGCACAAGCAATAGAGACTCATATCTAAATCTTCTCTCTCTCAAAGGCACTTGATTAAAAGCAAAATCTCTGGATTTGTTTTAACCTATAGCTGCCATGCTACTTCCCACCTGCAAACCAGCTGGAATAGGATGGGGAGAGGGATGAGAATGAGCTACCCCATACATGCAGCCTGACAAGGGAAGTATCACAGCAACATTAGGAGCACCAATGGGTACTTTGTTAGTGCCAGAACTATAACCATTTTCTGGTAAGAGAAACATAGCTGTTTCTCTGAACCAATCTTCTACACAGTAAAGGAAATCTCAAATAAAATGAAACAGATGTAAGAAGGTGGGGTGGTCTGGTGGATGACCAAAGGATCCCAATTCTTCTGCAGGTTTTCTGCATAAAACCAATAAAATCAGAATATTCCACAAGTGACTTGCATTTCCTTAAGGGGAAAATAAGTAAGGAAAAGAAATGAGTGAGACAATACTGATCCCTCCACCTGATTTGGATGGAAGAAAAAAAAAAAAAAAAAAAAGAGTCAAATAATAAATTCTTATAAGCTCAAGAAAGCTTCTGTTTAATCTAAATGATTACGTATCAGTGCTAGTCTCCTGGGATAGTGTATATTCTGAAAGTACAAAATCAATACATGCAACAATACCAGTGTGCAAGAGGCTTTATTCTGTTTCTGGCAAGACATGGATCACAAACCCACACACTCATTCAACTTTCCAACCTGTGAGTTTGTTTGACATCATTCACCAAGAAATCCAGCACACTGATGCCTACAAACCCTCTGGAAGGGAACACAGCCCCAATACCTAATCTCTCAAGTAGGGTGCTGAGATGCAGACACGTTAGGGGTGTGCTGCTCTGCACATTAGGGGTGTGCTGGAGTGCCAAGCTGACCTCCCTCACTGGAGCTGGCTGTGAGTAATGCCTCCACACCCATGCACCCTGCACCCTGTTTGCAGCAGACATTCTGTTAGTTACTTCCCCAGGGTCCTGCAAAACTGAGGTCAAAGAACCAAAACTCGATCTCCCAACTGCAGACTACAACCTCAAAAGCACTCCCCATTCTTCCCCCTAAGTAATTTCTCCCATATTATTCTCCATTGTCCCACTTATCACCCATAATGTATAATGAACAGAGAAACCTTGTACTTGCAACATAAACATATTTTCAATGCCTTACTTGTTTTCAAGAGCTGCTGCTGTTTCAGTGCATTGAAGTATGCAGAGAAACACTCTATTCCTGACAGGTCTGCTTCAAAGTTGCTTTCTGTTTCCCTCTATCCCCAGCTGTTATTACTGAAAACTTTAGTACACTTTATGATGATGTTTGAAGTACAAAGGGTATAGTAGAGCATGTGTCATCTGAAATATCCACTGTTCCAAACTGGGTTAGGCAACAAGGGACATTTTCAACGAATATAGGATATTTATTAAGAGTTTCTCTCGTCCTGCTGCTTATTCCCTACCTGAAGTTAGAAGCTTGTGATGTCCCAGACAGAACTGGCTGCTATGGAGATGATTACAATTTCACAGGGGATTGAGATTCCAAGTGCCAAACAAAGCATCAATACACTTTTTGAAACAAGGCCTTTAGAACTAAAAAAGGAAGGAGAAGGGAAAACATGCACATGATAACACACTGATTTGAAAATCAGATATCAGAAAGCTGCATTTCACTTCCAAGCTGCACAGCTACACTGGAGTTTGAACATATTGTGCAAGAGGTGACCAAAGCCCAAAGTTGACACCTAAGATGTGTAGAACACAGACAGTGTGATGTCCAAGAAGTATGAACACAGAAACAAAACAGGGAAGAAAGAGCATACTCAGCTATAGAACACAGGAATGCACTCAAAACTTAGAAAAGATGATGTATTTATAAAATAATATGTATGCAACTGGCCACTGCCCTCTGTATAAAAGCTAGCTATAAGATGTATTCAAGAAATATTCAAGAATCTCCAGAATTCACAAGGATTCTTACAAAAGGCACATCCATTCTTACAATGAAGGCATACTACTAACACACTGCTACAGCTTCCATGGGCATGGATCCATGGACTGGTTGGATGCTCTTTCAGATTTTTCCTTTGCTTTATCTTCACATTTTTTCTGCAGCCCAAGGTTTTTCAGGTTCTCAGTGCTGCTTTGAACAGTGACAAAGAGCCAGGGCAGAGTTATGTGATTCTCTGCCTCCTTCTCTCCCTTTATCAAGTAACCCATTTAGAAACAAATAGTGCTAGCCCATTTCTGAAGCTATACATTACATACTGGCTCAACTAAAGGATTCGAGCACTGGCCTGCTAGCTGAAAGACAGGCCAAAAGAAATATTTTACAAGCTCCTAATTGAGGTAATGAAATATTATTGGTTCATTCTCTATGAACAAAACCAGACACTCTTAGCCTTGTCCTGAACTGACACCAATATGCCACACATCAGACTGTGGAACTGATGTAGAGCTGGGCTTCACTCTAGCTATAACCATTCCCAGATTAGCTTTGGCTCTGTGACACTCCAAAATATCACCAGATTTTTATTATTTTTAATCACAGTCTCACCTTATCACCTTGTTAAACATGAAAACTAGGGCAGAAATCTGTTTGGGGGAGAAAAAAAAAAAGGGCTTACTGGCAGGGTCAGATGATAGTAAGGAATGTGGCACCCAGGAATAAAGTGCAGTGTTAGCACAGCCCACAGCTGACAGCTACCACCTCTCCCCAGTACTGCTTGGGTTCTGGGATTTGGGAAGAGGATGTGGAGAAGACTCTACTGGAGGACAAAAAACCTAAAAACTCACTCTCTGCAAAGAGCAACTCAAGCTAGAAGAAAGGTCCAAACCTCAGCCTATAAAGTACTTCCTGAAAGGCAAGTCACAGCACTTGGCAAGATTACTGCAAAAATATTTATCTTCTTGGCAAAGCACTTCCACCACTCACAGACAAACGAGCAAGACGATGCCTAGATAATCACTCAGAAGTAATGCAGGGAAATAAGCTACAAGGATAAAGGCAAGGATCTCAAGTCTATCAAATGCCTACTTTCTACATCATCCTGTCTTTGCTCAGAGGAGTTATCAGCTTCCCCCAAAGGTACACAGTTACATCTCTGCAGCAGCACAGCAGAGATGTTTTGGCTGGGCACCTCAGCTTGCCACACTTCACAACTGCAAATTCTAATACCTCATGCTTTCCCAAGTGTCTTCCAGTCCTGGTAGCAGTCCAGGTGGCAGGGGAGAAAAACAAAGGCTATTAAGGACTCCAAGATGAGAAGGAGGAATTGACAGCAATTCACTAAAGAACAGAGCTAACTCCAAAATTAGCTAGTTGGCATGTTCCTGGCCAAGTCTAAAGGGAATGGCAGAGCTGAAAGGGCAACACTGAAATAGTAAGAGGCAATTTGTGCACTTCAGGCCCAAGACTGAATAGCAGAACTTTACAGGAAGGCTTGCACCAAGCAAGTAGCCACAGGGGAGCCTTGTCTCAACCTCCACTGGCATCAGCAGAAATATCACCATTACCGAGGAGCTGTCTGCAATCACTATTCCAGACAACAGGCCTACAAAACCACTGGCTTTTTGTCCTACCTTTCATTCTATTGAAGACAGGTGACCAGGTTCTGTTTTAGAAACCAGATGCAACTCATGACCTTAAAAAGCAATACTGGTATAACCTTCATTTCCTCCTGTTTCTGCTACTCTCTCAGTCAACAATACACATCACCAGACCAAGTTTGGTTTCAGCAGCTGTAAGCTACACAAAAGGAACCAGTGAAAATCTTTATGGAGGAAATAATATGCAATTTTCTAGCTGAACACCTTTTAAAATGTAATGACAGAAAATAAAATCCTGCATCTGTGCTCAGCAATAACAATCTGTACACACGCAGTAACAATATGACACTTGGAATAAGCAAGAACCAGGAAAAAAAAGAGAGCTTACCCAGGCATCCAAATCCACAGGCTTGGAATAAAGAGAGCACAAGATAGAAAGGGAAAGAGAAGAAAAAGGGAAATTAGTGATTTTTGGAGGCTGCCTGCTGCTGTGCAATACAGCTTTTAGGATGACAAGTTTAGAAAAGTTCCTTTAAAATGACAAGCATCTTAAGCAATGCAGTGCTGTCCCCTGTTGGGAACTATGCTTATAAAGCAAAACAAAAGCACATGCACCCTGTAAACCAAAGCCAGAGCAAAGTCCCCACAGCCTGCTGCAGGACCCCCACTTAGGGTGGGGGCTAAGCAAAGGCAGCTGGGAAACAGCCAGTTCCAGGGAGGCATGCAAGGTGCTGCACAATGTCAGAGATGCTGATACACAACATGCACCAGACAATGTGGCAGTGCTGGGCACACTCAAAAGGAGGTGGTCAACAACTCTGCTGCTTCCAATGACGTGCCAAGAACAAGTAAACTTTTAAAGGGCATTTCTGAACGCACAAGGTGACCTACACAGCAAGTCACCATCTTCCAAGGACAATTTACAAGAGTGATTCCTAACAGAAAGCCAGCTGACTGATCAGGTTTCCAACCAGATTCCCCTTCACAGGCAACTGAAAACCTCTTGAGATCACAGTTCAAACCCTGTCAAAGCCAAGCTGCTTCCACCTGCTCCTTCTTTTGTCCACGAGCCTATTTAAGTGTGCAGACAAGCAGATAAAGCAGGCTGCAGTATTGCCTCTTCTTTACTTGTTACTACTTTTTACTTACACATTAACACAGCAGCAGCAAAGCAAGTACAAGATGATAAACATTTCATGCCCATAACCACCTCCTTTTGAAGCCAAGGCATTTATGAGACAGGCACAACTCTCATTTGCTGTAAAGGGCTGCAAGCCTTCCCTGCCTCTCAGGGCTACCTTCAATCAGCAGCACATTGGCTAAGCAGGAACTTCAGAATGGCTGGCCTTTTTTCATTATGATTATTTATTTGAGGGGAGTTGACAGGGCACAAAGAATCTTCCTCTTGGTCATAGTTCACTGCCAGAGGGAGCAGACGGTGGAGGGTAATATTTTTATGGGATCTGTCATCATTTTAATGGCACAGAGTGACTACTTCAGGTAAGTGAGGGATGATGTGTTATCAGATATGTGTGTCGTCCATCCTCATCCCTTGCACCAGCTCAGAGGGTTGGAACTGAACATCTACATTTCAACTGAGGGAAGCCAATTCCCCCCTTTCTGCAGACAGGTTTGATATAGCAGCATCAAGCCCTTGGCCAAACAAACCAATACACAACAGGTGTTTACTAGTAATCACTGACCAATTTTGACAGAAGCCTGGTTTGAATAACATTTTTCTTCCTGATGATTTTTACAGTCAGGATAGATGTGCTTAATTTTGTTTTTACATTTTAGCAATTGCAAGTTTGTCCATTCTCAGCAGATGGACAGGAGGAACACAGCACTCTTCATGGTGCTTGCTATTATTTCAGCAGGTAGGTCATGCACACCACTAACTCTTTATTGGATGTACATCTGTCATCCCTGGGTGCCTGAGCCATGAACTGACACATTCCTGGTGGACAAACATTCGCATGACAAAAGAAACAAAACTAAGTGGCACTGGACAGGGGCTGAGAAGCAAGAACTTATTAGGAGAAGGAACCACCCCTATGATGTATGTGACCAGTAAGACACAATGCACAGCAGCAGAATTAGGGTTTTAGAGAATATAATAACACTGTTGCTAATCACAGAGCATGTCTTCTGCAGGTACTGCCAAGGCCTCTCATTCTGTCCACCTTGAGCAGAGGGAAAAATTATTACTCCAAGCATAGGAATAGATTCACTTCACTGAATGGAAACAGGAAAATCAGAATATGTAGTAGTACATATTGCTGCACTGGAAAAAAAAACCCCATGACTAAATAAAATACACTAATAAAATAATACAAAAAGGAAAATTTAAGAGGGCTACTGGTTTAAGTTTTGCTAACTTCTTAGCATGTGCCAAGGTCTCTTTGCAGACCTGCATTTACAAGTTGTGGTAACAAGAGACACAGCCATTCCATCAATATTTCTGAAGTTTAAGCAATCCATTTAAGAAATGAGCAATATCTGGTTTCCTTGCTCCCTAAGTGAGCTTCACTTTCAGCTCCCAGATGGCAGCTTATGAGTTTTATAATTCCAGCCCTGGGATACAAGTCATCTTTCAACAACATTGGTCAATACTTCTGAACTCTTCTGATGAAAAGACCTTTTTTTCTTTTTTTTTTTTTTTCTTTTTTTTCCCCAAGTAACCCACTGGACAGCAGGAACCAGAATAAATACTGGACTTAATCGTTTGAGATTAAAACCCAGTCAAGATATTAGTCCTAACTATATCACAAGCAGAAGGTTACTGAAACAGCATCTCAGGCTAAATCAGCAGCTCTGTCCTAGGGATTCATACGGACACTTGGGGAAGACTCTGGCTGGATATGGGAACTACATGACTAACATATCTGTGCTTCTGAAAATTTCACATTTGAGCACTGATTATTCAGGCAGGGGATGCCTTCCCACACACACCAACTTTCAATGGAGAGAAAACAGCACCAAAATCGTATTTCACTCATAAGGGCAATTTCCAGCAGCTTTTCCCAGACTCACTACACTACATCACCCTTACACATGGTGCACACCACTCAAGTCTGTCACACTGGGGAAATGTAAAAATGGCAGTGAGCAATCCAAACACAGTTCTGTGATTGGCAGGGAGGGAGGATCAGTACAGGGCAGGGGCCTTTGGAAGGACAATGACTTTGTTACTTGACTGGAACCAGCCTCACCCTAAAGTCCTTTTCCTTGCCATAGTCAATAACTCTGTCACAGAACAGATTTCACTGCAGTGTGACCAATGACTCAGGAATCCAGACTACCAGCTTGGTAGAGATCTACTTAAGAACTCAACACAAAGTATTTTTAGGGGAACTGCCAGCTTTGGGAGCGGAAGATAGAGTGGGAGATGCGAGAAATGAGAGGCAGCAGGTGCCCAAAACCCAAGACAGCTGTTGGCAACAACTTTTGCACTCATGTCAGTATCTGAAGAACTCTGCAGCACATATTCCAACATCTTGATGGCCAGACTTCATCACTGAATGAGCAAACACTCATTTCTTCCTAAATCATAATCCAGCTCTAAATTTATCATGGTCCACAATGATGGGAATTCAAGTAAAGAATATATCTAGATATTCAGTAGCCACTCCAGACTCTTCAACTCTTCCAGTTTAGTGAAAAATTGAAGCAGTATCAATATGAAATGTAATGATAGCCTGAGATGTAACTAACTGACAAAAGAGAGGGAGAAGGAAGAGTCACTGAACAGCAATCAATTTTGAAGGAAGGCTGTGATGAAATTGCTTAACTCTAGTGCATACAGACCATACACAATTCTATAAACATGAAGATGGGAAGCAGCCAAAAAATCTTGGCCCTTTTTGTGATTCAGGGACAACTGAATCCTAATACTTATGGCACAGCTACAAATAGGTTTGCAATGGTGACCATTCATGATTTTCATTTAAAACAAAATTAAGAGAGACCTATTTTATAAAATCCAAAGTAAACCATCTGCTTTCATTGCTTGCTTTAATACTCCAGCCCATTTCCACATTCTCCTTTTCCCATCACCGCTTCTATACGTGCATACATACAGATTTCATTTTGTAGGCTGCCAACAGACAAGGCATTCAGAGGTTTTAGAAATCTTGCAGAGCATGGGTTCTCTGGAGATGTATGCTCAAGATGCTTATTTCTGATAGTAGGTGAGTCAACAACTCGCTCTTAATTTTTACCTTCTTGCTTAAAATTCCTACTCTGCCTATTAGGCTTAAGAATCTCCAAGTCCCTGACCAATTTAGAACAAGAAAAACAAACCAACAACCAAAACTTCAAGAAAGGGCATAATGAAATTCTGTACTATGACCTTCTATCCCAGAATATATTTCAGACTGAGTCAATGAGGTATTTCTTATAGAGCTTGAAACGAAGGCCACTCAACTCTTCTTGGATTATTTCTAGCTCCTAATCATTAATGCAGACTCCCATTACACTAGCCTAAAGGTGGCATATGGCTTTCCAGGGATAGGACAGACGGGGGAAATAACAGTTATGCATGCCTACATCCCAATCTCATTGCTGTGCCTGCATATGGGGACAGAGCTCTCTCTTGCCAGATTCCTAAATACCAAATATATTAGCTTTTGAGTCAAACACAGTACCTCACACACAACCACTGCTTTGGAAAAAAAAAAAAAAAAATAAAGATGGCATAATCAATCCATGTGCCTCCAAAGGAGTAAAAATTATGAACCCTGTGTGTTCAGAAGGAATTCTCTTCCCACATTTGCTCTCAGACACTACACACAATTTTTACCTGCCCTTGAACAAAACAGACATTTATAGGCACCAGCCAATGGATACAGTCTAGCATAGTAAAATGAATACAAATTTCCTGCCACCAGATTAGAAACCTATTATTTTTTAAATTTAAAAGTTATTATCTCAAACACTATGCAGTTTAAAAGCTATGCAGTTGACTTTGGAACTGCTTTTTAATACAGAGAGATTGTTGCAATTACATACTTAAGTAAGAAAATTCTTGAAAGCCTTCAGCCACGGTTGTGCATCCTCTGTCTATGAATTCTTTGTGGAGAATCTATGAATTCTCTGTGGCAGGTGGAGAATCAGGTGCACTTTTGAACAACAGCTTGTTTCTACCCCTTTGACAGCCTTGTAAATTTTCCTCTTTGCCTTGCTCTTTCATCCTAGACATACACAAAGCACACTTTACACAGCTTTACTTGGTCAGTATCATTCTGGGAGCAGATTCCAAGCTACCAACCTGCCAAGGTGCATGTGATACAGACATATAGTAATTAACATTCAATATAAATCATGTGGATTCCAAAGCCTTACTGGAAGGACCACATAAGTTTTAGGAGAGTCAAAATAAATGGTTTAGGGTAGTCCACATACATAATCACTGTTGTAGTAAGGTGTTACCTATGAAATAAAAACATATGGAAAGTATAATCAGAGACTACCCAGGAAATTTAAGGCATAGAAGTGAGGAACTTGATCTCAACCTCCCTTATTTCTCTGATCACTTAAGACACACAGGCAGTCAGCTGTAAATTTTCCTACAAGCAATTCTGTAAAGGTACTTCCACGTTCACCTCAGCATTCCCCTACATCCTAGGCCACAGTCAGTGCTTATGAAAAGGCTGTGAATTAAGTTGTGGTTTTGAGCTACAGACAAAATGTCCACTAGAGACTTTGATTCTTGCTTCCAAAGCACTTGCAACCCACTTTGTATTTTAGGAAGAGAATATAGTGGATCTCAAATACACACACACACTCTGCTCCTCTCAAGGCTGCCATAAGAGAAAATACTGCCAGGTTGCATCTTTTAATGAAGTCCAAGTACATCATAATAAAATCATCTGCAATAAGAGGAGTGTAAATTCAGCAGCAACAAGGATTTCAGGTTATTGTAAAATTGCATTCTTTATTTCTACATTGGAATCTGCAGGGCATGACTGTATCAAGAGCAACTCACAAATCTCTGTCATTGCCAGCAAAGTTTAGATTTCTATTTAATTTCAATTTGCAAAGAGTAGTTTTCTGATTGTACAAATGCTTAAATGTTTCTAAAAACTACAAGAACTCAAAGCTGATTCAATGACCATTTACTGGGCAATGCAACACACTCCTGCTTAAGGCAGATGGCTTGGAAAATTCAGGGTAGGAAGAGAGCATTTTCCCTTTCTGTGAAGGAGCAGCACCTGGAAGCCTATCAACAAGGATCACAAACCAGGTCTTGCTATTGTCAAGAAAAAGGTGGCATAGACTGGGTGCAGCAGGAAGAGTTAAACAGTTTGAGAAACTTTCCTTAGGAAAACATTCTGCTGTCAATGAAGCTCCTGAAGCTCAAAAATTATGTCACATGCTAAGTATTTATTTCTGGACCTTTTAATCAAAAGCAAGAAGCTTGAAATTTAGCTTTAAAATAGGGTGTGCTGTAAATACAGCAGTCAGACAACCTGAGAGAGCCAAGATTCATGCTCCATGAGTTTGCAAATTTAAAGAGTCAATACAACACAGCATCACAGAACCCTAAAGACAGATTGCTATACTTACTGCAGTAGATACTAGTTACAAACATATCTCCACTCTGTTTGCTCTGTAATTATAGTTGGGACACATACAATCATTTATTTTCTGTAGACTCCTTTTGTATGTTATACCTCCAAAGTCAATGAAAGTAATTTTAAGAACCTGTTGATTGATTGATTTATTGATCAAATAAGTTTGCCAGTGCAATAGACTGGAAATAACCAGACAGGCAAGTGATCTGATAAATATTCCTGGTGACTAGTCACTATAGGCACTGAAGGTCAGTAGAAAAGAAACCCTCAAAGGCAGGTTCAGGCTTCTTTTAGAATCTATACTAACATTTGGACTAAAGCTTCATTCCTTATGCAGGCCTGCTTGGTCAAGTGCACTCCCCAGCCAAATGTCTGAGATAACTCTGCAGAATCCAGTGCTAGCTAGCAAATTCAGCAGAAGCAATTGGTAAAGGCACAGGTCCTATTACCAGAAACAATGTGAGGAGAAAGGGGGATGAGGGTCTTATACATAGTTTTAATCAGGAAGCAGATATTTCTCTCTGACCAAGGGCATGAAAGAAACCCAGGCAGAGGATCATCTTCACAGCTTCCAGTGCTGGCAGCTGTTTTTTGGTGATTTTGTGGTCAGACTTCACCAAAGCTTTCACTGAGTTCCAACTGCAAGAAGCAGACCATGCCCCTGACCAGCACTGAAAACCACAAACTCATCTATCAAGTATTCACTGAGATGGCCAATTTTTTTTCCTGTGGATTTAATTGCAATTTAATGAGGTTTTCAAAGAAACATGTTGGCAGCTTATCATAAAACTAAGCTGAACACATCTTGTACTCCTTTTACACTGTCCTCTCAGTTGTGTGAAGAACTGTCATCCAACTCAAGCAAGAGGCAAATCAGGCTTTAACTCCATTGCATAGGAGTGGTTTCCTATGAGGAAGGGGAAAGGCACACTAACAAAGCAGGAAGCAAAGAAAAAGCTTCCACTATCATTATTATTTGTACAATATTTTAGATAATCTTTCAGCACTGTGGTTTTGGAGAATTTACATCTATCCCCAGGACAAAGGAATTAAATGTCCATGGATGTCAATAGGTTCTTCCACTAGAATAAAATTCTAGCAGGAAAAACACACATCCAAGTTCAGCCAAAATAAATTAGCCAGATCAAATTCACAATCTCTCATAACCTCTCAACATTTCTGAAAATAAATGCCACACTTCACAAAACAACCTTTAAAATAAAAACCTTAAAATGTCTATTTATCTCAGAATATTATCCTTCCTGTCTGTCATATATTATATATTACATCCATATAAAATCAAAAGAAAAATCCACTCAAAGAAACCAACACTCTAATGCTCCCTTTTTCATTTAATGTTTGTTATACACCCACAGAGATCTTAAAACATTTTAAAGGATCAAGCTCTCTTTCTCATTAGTACCACCATCACGTTGCTCTGAACTGTGGACATATAACCTTTTGCACCTTTTCACTCTATTGAATCAATCTCCCCTGGCAACTTCTGGTGTGGCACTCTGCTCCTCCTGCCTCCGGCTCCTCTTCCCTCACTAATTCTGTGTTCAGAACTGTGAAGCACAAAATTAGACGTTTCAAATTAAGCAAGGAGAGAGAAGGAGAGAACCTTATTAAATCAACATTAGCATCAGAGTGTCTTTAAAAGAGAAACTCAATTGCAAAATATTACTTGTGTCTGTAAAGCTCTTTACATTGACAGAAAGGAGACAAGCAGCAGATGAACTGACATTCCTCCATCCCCACCTTCCTCCTCACACTGGTCACAGAGCTCAAGCTGCAAATGCAGGATTTTTTTCAGACCACTGCCCCCAAGGAAGAGAAGCCTGTCTTGAACTCACAAGCTTTGGAATTGCCATGTAAAAAGGACAAGATCTACTAACATGATGTTGGGGAAGAAACATGCACACACCAAATAGGGAACCAACACACAAAAGCAGACTCCTTTCTCCTTCCAAGCTTTCCACAACACTGATTGTTCTCTCAAGTCACATTACGAGTTACAGCCAGTTTCTTACAACAAAACAGAGCCATTACAAGTTTTAGTTTCCATTCTCAGTCCCCAAAATTCAAAACTACTGTCATGATGGTGATGATCAGCATATTCTGTTCCCAAACACCTCAGCTTTCTGAATGCAAATCTCTAGTCCTGACCTGATACCCTTACACTCCTTTTCAAGATAAATCACTGCAGTATCACACCATTCCCCTGTGAGGGATAATTAGACACGTTGTTAATAGCAAATCACCTCTAATACTGCATATTCTATAAACATGACTTTTCTTTGGCATTTCTTGATGAAGAGTTGATATTTGCACCTTGTGTCAACAGAAGGAGTGTACACACCTCACACCATTGAGCAGCAGGCTATGGACTTGTCTGTCGGGTGCCACCTGAAACAGGGAGTGTCTTGGCAGTGTCTTGTAGGGAGGGTCTGCAATGTGTGCTGCTACAGTCTTGCAGCAACAAATCCTACTGAAACAACCTAAGAACAAAAAATACATATTTCAAAACTACTTCAATTAATTAAAATCAGCGTTCAGAGTCCCCATTTAGCTAGGGAATATTATCCTAAGGACAAGCGACATGAAATTAAAGCTCAGTTTCTGATAACAAAATAAAGCTATCAAAGCATTTTGGGGAAAACAGACAATACCCAAACAGAGTCTGAAGCTTTTGATTTCTCTAGTCCTACAATGCAATGGAAACTTCTCTATCAGTCAGACATTACTGAAAACTCTGCATTTTGCCAACAGGTTTCTAAGGGCAGACTCCATACCAATAAATGGCAGTTTGGGAAGCCAGAGGTGCAGGCAGCTCTGACACCTCTTCAGAAGAGTCATGAAAATGACCACTGCCTCATGTGACAACCACATTTACATACCATCAACCAAGCACTGGACAAAGCAGTTACTACACCAGGGTCAAGACAAAGTGCACCAAGGAAACAGCAAGGAAAATGAGGATGAAAATTACACCCACAAGAACTAACTAGGTTGTTAAAGCACTATTAGACATCGTTGTTTCATAAAACAAAATGCTTCATTTTCACCTCAAAGGGCAACAGTAGCCATACAAGACTGCTTGGAGCCTTTCAAAATTAAAGGGTCAGAGGAAAACAAGCAGTTAACCATTCAATTCTAAAAGCTGAAAAATGGGGAAAACAGAAAAGGCAGAATTATGCACTGAACCTGCTGTCCTAGGCCAGCTCTTGATGCCAACCCAGGCTGGTAAAAAGTCTTTACCAAAATATATTTAACTGCCAGCTAGAGGCCTTCCAGGAAAGGACCACACCAAGCAAAAACCGAAAATAATTTTTTCTGTTTTCTGCTGCATCTAATTCTCCTGTAGCCTTTCACTGGCAGTCTGACACAGAACTACAAGAACCCTCCTGCTGCCTGCAAGTCACATCTCTTGCATTTGATGGGGTTTTCACATAGTACTTTTAATTCAGTAGAACAGCAACTGCAGTCATCAACTAAAGTCATTAGTTGACATTCACATGCCCAACACTTTTAGATCTTTCATGCCTCCATTCTGAACAATTTTCAGAAAACAATCAACTTATACAAACCACACAAAATGTAGAACTAAAAGAAGAACAAATAGGGGAGCTAACTTGTGCAACTTGCACCATCTAATTCTGTTTCTTGCAAATCATTAGTCATTTTGATAACTCAGCATATACCAGCCCCACAAGCTGAGATAACTAGGTATTTAAAGTCACTTATAACTGAAAACCTGGAGAAGCTTTAAATGAAAGACAAATCTTTAAAATACAAAAAGCATAAAAAACACCAGAGGGTTCTGAGGGGCTTTGTTTTTGTTTACTAAAAGCATACCATGGTATTCACCTTCAAAGATCTCAGTGAAAATCAACAAATGAAAAGACTTTTTGAGATAACTACTATTCCAAGAAAACTAAAGCACAAGCAAGATGTAACAATTTGTCCTGATTCATGCAGAAAATACTAGACAGGATCAGGACTGATAAGAGAGACCCAAACCACAGAAGCAACCAAGATTTTCATCATCCAGGTATTCAAGAAGATTACTGAAAGGAAAACAGTCATGGTGTACTGATGCTTGCTTGCCAATATCCTTCCAACAGAGCACAATCAGAAAATTATCTCAAAAGATTCAAGTATAATGGAATGAACGGTTCCACTCATTTGAGATGAGGGGAAAGAGCTGGAGCAGCAAAAAAGCAATCCCTATTTCATTCTGAAGTCTCTAAGGGATTCAGGAAGCAGCAGGAATGGCAGAGAGCCATCCACCAAACGCAGGTAACTCATATTGCCTGCAGTGATTAACTCACTCTGGGTGTCAGCCTGCCACCTTCTACTGTCAGTGTGGAAAATCCAGTGTAAGCTCTGGGAGGATTCTGAAGAAGGGAATAGAAACACTGGAAAAGAAGAAACAAGACACTCACAAAGCAAAGCTAAGAGTCACAGCAGCCTTTCTTTTCAGTAATAACTACTGGCTGCAGCACTTATCTCACTTTTGAGACACAGTAAAATGGACCTGTCTCATCAGCGCTCACTTTTTCAAGCAGCAAATCCGGAATTAATATTCACGGGTTCTGTGACTGACATAATTGCAATTTAAAAAGGGCAATTAATCATCAGCCACACTGGTGGCTGACTTGCCAGGCTGGGATCTTTTCTCTCCACACCTGCCAACAAACTCACAAGAAGAAAAAGCATCACATGTGCACAAAGCCAGGAAGAGCTGTTCTCCCTCTTACCCCAACCCCAGGCTTATGGGGCTTGTTACTATTTTTTTCTCCCATGCCTGCCCCACTGAGATAAGTCACACATCCATTTCTGCAAGCAGTCCCCTTACAATGAACAACCAATCTCTCCTTATGTGGATAAGGAAAGCTTTTTCCACATTGCATCTCACTCATGTCAGCCAAGAGTGAGGCAATGGAACTCCATCACCTCCACCATGAAGTTTTCAACTCCCTGTTTTCCTCTGTATCTTTGCATAAACTAATTTTATTTTTTTTAAGAGTGACATCTCAATCCCAGTCTTATTTGAAAAGTGAATTACAAAGGTGAGAGCACAGCTCCAGAGAGTCAGACAACATAGGCAGATGATGGAAGCATCAAACCTGCCAAGCAAATTTTATCAGATGAGTCAGAAAAGCCACTGAGTCAGTGTTTACTTCTGTGCTCCTCTGGGAAGGTTTTCAAGCAAGTTGTAAACAAAACCAAAAACCCAGCAACTGTTCCAAGTATCAGTTCTGTCTTGCTCTTTCTATGGGAGCATCAATTGCCTAGTATGAAAGGTGTTTCAACCAACAGCATTTAGAGAAGAGACATTTGGAAACTTGTCAATCATGTTCAGGTTCTCAGAAAAAAAGGTCCAAGAATAAATTACTGTAGGGTGAGTTTATAACCTCTTTAGGAAGTGCAGTTCTTCCTGAGAGGAAGAAAGCCAAACTGACCATCATATTATGCCAGTCTACTTATCTGGGAAGTACATAAACCACTACAGTGGTAAGCACCACAGAAAACAAGCATGAGATTGATGGTAAGATTTAGAGCTTAGCAAGCTGTGAGGTCTTCAAGTAACACACTTAACACTATGTCCTTGGGCCAAAGAAAATACATAACATACTTCTAGGCCAAAGGAATCTTGCTCAAACAGGTGCCACTGCTGCCAGCCAGGTGCAGCAGAGACTGAGAATGTATGTTGTAACACAGCTGTATAGTCCTCCCTTCCTCATTCCTGACAGTCAGGAATAAAAAATTGCCTTCATCATAATAATAGAAAGGAAAAAAATTCAGTGCTTTTGTATGTGAAAAAAATGTAATTTCAATCCTAAGAATTCAGTCAGGATAGAAACAGGAGAACAATTACATACTGCACTTCTTGGCCAGAGTTCCAAACAAAGGTAGTTGGCAGAACATCTCTGCCAGCAGATAACACCAACAAACGGCCTCATTTCCATCTATTGTAAGATAATACATAGGTTTTGCTTCTTCATACCATCCTCATTTCTATCAGGTCCCTCTCAAAATTTGCTCTCTTTTTGACACAGGCTCCAGGTGCTCTTCATCCTCAAACCTCAGCGCATCATTGCAAGTTAAATGAGGTGCCTCCAACCCAGTCCTCCCAGCTTTGTGAAACTAGAGCAGTGCCATTATGAGCCCCCTCTGGATTTCCCCCTTCATTCTGCAAGGGCTTAGAAATCTTTTACAGACAACTTTATTCCCAAACAGACATTTACCTTTCAATGACACAAGTATCATATTGCCCAAATAACCTCTACTCAGATCAGGCTGACCTTGTCCTCTTCTTTAACAAAATCACTCCTTAATAAATAGGTAAATAACAAATAAATAATAAATAGGTATTTCACTCAAGTATGCATCTTCTCTCAATTCAGGAGTAAATACCCTGAATCTCTGTTTCCTCACAATGACTGCCTGGATCAATAATTCTTACTGGGCTTTTCTGCACTCTGAGAGGGTGTTTACCAAAAAGAGTCAGTAACAAAGCAGGGAGGTGGAGAGGAAAAAAAAAAAAAAAAAAAAAATACAAGGAATCTTCCTTAAACAGGGTTCATGGGCTGCTGTCCAGGATCAATGATGCTTCACTTCTTGCATTTCTTCAAAAGAAAAACAAATATACTTATGCTTCCAAATTTTCCCAATTCCTGTAAGCTTAATGCCTCCAATCAAGCACTTGCTCACATCTTTATCTTCAAGCCAGTATTATGAAGTTTTCATAAGCTTTTTCCTTCCCAGCGTCTCTCACTCCACATGGATAAAAACCACTAATAGAAGACTGAGACCAAAATCCTTGCCTCTTCTATTGCCTACATTTAGCAATCAGCAACTGAGTATTGTGAGACCCAAAGCACTGCCATGTATTACACACTTATCTCTGTAAAACCACCCTGCACAAGTGACAACTTCCAGGCAGGGGGGAGGGGGAGTTGTGCAGCTTTGTGATAATTAAAGCATAGACGAGTGTCACTGCTGTAGATAATTATGCATTAGCAGTGAAATTACTTAATGGAATTAAATAATCTAAGCCAAATGCTTTGTTTTAAAGAGAATTTAGGGTCTGCAAAAGGTGTCCAACTGACAGCCCAGGAGAGCAAGAACGATAGTCCTCCATCTTTCACAGAAACCACACAACCCCAGCACAGCCTGGCAGGCTTCCACCTCCACCCAGGTAAAAGGAAAGCAGAGGAGAAGCTAAGGAAAATTTCAACCTTCTCAGTCAGTCAGGCTCTGATCTGTCTGATGAGCACCCACAGAGGGACCAGGCAGTCACCAAGCAGAGAGCAACAACTGACTGGGGTAATCTCCAAAAAAAATAAACCAGCTCTTTGAACCAGTAGTTCAAACCACAGCCCAACCCCACAAGCACTCATAAGAAAAAAAAAAAAAAAATTAATCTGTGTCAGTACAGACAAGACTCCAACAACAGAAACAACAGGATAAATAGGTACATGACCCACAATGAAACCATCTCCTCCCACCAAACCCACAAGGCCTTTCCCCATCCTCTCCTCTTGCCTCACCAATTGCTCACCTACACAACTCCCACCACTGGTCTCATCTAGATGCCTTCAACAGCACCCTCCTGCTTGTTAGAACAAGGACTCTCAAAGTCAGTCAGAATTTATAAGGAAGCCATTTCATCTTTTGTGCTTCTCTGGCTACATTCCTTCCTAAAAGATGCTGAACACTGGAGATTCTGCTGGGTCTGAAAGCCCTGCCAACACCAGGGCCAATTAGAAGCTTCAGGATGATGCATATTAAAGTTATTATGGGAGGCAGTTATGCAGGCAGAATAAATCTTAACTGAACCTTTAAGTGGTTTTTATAACTTGTTTCTCCTTCTTGAAAACAGATGAAAAGATACAAATCTCCTGTCTAAGAATCTGCAGGAATTCCAGTCAACCACCAGCTTCTCCCTCAAAAGATTCTGTACTAAAAGTAATAATTCATTTCAGCCAAGGCCAGCTAGATCCTCTTAAGCTCCAAATTACTCAAATCAGTCAGAAACTTACCATATCAGTGAAGACTGACCTGAAATACTACCTTTACAAAAGCACTGCAGATACATTTCAAATTTCTGCTGAGAGAAACCATGTCACAAGCTCGAGATCTGTGCATTAAGCAGGAAAGAGAACTCCAGGCAACGTGGTAAGAAAATAAAAGACAGAAGCAGTTTGTAAATTATGTCAGTACACAGTGGCCTCAAAACTCCAAATTATGACAGACAAGGGGCAATGTTTTTAAATTGAAAGAGGGCAAGTTTAGAGTAGATATTGGGGAGAAATTCATTACTCAAAGTGTGATGAAGCACTGCAACATGCTGTCCAGAGAAGCTGTGGTTGCCCCATTCTTGGCAGCATTCAAGGCCAGGTTGGATGGAGCCTTGAACAACCTAATCTAGAGAATGGCAGGACAGTTGGAATTGGATAATCCTTAGAGTCCTTTCCAGTCCAAACCATTCTGTGATTCTACAATTTCTGTAGGAAGCAATGAACTTCAAAAACTTAGTGTAAACTCATCCTGAAAAATATTATGGTAACTCCTGGAGAACTTAGAGTCAGAATGAAAACAAATAAACAAAAACTTTGAGACATTTCATTGGTATGCAAGTAATTTGAGGGCTCAGCAGTTCCTGCTCCACCCCTGGAAAGCAGACTTCATGGGTGTCTCATCAGTGCCACCTTCAGGAAATACTCACTGCTGCTTTCCCAGTGCTCTCGACACTGCTGGAAAATTGTATGAACTCAGTGAAGGCATCCTCACTGGTAGGCAACTGAGATGCCCATTAAAAACATTTCAGTTCCAAAATAAGGGTATTACAACGAAACCACATCCCAAAGAACTGCAGAGCAGAGCACAGATGTGCTTGTTGTTGCAAGATCAATACAAAGAGCAGCTGCTGCACTGAGCAGTGGGTTTGACCCTAAATAAGAAATGCAATTCATCTCTTGGATCCTGCATGGTGATAGATTTTCCCAGATCCTACATTCAAAGGGATATTGATGAGGATATGCTGTTTATGGATTGTTTATCAAACTCCCTTTGCACCACCACACCTTAGAGGATCACTTGAAAAACCAAAAAACCCACTCTGCCTCAAAAATAATTATGAAAAACTAAGCTATCAAAACTGCTTTGGTAATAAAAGCAGAAAGTTTCATAAGAATTCAGTCAGTAATTAAGTTAAAAACATAATGCATGGGTCAGAAAAGACATTCTAATATGATATATTTATTTATATTCACACCTACATAAGATGCACCTTAAGCTTCTGGACAGTGTATTGACTTAGCAGTAGATGACATGAGTTTTCAAGGAGGAAACTTAGCTCCCAATCACTCTGCATCACAGCACTTACAATATGCAGATGACTCAATGACCTGCACAGCCAGGCCTAAGTAAGCTCAACAGCAACATCTGCTGGGCAACAAGCAACTAGAGGAAATTAGTGTGATTACAGGAAAGTTTGTTACTCCTTCTTATAAACCTGTGAATTTTTGCTACAGTTTTAGAATGCCCAGTAAGATACATTTCTGGTACAAAAAGCAGATGTAACTTCTAAACAGATATACAAACAACAAGGAAAAATTTTTCCTAAGCTTGAGTGTGCACATGGTCAGGAAAAAAAACTATCATCTACCATTACCTGCTCACCAAGATACTTCACAGTAAAACACTGAAATTAAGTGGGATTAAAACTCCTCTATGCTGGTGAAAATCTCTTCTGTCTAGCTGGCTCAATTACACCTGAAAACACCCATGGTATGCCTTGAGCTACTCTCTTTCCTAAGGGAGCAGCCTGCACTTGCAAGGCCTGAGGCAGGGAAGTATTTATCAACCACATTAGTCCTATCCACACAGAGGAGAATGGCAGCTAAGACCATTAGTGCTTCTCTCCCTCCAGGTACTTTACCCATATTCCTTATTAAACTAAAAAAAAAAGCCTGCTATGGCAGGATGATGTTGGAGCATAAGCACATGTAATGGTCCCCACTTAATCTGGGCACAAACTGATATTCCACCTACATTAATTACAATGAAAACCCTTATTTTTACACTAGATGCACGAAATTTGATGGACTACTTCTAAACTAGTACCAAAAAAAAAAAAAAAAAAATAAAAAAAAACAAAATGCAAGAGGTTAGCAATAGCTTCAAGGCTGTATTTAGACATTCAGCATGATTTGGAACAAGGACAGTGACCTGAGATGTGGCTTCTGAACAGCCATCAGATGGGAAAGGGTGTTGATGCATCCCTCTTCTGTTCCCAGGAAAGGAACAGAAAATCTTACTTGACCATGGAACCACCTCTTTTTGCAGATCACTGTTTAACAGGAAATCACAGGCAAGCAGCTTTTTAACAGAACTCTATGATAACCTTCAGTAACACAAAGCTTTGAAAAATTACATTGCAAAATGCTGAGTCTTGAACAGGAAACAGCACAGCAGCTGGGAAGACGACTTTTAAATGATAGAAAACTACAGGCTGGACTGATGTTCATTATATTTAAAACTGTAGTTGGCTTTGCAGTTTAAAGCACTCATGCTTTTTCAAGTTTTGTACGTAAAATTCTTTTACACTGAAAAACTAGTAAAAACGGTTTAAGAAACATGCAAGCTTATTTTCAGCTGATATAGTGATTGCTGTTATTGCTGTTGCATTGGGGGGAGTTTTTTTGATTTGGGATTTTTTTCAGGGTGCTGCCTCGTGTCATTTGTTGGTTTTGAGGGTTTGGTTGTTTTGGTTTGGCATTTTTTAACAAATCTTTGTTTCCAATCACCCTTTTCCCACATTTAGCTGTTAAACTAGGAGAGAATATCATATGAAAATGCAAAAATGAGTGATTGCTCAGGTCTTCAGCTGGTAAGGGAGCTGCTTTTGTAAGGAACCTTTTGTGTATTGGAGGTTCGGAAGCCGGGGGGGGCCAGCCAGAGTCTCAGCTTGACAGTGCCAATTACAGCTACAGCAAGATGAACCAAGGAACAAATCCATTCTGCTCAGAGGATGGAGAGAAAAGAAGAGACATGAACCTGTATCTTTGAAAAAAATAAAGGGGCTTGAAATCATCTACCAGACAGTGAACCACTTTTTCCACAGCAAAAGCATTAGGCTGAAGATGCAGTGAATGTAAATGGCAAGCACTCAGTCCTAATTGGAAGAGTACTGATTATTTAACAAATGTATCCTTAGTCTAACATTCTATTCAAGTAAATATTAAACTTTTTTTTATGCTTTTTTTCTTTTGGACAGTAATTATACATAGCCCTGCTCAGTCTGTTTGATCAATTTTTACTCGATTCCTACTGTATCATCCTTCAAGCTTGCCCATTATCACAAAGTCTTCAAGGCTAAAAGGGCCCTAAACCCCCCACGTAATGCACAGACAGGAAAAAGAAATACAGCTAGCTCTAATTCCTTCCCTTTCTCACAAGCTTGCAGGTGTTCTATTTTCATTGTCTAAAAAATCAAAGTCATCAGCTCATTTCCTTTCCCTTAGTACAGTCCCTTTTAAGAAGTTACTTTCCGTCATGTTTTACTCAGCACTCATAAATAATATAGATAATTGCAGATGGTCATAGCAAACAAGCAGAGAAAGTATACAGATAGAGTACAAAGGAAACAATAAAAATTCTGATGTGCTCCAAAAGCAGAAAGAATTCCAGGCAAATAGAAGCAGCTGCATCCAGGTCATTTTTTTAGTTGATGTACAGCAATCAGAGAGCCAAAAATAATACAGGGACAGACTTTAGACAAAGCTACACAAGGATGCTGGCAACTCAGTACCCTCTGCAGCAACACATTTTCTGCCTCATCCTTATTGCAAAACACTGCTATTTCTTCCCTAAAAATCTGTATTAGGAAGGAGGAACAGTGGTCATAGAAAGATAGGTTTAAACCTGCTGAAACTCCAACAGATAAGCAGTGACCATAATAAGGAACTGGGAGACAGTCCACCCAGCCACCTAAGAGTTAACATCAGGCATTTCTCATCAAAACCTCTTCCAAGAGGTTAAGCACACAATAGACTATCTAAAGCACAGCTAGAAAGGCTGCTTGAAATTCCACACATGTGCCTCAGCAATGTATTTCTATTAATGTCCAGTGTGTGTCAGCGTGAAGATAAGGTACCAACATCATGTCCAACCAGCCAGCTAGAGAATGGGACGCCGTGTAAAACATTGTCTGATGCTCAGAATCCCGGAGAACAGCGGCGTTTGCAATCTCACCCGCTGCACACGTGCCTGATAACACCAACAACCAGGAGAGGCAGCAGGAGCAAACCATCCTGCAGCTCTGGGAAAGTACAAAGATGGAGAGAGAAAGAAGGAAGCAAGCAAGAATTAAAATAAACATCAGGAAATTGGGGCAGGTTAGAGGATGCCCAACTGTAGCGGAGAGAATAAACAAGAAAAAAAACTCAGTGAAACTTAGTCTTTGTATCAGCTCACTTTGACTGTTCTTTAAGGTGAGAAATAAAAAGTTACATCAGTATTTGGATTACTCAGACCATACCATTTAGACTCTGTTTGATCTACTAGTATTATCCAACAAAGCCATTTGTACTGGGACTTGCAGAAAACTCTGTATTTGAGGACACATGATCTTGACCAGGACACACCTGCTCTGCTGGGTCTGGTTCCTGTGGCTTGAGAAGCCCATGTGTTACCCTGAGCAGCTGGTGTATGGGAACCCACTGCAATGCCCATGCCTTTTGTGCTGTGCACTGACAGGTGCTATCACACAAATGCATTCCAGACCATCAGGAATCTTCCTATTAGCTGAACAGTTGGCTAATTTAATCTGTAACTTACCTATGCCTGAGAAAGGTAAACTGCATGTGGATGAAGGGCTGGAATGTAGTGATTCCAACTGGGACACCACAGTGCATGGAGGAGGTGGTGATCCACAAAGAGTTAAGATACAGAATGACCTTTGGGCCTGTCTTGTGCTGCTCATGCCTCCCTCAATGAGCTGCAAATTAGAGCAGAATTCTACTACTCCACAGCAGTCTGACAGTAGAATAAGAAAACCCAGTACTAGTTTTGCTGGACCAGTCACAGAAAAATGGCATGATATTATTCTCCTATTTCTTCATGAATTGAATATTTTGTAGTTCTACAGAGGGGAAAATGAAGGCTAATCTTATCTTTTACTTCCTAAATGATGAAATGGCTTTACAGTAACCCTAAAAGTCAGAACAAATGAATCTTGAAGAAGTTTCTGTGGAGTATGTAAACTTGTCAGACAAAAAAAAAAAAAGTGTGAAATAGGAGCATGGAAAATGGAAGGCAAGACAGGGGAAGTAGGCAGCACCACAGACAACTTCAATTTGTTGCAGCTGTTGGATTTTAAAAAAGGCCAACCTTGTGCTAAGGTCTCTTAGCTCAAGAGACTACAAAAATGGGAAGCTCAAACAACCATCAGCTGCTGAAATTTGCAAAAACTCTCCAAACACATATTAACCTTCAGTCAGGAGATAAAAGACTAGCTGCAGAAATTGGAAGTTGTTAAAAAATGCTATAAATGTCTGAAAAATCAGAGCAGTAGTAGCAGGAAAATAAGCAGTACATAGGCAGAATCTTACTCTTAGTCGGGTAACACTTTTTCCTTCCCTCCAGAGAACAGAAGGTTCTCTTTTGCATTGTCTGTGTTTTCACTTTTTGCCTTTATTGTAGTGCACATTCTCCAAAATTGCTTTAGTTAAATTTAGACCTCACTAATGCTCCAGAGAACAGAAGTTATTAGCTTGCTGGAGGTAGAAGACATGTAGATAGATCCTCACCATGCCAAACCTAAATTTAATGCAAACCTTTCCAAAGTCCATCATTTCACACTTCAATATTACTTTCTATAGGGATCCCTTAAATGTTTAATATTTTAATGGTTTCACTAAGTAATTCTCTCACTGGAGAAATATACCTGGTTTTATAGTAGAGGGTAACAAACAAAGAGGAGCCAAATTGTAGGGAAAAGGAGGGATGTTCTGGCCTGAGACTATAGAGTAACAGACCACTAAATTTAAAGTCTCCACATACCAATATATTTTTTCCAGAAGAAAGTCTGGAAGAGTGTCTCAAGCTCACATAGCAAGAATGAGTGGGATACAAGGCACAAGAACTGAAGCTATTTAAATCCCCCTGTCAATAGTTTGAAACATTTGGTAATAAATCATTAAGTCTCAAACCTAAAAATACATCTTTCCATTTGTATCAACATATTTAAAAGGCAGCTTTTTTCAATTAATGAAAGAATTAGCTGTCAATTAGTGAGAGCAATCAAAAACAACTGCATTGCAGCTTCCAGCCCAAGACATTCCCACTCTTGCTAACCTAGTTAGGACCCTACCTGGTTCTGCAGGCACTAAGGGCAGGTCTGGGTGTTTGACATACAGTCTGAATGCTCTGCAAGAGCCAAACCACAACAAATCATGTTCACAAGGTTCTGTCCCTACAACTGATGTCACCCACACCATAGGTAGAAATGAAGATTCTATTAACTGAATGCACTACTTATCTTCTAAAGAAAACATTAAAAAAAAGTATTAAAAAGGTGTATTTCATAGACACATATAGATACCTGCTGCTAACAACTGCAACATCAATGAAAATCAAACTGAATGGGCTTTTTCCTTGTTTTCCACTATTATTTGCAGCCTCCACACCTTCAGATTTCAATCCATGTTTTCTGCCTCACCAAAAAAACTTAAATCAAGAAGTATTTACAGAAAATAAAAAGCCAGGAAACACCAAACCTTGTGGGTTAGTCATGTCTCCTCCCAGAACCAACCTATTTTCTACACACAGGTTTACAGCTTTAGAAATGGAAGGGTTCAGCTCAGTGTGCTGTGTTTCAGCTGTAGAGCCAGCAGGACCAAATAAACCGTCCCTGAGGTGAGCAGTTTCCAAACCATAATGCAAAGCTCGTGGAGACAATACCTTTCATTACATCAACTCAAACAGGGAGGAAAAAAAGAGCAAGTTTTGACAATAGAGACCTGACCTCAAAACCAGCAGTGTCACTTCACTGATGGCTCCATGCTGTCACAGTTCCAACAATCACCACGCTGCTGCTGGGCCTCATCCGGCCACTACAGCTTGTCACAATGGTAGGAGATTACACACAGCAAAACCCCAGCTGATCTAGGAATGCTTACCTATGGCTAATCAGCCAGGATGAAGCTGATCCCCAGCTTATCACAAAGTAAATGAAAGCTTTAACAAACTAAATCATGCTCAGCACAGTTTCTCAAACAATCTTCAGTGCCAGCTCAGCTGCATCTACAGCTGACAATGATCAACAACAGTGGGCAATTCACAGCAAAAAAAAAACCCCACAAGATTCACTTAAAGCTTCATAAATTGCCAGAAAAATAAAGGAAACTTTCCACAAATAGGTTGATTGGATCATTCCTCCATCCCTATAAAGTGAAAAAGACCTGATCACTCCCTAATGCCAAAATTCTCCTCCATTGCACCAATCTATGGCCTGGCTATTTATGCTGTTTTCAGCAATTTTAAACAGTTTTACCTCCACATTCTTTGAAATGGAGAAGAAAACACACCAGTTAAAATGTCAGCAGCCCAATATACACTAAATCAAGGGTGGAAATGTCCAAAGTACAACACAGCAAAGCCCAAGAGTCCAGAAAGCCACATTCACAAGGTGACACTTATCAAAACCTACTGCTTGATCAAAGGCATTCCCAGTCATGCATTCTTCCTTCATACCATCTTTTCTGAATCAGGAAGAGGAGATGGGAGACTCTGAAAAACAAAGAGATTATATCTGGGCAAGAAATAATCTGAAAGAATTCAACAGCCTATGGCCAATTATAATCAGCTACTGGAGCACCCTGAAACAAATCCATATCCTTGTATTTCTTTTCATGCCCATTTGAGCCATGCTAGTCACAACAGTCCAATGCTGGAACTACCAGAAAGCCAAGGCTGCCATCCAGCAAGCCAGTGAGCAGGCATGATCAGAAACACTGGGAATAGCAAGTCATTCACCATGGACAGCTGGATAAACTTTCCAGCAATTACAAATTCTCTGCCCAGTCTGTTTTCATGCAGCCACCAGTGCCCATCAGTCTTGCCTGAAACAGCTGGTCATAGTGCAAAGTCTGTCCTACCATCACCCCATTTCTGAACTCATTCTTTCAAAGTGAGAAGGAAAATGATGACTTTTGGTCAATAACTCTGACAAAGCCATTTTCCTTGGGGTATTAAACGGGGAGATAAGAATTTCAGGGCTTTGCACAAATCATATTAGTTCAATGCTCAAATCCGGGTAATGCTTCTTTTCAAAGTATTAATTTCATTTATTCTATTTGCTCTCCCTGTGTTTCTGATAACACAAGTGCACATGGCCTCTAAATGAGATCCTGCTATTTTATAAGTTATAATCCTCCCTTTCTAGAGTAGTAATGAGATGTCTTCACTTAATCACGTTTATTCCCCCCCCCCCCCAGCTTCTGCTTTTATCCATTCCCATTCCACATTGATTTGTCTTAAAGGTTTTAGTGGAAACCATCAGGCAGAGAGTCACTGGCTCCAGCAGGCTCCTGATGCATGCTCAACCTTCAGAGATTACAAAAGCAAAAAGGAAGAAAAAGAGCAGCTTTGTTTGCAAAGTTTCCTTTATTGGTAGGATGGAGGAAAAAAAAAAGAAACTCAAAAGAACTGAGAAAAGAGAAGACAATTTGATTAATTGGAAATGAAAAAGGAAAGACTTCTCACATAGGGGAATAGTGAGACTATTCTCAGCATAGTCAAGCAATTAAATAACTTGACTGACAACTTTGCAAGTTTCCTCATGCTAGAAATAGAAAAGGATTTAAAGATAGCTGTGTTAATTCTTGGGTATTTCACATGAGACTTAAGGCATGGCACCAGCATTAGTTAAACACCCTAGGCCTTGCTCTGAAATACTGTATATATAATCCTTGCTGTGTTGTAAGCACCCACAGCATTAAATTATTCAAAGAGTCCACTCAGCACCATGATCCTCCAGTGCTGCACAAGCAAACAAACAAAACATTTTATCTCTAATACAAATTGAGCAGAATTCTTCTACAGCAGCTTAGCAGACTACTTCCATTTGAGCCAGTCCCCAAGGTTAATCAAAAAGCCATATTCACTCAGAGGAAAGTGAATGCTGTACTATTACTTACAGAGCTGTTTTGCTTCTTAAACTAAAGCTGTAAGGAGTTTTACTCAAAACCTTAAGGTATCTAAAAGCTAAGTACCTTCTTCAAAGTCATTAGAAGAAAAAGAAAGATCAAGACAAAAATGTAGAACAGGACCCAGGTACTTAACTCTAAATCCCTCTTGAAACCAGTACACTTCAAGGAGAAAAAATTAGCAAAACAAAACACACAAATCACTATAAAATAATGGTAAGTTTTAGTATGCACCCTGCCCCATAAACAATCAAGTAACTGGCCCCAGAAGCTGACAGCAAGCTCCATATCAAAGGTTAATTCTAGTCCTCTCTCTCTTTGTCTGCACTATATAATAACACTGAAGTGCTTGTAGCAATATTTCCAATAATAAAAGTCAGTGAGTGAAAGCCATAAAGAGCAGATTAAATGAAAGTAACGTTCAGCACAATCACAATGAAATCACTGCAAAATACAGCTATGGTACTTGGATTTATATGAGTGGTATAGTTACAGAAGAATGTTCCAGCATTGCTGCAGACAACAGTACAAGGGCTACTAATCACTGAACTATTGACATGTTAAGGGCACAGGGCAGCTCAAGATCTTAATGCAAATACTAAAAAAAAAAAAGAATAAAACTTTCTAATTATATGTGGCATGGTTTTCAATCTTTACCAAATTAAGTGCTGCTTAAGAAGCACATTAGCATTTGTTGTTTCTTTCATGGGAGTTGCCCCATTTTTAATCTCACTTCCCTAATAGGTCACAACAACAACAAGCCTGGAAGTTTCTCCCTTACAAATACAAGCAGATAACTTCCATTCCTGTCTGCACCTGGATTACCTTGAGTTCCACTATCTTTACCTGAAAGAAGATTGGCACAAGACATGGACAAGCAGCTCATATCTAATATTTTCCCCATTTACTGGGGCTAAAAAACAGAAGAGCAAGAAACACTCAAGCCCTATTCATAGTAAAGGAGGATAATACTAGAAGACAAAGGACAGACATGGTTTGAGTAGGATTGAGTCAATACAAAACCCCAAACCTCATAGGATTCTTCACTTAAACCAAGCACACATTGGTTAAACTATATATCAGTAGGATGAAAGAACCATAATAAAGACTATCCATATTCCAGTCTGTCCTTTCCCTAAACCATCATTTCAGTATGCACCAGGCAAGGAGAATTCTCTTGGTCTAGTTCTCTCAAAGTTTTAACAGTTCAGTCTAAATATGGGCAGTTTGATCTCACTGTGGCAAGCACAGCCCCACCTCACTGTCACACACTGACACCACTGCAGCTCCAGTAAGACCCTGCACTGATTACAGGCAGTACACCATTGCCACAGGAATGGCAGTATGTAAAACAAAACAATGTAAATGTGAATATTAAGTACCAATGACAATCCCAGTGTACTACAGTGATTGATAGAAACCTCTAGCTCTACTCAGCCTCATCTCATTGTACTTCTGCTTTCAGCATTGCTCTTCTCAGCACTGGTATGACAGCAACCCAATGGGTCACCTCAACAACACCAAGGTGCCTGACTAATAGTAAAAGCTGCAGCAAGATGTCCCCAAAAGAAAGTCTGCCTGCTGGGCAAGAACAAATTGGTTTGGGAGTCAGTGGTGTGTCCAAAAAATTTTATGCTTCCTGGGCCCTAAAAAGGGTAACCATCTTCAAAAGGTTACAGTACTTGACAGTTTTATAGCAGTTCTTCTGTTACCAGATTTATAAAAGACTCAAACAAATAAAGATATTATTACTTTTTATTAATATATGTACATGCACAATTATAGGAAAAAAAACAGAGCAAAGTCTTAGGATACATCAGGTCAGAAGAATGTGACCCTGTATATACTGAAACATTTATTTCATACACTTGAGAGTTCAAAAGAGTCCTCTGTAGCTAGACAAGAGCCACATATACACATACCATACTCCCTGCCATGGGAAAGTTGTCCAGCACAGCCACTGTTCATGCCTTGGCAGCAGAGAGTGACCTGCTGCAAGTGGAGCTTGCAGCTGCAATGTGAGCCAAATGTGAAGTGATGAGTGAGGTGAGAAGTGTTTCAGGCTAAACCCAAGTTTCTAAGTTCATCACACAAGTGACATTAAATTAATCCCCTCAGGAAGAGCCATTTTAGTCTGCTCAGGTTGGACACATAGCAGGGGGTTTGTTACTCACCACCTGGGCTGTTTTCTGCCTCTCCTCAATAATGCTGTTCCTTTGCTTGGCCTCACAGGCTGCTTCCCTTTCTTTTTTGGCTAGCCAGAGCAGCTCCTCTTGGACCAGTGCCTGCTCTTCCACATACCTGTAGGAGCATCAAAAGCAGAGAGAAGGTCATCAGCAGACTTCTGGCAACAGGGTCATGGTTTGTCATGGATTACCCCTGCTTAGAGCCAAAACAGAAATCCAGAATCTATTTGATACAAAATCTGCTCATAATCCCATCATCAGCAAGAATTCAAAAGCTCAACAAACTTTAAATATGACCTGCAATTTCAGTGAGGTACAACTTTGGCAACAACAGCAGACACAGCACCACATAAATGTATCTTTCAGTTATATTTAGCTCCATTAAGTACTTAATTAACACCTGAAAACAGTGAAAATTGGAAGCAGTTAGCCAGACAAATTAACACTGCTTTGGAAAAAATCAAGGGACATACAACAATAAAAAGAGTCAGCCTGACTGACAATACTGCTCTTTGGCTTTCACACAGGAAAGAAAAATCATGCAAAATGCATGCAGCAACAGCACTAAGAGAAGCAGCCTTAACTGAAAAAGCTTCAAAGGGGATTCTCAGGCATTGAAACAATCATAGAATACAATCACAGAATTGTTAAGGTTGGAAAAGATCAAGTCAACCATTAACCCAATGCCACCATGTTCATCACTAAACCATGTCCCCAGGTGCCACATCCATAAGCCTTTTGAATACTTCCAGGAATGGTGATTCCACCACTCCCCTGGGCAGCCTGTTCCAATGCCTGACCACGCTTTCAGTGAAGAAATTTTCCCTCATACCCAGCCTAAACCTTCCCCGGCACAACTTGAGGCTGTTTCCTCTTATCCTGTCACTCATTACCTGGGAGAAGAGACTGATCCCCACCTAGCTACAATCTCCTTTCAGGTGTTCTGGAGCCATAAGTTCCCCCCTGAGCCTCCTTTTCTCCAGGCTTAAACCCCCCCAGCCACTCCCAAGGAGCCTTGTGCTCCAGCCCCTTCCCCAGCTCCATTTCCCTCTCTGGACACACTGCAGCCCCTCAATGCCTTTTGTGTAGTGAGGGGCTCAAACCTGACCCCAGGATTTGAGCTGTGGCCTCAGCAGTGCCCAGCACAGGGGGACAATCACTGTCCTGGTCCTGCTGGCCACACCATTGCTGACACAGCCAGGATGCCACTGGCCTTCTTGGCCACCTGGGCACACCTGTGCTGGCTCATGTTCAGCCACTGCAAAACACACACTCATCATGCTCAGACTGAAATAAAACTCAGACATATGCACACATAGATATATTTCCAAATGAGCTAAACTTTTTCAAGAGCTTCACCTCACCTCCTGTAGAGTTCATGCTCTGCAGCAGAGTCACTTGCCTTTGGTGGCTGAATTCCTAGGAAAGAGAAACTTGTGACAACTAATAGTACAAATGTAGTCTTTCATCACAACATAAAATACTTTAGGAGAATTTCATATTATAAGAAAAAAAAAGTCAATAAAATTTAAGTTTGATGGACAGTTTGAATTTATGAAAGAGACATCATTTTAAACCAGACACACTGATTAAAACCATGCTAAGAGAACTTCTTTGTGAAGATATTAACTCCTCAAACCCTTATATATACTGAAAGATGAGCATGGTTGTAGACCTATTTTCAATTTCTTTCCTCTAGTTCCAGTAAGTCTTCCTCTTGACATCCTTCTCTCCTTGTAGTTATAAGGGATTCCACAAGTAAAGATGAAATTATTTAATGGAGTTCAGCCCACCCATAAAGCTAAAATCTACATTCAGGAAAGACACAGGTTGACAGCAAACAAATCCCTAAAACCAAAGGCCTAGTTCCCCAACTTCACTTTAGTCTGGATGCCTTAAACAAATCCATATTGCTGATATCTATCAACAAAGGCTATTTGAGAACCAACAGAAATCAAATAATTTCCTGACCTGAAAAGAAAGACAAGTTGAGAAACCAAATTTTATCATCCACTTAGCCAGCTGTGCTTAGACTGGTTATCCTTCCCCATGAGATTCTTTGCAAAGTGTAAAAAGCAGTATTTCTCTCACCCATGCACCATATACACCCTGCATATGTAAACCAGACAACAAGGCAGCTTGCCAGAAACAAAACCAAAATATTTCTGCCTTGTTTACTGCATATCTGAAATGCTAGAAATGTTCACAGAGTGATACAGGCTAACCAAAGAGCTCCTCTCACAATGAGGTAGCACTGAAAAGCTCCTCTGTAACACACAGTGGCAGCAGCACCCCGACAGTACCTGCAGGTTTGGGTTTCACTCCTGCAGCCAGGGAGGATGGAGCTGTGCCATCAGATGCACGGGGAGATGGATGGATGTCCCTCTTCCTTACAGAGCACCCCCTCATTCGGTTCACTACATCTTCAGTGAGCTGAAACAGAACCAGGGAAGGCAGCAGCCATGTCAGTTTCTGGTGTGTTTCACAGAGTTTCACTGTGAGCCTCCTTGTTTGTTACTTTCCATGGTGCTACAGAAGTATTGCCAGTATCTCACTGCAATGGCCCTTCAATCCAGGTGGTCAACACTTGTATGTTGACATGACATTTTTAAAACCCATACCCTATCAGTCAGTCACACAACCTCCAAGGAACTGCCTGATCCTAAAAACTCCACTAGACAATCTTCCACAAACAAAGGTGGAGATCACCCCCAAACAAATCAACCTTTTGTATAGGGACAAATTTCCCAGAAGTGGAAGGAAATAAATGAAGCAGGTTTTAAGTCCATCTTTTCCTCTTCTTGCTCCATGCTCAGCATGGCAGATGCGTTACAAGCCATATGACAGAGAACAGCAGACCTCCCACTCACATAAGGCTGCAAACATTTTTGCAATCTCAACTTCATTTTCACTCCCTGACATGGGTTCGAACCCATGAAAAGGAAAGAAAAGTAAACTTGAAGTTTTCTAGCAATTGAGTCAAAAAGGCTTCTCACAGCACTGTTGAAATTGACTCCTTCCTCCTGCCAAGGTCAGAGGGTCTGGCTGCAGAACAAAACAAAATGAAGAAGCAAGAGGAATGAAAATGAGGCTGTTCCCCCACCTAGACTTGCCACAGTAAAAGACTTATACCACTACTACCCAACTTAACAGCATTTTTAATACCTTCATTTTACATTGTTATAATGCCCAAGTCCTGATTTTAAAAACACAAATCCAGCTTTTTGGGTTTTTTTTTGCTCAATGAGTTACTGGCAATACAGTATTAATCCTTGTCTGTATCCTGTAAAGAGAAATTAGACAAAAGATAATTTTACCTCCATCAAAGACTTTAACAAGGAGTTAGGCAGAATCTTAGCTAACTTTTGTCAAATAATTAGCCAAAAGGGGATAAAAAAAATAAGTAGCCATAGCAAAACACACACTGCAAAGTTGATTTCTGGCAGGTTCTAGGGGAGATCACATCAAAGTATCAAGAAGTAAGCGCAATGAAAATGATGGTAGTAATAAAAAAACCCAGAACCAACATATTAAAAAAACAAAACAAAAAAAACAAAAAAAAAAAAAAAAAGGGAAAAAGATACTCGTCAGTGTTAGTTTCCACAACACGCTTTTGTCACTTTGCGAGCGAAGGTCAAGCAGCAGTGTCAGTGTCCCTCCGCAGATCCCGCTATTCCACAGGCCCCGTTCCGCCCGCCCGCCGCGCTGCCCCGGACCTGGCACCGGGAGCAAGGGCACAGCCCTCGGCATCACACTGCTAAGCACAAGGCAGGGGCAAACCGAGGCCATTAAGCAGCCAGGAGGGAAAGAGGGTTGAGAGCAGAGTTTGGAAGTGAAAATAAAGAGCTGGTGTGCCCCCGCTCTTCAACAGCCATGCCCAGGCCCCCAGACCCCTTTCCCACCACGTTCCAGTCACCCCATCACTTCTCCAACCCCTTTTCCTTCAGTTTTGTAGGTTTCTCTCCCCTCCTTGCTTCTCCCACTGCACCTCATTCCTCTAACCTCCCTGCCAGACCCTTCCCCAGCCCAGCTCCCTCCGCCCCCGGCCCTCGCAGCCTCCAATGCCCGGCGCCGCCTCACCCTGATGCCCTGCAGCACCCGGATTTGCTCCCGCTCGTCCAGCCCGAAGGACACCCTCCTGCCGCCGTGGCTGCTCGCGTAGCTGCCCATGCCGGCCGGGGTCGCCAATACCGGCCGTGCCCCTCTCCCGCACCGGCTGCCTGCAGCGCCTCTGCCCTCGCAGCACCTGCCAATATACCCGCTCCCCATTGGCGGCGGCCGCGGGGCGGCCAATAGCGCGGCGCGGTGCTGATAGCAGGGCGCGGTGCACGCTGGGGGCTGTAGTCCGTGCCCGGGAAACGGCTCCGGGAGCGCGGAGAGTCCCGCGAGCCCGCCCTCCACACCGCCCTTGTCAGCGAACGCGGCATCGAAACTGCCCGTGCAACTTCCACTGCTGCACGTCCAGCTCACGGGGCGTTCGCAGGCTGGGGAAGGATGACCTCCCGTCAGACAGAGCAGCTGCGCTGGGAGCAGAATTCAGAATTCAATTCCCCTCTGTGCTCCTTGCAGCCGCTCTGCTCCGGTGGACGGTGCCCGTACCTGCCCTGACACACACGGGTGACACAGCCCGCGCTGCCCGGCATGGCTGAGCCACAGCCTAAACCGAAGCCAGGAGATAATGCAGCACAGAGGCAGCTGGACCAAGAAATAACAGCTTTGGAGAATCTTTTTCCAACAAGCTTTCTGTATTCCCAGAAATAGAGGCCAGTTGGTATCAATGTGCTGCTTATCTCCTCAGCACACTACTCCCCACTAGTGCACGGGAGCAGGTTTAACTGTTTAATGCTATTCCTCTACTGGTTAATGTGGTAACCAGAGCTTTGCCTCAGATTTGGGCATTAATGGAATATCTGGGACTCAGCACCCCCCAAACCCCCCTGGATATCCAGGCCTCTTCTAGAGCTCATTCCTGGAAGCAGGGAATATTTTAACCTTGTATGCTGGAGAGCTGGCCCATTGCTTGAACTCTCAAGCAATGGCACTGTGCACCATGAGCTGTCTGCAGCCCAGGAACACTGCACCCAGCCAGGCAAGAGCACAGGAGAGGCTAAAGCTCCCTGCCAGAACACACTCACCTGCCTCCTGCTCGATTCTTACCTGCCACTGCTCACTTCATTTAACAGCAACCAATTCTTGTACTGAAAAGTCCATGAACACACATTGCTTATTCACCTCTTCTGTGCTCTGAGGGTTTCACAGCCTGCACCCTTGCTCTTTCAGACTGGTGAGTTCTCAACCATGCAACTACTCCTCCACAAGTCCTTCCATAACTGTGATCATTCCTGACATCCTTCCCTAGGTCTTTTCCAGGTGTATACTCCCAGCCAGGTGGCAGACATCACCTACAAAGACAAGGAAGCAGAGCTGGCAAAGGCAAACCCACATTACACCTGTGCCCACGTCGTACTGCCTTTTTTTTTTTTTTTTTACTTTAAATCTTCAACTTATTCTCATTTGAGAAATAAAGCATGACCATTTATGCCAAACTTATTTTTATTTATTTTACAAACAAAAATATACATTTATTCTATATTTTCTCTCTTTACGACCCCCCACACAAAACACACTTTGCTCAAGAACCACTTTAAAGATGGCCCAAAGCATTATATATACATAAATACACATCAGGAGGAAGGTCAGTCCATGACCTAGTGCAGAAGCTCTTCAGCAGCAGAACATGGGACATTCCAGAAATACTGGAGTCCTGCCAGCAAAGGACAGGATGGATGTGTTGACAACCTGCACAGGTGATCCTTCAGCACTGAATTCAGGTGGTAAAAAAGGCAAATTCATAAACAGGCTCTTCACAGCACAAAGCAGGGCAGGTAAGTCCTTTCAGTCAGGGTGCTGAAAGCCAAATACTCCTTGGGATGGAAAACAATTTGCTCCTTGAGTTCTCAACTGCTTTGAAATCTTCATCTCTCTTGACTCTGTCCAAGGCCCAGGGAAGTTCTGCAGGTTCCCCCATCCTTCCACAGCAGCTCTGGATCAGTGCTGTAAGCAGCATTAGGAGCAGCAGCACAGCAATCCAGACATGTCATCATCCATCCCTTTTACAGCAAGCAGCTCGGCATGGTTCAGGCTGACAGCAGTGACAGAGGAGTGTGGAACACTTTTCTAACCTGGCAAGGGCTGACTTGGCCACCTCCTTGTCCAGCTCTTGCAGTCATTGCATGAAATGGAAACCTAAAAGGCTGTGACCTACAAGAAACTACTCAGTTCTAGCACATAGACAGATGGAAGCATTTTCCCTTCAAAAGTAAATAAAATAAAAATTTAAAAAAAAAGGCAGGGGGTGGGGGGGTATAGTTGAGTAGGGGCACTGTTTCTTTTCAAGGTGCCAGTGCTACTTAGAGACCTGCAGGACAAAGTACCCAGGCAGACAGAGAAGCTGCATTGCTCATTAACAGAAAAATACAGCAAAGGCCTGCATAGTTTTGGCAACCAATATGAACTTCATGTTCTTATCCATGTTTTCCTTCTCTGTGGTGGGAACACCTGGTAGCAAACACTAATGATCCACACCAACACCTCCTCACTGCACCTTGTTAACTCTTACCTCAGTATTCCTCAGGAACAGCAGTAAGGTGGGGCAAGAGATTCACACAGCCCCAAACACTGCAAATTCCCTCTGCCACTCTTAGTGGAAAGTTGCTTATAGCAGATCTCTACCTACCTGGAGGACTCAGGTAGGAAAGGATCCCAAAATCTAGAGGAATGCATATCTTCATCCTTGGAAAGCACAGGATATCCCAGAAACCAGACTGATGCAGCCTTCACATGAACAGTCACTGGATTAGAACACCATGTCTTGAAACTGCCCACCAGACAGCTCAGAGAACAGGATTGTCCCTTCCAGCATGGAAGATGTTAGTAAGAAGTTCTAGAAAGTCTTTAAAAGGACAGCTCCCCACATGCACATAAGTATTTTCAACATATCAAGCCATAAAACTTCCTCAGACCAGCAGCAGTCTGGGGATCTGAACTGCAAGGTTAGTGAAGGACACTGCCAGAGATACACATCCACCTCCCACTCTTCTCCCAGCGCAGCACACTAGCCAGAACTTGATTCTAGCACACCTGAAGTGTCTGAGTTTCCAGTCACTAAACTCTTGACAGCTCAGACTCATCATAGGGCTCTGCTCTGCCTCAAGCACCTGAATGCCTCTGGAGCCTTCATCTGCAGAGTCACTTCCTCCTTCACAGCACTCTCCGAGCCCCTGCCAAAGCCATGAAGCAGTGTGCAGATGGAAACACACCTACCTCACAGGTTTTACTCTTGAAACTCAGCCCTGATTCAGTGTTGTTACTTAGATTTTCCTGTGAGCTCAAATGCACAGCACTACAGTCTCCACACCCTGGTTCACAGCTCCTTCAGCTCAGCTAGACAGCAGCACTGTCTGTCCTTCTGTCTCCCTACTGTTCAGTCACTTCATATCCATGCTGTGAGCTAACAGCCTTCCCAAATGTTCCCTGGGCACAGAGAATAGTTCATTCCTCTTCATACCTCTTTTTCCCCCTGCTCTGAGAACATTTCTTTTAACCACTAGCAACTCCAAATCACAATTTTCATTAGTGTTAGCTGAAACCAGGAGTGAGCCCCAGTGAGCAGCTTCCCTTGGCAGATACTATCACCACCTGTGCTGTTGCATCATGGCAAGATGCAGGCAGCAATGCTGCTTGAAAAAGCCCAGGAAGACCATCTTTGGTTTCAACCACCAAAATCTTTCTATGTATGTACAATACAGCAGTCAAATCAGCACCCTCATCCCTAAACACCATTCCTCTAAGTGCTTTCAGTCATTGAAGATGTGCCAGCCAGGGCTATCTTCTGAGTCATATTCACATCTGGAACGTGGAGAATCAGGAAAGTTCAGTGTTTAAAGGTTTATGAACAAAACCGCTCTACATTGTTCTCAGGTAGAAACAGAAAGTGTTCTTTCCAGAAGGGTTTGGGCTGCCAGCTTAGTTCCACAACAGGTTTTGGAAATCCTATGGACAAGAGGAAAGCCACAGCAGGTAGCCAAGGACAGATTTCCAGCGGACATCCCAAGAGCTGTGGTATCAGGGAGTTTGGAAGGACAGGAATGAGGCATCCTGTGGTTGAGGTGCCCTGCCTCAGGCATTGATGGATTTCCAGCGGTCACTGTCTATGCTGTTGATGCTGCCCACGTGGTATGGCATAGAGGCCACGTCATCCAGGTAGGCTGTGGTGTCAATCTGGGTGCTTGAGTAGAACCCAGAATCCATTCCTTCCTTCTTGGCAACAGCATAAGGGTGGGGTAGGTGCACATCCACATCCTCAGGTTCATCCACCTGACATTTGTAGGAGAAAAGGATCTTCGGTTCTGACCTGGAGTGATGGAAGATTTAAAATGCATGTTTAACCAATGAGGTATCCCAGCCAACTATCCTTAATTGAAACTCACCAATGTTAAGAAATTGTGCATTCAGACCTTAAATACTCTTTAAATGAGTCTCTTTTGGTCTAGAAATCTGTGGCAGAGTAACTGCCATAAAGCAATGCTAAATTAAGCTTTGAATGAAGTCACTTAAGAGAAATACAAATGGCAAAACCCTAACTCTTCTGTAGGAAAAGAGTTCTCATCTCGTGAGTTTTGAATTACTGAGGGCAACAGCACCCAAACACTACTGTACTGCACAGCAGCCTGGCTACTGACACCAGAATGAGTCAAAACAGGAGTACACTTCAAGTTCTACCTATGTATATTACAAAAACCAAAACACAAACACTTGTGGATGAGCAGTTTTCATCTTTAACTCCAGACACTGTTCCCTTCTAATTTCAATGGGATGCAGAGGTGCACTTCTACATTTTAAAAGCATTTTATCTTCTTAGTTATTTTAAAGCCTGCTGTTTCTCACTAATGACCAGCAAATACTAAAGCCTACACTAAACTCGTTTTCCCACCAAGTTGCATTTCCCGTGAGTGGCCACACGGCGGCGACCCTGGCCAGGGAATCCAAATTCCCAGGGCCTGTCACTGGTGATTTTTGGGTCCATGCTAGAGACCTCGGCAGAAGAGTTACTAAACCCCGACATCCTTTCTACAAATTTACCCCAAAACCCACCCAGAAGACAGTTTAAGCTCCCCCCAGGACTCAATTCCTCATTAAGCATTTAGCTATCAGCTTCAGCAGAAAAACTTTGTACTACACAGGATGCTGAAGAAATGCTCTGAAATGTGAGAGGAATACAGCCATCAGCTCTGTTCTGCATACAGAGCAGCCCTGCATAGAAGTGAGCAGCCCTAGGTCATAGAAATTCCTCAAGAGCAGAAATTGAGACTGGTTCTCCAAGTCATATTCTAGTTGCTGTCTTTATTCTACAGATTGAGAGAACCTGAGTACAAAAATACTTAAATGACAATATAAACCCATTTAAACTCCTGTTCCCAGCTACTCACCCAAAGAAACCTTTCAGGAATGCCACATAGATGAGAGGTGCAAAGAAGCTGAAGTAAAGGAACGTGGTAGCATCAACACAGCTGTCAACAGCAAAAGGGAACATGAGGGATTTAGCACTCAAGCACAATACAGCTGTATAACACCACTCACATCCTCCCAGATGATCCAATTTCCTTCCAAAGATGAAGAAAAAATCATGCTAAACAAATTTAAACTGATGCAAAGTAACCGCCATTGTCATCAACATGTGTCACTGTTTCTAGACACTCAGGGGAACTATGCCAAAACCCAAGGTCTGACCAAGAGCAGCCTCAGAACTTTCAATTTTGACTCACAGGTGTGACACTGATCCCTGCAGAACGAGACTCCAGGTATAAGGGTGTCCCTGTATTTCCAGCAAACTGACTATTTCCTCTCTTATCACCTACTAATGACCAGACATCAGTGCATTCACATTATTACTCTCACTCACCACCTCAAGACAACTGCAGCACATGCAGCTCCACAACCTCTCCACTAGGGAGTTTCCTGATTGTTTAGAGGACTTTTGGCACAAAACAGAACCAACAGGTTTATTCCTTCTTAGGAACACAGCATAGGTTTGTTTTCTTGGGAAAGGCAGTGCTGAAGGACACTCAAATACAACACAAGACCCAGGGCTGCAGACCTCCTCCCCCAGTGTACATACCACAGTCCTTCTATGATATCCACACAGAGGAGGGCACTGCCCAGGCCCTGCACCAGGTTCAGCAGTGCCAGAATGCCAGCATAAATATAAAAACTCTTCCTGGCTGTGGGAAAGACATGGACACACATCAACCTCTAACACCAAGCCTGGGGAAATCTGTTTGATGGAGATGCCAAATCCAACAGAAGCGTCTCACCACCTTGTCTCTAAGAACTGCTGAAGAATTAAGACTCCATTTTCCTGACCCATGCTGGCAGGATTGATGGTGGTATAATGGACTAAATCATACCCTCCTGCATGTGCATATGCACACACAAGATGGGTATTGAAAGCAAGGTTACAGAAACACATGCAAAGATTTAATTTGCAACCATGTGGAACCAGCATCAGTCACATAACTGAATGCAAGAAAAACAAACAAAATCAACCCAGCTAAACCAGGAGCTGTGCCCTGCCAATGTACAGCAGTAACAAAACTGCTCATGAGACCCTGATAAGAACAGCAGGGTATGTTGGACATCAGGCAGATCAGGCCCAGGACCTGTGCCTGTGACATGTGACATACATATCCCCTCCCTCAGGATACCCATACAGGGATGTCAATGCTACTTAGGAGAAAAGCTCAGTACAAACACTTGAATAACAGCTTCTCTATTCAAGAGCTGGAGATATTCTGCAACAACAACAAAAACCAAACAAATAGAAGTATCTTGGTAACGTAAAAGCCCAGATAAAAATTGTTGAACAGCTCCCATTTAGCCTTCCTTTCCCAGGGGATGACTAGCATGCACACTTTAACATGTGTGCGTTTCAAAGGAAGCTATTTAAGGTTATTAAGAAGCCATTCCTTAAGGCTTTCAGAAGATTATATATTTAAGTAATACCTGTATCATTAACAGAGCAGTAAGTCTTGTTTTCTTAATTGTTTAGCTACTAAAGTAGTAGTGTATCTGCTCTCCAAAAGACACAACATACTAACTTTTCTATGGATAAGTTACCAGTCCTTTGCCATGCCATCTAAACTCTGAGACATGGAATGCATCTGCAGCACAAACACATACAGGAACCTTTTATTCCCACCTATGCTTTATCCTGATGCTGTACCCATCTACACTATGGAAAACACTACAGTTACCTACAGGGCAAAGAAATCCGGTCTTTCAGAGGAGTTTTTGGAAGAATCACCACCAAGGAATAGACCTGTTGAGACAAAGAACTAACAGTTCCATTGCTGCTTGGCAATTGAACTCAACAACCTTTGCAGGGATGGTGTGTGGTATTATGCACTCCCTGCCTCAGGAGAGATGCACAAACCCTTAACATTAAACACAGTACAGATGTGGAGGCCCCACAGCTCACCCCCATCAGCATTAAACAGCTGAGAAACACATGAGGAAAGAACATCTGAGCTCAGTTGGAATACAACTGCCCCAGCTTACACCACTCCCACTGGACCTTTATCACTTCAGCTTCCCCACCACATGAGAAGCATCAATGCCATGCTGTAGGAGGCAGGAGGGGGAGTAGGGCATTATTGTACTCAAACCATCCTCCTTCCTCCATTTAGAAAATACAAAAAAGCTATCAGAGTGCAGAACATATTCCAGTACTTACCAGGAAAAAGAAACAGGAGCTGGCAAGCCAAAAGTGTCTCCCTCCATGGCCATAGATATTGAAGTCTTCTGCTGAGAGGTGGGAATCAGGGTACAGGATTTCCAGGGTGCCCTAGGAGAGAAGTGGCACCAACATAATTCTGTTACAAGCAATATAATATCCTCACCAAAATGCATATTTGGATACTATGCTTAAAGAAGTTCAGAAAACAGCTGGCCTGCCCCCTTGCTCCAACCCAACCAAGCCCTGCCCTGCTTAGACCAAGTTACAGTTAAAAAACAGAAGAGGAAGAAACTAAAGCTGAGAAGTGAGGAGAAAGAGTGGCAGGAATCTGCATCTGAAGGAAACTGGCATCAGCAAAATTACAGAAGAGAGACTGAGGTGGACAAGGGATGCAAGCACTTATGTCTAAAATAGACCAAGAGCTCCATTTCCATCTTTAAAGTAGACCTTTCTGCTGAAATATCCAGATATAGTCAGTTTGGGAAAGGACAGCCTTGTTTAGGAGCTACCAAACAGACAGTGGAGAGAAAAGTGCTTGTAAGCACTACTGAACCCAGATATAGATCCAACACTTGATATTTTATGAGGCTCCTCCAGCTTTATCATGTGGTAATGATCAGCTCACTGCCTCTGCAGCCAAGAGCCTGGTCCCAGAACAAAGCTCTGTGTGTTATTCTGGTGCTGCCCTGAGTATAGACATGAGCTGACCACTGACATGCTGAGGAGGAAAATAAACCCAGACACAGATTGCATTGTTCAGGGACATGAAGACTCACTAATAAACTGAACCAGCAAGCCAGCTGCTAGTCTGAAGAGAAGCAAGAGCTCTCTCCAAGATCTCTCAAAGACTCAGTAGGCAAGGACACTGCAGTACCCTTACTTGGCAAGCACACGGTTTTCATGGCCCTTGAGCCAGATCCAGAACTTGTGGCTCAGGTGTGGAAAACATTACTCTTGTTCCCAGATTCATTAAACAAGGCAATCCATCCAAACCTCATTTCTTCACCTTATCTGAGCTATTTATGCAGTAGACAAGCAGATAGTATCTACTTATACACTGCCACAAGCATTCTGTCTTCCTCCAAAACCTCTTCTAAAGAGCAAATCTGCCACTTTCAGATAGAGGAGTCACACACTTAACTGCTTAACTTGAAGCAAAGTTCCTTCTTCTGCAAATTCTTCTGCTTCAATGTACTCACCTGGGTGACAGAATATGCCAGAGACAGCACAGTGGTGATTGCCAGCACACGTTTCACACTCGACTTGCTCTCCAAGTGACCTGTAATTATTGGGTATGGAAGTGACTCAGGGTGCAATCCCAGCACTGGTTAAAAACAGTTCTTTTCAGAACAAATAAAGGAAAACATTTGTATTTCCAGAGGCTTTCAAGGGAAGGTTAAAGCTCACTAAACCCAAGAGTTGAGCCTTTCACAGGCAAAAATCCTACTTACAAAACAACAGATTTTAACTTGCTCTCCTCCTGTCCACACTAAGAGAAAATAACTAACTGCTGGGGTTATAGGAAAGAAGGAAAATAAAAAGGAATTACTCCTGCATCAAGTACACTGAGATGTGATAAAGCTGCTTCTCAGGGAGATGGGAGAGATGGACTAGAGAAAACTGTACTAGAATATACTGAAGCAAGCAATTTCCAGAAGCTCCTTCCAATCTAAATTAATCTATGAGTTCTCAAAAGATAAAAAATATACTGCTCACATGTCCCACTGACATGTGCAACAGAAACTCCCATGCTCTCCTCTATCTCTGACCTACAGGGATAGGCATTTTCACTTGCATAACTGAAAAAAGTAGAAATACAATTGCAGTTACAGATAAAGCATTTGAATGCAGCCAGGATGGATCAAACCAATTAAGGATGGGATGAAGGGGACAGAACGGCCCCCAAAGGGACCACCTTAAATAAAATGAGCTTCAAGCAAAGATCAGACTGTTGATCTTGGCATAAAAATCTTACCTAAGCTGTACACTCCATCATGTGAGTGAAGGACAAACCAAGCACATATAAACCCTTAAACCACACAAACCATAGATCTGTAAGAATGAGTCCTTCAGCCACTTCGAACTAAATCTCTACAATTTGCCCTTTGCATTTATTCTACAGCCTCTTCACTTCATAGAATGAGCGTCACCATAAACTTACAAATGCAACCTCTGTGGAAGGAAAGGCAACAGGAAACATTCAAAGCACTCAAAAACCTCCTGACACATACCAAAGGCAAGGCCTAGAATCACCACACTCAGTTCAATCGCCAGAAGGAAGAACCTTGTGATCTCCCACAGGATCTGAGGGATAACAGAAACCAAACAGATTAGGTGGAGCCAGGAACCAGTTTGAAATTATTAAAGCAAAACTCCAGGGGATGGCAGCCTCTGAATGGCTGGTCATTCCCACAAACCCTTCTCATGCTTTGTAGGAATACTGACCACATGCTTGTTCCAAGCCCTGCTTGTGCCTATGGAACAGAACAGTTGTGTGGGAATGAATAAATAGTAGGTCTAGAGAGAGGAAGTGGCCATGGCTTGCCCCAGTTCAGAATCTGTCACTTGTTTCAGATGTGTTCTTGCTGCTGTGCTCCCAAAGAGCACAAGCCCACGATGACCTCAGAAGTAAAATATTAAACAAGACCAGTTCTTAAAGAAGTAGATATGCCTGAACCTACTCATTTTTCTGCCTCTTCCAAAGCTACTGGTCCATAAATCTAAAGCATATTCAAGTAAAAAGCACCCCCCACTCCAGCCTGTCATTTGCAATCTCTTGTTTTATTAAGTGAAACGAGCAATAAAAAGCAGGTAAGGCAATTTTTCAGGGAGTCATGCAATAAATCAGTGCCAAACCTAGAACAAGCACCCAGATTCTGGCTTATTAACCCTTTACCTCCAAATACTGAGTGATATTCTCTTGAAGATATGTAATATTTTAAAAGGCATTGGATAAGACTTCTAATCCCAGCAAACACACAGTGTGTGTATACATATATATATATATATATATATAAAAAAACACAAACCTAAGATGGGATAGGACATATTTACAGAAAAACTGTCAGAATATCTGTATTGTTACATGATTTCCCAGTAGCTACAATTAGCAGCAACACCAGAGCTGAAGAAAAACACCTTCCACCTCTTCTTCATTATTCAAGTCCTGCATTTGCACCTACATCTGTTGGACAGAGGTGAATGAAAAATGCTACAAACATCCAGCCAGTCACAACAGCAGCTTATCACAATTCTTTGACAGTAACATGAAAGGGAAAAGCAAGGAAATCACACTGATCCCAGAGAAGAAAGCCCTAATACCTGTACTCTGTAGGTGCCTCCTCTTTCTGTAACAGCTCAAGAACTGCTGAGCTTTTTGTTTTAAGTAATATTTTGCTACAAATCAAATTACTACAAAGGAACAGCACATACAAAGATATTTCCTGTTTGCTAAAGGTTCACTCTGTGCCCAGAGTGGTTGCAAGGACATCCAGGTGTCAGTCTCAAAAGGGAAGTTGGTTTTAATTGCATTCAATACAAAAACTTCGACACTTTCAAACAGCCACTGGAATACTGAAAGAGTAACAAAGACCAGGTCTTGCCTATCCAGTAAAGGTATCTGAATGTTTATCTCTTGCAAAAAAAATAATTTCACCCCTGTAACAGGAAACTTTTGCCACCACTATTTGTGTGTCTATTTTAGGAAATCCATTGTTTTACCATCCTGGATGTTGTGATGATTCATATTCAGCTATCAAAACAGGATTCCATAGTACACATAGCTAAGAGTACTGCAAAAAAAAAGCACATTTTTCTTGTGCATACATAAGAGGAAAGCCAGAGCACATTGCTGTGATCAGAAGTACACAAAGCACAGCCTCTAATGTCAGTGTTGCACCTACCTTGTCAGCAACCATGGCAGCATCAGAGGCACTCACAGTCATGGAGACAACAGCTCGGGCAATGCCAACTAAAGCCACCACAAATACCTGCAAAACAAAAAGCAAAAGTGAGCTCATGTCAAAAGGCACATATGCACTAGTGATCAGAAACCCTTCTGGAACACCATTTTCAAGGTCATCTTTCAAGCCTGATAACATGTACTAAGAATTTCCTGCAGCAAACTAAAGTTAATTTCCTGAGAGAGATTCCTCAGACCCATTAGGTAGGAGCAGTGCCTTAGAATTTAGGAAGGAACAATTGCCTCAGCTGTCAGATTAACCCTGAAGAGTTACAACAGTTATCTTTACAGTCTTCCCACCCTTCATTCTTTTGGGGCAGAGGAGAAGAAATGGACAGAAAACAAATTCTCTCTGAACTACAAAGCCAAATGTTGATATGTCTGATAAACCAATCACATCAGATAACAGAAACCACTCAATACCAACTACACCACTACACAGCTGTGACAAAACTAAACCTGCAGTTCTCTCACTCCATACTGACAATGCTCAGGAAAGCAGAGGAAAAGTCACCTGCAGTCATCAGCTTTAAAACATCTTACCCTGCTGCACAGGGCAACATAGAGATCCCCAACTCACTTCATATGCCATTAAAGGCATGACAGCTCAGCGAGGCTCAGTTACCCCATGCTACAGCCATACTACACAATTAAGAGCTCAGTTGGGTGTATCTACACTCCACTGTGCAGATTTACACTCTAAGAAAGTGAATTTTTTCAGATAAAATTCTCTAAATGTAAGGCTGATCCTAACAATGAAGGTAGGAGACAACTAAACCTATCAGAGAACCAAGAGTCCAAGCTGATTCTAAGGTGGTTGCAGAATGGAAATGACCAATAAGTGACTCACAGATTAGTATCTCTTTCTTAGACGAAAAAGGGACAGCAATAGCAAGAAAGAAGAATACAACCATCCCTCCTGGGGTGGAAAATTTCATGATAAAACACTGACAAAAAAAGAAGGGCTCCTGAATATAATGGCATTCTAGAGCTGCAACAACTCACTGGAGAGGAATACACAACTTTTTGTTTCCTCTCTAAGCAGGTAGAGAGTCTTCCCAATCTGCTAACTCCACATTAATCACTAACTCCAAAGGAAAGCATTCCTTTAGGACATGACAAACAGGCAATTCAAAGGAAGTCCTCACAGAACACACTTCCAGCCTCATTTCCCAATAGCATACTCAAGAAATGAGTATAAAACTGAGTTAACACATTTTCCTCTAAGACTGTGCTGGATTTGGCAGGGATAGAGGAAATTTCCTTTGCAGTAGCTGGAATGGGGCTGTGTTTAGGATTTTTGTCCTGAAAACTCTGTTGCCAACACAAATGCTTTCATTATTGCTGCACTGCACTTACACAGAATGTAATGCACTTTTTGCCTTACTCCTCACTCCAGCACGAGCTGGCTGGAGGTGCACAAGGGGAGACAGCTGGGATAGTTTACCCCAGCTGGCCCAAGGAATATCCCATATGGCATCACGCTCAGCACATAAAGACAAGAAGAAGGAGGAAGGAAAAGACTTTCAGATTAATGGTGTTTTCTTCCCCAGTAACCATTACATGTGATGGAGCCCTGCTTTCCTGGAAACAGCTCAACGTGCCTGCCCATGGAAAGTGGTAAACTAATGCCTTGCTTTACTTTCCCTGTGTGCACACCTTTTGCTTTGGCTTATTAAACTGTTTTTATCTCAACCCACAAGTTTTCTCACTTTTACTCTTCTGATTCTCTCCCCTGTTACAGAGAGGGGGAGTGAGAGAGCAGCTCTGTGGGCCTGAGTTGCCATCCAGAGCATAAAGTCAGTTCACTTTTCTCCCTTTGGTTTATTAAGAGTTTTGTTTTTCAAAGCCTTTGGCACAAACCTCTACTGACTATGTGCATTACTAGAAACATGTAGGAAGGCTTAAACCCAAACTAGAAAGGGATGGTAACAATTCTAAAAACATTTCTGTATAAACCTGGTTATCCAAAACTGTGCAGAAGCCCAGAACCCCAACTCTTGGCCTGAAAGAGCTAACCAGGCTTCCCAGCAAAGATTCAGATGAGGCTACTAGGCCAGATTGGTTTTGAGTTTCTTGGGTTTTGCCATGCCAGTACCTGTACACAGGCCAGGGAAAGAGGTGTCCATCTAACTCAATTCAAATAAACATTCCCTTTCACAACCTGTACTAATCCCACTGAGGAAGAGCAACCATACTATGTTACATACTGAGGCAAGCCAGGATATCAAGAAGCTTCTGAATGGTATTTTTAAACAAATTAAAGTAGGTCCATAGCTGCATTTATGATGTCCTGTAAGCAATATCACAGGACATCACAGGATTGGTGAGAGGAGAACAGCAAGATCTTAAATGTTTGCAAACTGTAACTGTACTGAATATTCTGTTTCCACCTTAAGAACTACCAAAAACATCATCAAGTCAGGGCCACTTTGACATGATGTGAAAGAAACTAACAGGGTTAGGTTTCCACATTCCCAGACTAACCAGAATCCTGTTACATCATTTTCTCCAGCAGATGACCAAGCTTTTCAACAGCTTCACACAAGTAATTTGCCTTTCACTGCCTCAATGAAACAGTGGGTTTGTGTCCCATGCTACTTACTGCAAGGAGCACAGAAAGCATCAGATACGAGGTTCCAAGACATCAAAGCAACAATAGAAGAAAAAAGGAAAAGGAGAAAATGAAATCACTGCAGGAGAACAAAATACAGCTGATCTGGCCCCAGAACCTATTAAAAGCTGGATTCAAACAGTGAAAAAGTCTATTTCTTGTAGAACACCTTCAATGGAAAACAGATTTTATCCCTGCAAGAGCTGGTCTAGGCTCTCTCCACTAGTTCAGTGATGTTGTTCATGAGTGGTAATAAAAATGACAGTCATCAGTTCAAAGGCACAGAGTGGTACTCACTAGTATGTAGAATGTAGTGAAGATTGGGCTGGAAGTGACCCGGATTTTGGCCCGGGCAGAGGGCAGCTTCCAGAGAAGAAACATAAAGAAAAGCACATTGGGAACCAGGAGCAGAAGATCCCAGTAGCGGACTCTGCAAAAGCAAATAAAACAGGTTTTATCCCTGATCTTCAGGCCCTAGAAAGGAAAACACCAGCCCCAGTCCCTTCTCAACCAAGCTGACAAACAAACAAAGCTCTTTGCCTTGGTCCAGGGTCAGACTGTGGTCCCATTTCCTCCAACTCACCGGGACTTCCCGATGTCCTCATAGAGCAGCAGCAGGCACTTGTGCGGCACGGTGATGTTGGTGCCGTTGATCACCTGCGTTGTCGCTGGCGAGAGAGCTGTCACGTTAGCCAGCGCTGTCACCAGCGCACTCGAGCGTGTGATGTTGTCAAACATGGACAGTGTCATCACAGACATCATGGACTGGAACATCCCGTCTTCCCTCTGGTCCAGGTCAAACAGAGCAAGACAACCACAGCAGAGAAAAGCAATATTAAATCAGTTGTGAGTCACAGTTAAAAAAGCACATCCTTGACATTAAGCCCCTGCACAATTGCTTCCTGCTTGGTGCAGCCAATTATCATCATGTCAAAGACTGTATTACACAATGAAATGCCACCTGCCCTAAGCCTGCACACAGCCATTAGGGTGGTCAGTACAAAACCACACTCTGATATCAGAGTAACAAGCACCTTCAAATGGTGCTATGTGGGATTAAATTTTGTGATTCTTTGCGTATTGGCAGATTCCTAGAAGAAAACAAGACTCAACAGCAATACATAGCATCATCAAATAGAGACAAAAACCTACTTTACCAGGATACTCATTCTTGGTCCCAAGATCAAGAAGTGACAGCCAACAATTTGGTTTCAGCTACTGCAAAGAGAAGATGAAGGTCCCTCCCAAAAACCTACTGCTGTTAGCAACTCTGAAGTCTGAGAGCAAGGAGTGCCTCACATACACTCACCTGAAGGGATTGTACAGTCTCTACCTTTCAAACCCAACACTGGCAAAAACCAAGATTCAGCATTCTTATTCTAACCCTCTGCAAGATACCAGAACAATTCTATTTTTAAGCAACTCTCTTCCCACCCTAAATGAGAACCCTGACTGTTAAGGTACTTCAGTAGCTCCAAGCTGAATACAAACACAGGGTCCAATCACTCCTCCTGAAAATCCCCAGAAGAAAGATCATAGACAACGCAGAGATGCAAAAATGATAAATCTCTGACAACCAGCATCAAAAATGCACATTGCCAGGGACAGCACTTGAGCAGCCTGTGTGTTACAGCTAATTCCAGGATTTATCTCAAAAAAAATTCTCCTTGTTTGACTCCAGCCCTGACTTGCGTGGTAAAAACTGACAGCCCCCATGACAGGGCTCAGAGGTATTTTCCCTCAGAGGTTCTGGGTGAGTCACAAGCTGGAAAGCATCAGCACAGCCCTGTGTCATCTGCTGAGCTTTCAGAGTTCAGCAGCACCTTCTTCATAAATTGCTTGAGATTGTCAGTCACAGGCTCTTCTTTCTCTTCAGAGGCTGAGATTCTTCCCAGGTTCTCTAAGGGGCAAAGGAATGATCCTACCCTCAGCCAACAAAGCCTCCCTTTGATTCATCCTTGCTGACAGATACTCCCTGAGCTGGGATTTTCTGCCATGACAGCCGTATGCTGTGCTGCAGGAGAGGCATCACAGTAAATAAACACACAGCCCTGCAAGGAGCAGCTTTGTGCCAAGATGGCAAAGCCTGGGCCAAAAAATTCTACTTCTAAGTAGAAGTTCCAGCAAACAACCTTCACATTCCAAACTGATCTCTGAAACTGTCCCTTTCTTCCCTCCAGCTACTCACTTCTCTGAATTGTTAAGAGCAAGATTTTCTTTGAATACTTTTGCTCCGTTCTCTTCCTCTGTAACACTTCCACATCAGTAGAGGTGAGGCCAAGAATGGTCACATTTGCCAACACAGAAAAACTTCTACATTATTTTTTTAAAAGCTGGGGAAAAGTAGACAAGAACCTCACAGGCCACGGGCAGAACAACATTATCAGCTGTGAACCATCACAACCTCCCAGTAGCTCTTCTGGGACCAAGAATTCCATCTGCCTGTCACACTGAAAAGAGCTCAAGTATAAAGCTGTGAGAGATTTACATTAGAAAAACAACTTCTTATGGAAAGAGCAAACAGGCTCCATTATTTTCCCCAGAAGCCACCACTATCACGAAACAGCAGCTGCTGATAAGGAGAGGAGTTGGCTACACGTAACAGAACTCCAGTCACGAGGTTTCAAAGGGCAAAGCAGAATCAAGCTCACCTCTCAGCCAGGCTACAGCCTGCTACTTGCATTCTTCCTCCCCAGATAAAGTGTACACAAAGCAACAGAACATCCAATGTGAACCTGATAAGAGAGGGCAGCCAAGGCCATCAGACAGACAGCACTGTGGTCATACTTTTCTAATAGCTAAGGCCTACAGCAAGATGTGGAGAACTGGCTCACTCCTGTACAAATCAACAGCAAAAATCCCACAGCAACAGGACCAGGAATTGATGGAAAGGATCCAGCTAGAAGTTGCCATCCCACTGCTCCTTTCAGCCCACTATCCTAGCCCTGTCAAGGCCTAAAGAAGTCCAGTCAGCTGAGCCTATCAAGGAGCTTACTCACCACACCTTGCCTCCATGGGACTGCTCACTTCAGCCAGCCCAGCCCATGTGGGGGTAAAATCACCCCAGAGCCCCATGAAAAGACACCACTGCTGCTGTCCTGGTATCCCCTTTTCATCCAGCAGGCAGCTCTGTACACCAGAAAACAAAATAACATGTTTTTCTACACTCCAGATGAAGTCAGGCTGACTTGGACAAGGCCAATTCCTCAGTCCAGACCCTGGAGAAGGTGCATTTGGACACAGAACATGGACATGACTCCTGGGAGCACTGGGAAAGGCTCTGCTACACCTTCAGGGAAATGCTATCTCACCAATGCATATTGGTCCTTGAATCACAGCACTGTCACAATATCAGAGCTCACATCACTGGCAGTTCTCTGTTCTTTCAAAGCCTATCTACAGAAAGGTGAATTACAAGTCACAGCTGTAATAAAAAATAGAAACTTGTCTGTCTTCCTGCAAATAGCATCAGAAATTCTCTTAAGTAAACATCATGACAGGATGAAGACTGCTTCTTACAGTACTCTATTTGTGGAATGAAAACTGCACTGATCAGATCCCTGATCAAATATAACTGTTACTTTAAGTTTAAATGCTTAAAAATACCTCAGTACACTAGAATTAAAACAAACAAAAAATTCCCCACCAACACAAAAAAGAAGGAAAAAAAAAACAAAACTTTTTTTTCCTCTCTTCCTTTTTAAGAAGTCTCTTCAACCCTCTCTTTTGGTCACAACAGTTGCAGTCTTCATTTCACTCCTACGGTTTAAGACAGGGATTTTCCCTTAGTGATTGAAGTGCTCCCTTCCAGTTTCACTCTCCCATCTCATTCTGAACTAAGATTAAAAATAAAGGAACTGCAACGAGGAAAATATACCAAACGATGAAAAATACCGAAAGCAGAAGTATCAATAATAAGCCCAAACCCCCAGAGACAGAGAAGCATGGCGCAGAGGCGGATTTCGGAAATGCATATCCCGGGGTTTTTCAGTTTTAGTTTTGATTCCCGGGGAAGGCGGGTTCACAACACGCAAGCGAAGCGGCGGTGCGCGGTCACTGGGCTCTGGGCTGCCGGAGCAGCACCGCTGGAGCCGCTGCAGCTCCACCCCAGCCGGCACCGGCCGGAGGCGCCCCGGGGGCTGCGGCCATGGGGCCCCGGGCTGCACTCGGAGGCCCTCGGAGGCCCGCGGCCCCCGCGCAGCGCGGCCCCGCCGCCCCGCTCTGAGGCACCGCAGTGCCCCCCATCCCCATTACGCCTCCCGCCGGCCCCGCTCCGCTCGTACCCGCCGGGCCCCGCTCGTAGTCAGCCCCGCTCCCGCCGCTCAGTGCCGGCCTCCCGGCCCCGCCATCCCGGCCGCGGCCCTGCCGCTCCCCTGAGCCGGGGAGCGTCGCTGAAGAGAGGCCCGAGCGCAGCGCCGCGCAGCCGAGCGGAGACGCGGCCGCCACAGCCGGGACTTGTCGGCGGACCCCAGGGGCGTTATTGAGAGACGGTCCCCGAGAGGCCCGCGGCTGGGCCAATCAGAGAGCGGCTTCTGTCAAAGACCCAAAACAAGTAGCGGAGCGAGCCAATAGAAAGGGGCGGGAGGCGGGACTAAGGGGGCGGGTCCGCCGCGCTTTAAAGGCGCCTCATCCCCGCCCACCTGTGGGTGTCCGGCGCGGCGGGCACGGTGGGTCCGGCGGTCTCGGTTCTGTCCTGTACAGCCCGGTCCCGCCCCCGGGCCAGCCCGCACAGCCCAACATCGCAGCCAGCGAGGAGCGCTGTGCCCTCCTGCACCCACCGCCACGCACCTGACAGGATACACCTCCCAGGAATTCCGTGCAGCCTGTGGATGCGGGCCAGGGCAGTTAATAATTGAGGGACATCCCATAATAAGTTCCTGCAGGGGATAATGATTAACGACCTGTGAGTCTGGCTTTTAAAGGAGAGCTTGAAGCTGACTGAAGAAACTCGGCGTAGCTTGCACAAGAGCTGCTAAAGGGAAACGCGATCAATAATGAGCAGGATTCGGAGGTGCAGATACCAGACGGACAAAAGAGACGCTTAGTATAGTAAACAAGGAAGTAACTGTGACAAATGAGCCAAGATTTATTTAGGAAATTAAAGGAAATAAGCAGCACGTTATTCTCAGCAGTAAGAGCTGACTGACGGGGAAGTTTCAAGGAGAATGTTTGTTATCTGAGTCATTGCGAGGACTAGAGGATATATTCTGGCGTGGTTTTCTACCTGTGCTTCACCTGTGCCTGCAGGGTTTGTTTCTGTAGGAATGCAAGGATTTCGCTATGCTGAAGTTTGCTGTGCAGAGCCTACATTTTTAAAAGATCCCTACATTGGTCAGGTTTGCACGTTCTGCTCCAGCAAACACCATACACAGAGGGTTCCAGGCCCTCCTCACACACAGACAGATCTCCGTCGGCTTAAATCTGCTTGATCTTCTTCTCAGGTCAAATTTTTCAGCTACACCTCAGCAAGCCTCGTGAAAGGCTTGTACCTGAAGACTTGCCTGTCTCAGCCCTATTCCTCTGATTTTCCACTGGGTTGAAACAGGTTTTCATGCTGGTGTCATTCCTCTGGAATGACATCTGGAGGAGCCAGTCCTTAGCTTGTCTCATTTCACCCTGTGCTTCAGGTTAATGATATGTTGCAATATTTTGACATGTTCCATTTATGATCTAAGCTCAAAGGCTTGGCTGACACCAAGATCTCTGATCTACAGAAGGGACACTTCTGTTTCAAGAGAGGTGGAGTGTTTCTGCCTAAAAAGTGCCTTGGTAACAGACTAGTAAAATCCATGTCTTCTCACTTGTAGCCTCAGGCACTAACTAGTTGAATGTGTTACCTCCCACATAACTGTGTCAGAAGGAGAGATTTTGCTTTCCAATCCACCTGCTCTTGCCATGTGATTTTGTTTGAGGCTAGAGCTCAGTATTTGGGACACCATATCCAGAAGCTGTTTCATGGTCAGGAGACTGCTGGGTGCCACTGCAAGGACAGTGACATTTTAGCTCCTGCCCTCCTCGCTGCTTGTGTGAAACAGGAGGTGGAACATTTACTGTTCCTTTGAATTAACCACCTTGCCTGTCAGCTCCCACATGGTGTGCACAAACACAACTCTCCTCTTCCCACCTCCAAGGACTGCTCCATGTCCTGAACTGCACACATCCTTCAGCTGAGCCCTGCTGCTCTGTGTGACATCTCCTCCAGCCAGTGCTTGAAGATGGCAGGGCTCACTCCCTTTGTCCTTGCTGTGTCACTTGCTGTTGCTGGGCTGAAGCAGGACAAGAGGTGATGTTCAGCAGCCTTGATACAACATTGAGGGCCCTGAGGAAAGCTGGCACTTGTTGCTGTTCCTGCTGCAGCTTGCTGTGCTGTGCCAACCTCACCTGTCTTGCAGGTGTCAGAGGTGGGAGATGCAGACACGGTGTCCAGGACAGCATTACACCTTCACATCATCACCAAATCCCACTCTTCTGTGACATTTTATCTCTCTCAAATACTCCTTCAGCTTTTATTAGATCAGTCTACTGGACAGGATATCACTTCTCGTCTGAAACTGCTTTGCTGTTCAGGTGCTGAGCAACTGCAGGGACAGATGTGCCTGTCTTGTTTCAGAACTGTTCTACCAACCTACTGATTTCTAGTATTGGGCATAAATTTGCACCACAGGATACCACCTGGACTGCACTTCTGTGTCTCTGCCCCCTTTTTTTTTTTTTTTTTTTGAGAGGAATTCAGTCCCTAGGGCTCTTCCTGTGCTGCAAGAAGCCAAGAGTCTACAAAATCCTAGTGGTATAGTTGGATATTCAGGAGTTTGGTGCTCAGGTGAGGTCACCCAGTGAGCAGCCCTGGCCCTGTCTGTATCTCAGCCCTCTCACATATCCAGTCCATGTCTCTAGTGTAGTAGAAGGAGCCCATGCTGTTCCATGAATGGCATCAGCCTGATTTTAGGGATGGTTTTAGCTGCCCAAGCTCAGCTCTTGTCAAAGAGACAGAACACCCCAGCTCAAGCATACAACCACTTGTAGTTTGTACCCAAAGTTAGCAGTGAAAACATGGACATGGTGTGTGATCTTCCAGGAAGGACAAACAGAAAATCTGTCTGTTCATCCAGCTGTCCAGTGCCTGGAGAGACAGTGGCACCCTGTGGTGACACTGGCTCATCACAGTGTGTCATCTGGGCCTTGTCAGACAGCACCACCTTAGCCAGGTCTTGGGCTGCCTTCCCTTAAGGCATAGAATAATTTGGGTTATCAAAGACTGGACATTAGGAAAGAATTCTTCATTGGAAGGGTGTTCAAGCATTGAGCAGGCTTCCCAAGGAGGTGGTGGATTCACCATCCCTGGAAGTGCTCCAAAACTATGGAGATGTGGTGCTTAGAGACATTTTTTAGTGGTGAACTTGGCAGGGCTGAATTAACACTGGGTTGGACTCCATGACCTTGAGGATCTTTTCTGATCTTCATGGTTCTGTGATTCTGTGACCTCTAATATCATCAAGCCCATGGTGATCTCTAGAAACCCACAAGTGGAGCATCTGGGGGGTGTCCCTGTCTCTGTTTCACTCTGAGCACTAGCCAGCTCCCTGTCATGTGTCACAGAGAAGAGGCTGAGCCACTCTCCTATTTATATCATGATGCTCCTGCTTTGCTATATTAGTACCAGCCTGAATCATCCAGCTGGGCTCCTGGAAGATTCATTTCAGATTGTCAGCTGCCTCTTCAGTCACTTTTGCTTCTGGTATCTCTTGTTTCAGGGTCATTATCTCACACCCCAGTCCAGCCAAGAGCAGAAATAGCCCGATACTAAATAGTGGTCAGAAAACCTTCAGAGAATGCAGATCTCCAAAATCCAAACCACCTGCTGTTAGGCAAGACCCTGTGGCCTGGAGGGAAGCATTCCACCTCCTTGCCAAACATCAGCCCATTGATTGTTTGTCTAAATCCTCTTCCAGTCTCTATGGGACAGGTGCTCTTCTTCAGTTCCTTTCACAAATGGCATTTGCTCCCTGCACTGAACAGCTGGAGAGACAAATATGTCTGTTCTCCAGAATGGCTCTGATCTGCCCCCTGTTACTTCCAGCACATGCATTAAAGATTAAAATATTTTTTAAATCATCAAAGATAAAAAAAAAAAAAAAAAACCAAAAAAAAAAAAAACGAAACAAAACAAAAAAACACACACAAAAAAACCCCCCACAACAACCACAAAATGCCAGATACTCCTTCCAACCTCTTGTCCTTCCAGCGAGAATCAGAACAAAGATAATTTAACTGGATCAGTGGCAAACCCGGTCAAGCCAGTCTTGATTTTTAGCTGCCAAAGAGGCAGCCGTGAGCAGCGGAGTTCACAGTGGGATCTCTCCCGTGACTCGGGTTCCCCTCGAGTGAAATGTTTGCCAAAGTTTGCCGGTGCCGCCCGCCAGCGCCCTCGGGGGTGGCCCTGGGTCCCGCCTGCTCCAGGACCCCGCCCCTTCATGCATATTCATATGGCGGCGGGTCCCGCCCCTCGTCCATTATTCATGAGGTTTCGCGCGCTTTTCTGCCCACGTGGGTGGTTTTGGCGCGGAATCCGGCGGGCAGGAAGCGGCGGTGATGGCGGTGAGTGGCCGTGCCGGGCTGTGCCGGGCTGTGCCGGGCCGGGGGAGCCGCTCATTTGGAGTGCTGCCCCCGCGGCTGCGGGCCCCGGGTGCTCCCCGCTGCAGGGCACTTGGCGCTGCGGCCGTGCGGGGTGCAGAGAGGATTTTGGGGTGAGTGGGGTATTGGGGGTGCTCCCGAAACGCCGAGGGAGTTTTCCTGCGTGCCCGGCGCCGCAGAGGAGCGAGCCGGGCTTGGCAGGATCGGACCCTGTCCCTCCGCTCCGGCTGGGCTCGGAGGATAGATTAACCCTCTTCTCTCCCCGCCCCCCCCCCCCCCCGACTTTTTCCATTATCATTTGCGAGGACGGCTAATTATTATAACTCATCGGTGATCCATACACTCCCCTTGTGACCGCGGCCCGCATCCAGGGCCCCTGGAGGCACGGGCCCCTCTGTCCCTGCCGCCCCCCGCCCTCAGCCTCCCTCTGTCCCGGCAGGACTCCTCCGAGTCGCAGGCAGCGGTGACCAGCCCCGTGCGCAGCTCCCGCCGCGGCGATGCCTTCACGTCCAGCCCCGGGCGGGACCTGCCCCCCTTCGAGGATGAGTCCGAAGGGCTCCTGGGCACCGAGGGGCTCCCCGAAGAGGAGGAAGAGGGGGAAGAACTCATTGGGGAAGGGATGGAAAGGTAAAGAAATGTTCGGGGGTTGTGTCCGGCGGTGGGGTGCTGGGGGATGTCAGTGCAGCCACCTGGAGGGAGCTCTCAGGCCGTACGGGATCCCTCTGCTGTGCTGGTAGCTGGGGTGAGGGGGCTGGAGAACTTCTGGGCGATGAGAAAGGTCAGAGAATGCTGTCATTTGAGTCCTGGGAGAACTGAGCAAAGTGCCATCATGGCCCAGGGTGGGTAAACCAGGATCTGCCTGCATGTGTGATGTGCATTCAGCCCAGCTCTTTACTTCTGCAGGCATGAATTTTGATGTTGTTTTACTCAGCGAGGCCTGCTGGCAAGGTGAACTTTACAACACAAAGGCTTGAACGCTGACATTCTTAACCATGGTTCTGGAGCCCTTTGCATTCCTAACCATGCTCCTGGAGCCCTTTACTGCAGGGCATCTTCCACTGGGAAGTGCCTTCTGCTCAATACCATTCTGTCCTGCTGCAGAACAACTGTCCTGACGCCTGCCCAGCAGGAGAAGCGCTGCAGGACTGCGTTCCTGGCCTGATTGCCTGCTCTGTGTGTGTGTGTGCTAGGGACTACCGGCCCATCCCCGAGCTGGATGTGTACGAAGCAGAGGGCCTGGCCCTGGATGATGAAGATGTGGAGGAGCTGACTGCCAGCCAGCGGGAAGCCGCCGAGCGAGTGATGCGGCAGCGGGACCGCGAGCTGGAGCAGGGCATGGGCCGCATGAGGAGGGGGCTGCTCTACGGTAGGTGCAGTCAGCTGTGCCAGCTGTGCCAGCCTGTGTGCTTGGGAATCCCCCCTAGCCCTGTGGGGGGAGCTGAGTATTCACACTCAGGTTAGTAGGGAGGTGTCTAGAGCTCCAGTGTGTCTGGACTCTTAATGAAATCACTGGCTGTGAGCTTGGCTGGATTCCTCAGTGTGGGATCCCTGTCCTTTGGTGTCCTTCTGGTTACTGCTGTGACAAAGTTAAGAGTCCTGGGCCTGTGTTAAAGGGCTGGGATTCTACCAAGCATATGCTGTAGAGTTTGTTGGCGCTCCTGTGCAGACTTTTGTGGGCTGGATGGAAGGGCCTTTGATGCACTTTAAGCTCGTTCCTTGGTTAGTGCATCAGTGGACTTGAATGTGTGCTGCAGCATACAAATCTTCAAATTCACACCATTAAAGTCTTAGCTATGTTGTGGAAGATATAGGAGCAAGGCTAGAACAGGCTTTAGGCTGGGCCTGGGATGTCCCTTGGTTTGTATCCCAGACTGTGACCTCTTCACTTCCACAGCCTATGCCATCCCCTGTGACTAATCCATAGAGTGGGAATGGGAATCCCAGATCTTGAGCAGTTTTTCCTCCCACCCTTAGACAGTGACGATGAGGATGAAGACCGCCCTGCACGGAAGAGGCGGCTGGCGGAGCGGGCTGCTGAGGGCATGGAAGAGGAGGATGAAGACATGATTGAGAGCATTGAGAACCTGGAAGACATGAAGGGGCACTCAGTGAGGGAGTGGGTGTCCATGGCAGCTCCCCGGCTTGAGATCTATCACCGCTTCAAGAACTTCCTGAAGACCCATGTGGATGACCATGGGCACAATGTCTTCAAGGAGAGGATCAGTGACATGTGCAAAGGTAGGGCTGGGTCGTTGGAGGCTCTCCCCTTTTTTATGTGGGTCACGGTTCTTGTGGTGATCCAGGACAGAGGTGGACATTTTGCTGCCTGCCCTCTTTGTTCCAGACATTGAATCAGCACTTTAAGAAAGGCTGATGCTGATGGAGATAAATGAATAATGGAAACATGTCTACTGTTTTCTTTGATTCTGGCTGACTAATTAGAAGGCCCCTGGCGTCTGCTCCTCATTAATATTCATTTCGTATAAATGCTAGCAGAGAATATGTGGGGCAGCAGACAGTGGTCTGCAAGTTTGTGATCTGAAAGAGACAACAATTGCTTGCTGTCTGCACCAGTTACTTTCTCACACTGGAAACTGGATTATCCAGCAAGGGGACACAAATAGACCTTGTGACTTTGGAAACTGTGTCAGTGTTGCAGCCTTGTATATTCTGACTAGGCACTGCCAGAGAAATGGTCATTAAGGCTGTCATTGATGAGTTTTAAAAGCAGAAATTGTCACATCTAGGAACAGCTCATTTTGTATTTCTTCTTTATATTAGGCAGAAGCTTGAGCAGTGGAACAGGATCAGTTTTATAAAGCTAGGAAATAAAAGGCATTTGTCTCATCCATTTCCACGAACATAAGACAAAGGAGGTTTTTGCCAGCCATTCAGCACACATAATGTCTCTCCTATTAACTTCTGTTTCCTGGAGGTCTCTGAGAGTGTTGTGTATTGGGCTGAGGCTTTTGAATTTCAGGAACACTGAGCCTGGGAAGCATCTGTGCAGAACTGGAGAGGAGCAATCACAAACTTGGTACTGATGAAGAGTTTGTGAGAGAAGTAAACTTAAAAGGGTTTTCCACCCATTTTCAAGTTGTTAACCTCTAAATTTTGGAAAAGGTGCAGAGATCTACTAACTGCAGCCTGCAGGATATAGGCTTATCTGTTCTGTCTATCCTTTGCAGACTCCTTGAGGAGTGAACAGACTGAAATTACAATTCACCCCATCTTTTTCTTAAGAGAACAGAGAGAGTCTGGTGGTGAACTACGAGGATCTGGCAGCCCAGGAGCATGTCCTTGCCTACTTTCTGCCTGAGGCCCCAGCAGAGATGCTGAAGATCTTTGATGAAGCAGCCAAGGAAGTGGTGCTGGCCATGTACCCCAAGTATGACCGCATTGCTCAGGAGATCCACGTCCGTATCTCCCACCTCCCTCTGGTGGAAGAGCTGCGGTCACTCCGGTAAGAGCAGAGCTTCAGCAGTGCCTCTGGGGCTTGCATTAGGCCTTGGGGTGCTCAGGACTCCCCTGTGAGATAAATCTCTGAGTAAGTCTAACAGAATAGCTGAGCTTAGCACAGGAAGAAATCATACTGAGGATGAACTTTCAGCCTCCCTGAGGTAAACTTGTGCCTTGCAGCAAGAGTATTCTGGAGGGTGTTTTGCATTCTGTGCCCTGCAGGCATCCAGCATATCTCTGTCTTTCTTCAGACAACTGCACTTGAATCAGTTGATCCGGACCAGTGGAGTGGTGACAAGCTGCACAGGGGTCCTGCCTCAGCTCAGCATGGTCAAATACAACTGCAGCAAGTGCAACTTCATCCTGGGACCCTTTTTCCAGTCGCAGAACCAGGAGGTGAAACCCGGGTCCTGCCCTGAGTGTCAGTCTCTTGGCCCATTTGAAATCAACATGGAAGAGGTAAGATTGTGTGCTTGCTGGGTGGGAGTGGCTGCTCATCCTGCTGCACTGCCTGTTCCTCACAGCCCTGCTTTGACTCCCACCCTTTGAACAGCTTCTGTGGGCAGAGGTGCCTTCTGCTATATCCAGGGGGTTGTGAGAATAGGTCTGTTTGAGGTCTGTTTCAGCTCTTGACCTGAATGACTCAACCAAAAGTCATCGAGTTTATCAACCAAAAGTAATTTATTGCCACACTGTAGGTGTTTGGATTGAATCTTTTGCCAGAGTCATCTTTGTGGCACATTCATTTATTCCTATTTTAGAAATGCAGACACACACTGTCCAGATCTCCTTCCCAGGTTAGGTCAGTCTGTCCTGACCTGTCAGCTAAGGAAATCAGAGAGCAAAATCATTGACATGGAGCTCCTGACTTTCATTCTTTGCTTCAATACCTCTAACAATCACAAGTAGAGCATTCTTCTCCTAGGAATTGGTCTGTTATTTGGGTGGACACACACTGTGAGGCTGAAACACAGTTGTGAGATGCAGCAAAGTGCTTTCCTGTCCCCACTATTTTCTATCACACCCTGGAACTGCTCCTCACAACCTCCATCCTCCCATGTCCCTAGTCTTCTAACTGAAGCACAGTAAGTCTTGGGATGGCCCTTCCCTCTGAGGTGCCTGTGAAGAGCCATGCTGGTGCCTGCTGGGTGACTGTGGTTTGTTGCTGCAGACAGTGTATCAGAACTACCAGCGCATCAAGATCCAGGAGAGCCCTGGGAAGGTGGCTGCAGGCAGGCTGCCCCGCTCCAAGGATGCCATCCTGCTCGCTGACCTGGTGGACAGCTGCAAGCCAGGAGATGAGATTGTGAGTACATTGGGAGAGCACAGGGTAGTTGGAAATTCTGACATCATGGGACCTCTGTGGGGATGTGGGGAGGGGTTTTCCTCAGATGCATTTGAGCCTTACTTTAGAATGGAGAAGGGGCTGTTTTGTACTGTGCAGGCACTGACACAGCATTTCCTGCTTGCCAGGAGCTGACAGGGATCTACCACAACAACTATGATGGCTCCTTGAACACTGCCAATGGGTTCCCAGTGTTTGCCACTGTGATCCTGGCCAACCACATCGCCAAGAAGGACAACAAGCTGGCTGTTGGGGAACTGACTGATGAAGATGTGAAAGTGATTGTGGGTCTGTCCAAGGATGAACAAATTGGGGAGAAGGTGGGTCAGCCTCAGGCATCCCTTCTTTTCTTGTTGATAGCTTGCCATCACCTGGCAGCTGGATCAGAAAGTGATGAAATGGGTCAGCTGGCCAAACAGTGGTTAAAGGAACCCAGAAGTCCCAGTTCTCTCTCAATGATCTGTAGCTCTCAGCTGTTAATGAGAGTCAGTTATAGGAGGGAAGTAAATAAGGAACCTCCCTTGTACTTTTGGAGGTCAAATTTTCTGTTTCTCCCCTTCCTTCTCTGAGCCTTCTGCATCACAATGGGGCTGAAGACAAGTGAGAGACACTCAGATACTGCTTATATGAGTTTTCTCTCCATGTGGCTTGAAAGCCAGGTAGGGAAGTGTTCTATGAGGCCAGTGACTGCATCTCCAGTCTCCTAAAGGAGATATTATTGCTTAGCTTAAGTTGTGGTAGAGATTTTAGCTTTGCTTCTCTATATGCTAAGACCTGAATCCAGTACTTGAAAGAGCAAAGCTCCTGAATTGGTGCATGTTCAGCCTGACCTGGGTCAGGTTATTCAGAATACCCTTGAGAAAATAACCCAGTTGTTTGTAATACTTGACTATGACAACAATTCATGTGCAGCATGGCCCATTCAGGTACTGTCATGTGCAGTGAGTAAGCTTCTGATCAAGGTCTCCAAATTTACAGGAGCTGATAACAGGCACTGTGATGTGCCTTGTGTACAATAGGGTTGTGGAGGCAGTGGCAGCATTTTCCAGCACCAGACTAAATAATCTGCTGTGCCCCAACAGAAGAATTTTTGTGAAGCTCCTTTAGGCAACAGTGAGTGGGTCATTACCATTGAAAAAGCTCTCACACCCTGGATAATAAAATACTCTTTGGAGACAGCAGTATCTTAAGAGTAGATTTAGATATGGCACCTTGCTGATGTTCATGCAAGATTCTGTTCAGAATGGGAGCTGGTATTCCCTGGCAAACTCCTGTGGTTTCCCTTTCAGATTTTTGCCAGCATTGCCCCATCTATTTATGGACATGAAGATATCAAGAGAGGCTTAGCTTTAGCTCTCTTTGGTGGAGAGCCCAAAAACCCAGGTGAGTGTCACTTGTATCCTTTGGTTCTGCCTCACTCAGGGGAGGGCAAAGGGACTGAGGTTTGTGTCATTGTGACAAGAGTGGTTAGAGTTGTCTGTGTGGCTTGGTAACAGACAAGGTTTAGCAGACTGAGGGATATCTGTGTCTGAACTGGCTGTTTTATCACACTGAAAACTCTGGTGTGATAGTAGAAATGCTATGACTGAAAACAGCTCCTGCTGCAAACCCAGGAAAACTTTTATCCCTCCTTGAGGAGGGATAAAATGCTCCTTTAGAGGTTTGACCTTCTGGCACCCTGATTTGCTACCATCTCCTTAGAAGGATGTGTTAGGATGTGTCAGCAAGGTTAGAAAGTGTTTTACAAAGATGACTGTGTCCAAAACTGATTTTCTTTCCCCCTCAACTTTACTCTAAACTGGTTGCCTTGCCTGCTGGTTGCCCTCTCTTCAGCTTTGTGATGCTCAGGGCAGGGATGCTGCCAAGCCATGCACTCAGCTGCCACATGGTTTTCCCATTGCTTTTGTAGGTGGCAAACACAAAGTTCGTGGTGACATCAATGTGCTTCTGTGTGGAGACCCTGGTACTGCAAAGTCACAGTTTCTTAAATACATAGAGAAGGCATCGAGCAGAGCAATTTTCACCACTGGCCAGGGTGCTTCTGCTGTGGGTCTCACAGCCTATGTGCAGAGACACCCAGTCAGCAAGGAGTGGACTTTGGAGGCAGGAGCCCTCGTGCTGGCTGACAGAGGTGTCTGCCTGATTGATGAATTTGACAAGGTGAGCCAGCTTCATCTCTCTGGGAAGGATTAGCTGTGAAGCGACCAGCTGTAACCTTTGTCCTCCGAGAACACACTGTAGCTCATGGTGACATCTCCCAGATGACCAAAGTGCCTGCAGTTTGCTTAGGCCCTTGCTGGTCCATAGTGCAGTTTGCTGCCTTTTCAGAGCATCTGGAGCTGATTGCCCTTGGCAGTGGGGTATAGACATAATTTCACTCTAAATCATTCTTGCTTTCCTCTAGATGAATGATCAAGACAGGACCAGCATCCACGAAGCCATGGAACAGCAAAGCATTTCCATCTCCAAAGCAGGCATTGTCACATCCTTGCAAGCTCGCTGCACCATTATTGCTGCTGCCAATCCCATAGGTGAGTGCTGAGAGACCATCTGAGCCCATCTGAGGCTCTCAGTGTAAGTGCACGGTCATGAGAGCTGTGGCACAACTTCCCCTCCCTCTGCTGGTTCCTTCAACTCTGGGGCAGGGATCAAGCAAGCAGAAAAGTCTTCAGTAGCCTGCTGGAGGTGTGTCCTTCCTCCAGAGCTCCAGCCCTGGAGCCTGTTTGACATGGAGTGTGTGTGTGACCCAGGTGGGCGCTACGACCCGTCGCTGACCTTCTCGGAGAACGTGGACCTGACGGAGCCCATCATCTCTCGATTCGACATCCTGTGCGTGGTCAGAGACACCGTGGACCCGGTGCAGGTAGGGGCTGTGCCAGGGCTCTGGGCGTGTGCTGGCCTTCAGTGCTGCTCTTGGGATGCTCAGCTGCAGCTGCCCACTGAGCTTGTTCTGTCCACTGGGTGTGCTCAGTGTGTGTTGGTGCACTGCTCTCTCGTAGGATGAAATGCTTGCCCGGTTCGTTGTTGGCAGCCATGTTAAGCACCACCCAGGCAGCAAGGAGGCAGTGAATGGGGACACTAATGAGGTCATCCTTCCCAACACCTATGGGGTTGAACCCATTCCTCAAGAGATCCTGAGGAAATACATCATCTATGCCAAAGAGAAGGTCCACCCCAAGCTCAACCAGATGGACCAGGACAAGGTGGCCAGGATGTACAGTGACCTCAGGAAGGAGTCTATGGTGAGAATACTGAGGAAAGGGGGGAAGAACTGTATGTATCTAGGCTGCAAATCAGCCTGAGACTGCTCCAGCATTTGTTGACACATTCTTGCCATTCCCATCACAAAAGTCTGTGCCACTGTTTTGTGAGAGACAGGCAGATCCTGCAGCGTCTGCTGAACAGATGATTCTTCATCTAAGTGCAGAGTCTCGCCTGTTAGTGATGTGTGGACTGATGGACTGGACACGTGTACAGTGCCTGCCATGGCAAAGTCCTTTTGTTATCACCCAGTCTGGCAGGCCCACAGGAGATGTGTGCATTCACTCAGATCCACATGCTCCTGATACATTACAGGGAGCCATTATCTGTAGAAATGCCCTTCTCTTTTGTCCACGGGATGATGTCTCAGGATCATTTCATGCCCTCCAAGTGAAGGAGGAATTTGTTGAGGTATGAGGGAGATTTTTTGAGCTTGGGAACCCGCACCTTTTTTGATTGGCTTTTTGTTTCTTTAACTCCTAAAAGAGGAGATCCAGAGGAAACTGGATTGCTAATTTTGGAAAGGCCCTAAACAGTGTTAGAGTGACCCTACAACACCCTCGTTGCACTGTGCTGAAGGGAAGCTGTGCCAGGCTGTGTGGCTGTGCCAGCAGGTGGCAGAGCCTTCTTATCCCGAGTCACCTGCGAGGTGCAGAGAGCTGTGCAGTGTGGCAGCAGCTGGCTCCTGGCCCGAGGGCTGCCCTGCTGCCCTCAGTGACGCGCGCTCCTCCCGCAGGCGACGGGCAGCATCCCCATCACGGTGCGGCACATCGAGTCCATGATCCGCATGGCCGAGGCGCACGCCCGCATGCACCTGCGCGACTACGTGGTGGAGGACGACGTCAACATGGCCATCAGGGTGATGCTGGAGAGCTTCATCGACACCCAGAAGTTCAGCGTCATGCGCAGCATGCGCAAGGTGGGCACCCGCTGAGCCGGGGCTGTGCCTTCAGCTGCAGCCCCCTTGCCCTGCCCTGGCTCTGGGAGGAGGTTAATGCTCTGCAGGGCTCTGTCCTGTCCAGGCTGAGCCTGTGTAAGTGCTGCACTGTGGGTCTGAAGTGTCAAGGAAGTTTTGTGTCTGACTCTGGCAGTCACACTAATGCCACCTCAGCTGGGATCAAGGCACTTCACAGCTACACACACCACACTCACAGTCAGACGAGGTTTCCTTACCAGCTTGACTCCAGGTTTTCCCATGGCAGAGTGGATACTTGAAATAATTTAATCACTGTGCACTAACAACAGCTCAAGCTGAGTGCCTTTGAGGGAGGACCCCAAACAAGGCATTATTCTGTGACTGCCCCTCGTTAGTCTGTGGTGAGGCAATGTCTTTGTTGGGTCTGAGAAGGAAGTGTACCTTGAGCCTCTGAGTCGAAAGCACTGCCATGTCTGTTCTTTCTTGACACTTTCCCTGCTATTTTGGCACTGGGCTCCTGCCACTGCTGCTGCCAGGTGATCAAGCCAAGCAGGCAGTTTGTTTCTCCACGTTTTTATTGGGCTCTCAGGGTACAGTTAACCACTCTGGGTTAGTGTGCAGTCTGCCCTGTTCTCTGAGTAGCAGGGGCTGGCTCCAAACAAGTCTTGGCTGGCCACATGCTGGCATTTATCCACTGTTGAGTGTCTGCCCTCTGTCTGGACGACTCGTGGCCTCTCTCTTTGGCCTCTAACAGCCAGCCAAGTAGGAACGTCTGCTGGGGAGGCACAGGGCAGTCTGGGTTAAGGCAAACTGCTCTGTGCCTTGCCCAGGGCCAGCCCTCCCCTGGCTGTGTCCCTGTGGGCAGTACAACTCCACAACAGTGTACTGCTAGCCACAAGAGGCACCAGCACACCTAGAGATTCCAGATGGGAATAAAAGCAGTCAGCATAGGAGTTGTGGCTGTCAGAGGGCATGTGCAGGCAGCACCTTGGCAAGGCCATAGTCACTGAGATACACAAATAGCACAGGTGACACCAGTGCCATTTGGTTCCCTGTGTGCTCTGTGGGAGGAGGGGTTGGTTGGTGCTGGGCACTGCAGTACCCTCTGATCCTCATGGCTCATCTCATCCTCCCTGCCAGACCTTCTCCCGGTACCTTTCGTTCAAGCGAGACAACAACGAGCTGCTGCTGTTCATCCTGAAGCAGCTGGTGGCAGAGCAGGTGATGTACCAGAGGAACCGCTACGGAGCCCAGCAGGACACCATCGAAGTCCCGGAGAAGGACCTGGTGGACAAGGTATGGGCTTATAACCAGCTGCCTCTGCAGCCTCAGAGCCAGAGGCATTCTGAGATCTGAGACTTCTACCTTCCCTTCCTGCCTTATGACACCATGAAAAATACTGGTGTTAGTATAACCCAGCATTAGGATTGTCTCCTCTGTATCTGCTCCTCTTCTTTGGAAATTCTGTATTCTTCCCTCTCTGTTTTCATATACCCCCATAAAGCTTCAGGGTTGGAATGGTAAATCCTGAAGTATGGTGCTTTATGCAGGTGAATGAGAACTCAAGTTCCCTGGCATCTGCATTTGAAGAAGCAAAAAGCAGAAAAATCTATGTGTATGAACTTTTCCAATCCCTCTTGAGGCTCACTTGCCTCCTCCTTAATGCATCTTCGTCCTGGTTGCACTTCTGACTTGGCTTTTCTGTGCAAAGTATTGACCTTGCTTGGCACTAAAGCAGGGCTTGATTCCTGGATTAGTGCTCTTCTGCTCTTTACATCAGATGTGCAGAGTAACAACTACTTCCAAAGCCACAGCTTGGTGTTGCCAGGATGAGCACCCCCAGTCAGATGTCTCCCTTGCAAAACTCTCCCACTGGATGAGGTTCTGGGGGCTTTGGCATAGGAGTTACATTCTAACTGGTGGAAGTAAAGGACAAGCTGAGAGCAGGCAGGTGCTGAGCCAGCATCCTCTCTTGGCTCAGCTCAGCACTGCCAATGCTCCTTCCTCCTGACCTGAAGTCTCCCCTGCTGCTGCAGTTCTGGTTCCTGCTGAGCAAAGCAGAGATTGCTGACTGTCAAATTTTATGCAGCCTCTGCTATGGAAAACCACGTGGTTCTTACTTTGATTAAATAAACATTTACCTCTCCCTTCTTCCTCCTCGCAGGCTCGGCAGATCAACATCCACAACCTCTCAGCCTTCTATGACAGTGAAGTGTTCAAGGTGAACAGGTTCAGCCGGGATGTGAAGAGGAAGCTGATTGTCCAGCAGTTCTGAGGCTGGCAGCAGAGCCTGCCACATGCTTCTGAGAGATGAGACCTCCACCTTCCAGCCCTCCAGGAATGCTACAGAGATCCTGAGCTGGAGGGACTAGGCTGCACATCCTTCTGCTTGCTTTGTGCCTTATGGATTAAGGGAGTGCTGAGCTGCTGAAGACCTTGTAAATAGAACAGAATTAAGTAGTTAAATGCCCTGTCAAGTCTGTTTAGCAACTTTGTTCACTATTTTGCCTTGTAGCTAAGCACAGCAGGGAGAGAATTGCTGGCCATATATATGGCATGTTTTCTGTTTGTTTGCCACTAGTTGTTACAGGCTCCTCTGCAGGAGGGACCAAGTGGGAGCATTTGGAAAGCATTATCCATCCCCCTTGGATTGCAAGAACCCTCAGGGATTCTCTGTTCCCATCTCTGGTGATTCTACAGCCTGATGGGTGATAATTGAAACTGCTTTCAACTCTCCATGAACCAGCCAGCTCTCTGCTCCAGGCCTTTGTGCCTGACACTTGACATTTCCCCAGGTCCCCACATGGGTTGACCTTGTGCTTGGTTTCTGCAGGGGAGGAGAGGGGAGGCAGAGGAAGATAAGAACTGAAACAAAACATAGCTCTTTCTGATCTTAATGATGATCTGTATGGGCACTGAAAACTCCTTCAGTATGTGCTGAGGAATCTCCAGAAGCTGTGGAGAGTGGAGAAGCTTCTCTTGCCTTGGAGGATGTTATCTCTGTGTAGCTGTCAGCAGGTGTGAATTCACAACTGAATCCAAGTGCTACCTTTGACACCTAAACACCCTCACACCAGTTTGTTGAGGGTGAAGTACCCGTGGTGCTGGTTTTGGGCATGGCAGTGAGGAGGCCTAAGCTGGATGTGTTCAGGGAGGACAAGATGGGCTCAGTGTTCACATGCAATTTTCTTAGTATGTGTGTTTTAAATACATTTGTTTTACAATACTTATGTGTCTCTTCTTTTGGTAATTGCTGCCACCAAGAGTGGAAGTAAGAGCTTAAGTGAGCAACCTGGATGCTGCATGAACTGCTCAGCAGTTTGTGGGGTTAGGGTTGGGTACAATCACAGCTCATATTTGCTCTTCAGGTTAGCAGAAACGGCCAGTGCTGGCTCTCAGTGCTAGCTGAGATATCTGTGGACTGGTAGCAGGACACAGTTGCTCTGGACCATGCCATGAATGCTGCCTTTCCCACCAAGAACTGGTTCCTTCTCTGTCTTGCCTGTTTATGTTTGTATCCCACTGTGACTGTCCCATTGCAGTATTTCCCATCTCCCTTCCTTACACACACTTGGATTAGCCAGCCCTGCTCTCATGCCTTGGCTGCCACTTGGATTCCAGGCTGGGAGAAGCAGTAACCCCTCTCCAGGATGCAGCTGAGCTCTGCAGTGAATGTGCTTTTTCCTGGCTGGAGCTGGGGGCCCTTACAGCATCTCCTGCCTGAGCTCAGGAGAATTTGTGAGCTGGCTGCTGCAGTGTGTGCTGTCCAAGCAGAGGTGTCCCTGGCTGTGGACCCCGGCACTGTGGGGTTTGTCACAGGGATGTGTGTGTGTCCTCCAGCCTGGAGCCTGCAGTGCCTGAGCCCTGCTGGGGGCTGAGCACATGATGCTCAGCCTGAAACTGGCTCTGCGTGTTGCCTCCTCTGTCTGCCAGCTCCCTCCTGTGTATTTGTTTAACTGTTTGGGCTGGTTTTTTCCTTCCTACTGGGTCTCTGTCTACCAGGACTTTCTGCAGGCAGACCATAGAGACACTTCCTGGTATTCCTTCTCTGCCTGAGCTTTGCCCCTGAACATGGACCTGGATCAGGTCTGTGTTTGGGATGGCTAAGCTGCTGTGTGGCTGCAGCTGCCTTGTGAGGTCCAGTGTGGTTCCTCAGGGACACAGCTGTTAGCACCTTCTCTCCTAATGCCCGAGGCCACAGAGACTGTCCCTGGGGACAGCAACTGCAAGTGCTTGCACTCTGTGCTCAGCTCTGTGGAACCCACATACCTTGCTGGGGAAGGTCCTGGCCCTGAGAGAGCACAACCAGGAATAACAAGGGATGAAACAAGCTTGTCAAGCAAACTGGTGTGTTTGTGTCAATGACTGTTGGGTGCAGCAGGAGGAAGAGGCTTTGTGTCATACTGGAGCAATAGAAAATGTTTCCTAAACCCTTGCAACCTTGTGAAGCCTGTGCTATGCCTGTAGTGACCTGCAGTTAAATAGATGGCCGAACATGTCACTGTGAGACGTGAACCCATACACAGGAATGGGATGGGACTCCTGATTTTCCCAACTCCTTGCCCTGCTGCTGGACAGGGCTGTTGATAGGCACCATTCAATTTTGTCCTGCAGCTTTCTCCTGCCTCTTGTGTTCTGGTCCCACCTCACTTGGCACATGCAGTGAGCAGTGGCAACAGAGAGATACCCTTGTTGGAGTTGTTTGTCATTTTGCTCACTCTGCCTCCCAAATCTCCAGCACAAAGGCAGTTGTGCCCTCCCACCATTGTGCTGCCAGCACCCAGCAGCGCAATGAATTCTTGCAGCTGCGCCCTCACTAATGCTGGCATCAGCTGCTCACTGGAGTGTTAATGCCAGTCTGAAGGCATGTTCCTCCCTCCTCTCACGGCCACTGAGCTTTCCAGGTTCCCTGCAGCAAGCTTTGGCTGTTGACAGCATCAGGTGTCTGGTCTGGACAGGGGTGCAGCCGGGTGAAAACATGCTGCTCTGAGCAGGGACTGCCCTGCCAGGAGCCATGCTCCTGCTGAACAGAGCAGGATTTTGCTACAGGGCTTAAGCTCAATAAGCCAAGCCACCCTCAAGAGGGTGAGGAGTTTATCCCCTGACAACCTTGAGTTTAGCCAAGCTTGTGCACTTGGCTTCTTGCTGCTGTGATTCAAACTGCACAGTGTCCCTGGCAGCCAGGGCAAAGGTAAGAGTCAGGGAAGTGAGGTCTGTTCACAGGAGGCTATGATAATAAATATAATAAGATAATAAAGGTGCTCCTTGTAAGGGAGACAGGGCTAGTGGTGTCCCTTCTTGTGGTCATCTTCTCCTTGGGACTGGGTCAGTCTGGCTTCAAAGATCATCTGGATTTGAAAAGGGCATGATAGGGCAGATCCTGATCCAGTTTAATCTGAACATGCTGTGTGCAAACTCCTGAGAGAGCAGCAGGGCTCTCTGCATCTCCTAATAAGCTGTTTGACTTTAGCTCAGCATGGAATGAAAACACACAATGCACACAAACACTGCACCTGCTTGGGGGGTGTAAGCAAGTGCTTGCAGATACCAGCTAATCAATCAGCATGTGTGAGCTGGGAAAAAGGAGAGTTAGAGCTTGTAAGAAAGGGCTTTTCATTTGTGCTAGCAGAGTTTAGCTTATGCCTTTATTGTGATCATGAACCAACACACTGCATCTGCAAGTCATGGGCTTATCCAGGGTGCCAGCAGTTGTTTCTGAGTTTGCATGTCAAATGGCAGATGCCTCTTGAACAGGTGAAGTTCTACATTCAGTAATGTCTGTTTTCCCCCAAATTAATGCCAAAGCCTCTTGGAAAAACGAGCATATTCAGCATTTCTGGATCTGCAGTGTTTCACTTTCTCCCATGCCAGACCTTGGCTGGAACCCACTCTGTCCATCTCCACTGTGTTTACTGAAAAACTGTCTGAAAACTGGTTGATGAGAACTTTCCCAGTGTAACAGTGCTCAGTTATGTTGGATAGTGGCATCTTCCCATCCTAGTGCAGTCCAGCCAGCTGCAGTTCAGCCAGGAGGGCTGTTTCAGGTGCTTACAGCTCTGCTCTTATTGATTCAATTCACCTGAATTCCAGCATGGGAAGACAGTATATGAATATGTTTACAGCAGATGTGTATCCACGGATACAGGTGAGTCACTGCAAACAGCTTCATCTCCCACTGTGCTGCAGCAAGGGTGCACTCTGAACTTCCTAGTATTTTTCCATCTCCTAAAATACTTTTCTACTTAACAAAGCAGAGCCAAAATTGGATCAGGCTTCGGCTGTATTTTGCATCTATTATGCAGTTCTTGCTGCCATCACTGATTTAATGTCTCCATTATCATGGAGCACTGGTCTGCCAAGGATCCCAGCCATCCAACATCCCCCTCGGCCTCTACTAAACATTTGTGAGCAGCCTTAAGGGGCTGCTGAGCTCTGCATTTTTACAACAAAAGCACCTTGGAAGGGCTTGTGCTCCTTTCTGCTCATTTTGCAAGTCACTTCTCTCTAAAGAGAGGTAGGGCTGTTGGGGGAGCCCAGAGGAAGTGCCAAGTTTCTTCACTGGGTGATCTAGTGCTCAGGGAGATCTGACAATAACTGTCCTGCCTAAAAGATGCTGAAGAGCTTCAGTCCCAATCCCATAGAAACACATATGTAGGTGTACCAATAGAGCCTATGAGTCAGTGACTGGCTCCTCTCAGAGTCAAGAGTTACCAGCCCTCTTCAGGTACAGGCTGATCCCTCCACTTTGAAAATACATACCCACACTCCAGCTTAGTCAGCTATTAAAATAGCAAGAGTTTTTCTGAAGATGACATTAACCTCTTCACTTTAAAAGAAAAGCTATAGACCACCACTGGGTTCTACCCAGTGAAAATACTTTTCCCATTAAAAGATAGGAAGTCCCTCTCACATTCTAGAACCATGGAACTGCCAAGTGATTCCTGGAGGATGGCTGCCATAAACAGACCTTGACTCTCACCTGGGGACTGACTGGTTTGGTGTTGGTCTGGCTTCATCACTGTGACCTTCTCTGAGGATCTGAACTTCTGGTTCAATCTGGGTGTCATCTCTGAGCTGCTCATCTGCCTTGGTTACTGGGGGGCCTGTCCTGCTGCCTGCTGTGCTCAGCTCCCTGATGTGTGCTCCTCAAACCTGCTACAATGAGGGTTTGACAGCAACTTCTTCAGGCCCTGGTCATAACTCTAAAACAGGCAGAGCTAAGACTAAACCTCCTGTGCCATGTCATCAACCCCTTGGCTTTACTGGGCTTTATCTTGCTTGTCCTTCTGCCCCAGTCAAAAGCTTTAGAAGATCTGAGGCTTGCTGCCCTCATGACATCTTCACTTCTGCAGATTTTTCATCCCTTCCAGAAAGCAATTTGCTTACTGTCTGAGTTGATAAGCTCAACACAGAGATAAAGGCTCAGAAGTCACCACTTGTGTAGATGGAGGGCTGTGACCATCCCTCTGCATGCCAGCTGTGACAGAGCAATGTGACCTGGTTGCCATTCCCCTCAAGTGAGGAGCCCTTTCTCTGGGCTGTGAGGAAACCTGTGTGAGATTTCAGCTGGAGAGCTGTCTGCCTCCTTGCCCCAGGTGACTCTGTTAAAGGTTATTCTGGCCCCTTAATCAAATCCAATATAGCTCTGTTTTGCTCTGCCCTCTAGGAATCCGCTGAGCTCTGCTGTCAGAGTGGCTGTTAGTGCAGCAATCAGCTCTGCTTTGGTGAGGAGAGAAACACAAACCTTTAGTGCAAAGTAAAGCACAACTTGTGCTTGTTCTTCCCTGTACTTCATACCAGGGAATGGGAAAGAAGCAGGGCTGGTAGAAGCCCAGGTGGGCAGTGTGCTGCCCCTTAAGGGGAACAAGCTGATGCAGAGATGAAGAAAGGCTCAAACTGATACTGAAAATCTCTAAACAGAGCAGAATCTATTCCCTTCTAATTCCAGCCTACCCTGGAAGGTGTCAGTTGCTCCAGGTCACTCCTCTTGAAGTGTTTATTATAGACCTTCCCCAGCAGGATTTTGGATGAGAGCAGGAGCTGTGTGCTTTGCCCAGAGAATGGCTGCATGCCTGGGCTGTGCAGGAATACAGTGGGTACCCGCCCCTGCTTGGTACAGTCAAAGTGTTTCATGGTGTCCCAGAATTAAAAAGGCTAAGTCAGCAAATGAGCTTATACAAAGCTTGTCGGAGGCTCTGAAGTAAATTCACATACTCTGGAAAACGGGAGAGGTTAAATCTTTCCTTGTGCCTAAGGAAGGAGGGGCTGGACAGGGCAGGGAGTTTTCCTCTTCTGGAGAGATGAGATGTCAAAAGGCTGTATAGTTTAATAGGAGATTGTGTTAACTGGCATGGTGTGACACAAGCCTGCTGTGTCACCCAGCCTCTGCCCCAAAGAGCAGGCAGTTAAGGTGATGGGAACAACCCATTTTTTTCCTTCTGACCTAAGAGTGGACACAGATCCCCTTTTGTTGCCCTCCCAAGTGTATACAGGCAAAGAAAGAAGGGTTAAACTCTTTTCCTGGTACTAGTAACATATTGCATTTTCTAACACTGCCAGAACTTAACATATGACTGTGTATTTATTTTGCTTATTGTTTACTTTCTTGCTCTGCTGAGCACAGGCAATAGATCACTTTCACTTCTGTAGGTGAACTCAGTTTTGCTGCATTTAGGAGAATAAAACATCTCACCAGCATATTTCAAGTTAATGAGTTGCTGTATATTTTTTTCTTTTTTCTTTTTTCTTTTTTCTTTTTTCTTTTTTCTTTTTTCTTTTTTCTTTTTTTCTTTTTTCTTTTTTTTAATGGAATTTCAAAATAAGTTAAATTTCTCTTCAGATTAGACTTTGTGGTTAGTCTCTTTTTAATTGACAAGTCTTAGGCACCAAATTCTTTCCCTTAGCTATCACCTCATTCCTCTACCTCAGTAGTATTTGTTTGCAGGCATTTTGGAACAAAATGTGACCCTTACACTGAAATGGGAAAACTGGCTGAATTTCCTGAAGGCAAAAGCTGTTACAGTAACTCACAGGGGGAGACAGAAGGATTTTCAGTTTTGCCAGCCTAAAATACACACTTGCTTTCTGATTCTGCCTAACAGACGTAACTGTGAAATTGAACAATTTTGGGGAAGAACAGAAAAGCACAGATAATGGTAATACCAAGAAAAATTTCTGAACAGCTTTGAAGCAGCTATAAAAAAAGCATTTAATGCAATTGTAAAGCCTCTTTTATCAGTGCTCTGAACATCATATGAGAATGTACACCAGGTAGGGAGGCTAGAGGGAGATCCAATGAGAAATGACAAGCCTTTGACTTTAAAGCTGTCAATGCCTCAGAAGAGAGCCAAGCCAGCTGCACCTCTTCCAGGGAGTGTGAAATGGAGATGCAGGGGCTGTGCTGGGTTGAAGTTGGTGCTGCTTTTTTAGAGAGAGCTGGTGCTGCCCATCCCTGCTGGCTGTTTTCTGCTCTGCTGGCAGTGCTGACCTGGCTGATCGATGTTGCCACTAATTTTATTTAATTTTCTTGCCTAAGATGTATCTTCTCCTTTCATACTCCTCCTTTGTTGCTCGGTCTGAGATTGATGTATAATGTCAAAATAAATCCAGGGAGCGCCATGAGCTTCTGAGACTGGGGAGCTGGATGTGGCAGGGTCAGGAGATCTGAAAGGCTTTTAGTTACCCACTTGTAGTAAGCCACCTGCATGCAAAGACAGCCAAATTACCAGCAACAAAGTGAAAAATGACAAGAGCATTCATTAAATGCCATGCCTGGGCTAGAATCTGAGTGCACTGAAGTGTTTTTATCTCATCTAGTGGATAAGTGACAGCTCAGTAGTTCCTGCTGCATTTCCTGCTTGGTGGGGGCTGGGGGCTGCATTGATTCTGGGATAAAAAGGACTTTCAGAGCCCTGGGTGGATGTGGTCTAAAAGAAGAAAAAAGCAAGTACTTTGGTCCAAGCCTGTGAGCTCTGTCTTGCCATGCTGGGGAAGGGGTGAAGCCAGGCTCTTACCTGCCTGGGAAAAGTTGCAGCACTGGAGCAGATGATGGAAAGAAAGATTTGGCAAAAAGAGACTGGCAATTGCACAAAAGGGGGATATGTGCCAGTGCCAGCCTGGCAGGAGCTGTAAAGGTCAGTATCAATAATACAGAGTAGCCTCAGGTGGCTGTTTGGCTCATTACAGAGTTCAGCAGGTTATGGCACATTGACACCTTTCTCTAGTTGTTGAAAAACAGCAAGTTCATGTCAGAAAAAAAAAAACCATCAGTTTTTCCTTCAGGAGACTCACCCTTCAAGCAACAACAACAAAAAAATCAATTTATTACAGGGAAATAAAGACTCTGGAGTGTTTTTAATAAACACTTACTTGAGGAATAAGAATGCTTGAATTTAAAATCCTGATCACCTTCAGACCTATGTCCTGCTGTCTCAGTGGCATGTTGTGTGGGAGAGGCAGAGTGCTGGGCACACAGTACAAGCACTGCAAGCACAAAGACATTTGGGGAGGCCATAGACAGTACAGCTGTTTCCTCAGCCAGAACTTGCATTGTTGGATTTTAGCATCCCCTGCCCTCCTAGAACGTGTGATGAAAAAATTGTTTTGAAACCAAAGAGAAATGTTCCTGGCCACTGCTGAGGAAAACTTGAAAACATGAGCTGGGTGTCTGGTGAGAAGGGACCAACATGCCTTCAGGCCCTTTGGTTTGGAGTCATATCATATTTGCAGCCTTAAACCAAGAGCTGTGAGGCTTTTTTGAGGGGCCACACGCTGTAGGGCTGCAGGAGGGGAGTGGGCAGCTGTAACCCATCCAGCTGGCAAGAGGGGTTGAAGGCAGGGAACTGGCACGTGTTCCCTCACAATTGCTGTGGTGTTACAGGACCTCTCGAGCCTTATTTCTTGGGCACCTGTCTGACAAAGCCATTGCTTGTGTCATTTATTGTAAAGTTGTGCCCTGAGGCCACTAAAGATGTGTTTAATTTGAAATTCAGTGTAATTGGAGCAGTTGGTCTTGTTGCTGTAATAATGATTTTCGGCAGGACATTCAGCATGTTCCTCTGCTGTGCTATCCACCTGCTCCAAGAGCTACAAACCCAAAAGCTGCTGCAATACAGATTTTTATTTTTAATAGACACAGCAGTTTGCACAGAAGGGCATGAGAAAGGGGACATCAGCTGAATTAGTATCAGTGTGACAGTCTGGGGTATGGTGGTGACACACCATGGAATGGCTTTCCCAGCAGGTGTGGAAGCAGCTGTCCCTGCTAGGGCAGAGGCTCCAACACGGACCCAGCTTCAGAAAACAGATGCAACACCCCAAGTCTCAGGATGCAGTGAGTGATAAAGGAAGCAGCAAGAAGAGATGCACTGCTGGATCTCACACTAAGCAACAATGAGAGGCTTATTGGGGCTGTGAAGGTCAAAGGCAGCCTTGGCTGCAGTGACCATGAGATGGTGGAGTTCAGGATCCCAACCAAAACTGGGAAGAGCTGCATATCTGCATATCCTTTTCTGTCTGGTAAAGCAGAGAGTCAAGCTTCCATGCAGAGGGACCTCGACAGGCTGGAGAAGTGGGCTGACAGGAGCCTTCTGAAATTCAGCCAGGCTTTCAAAGGGCTGGACCAGAGGAGGAACAATCTCATGCATCAGTATTTGCTAGAGCCACCCAGCTGGGAACCAGCTCAGCATGAAAGGACTAGAGGTCGTGGCAACACCAAATAAAATGTGAGCCAGTGATGTGCCTTTACCACAAAGATACTGATGGTATCCACTGCCCCATTTCCTTCCAGTGGTGCCCAATGAGGCAATGGGCACAAACCTAAACACTGGAGGTTCCTTCTGAACATCAGGAAACACATTTTTACTGTGAGGATCAGCAGTGGCACAGGTTGCCCAGAGAAGGTGTGGGGTTTCCAGCCTCGGGGATACTCAAAAGCCATCTGGTCACGGTCCTGGGAAACTGGCTGTAGGTGACCCATCCGAGCAGGGGCTTGGACCAGATGGGCTCCAGAGGTGGGGAAATGAATTTGCCCAGCGGGAGAAGTTTTTCCAGGTGATGAGTGGGAGCTGAGGGTGAGGGAGAAGCGGCGGCCCCGTTAGCAGCGGCCAGCTAAAGAAAGGTCAGCATGCAGATGCGGAGGGTCTGTGTGCTGGGGGCCGTCGCTGCCGGCGGTATTGCGGCTCACAGGGACCGGCTCCCCCGGGCTCTGCCCTGCCGCCGGCGGGGCCCGGCGCATCCCCTGCCCGCGGCGGGGCTGATCACCGCTCCCGGCGCAAGCAGCCGCGCCGCCGGCGCTCGTTGTGGCACCGGGGCCGGCGTGCGGGGACCTGCGGCCGGGGGGCGCCGGCCCGGGCTGGGGGAGCGGCGGCTCCGCAGCCAGAAATTCGGAGCAAAGCACGGGCTGCGCTCCGCCCCTGCCCCGCCGCCCCGTGCGGGCAGTGCGGACCCCCCTGGCGGCTCCCCGCCCCCGGAGCGGCGGCGGCGGCGGCGGGAGGAGGCGGCGCCGGGCGGCGGGATGCGGAGCGGGGCCGGGCGGCGGGCGGGCGCGGCGGCGAGGGGCAGAGCCCGGCGGGCGGCGGGGCGGCCCCGCTCCCCGTGAAGAGGCGGTGCGGCAGGGCAGCGGCCGCCGCCATGCAGCCCTTGCACCGGGCCCCGCCGTTGCTGCTGCTGCTTCTGGCCGCCGGTGAGTGAGGCTGCCATCCCTACGGGCTGGGCGGCGGGTGGGTGTCGATCCCCTCCGCGGGCACCGCGGGTTTGCTCACCCCCCCATGCCGGGGAACAGCGCTGCACCGTGGCTCCGATGCCCCGGGGCGCCGGGACCTCTGCAGCGGGCAGGTCTCCATCACCGCACTGCTCCCCGCGGGCGCCGCTGACCCCGGGTACCGGCACTTGCGTGTCCCACCCCGGAGCTCTCCGTGTGCGCCGGGCACTGCCGCCCACCCGGGCATCAGAGCCGGTGTGTGCCCCGGGACCCCCGGGGGTTGTCGGGCCCCCCGCGTTCCCGGCACGGCGGGCTGGATGCTCGCGGGTCGCTCTCCCGGCTCTCCTGCCCCGGAGATGGGGCACCGGCCCGGCTGCGGCAGCGCTGCCCCACGCCGCCCGCTTGGCTAGCGGTGCCTTCGTCTGGCGTCGTGGTGGTTTGGGGAACTACCGCGAAACTGATACAAAGAACGGGCCACCGCAAATTGCTCCACGATTCCCCAAGAGCCTTGTCTTGAAATTTGGAGGAGAGGTAGGGTGCCAGGGAAAGGCAATTAAGTGCAGGAATAATTATACTCGCAAGAGTTATGAAGGTTCTGCTTCTATTTTTAAATAGTCTGGGGAAATTTACCAACAAAGGGATGCCCCAAAGACCCATGAGGCTGAGATTGTCCTCTTCCTCCCTAATCCATCCCTTTGTACAGAAATCTGTTTAGTGTGGAACAGGAGTTGTGAACGGGGACATTTGAAGTGTGGGGGAGTCTTTGTCTTGAGTCATTCTGACAGGGAGGGAAGGGCTGGTTTACCAACCAGTCACTGTCTTCCAGCACGACCAAGCTGTGATACAGTGACATCCAGTCCCCTGGCACATCTCTCTTATTACCCCAATCTCCTGAAAATGTTCATTGGGAAATGTGTCATCTGTAGAGCTGCTCTGTCCATGGGCTGCGAGTCTCTCTTGTCTGGGGCTCCGTAAAGAGAAGAGATAAAGCCTTTTTGGTTTACAAACAATAGTGAGCTGAAAGAGCAAAATGGATCTGAAAACTTGTTGGGGTTTTGTGCCAATACCATGTGGCACAGAAGCAAGAAGTCTTTCCAGAGCTGAGGAGGGAGCCAGTTCTGTGGCTTCCTCCAGGCAGGTTGTCCACACTAAGGGAAAACCTTGGGCACAGCTGGCAAAGGTTCTTCAGCTGCGTCTCAGCAGGAAACCCCTGTCCCCAAGTTCAGCCAAACCTCTGCCTCCTCCAGAGAAGGGTGTAAGGTGTGAGGAGGGGAGCTGCCACAATCCCACCCTGCCAATCTGCCTGCAAGGGTTGACCCCATCCCCATAGCTTGAAAACTGTGTTTGCTCTGCACAGGAAGGAGATGGACCTCATGGGGATTTTCAAATGTGATAGCCAAAAGAGCCACCAGTGGTACTGCTGTGCTGAGAGGAGGATATTCTTCCTATTCCTATTCTGCTGAGGCTACTAGAAACTTTCTAGTACTGTTGCCCAGCTGGTGGTGATATGGAGGATTTGGGTCCTTGGCTTTCCCTGTGATCCTCTCTGCTGACCTAGCAGGGAGAGGCATAGGGGTGGGAGGTGAGGGGCAGCTCCCAGGGACAGCTCAGTTCCTAATCTAGTGAAATTTGTAATCCTGGTGGGCTGTGGCAGCACTGTGGAGCTGGACTCAGTTGGCCAGGTGTCCCCAGGCAACTGGGCTCCTACCTGGATAGGAGGTCAGAAGTGGAGATGCAGACAGCTGGGAATTTGCACATCAAGCTCTGTTCTGGGGTTCTGGGTAGTAGCTTTGCTCGATGGTTCAGGATCAGTTCCAGTCTGAAATAATTCAGTGCACTCTGGCCTCACTTCTCCAGGACAGGAACAGTTAATACCTGAGGGAGAGCTGGACTGACTGTGTGTGGTTCCCTGTGTTTCCCTGGGCTGGGATCCTCCACAGACCTGCAGGATGTGCTGAAATGGGACATGTGCCTCATCAGGGTCCCAGCTGACTGCTGGGCAGCACAAGTCTGTTGGCAGAGTGTGGAAACATCTCTCCAGGCTCTAGGGTATCTGAGGGGTAACTGGCCCCTTTGATTTTGCAAGTAGAAAAATGATGCAGAGGGAGAAGGAGGGAATTGGTCTCCTTCCTCTTTTTGTCTCCCCAGGTGGTTGTCTGCATGTGGGCTGTTTAAGGGCTTTTTTTTTCTCCTTTCTGCCTGCTTAGAATATGTCTTGTTAGCATTGTGTGAACAAGCCAGAGATGAGGGAGTATAGATCAGGATGAATGAAAATTCCCTTTAGTCAGTTTTTCCTTGGCCGCCTCACTGCCATAAGGAAATGTTCATTTAATTACAGGCATCAGGGGTAGAAATAACCACATTAAGCCCTCAAGGGGAAGCTGCTGGCGACGAGCCGCAGATCAGAGTGCACAGAAGTTTTCCCACTCACTCTGCATGTGAAGAAGCTGTGGCATTTTGGGGGTACCTGGGCGAGCAGCAGCACTGACACCCTGCTGAGGGGCTGGAGGGAGGTGCATCAGGGCTCACAGCTGAACAGGGTGAACTGGCTCCTCATTCTTACTGGCTGTTGTTGAAACCAGGGCACTACTGAAACACGTAATCCCCAAAGAATGGGGAGAGCCTATTTGTCAGCCACACGAGCACAGCCTGCACCGAGGCCAAGAAAGCACGTGTGTGGGTTTGTTCAGAGGGCCAGGGATGCTGGCAAGGAAGGTACACCCTGCTGGGGCTCACATTGGTCCCTGGCTGTCCCTGTGCCTGGTGAAGCCCTGTTGTGCTTACCAGGCTTTGGATGTACATTCTTGGTTGGGGTCAATGTGTTAGTAATTGGAAATCAGCTTTGCAGCTGGTTATGCACCAACTGCAACCATGGCTCTTCTTGTCCTGCCTGCTGTTGTGGAGGTAGTCAGAATTCATACATGTGCCCTGGGACCCCCAAACCTTTGCATGAGCTTTTTTTTTGCCTAGGATACATGAGGTTGTTTGGATAGTGGAGCCTCTTGGGAATGCAGTGTGTGGCAGGATGATTGTCATTACTTGCTGCAGGGTCTGGAGTGGAGTGCAACCATTTTGTGCTCAGTGTTATGCTGGGGGATTTAAAGACCTTTTGGGGTGTAAAAGGTTTTATTTACATTTTGACAGGTGGCCTCTCTCAAGGGAAGTACCCTGAGGCACCTGAGGTATTGCTTGCTTTGCCCGGGCAGGGAGGCTTTGCAGAAGAAGCAGTCATGAACCTTTATTTGGTATGCTGGAAATCAGAGTGAGCACTGTGGGGTAGAGGCTGGGACAGAGTGAGAAGAGGAAACACAGACCTGGAGAGACAGATGAAATGCTTTGGGCTGGTGAGAGGGCAAAGGAGTCTGTGGGCTGTGGTTTTTCTCTTAGATGAGTGGCTTTCATCCTGTGATCTGTTAACCCCTGGGGACTGTGGGCTGTTTGAAGAGGCCTATGGAAGATAACTGAGGAAAGAAAATTCACTTCTGCTGTATAGAAGTGTCTACCCGATGCTGCTTTCCCAGGGGCTGCATCTCCCCTGGCCCCGAGCTGGGAGCTGCCATTGTCAATAGCAGGAACGGGGAGGAGAGCAGACATTGCAGCAGCAGAGGAGGGAGGTGTGAAGGCTACGAGACAATCTGGGCAGGGAGTGAAGGCAAACAGTCTGGGAGACTGAAACCAAGTGAGATTGTGACTCCTGGCATGAATGGTTGAGCAGAGGGGGGAGGACAGGCAGGCATGTTGAAGTGTCTGTGACCTGCTTGTGTGGAGGTGTTTAGAGCAGTCCAGATGTTACAGAACCTAAGGACAGGACACCTGACACATCTTGGCAGTGGGATGAGGGTGCCCAGCACCCCTGGACACCAATGCTGGCAAAGGGCACATCTGCAATTATCTGCAATAGCAGGTGCATCCCCTGGCAGAGCCTTGCTGTTTCCCATGGATATACCTGGGCCTGCGTGCTGGGGATGTTCTCTGCTGACATGCCAAGGGAGCAGATGTTGGCAGCTCTTTGTGAGGCAGTGCCCACCCAGTACGTGCAGACACGCACTCCCTGCAGCTGGGTGTTGGAGCTCTCATTATGCTTGCTGTAAGGAGCTGTAAAAGCTTAAAGATGCTGGCACAACATCCCTCTAAAGAGTTCTCCCATTGCAAGGGCTTCTTCCGTTGTGCCTTGTCATGGTATGGGTTGGTAGGTATGTGCTCACTGCAGACCCAGTGCTTTTCCTATTGCTTTCTAAAACATGCTGGACACACAGGAAGGAGGATGGTTTTAGAGGACACTCAGTAAGGCTGCTGGCAGTACCAGAGGAGGATGGCAGTCTGATCTTGTTTTCTGAAGCCCTAATTGGAAATGATCTCTGAGATTAGGGTCATGGCTGGCCCTAAGTGTAAGTAGTCTAATGCAGTGTGAGAGAGCAGCAATAAGGCTGTGTGGGAGCTGGAGTGGGAGAGTTCCCTTAGGTGGTGTGTCCCAGAACAGGTACAGCTGTAACTCTGAATGAGTACCAGAAGAATTTGGTTTGATACACAGTCATCCCATGTGCTTCCCTGTGCAAGCTGTTGAGGGTTTGAAGTCCAGAGGCTCCAGGTGACTGTGCGAATCACCTTGGACATCTCTCAGCCAAACAACATTTCACTCTCTTCCTCCCCTGGCCATGGTTGGGATCCTTTTCTGTTATTTAAATTTCCCTGCATTTTGTTATGTTCTGGAAGTGGTTTGTGCCATTGACCGTCCTGCCCTGGGGCCTCTCTCCTCTCTGCCCTTGGGCCTTGCTCCCCAGCCTGGAAAGGCACAGTGGTCTGGGGGAGGGAATATCCCTGGCAGATGCTTCCCTCATCTGGTCATTGTGTTTCTGTCCTAACTGATTATCAGTAAATGACCCATTCCTGACCCAGCTCTCCTAGGAAATAATTGTTGGGTAGCTCCTGGCTGTGGGGTGGGCTTGAAAGGAAGGTCAACGGTAGCAGGGCCAGATGGACATTCCTGTGGCTGTTTTGTTGGCAGTACCACCATGCTCTGACCTCCCTCCTGGGACCCATTGTGCAAGTGTGCTTGGGTGGGGTGTGCAGCTCTGCAGGGTGCTGGTGGCAGGCAGGTAAGACAGAGTGTGCCCCAGGCAAATGTTCTTCTCCTCAGCAGGCTGATCCTGCCTCCATGGCACTGTGGTGTAGCCACAACACTCAGGAAAGAGAGGTAAAACCAACCTTCTGTTGGGTAAAGTGAAGAGCACTCCAGCCCCTCTACAGATCAAGCTGATGTGATGACATCTTAAGGGATGATTGTGTGTTTCCTCGGAGAGAAATTGAGGTTTGCTTGTTACTAATTAAAAAGCAAAAAAATTTTAAAGGCTGTTTGATACAGTCACAGCCAGATTCCATTTCATCTCCCCAAATCCCTCTTCTCATTTCAGCTGGACACAAAAATGACTTATTTCCTCTTTTATTTCTAGTCCTGTTCAATAGGCCAGTTGGGAGCTTTTAAATAGCTGCCCTGTCCCATGGAGAGGTGACTTGCTTTGTGGCAAAGGGATGAAGTGATTCTTGGTCAGGAGATGTAGAAAACACTTTGGGGTTCTTTTAGAATTATTTAGAATTGTGAAACTGCTCTTATTCACAGCACTTTGTGAGAAAGATGGCAGATAGTCTTTTTACAGATTTTTTTTTTTCTGTTGTTGAGCGAAATTCCCTCATCTCCTTGTCTGGGGCTGTTGTGTTGAATCCTCTGCTGAGCTGAACAGAGGAAGCTTCTCCACTTTGACTTAGAACTGTTTTCTGAGGGGTCACTGGGGTCAGCACTAGCGAACTCATTTCATCTGTATCCTCCTGGCTGGCTTTTTATCGGTGGCCTCAGGAAGGTAACACTGCAGCATTATTCCCTGCTGTTGGAATTGCCCCATCCTGCTCCCTGTAGAGGTGAAACACCTTTTGCATTGTCCCCAGGTCTCCTCTGTGGACGCTGGCAGCAGGGCAGCGCGCAGCCAGCGCCGCAGCTCCCATCCTGCTTTCGGTTCCCTCCGCCTTTGTTCCCTCTCCCCTCTCCATCTACCTCTCCCACTTTCTCTCCTTTCTTGCCCCTCCTCTGTCTGCTCTGGGAGGGTTTTTCCTCCCGTGCTGGAAGCCCTGCTGTTTCCCCGAAGGCTGGCTGCCCTTTTTAGCATGCAGAGCCTCGTCTCCTCCAGGTTACGCAGAGGTGCCGCAAAAATAGAAATGAGAGACAAACGCCCCATTGAAGCAGCTGGTGAGCCCTGGCTCCATTCCCTGCTCCCTCCCATCTACAGTTGCAGGTCTTTATTCATTTGTTTCTTTATTCCTATCACTTGATCTGCGTTTTAGAATACAAAATCGGGAGACTGATGGCTGGTAGAAGTTGTCTAATCTCTGTTACCCGTCCTAGGAGGAAAATGGCTTGCAACTGAGGTCTTGGGCATTAGATTTCTTCTCTCAGCTGTGCTCCCCTGCCTCCCAGCTCAGATCATGCTTTGATTCTTTCTTTGCCTTGGAGTTGACAGCTGCGTGGAGCTCCTTTATGAGAGGCTTGAAAGAGAGGGGGAAGATGGCAAATCTTCAGGCTGCTTTTTGGCACCCCAAGCCTTTGGGGTTTTGCTGCTGGTGCAGAAGGCATGAATGAAGTGGTGTGAGGATGGTGTCTGGAGAGGTACTGATTTGTACCCTGGTGTGGTGGTTCTTTAAGCTCTGGGGCTTTCAGGCTGGTGCTGGCACAGAGGGTTCCCCAGACCAATCTGCATCCTGTGCCTGTAGGTCAGACCCCAAGGGGTTACATCCACCCCAGGAGACACCTGTCCTGCTCAGGCTGTGCATGACTCATTCTTAGGGATGAGGTGGTGTCATTTTATCTTGGGCTGAGGAAAGCACAGCATCCCAGTAAACCAGATAATGCAGCTTAGGGGGTTTTAACCGGGTAAACACTTCAGAGTTAAAGGAGGGTAAACAAACTCTCAGCATTTGAGCTTCCCACATGGATGGAAATAGCTCTCTGGATTACCAGGTTCACCTGCCGTGGGATGTGTGTTGTAGAAGGCTTGGGATGGGATCTCTGTAGGCAGCCCAGTGTAGCTGATGTAAAAGAGGTTTGAGGCACTGTAGATGCTGGCACAGAGGTACATTGTGAGGCTTTGCCTTGCTGCTGGGGAGACCCAGGATGTGCTTTGCAGTGTTGGAAAGCTGCTGCATCAGCCATGTCTCTGCTAATGGAAATCAGGGGAAACTGAGGCATTGGGGTGGATAAAGAGCTTGCTCAGGATCCAGACAGTCAGTTGCAGTCACATATAAACCAAATATTCAATGTGGCCTTGGACCTGCTATGGTCTCTTCCTATCCTTCTGCTCTCCTTTGTTGGATAACTTTGAGAATAATGTTTCTTTTCTCCTTTGTTCTGCTCTCTGTCATGTTTGCTTAAGCTGTAAGCTCCTCAAGACAAGTGTTTTCTCTGGTGGGCTGCTCCTGCATTGATGCAGATGTCATCTGTCAGCTGGGGAAGCTCACATTGGAGCCTGCTGGGCACCCCTGAACCAGCACAGGGCTGTCCTGGCCAGATCTTCCTGGGTCCATGCTCATGCACAAGGGATGTGTGAGCTCTTGATTCCAGCTGTGGACTTCACTGTTCATGCATGGCTCAAGAGCTGGCACATCCCTAGGGATGCCCTGAGGTGTGTTGGGTTGCTCTGTGATGCTGCAGTAGCTTCTTTCCCCTTTGACACACTGCCTCTTTTGCCATTCCCTTTTTGCTGCTGCTCAGGCCTCAGCTGAGCTTGCCTTGGATCAATAGGGCAAAATAAACAAGATTGAGAAGTGCTGAAGCCTGGCCCAAGTGTGTATGGGAAAGGGGAACTAATATTGGATTTTGCTGAGTTCAGAGAATAGTGGAAGAAGGTGGAGAGGGTCAGAGCAGGCAGAAGACCTAAGAAATGCATTCCTGGCTTCTAGTATTCCCAGGACAGGTTTAGTAATCAGTTTGTCAGGTGAGCAGCGACTGCCAAACTTCTGTGCCAGCTTGCCTGTGTTTTCAATGAACACATCAGTTTTGTGCTTCTGGGATGTGGAGTTGCAGGGCACAGTGCTGGGTAACAACATCAGGAGGTTGCCCTTGCCTGAAGGCAGTTCAGCTCTGCTGAAATCTTTTCAGGCCACGGGTATCCAGAAATGTGTGCAGCACTCAGGTGATGTCTCAGCAGTGCTTTGTAAAATTTCTGTTTCTAATACTTCACAACTCTGCCAGGATTTTCATATCTGTATTCTGGTGATATCTCAGAGCTGCTCCTAATACGGGAGTTTCTCCTCTTAAGACGTTTCTAATGGATGTTTTCCCATCTTGTATCAGAAATGTTTTATGCTAGTTCTCAAGAGGGTGGCTTATCGTTTGATGCTATTTCTTTTCATAATATTTCTGTTATTCCCATTCTCCAGATCACCTAGCTGTACCTGTGTTTTTTCTGTGCAGAGAGGATGTCTCCTCTCTTTGTGTCCCTGGCTAATTTCATTATCATGTTCCTACTTTTTGTTCCAAGGTCACTTAGGAAAATGTGATAGAACAGCAGATCCAAGGACAAACCTTGAGGTATTCCACTATAGCCTCCCTCCAGCACAAGCTTGTCTTTCTTCTGTATAGCCAATGCATTACAGTTTTCCTGCTAATAGGTGTCTTTTCTTGTGTCTCTTGTAATTCTGCATGAGGCACTGTATCAGATATTTGACTGAAGTCCAGATGGATTAGAGCTGCTGCATTTCTGTTGTCTAAAAAATCAGTTATCAAAGAAAAATACCAAATTAGTCTTCATTTCAGCTTATTCAATTAGTTCAGTTCAGTGACTAGTTCATTAACAATTGACAAACTGAGTCTGAGCTGAGAAAGCAAAAAAAATTGTCCTTTTTTTTCTTCTAATCTATGAATAAAACTCAGCTGTGAGAGGATGAGATCTTCTAGTTTTGATGTGCTGAATAATAGAGGGCTGCAAAGCAAATGGTACAGTTCACCCAAATTAGTTACTTTGCTTGCTTAACAAAACTGTTTTAAATGTAAAACAGCTTTTGGTAATTTTATTTTTTCCTTATGCTTCCATATTTATAATGGTATTTAGCAGCTGAATAAAGCCCAAGTCCCAGGTGCCGTTTTCTTGCATTTTGATTGAAGTTCAATATGCATGTGAATGTACCTTGACACAAATCACAATTAAAGTCTCATCTAGGAATCAAGAAGCGTCAGTCAATCCTTCTAATAGTTAAAATGGAAATTATAAGAGTATAATGTTGAAAGAAAAGTGCAAAATGCAGCTTGCTTCCCTGCTTAGTGTTAGGTAGATGTTTGCTGTTGTCACAATATGATTGTTATCTGTAATGGTCAGCCCTTCCTTATGAAAACCAACAATGTGAGTGCTTTAGAGTTCAAACAAAAAAATGATTTTTCCCCCTAGAGATTTAAAACATGATTAATGCTGGTTGTAGATAATATTGGTTTGAATCAGTCTCCCTGCATATAATATAGCTGTTGATCAGAACAGTCTGATAGAAACTGTCATTGTTCTCTCAAGGCCAGAGTTTCATGGCTGGAGTACAAGACATTCCACCTCCTCTCCAGGATGGGTGATTAACAGAGGCAAAAACACCTCAGAGAGGGTGAATCATCACCCCAGAAAGAGGTGCCCTAGGCTGGATGATTGCTTGGCACTGACTCCTCCTGGATGTAAATGCTTGTGGATGTTTCCCAAAATACTCTAATTTTCCTCATCAGCTGAGAGCACAGCCCGTGCTCAGGGCAGGTTGGTTTGGCAGGAATAGGCTCCAAGGGGAAGACAAGCCCAGGGGGTGTCATTCCTCTCTCTGATGTGTGTGTCCTGTCATTATCCAGGGACCTTGTGCCTCTGCCTTGCCTCCTCGGAGGACCCAGCTGCCGATGGCCTCACATCAACTTCCCTGCTGGAATTTGCTATGATGTCCCAGCTGGAGGCCATGAACTCCCAGGAGCAGCCCAGCCCAGAGGCTGCAGAGCCAGACCTTGCCCCTGGCTCTCTGCATGCTGCTCCAGGGTCAGGCTTTGCCAGCGAGGAGAATGAGGAGTCCAAGATCTTGCAGCCCCCTCAGTACTTCTGGGAAGATGGGGGAGAGCTCAATGACTCCAGCCTGGACTTGGGACCAGCAACAGGTGAGTTATTTTTACCCCATTCTTCCTCCCACTCTGCAGGGACTCTGGGGAAATGGAAGGATGCAGGGATCTATCTTCCTGCTTTGACACAACTCTTGCTAAGAGGGCCTGAGATTAAATGTCAGCTCTGTTTTCTCACCTCAGTGCCTGATGTGTCCCCAGTGAACCCTGAGCAAGCATAGGCTTTAGAAACCAAGTTAGAGCTGAGCTTTTATTCCTGAGCTGCTATGAGCTGGGAAAAGCATTGCCTCCATCCAGTTTGCCATTGCTTCATGCCCTCCTTTCACTTTCTCCCCTTTATGCTCCCTTCTCTTTTGCTTTTTTCTGTTGTTATCTATTAAGCACAACTTTAAGGTCTCAAGAGCCCAACTGAGATCAAGGCCATCTTAGCATTTGAGTCAGAGCTGAGTTCCCTGGATCAAAATCTGGATTCCTCTCTGTGTGACTTCAATGGTCCAAGAGAAAGCAGCTGGTTTTGTCTCTTGGGTAGCTGTCCTGTTGCCTACCCTGTCCTGCTTCCTGAGAGGTCATGATCAACATGGGTTTCATTGGCATTTGAGTTCACTTTCCTCTGTGGAATGTTTTTCTGAGACCACCAAGTCCCCTCAGTAGTCTCTTCCCAAGCCCCTCATTGGCTTTGAGATGCTCTCAGGGAGAGGGATGGAAGGAGGAGGTGCATTGCAGGGTTTCCAGTAGCTTAGGAGATTATTTCACATGCTCCTGCTCTTAAGTGTCATGTGGGACATGTATTAAGTGTTACCAAGGGCCAGGCTTCAGCCTTGTCCCTCTTCCCTTATGCAGTATCACTCTCAGCAGATCTGACTGAGTCTGCAGGTGGAAAGCACAAGTCTTGTTTTATCTCCACTCCTATTTCTGTGACCTCAAAAAACACCTGTGCTCACACAGGGCTGAGAGCTGCTGCAGAGCTGTGCCTTGGGCTGTCCACTGGGTACAGTGCACGCTATGTGGGGCAGGGGCCATCCCAGCTTAGGTCTCCAAGCCTTTGGTCACTGTCAGTGCTGCTAAAGCTGTGTGGCTGTGCTCTGGCTGCCCTGGGGCACTGGCTGAGGGGCAGCTGTGCCTGCAGGGGTGGATGGCATGGCATGGCATGGCATGGCATGGCATGGCATGGCATGGCATGGCATGGCATGGCATGGCATGGCATGGCATGGCATGGCATGGCATGGCATGGCATGGCATGGCATGGCATGGCATGGCATGGGGCTGTCCCTGCCCTGGGGCACTGGCTGAGGGGCAGCTGTGCCTTGCAGTGGTGCTGGGGGCAGATGGGATGGGATGGGATGGGATGGGATGGGATGGGATGGGATGGGATGGGATGGGATGGGATGGGATGGGATGGGATGGGATGGGATGGGATGGGATGGGATGGGATGGGATGGGATAGAATGGCATGGGCTGGGATGGCACGGGCTGGGATGGCATGGGCTGGGATGGCATGGCGTGGGATGGCACGGGCTGGGATGGCATGGGATGGCATGGCATGGGATGGCATGGGATGGCATGGGCTGGGATGGCATGGGCTGGGATGGCACGGGCTGGGATGCCACGGGCTGGGATGCCACGGGCTGGGATGGCATGGCGTGGGGCTGTCCCTGCCCTGGGGCACTGGCTGAGGGGCAGCTGTGCCTTGCAGTGGTGCTGGGGGCGGATGGGATGGGATGGGATGGGATGGGATGGGATGGGATGGGATGGGATGGGATGGGATGGGATGGGATGGGATGGGATGGGATGGGCTGGGATAGAATGGCATGGGCTGGGATGGCATGGCGTGGGGCTGTCCCTGCCCCGCACGCTCTGGCCCCGGCGCTCTCAGGCGCTGGCAGTCTCAGCTCAGCGCTGCTTTTCTCGCTGTGCCAGCAGGCACCTGCGTGTCCTCACAGATCTGGACGTGACTTGGAGAGCAGCATGTGCTTGTGCATTGAGAGCAGGATGCCTGGGTACTGAACCAGCCTCGCCTCCTGCACGTGCCTTGCCCATTTGCATGCAGAACACGCTGCTCCCTCCTTCCGTTCTCGCCTGCAGCCCTTTCCTCCCGGAGCAGATGTGCTCTTTCAGCTGTCCTTTATGCACACCCACCCTATCCGCTGCCCAGCTAACCACTGCTCTGCTTCCAAGTGCTGTTTCTTCCCCTGACAGTTGCTGTGTCCAGAGCTCATGTCTCAATGGCATTTCAGAACCTTGGTTAATAGAACAGTTTGAATTATTCAGCAGCTGGGAGCACATTTCTACTTAAAATTTAATTAGAAACCTGCCGTGTGTCATTTTACAATAAAGGATATTGTAATAGCATCCCTAAATTGGGCAGTCTTCTCCTGTCTGTATGAGAGATGCACCCAACCAGTGGAACTTACATGCTGCATGTGTGACAGATGCCATGTGATATGCTGTGGAACTGTGTGGTGACATCTGTTAGGCTATTTTCGATGTATAAACCCATTAAACAGTTTTAAACAGCTGCTGTTTAAGGAAGAAAAGTTTATGGTGTAAGTTTTCCTTATGTGAGATTTCATTCAGTGAATTGTAGCCCAGCATAGTTGGTAACTCTGTCCCAGGCACACACTGGAAACACCTCATCAATTGCACAGAACAGGATTGTTATACTCCTAGAGAGAGAAAATTACTTGCTATGAAAGGAGACCTGTGCTGGCTTCTTTTTGTCTTTGTATAAAGATATTTGGCCTGAACTGGTGGGGGTCTTGCAGATAGGCCAGATCTCCTGCTATTCAAAAGCTGTATTGGTTATCTTCATCTCTCCTTTTTTTATATCCATCTGAACTCTGGGTAGACTGCCCTGCCTTTGTGTGACTTCAAGGCTGCAAGAGCTAAAAAGCGATAACAATCTGAAGCTGCTGCTTTTTTGTTGTTGTTGTTTTGTTTTGGTTTTTTTTTGTTAAGTGCTCAAAAAACATCCTTTAAAAATATTTCTAGAAAACATTTCTAGGGCCACCTGTTACAAAGTGAGAACAAACTCCCAGTGGCAGAGCACAGCTCAGCCTGGGGCTCTGGTTCTCCTGAATAATGTCCTTTTGCTGATTTATGCTATGGAACAGTGATTCTGTATTGACATCAGTGAGCAGCAGCCTTTGGAGGGGCCCTGGCATTTGTCTCATTCTGTCTGAGGGTGCACAGAAGTGTGCACTTGCATGTGTGTCACCCCATGCACAGCTGCTACCCAGTGGAGCCACATGTGGAGGAGATGGATTATGTCTGGTGGGAATTTGGATGCTATATCCTTATGGAAAGAAGCAGTGTGTGATTTGTACTGCAGCCAAAAGGAAAGTCTGTGGAGCAGTGGACCTGTTACTTCTGCATCCCTTCAGGCTTCCAGGGAACCCAGAAGCTTCTGGTTGTAGTTTGGGTTTGGCTGCTTTGCTTCACCTTTGGCAGCAAATTGGCCTGAGCCACAGATCCACTCTGAAGAGAGAATTGGACCTGCAGAGTCTTGCACCTAGCCCTTCCTATCCTCCTTTCCTTTCTTCCCATTTCTCCATCTTGCTTTGCCTGGAGGCTTCCAGTCCCCTGTGTTTCCTGCTGTTACAAAGATGACCTTGACAACAGATAAAACATCTCATCCAGCTTTAGAGCTAGAAGATGGGAGTCAATAGGGTTGTAAGTCTCTTTGAATCCCTTGTTTTTGGTGAAGGAGTTGTGTGTTTTTGGTGAAGGTGGTGTGTCCACCCTGGAGTGTTCCCTGTTGGCAGGTCTCAGTGTTCTCCTTTGGCTGGGTCAGGATGCACTGCCCTACATGTTCCTCTCCTCCAGAGAAGGCTCGAGTCTGAGGCAGCCTAATTGTTAATTGCTGGGAAGTGTGTGCTCCTGAAAATGGACACAAGATTTGTGAATGTCTAGTGCATGAGGGCATTTAGTCCCTCTCCTCCCCTGCCCAACATCTGAGTACTCAAGCATTGGAGTGCATCATGCCATATCCCATACAGCCAGGGACTGCTCTTTTAGCTTCAAGGTGGTTCAAGACCAAGGGATGACTGTACTGGGAGCTATCAAATCTTGTAGATTGGTGATTTCCTAGGACAGCATGTGGTGCTTTGTGGGATGGGGGAGGAAATTGTAATCTTTTAATTATTCATAGTAATTAAGAGAAGGGATTCCCAGGAGAGTTAGGATGAGGGATAGTGGGACAAACAAGTTAGAAAGACTATATTCAAAAAGAGTAAGTTTTCTGACCAGCTAATGGAATAAAATACCTTCCATCTTCTCCAGTAGTGAGATTCAGTTCCTTCCATGCTGAATTACTTGCCTCTGGCCAGAGAGATCCTGGTATCTCTCAGCCTTACTGAAATCTACTGTCTCTTCATCCAGACTGACAGCAGATCTGCAGTTCTTAATACCATCTTCAAGCCAAGCATTAATGAAATGAAGCACCTGGTAAGAGCTGTCTCCATAAGCAGCTTAGTGCTGAGCACCGCCTGCCCCAGCTCAGCTCCTGGGGTGCCTCTTGTTTGTGCCCTGGTTTAGTGTGCAGGGCCATGGGTGATCTATCTTGGGACAAGGCATTGCCAAAGGCTGACCTGTGACAGAGGGATTCTCTGGGCAAGGTGTCACTCTGGTGCAGTTAGCCCTGGCTGACTGTGTTTGGGTGAGGATGGCTTGCTCTGCCTTCCCTGCAGTCTGTGCTGAGCTGGAATAAGGTGTGAGGCTATTTGGGAGCAGCTGGAGTCCCTGGTGCCAGGTCTGTACCCCAAGCAAATTCAACCATAATGAGGCCTAATCACTTTGCTACTTTGGGTCTCTTTTGACTGTGATCTCTTTTGTGTGTGTGGACTTGTCTTGGAGTCACAGATAATAACCTCTCCTAGCTCTTCTGGAAGATTAGTATATTAGCCCCAACTGGCTCAGTTCCAGCACCAGTAATTGTATTTTGCCTCTCTGAAATCCTCCTGTGGTTTCAATCAGCTGGAGTATGACTTTTTTGCCATAAGCCTTACTGTTCTGTCCTGCAAAAAAGAGAGCAAATACAGTTTCAGAGCTGGCTGCATTTTCAGTAGAGTGCACCCTGTGATTCCCAAAATTGGCAGATGTTTTAGTGTGAATGATGCTATGTGTTGTGATTAGAGCCCAGAAATGGTCTTGTCTTTATTACAGTACATTCTAGTCATCAGTAATTCAATCACTGGTTAACACGATCTTCCAGTTTAATCCAATAAACACCTTATGGTCAGGTTATGTGTACTAAAAACAATGAGGATCACCCTCTTTCTGAATTGTCACAGTTACTTTAAACAGTTAATAGCAAATACAGGTTAGGAAACCTTGTAGGGCAGTAACTGAGACCAGCTCTCCTGAACGATGGAGAAGCAGAAATGTAATGAATTAAATGTCTGGCTGGGGAATTGTGCTCTGGCACAGTGCCATGTCTTGGCCCATCTGGTGTCAGGGAAGTTTTGGTATTGATTTTGAAGGAAGCAGGACATTGCCTGAATGGTGGCTTTACAGAGGCTGGAAGCTCATGTTCACCTCTCCTAGGGAAAATCATCTCCCCAGGCAAAGAAAATGGATCTCTGTGACCCAGACCTGGGTCTGCTGGGAGATGCAAAGGGCAAGACTTGGAAAGGCTGTGAAAGATGGTTTCTTTAAAAAATACTGCCTGAGGGTTTTTGTAAGAGAGCTTGGAAGGGAAAAGCTGGGGGATTGTGGGAAGCAGCTGGATGCTGCAATATGCATAATATCACTGGTGGAAAGCATTAAGGGGTGAAGCTAAGGATGTGGTGGCAAAGAGGTGAGATGGAGGTGTGTAATTTCATATCTGTGAGCCAGACTCCCAAAGGGATGGTATGGCTGAGAAGCTCTGGGAGGGTACATGAAGTGGAGCTGTGTCTGCCTCTGGTCCACCCTGCTAGATTTTGCCAGAAGTGCTGGGGGAGTTTCATCCTTCCAGTGCTTGATTCTCCTGAGCTGTCCCACCTTGTGATCAGCCTGGCTCCCCTGTGGCTTGGCTGCTCTGGTTTGTGGCAGGAAAGGGTCATGTGCCATATCTGTGTGTGGCCATGAGATCCTCTTGTGCTCCAGCCTACTGCTGATCTTGGTGGGAGACAGCAAGAAAGGAAGCACCTGATGGTGTGTGCAGTTACTACCTCTTCTCTCCTTGGCCATCCTTGGCCTTGGCAGAGCTCTGCTTCCTCCCTGAAATTAGATGAGCTGATAAACAAGCCAGGCAACTCTAGCATTGCAGCCAGCTCCATAATACCTGTCTCCTTTAGCAGAAGACTCTGTCCCATTTCTCCTGTTAGTGAGACAGGAGGAGCTGATTCCAGATGGGAGCTGAAGAATCTGGAAGGAAGGACTGACTCATCATAGTTGGCATCTGGATGTGGCACTTGGGGATATGGTTTGGGGGTGATTATAGTGCTGCTGGGTTGATGGTTGGACTAGATCTTGAAGGTCTCTTCCAACCTTGATCATTCTGTGAGCCTTCCTGAACCTGGGAAGGGATTGAACCCCTTTGGTAACTGGGTTATATGGAGAGATATAAGGAGCACCATCCAGCACCCCCGTGCCTCAAGTTTCACTGTTCCCTACTTGAATCAGGATTTGAGAGAAGCTGAGTTTCTAATCAGTGGGGTCTTTTGAACCAGACAGAAGGATGTTCCCAGTTTAACATGCAGCCTAGTGGGGAAACTGATGACAAGTGGGAATGTTAACCCAGTTAGTAGCAAGTGTGAGGATTCCTGTGTCTGCTTCTACCCTGTTGATTTGTTGGCCTAGAGAAGCAGCTCAGGTTTCAATCTTTGGCTGCCTTGTAAGATAGAAGTCTGCTGGGAGAGAGTGGGATGGGTCCCAAACTTTCTTTGCCCGGGAGAGATGGCAGAGGCAGCAGTTCCTCCAAGATCTTTAGATCTTGGTGGTGGAAAGGCAGCACAGCTTCACCACACACATGGGAGCAAACTAATCTGTGACAGAGCACTTTAAGGAAAGGTTGAGTGTGTGACTTCAAAGGAGAGCTGACAGGCTGGGAGCATTTCTGTCCCATGGGACAAACCTCACGCTGCTTTTTCGTGGTTTGTTTTCTCGCTGTGCCCATCAGCCTGCCAGTTCATGCTCTGCTCCAGGTGGAAAGAAGAGCACAGAGGAGAAGAAGGTGGAGAGGAGTTGAGAATATCTTAGAATGTCTTTAGGCAAAGGAGATGGCAGGTTGGATCACTGGTCATCTCATCTGACAGGGCCTCGTTTTAGAGGGTGAAACCCTCACTTTTCACCCACAGCATGCCAGGGCAGAGCAGGTTCTTGGTGCAAACCCTGAGTTATCCCTGCAGGAGGAGGAGTAGCAGAGCCCTGGGAGATGCACTAAGCTTTACTGTCTGTCTGAAGACAGTCCCACCCATGGGCACTCAACCCCGTGGCCTGTGGCTGTTCCTGCCATCCATCCAGCAAGGCAGTGGAAGACCAGTGGGAAGACCAGTGCTGGGCAGTGGAGGAGAGATGGGTTCTTTTTGGTCTGTGCTGCTGCTGATTGCTCTTACCAGCCTCCTTGGCCTATGAGGAAGCATCACCAGCTGCTGGTTGTTGGGAAGCAAAAATTTTTTAATCCTCAGGGTCTTTGGGTGGGATGTCAGTTGGAGGGTGCTCTCTAGTGAGACACAGCAGCAAAGCAGCATGACTTCTGCCTGCCCTGGGCAGTGAATCCCAGTGGCCTCTTTGCAGACAGAACTGGGAGCCAGTCTCCACACCAGGGCTCTGAAGGTCAGCAGCTGGGTAACACTCACCTGTGGGCAACGTGGAAAGAGCTGCTGATGCCATACAGGGGATGAGCTGTGGGATAGGAAAGCCACTCACCAGCTGAACAGGAGAATCTTTACACCTTCTGCTTGGGGTGGATGGAACAGTGTGTTTTCCACTCAGAGGGTTGGGTAGCCTTGATTGCCAGGGCAGTGAGTGTTTGCTGAAATGGCTGTCCCTGCCTGGGAGCCTGCACCCACTGTGGCAGTGAGCTATGGATTGGAGTCAGGGATGTGTGGAGCTTTTTTGTGCAGATCTCTGTAAGGCATCCAGACAGCTGCTGCCCACTGTGCTCAGTGGAGCATCTGCTTTGGCAGGCAGGAGAGGAGACGGGAGCCTTGGGAATTTCAGACAGTCATTTACTTAATAACCATAGACAGAGCAGGGGGCTGATTTCTGGCTGTGAAGGGATCGTCTTCCTTCCCTTCTCACTGAGAATGTGCTGTGCTTGGCTTGGGGAGAAAGGGAGTTAATTGGGATGCAGACTCCTGAAACAGAACTCCGTGGGTATGAGCAGTTTCTCAAGAAAGATGAAGGTTGATTTATGCTGGCTGGATTTGTGCCTGCCACCCTGAGCTAAACATATCTGATCTTACAGATACTTTCCTTTTCCTGGGTCCCCAGCTCCTTGTTAGCTTCCAGAAGAGACCCCAGCCTGCTCTGATCTTACATTTGTGAGCTGCATCTCCTTCAGCATTTATGTTTGTCTAGCAACAACATTTCCATTTGTGGTCAGAGCCACAGAACAACAGGGGCTGTAGTTGGAGGTAGGGGAGTTAGATTCAGCTGCTGTAGCAAAGCTAAACTAATACAGATGTTTGTGGGATGATTTTTCTGCTCTGAAGTCCTGTACAAACTAAAATTCTGCATTTCAAATATGCCCAGGTTGATTCAGGGTTTGGTGGTATTACTTGGGTGTACCAGGAAGGAGGATTTGGTTTTCTGTGCTTTAGTTTCTCTTCTGTAGTATTTCCCATTTAGCTTGTGGCTGACTGCTGCTGCCCCATATCTTTCTCAATCCCATCTGAAATGAAATCTCTGGTTCTAGCTGATTCCTAGCACTCATAACCTCAACTTAAAGATGCCAGGTTCAAAACTGTTATTTATTATTGTCTGTGAAAGTGCCTATGGGCAGAACAGATGTGGAGAGAACATGGAAATTATCTCTTGGGAATTCACTGGGATGTGATGGGATGGGGAGATGGAGAAGTGCACCTACTGGATGGGATGGTTCTTGCTGTGGCAGGCTACCTGCTCTTGGAGGGTTTCTGCCATTTGACCCCCACCTGTTGCTGGACACATATAATGGGATATTCTCTGCCTCTCAGAGTTCTTAGTTCAGATGTAACATGAAATCTTTTGGATCTCTTTTTAGATTATACCTTTCCTGCTTCATCTCAGAAGGCATTGCTGAAACGAAATGGGACACAAGTAGACAACTGGGAAATGGCCACTGTCCAGCCACCAGCAGAGTTTGTGGAGCCTGACTTGCACACACCTTTCTCCACACTAGAGGAGGAGGAGGGGCTGCTCCCTATAGACAACTCAAGAGGAGGAATGGAGAGGCTCCAGACCTCTGGACCAGAGGTTACATCTTCTGAACCAGTGGACCAAGAGGACTCCTTCTCTCTTCTGTTTTCTACAGCCTCTGCCAGGCCAGGTGTTGTGACTGAGGCAGCCACAGGAGGGCAAGAAGAGGACTCTATTTCTCCAGGCTTAGACCTTGGGAGCAGCATGGGACCAGGTCTTCTATCTGTGCCCTCTACTTTTTCTACTACTGTTGCTGCAAGATCTCCCAGTGATTCAGAAGAACTCTTTGAGGCGACCACTGAAGACACTTGGGCTGTTGGGGGAGCAGATTTGGAGCTGACTGTGGCTACAACAGGAGCAGAGCTTGCAGAGACCACAGTAGAGGCTGATGTGGAAGAGCATTCAGCCAGGGAGGAGGTCTCAGAGCCCACGGTGGGCTGGGAGATGCTGGAGCCCACGGTGCTGACTGAAACGGAGCAGACAGTGGAAATGCCTGTGGGGACACCCTCTCCTGCAAGCAGCTCCCCAGGCACCCAGCCTCTTCCTGGCAGAGAGCAGCACCCCCCTTCCATGTCTCCGTGGGACAGAGCTGAGGAGCCCCCCCTGGATCCTGTTTGGAATGACACTGAGTCAGCCACTGGGGCTGCAGGGAGGAGCTGGTCACCGCAGGCTGGGGATGCTGGGGATGCCCGCATGGCCGTGCTGCCAACTCAGCTGCCCTGGGACCCAGCACAGGTTGCACTGCAGCAGGGGCTGGCTGGGAGGTTGCAGTGGGGATATTTGGCTACTTCACTCCTGGGCAGTGTTTAATCCCATCCCTAAGTCTGACTGCTGGAAGTAGTTTTTTTCTTCACCCAGTCAAAACTGAATTTTGAGAGAGTTATTCACGGCAGTTCTTAAGGGTATCCATCATCCTTGGTGAAAGCACTGGCCCTTCTCATCTTTCTAGCTGCACAAAATCCTGCTTCTGATATACAGAAGCTGAACACCTTTCCTCTGGGGCATGCACAGCAGAGAAAACAGCTCCTTGTTTCCTCAGCCTGCATTATTGGAAGTGTCAGGACAAACATGGCCCCAAGGATTTCTGGAAGGGGAGTGAGAAAGAAAGTGCTGTTTTTGCTGCTGCTGCCTGCAGGGACCAGATGCAGAGCAGGTGGAGCAGAGTACAGTTATGTGTGAGGATGTTGGTCTAGGAGAGCTTGTGGGAGAGGAGGGGTGAACTGCAATTCCTGAATCCAGCAAACTGACAGCTGGTTAGGAGAAGAAATGTAGCAGGAGCTGACTGGTGAGAAAGTACCAAGCAAAGCTTTTAATTTTGCTTTCTGCCTGTGGTGCTCTGCAGCCTGAGCAAGTGACTTGGTCCCTCTGTGCATCCTATCTTGCCTGCAAAGTGCTGTCCTGTCTCACCAGTTTGTTTAAGGACCACAGAGGCTACTGGTTTTGTGTTAAGTGCAGATAAGGCTGCAGGCTAGAGAGCTTTCCACTGAGAATCTGTGTCCTCCTTGAGTCTAGATAGAGGTGGAAGGTCAAGCTGAGCTGTGGCAAGCTGGCAGAGTAACTTTGTCCCTGTTCTGTGTTAGCACTGAAATGGTGATTCCTGCTTAGAACAGAGAGTTAAAGGACAGTCACATCCTTTGAGAAGTGCTTCTGGGAGTATGGTATAGTGCCTTGCTCCTGTCCCTTGTGTACCCTGTGCTTTCAGCAGCAGAGTTACATTCACACCTGAACCCAGCTGTCTTTGTCTTGTCTCTCCAGGTGATCTGCAAAGACTGGAGCAACCTTGCGGGAAAGAACTATATCATCCTGAATATGTCAGATAACATCGACTGTGTAAGTCACTCCAAAGAGATGTGATGGCACGGGGGCAATGGTGTTCAGAAAAGTGAAGGAAGGCACAGTTCTTGCTGTCTGCATTCATCACAAAACATTTTAAAAGCACTGAATCTCAACCTATAGAGGTTGTGAAGAGAAGGGGAGGAGGACAGAAATATTCCTGTTCTCCTAAAGGGAAAAAGAGTGGGTGGAGAGAAATGATTTTGCTCCAAGTCTAGCACATGTCAGTTCCATATTGGTTTTTTTACTAACTTCTGGCTGCTAGTCTGTGCCAGTCAGTACCTGGGTTGTTATGAGACATGAGAGCTTTTAACATTGCACCTCTTACAGGATTGAATGCAGTTCTCCTTCCTTCTTTTCCTTTTCTTCCATTCCTTCCAGCATATAGTAACAATCCTCTGGTGGCTCAGAGGAATAGGAACTCCCATTTGCACTGTGCATGGTTAAGTCTCAAGGAGCTATCACTAAATCTTCCTTAAGGGTTCTTCTCCCCACCCTATTATCTTCTGTGTTATCTGTGTCTGTTAACCAGCCATGCTCTGCTAATCCAATGCCTGTCCATCCATCCTCATAAAGCTGCAGTTAATTCATGAGCCCAGAGTCCTTTGTGGATCCCTGATAAAAGGGCTTGTTCACTTATAACGGGCTTTTTATCAGGCACTTAAAAACCAGTTGTGAAAGGCCTGGGGTTAAGGTGTCTTTCATAATTCTAAGAAACTGTTATGAGCTTGACAACCTGAGTCCAAAATGTTTCACTAAGAAATTGTGTTCTGGCCTTCTACATCTGCTTTGTGGGGCTCCTGCTGTGGGCATAGCCAGCTGGTTCTGTTACTGCAGGGTTGCTCTGTGGCACTGACTTCTTGCCACTACTGGTGAGTTCTTGGTTGTTGTTTATTTTTTTTTCCTTTTTTTGAAGGTGGCCTGTTAGGGGACAGGGAAAATTGGGAAATTCCGATACACAGTAAAGCATGTTGAATGTTGTAAGAATAGATGAAAAGTCAGTCTTTTTCCTCCTAATTTAGGAAAACCAGTGTGGAGGGTTTTAAGTATCTTTGCTACAGTTCACAATCGTAATGCAGAAAAGGAGTCCTTGAAAACCAGTGTCCTTCTGCTCTGTTTCCTTCATGTTCCCATCACTCTCCCATCTCTGTGGACTTTAAATACTGGTTAATTTTGTAATATGTAGTAACTTCCTTTCTGTGGTCACTTGTATTTGTGTTGTTTAAACCTCTGTAAGGGGAAGAACTGAAAAGCAGATGTGCAGATCTTTCTTGATCAAATTATGTCTTTGCTGTTAAATCCTCAGTTCTGCCTTGCTGGAGGAAGGTGGTGCCCTGGGATAGGCAGGACTGAGCTGTTTTTCTACTTGATTTCATGTTTCAAAACACATTTCCCAGTGAATGATTTGTGCTGTACTACGCCTTATTCAAAGGGACATTTGTTGACATACATATTTAACATGAGCATCTCATCCTTCCCTGCTTCCCATTTCCACTTTGCATGAGTGAAGCTGGAATCAAGCTCTTCTTCTTTCTGCTGATGTTGATGCAGTTTGTTTCCTACCTTTGGTAATTTTCTCAATTTGGGCACCTCACCTTCTGTCTGCCTGTCCCTTTTGTTTTCTGGTTTCTGTATCTGAACATTGTGTTTGGGTATCTGGGGCTTTGAGGGAGAACCTGTGTTGTAAGTGCTGTAGTTTGAATTAGTGTGAATGGGTATTCCTCACATATTTCAATGTTTTTGTGCCATGATCTGCTGTGTATTGACACCACTGAAAAGCTGAGCAACAAGGAGGGTGCTTAGCTCCTTCCAGAGGGTTGCACTTTGGCCTTCAATACACTTCATGGTACCAGACTTTTACCTGCTGCAGGGACTATGTTTGTATTTCTGGGTTAAGCTGAAAGCCCATTTGTCTTCCCAGTGGGCTCCAGGCAAGGGAATCACTTCAGTCTCTGTCTGGGCAAATCTCCCACTCAACATAGCTGGAGGAGTGCAGGCTCTGACCCAGCAGTGGTACCTGGCTGTGCATTGGCAGGTGACCTCTACCTTGGCACAGGTGCATTCAGGCTCCTTCACTGCTCCCTCCTCTCCACCATGGAGAATTGATCAGTGCTCTGCAACCTCTGCTTTCCCCATCACCAGAAACATCTCACTTCTGTCCTCCTGCTCCTGACTCAGCTGTTCCCTTTTCCTCTCCCCAAACGAGAGCCTCAGGCTGGCAGTGAGACCATGAGCTGGAGCTGGACCTGAACATCACAGTGCTGCATCACAGTGCTGCTTCCTCACTCAGCTCCTCCTGCCTCTCCATCCCAAAACCCATAATTTGATGAGAGGAGGCACTGCCAGGCTCTTGTGATTCAGGCTCCAGTCATCGATGTCTTCTCCAATTAGGCCATTTTTGGCACAGGCCTGTGCCTGCCCTGAGCGCTTCAAATTGCCATGGCAACAAGAACTCTCCATTTTATTAATCATCCTTGTGGCCTTCAGGTTGGCATGGCAACTGGAGATGAGAATAGAAGCACAGGAATGAGAAAGCAGCAGAGGAGCCTGCTGAGGGCTGGCTGGAGCACGACAGGCTGAGCAGCACCTGCTGACCCCGCGCTGGCTGTGGGGAGCAGCCTGGCTGCTTCCTTCCCACCTTACACCATAATGTTGTTCCTGGGAAAATCCCTGAGTGCCAGGAGAGCTGGGCTTGGTGTGGGGCATATGGCAGCCACAGGAGCTGAGGAGGAAGGCTGGTGCATCAGGAGATGTTTGTGGGTCCGGCCTGGCGCACTGTGCAGCGGAATTTCCTGCCAGGTTTAACACTGCTGGCTCTTGAGAGGTCTCAGCTGCCCTGTCCCTACCATGCACTCACCAAGGTTCCTTTCCTGTGGCAGGAGGAATTTCGGTTGGAGAGGGGTCCCCAGCTGTTGGCCCTGGTGGAAGATGCCTTCTCCAGGCAGGCAGAGGGGCTGCAGGACCGCTGGCTCATCTCTCTGAGCAAACCCAACGAGAATGACAAGCACTTGCTAATGACACTGGCAGGGGAACAGGGTAAGTGCTGGCAGAGGAGCCTTCCTGTGATGGGGAGTGGGTTTAAGGGGCTCCCAAATGGAGGTACACAGCCCTGTTGGAAGGAGCTTTTGCTTTCCAACCCATTTCAGTCCCACTGGTTCTTGGTGTTCACTGGACTTGAGGGATGGAGAGGGACTGAGGACATCTTTCTTCACATCTGCCTTCTGGGCTGTCCCTCACTGCTTGCACAAAGCTCCATCTTCTGCACTTTGCCTTCAGCTTTGCTGCCTCCCTGGATTGCCTTTCCCTGAGCATCTGTCAGCTTTCTCCTGATGCTTATGTACTCCCCTGCATGGCAGGCTGTGACAGCCTGCTCTTGGTTCACTTCCTAACCTATCAATTTTTAAGTCCTGTCTGAAGTAGGATGGTTCATAGTGCTCTCCCTCATCCCCAAATAAACAAAAGCTGACAGTAACATGGGCTGGACAGGAACATTTTACCCTCTTTATTCCTGTTTTGGTACAGGGGTCCTTTTCCTGTACTGCTTCTGCTGCCTGCTTAGTGACAAAGGTTTCTAATATTGACATTGTGGTCTCTGTGACCTTTGTGAACCTGTCTCCATGACTTTCTGAGTGCTGCTGCTTGCTCCCAGAGCAAACATAGATCCTGAGAGCTTCTGTGGTGGTGGGGAGAGTACCTAGGTTGCTCTGATATCAGTTCATCCCTGGATTTTTTTTACTCCTTTAAAGGGTATTTGGAGGTACCCTTGTCTGTGATCCTGTGTTCTTTCAGCCTCCTGACAGAACACCAGTGAACAAAAATGTGTGTTTCCCTGCCTCCAGCCAGTTGGGGATTTTAGACTGATGAATACATCTGACTAACCTGAGCTGAGAGCAGCACTCATCCCTTCCTCTACTTCACAGGTGTTATCCCTACAAAAGATGTTCTCATGGCACTGGGGGATGTTAAGAGGAGCTTAGCTGAGGTAAGAGCTTGTCTGCCTGCATCCATTTGTTAAGACCAGTTATACAATTAAAATAAGCAACTTGAAAACTGGGAGTATGTCTCAGTCTAACCAAGTGCTGAACCCACAGCAGACAAACAGATGAGTTGATGCTTGGCAAACTCCCTTCTCCCCTCACTGGTAGCCAGGCCATCAAATACCTGCTCCTTTTAAGAGAGTAACCATGGGTTATTCCCTCCCTGCTTGGGAAGGGTCTGGCTTGGTTGTGAGACTGCTTTTCACACATTCATTTTGTTGGGATTCTCAGTGTCACCCCTTCCATACTATTGTCAAAAGCAGTGTGGGTGCTGCAGACCTCCACATTTGGCCCTGCTCACCCTGTGGCTGTTTTACATACATTGGCTTCTCTTGACACATTCACACACCTTCCACAATTCCAGGGTCTGCATTTCACTCCTTAAACTCCCTCCATAAGAGTAGGCAGAGGTCCTGGGTCAATGGATGCCAGACTCCTCTCCCATCTGCCTCTAGACCTCACATGTTCCCTTCTAACCCTGGGCAGCTTGGAAGAGGATAGAGATGAGGACAAATCAGTCCCATGATCTCTGGCTTTGCCCCTTTGTCCTGCAGGGTATGTAGGCACTAGGACCTGATTCTGCTTGAGTTTTTTGCACCAACCACTGGAGTAATTTTGCTGATTATAGCAGCAGGGTTGGGCCACTGCCTTGCTGGCTGTCTGCTCTCAGGTTTTTCCCTGAACTAACAAACTGGTGCGGTTAGACAAAGCAAATTAAGTGCTCAGTGGTGTATTGATTGGCTTACACCAGGGAAAGTGCAAAAAGCCAACCCTGTAGAAATTGTGTGACTGAAGGATCAGCACCTAGAACTGTCCAGAAAGCAGGATTTGTATGGATCAAGGTTTGACTTTGCAACCATGGCCCCATATTAACATGGGTCCTACCAGAGCCTCCTTGCTCCATGCCTCTGACTCTGACTGTCAGGAATGAAACTCTGCTGCCCTTGTACAAGCATGGGATTGCAAGGAGGAGGGAGAATATTCTCCTAGACCTGTCACACCTACTATTGAATTCATACATAACCTGTTTCAGATCTGCCAAGTCACTGGGACCAAGGCTGGGCTGGTTGCTGACAGCCACAGGGGGCCAGTTTCTTGGACAGCTATTCCTAAGCTTTTAGGCTCAGCAGGCAGCTGTCCACTTTCAAGACCTTGTAAAGACCACTATGCCCTCTTAGGACCTGAGCTTTAATATAAACCTATTTATTAGGGTTACATTCTCTGCCAACTGATTACCAAAGCCTCAGCACCTGTTAGTAGTCTGTGGTTTGTCTTGGGAACTCTCAATCTTGGACAGTGTCTCCCATGAAAGCATCTTTGTTGTACAAAAGGGTGTGATGTCCTTGTGCAGGTGAGCGGAATGAAATTGTGCCTACTGTCATTTGCTGATATATCAGCTTTCATGGAAAATGGTATTATGTATAGTTATGAGCTTTCTAGTAATGTAAGAAGACAGTGTACAACCTCAGTTTCCAACCCTGACTTTTAGTTCCTCTGCCCACATTCATGGTCCTGTACTTGGAGCCTGGACAGTCTGAAGAGGATTCTTATCTGCCTGCAGGTCAGGACTTTCAGTGTACTGCTTCCTTCCTTCCAGATTGGTATCCAGAACTACTCAACCACCACAAGCTGCCAGTCACACCCCAACCAGACACGCAGCGATTATGGGAAGCTCTTTGTGGTGCTGGTGATCATCGGCTCCATCTGCGCCATCATCATCGTGCTGGGGCTCATCTACAACTGCTGGCAGAGACGCCTGCCCAAGATGAAGAACATGGTGAGCACTGGGTGTGTGGAGAAGGTAGCCAGATCTTAGCCCTTGGGATGGAGGATATTGGAAAGTTAAGAGGGCAATAGTTTTCCCTTACCCAATTATGGGACATAGCTGGATACTCTGCTGGAGCAGCAGTGGAGTTCATTCAGGTGTAAGAGAGATGTGCTTAGAACATCTCGTTTCCAGGGTGAGGATTGGGCTGGGAATAAATCTACCTCTTCCCACCAACTCCACAAAGTTCTCTGTGACCCTCACAGCCTGGTGTGACTGTGCTTCCCAGCAGCATTGAGACCTGTCCCCCTTTGTCTCCGTTTGTGTCCTCTCGTCCCGCAGTCGCACGGCGAGGAGCTGCGCTTTGTTGAGAACGGCTGCCATGACAACCCCACCTTGGACGTGGCCAGCGACAGCCAGTCGGAAATGCAGGAGAAGAAGCCGAGTGTCAACGGTGGGAACACCATCAATGGCCCTGACAGCTGGGATGTCCTGATCAACAAGCAGGCGAGCGAGGATGTGGATGTGTTTGAGGAAGACACGCATCTTTAGAGAAAGGAAGGAGGGAACCACCCTCTTAAACACACTTGTTTCTCTCCTATTTTGACTGATGGACCATGGGATCAGGTGGCTTCTCAGGAACTTCTTAAAACCTTTAAACAAGTCTTTGGGCAAGTTTTCTCTATGGAAGTCCTGAGCCTGCATCTGAGGCTTGGAGCCAGGAGGATCACGGAACAGAGGGAAGCGGGAGGGGTGGGTTTATAGATCTCCGTGTGTGTGTTCCTATCAGTAGCACCAATGCTTTCATCACCTTTAAATGCACTCACTGTATAGTGGTAGTGGCTGTGGTAGTGGCTGAGACTGTCTGGATTGGAGAGACAAGACGGTGGGGCTGCCTGCCACCAAGAGTCCAGATTTGGGGAGTAATTCACTTTCCAGATCCTGACCTTGAGAGCACATTCAGTCCATGCAGGTGCAGTAAAACCAGTGCATTCTGGATGGAGGGGAGCCAAGATTCCGTCAATGTCCTGGGCAGAGTTTGCATTCCCCATGTGAATACAGGTTTTCTAGTGCTCTAGCATTCAGCTACTAATTGTATGAGAGCTGATGTTTACATTTGGGGAAAATACCCCTGCCACCCACTTCCTGCTGTCATCTCATTTCACCCCTGGTACCACAAACAGCCCCACTCCTTTTTTCAGCTCCACAACTCCAAGGTGAACTTGTGAAGTTTGAGCACTTTACCCTTGCTTGACTGCTTGCAGAAAATTCAGTGCCATGGTGCAGCATTTTAGATGGAAATGTGTTTTAGGTTGGAGCGTTGCTCAAAAATGATGTTTACATGCCTCTTTCACAATAGCCTGGGAAATCAGCAGGAAAATATACCTTGTCTAAGTGTAAGTTTTAAACTGGCTGGCCTTTTCCACTCCAGTTCTATTTTTCAGGATAGTTTGGTTTCAGTTGGTTATTTTGCAGTAAATATAAAAACTATGTGAAGCTTTTTAAATAGGGAAACAAGTAATGTTCTCATCCTTTTGTGTCAATTTCAGCATCCTGCCCTGAGGGAAGGATGGAAGTGTTTAATATCCCACAGGTATAAATCAGGGTAACATCTTTAAAATCACTGCATTTAAACAATGTGAGAGCCAGTTCTGATGAGATGAGAATCAGATGTAAGAACTCCCCAATGAATGTTTCTCAGGCATGCCTAAGGCAACTTTGAGGCTCCAACTCCCTGAAGATGTGTGCTAAAGGCACGTGAATATGTGTAATTGTTCTCTGAGCCCTGCCTAAACTACTGTCAAGCCTGAAACCCCAGAACATTTGTTTCTTCTGTTACTGAGGGATTGAGGGACTTGCTTTGGTCAGAGGCACCAGTACTTCTCTCCCTAGTGGTGATCTGCATGCTTGTTCCTGCGAGGTGCAGCTTCACTCTTGGTCTTGAAGGGGACCTTTGTATACAGAGGCCCCAGATATGCAGCCTGATGCTGAGCCTGTAAATCTATCACTGTGTATAGAGACCTGTAGCATGTTCCTCCCTGGTGTGTGTGCCTACAGTCAAGGTGCAAGAGTCTGTTGTTGCAGTTTGTGTAGCGTTTTGCATACAAACTGAATCACAGATCACCTCGATGAAGGACCACTCTGATACCAGTTTATTAGGGATTCAAGAAAGGTGGTAACCTTTGGTTTCCTATCCAGATTCCAATTTTCAATGTTTTTAGCCTGCCTCCATAGATAGCCTTTCCTGGTGTTATGTAGGAGACAGTGATCATCAGCTCCTTTTGTACCTTGGTAGGGTTGCAGAGATGCTCAGAGTTCCTTCTCCTGCCCCAGCAGTTGGTAGTGGGGGACAGTCCATGTCCATGGACAGCCATACATGGCCCTCTCTGGCCACCCTTCACTGATGGCTCCTCCTGAGTCTGATGGGTCTGTGCAGTAAAACTGCACAAACCCATTGGCTGTGTTGAAGGCACTTCGGGGCTCACAGGATTAAATGCAAATTGTTGTTATGGTGAGTAAATTAAAGCATGGAGTTAAAATTTAAGTTTTTATAGCACTTAGCATAATGGGCCTAGCATGCCCATGGCCTTTAGGCAGCTGCACCGTGTCAATCTTTCCAAGTCCAACAATCCTCATAAAATATTTTTTTTAATGCCCAGTGGCTGTTAAGAAGATAATGCTACCAATCAGATGTGAATCATTTCACTCACAAGTCACTTCCCTGGTGCATATCCCTGCTAAGAGCTGCTTTGCTGCCCTGTTTTCTCTCCACTATCCTAATTCAGAGAAAGAACAAGGCACTGATAAAGCAATGCTTCTGGCTGGGCTTAGCACCTCCCAGTCTTGTGTAAAGTCTTCAAACTTTAAAGAAAGCAAGTGGGCTCAATAATCAGCTAGCAAGTTGCTAGCAAGCAAATTCTTCTAATTTGCTCTTCTGGCCTCTCGTGGCCTGGAGGATTTTCCAGAGATGCTTTTTTCTGTCTGGAGCATCCAGGTGAGAGACACTTTAAGGGTGGCTGTCGTGAGGCTGAGGACACTTTTCTGCTGTCTCTGACAGGGTGCACCTGGCTGTATGATCCCAGTTTAGCTTCAGAAACCTACTGGTTGATAGAATTTCACTTTAGTCTGGTGATACTTTTTATCCTTTTACAACTCGTTTTTTCTCTGTATCATTTTTTTGCACTAGGCTGATCTTGTCAAGTCAATTGCACTGTTGTCCCTCTCCTGCCAGCCCTGCAGGGACATCTCGGGGACCTGCGGGCTGGGAAGCACTGTAGAGAGGCTTTTGGCAGCCCACTTTACTCTGTCCAGTGCTTGCATTTCCAGCTCTGTACAGGGAGGATGTAAAGAGGAAGAAAACCTTTGTCTTAGCATTTGTAACAGGAAGCTTTTCTATCACCCTAATGTAGTTAAACTTCTTTTTAATAAAAACTGTGAAAGCTGGACTTCTCAGAGCAGTGTGCCAGGCAACAGAGCAGATGCAGAAGACAAAGCAGTTCCTGGGAAACTTTGCCACCTACTCGGACATCACCATGATTCCATCTGCCAAATGTTTGGTCGCACTGACACCTGGTGGTGGTTGGGAGTTGGAAACGAAAAATTAAAAAGAAAAAAAAAGGACTTTTCTCTTAACTTTGGGTATTTGTTTCCTGTGACTTGCCTAGGATAATCTGCTTTATGCACGAGGGGCTGCAGTACTCGACTGTGAGCAGAGGGGCTTGTGCCAGGCATGTCAAGGATGGTTTGTGTGAGGATGTCCTGGTCTGCAAAGTAGAGAGATGGGACATTGCCTGGAGTCACCTGGGTAACAACACGGTCTCAGCTCCATCTTCCTGCTTTGTCTGCCACTTGCTGCCTCTGCTCCTTGGGACCACAGCTGGAATGCAGGCACTCTGCCTTGAAATGGAGGTGGTTCTTCAGAGAGAGCATCAGGTGCTGTTGTGAGGAGCTCAGTGCCTCGGGGAGCACCGGTGATAGCATCGTCTGGATGCACAGCCAAGGTCAGAGTGGCTCTCCATCTCTGTGGGATCCTGCCAGATGTGATCTGGGATGGCCACGCTGCAGATTACTCCGAGGTGTCACCCAGATATCTGGAACTGTGCCTGTAACACAGAGTTACACGTGCCAGGACTCTGAATCCTGCACAACACTTTGGGGTATGTAGGGTGGAAAGAAGCAATGAGGAGTGACCCAGTAACTGCACTGAAGGATGTAATGCAGCTTGAAAATACAGTTCAAGAGACACTTTAAGGATTCCTCTGGCAGAGGATTTGGTGTGAAATGAAGGTACATTATCCTGAGGATTATTGCAGCGTGACCTTAGAGCATTGCAGCAGGGTCCCACTGCAGCCACTGCCATCAGCAACTCATCTGTTCCCGTCTGCCTTTGCAGCCATGCAGGAGCACATCTGTCCTTCACAGCAGGTTTGGGACAGCTCCAGCAGTCAGACACAACAAGCACCTTCATCTGTGCTGGCTCATGAGAGCCTCATGTGCTCATCCATGCTGACAGCCAGGCTTTGAGCTGTTCTCAACACCTTCATTCCTGCTGGACACAAACTGCAAGCCCTGGCCACTGCTCGGGATTGCTGCCGGAGAACACTTAGAAACACTTGTGTCTGGCCCTGGAAATAACAGGGTTGTGGTTTTGTTTTCTTTGCAATAAAACACACCTCCTGGGTGTCTGAACACTGACTTGAGTGTGGTGCTTTGCTTGGTTAGACCTGCCTGAATTCATATCTGCTGCATCTCGTAATGCAGTGGTGGCCAGGGTTTCTCTGCCAGGATGGGGGTTGTCAGCCTGGCCCCCCTTCCCTACAGTGCACTCCTTAATTCTCCCATCACAGGCTTCTAAGGAAGCCCTGAGCATGCCAGGTGCTCAGGCTGTGGAAACAGGCTTTCCCCATGGAGTACTCTATTCTTCTAGTACAGGACCAGCCCAGGACACCTTTCCTGCTAGAGCACAAACCTTTGTTCCACAGCAGAGTCCCTGCCTGTGTTCCCTGTGCCATGTATGCCCCATGCAGCTCTCCACTATCCCACACCTGCTCCAGACCTGGAACCCACACAAAATCACAGAATTATTAGGGTGGGAAGGGACCTCTGGAGATCATCCAGCCCAGCCCCCTGCCAAGGCAGGGTCACCCAGAGCAGGTGACACAGGAACACATCCAGGTGGGATTTGAGTATCTCCTGAGACTCCACGCCCTCCCTGGGCAGCTGTTCCAGGGCTCTGCCACCCTCAACGTAAAGAAATTGTTCCTCGTGTTGATGTGGAATTTCTTGTGTTTTGGTTTACGGTCTTTGCTCCTCGTCCTGTTGCTGGGCACCACCAAAAAAGTCTGGCACCATCCTCTTGGCACCTGCCTTTGAATGGATTAACGAGACCCTCTCTCATTGCAACTGCACGTAGTGCAGAGAGAGCCGTGCTGGGCCAGCTCCCCTCCTCAGGTGTGTTCCAGATCATCCCTCCCCTGGTTTATTCCAAAGCAGTTCCCCTTTTTCCGAGCCTCGGTTCCAGATATTTTCCCCCAGTTTATTCCTGAGCAGCTTCCCTTTACCCGAGCCCCAGTTCCAGATAATTCCCCTGGTTTATCACAGAGCAGTTCCCTTTTTTCCGAGCCACGGTTCCAGACCATTCTCTTGGTTCCAGATCATTCCCCCGGTTTGTTCCAGAGCAGTTCCCCTTGCCCGAGCCCCGGTTCCAGACCATTCCCCCGGTTTGTTCCAGAGCAGTTCCCCTTTCTCGGAGCCCCGGTTCCAGACCATTCCCGGATTTGTTCCAGTTTATCCCAGATCGTTCCCCTTTCTCCGAGCCCGGCCCGCGCGTCCCCACCCGGTGCTGCCGCAGTTGTTCCTCCGGGCCGCAGGGGGCGCTGCGGGGCGGTGCCGGCCGGGGCGGGCGGTGCCTCCGCCGTGTTTACAGCGCCCGCCGCTGCCGCCGCCGCCGCTGCCCCTCGGCCCGGCCCGGCCTGCGGCCGCTGCTCCGCTCTCCGCGTCAATGCGGCGCCGCCGCCCCGCGGCCTGGCCCGGCCATGGACACCAGCGACCTGTTCACCAGCTGCAAGAAGGGCGACGTGAGCCGCGTGCGGTGAGCCGGGCCGGGGAGCGGGTCCCTCGCACTCGCCGCTGCCTTTAGCCGCCCTGGTCACCGGGCCGTGTTCACCTGGGGCTCGTCCCGGCCTCCCCAGGGCGGCTGTCGCAGCCCTGGCGCTGCCCAGGGCACCAGCTCCCGGGGTGCTTCTCAGCAGTTTGTTCCTCGTTCATAAACGCGGCTGGGTGCGCGCCGGGTCCGTGCTGAGTTTTGGGGTGGGGTGTGTCCGGTGCGGGTGTGTCCAGGTGTGTCCAGGTGTGTCCGGGTGTGTCCAGGTGTATCCAGGTGTGTCCGGGTGTCAGACAGTCCCTGCGTGCTCCTGGGTGTGGGTGCTGCCTGTGCCAAAGGGCTTTGCACAGGGCTCCTCTCCAGCTGCTGTTTCTTCACGGTCTGAAACGGTATTTGCGTTGGTAGGAAGCTTGATCCCTGGGACGCCATCGTCATGGAAATGTTTATAGATACCTTGTGCTGGAGACTGCGGGAGTATCTCTGAGAAATAGGGGGATACTAAAATTTCAGGTTAAGTTTTCTTGCTCGTCTCAAAGCTGCACAGCCTAACTGCAGTGATTTTGGATCAGGAGGTAGACGGGCTTGTTGTCTGCAGGGTGAATGCAAGGTCTAGGGTTTACAGCAAGCTTTTTTCCTGTATCTCATGGTTTTAGTCTAAAATTGTTTTTCTCCCTTTTATCCTACTTGATTCTTCCATCTCTTAATGTGTGATATGCCAGATAATCAAAGCAGCCTCTGTTTCAAGGTGCTTGCTAGTGAAGGGTAAGTGTACAGATAGGTAGGAGAACATTGTTATCTGCTGTGAATGTGCTAGATTAAATTCTTGCAAGCAGTAAATTGCAGGTTTTCGGTAGAAGGAGAGGTCTGAGGGATGGCCTTACAGAGGTAATGGTGGAGAAATGGGAGTCTGAGAGTGCTGTCAGAGCAGGGGGGACAAATTGACCACATGGGACTGAGTAGAAAGGAGCTGAGTGCTTGGTGTGTTGAATGTGATCAGGGGAACCTGAAGTTTGAGACAGCTAGTCTCAGAAGTACTCAGGCTTCTTTTAAGATTGCTGCCTGTTAGGGATATATGTGATTACCCTCTTTCCCCATGTGCACCACTTAAAATTGAAGGGAGCTGCCAGGCCATGCTGTAGAGCACCATTCTTTGGGTTGAAGATTTGGCTGATGCCCCTTCAGCCACAGCTGTCAGTTCCCCAAGTCCAGTGCAAGATCCTGTCATACCTTTGGAAGTTACTATGTGAACTTGAAGTTATGTCTTCTAAAAGAGCAGAATGTGACTGAGTGAGTAGCTGCATGAAGTTATAACTTTGTTCTCTCCCTTTCTTCCAGATACCTTCTTGAACAGCGGGATGTGGAAATTAATGTCCGTGATAAGTGGGACAGTACACCCCTGTGAGTGCTGCAGCACTGGGCTGGGTGGGGGGTAGGGCCTGCAGAGCTCCTTTACTCTCTCTGCATCAGCTGCCATGAGCTCTGTTACAAAATGCCTCAGGTTCTGCTTTTTTGGAGCTTTGGCTACATAGTTCTGCTTCTCTTCCCTGTGGGTACTGTGTTAAATGTGTCTTTATCTCCCAGTTTGACTGGGGCTTGCTGTAGTGATGCTGAGAACTGGGGTTTTGTTGACCAAATTACCTAGATTAAGCATCTGCTCTTGGCTAAATTAGGCTTTTCTCCCACCAAAGTTTATGGCATTCTAACATGTTTTCTCAGGTGAAACCTTGGTCTGGTAAAATGCCAAGGTTCTGTGGGATCACAGTCTGTCTGGCAGTAGATAATGAAGAATCCCCCAGAGGTGCTGAGGGATGTGCTGTGAGCTTATTGCTTCCCCACAATTCCAAAGCACACTTGGACATCTGCTATATATTTAGAGTACAGAATAACTTCCCAAAGTAAAGGTAGACTAACAGTTGGCTGCTGCAATGCATGCTACAGGATTCTTCTAGTTTGTAGGACAATTTGAAGTCCTTGTGAAGGAGAATCATGAACGGCTTAGACTGTGAAAGAGGAAACAAAACTCATTGAAGTAGAACTTTGGGGGGTGGATTTGCTATACATCCAGTGTGGTTGCTGTTCCCTCCTTGGCATAGTGTGTCAGACTGAGAACAGAAGGAGCAAGGAGTGTTTTTGAGAATTTAGTGGACTGCTGAGTGGCCATGAAATGATCTCCATTAAAATGAGGATGGATTTGGCAGCTGGTGCTGCAACAGAAGATGCTGAACTCAGACTGGGACCTTGAGATCTCCTTGCAGTGCCTGGGATTTCTGGGAACAGATCCTGCTTAGTCTGTTGCTGGGATCAGGCCTCTGCTATTTGGTAGTGATTCCTCACTCTTATGAGAAGTTGTCTCCTAAGCTTCTCAGGGATGCTCATTGTGTGTGGTGATGTGCCAAAACACAGAAATTTGCTTCCTACTGCATCTCTAATTTTCTCTCTCTCATTATTATCAGGTATTATGCCTGTCTGTGTGGACATGAGGAGCTTGTACGTTATCTTCTGGCCAATGGTGAGCACAAGTGGGTGCAGTGTCTTTCTCTGCTCTGTTGGGATTGTATGTCCTTCTAGCTGTGGAAACTTCTTCTGTTACAACCAACCATCTGATCAGTGATCTCAGGCTACAGAGGGAGCCCTGCACACACTTTCATGGTCTCTCTTGTAGGCCATTTGCTGCTTGAATTTGCTTCTTGAAATTGCTTGAAATTTCTTGATTTGCTTGAAAGCTTGAAAATGCACAGAAAGGGAAGCTGTCTGTGATGGCTTAAGGCAGCATGACTCTGAAGTCACAGCTGGTGTTTTGTGAGGGTGCAGTGGTTTTGGGAATATGCTCATCTAAGAGTTGTACTTCATAGGAAGAATTGTCTGTGTAAAACTGTCTTGTTCTCTACTGATAGCCTGGCTTTGTAAGCAGGACTTCAAGGTGAAATGCAAGGGATTTTGCTAATCTCCAACAAAGCAAGACCAATTCTTCAGGCTATGTGCCTGCCCATTTCGTTCTCAGCACCCAGATTCCCCTAGACACTGGTAGGGTTTTGCCAGAGGAACCAGAGTGCGGAGTTGCGTCTCAAAAGTTTGGTTTTCTACTGCATTCCCAGCATCTTAATCGACCACTTGTGTAATTCTAAATAGGAAAATGCAAATTCCCTCCAAATTTATAGCAGGTTCTAACCTAAAGAGGCATCTCCTGTCTTTGCTAAGCAGAAATACGTTTTAGGAGGAGCTCTTAATAGTCTGAGAAATGGTCGCACTCTTTGTACAGTGAGATTTGTCTTCCCAGAACACTGCTGGAGCCATGCTTGAGAGGATTTTTACACAAGTCAGTTCAAACAAGTCATGACTTCCTCAGAGAGGGATTTGTCTGTGGGAAAGCAGCTTTAGATTGTACACATATGAGGGAAGCTCAGTTTTTGTCAATATGTTCATCAGCAGAGGGAACGTGTCAGCAGACAGAAGTCATACTTGTTTAGTGACCATTTGGGGACAGTGGGGGAGGATCTAACTGCCTGCTGGCCTGTGCCTGTGGCTGTTTGACAGGAGCCAAGTGTGAGGCAAACACATTTGATGGAGAGCGTTGTTTGTACGGAGCCCTGAGCGATGCCATCCGCCGGCTGCTGAAGGAGTACAAGCAGATCACAGCCAAGTGCATGAAGAGGGATTACTACGATGTCTTCCTGCAGCGGTACGTGCAGAGCAGCCATCATCCTTCCTCAGCCCTTCTGCATCTTCCAGCTCTCTGCTCAGGGCAGCTCTCAAAGGCAGCTCATGAGTACCCTCCCCATTCCTGGGCATGTAGAGCTTCCTAAGGGATGTTCCTCTGTGCCCTGAGGGATGATCTCCAGGTGTGTGTGTGCATAGCCTCCAGTGAGTTGGGTACACACTCTAGAGTCAACAGAAAGCTGGTCTTTATAATGCAGAAGCACTAAGCTATCATCCTTGACTGTCAAACCAAAATCAGATCATTAAAACCACATCAACTATCTAGTATAGTATGTCAACTGAAATTAGGTTTCAGGCCTGAAGGTACTACAGTTTGCAAGCTGAAATTTTCAACACTGATAAAATGTTTCTCATTTCTGAGATAGAGCACTTTAGGAAGCCTCAGACTGACTCACAATGTCACTCAAAGTGATATTGCCCAATTCTTTCTTTTTCATTATTAAAGTTTGTTAAGATACTTCTGAAAGTTGCCTGTTCTACATTGTGCTAGAGCTTGAGTGGCAACCTAGCTTGCTCAGGAGTAGAGGAGTAATTTCAAGCTTTTCTTCTTACTGTCTCTACCTTGATAATTCTGATATTACTACAGACTTGCTCTGTTTTTTTGTTGGTTTTTTTTTCGTTTTTACTTCCCATTAGTCTGACTTGCAAATGTTAAAACCTTGTTGTGTAACAGTAGAGGGGCAAAAAGTTAAAAACCAATGCTTCTGTTTGGTTTGGGGCAAGGCACTTAGAAGGAAGGGTGTGCTAGTGGCAGGAGATTGAGATTAGCATTCAGGACTGAAAACATCTCTGTGTGTGACCCCACACCTTTCTATGCATGGTCCAGCTCTCTAGAAAGGGAGTATGATGCTTGATGTCCACCTGATCTGACCTGTTGATGATGTTTGTGAGGATTTACATGCAAGGAGTGATGGGCATTAGAAAACACTGGTGGTGGTTGCTGTAAATTCTAGAAGTAGCAGTTTTGGTTTTTTGCTTCTGAAGAATGAATGTATGGGCATGCAGGCATCACCTCTGATGTGGTAATTGCCTGCATTTCATGCCTGTCACATCCTTCCTTCTTCTGGGGGTGGGTGATAACAAGTCCTTTCCTATTTGTTACATGGTTAAAGTGTGCACACTGATAGTGAGCAGAGAGCAGGAAAGTTGCATCTTACTTTGTAGCAGTGTAGTTCTTTTTGAAAGTGTGTCATTCTGCAGGCTTGTTTTTTTTTTGTTTTTTCTTTTTTGACATCTGACAATTTAAAAGCAATATTCACTTTTGAAAATATACTTGGGGGCAACTAGTTCCACTTTAAAACCTGTTCCTGGTGTTCGGGTGTTCACCTAAGGCAGGAAGATTTCATTCTCTAACCTTCCTGTTGCACCAACAAATCTTCTTTGGGTTATGGAAGGGAGTCAGAAATCCCACTGCAGTATGTCAAATACCAGCCCCCATGCTGGCCTTCCTGCTGGGCTGGGAGAGACTGCAATAATTTGTTCATTTAGACCTAACTATGCCATGTTCCCCACTAGCATTACTCCATTCTTCCCTTTTCCATCCTGCAGTGAGTTTCCTTGCTCTCTGTTCCTCACAGGTTGCTGGAGCAGGGGTACCAGAGTGACATTGTTTTCATCGTTCATGGCAAATCCTTCTGTGCCCACCGCTGCATCCTCAGCGCTCGCAGCGCCTACTTTGCAGAGATGTTTGAGACCAAATGGAAGGGCAAAAACATGATAGTGTTGAAGCACCCACTGGTGAGCAAGGCTGTGCTTCCAGTTCTTTCCTTTCTTTTGCCGTTCCAGCTAGGTGAGGAAGTGAGTGATTAGCTCCTGGGGCTCAGAATGACCCTAGTTGAGGAGAAGGGCTTGTGGAGGCACTTTATGCAGTAAAATTGCAACTTTATCAGATAACAAAAGGCTGCAGATTGCATATCTTCCCTTTGTTTCCTCTGTCATGGACTCAAACATAATTAATTGCAGTAGCATGTAGCTGTTACCATCTGCTGGCTGCATCACAACCCCTCTCTGGGATGAATTGAGTCTGTGTAATTCCTGGTGGACAGGTGGTCTGTGGTAAAGACATCCTCCATAATTGGCACTAATTGAGTCCCTTTTGTTGCCTTTGCATTCCATCCATTAACCATCAATACTCTGGCACACATTTCTGTAACTTGACTCTGGCAGTGCAAATCCTCTTGTGACAAACATAGTTCCAATTTCGCAGAACACTCTTCTCCTCTCTCTTTGTACAAGAATGTCTTTTCCTCTGTAGTTAGGAATATGTGGAAATGTTTATTATCAGTAGAAACCTGGATTTTGCAGTCTGTATTACAGCCATGTCCCTTGAATTCCTCCATTAGTCAGGTCCTATCCCCTGAGGTACCTGAGGGATTAGTATCAGTTGAAACAGTAAGGAGCTGTGTAAGCCAGATGGAGTGGCAGCATTAGTTGTGTGAGGAACAAGGAAATCATGTGCAGTTCTTACTTAAGGAGTTTTTTTATTATTTGTTCATGATCATGTTTCATTCATGTTACTGTTAAATTCATGATGATTCCAAATGTAACTTTCTCTTATTTTATTTTAGATTAACCCAGCAGCCTTTGGTGCTCTTCTGCAGTATCTATACACAGGTAGGTGACCTTACCCTGTGATGTTTGTTTGCATGACAGGTGGGCAGCTGTCTGTGCCTCTGCACTGAGTGGTACAGGCTTGCACTCAGCAGTGTTTGGGTGCTTGAGTTACCAACAAATCCTCTCTGCTGGCAGAAAGGGAGAATGTGAACAACCACCATCTCTTCCAAGATGTTTGTACCTTCGGCAAGTTGTTGTCCTGCCAGTAATTATACAGTCGATTAAAACCAAAATCAGCTTAGGTTGGTTGATTGGATGGATTTGGAGACTGTATTTTTAACTTAAGGAAGGAAAATCTGTCATCTGGTGTAACAGCCTCCTAAGGTGGAGAAAAGCCTGTTTGCCTTGTAGGACATTTCCAGTTTGGTAGACCTGAGCAATGTGTGCTGAATGCTTTGACTGCTTTCTAGTATTTTTTCTGAACAGAAGTTGATCCTAAATCTTCTATGAAAATGCCCAGTGTTGTATTGTAGGTGTGCTAAATGCTGAACTATCTCAGGCCAGGAGGTGGTGCCAGAAATTAACATTATCTTCAAGGCTCTGCTTTTCCAATCCAGTGAGTTCAAAAATGTCCCTTGCCACATTTTCAGTGATTGTAAAAGATCCTGGGAAGAAAACTTGTGAGCCTAAGGTCTATTCTTACCCAAAGCCAGATAGTCAATGGTGGCAGTCATGCCTGCTGCTCCTGTGCTGCTATTTTCTGAGAGAATTAGACATGTTTTATATAGCTTGTTTGGTCGTTGGACTCTTGAATGAAGCTATTAAGGTAAACCCTAGAAAGTATTTAAAAAGTGACTTAAATGCCAAACTGTTACTGATTTAAGTGGTGGGTGATGGTGGAATACCAAGTCTTACCTTCTGGGACTGAGTTGTAAGTAGATGCTGAAAAGTGAGGCAGTGTATCTAATTATTATATTTTTGTGCTATTAAGTCTTCAGACTTTATTTTTTGCTATTTTTATACCTAAATCCTGTGGATTAAGAGATCTGACTGCATTTCTTCTTGACAGGTCGTCTGGATATTGATGTAGAATATGTCAGTGATTGCAAGAGGTTGGCCAAGCAGTGTCGGCTGCAGGACCTCATCGATGATTTGGAGACCAAATGTAAAAAAGTTTATGAATTTGGTAAGAATTTGACTTGCTGTTGTCTGTGTGCCCTTTCAGGGAGAAGCAGGAAAGTGTGATGTGGATCCTTGGGACTCCCAGAATGGAATTTCCATGTTTGTGTGATAGTTTTCAGTCTTGGCCTTTTTGTAGGGCAGCTATAGTAGTTTCTGACACACACATATTAATTATTTATATTGAATGCTTTCTTTATAGTAGAGCAGCCGTGGCAGCAGGACTTTGCTATGGTTGCCAGATACTCAATTGAGTGTGGTGGAGTATATATTGGGAAGTGTCTTCCAGCATGGAGCTTGTTTAAATCCCCAGAAAGATAAAATATCTACAGTTAGAAGTAATTTTCTGCATTTATCTAACCCCTAACCAAAGTAAAATGTTTGATAATTGGCCCAAAATGGGTGTAGACGGAGATATAACACTTTTTTTAAAAGCAGAGAAGTATTTCTGAAAGCATGTGTATATTAGTAACACGTGGATGTGCCAAACTTTAAATGAAACAATCCTCTATTTAAGGACTTTTTATTATCCAAAGCTTATTGCATGAAGATCAGCAGTTGGAGTTTATCATTCATCTCCTTAGCTCAAGCTGAGGGACACGTGAAGTACGATCAGAACAGCTCATGTGCTGTTAGTCACGAAGCAGAAAAAATTACCAGATAACAAAACCTTCAAGCTGAAAGCTTCTCATTCTGTGCCTTGAGCTAACTCCTTTAGTTTTATCAACTTAATTTTGGTTTGAGAAGAGACTCCAGTCTGTGGTTTAAAGTCAATAGGATTTTCTTCCCTGATCTAAGAGGCAGGGGCATAGCTGTTCCACCTTTTTGTTTTTAATACATGTTGTGAAGTTGCAGAACATAATTGACAGGATACTTCTGGCTCAAGAAATTCCTCATCTGCAACTCACATGGAAGCTGTTACCATGTGCAGGTCTCCCTTTGCACATGTGCAGTTGTTTGGTGGTGTTGGGGTACAAGATTGCCATACAGCTGTTCTCATGTAGACCAGGGTGCAAGTCCTTATGGAAGCTGTGTCACAGGTCTTACTTCTGCTATGTAAACACAAATGTAAACATTGACCTGAAGAGATTAGAAGTGCATTTCTTGGTGTCTCAAAAAACTGTAGGGTATCAGCTTGTATTAAATAAGTGGCGGAAAAGGAGTGTGGAAATGAATATAAAATAAAAGCTACTCAGAAATCAGGTAACAAAATTATTTTGTGTCATCTTTTGATATCAGAGTAATTCAGTGAGATGCCAGTGATCCATTTTTTTCTTTTCATCCTTTTCTCCCAAGATTTAGCTGAGATCTTCCACGCTAACTAATTTAGTTAAAATCTCATATTATGTTGTGGAAGGAAAAGAAGGTGCTTAAATTTGGGACCTGCAAAAAAAGCTGACTTCTTGGTGGGTTTTCAAATGGAAAATAATGAAGTAAAGTTTCACGTTGGTTGGAGGTTTTAGATAAAAGCACTACTTGAAAATATAACAGCTCTGGACAAATAATTTAATTTCTGTGTTCTTTGGGGAGGGAATAGCTCTTTGGTTTTGAGGCCTGACAAAAGACAATCAATGAGTGGTTTAAAGCACTAGAAGTACTGGTCTTGGTTTTTATTTATGACAGGTTGGATTCAAACAAATAGAACAACTGTTAAAAATTTGTTTCTTAAATCTCATATGGAAGCCAGGAAAATTTGATTCTGCAGAAAGGCAGAATCAAGAGTTACAGAAATTACAAAAATTTGGAAGGATTTTAGACCACATCATGTCTGGCACTTGACAAAGCATGTCTGTTTCTTTGAGTGTTTTAGGAACCTCTGCCTGTTTCAAGTGTATGCTGTGGAACAGATATGTGATTCAGGTCTGCAGAGCAGGGTCATGTATTGCATCTGTATTATGAAGATGAAAGAAGAAAACAAGATGAACTCGAGCCTCTGCAGCTCCACTGGATAATTGCAATCTCATTATCTAGAATTAATCAGTATTTCAAAAGCACTTAATATCTTGGCAAGCACAGAAAGTAGTACAGGAATAGGATGACCCAGTGCCTTCTGTTGCACCTGAGATATATTTGGATGTGAATGATTGTGTATTTTTTTCTGTGTGTAATCTGTGGCTATAACAAGAAAAAAATATTGCAGTGTTTGGAAGAGCTCAAACAATTTGTCCAGATTAAGTCGCAATCCTTCCATTGGAAGTGTGTGTATTAGAAAATAAATGTTCTGCAGTTACTTCAGCAAGTTTTAGGGCAAAAAGGGTGACAGCAAGGTTTGAGATGCTTACCTTTGTAGCAAACACACTGGATGTACAGAATCTGTAGTTATAGCTAATTATGCCATTGAGAAGAAGTTGCATCTGAGTATGGCATAATTTTGAAGGTTTTGGGAGTTTAGTGTGGTTTATTTGTGGTTCTTATGTTTTGTGGTACATTGGCTCAATTTAACCAGAAGACTACAAAAAAGTATTGAGCAGGAAAACTAAGGCAGTTGATACATGGGTAGGTGATGTTCAGTGCTATACAGCTGTGCTAGACTGGGAAGAAACCCAGTCTCAACCTCAATCACAGTTTGCTTATTCCCTTCAGCTCCTTCCATTGTTTATGTTGCTTTTTTCAGAAACCCCTCCATTCATCTTGCATTCCTCTTTCATGGTCCATGCTGCTTGCTGGCAGCCAGCAGTTTATTCCTATTTCACAACTTTGATTTTTATTGTCTCTGTTAGGAAAGATTTTCAAGTGATGCCAAATGCTGTGTCCTTGGATTTGAGAGGTGCAGTGTTTGAATAGATTTGCTTCTCAGAACAATCACTGCTCTTTTATGTCACTGGGAAAGATGCTCTGTGTATCCCAACAGAAGAAATCTTTGCCTTGACTACTACTTAAAACTTGCAGAGTCCTTTAACACTTACAGAGCCTGGTGACTATTACAATAAGCACTACAGAAATGTTAATGTTTCTCTTTGCCATGAATTTCTAATTGCAAACTATGAAATTTCCTTCTCTCATGCTGATGTTTAAGTGACCAGGTCTTTTTGAGAAAATACAATCAGTCTGGTTTGTGTTGGTGCTGGCCTCCTCTTAGCTTATTTACCCTGGAAGTCATCTATCTGAGGGCAGCATTTTGTGCTGACAGGGCAGCCTGTCTCCTTGAACTTTGTGTGTAGCAATCATGGTACCTGACTGTTTTGTACTGGTAGATTATCCTTCCCTGTCCAGAAATCTTTCTGGGATATGCAGCCTATGGAGAGGTACAGTGATGACATGTTTGAAGGGTGCAGCAGTGATGTGGAGGAGGGGATGGAGAGCTTGTTTTGTGGCACATTGTGGTCTTGTTTCGCCCACGACCCAGTGGAGTCATCTGATGGAGCTCATGTAATGCTGTGCAAAATGTCAGGAGAAATGAGGTCTCAAGGTGGCGTGATTCACCTGTGAGGGGTTTTAATGTGGTGAATCATACCTGTCAGAAATTCCTCTGAATGCTTTGGAGTTAACTCTGTGTCTTTCTGGCTCCCAACAGTGTCTTAAGGCTTCCTCACCACAACTTTGCATTTTCCAGTAGTGCTCTATTTTTTTCACATGCTTCCTTGTATGCCAGGGACCCTTGAATGTCTTACGTGCTCCAGTTTATACCCCAAAACCTGGGACCAAACCTCAGATGGTGAGCTGAGGTGGTGGAGCAAGGTAACCAGAAAGAGGAAAGGCTGTGCTTGAATTGGCATCATATCATAGTGGGTCTGCTTTGGGCTGCCATTTGTTTGAAGTTTGGGTTGGCTTCTATGAGCTCCACATCAGCTTTGGTCATAGCAAGACCACTAAAGTGTGATCATGTGTTTAGCTTTCCTTTTAATGGGCTGTTTTATTTTGTAGGCTAATAAGACAAGACACTAGGTCTGAAAAAGGCGAATGAAATTGCTGTCTCTGAATGGTCTGTTTGAACTCTGATGGTAGTGATGCTTCATCAGGCACATGCAGGAGTCTGGGTATTTTGGGGTCTTTGTGCTTTAGTGATCTATAGATGGAGAGTAGAGGACAGTCTCATACCTGCTGAACTTACTGGCTGAACAAGAATAAATCCCTTTGTTTCCTGCAGTGAAATCAGGATGGCACAGCTGAAATGGGAGCCAGTGAAAGCATGTGACAGAGCAGAGAGGCATGGAAACAGATTAATTTTAAAAACTCCCTGGCATGGGCTTTACCTTAGGTGACCCTGTCAGCTGTAGGGGTGGTTGGGGAAGGCAGTGTGTGAGTGGCTTCTACAGGCATCAGGGCAGCCTGATCCGTGTTTTTTAACTGCAATGGTTGACATGGATTCCAAAGAGCAAGTTGGGCTTGAAATATGCTTGTGACAACTTTGTTTCCCACAGTTGATATTCCAGCATAAGGAATTAGGTGGAGGTTGAGGAGAGACAGCAATACATGCATTCCCTTCTAGCCCTGCTCACTGGCTGCACTGAGGGGTGCTGGATGTTTGTGTGCATAGAAGAACCATGTGAGTTTTGCTGTAAGAGCTGAACAGCAATAACACTAGTTTTCCTGGCCTGTCTTTTATCTAAATGGGAGAGAATATTTGCAGAGGAATTCAGGCATCTCTGCTCTTGTTTTTTTTTGCTTCTTCCAGTCTCTTCCAAGCCAGGGACCTGTGTGAAAGTGCTGACGATTGAGCCCGCAGGTAACTGCCGGCTGCAGGAAGATCTGGCGCTCCTGGCAGACTGCGCCCTGCCGGCTGAACTGCGGGTAGGGAGCACTTCTCTCCTCCTGGGCTCTGGGGCTGGGGTGTCTGCTCACCTGGGAGCACTCACAGCATTGCTTGCTTGTTTCCTGCAAGTGCTGGAAGGCTTTTATTGCTTGGAAATGCTGTAAAATTGTCTAAGGAGGCTGTCAGTGCTGCTCTTTCCCCATGGGTATTCCTCCCTGCAGGGATCTTGGTAAATAAAACCTTTTCCATGTGGTTGGTGGGGATTTCACCATTCAGTACAATGGGACAAGGCCACCAGCTCTTCTTTGCCATCCTTCTTGAATTAGAAATGTTGTAGCAGCAGGCATTGGTACCCAAAGGGATATCTAGGTGAAGGATGGCTTGCTGGGCTTGCTTGCTAGGAACTGACACACTGCAATGGAGAGATGCTTCCAAACCCTGTAAATATTTCCAGCAGAAACGTGAGTCCCTCTGAAGAGAATTTAACTTGACTGGCAATAAATCTGCTTTTCCCAACTATGTCTTGTCCCTCAGTTCTTCTCTCCCATTTGCAGAACAGGATAACTATTAGTTGTCTTCATTGTTCTGCATCTGGTGCTTTCTGTAATATCAGCAGATTCATTTTGGTCTTATGTGTGTCCTTTTTTGTCCTCTTTCTTATACCAACCACTGTATTTAATAATGTGGACTCATTTTAGGTGGCTGCTATGCCCAGAGATTGTATGACTGAGTGATATAGCAAAGTTTTATTGCCTTTTCTCTTTCTGTCCCCTGCCAAATAGACCTGCCTGCTGCAGAGTGTGTGTGTGTGTACATGGATAAGGTTTCTAACCTTAATAAGTCAACATGTTTTGTGCTGACTTTTTTCAGATATATTTCACTATAGAGGGATTCTTTTTCCTCCATCAAGTTTACAACTACTGATTCAGAAATCCTTCCTGTGTAACCTTTCACATAACTGTACATTTTTTGTGATTTTGAATATGCTTTTCTGTATGTTTGCAGGCTTTAAAGGAACGTGGTACTATAAGTAAGCTTCAGATTACCTTCCCAGGAATTAAAAAAAGGATGATGGACCCCAAAATACTGAGATTTACATATATTTTAAGTCATTTCACAAATAAAAAGAATACTTCCTTTTTGCTTGTTTCCAGACCTTGATGGCATACTCCTGTTAAGTTGTTCTAGAGTTAGAAACACTTTCCTTCTTAATTCTTTCATACAGAATAGGAGCTGGAAGGAAAGGAAACTTGGAATAGTGTAATCATCTGACAGTGCTGTGAATTGTGAGCTGTGGTGTTCTTGCTGTGTTCATAGATTGGAATGAAGGCAGCATTAGAGTTATTACAGCTGTACAAGTGAAGAGGGCAGGGGCACACACTAGGGAATTTGTGTGCCATGCACAACTGTGGGTACTTTGTTTAAGCCTGATAAATTCTAAAATACTCCCATTTTCTCTCTATAGGTACTTTTTGTTTGTTTGTTTGTTTTCTTCTTTTTTTTTTTTTTTTTGTTGTTTGCCATTTATTCTAATGTTTTCAAATTGTTAAATTCCATTAATTAGGCATCTTTGTTCTGCGACAGAGGCATTGCACATCCTCATTCTTGCATGCCATACAAGGAACAGGATACAAACTATGTAACCTAAAATGTCAGGAACAACTGAGTAGTCACACACAGACATCTGTATTCTGAAGAGAAACATACATTTTTTTCCCCAGCCTATGCAGAACAAAATAGGTATTTGGCTTCTGAATAAAAGCCAGCATTTCCAGAATTTGGCTAGAAACAATTTGAGCTGCTGCATGTCATACAATGCCATATTATATGAAATGGGGGTGTATTCAGCTTTCTGTTTCAGTACAAACAAACAATTTGCATGTAATGTCCTTGATACTTGAATGATGTACGAAACTTCGTGCATTCCAATTTCATACTTAGTGGTATCTTACATGAACTAGAACAATAATGACTGAGAACTGTCTATTCTTTGAAATCTCAAACATATTTATAATTCTGGTACCTTGTTTCTCTTTCCTGTTTGTGCTTGAAAGCCATTTCCCCCTCCCCAATGTTTTCTTTTACAAGGGTGATTGCTGTCTCTGTTTTGTTTTGAAGTACTAATGGCCAGGATTTTTCTGTCCACAACAGCTGCTTCCTCAGTTTGTTGCAAAAAATTGAGCAATGACAGATTTTAGTGAAATACCATGAAAGGCAAGGCAACTGCAAAAAACCATGTGGCTTCCCAGTGTCTGCCTGCTTCTTCATTTCATGTCTGCTGGGTGACCTCTGAGTTATAGACTCCAGGGATTCCAGTATATGACACTGTAGGCACATGGTTTCCTTGTAAGTGTTTTTCAGTTACCTTTTAACTGAGCTCTTACCTTCCAAACCAAGATGAAGTCAGAGTTTAACATGAAATAAATACTGTTATTTCCATCTGTATTGATATGTGGTGTGGCTGCAGAAAAGAGACCATTTGCTATTTTGGGGGTAAAACTAGATCTTTTAATGCAGAGGAAGAACAGTTTGAAACAAGTAGATGGGTTCCATCTTGTCTGTCTGCACCTGTGTACTGTGCTTGTCCATGGCTGTGACTCCTGTGCTTTGCTTTGCCCCTTTGGCAGAGGCAGATTAACTGAAATATTTGCAACGTGTTTCCAGTTTAGGTTTTTTTTGTATCCAATCCACTTGCATCTGGTTGTAAACTGCCAATCTTCTCTTGGATCACCAACCCCTGTATTTTGTGTTGTAATTTATTTACAATTTTCTCGCTGAGATAATCTGGCCAAAGTACAAATTGCTGCCACTGATTTGTTTCATATGTTTTTGCCTCCAGCAGCATTTCTATTTAAGCTCTAATAGAAAATTTGTAGCAGCAAAGACTTGGTGTTCCACATGTGATGGTGGAGAGTGAAAGTATTCAGAGTATTTCTATATGGTGATGGAGTTATTGTGAATGTATTTGCACCTTGTAGGCTGGACTGTGTTGTGCTCCCTGGGCAGAGCACTTGACTTTGGCAGCTGTGCTTTGCCTGGACAGAGGCCCATGAAGGAGGTTGTGTGAATAGGGGTGGTGGGAGGAATAAGCCAATTTTCTGCAGGAAGATCCTGGAAAGGAGATTAGATTCCTCATGCATGACAAGGGAGGGGAGTAGAAGTGGTAGAGACTTGAAAGGGGAGTAAAAGGGAAAATTCTGCAAAGCCACTTCATTCTGAATAGGAGAAACAAAGATGTGAACCTGCTTTTGTAGTAGGAATTGAAAATGACCTGAGCAGCAGAGTGGGGACCAGGCAAGGCTACAAGCAGGAAATTGAGCCCAGAGGAATTTATAATTCAGGAGACAAACTCTGAGACAAATAAACTCCCATATCTATTCCAGAGGGATGGACTCATTTTAGAGATTTACCTTTGGACAATAAAAGGAGAACAAAGAAGAGATGCACATAGGAGATGTGATGTTTATCTCAGTTAAAATTCCTGTGCCACAGAGTGGCATCTTGGCAAAGTTTGTTTCTAGGTTTGTTTTACCTGTGATGTGCCTGCAAATCTGTAGCATTCAGATTTATGTCAGAATTTGTAGAAGAGGTCATGGAAACTGTGGGCATGGAGGGGAGGAGAACAGCAATGCAAACAGAGCAGGCAGTTTCATCATCATACTGGTGTTTATAATACATTGCCACAGAATAAGGCTGCAGGTTCACAGACCATGGACCAAGGACCAAAGCCTTGAAATATGAGTCATGGATAGCAATAAAAGAGCAGCCTGGGGAACCTACAAATGGGACAATTTGATCTCATCTTGATAAAGTGGTGCCCTTTGTGTTGCAGCTGTATGAAAAGCAGGTGATAGATCAGGTGGGCAACATGCCTTGAATTACTGCATCTCTTCTGGAACAGGAGTTGCCCAGTGGAGCAGGACTGCAGGAGAGAGGGCCTGTGGAGAGCCAGCATTACTGCAACAGCCATGGGCATGACTTGCATCACTGGGCTTCTCCTGTGATTAGGTATCAGAAGCTGCCCAGTGTTACTGTGGACAAAGAGCATGGTAGATGGGTCCAGATTGCCATGGTCAGTGGTGGTGTGAGCTTTTGCCAGCTTGGTGCCTTGCCACATCCAAGAACGTGTTTTGTGAGAAACCTCACTGGCTGAGAGCTCCCACCCAGTGTGTTCCAGTCTGTGTCTTTGTTTAGCTCAGCAGGGAGGAGTCATCTGGCTCCTCAGTAGAGCTGGAAGTCTGCTTGGAGGCAGTTGGGTTGGAAATGGACAGTCTGCTATTGTGAGTCTGATCTTTATTGTCTGCCCAGGGCTTTCCTGGGTGCAAATTTTTCCTGGATGAAAGACAGCAGGAATAAACTGCTTATCCTAGGTACCTCAGGGACAAGTATATGGAAAGCAAGAACCAGGGGAAACTTTTGTTTCCAAAGATTATCTTGGCTGCATGACTGTGATATAAACTTTTTTATTTTTTTGGCAATTGAATTACACTGTATATAGAATAAGGTGAAAGGGAAAATATTTGAAAGTGTCACTTTAAAATAACATAAGGCAAATGGGTTTTGGTTTTTTTTTTGGTGTGTGCTGTCATTGTTGGCATGTGGGATTGGGTGGAGGTGTGTTGTTAAAATAATTCACTTGAGTATTAATACTGCAACAACACTAGCTTTGGCTGCAAATCAAATAAAAAATCTAAAGTGTGCTCTAGCAATTTTGGATTATTCAAGTGAGGCAGTAATTGTAGCCAAACCATTTCAAACTGGTGTATACATGGATGTAATCTATATGTTATTACATGTAGTCAGTAAAAGGCTGGTCCTAAACTGAAGTAAACTTTACTTCCATCTGGTTATCTGCCTTCTTAGCAGAAAAACACTTTGCAAAGGGGTATGGAGAGTCAGGAAATTACCATGGATAAAGGAGGCAGCTGTAACATGTACCATGGATATCTCTTACAAGCAGTGCAAGTTCTTTATTTCCTGATACTGGAATCTGTGTTCAGAGCATCTCTGGTGCTTTGCAGTGTGCTGAGGGAATAGAGGGACGGCATTTTCTGGGAAAACAGAAGTCTGAACTTGGGAACCTGAGCATGCTTAAAGCAGGAATGTTAAAGGAGGGGTTTTCTGGTGTCTCTTCCTAGGTTGGATTTGGGGAGTTGCCGTTTGATAGCACTGACAACTTCAACAGCTGTCCTGACGTGTGTTTCCGGGTGGAAGATTACAATTTCTTGTGCCATAAGGTATCTGCTTGTACTGTGCTTCCTTCTCCTCCCTTTTTGTCATAAATCTAGTCTGCTTGTGTCCCCCACTCCTCCTGTGCTGGATGTAGTCTGCAGAAGCAGCATTGATTCAGCTGGAAAACTGCATTTAAAGCATTTAACAAAGCAGCAAAGCCTGCCTTTCTTGCAGAGGTATGGAGATAATTTTATAAATCAGCTACAGCATTCACAGCTGCAAAATCTGCTGCTGCTGGCTTATGAGTTCAGTATGGAGAGGGGGATGTTTAATCAGCAGTAAGAATGAATTTTGAGATCCATCCTCAACTCAAAGTCCTGCCCTAGTGCCATGCTAATTTCAAATCTCTTGGGTTTACCAGTTGTGTTTGTGGTTCTGGGGGTAGGCATGATAGAATAAGGTCTGGAAAAATATTGGAGATACATCTTCAAAATGCAGGGAAAAATCAAAGTTACAGAGTTTGAACTTTTGAAATATCTTTGAGCTACTCTGACAGCTGGTTGGTAGTGCCTTTTGGTTTGGTGCAGTGAGCAAGATGTCAGTGTTTTGGTTTTTCATCCTCTCCAGGCATTTTTCTGTGGTCGCAGTGATTATTTCAAAGCCCTTCTTGAAGATCATTTCAGTGAGAGTGAGGAGCTACAGACACAGCCCAGCATCCCTGTGGTGACACTGCACAACATCTCAGAAGACATCTTCATCCGGGTCCTCTACTACATCTACAGTGATGATACAGAGGTGAGGCCAGCCACTGTCCTTCCTTCAGTGCTCATGAGCTTTGAGGTGTTCTCAGCAGTATTTTTCTAAATCTGGAGCAGGGTGTGTGTGTGTATTCTTGAATTTCACTGATCTACTCTGCTACTTCACTTTTGTCTCAGGAGTCCACATACTGGGATGTGCTGTTAGCCAGGCAGGATTGTAGTTCATGTGCATGATATTCAGGAAGCAAATCCCTAGTCTTTTATCCCACCATAAGAATCTGGAGATTAGGTTGCATGCTGTTTATTGACATGATAAATACAGGGCTTTGCAGCTTTCCCTCTTGGGCCCTGTGGAAAGATAAGGGAAGCATCTGCCAGTAGATGGCAGATTGAACACATTTGGAGATTTGGATAGGTTGAGAGATTCTGCTTATTTACTCTTGACATCATAGCCTACTTTTCCATTTGTAGCAAGTCATTATTTCCACTATTATTTATTACTGGGATGGGCAAAGGTTCCACTGGGAGACCAGTGCCTTGCTGTGCTCTGTATCACAGGCAATAACAAAATAGCCCTAACTCAGTTTTCAGCCTAGTGGAAGATGCAGCAAATCCCAGTGTTTAATTCACTTCCTGCTTTGGTTTTCTGGCAGATGCTTTCAGCAGGTCTCACTGCAAAATCCCAGAACACATTCTGGCATCAGGGCAGTGACTGGAGATGCTGCTGCACCTGCCAGTGTCTCTTTCCCCAAGCAGTGTTTGTGCTCTGGATAAGGTACCACATGCAGAGTGCAGACAGCTGTGACCTTGTTTCTGTTGATCTGTTCACCTCTGGGTAGCAGTGAGGAGAGATGTGTTTGGCAGGCAGCAGAAGCAGGATTGCTACTGGTATGCCAGAGAGCTGATCCTTCACTTGCCTGCACTCTTCCCTCAGCCACTTGCTGAAAGGGCAGGCAGGGGGGGAAAGAAGCTGCCTGAAGATTCTCCTGACCTTGTTCCCTTGCACTGCAGCCTCACCCTTTCCTTTGCACTTCTCCAGTCTGTCTGCCCTCCTCATGATGACATACAGGAAGGATGTTTCCCCAGCAGCTGTTCCTTTCCAAGGGGTGCCTCAGCTGCTCTGTCTGGGCTTAGGTCAGGAGGACAGACCAAAAACAATGTGTAGGAATTAAAAGGATCTTACATGTTTCATGTGCAGGATGGTGCTTGGGTTTCAAACCAAACAGCCAAGATGTGAGCTTCTGCAGAGAGTTCATCTGTCACGAGACACTACCAAAAAAAATTATCTGGAAGACAGGAATGTAGCTCAAGTTCCACATTTACACATGGGGTATTCTCCCTGTCCTGTGTTTCTCTGGCCAAGTGTCAGCACTCTAAATTCCATGTTTTTCTTTGCAAAGGACTTATGGTGTCTCTCTGCTGTGCAGTAGTGACAGTGTTTGCAGTTGTAGGGAATGGTGTATGCAGAGGACATAAAGGGTTCCAGGCACAAGGACAAGTTGCTGGTCAGAATACTTTTGTAGGCTTGAGGGCAGTTCTTGGAGGAACATTTGCCAGGTTTGTCCATGATGAAGCAGTTGGGAGCTGCAGCCATCAGTACTACTGTCTCAAACACCTCCAGCTCCTGAGGTTTCTGCAGCTTATGAAGGGACAAAGCAGCACTTGATTAATAATCCCAAGGGCTTTGTGACCCCATGTACATACATAGCCCTCACAGTATGGCTCTCCTACATCTTGCATTCTTCTGCCCAGCTGCTGCAGGATGTTACACAGCTGGGTCACTTGCTGGTTGCTGTCTCCAAGCACAGGTGCAGACAGCTGTGGGGAAGAAATAATGAGCTCTTTGCAGTTGTCAGGGTGAACAACCACACATACAGATGTGCACAGCAGTGTGTTTGCTGCTCACTGGTTATGAGGAGAGTAGGCCAGGCTGCACCAGTTATCATTCCTCCATCCAGACCAGTGTGGCTTTGTCTCTAAATGCAAGAGCCCTTCCCTCCTCCACAGCCAGGGCATGCAGTGTCCTGCAGATCCATTGTTACAATGGATGTGGGAAACTGAGCTTTTTGCAATTTACATTAGGAGGAACAGAGAGAGACTCTGGTTCCAGGTTAGTGACGCAGATGGCTGACAGAAACAGGATTTGCCCAGCTAGGGGGAAGAGGCAATGGAAGGTTGTTCTCTTGCTCAAGAGCTTTAAAATGTTAAAGGCCATTCACAACAATTTAAGTTTGAGCATCTGGTCCATTAATTCGGTCCATTCTTAATGCATGTTAGAACTCCACTAGTATTTGATGTGCAAAATATGTTCTTACCCAGTTGGGCCTCACCTACAGTTTATTTTGTGGTGAGTTTTCTGCCCTTGAGTGTACTCCCTGTGCCAGGGAGGTTGTGCTGGCTCTTAAGAGAATTTTGCATGTTTTTCACAAAATGGGAGTCCAGCAGTATAAAATGGGAGAAAAAATGTGGGGAGAAGGTTCTCAGTCCTGCTGTCCTCTTTGTCTCTTGGCTTATGTCTGGTAAAAGCAAACTGCCACTGTCTCACTGAACACTTTTTAGCAGCCAGGTGCACTTGGGTGTTTCAGCACTGCCCTGTGCTTAGCTAGAGGGGTTACCTGCAGCATGGCAAACCTCCTGCTGCCCTTTAAATTCCTCTGTGGTAACTGAGTGGGAGATGCAGCCTGAAAGACAGAGCTCCTGTCTCTCCATGGTCAGCACTTGTCCAGTAATGGGCCAAACAGCACATTAGCTTGCCAGTGACAAGCAGGGTGCTTAGGAGTGGGCAGTAACTCCCCTCTGCCCTGCCAGCTGTCTCCAGAGAATGCCTATGACGTGCTGTGTGTGGCTGACATGTACCTGCTGCCCGGGCTGAAGCGCCTCTGTGGCAGGACCCTGGCACAGATCCTCGACGAGGACAACATCATCAGCATCTGGAGGATTGCAAAGCTGTTCCAGCTGACCCGACTGGAGGACCAGTGCACAGAGTACATGGCCAAGATCATCGAGAAGGTACTGAAACACTTCCCCTGGCAGTGTATCTGAGCCCTAGAGACAGCAGTGTGAATGGCTGTACTTTGGTCTGTAGTTAATGGTCATCCTCTCTGGATTAATGTGCTTCTGGAAAATGAGCAGCAGTTAAGTAGCAAAGCACATGGTGAGTTAGGACAGAGGAGAAGGAGTGTGGCAGTACCTGGTGTCACCACACTAAGCCAGATTTTGGTCCCTGGCTAGCACATCCCTGTTGAATGTGGGATGAAAACGTTGCCCAAAAAGCTTTGCAAGTACCAGGTGATTTTCTGAATACACCAGCTGCAGCCTGGAGAAGCCAAAGGGGAGTGTAGGGGAGCTCTGTGCAGGAAATGTTATTTGGTGTTTGCTGGGGGAAATTCTTCCTGGCATAGTGCTCTAGACAGGAGAAATCAATGTGACCTCTAATCTCCTCCAGGATGACAAATCAAATAGTAGGAGTTTGCTCAGTGGATAATTTGCTGTCAAACAGCAAGAAGTAATGAATTTAACACTGAAGTTTTCCTTATGGGGCTCTATTTAAGTGTTATCCTGAGTGATTATAGCTTAGTCTCAGGACTCTTGGAGAAAGTTGCCATATGGAAGGATAAACTAGAGCCTATGAAGGGTTTTTATGCTGAGACAGATCTTTATAAATGGCTTGTGCAGTTCACATGGGAATGTAACATTTTCACCTGCAGCTTGAAAGGTGTGAAATTATTTTTGGCATGAGAAAACAACTAAGGAAATGGTTCTGGGGCTGTTACTTTGTTCAGTGTATAGTGTGGGAATGACAGACACATCAGCATGTACCCAGATTCTGGCTTCTGAAAAAGCATTTAAAAGGTGGTGAATATCCCAAGTAATGATCAGATTAGGGCTTTGCTTGCATGTTCCCCATTCTCTAGCTTGAGTGGGAGTCCTTGAATCCAGCACTGGCAGTATGTCTTCTTAAGGGTGTTGGTACAGACAGAGCCACCCCAGCTGATGTTCAGACATCAGTGGTTGCCAGAATCCTGTGGAGATGCACTGATGGCAGCAGGGAGAGATTTTGGCAATGTGGTAGCAGAGCAGGGCTCAGCAACCTGCTGTGCCCAGGCACAGTTCAGTAGTGTAGACAGATGGAAGCTGCCTCTCACCCCTCAGCTCACCCCCGTTCCTGGGGAACCTGAATCATCCATGGGTGACCCAATTCTGTCAGGCTGAGTGCAGAGCAGAGCAGCTGCCTTGCTGGTGGTGATGGGGCTGAGTCAAGGGAGGACAGTCATTTGTGGCTGCCAGTTCTGAAATGGGCACAAGCACCCATTGGCTTCTCTGCTAGAAGATATTGCCCAAAAGTGTCTGGCAACATCTGGTTCCTGCCAGGGAGCCTTTTTAGGAGAAATATTGTTTATGTGCCTGTTCCCCAATACCAGAACCAGGGATGCTTAGTTAGAGGCTGTTACAGGGCAGTGTTGGAGGAGCAGATTGCCTTCAGTTGAGACTGTTTGTTTATTGTTGAAGTATTGTTGTCTCCTTTGGATGGATGGCAGGATGTATCTCCACGTGGTGTCTGTAGGACGATTTGGGTCTCCATGTACCCTAGCTCTCCTTTTTTTTCTGTTGGATCCTTTAACAGTGGCTGAGACCATTATCCCAATGCTTTGCATCTCTTTACCTGTCTTTTTGTCTTCCTAATGGTTGTCTTGTCCTTCTGGTGCAGCTGGTGGAGTTGGAGGAGTTTGCAGCTGCTGTGAAGGAGAACGCAGAGGCCGTGGAGGAGCGGCAGGAGACTGACTCCATCCCTCTGGTGGATGACATCCGCTTCCACATCACCAGCAACGTGCAGACTTACAGTGCCATTGAGGAAGCCAACCAGAAACTTGAAGCTCTAGAAAACCTCCTGGCCAGTATAGGGCTCGAGTGCTGATGTGTGCAAACCCTGCCTGTCATGTGCAGCCTGCACAGCCCTCACTGCATTGGCTCAGGGTGCAAGAACATCTGAGTCTGAACATCCCACTTCCCATTCTTTGTCCTCCTTCCCATTCACCTTCAGGCATGGTTTCTTTTAATTTATTTGTGTCTGGACATTTGCATTTCTGGTTTGTGTTTGGTTTTACTTTGTTTTTTTTTTTGTTTGTTTCTCCTTTCAGAAGTAGCTCCAAAGCTCAGCCTAAGCTGGTAGCTGCTCCTTTGTACAATACACTGTGAAGAGGAGACTGTGAGCTGTTAGGAATGGTGAGGGAGCTGTTCTGGGGACTTCCTGCTGCCTGGGGTTAGAACCCATCCCATTCTGTGGTTCAATCACACACTTCTGAAACTGGCTCATGCCAGAATATTTATTGAATTACCAGCAGCAGAGGAAGGAAACTGGATTAAAGTCTTAATAAGTATATGGGAAGGGAGGTCAGCACTGTCACTGTCGGTGTTATAAGGCTGGCAGAACTGACCAGTGCTTCCCTAATGGGGACAGAGAGGTACTTGGCTATGTGGAAGGCACTGTCTTCACCTGCTGTTTTAGTACTTAGATGGAAAAAACCAAAAAAAGTGATTTCCAGGTCTTCCCTAGCTTTTCATTGCTTTGATGTACTCAGAATTTAAAAGCTTTGCTTTCTGAACAAGCCTCTTTTAGAATACAGTAGAGACCAGAATCCTTCCATTCTTAGAAAGCAGTAGCTTTCAATGCACAAAAGAAGTGAGAGCAGCCCTTTTTAAGAAGGGACAGAAACATCTTTTTGGAAATAGCACTTTTTCTCTTTACTTTTGTCCATTGTGGTAGGGCAAGACTGACTTGCTGGTGGGTCTGGGAGGAGGGGTCACTGGAAATCTTTTTTAAAAGGAAAGGGGCCTTTTGGGTCCCTCACAGGGCTGCTGTCCCACTCTACGACCTTCTGACTTTGCTCAGCCTTGAGTCTTTCAGCTTCATTGTTCTCCAGGAAATTCACTGTTTGTACTAATGAATGTTTTTGAATCTGTATTCTGCAGTAGGTCAGGTTATCTCATATTGTCTGCCTGGATTCTTAATGAGGGTGATGGTGTTCCTTCTCCTTGGCACTAATCAGCAGGTGATAACTGTGCATGAAGCTTGCCTTGCCAAACAGGCTGCCCTTGGATCTGTACATCTCTGGAATGGTGCACAGAGAGCCTCAGGTCCCCAGGGTGCAGGCCATGGTTTCCCATGCTGTGCTTTGGGAGGGAGAAGAGGCATTGAGTGGAGCACATGGTGATCCTGCACAGGCACTGGGATGTGGCCACCTCATACAATCATTTTGGTCACTTGCTGAGGCAAGAGATGGAAATATACTGTGCCAGGTGTGCTTTTATTATGTGATATGAGAACTGGGCAAGGATCCCCTGCAGCTTCAGGGTGTTGTTTTCTGTGATGGTGGTTTGGAGATCTGGTGTTTGGTAGGGACTTGCTTCAGGTGTGGATGTATTGTGAGGATGGGTTTTTCTTTGCTAATCTCACCAGGTGAGGGACTGATAGCCCAGAGCAGGTGAGAGCTGCAGCCTCAGTGCCTGTGCCTCCTGCACTGAAGCTGTTGGCAGTACATGGGCAGGCTCTGGGCACCACCTGCACTAAGCAGGCTGCACTCTGTTGTGAGGAGGGGACTCTGGGCTTTGGCCACTGTGCTTGGGGAAAGCCAGACTTTGGCAAAATCATGTGTCAGGATTGAGTTGCACTTAACAGAAGCGGGGGTGGGGGTAGGGGAAGAAGGGAAGAGGTTCATTGATATAATTGAACCCTAGATGCTTGTGCACTTTGTCATCTGGGTTTAAGTGGTATCTCTTGCAGATCAAGTCTCTCAGGCAGGGGATGGTTGTGGCAGGGCTATTCAAGCAGCCTGTGCTTCAATTCTGTTTGAAAACCCTTGTGAAGAAGTGCAAGGAGCTGTTTGTTTCTGCAGTCATATTAGGGTGAGGGTGGGGGATATGTCCCTCCACAGGAGTGTTGCTGCATGGAAGCAGGAAGCAGCAGGAGTGTGCTGCAATTTGGACAGTGACATGGAGAGGAGCTGTGCATTTCTTGTGTGATTTGTGGAATGTACCTCCATGTCCATCTCTAAGCTTAGTGTGTCTGACAGGACCACCAAAGAGCCCAGCACAACTGATTAAGGTATCTCCATGAACTTGAAGAGAGTGAAGGGCTATCGAGGAAGCTTTAATATGAAGTCCCATATATTTTGGAGAAAGAAGGGTGGAAGGAGAACTGCTAGTTTTCTTGCTGAGTGGAGTGTCCAGGCTCATGAAAATCTGCTACAGAAACTAGCAGCTTAACTCAGCTGGCTCAGTTCCCCTATATTTCTCCTCTGTATATGTCTGAAGATAACACTGAACATTAGCAGGATGTTTAGTTTATCACATCTCTTCTCCTCCTCTGCTTCTGACATTTTAGCAGCTGACTTTCCACAGCAGTGGTTGTGACAGCCCTTGAGGCTTGCACAGAGCCACCAGAGAGCAGGACATGGCCTTTGCCTTCTGCCTGTACTGAGCGAGATGCAGAAGCAGGATTATCAAGGAATGTGCTAATGCTTTTCTCTGCAGATGCCTCAGCTGCTAAAGCAAATGGATGTTGGCAGTGGGCAAAGCAGGAGGAAGGCAGAGGAGGAGCAGCAGTGCTGGGAAGCATTTTCCATATGGCTGCTCTTGAATAATTCCATTCCTGTGTCCTTAAGTGTGGAGCAAGTGAGGCTGCAGTTGTACATATGGGAGAAAAGGTCAGTGTGGCCTTTTGATCTGCCTCCTCAGCAGTGCAAGTCCATGTGGGCTTCCAAGCAAATGCCTCATCTGTCTGCTTGCACTTAGTGGTCACATCTGTGAGGCCTGTCAGATTGTCCAATTACTTGGGATCCTTTAACTCCCCCCATCCCTTTTGGCAAAATAGGGCTATCCAAAAGCATGCAGAAGCAGATGGTCAGCATGCAGGCAAGCTCTCTAATTAAGATGAGCCCAAGACAAAACTTAGATTTGAATTCACTTTATTCTTGCTGCAAATAATTTTATCACAAAATAAAAATCTTCTGATTTTTCTTCTGTTGCCAGTGTCTTTTCTGTGTTTTGTTGCCTCTGTCCTTTTTATTTACTACTACCCACTTGCTGAATCAAGAAGATTGTAAAATTTACTAGAGCGACATTATATTTAAGAAGAAATGTGTAAGCATGTGTGCAGCAATAAAATAGTCTATTTCACTATATCTGCTTTGGCTGTGGTCTCTGTCACTGATACATCAGCATGGCTTTAGTTTTGAAAGGGTTCTGTGGCCTCCTTCATTTTCCTTACCCAGGCCAAGGACTGGCTCTGCACTGTGTGGCTTCCAAGCAGTGTGTACAGTCCTGATAGAACAGGTGAGTAAAGCACTAACTTGTTTTTACTGTCTCCTTTCTCAAAGATTATTCCCTTTCTTTAGCAGCACCATGGCACAGGTTGGTCTCTGCTATGGTTGTTTGTCAGGGGAGGGATGCCTGTCTCAGAAAATTGCTGTGGGCTGTTGCTAGGGGTAAGTTGTCTTTCCCTTTCTTCTTGTCATCTTGTTCCCCTGTCATTGATGCCTGTACATTATATCCAAGGATGGAGATTTTTCAGCCTTTGTACTTAAGTACTCTGACTTGTTCAGTGCACTCCAGCCCGAAGCCTGAAACAGTGACAGTTTCTCTGAAACAGTGACTTTGCTGAAGTGTCTGGCAGGCACCTGTTTCCTTGTCTGCTTTCTTGTATACCTGGATGGCTAGAATTTTGTGGGTGAAGGCAATAGCTGAGCTGTCTGTTGACTTCAGAGCATGACTGACATTCAGGGAACAAATATCCATCTCGCCCCTATTGCTCTGTGGAGGAACATGCAATTTCCAGTGAGGAGATGCTAATGACATCTGAATGACTAATGCTGTTGAAGAGGGGGGCTAGGAAAAGTTCAAGGCTTAATCAGATATTTGGGCCTCAACAAACAGTGCACACAAGGAGCAGCATTGTGCTGTGAGAGTAAAGGATGAGCCTCTGCAAGAGGCTTGGGCTGTTCATGTTGTACAGTCATGGTCAAACTGGAGATGGCACTTCCCATGTAGCAGTTCACAGTCAGAGTGCATTGACAGACTCGTCTGCTCAGGGTGACATTGTTTTCCTCCTGCTGTGGCAGCCTGGCAAAGCCCATCACAGGTTTGGGAGCTGGAATGTGGCTGTGCTCAGCTCCCAGGGATGAGTGATCCTGGCTAGAGCTGGTGGCAGGAAACCACAGCTTGGCGTGGTTCTCTGCTCACAGGAGGTGGATGTGCTGAGGAGCAGGTTTGTGTTTTATCTTTTAAGCTAAAATAGATTTGACTAAACAAATTTGAGAGGCCACACCAGCAAACCAGTTATTGTAGTCTGGGCCTGTTTTGAATAAAGGTGCTGGCTCTGCTGGGGTTGCTCCCTGCCTTGAGGAAGTGCAGAGGGAGAACAGAGAGCCCTTTTTTAGGTTGCAAATGATTTCAAGGGTTTTAAGTTTGCACTTGGGTGTGGGTTATTGGCAATAACCAAGGCAAGGGCTGCAGAGGGGCAGTTCATGAGGGAACAGCAGCCACATTTGGATTCAGCTATGGACGTGCAGATCCTTAAGCTAAAGTCAAGCTATGAACTTTCAGCTTACATGTGATCAGCATGTGGGGAAAAGGGGACAAGCATGCACATGCCCTTTGCTTTTCCTGGTTGGGATTAAGTTTGTAAGCATAAAAGTGCAGGGCAAGCTTTGAAGGGCATTTCAGCAGATTAAAGAAAACCTTGGAAGAGAATCAGTACCATGCAAACAACTAGCTCTGGTCCCAAGGTTCTGGCTGTCAGTTCCCAAAATAAGCTCTGAAAATGAATGTGAGAGCTTTCCTCTCCCTCCTCCTGTTACCAGCAGAGCAAGCTCAAGGGGAAAGAGCAGGATTAGAAAGTGAGATTTGCTCACTCATGACAGCAGCAGTCTATCTGCTCTGTTTGGTGGTAAGGCAGAAGGCAGGGCTGTTGCTTTGGCATGTTGGATTAGGAAAAGGAGGTGGAGGGAGTGCTGTGGTGTGGCCAGATGCTTCTGTTCATGGGCTTGGGGAAGGGTAGATTTGGTCCAAAAGAACTTGATGTGGCTTTCCTGTGGAGGAAACCAAGCTGGTCTGTGTTGCACTGTGATGTCATTAAAACTCCAGTAAGGAAAAATGTATCCCTTTTTATTTTATAACTCTGTGAGCCAGGGCCATCCCAGTACTATTTGTACAAGAGTGTGGCAGTGATGAACTGTATGAGGCAGGCTGTGCAGAAACCTGCTCTGAGAGGAAGGCAAGCTGGTGTGTGAGCACATCCTTGGGATGTGCTTTAGGAGATGAAGGCTGATCTTTCATATCAAGGCTAAGCTGACATTGTATCTCTCCTGTCTGCTCAGGTTTTAGTCTAACACATTCTTGGCACAGCATAGCAGAACTACCAATATTTCTATTAATTTTATTAAGCTTGCTTTTGTAACAGGAGTCAGCAATCTCCTTTCCAGAGCTCCTTCCATCCCTTTTCTCCGTGGATCTAAAACTAAAAATTATCCAGGAGTTTCAAAAGAAGTTTTCTGGTGACAAATTCAATCCCCTTCCAAAAGACTCTTCTTGAGAAGCTGAAAATGCTTCAGGTGAGTTGTTTTCTGCTGTGCTGCATCTCTGGTCTGAGTGCCAATCAGGCACAGCCTCTTCAAAGCTGTTCAAGGTGCTGGCTGTAGCCAAGCTGTTCCTGGGGTGACTGTTCCTACTCTTACTGGGGCAGGGGAGATGCTATTTCTTGTTTCCTGATTCTGTGACCTTTTCCAATCAACTGAACATCAGTCTGGAAGCACACAAGGGGCCAGTGCTTCTTGCTTGCTGACCACAATGCTCATGGTGCTGCAGTGAGGGGCACATCAGGCTCCTGGCCACAGTCTGCCCTTTACTGGGGATCCAGGACTCAGCAGTCACACGAGTGCCCCAGGGCTGGGTTTTGGCACAGACCAGCCTCAGCATGGAATGTACATAAGCTCAGCATGGGAGGAGAGGATTTGCTGTTAAAAGTGCACGGGATGAGCCCTGGAAGCTTTTGATGTGACAAAGGGCTGCCCTGTGCAGCCCTCAGGGAGGATGGCTCACTGCTGTCATTTCAGCATGAGGCTGACCCTGCAGTCCAGCCAGAGAGAAAAGCTAAATTTTCCTCTGTATGGGGAACCTGAGTTGTTTATTTGCTAAAAAATTCTGCTCCAGGGTTCACTGTGTCAGCCTGCAGAGAGCTTTGCTGGTGTTGTCATTGCATGTCGGGTTTTTTTTTTATGTAAATGAAGACAAGAGGCTGACACAAAGGCTGGAAGGGAGGTCTAGAAAGCCCAGCTTTTCCTGGGGCTCTGTCTCATGCCAGGGTTTACAGTGTTCTGGCAGAGGTTTGTTTGTCTTTGGTCATGAACCTTCCTAAGGTACCACTTGTCCTTTGGCCCTGAACTGCCATTCCTTCCCCTTTGCCATTCTTGTCTCTGTGTGTTTTCTTAGAAGACAAGTGTTTTCCATGCTTGACATCTTGCCCTCCCATCAGCTCCCCCCAGGTCAAGTAGCTTTCTTTGCCAAGTTTCCTTTGGATAGCACATATCATGCAATCTATCCAAACTCCTAATTGATCTCTTAGGAATTGTTTGTCATCTAAATTCCTGGAATGTTTCCATACACTGAAGAGTTTCCTCCAGAGAGAAGGGAAATTAATCCTGTGTCACTCCCTCCTGAGGAGTGGTGGCCATGGGAAGGCTGTTGTTTGGCTTGTGCCTGTTGGGAGGTGTGGGTTCTGCAGTTTGCTCACAATTGTGGCAGTTTTGCAGCTGTTTGGAGGGCAGCAGGGAGGCCAGTGGCAGCCCCACATCAGCAGCTTTCCCATCTGAGGGAGAAAGAGAGCACCCTAGATGGATAAACTGGGAGAGCATGACCCTATTTCTGTGTGCAAAGGAGACATGTGCTCATGTGTGGAGAGAAGAGCAAATGACTGATCACCCCCCTCCCTTCTGAGAGGCTGGGTGAGCAGGGGTGGTTTTGGCAAGTGGTCAGGCTGCAGCATGTGTGTGGTCTCTGATGGTGTGGTGGAACCTGCACAACCCTTCAGCTCCCTCTCCCTTTTTCCTGTGATGACATTCTGCCCAAAGCTGGGCAGGGACAGTGGCAGTGGAGAGGTGTGAGTCCTGCTCACCCCCAGCAGCAGCTCTGCAGTGAGTTGCAGCCCCACTTCAGCAAATGGAAGTGAAGCACTGTGGGTTACATGCTGAGCAGATCTGAATTCAAATTCTTCACCCCTGACTGGAGCTGCAGCCTTTGCCTGCTCCCAGTGCCTGAGCCTGGCCTGGGTGCTGGGCTGTGTGGTGCCAGCAGTCTGACAGAGGCTTTGTCCCTGCTGCACTGTGACTGGGTGTGACACCTCTTGTCTTATGTCCCAATGGTGATGCAGGCTGGCAGTCCCTGCCAGGGTGACTGCAAAAGCCTCCAAAGGAGCTCCCCCCTTACCCTGACACTGCTCTGGCTCCTGCTTTACCATTCATTGTCTGATCCCCACCTTGCAGCTGCCCCCAGAGCCAGCCTTGAACAGCACAGGACTGAGTACAGGCTGAGAGAAAAGAAAAAGGCAAAAGCTTCAGGGCTCCTGCAGCCTCACAGGATCAGAGTAGGAGCACAGGCTAAAAACAGGAAGGCCACCTATGGCTGTGACAGCTTGCCAGCCATCAGGTGGTGGCACTGGGAGAAGTGCACTTCCAAAAGAGCTCCTTTGTGCTGGTGCTGCTCCCAGCCTTGTGAAGAACTGTCCCCTCCCTCCTGTGCTCAGTCTCTGTCCCAGCACCATGGTATGCACTCTCCAGTGACCCTCAAAACTGTGATGAACTTAATAAACCACCAAATAATCAGAAGAAGGAGCTGTGGGATTGCCAGAATTAAAGCAAATGTTACTAATGATGTTCCTTATGAGCATGGTGTGGCTGCTGGCTTGGTGAAAAGCCCCAGCTCTGTTATCTCTTTTGATGGACATCCAAGCCCTTGGCCAGAGCTTCTGACCTGGTGAGCTGGGATCTGATAAAACACAGAGCCTGCAGAGGGAAAATACTGTTCTCTTGATTTATTTGAGGTATAAGGAAGATGGAATGAGTTGATGAATGTTGCAGTTTGGGTCAGGTGCTGCTAATGACTCTGGCCAGAGGGCTGGCACGAGAGCAGGGTCTGTCTGTCCCCTGCTGCAGCACTCCTCACGTGTTTTGGAGTGTGAGTGGCTGGGGAGCCCTTACAAACAAATGACTTGTCCTGAAATGTGCATAGAGAGGAGAGCAGGAGAGGACCTTGTGGCTGCTCTTTGGCCCAGCCCCACTGTCTGGGCAGGGGAGACATTTCTGCAGTGTGGACTGCTCTGACAGCACCAACCCCAGCTCTGGATAGACCAGGAGCTCTTACAGCATCTGGGCACTGCCTGGAAGCTGGGAGCATCAAAGCCACTCAGCCTGATCTGCACTCACAACTGGGGACAAAATGTAGGATTTAATCAGCAGTTGTTTCTGGTCACAGTGTAATTCCTGTTGGAATTTGGTTTCATTCAGGACCAACGTCATGTTTTAATGGGCTTCTAAAAGCATGGGAACTAGATGCTGGAGCAGGCTGAGTTTGCCTGTTAGTGAGTTTCTCCACCAGCCCCACACTGTTGTTTAATCTGGGGTGTGGGAAGCACTTTGGAATGGTCACCAATGACACCCTCAGACACGCTCTGTTCAGAAAACATAACTTTATTATTAGTTGCAATATACATTGTATTCCTTTAAGAATCCTAAACTTGTATATGTTTTTTCCACTGAAAATACATGTGTATGTATATATGTTTTTATATATGTATATATATATATATAATGTATTTTATTGAACTGGAACACAACAGAACAAGAGAGACAACCTCAGGAATAACTTGTAAAAGGAAACGTGATCCCAACGGGTTTGTGCTGGCAGTGTGCTAAGGTGAGTGGTATAAAAAGGACAGGCTAAATAGAAAACATGGTGGGTTAGGCAGTGGGAAATGGCCTCTCAGTGCTACAGGTGGTGATATATACAGTAGTTACACGTTGCTATTGCTCAGTCACGAGTGCCACCTGTTCTCCAAGGCAGAGCAGAGTCTCGTGTGGCTCTGCACAGCAACATTCGTAAGGCTGGCTGTGCTCCCTGCAAGTGGTACCTGCCAGTTGGAAATAGTGTAATTACATTTCCCTCAGCAGCTGCTCTGCTCGTTGCTAATCTGGTCAGCCAAGGAAGAATTCCTCCGGGGCTTGGTGAAAGCGAACTGGGTCAGGATAAAGGAGCTTGCAGGCAGGGAAGGGATCAGAACAGCAGAGAGCTGAAATGTGCAGATCAGTGTCTCACCTGGCCAGGCTGGTCTGTTCCTGGCTCCTTCCCTCTGCACTCATTTCCCACCTGCAGGGAGCTGTGGCCCCTCTGCTCAGCAGCCAGCCCAGGGCTCAGGGGTCAGAGCAGGCAGTGCCCAGCTGCTCTTGGATAGGTTTGATTGCCTCAGAAGGTAACTCTTCAGAAAACTGGCTGAGGGTGGCAATACCTGCTGCTGTGCCATGGCTTTGGGGTCATTTGGCTTTTTATTTTTTTGTAGTTGTTTGTTGTAGGTTTTGTTTATTAACCTTTTTTTTTTTCAAACACAGCCTCCCCAGGCCATGTGCCACTGCTGAGCTTAGCTATAGACAGAAGGACAAGTCTTCCCCAGATCAATGTAATTTGTTTCCCTTAGTTCTGTTCAGCTGCAGATGTTTCTTGGGTGAAAGGACACATTTTAGCAAAGGCACTGACAACGGACTTTCCTCTGCCTGAAGCCAGGTTGGAGGGAGGGAATGGGCTCTGACCTTTCTGCTGAAGGGTCACTTCCCTCTCCCCTCCTGCAAAGTGCTTGTCACTTTGGAAAGGATGTAAAGAATGTGGGCATTGATTTACTCCTGACTTCCTCAAGAAAAGTGCTTTCAAAAATCCTATCCTTAAGTCATCATCTTGCTACTACCCCCGCAACGTCTGTCACCTCTGGATCACTCCCACTTGTTTCCCCTTCCAGCTGAAGAAGCAGGTGAGATTTATCACTGCTGTAATGTTTCTCTTCTTGCTGTCTTTCTCTAGCAGCATCTGGCCAGGAGGGACTTGCCCAGGCAGCAGAAGTTGCCTGAAGACAGGCTGCTGGAAGATGGAAAGCAGGTGACCTGCTCATTGCTCCTTCCCAGAGTGTCACCAGAGGTTCAGCAGGGGCTGCTGAGAACAGCCAATTGCACTGGAATAATATTTCAATAAAAAGCTGGCATTGCTGGGAGAGCCACAGCTCATTCCTCTCTTTAGAGGCAAGAAAATACAAATGTCAAAGTGCCTGGATCAACCTGTATAAAAGAGCTTCCCTGACTCGGGCCCCTTAGGGCAACTACAAGGACACAACCTGCATCCACACATCTTTCATTCATCCATGCAGCTGGGACTGAATGGGACTGAGCCCTGGTTCTGTTATTGCACTGAGGTCCCTTTCCTGAACCTTGCTAGAGCTGCTTCCAAAGGGAGGAGAGGTGGGTGACAGCCCTGGCTCTCAGAGCAGGGATCCACCCTGGGGACAGCAGCTCAGGACACAGCTGTGCTTCCTGCTGCTGCCAGGGAAGGCAGTGAGGGCTGGTTTGTCACTGGGGGAAGATGCCCCACTCTCTCCTAGTGCAATATTTGCATTCTCTTCTTGCAAGACCAGAGGGAGAGGAGCAGGTTAAACCCCTTCCCTCTGGACAGTGCCTCATGCTGAGGGCCATCATGCTGGATAAACTGCCACACAGCCACTCTGTCATCACTATACAGCTTTTACTGTGTCAGTATAATGTCTCTGCTCTCATCCAGGCTCTAAACTCTTTCCTCTCACCCTGCTGCTAGCAGAGACTCAGAATTTGGCTTGCCTGCACCACAGGCTCTGTCCACAGGCTCCTCCACAGCCCTTGTACAGCAGGTCTGGGGATCCCAGCACAGCAAGGGAGAGGCTGGATGGATGGTCACACTCTACACTCTGCCTTCAGCCCCTCTCGTGTCCTAAAGGGCTGAGCTCAGCCCAGTGATCCACCCCAGGGCTGAGGAGGAGACTGGCATGAGCTTGGACAGGATCTCTGCTCACACTGTGGGTCTCCTGCTAAACCAGTGGACCATGAGCACACCCACTGCTACTCCCCACCCACCAGATGCTCTGCACTTCTCTCTAGCATTATTTTCAGGACATTTTCCAACTGATGAAGGAAAACAACAGATTATGACTGTAAAGTTATGGTGAGAGGACCGGATCCTGGTAGGACAACATTGTTCCTTGCCAAGAGAAGGAATGATTAACTCCTTCTTTACTCTTCTCTCATTTCTTTCCCAGCTTCCAGCCACCTCTATATATATATAATATATTATATATTACTATATTCTCTTATAACTTTGACTTTGCTTTTTCAGTTTCAGTAGCACAAGTGATTAATTCCAAAAGAAAAAATAAAGAGATTAAAAAAACCAAAAAACCAAAAGGAATGAAGGAAGGAAGGAAAAAACCCTGTCCCTAGGAATATTTACAGAATAGTTCATCTTGCAGAGGAGATAGGGTTTGACATGGGGAAAAGCATGGGAATTGAATGTGCTAAGTGGGTTTGATTCCACATTCCTTCTCTCCCCTCTGGGATCCTGCTCAGATGATGAAAATCAAAGCACTGTTCAACATGCTTTCCCCGAGTGCAAACTGGCAGAGGATGTGCAGGGTGGTGGGGGAGGCATCTCTGTGCTCTCCCCTGGCCTGGTCTGCTTGCAAAGGTAGTACCCAAAGGGGTCTGATCTTAAAAATCAGCCTTTCACCCTCAGGGAGCTGTCAACTCCATCTTTAGCCTCTCCTCATCACCCAGCACCTTTGGTAGTGCTCTCCTCTCAAGGACCAGGGGTTTTTAAGGTACTGGGTGGTGGGGACAAGGGATGCACCTGGCATCAAAACCATGAAGTGGAAGATACTGATTTCTTTTAGATACCAATAGTTATTGCAGTATAAACACACCCCAGTCACCACAGTGAAAGCAGAGAAGGGGAAGCTGTAGAGAAAGTTTGGTGGGTGAGGGGTATCCCACAGCTATCAATTCTTCTTCAGATTAGGGCAGTGGCCATTTACATCAGCAAATAATGCCCCACCCTGTGCCTCTCCCCCCACCCTCCCTTATGCTGTGTGTGGTAAAATATTCCAAGAATCCCTCCATGTTAGATCTTTTCCCAAGAGATTTCTAGTAAAAGCAAATATTCCCAGAAAACCCCAGTAAGAGCTGCAAATGCAATTGCTCTTAAGTATGGCTGGTTTCCCCAGCTGCTGAGACCTTCTGGCCAATCCAAGTCAGTATTTCTGTGAAGACAGAGGTAGAGACCTCAGGCAGCTCTTTGTGGAGGGCATGATAGGCTTCCTCATACACCTGCAACCAGGGAGAAGTAGAGATTAGCACAGAAAAAATAAATCTGCATGAACAAAACAGCCTTCAGTCCCCTCTCGTCAACACCCACAGGTCCAACACTCCTGCCCACAAACTGTCAGGTTTTTTTCTGAGATGTACCAGGTTATGAAATCAAGGAGATGCCACTGGTGGTGCTGGCCCTCAACAAGCAGGAAGGTGCTGGCAGTGCTGCCTGACATCTGTGGGTACCAGAGCACCCTGCTGCCCTTTAGGAATATAATGCATGTCCCAGCCCCATACATTTCTTGCTTCTTATCCCACTAAGAGGAGGAAATACTTATCATGCCCTTGGAATGTAAAGGACAATGGGGGATGTTCCCATCATGCCTTGTGCAATTTTACTCCTTTTATGCTCAGACTATCCAGTTATTTTTCTGATGACAAAAGCTTTCCCTTGGTCTCCCAGTTTCTCTTTCAGGTTTATTCATGTGCTAACAATTGGTTAATCAGCTGTGGTTCTCTTGAAATGAGCAGATGTGAAGTGGCTTTTGTTGTCCAGCATTTTGGAAAGACCTTCCTTCACCTCTACACGCTGGGACATGAGGTAAGGCTGGTGGCATTGTTCAGAGGAGATTTTGGGTCAGCACTTTACCTGCTTCTGAGCCCTGCTCTATTTCTACACCAATCTGTTTCATGTCCCAGACACCCTCTAGGCTCAGAGCAGCACTGGGGCATTGCCATGTGCTGGTGTAGCTGGTGAAAGGACACTTGAGCCCAGGCAGGGCTGGGCTTGGGCTGCCTCCTGTGAAAGGGGTTTCACCTGCCCAGCCTCAGCAGCCCTCCAGCTCTCTGGGGGCAGCAGGCTGCCCACCCCTCACAGTCACTGGTGCTCAGGCCAACACTGGCAGCACCATCTCCTGACAATCAAGAAAGCAAGATGACCTTGAGTGTTTTGTCCTGGCTCTGCACCGTGTCCATCAGCAAATAGGAGCCCCTGATATCACAGAGCTTGTCAGAAGAGCCGTGCAGCACCAGGATGGGCAGGGTCAGCTTGGGCAGGGCTCGCTCGATTCTGGCAATGGCATTCATCAGCTGGATGACAAAGGACACCTTCATGCCACCGTGGTACACCAAGGGGTCAGATGTGTAGGACTCCATCTGGCAGGGAGAAAGAGGTAATTTAAGATTAGCAGTGTTTCATGCACGTGAGAAGAAGCAGATCAGCTGGCAGTGAAGAGTCTCCCTTGCTTGCACAGCCATTCCCTGCTCTCCCAGGACATCTGGCCATCAGTCAAGGTTGAGCTCCTGTGGCTTACTGGCACTGCTCACACAACCTGACATGCTCTTTGCTGCATGTTTCTCTCTTACACCACTGGAAAATATTCAAGCCAGAGTTCTTTGAGAGGAGCTCCTGCAGGGAAACAAACAGTGTTGGACAAAGACCATTCCCACAGGAGCACCTGCCTGCATTTTTCTCCTCTGCTGTGCCCTTCTGTCATTCCAGTGTGATTTCTCCTCTACAGAGGGTTATTCAGACTGTGTTATTTGAAAGCTGATGTTCTCCAAGCCATTATCCTCTCTGCTGAGGGCTCAAGTGTTCTCTTTCCCTGTCTGGGGGTGGTGACCATGACCTACACCTACAGACAAGTGACAGAAGTGAGTGCAAAGCCAAGGGGTCATCCCTGTCTGCAGAGCATGACAGACAAGGCAGCAAATAATGGTGTTAGATGGTAGGCAAAAAAAAGTAGTCAACAACTTGCTCAGCCAGATTGTGAGGGAATAAAAATGCTCAAGAGCTGGTGCAGAAAGTTGCTAGGAAGGAGTAGTTACTGCAGCAGGCAAATCTACAGTAAATATTTGTATACTGTATGTGGAGACTGCCCACACAGACCCCACTATGGCAATATTTGCCAGAATGCTTTGACTATGGGCTGGTCTCTGGCACAGCCTCCTGTTCCTCCCAACCCTGGCAGATGTTTATAGAAATGATGGTTATTTATAGGTTAGCTGAAAACAGTCTCCTCCTCTCCTCACAGGCAGTGGGGTCTGTTCCAATTCTACCTTGAGGGCATTAACTTGAAGTCCTTTTGCTTCTGCCTGTGCCTGCCCTGAGGGGACCATGGGTAGGGGGTGACCCACAGGCCACCCAAGCACATGTAGCACAGGCAAGGACTGGAGGACAGTATGGACAGAGAGGTTTTGGGGTGGATTCTGCCTTCAATTCCCCATGAGATGAGATTCTCAGGGTGGCAGAACAGTTCATGGTGGGGCTTTCCCATCTGGATGGATTCACTTGCCAGAGGGTTTGAAGCCAGTTTCCCCTGTTGTCATCTCAAATGTGCTGGAGCACACAGCACTGGAAATGGAGGAGGCAGTGAGGCACCCTGGTGCTCACAAGTCTTTCCCCATCACTTTCTTCCTTCCAGTCCCCACCCTCTCCCACTGCTTGAATCCATGGTTCCTATCCCTCAGTGCATCAAGAGAAAGATGTGGGGGGAAATTTGGGACTATTAGTGGCTGACACCATTCAGTCCCAGCCCATAGTACTGAGGATGGTCCAGAGAGGGACAGCTGTACAGCTGCTCCACTCTGTGTTGGAGCTGGACCAAAAAAATGCAGGTTGTCATAGAACTCACTTAGGGATCCTTGGAAGTAGTGGATGTTTCTAGGATTTGATTAAAGCCATTGTTGTATTTTGGTCTCTGTGCAAGATTATGTCTTCTCTGAAGTGAGGGGTAATTTTTGGCAGGGAGACAAAGATAATCATCACAGTTCATAATATTAGGATATTGCACACAGTATCTCCCTTTCAAAGAATTATGTGTTTGCTGAGGGTCTGGAAAACTGTAAGAGGCAACTGCTAAGATGAGACTGTGGTTAAGACACTGAGACATGGCAAACACCCTCTGCTTCTGCTGATGGCCTTGGGAAGCAGAGACTGAGCAGCTCACAGTCCTTTGGGCTCTGCATGCACCATCCCAGAGCCCAACCAGCTTGTTGGTGCAGAAAGATGCTCTGTCTGAATCTTTCATCCCCTACACTCTTCTGCTGTACCTTCCTTGCTCTCCAAAGTCCTTCCTACAGGGCAAGAAGCAGCCTGTGTTTAGAAGAAATTGATCCCTTGTGAATGTGCTCATGTAAAAAGTTCAGCTTTGACTTTCAGAACATGAAGCACCTGGTGAGGTGCAGCTCACTCTCCCGTTGGCAGCTGGGTCTACCCTGATATGCTCAGCCAAACAGGCTGACTTTCTTCAGCTTCTTGAGCAAAACCACTATGTTGCATTTGCAACTGGCTTCAGCCTAATCTGGACCTATGTCACAGTGCAGTGCTAAAGCAACACAGTTTTGAGATGGGTGGGTTTTATTATTTTTTAGTTTGGTGGGTTTGTTTGTTTGTTTAATTGAATGTAATAAATAAGAGATTTTGCAGGGGGGAATTCAGGAGGGATGAGTGGATGGATAGACAGAAGGTCCCTTCCCATGGAGTAAAACAGTCTCCAGCCCCATAAATGATAGAAGAATGACCCAAAGTGTTTATTTATTTCTTTCTCTTGTTGTCTAAAAGAACAGAGATTTTTTTAGCTACTGAGCAGCCAAAAAATATTTTTGTGTAGATGATGGCAGGAGAAAGAAAACCAAAACGATCCAAACCCAGTCCCAACCCAAAATGATCAGGACTGCAGGGACAGCATCCTGTTCCTAGTCAATGAATGAGAATCCTTGTCAGAGTTAATGCTCAGTGCATGGGGTGAGTGCCAAGCAGCAGCTCTCTGGGGAAGGAGGAAAGACAGGGAATGGGCTTGGTATTTCTCAGGCTACAATCTGCAAACCCTGCAAGCCCAATGCTGCTGTTGCTGCACCAATCTCTGAGACAGGGGGCAAGAACAGAAGGTGATCCCAGGAGAGCCAGTGAATGCTTCCAGACACTGTCAGGAAAAGGCTCCCCAGGGTCTCTCACAACAGCTCTTTTTATCTTTATGTAATTCTGAGGCAGAAGCAACCATCAGGTTGCTGCATGGCATCGACCTGTTTGGAAATCTGCATCTCCTCCTGCAGCCTCAGCCTATGTGGACTTGGCAGGAGCAAGGCTTGAGTCAGGGGGGGCATTCCACTAAGTCAACAGCAGCTAACAAAGACTGCTGGGGTAAAGAGGCTCCTGCCACTGTGATGTCATTCCTCCTTGGAATAACAGGACTGGTTTTCAAGGTTGCTTCTTGCCCTCTTTTTTCTCTCTGGTGTTTGATACAGCAAACATCAAACAAGCGTCTCTGTATCACTCTGTATTTTGGTCCCCACACCCTGCAGACAGCCTTCTGGGAACATTAATTCATTAGGAACTCATTGGATGTTGTCCCAAAAATATTTCTAGTGAATAGAAAGCTGGTCTGGCAGGAGTGTATGTGTAACATATAAATAATGGATGTTTTGAGCAGATAGTGTGCTTTAAATATGAGCATCTTGAATCCAAAAGGAGGGTGGAGTGTGCTTGGAAGCACCAGAGGACCAAAATGCTGTCTTGTCTTCAGTAAGTGCCTGGAGCCTCTAAACCTGGTGTTTGAAGGGGTTCAGGAAAGTGCTTTATATCACTCCCCACAGCTACTGTGTCAGCTGTGTGCTCAGGTACAGGTGAGAAGGCAGCAGAGCACACAGGGCATCTCATTTGGAAAACATCTCCATTACAGGCAGGCTCTAATGAAGCAGAGCTGCACCTTTATCCACTGCAAGAGGCTCTCCCTTGCTCCATGGAAAGGAAAAGGGCAGAGGTAAAGCAAGGCCCAAGGAAGCTTTAGAGACTTGAAGCATCACAGAACAGATGAAGCAGCAGCAAATACGTGGTTAGAAAGACAACACAATGGCAATTATTATAAAGTATGTCCAGTGGTTGCTGTGGTGATTCCTAACATTGCCACAACACGGAAGTGCTCAGTCAATACTGTGTGCCAATTTCAGGAGCTCTCTGACACTTCCCTAAATGTATTATTATACAGGATGTCCCTACATCATCACTTTTCTCTTATAAAGCTATTGAATGCAGCAGTAGCATCTTCCAGCAGAGCATCCAGCTCTTGGAGGTGTATTTAAACCAACCTTAAATGCTTTAAATTTAAAACCCCCTTTAAATGCAGCTGCAGCAGAGTTCAGGTGTCACAAAACAAATCAGGAGCAGGCAAAGACCCACACATTGCAGACATGCTCACTCTTCAGGTAGGGAATACAGCTCTCCAATTCCTCTCCTCCTGCAGAGCCCTGACTGCTTTTATCCTCTACCTACAAATGTAGACGTGAAAACTTTCCTCTGTGTCATTTTCGTGAATTAATTGTCTAATTTAAACCCTTTCTCTGAATTATATGCAACAAGTTATGGCAGCTGAATGTAATTAAGAACAGGTTTCTACAGCTAGACTGGAGTCAGCCCTCTTCCCAAGCATTTATTTTGTGCAGCCTCATATGGTACTTTGGAGCATATGTCACACGGTGCATCAGCGGATGTACATGATCTCACTCCACTCCAGTCCTGCCTTCTTTTCCTCAGCTCCTTGCATCTTTCCACCTCCAACACAGTGAAATCTTATGCTCTGTTCAAGGATAAGTGAACTAAAAGTAATTGGAACAAAAACCCCTCTGGCAGTGCCAAGAAACAATCCTGGGCCTCAAGGCTATTCTGGGAAACTCGTAGCTTTCCAGTTTTCTGAATAGGTGAGCCAAAGAGGTGGGATATGCCAAGGCCAAATGCACTGCACTCACACAGATGCTGGCACTGTCTTTGCTCCTGGTCCTTTCAGCTTCAATTCTAATGCTGGTTGAGCTGCCTCCCCTGAGAAAGGCATTTTATTAATTCCTAGTTAAGGTATGAACCATTGCATGAAAATGCAGGAAAATGACAGTGTCTGCCAGTGAGATGTAAGCTGGCATGGGAGCACAGGAACAAGTGACCACTTTGCACCAGCAAAGCTCTTGAGACACCCTTGAGTGCCATTCTCTATAATTCAAGAAAAATGGTGCTTTCTGAAATGCACCAAGTTCTGGCTACAGCCTAAGCACCTTCATTCACTTACAGTTCATGACTCTCCTTTCACTCCTCCCACAGCAGAGAGAAGGAAAAACCCTCTTTGGTGGTGTTGCAGCAGCTGCAATTACACCTGTTTCTGCAGTGCTGGCATGAATAGGCTGACACAGTTATTACCAGGAGTGTGAATGGGAGATGAGGCCCAGGCTATTGTGGCATTATCAAAACTCAACCCTGGACAGTTCCATGCACATTCACAGTGGTGAGGCTGAAGTTGTGTTGTTACAACAGCTGCTTAAATTGCAGCTCCTTAAAGCATTGTTCTTGGGTGTAGCATGCATTAATCATTTGTTTGGAAAGGCTGTAGCAGAGTCAGAGTGGGATCCAGGAGAACTTGTGACAGGTTCTTTGGTTAAAGCATGCTCTTTTCCTCTGCTTGAATGCACCTGGTGCAATATGGTCCTGCTTTGGAAGCAGGAAAACAAATCTCCAGGGCTGTAGAGTTTTGCATGATTTCACCACAAAGAGCAGAGGTGGAAAAGTTGACTTTAGCAGTGTGCTTGCTACCTGAGCTGGGTGTTGCTGCTGTGATGAGTGGTGGTGGTGCAGCAGAGACAAAGACATGGCTCTCACGTGCTTCCCTGTGCACCTGCAGCTCTCTGCCAGGTCTGGTGCCCAGAGCAGCTGCAGGTGCAGGGCACACCCCAGGAGGAACAGTGGTTTCCCACAGCCTTCTGTGAGCAGTCAGTCCCACTGGCTTCAGAGACATGTCACCTTTCTGCACCAGCACAGACTGCCCTCCTGATCTAGCAAAACACTTGTGGATATTCTAAAAGAAAAATGGCAGGACTGGGACAAGATACCAGCTATGCAGTCACTTAAAATGGCATTAAGGTTCTCACCTCTTTCTTGTTCCTGGAAATTGCATTTGGATCTATTGATCCCAGTGATAGGTTTGGGAGCACAAAGTTGAGCACTTTTGCTGCAAAAACCTGTGGGAGAGGAAAGGAAAAAGTCAAAGAGCCAGTTAGAGGGAGAGAGGGAACACAGAGGCCCAAATGCTGAGCTGATGGAAATCAGCACAGGAGTTAAATAGTTGAGAATTGTCAGCTAACTCTGGAGAAGGATCTGTCCTATATTTAAAACATTTCTCCTAACGAGGAAAGTGTTTGAACTGCTCCTTGGGAGCAGGGAGTGGGTGTGCTAGACTGAAATACCATCAGCTGTCTGTCCACATGCAGCAGCACAACTTCATTGTGCTGAGCCTTTTCCTCATTCTTAAGTTAATTTCTGAAAGGCCTCAGTTCAGTACTTTGATAGGAAAAGGTCATTTCCAGCTCTTAGAGGGCTGGGTTTGGTGCTGTACTGCCCTTTCCTTGCTGCCACAGCTCTGATTTCAGGCTGCAGTGCATAAGTGATGATGGGTGCCATTTGCAGCAGTTGCCTAGGCTGCACTCATTTTGATAAGTGTATTCTCCAGGGAACCTGTAAATAAACAACAGCCAAGTGTGCATGCATTGGCCAAGGGAATCCATTGCTCACACGTCTCCTGGGAACAACACACAAAAGCATTGAGGCTGGAAACTGCTGGTAGAAGAAAGGGGAACATCTTTCATTTCAACAGCACTACAAGCACGTTGATACCAGAGTTCTGCTCTGATCTCTGATAGCTTTGATAGCTGCCTTTAATTAAGTGATCACTGCTTAATCAGTAAACACACAGTTAGTGTTCATTGGTCTGGTTTATGCCCTGTGGTGTGCACAGCTAACACTTGGAGCAGGCTGTCCCCTGTGCCCTCTGTTTCTGCAGACACCTAATCATTTCTGAAGCACACCCTGGCACTTCAGATCACAGATGACACATGATAGATTAATTATGATATTAGAGGAATAACACAAGGTTGAAGTCAAAGTCAGAGAGGAGTGAAAAGCAATAAAGACTCACAGCAGGTTTGGGAACACGTGTGTACCTGGGTTAGATATGATTAAGAACCAGTGTCACTGTGCCTGTACACTGAGACCTCACTGGCTATGACACTGTGCCAGCAAAATTAATTTTTACTACACAACAATACACATATGAGCTTATGATGATCCAAGAAGGAATGAGGTTTTCCTCATTTCATGTTAACTCAAGGCAGTGACGAGCTATGCACCTTCATGTATCCTAAACAGGATTATGGACTCTGAACCTGATGACTAACATCTCTACTAAACTGGACAGAATAAAGGAATAAAGAAAAAAAAAGTTTTAATATAGTCCTTTCTTCTAGTTTGATTGCACCTTAGGAAAAGTCCTTTGCAGTGTTACTGGGTGCAGATTCAGGCTGAAAGACAGTGAGCAACATGATGCCCAGTCAGGCTAGAAAGCAATAGATCAGTCAGGGGTGAAATGGAAAACACAAAAGGTAAAGAGAGAATATCATGTAGTGAGTCCTTAAACAATAGCCTGAGGGTCAGTACAGGATTAAACACCAGGGAATATTTCCTAAGGGGCTGTCCTGCCCACCTGATTTCAAGGCATTCAAGAGCAGAAATGTAGTGGGAGATGCTCTTTCACCCCTGCTCTGCCCTTTGCCAGTGTATGTGACTCCTGCCTCTGCAGCTTTGAAACTGCAAAGATTCAGAGATGAATTTTGTCCAGGTCAGTTGAGAAGAAAAGGGGGCAGGCAGCAAGATCCCTCTCACTATACTGGATTTGCAACTGGATGCTTCCATCAGAAGCACAGGACATGGGATTTGTAGGGCACTGGTGAAATTGTGTTTCTGCAGAGAGCAGCATTTGATCTTCCAGCAGAGACCCTGCAAACATGCTCCTGCTGCTGCCAGGGCTGGCTCAGCAGCCAGGGAAGGTATTTCTGAGAGGGTCTGAAGGACCATGTGTCATCCAGCTCACTGTTATTGTTGTCTGGAGCCCTGGTTTGTTCTGGCCAAGGTAAATTCTTGCTCAGCTGGAAACCTCCCCAGCAAAGGGATGAATGCAACAGTCCTTGGGAAATGGCCCAGGGCTGAGAAGTCCTACCAGTTCCAAGGGAAAACTAAGGCTTTGTTCCTCACAAGCACAATCACCATGAAATGTTTTGTGACTCTCAGAGGAAGAAAACCACACAGCTTTATTGGGAAAATGTGGCTTGTGCAGGAATGCCCTGCTTGTTTTCAATCCTTCCTCTTGCAAATACCTTTTCAACTCCTGAAATTAATTCAACTGAGTGTGACAGAGCAGAGTTATTTCAGGAGTAATTAATTTTTTATCAGTTTTGAGATGCAGAAATAGATTTGAAAGAGAAAGAAACTGACTGTGCTCTTGTAATACTGCATGTGAGAGACCTTCTAGGAAAGAGACCATATAAACACCTCCAAAATACTTCAGTTAGAGAACAGGATTTCCTACCTAATTGATGCATCATGGCATTTATTTCTTACACAGAAATAAAGCAACATGTGGTACAGATCTGCAACAAACCAGACTATAGTAATGCTAGTTCCCACAGAACTGGTGAGTTCTTGTTTCAGAAAGGGTTTAGCATCTAGCAAAAGAGAAATCTATGGCAATCTTTATTCTCCTTGATTAGAGAGAAAAGACTAACAGTCTCTCTCATATTCAGACTGTTTATTATCTTTTTCTTAATAGTTATTCTTTTTTGCTTTCCCAAGTAAGGAAAAGCTGGGGCACTGCTGCTCATGGGACTTATGCCAGATGTAGCCTCACCCACAAAGAAGCAGTAACCAGCCTCCTAAAACCAGACTTGGGTACTCTGACTCCTATTTAAATAAGTTTACTTGGACTGGATGACTTCAGGATTCACTTGTCCTCATAAAATTAGGTAGGACTATGAGAAAGCACTGAGAAGGAAAATATTGACTGGCATCCAGGTGGTTCAGATCTCAGCAGGGTCCTGCATCTTTAGGCTAGAGGTCTTAATGCATTTTCTTCAGTGGAAAGGAGGTGATTAGAAAGCACCCTTTGGTGCTTGTAATGATTTGTGAGTTCCATAGATGGCTTTGGCTACAGCAGAAAGTGGGACAGGATTATACTGAAAGCTGAGGCAATCTGTCTCCTTCCTCACAGAAGAAAAAAAAAAGGAGAAATAGCTTAGAAGTAAATTAAAACAAGAAGCTAGCCCTAGGAGAAATTTCTAAGGAGAAAGGATAAAGGATGAAGTCCTGTGGGAGTGAGAGGTTCTGTCATTCCTGCTGGTTTAGCTGCTCCTTCCCTTTGCTTCCAGCTTCTTTTAGAATTTTGTTTATTCTTTTAAAAATGTAAAAAGGAGAGAGCTGAGGTTCACTTGCTTTGCAGAACTTCCCTGGGGCAAACTGGGCAATGCAATTGTGGATCAGAAACAGCTCTGGAGTGCAGATGTGAATGGGAGGGGGATAAAGCCTAAATGCAAACCAAAAGAGATGGTCTGGACAAGAACCAGTTATGGTACCAAGCCAAATGGGGTGCAGGTGGGGCAGTGATGCTTTAGCTGGAAGCCTTTTTTTGAGGCTCATAAAGGATTTCTGGTACTCAGAAATTCTAGCTCTGTTCAGAAATTGGTCATCCCCCAAATGCCAAAAATAACCCTGGCCTGACTTAGCCAGCAGCCTGTGTTGCAACTATACCAGACTCTGCATGAGTCAGGAAGAAAGCTGTAGGAGAGGAAGGGAAAGGACAGCATTGTGTGGGCTGCCATGGGGTGAGGTGAAGAAAGCACAGTCTGCTACCACCAATACCCAGCTCTTGCTTAAACAGGTTTTTTTGGACAGGTTCAGGATTCACTTCCCCTCTGAAAAGTAGGTGGAACAGTGGGGGAGGCAGTTAGAAGAAAAGTATTGACTGGCATCTGGGTGGCACAGATCCCAGCAGGGTTTTGCATTTCAAGGCCAGGGTTTGCTCTTACCTTGATGGGAGTAGCGACTTCTGGGCTGGCTACCACTAAAGGAGAGATTAACAGCATGCCTGAGAACTCACTGGGTCGCTCACTAGCTGTCAGAATGGAGATGGCTCCCCCCTGCAATGCAAAATAACAGCCCACAGCTTAATACAGGTGCCAACATCTTGTTTGTACAGTAATCCTGTTACTGGAAGAGTTTTAGTCCAAGCAAGGCGTTACTTCTGTGCAGTGTGGTCAGCAAGGAAGGCTGGAGGAGTGGAAGCACTGGGAGTGTTTGGTTTTTGTGGGGAAGAGATCTGGTTTCTGTCCTCATGCTCTAAACTCTCACATCACCCTGAACTCAACTCTCCGTGCAATGTTCATCAGCTCCCTGGGATGCCTTGTGTCCTCTTTACCTAAAAGAACTGAGAAGTAAGAAGAAAATGTCTGAAGAGGGAGTTCAGGTGGGACTAGAAAACGAAGTTGAGGTTTATCAGCTGGGCAGACTGTGCTGCATAGGGAAGATGCTCTGAAGCCAGGCTTGCTCCGTGCTGTGCCCCTGGTAACCTGGGCAACAGCAATGCTGCCACTGGCATGTGAAAATCTTCACTAATTAATGGGAATTAAATATTCTCCTCCTCAGTGTCCCCAGCCCCTCCAGCCCCACGGTGCTGTGCCAAGGGCCTGGCAGCAAACACCCAGCCCATGGTCCAGAGCTGAAGGACAGCCAGGCATGAGGACAGGGGCTGCAGATGGAAGGGGTCTGGTGGGCTTGCTTGGGAAAATTTGCAGAGGATTAGTTGCCAAGGGAAATATCTGGTGACTTTCCACCCTTCTGGAGAACCAGGGGTTGTTAAATGGAGCAGTGAGAAGCATCCCAAAGACCTCACTGGGAAATTGCTCCTTGTTACAGTGGCTTTGGAGCACGGGAGCCCTTCAGAGCCTGCCATGCCTTCTTATGCAAGAACACTTATTTATCTGAGCATGGGCTGAATCCCAAAGTACTCATTCATTTTCCTCTCCTCCGGGAAGGCAGGCAGAGCAGATCAATGACATCAGTGGGAATACTGTTAGCTTGAATAAAGGGATTTGGCCCGTGCTGTCAGAATCAGGCTTCAGATCTGTTCACCAAATCAGTGCCTTTGTTTTTGCAGCCTTAATCCCTGGTACATTTTCCTGTTAGGTTGTTTAACAGAATGAGGCTACAGGGTATTTTCATGCTTCATCCCCATGCTGCTCACAAAGCCTTGGAGGGCTTAACCTCCTGGTTACTGGCTAAAATGAAAGGGGAAGCCTGATGCTGCAGGGAGCTGGTGAGACTTACCACATAGCCAGGGGAATGAATGGTCGTGTTAAAAAGCAGCTTCTTGTTGCAAATGAGACTAATTAGGGCCATGGTGGGGATAGAAAAGTAAAGGACTGTCTTTACTCAAGGCAGATCTCGGGGTTATAGCATGCTGGCAAATCAGTCAGTGAGTGAAGTGGAAGGGAAGGCTCCTTATAGTTCTGTTTTCCTGCTGTGCAGAGTTCTTTCCTGCCATCCACATGAGTGTCAGCAGACTGTGACATGCCCTGGTGCTGCTGGCATGGGGAGGGAATGGTGCTTACCATGGAGTGCCCCAGGATGAGAATGGGCAGTTCTGGGTGCTCTTTCTTCATGAGATCAATGTGCTGCAAGCTGTCCCTGATGAAGACGTGGAAATCTGAGACAACCATACGATCCCCCTCGCTCTGCCCGTGGCCAACTGCAGGGGAAGGAGAGCACACAGCTCAGTCATTGGAAGCACTGGTTACAGTCAAGAAAGGACCTGGCAGAAATAAACCTGTTGGACTGTTTCTGTCCTAACTTGAGCTTCTCCTGCAGTCACCAGTCAACAGAGAAAGTGCTGCAGAAATGCAAAGGAAACTGCACAGAGCTGTCACATGTCATACTGTCCATGACCTGTGCTAAGGGGTTGCAAGGGGCCTCTAAATTTGCACTTCTATTCATGTTTCTATCTGCTCTTAAAAACGAAGAGTACCAATGTACTTCTTGCAGCCTCCAACAGCAGGGTGAGGAACAGCTGTCTTGCCTTGGGTCACTGCATCCTGGGAAATGGGGATTTGCCTCAGGGATCATTTGCTTTTGGTCTGGTGGCTCACTGTACAGCTGTAACTGCTGTGCAGCATCTTGGCAAGAAACAGAAAGATTCTGAAGACCAGATACAGTTGCTATAAACTTTATGGACCACGGATACTGCCTTTTCCAGGGTCTGAATGTGTATAAGCTTCACAGTCCTGCTTTTTCTCATGACACCCTGCAGGTCTGGGTGGGCTGGAAACCTGAGGAAAGGGGTCAAGTGATGGAGATTGCAACAGCCTGCCTTGGGCAAGTGTCCAGTGGCATCCTCCTCCTAAACAAGTGTTACTGCAAACTGTACCACACCTGAACACTGTTTCCTCACTCTGTGTCTGGGAATTATCTTGCCTCCTGGAAGGGAAGGGGAGGATTAAAATGGGAGATGGTGAGTTGCCATGGGAACAGTGGCATCCCTGGCAGAGGTGGAGCCAGCATCACCACCAACACAGCCCCAGGCAATTCTGAGCTTGCAAAAGCTTGAAATCAATCCCACCTTTGGGAAGCAGTTTGCATGCTTACCTGACCACACATGCATGTTATTGTCTATCACAGGATTTCTTAGAAACAGCCCCTTTGCTTGTTTCTGTTCCATGCAGGTTGTTAAGGAAAATTGAGAAGGGGAAAGTGCATCCCATCCATATGGGTTAGGGTACAGGGGGTCTTAAATATCCCCCTCGTGCTGGGTGCCTGCTCCAGTGGGCACTGGCACATCCACAGACACAAAGGGACAATGACTTGTTAAGGGAGGTTGATGCCTAGAGAGGCTGACCTGCAACAGAGACTAGACACAGCTGAAATAATTAGGTAGGTATTTATTAAAAAGCCTCAAAAAGACACACCTTGGGCAGTGCAAGAGCCCAGCCAGGGCTACACCCAGAATGGACCCAAGATGGATCCTGGTCATGAGTTTTCACACTTTTATAAATTTGGTCCATTTACATATTGGGGTTAAAGGTCCAATTACAGCTTCAGGTCATGAAGTCACATCCTCTACATTTGCTCTCCTCAGTTCCCTGTTTATCTTTTCTGACCTGAAGCTTGTGATGGTTGTCCTCACTCTCAAGCATTGTTCTGTCTAACCACCCTGTGAAGAGAACTTACTAACACTTAATATGAAGCTCAGAGCTACACACCTAGGCAGCTCAGAATCTGAAAATATGAAAATTAAAACTTAAAGCATCAAGGTGAAGCTGGTAATTGTTGACATGCTGGATGGTTCCCATTCCAGTGATCAGCAAAGAAAAGCACTGCTGACACAGCCACAAAGGTATTTCCATCTGCTGGCAGTGGAACCAGTGGAAATCAATAGGTCTCAACTTTCTTGTAAGCCACCCAAAAAAATCACCATGCAAATTAGGCAGAACTTCCAATAAAAAAGCTGGACTAAATTCACTCCATCTAGGAAAAACTGAACACCAAACTTGCTTTTTTGTGCTGTCAGGTGGTCTCTGTGGCTGGCTCTTTTGGCAGTGAAGGCTGCAATCAGCCACAGTGACTGCCAGAAAAATGCATACACGTCATGCTGATCAATTTTAAATAACATTTTACCAGTTCTGCTTTCCATGCACACAGTCCAATTCCTGCCAAAATACAGTGCAGCAAGCATCCTCCATGGATCAGTGACCAGAAACAAATTGAAGAGCAAATTAAAATACAAGTCAGGATAATTTCCAGAAGTGAAACCATGTGTGTGGCTAGAGGAGCTATTAACTTTAAACTGTTTTTTGTTACAGATGGGAAGTGAGCTTTTTACAACTTTTATACACTTCCAGTCCACTCACTTTATGGTCCTCCAACGTGTTATCTGCCTGCTATTCAACTCCAAATGTAGCAGGTTGATATGAGTTGAACAGCCCAGAGAGAGGAACATTTTCCCTAACAGAGCTCTGCACTTCAGGGTTTTTTTTCTCCAATGCTGCCTCGCTTGCTTCTAGTCTCTCCTTCTCTCCAGGGCTCAGACAGCTGAGCAAGCAGAGACAGAACTCCCGTGGCCCAGGTCTGTAAATGGGCCATGACTCCTTGCTCTGGAACTGTGAGTTTTTGCTGGTTTTGGATGAGACAGAGGCAGGTCTGGAAAGCCTCCTTGCCTCTCAGTGTGGAGAATTTCACTGTTATGCACCCCATAACAGTGACACTGCTTGTAACAGTCAAAGTAATGATTGTGGAATACAAGAAATACCTCTGCAATGCTGTGACAAGTTCCTGTGAATTTTTCCAGGGTTTGGGTTTTCTTATTAGCAACTAAATGAACCCCCCCCTTATAACCTTGGTTTTAAATACTAAACTGTTCCCCACTCAGATTGCACAGAGCAAAGCCTGGGCAGGAGTTTGTCTGCACATGTGGGACAGGAAAGCCATGCAAGTCTTTGCATTGATACTATCCCTGCCCCTTGCACAGTGTTAGCCAGGGGGCATTGCTAGGTCATGATCTTTTATTTTAATATTTTCCATTCTTCCTTTCCAAGAAACCAAACTTGTTCCCTCAGTGAATGAGTATATTGCAAGTTTGAATTTCCCAGCTGACAAAGCTTCAGGGTGAGGAGCTAAGACCCCTTCTATTAGATGAAAGATATTTGCACAACCAAACAGCAATACAGTCAGGAATATTGATGTGTTTTTCTCTGATCTTTTGCCTTTAGAGCTATTAAGGATGACAGGTCAGGTTCATCCTTGATGTAAAGCTATTAGCTTTGGGTTTTGCTGGGAATGAATCTGCAGTAGTGGTTCCACAGTGCCAGTGACAGAACAGTGGCCACCTTCCCCTGGCAGCCTGGACCAGCCACAGACTGCTCCACACCAAGTGACACAGCAGCAAGGCTGACAGCAGAGAAGTGTCCCAGGAGTCACAGCTGCATGGGCTGCTCATCACAGCATTCCCAGAGGGGCCCTGGCTCCAGCAGGGCAGTGTGAGGTGCAGTGCACATCCCCACAGCACACCCAGCATCCAAAAGCTTTTAAACTGTTTCCCATCTAACTGGCTTCACACCCAGCTCGTGTGGGTCATTGTGGTTCATTGCTAGCACTTTGTTTGTGCAGTGGCCCAGTGATCATGTCAGGTTGTGGGTACTGAGCTAATTGCAGGCACCCTTTCCACGAATCTTTAAAAGTGAGAATCCAAACCACATGTTTTCAAGTTGCAAATTTAGCATTAGGAGGTTTAAACATCCATTTCCCACCAAACACACCACTGCAAAACAACATCCTTTGCTCAAACAAAATCTGAATAAAGGCTGTGATGATCTGGCCCAATAAGTCACAGTTATTAAATTCTTCCCTCTATTTTTGGCACGAGCATGCTCAGACTGCAGCTCTGCCACTGGAGTCAAGAACAACAACTCAGTCAGTCCTGTCACAAAACATGACTTCAGAACGTGATTCCACCTAAGATTATAGACCCTCCAAAACTACACATCTCTCTGGATAAAATGATAATGACTGGCTGCACAGGAATACAAAGCTGAGAGTTCAGGGGTGGAGTATTTGAGGGTGTGAGGTCTCTGGGGAGTCTGTTACAACCAGGTAGGTACAGGTCTGCCTGCATAACAGATCCTGTGACCCTGGAAATGCATACAATCCCTTCATTCCTCAGATCCCATACTCTCTCATACTGTGGAGCTTTCTTTTGAAAACCACTCCAAAGCAGCCAGGCTCATCAGCTGACATTGGCTCACATGCCTCAAAGAAGGTTACATCCTGATCACATTGGAGATATGCTGAAAAACATGTAAATAAGAAGCACAGTCCAACTTGACACTCCTTTCCCTTCATTAAGAGCCAAATGGGAACTGCCTGAAGAAATAAACAGCCCAGCTCTGGGCTTGTGGGGCAGACTCAGTCTGATGAGGGGACCTGGGCTGGATCTCCACCAGCACAGTGCTTTATTGATGGGGCTGTGGGGCCACATCAGAGCTGAAGAAATCTGTCCTTAAATGCAGCAGAGGAGATGAGCAGAATATTATGGTGAGAGGGGAGTGTGGCAGTGCCTGTCCCTGCACACTGTGGGGGGCTGGGTGAGTGTGGCAGCACACCCTGCCCACCCTCATGTACCTGCACTGGGTTTGTTATGAGCACTTTTACAACAGCCACACACCATACACATTTCTTTCTCTTTCCAACCCTCCTGACAAAAGCAGAGCCTGACCCTGGATGCTCAGGTGAGGACTGAATTGACCCTCTGATCTTCTGCAGGAACATTTTGCTATGGAAAATGAGGTGATGGGAATGCAGGTCAAATTTTGAGTTCAGCTGTGGTGCTGTAAATTCACCAGTTTCAGTGCTGCTCCTTAAAGCTTACAGTCATGGGAAAGCAGAAATTATGCACCATGTTGTTTTTTCAGCCTTTACCCCATATTTATAATAGAAAAGCCATAAAACAGAGAGGACAAGAGAAATCTGCCTAGGGAACAGTAATTTTTCAGAAGAATTTGTATCTTGGCTTTTCACATATTTTGATGTTTTTGGGGGAAAGGGGGTGGTTTGGATCCATTTTTATTGCAGAGAGAACACCACCACTAGTGGTGGATCATCTCACAGGATGAGATTTCTCCCTTGCCACCTGATGGTAGAAACAACCAGGAGGAATGCAGGGCTTGACTCCTGCCTCAGGATTCACCAACATTATCTGTTTTTCTCTCTAGAGGCAAAACTCCAATATTTTAGAGAGGGAGAATCAGGAACAGGCAGAGCCAGGGGTTAGGTCAGGAATTCCAGGCTTACCACTCCCTCAGCACAGACACATTTTGAATTACAATGGTGCTAACAGGAGTGTCAGGAGTTTTCAGTGGTTCAAGGTGAGAAGTGCCCCCACTGTGAAGTCAATAATTCCCAGAGAGAGCTGAGGAGCAGCTCCCAGAGTCCCACACTGAAAAGAAATGTCCTAATGATGGCAGAGGGGCCATTGGCAAGGCTGGGTGCAGGAGTGCTTGATTTAATAAGCTGGAGCATGATGTGATTCAATTGCCAAAGAGCTGTTTAGGCCAGAAAAGGTTATTTTGCTGCTTTAGCACTGGCACTGCAGCAGCAGTGGGCAGCAGCTCATTTCCCACAGACAGTGGTGTGCAGAGGAAGGATTTTTGTTAGAGCCACAGCCAAGCTCAGGCTGAAAACCTTCTTCTTTCACTGCCTTGTTCAACAACAAGCTTGTTGGAATCTGACAGGTCCATTTGAAGCAAATGCCCAAAAGGCTGCTGGAAAAGAAGTTATGTGTTTATTAGCTTTTGGAAAGATTTGTTTTATTCCTGAAGTTCTCCGCCTCTATTTTCTGCCTGAAATTGGAGATGGAATGCACCTCTCACTGGTGTTGGACACTGTGACATGGGGAAAGCTGAGCTTATCTCACCCTTTTTTTGCTCTCACCACACCACAGGTCTTGCTGCTGGTAAGAGACATGAGAATAGTTGTGTCCTGCTTGCTGTTCAGCTGTCAGGTTTAGGAAAAAAAACCAGCAAAATCAAAAATTCTCATAGATGTCTTCCCACACTCTGAGAGGCAACAACCCTTGCCTGCCTCTGCTTTCCCCTCTGCTCTTTCCAAAATGCACTCAGATTTGGTGATAAAACTTAAAGCACAAGATGCAGCAGATACAGTTTTCCAGAGTGTTTCAGCTCTAGCAGCCAGTGCAGCAGTTAATGAAGTGTGTCACAAGGCATTGCAGCTGATGGCTGTATTTATGTATTTATGAGCTCTACTGAAACTCCTCTGAGCAAGGACTGCTGCTTCTTTTTTTTTTTGGCACTTGTACAGCACCAGCACCACAGGGCAGCACCACAGACCTTGGTCCAAGGTACAGCAAATTTAAAAATAATAATTAACTCTAATCCCAGGCTATAAGGCAGCGTGGATTTGTAGAGGAGGAGTTTGGAGAAAGCACATAGATGGAGAATTTGGGGGAGGCAATACACAAGGCAATACAGCAAATGTTCCGTGAAGCCTTGATTTTCTGCTCAGTGACTTTTTAAGGTTTAATGAAAAAATTATTAATGAACTGGTAAACACTTCAAATTGTCATAAGAGTTCAATACTGAAAAAAAATATACTTGTTTTGTAATGATTTAAGTACACATCTTTTTCATCAAGTGAGCAAAGCTCATTAATTAAACATACTGGATTTCAAAGCTCTCAGTGTTTAATTATTTGTTTAACAAGCAGAACATCTAACCCACCATTCAGACACACAAACAACTAAAAAAACAGGAAGAGGCTTCAAAGCAGGACAATCAACATCTGGAAAAGTCAACAGACTGTGCCTGTATTGTCAGTAACATGTAAAGCAAATGTTCCACTGGCAGAACAAATACACAGAGGAAGCATCTCAGAGATCATCCTGCAGATTCCTGCTCAACAAAGCATCTTTCTTGCCCTCAGAACAGACTTATCATAGTAAAGGAGCTTTTTCTGGTTTGATTTCCCCAATTTCTTTCCATTCTTCAGCCAAATCAAGTCTGATGCACAGAGAGGTCTATGACATTTCTGTCCCCTGTCTGTGTCTGCTCTTCATTTTGCTGCATGTGAGAGCACTGGCAGCAGGACAGAGACACACGAGGCAGGAGAAAGCAGGGTGAGCTGTCCTAGGATTTAGGACACAGGTCATGGTCCCTTGACTCTGATCAAGCTGATCTAGGTCAGCTGCTGTGCTTATTTTGTAGCTAAACTCTGCAGGTGAGTGTCTCAGTGTCCACCTGACTGAGCCTCAGCCATGCAGCTCATCCTCCCCCACAGCTCTGGTTTCCACTGAAAGAAAACCCAGTTTTACACAAGCCTATGGTCTTTCCCAGGAATATTATTTTCTCATGAGATGGGAACCATTAGGAACCAAAAAGGAGAAGATCCTCTCTCACCACTGCTTCCACTTTCATGTTCTTTGAGAACCTGAAATACAGCTCAGCATATGCTTATCTTTATCAACTCCTGGGTGGTCCTGGGCATCCCTTCTTTAGCAGAGATGCAGGGACACACTGGGTTATCCCACACAGGCACATTATCCAACCACTAGACATGGTACCCAACAGAATTACCTCTTCCCCTGGGTGTTCTATGTATGAAGCATGTAACTGAGAGCTACAGGTGGATTCTGCCTTTCTCTGACCAAGAGGGAGCCTTGTCCTGAAGGCACAAGTGCATCAGCTTCCCTCTTGCCTTCCAGGGTTAGGAAAACAATTTCTCTTTCAGCATTTGCTGGGTAGTTTTTATTCACTTGCTCACACAAAGAGTGAAGCAAACTGAAAGCATTCTCCTCCCACATCAGAGACACATTTGCAGAGATGAGATATTTTTAGAAGAGTGTACACAGAGATATATTGTTTGTTGTCTTGCTTAGGAAAAAAAAAAAAAAAACAGTCAATTTTCTATACTAAAATTATTTGTGCCTTATTGCTAGGGAGCAGAGAACCAGTCATCTTGCTAAAGCCATTTGAAACCTTCTCTGTACTCCAGAGATGACAAACAGCATGACCTGGTACATATCAGAGCAGTTGTTAATTCTGGCCAGCAAGGCAAACTAATTCTGTCAATGTTAAGAGCCAATTCTTCTTTAATGGACACACACATGGTTCTTTTGGCTTTAGAAGACTTGCCCAATTCTAATGCAGTTGCTGAATTTGGCTCTGAACTGCAGTTCCTTAAAAGTCTTCCTGGAACATTATGTTGCTCATGAAAACATGCTGAAAAACCCATCAGAGTGTTTGTGTTGCAAAATAAGGAGCTGCATTTACAAACAGCAGTCACTGTGTCCAGGCTAGAATCCTGAGTGTCTCCTGGGATGCTGTGAGATGAAGGAGCCAAGACAGGATGAAAATCTGCAGGTGCCACAGTCACTTCCCACGCTGCCTGGGGTGGGGCAGCTTTGTCACCCCTGTCACAAAATCAGGAAGCTGCTGTGGCGTGGCTGGTGAAGCTCAGGCCCATGAAAGAGGAATAGGGAGCCCACTTCCACAAAGCACACTCACAACAGGATTCCACTTTCTTCCTCAGGCCCTTCTGCAGGGCCGCCTCCTGAGCCAGCCCTTAAGAACATAAAAGCAGAAGACAGCAGGCAGAAAAATCCTTTTCTACCAGGCTACTGGGATGAATGGTTTGAAAATGCTGTGCAAAGCCAGTGTAGATGGCTGAGTAGCTGTTGAGTTCCTCTCAAAAGAGTTTCTTTTGCTGATGAATGAAATGATTCCTGTCTAATCTCTTCTCCTATGGGATGAAGATCACAACACAATGTAAGATATATAATCAGGGAAGCACAATTTACAGTGGCTCTAAGGAGTCAGACTCTTAACTAATCAAGCACCAAGGGATTTCATTTAGGGCCTATAATAATTTTATAAGACACTATAATTTTTAACAGTCATTCTTGCAGTTTTGCACTGAGATTTTGCTCTTTCATGAGGAGCACATATAATTTCCTGAAGTATTGGTGAGGTGCTTTACTTAGTAATAGAACTGGTCTTCAAAGACTTATTCTGGCATGGCATAGAACCAGTATCACTGCTCAGATACTGCAGAAAAAATGCATGGACTTTGCTGGAGTTAATCCAGGGTCTCACAAGTTCATTTGACCTATATGCTGCTGATCTAAGAGCAGAGAAGAGTTTTTTTTCTGGTCTCCATGTATGACTTGAGATACCATTAATGGTGGCTAGAGTTTCACCTTCAGTGGAAGAGACAAGCAGCCAAGGGATATCTCCCTTGGTATTTTATTTTACCTTTAAAAACATATATAATTTACTTCTTTGTTTTAATCCCATAAATTAAAAAAAACCACAAGGGTGCAAACTGTTCTTTTCCCTAGCTGAAAACAAGGATGAAAATCCACTTGCATTAACTTTGTGATCCAAGTTGCAGTATGAAAACAGCTGGGGCACCAATTCAAAATGTCAGGGTTTTCAGTGAAAAAGTCAGTGCTGGAGTGGAGCTGCACCCTCCCCTTCCCCTTCCCTGCCCATTTATTCCAAAGTGTGTCTGGCATGTGGGCTGGCTCTCCAACACACACATGCTATTAGATCCTAAATGACAGCTTGTTTAACCAGAAAACATTTCCATTTCTTCCCTTAACAAAGGCCATTCATTTCTTGCTCTTCTGTTTGCTTGAAGATGGTTCTGTTCCCCCTGCCTGAGTGTGGCTGTTCCCTCCCAAGGTGTTCCAAGGGAGTTACCCTGCCTTGGGGGGCTGACAGAGCCTCCCCCCAGCATCAACCAGCTACTTCACTGTAAATCCAGATGTGTGCCTTGGCTTGAGTAAACAATCAAATCAATTCATCTTCATTGTTAACCAAGACAGGCTGAGTTCCTCCCTGCCTACAGTAGCTTAGGACTCACAAAGGAAAGCAGATGAAAGCTGGATCATGTAGGAGCTCCCTCCATGCTGCTGACGAAATGTCTTGGGAGATGGACACAACTTCCTTTCAAGCTCTCTTCAAAAGGTTCCTCTCCATGCAGACCACCCATTGGGGACCCACATCAATAACAACAACAACAAAAAGAATTTAAAAGACCCATTTTTCATCGGATTTATTTACATGTTAAAATAAACACGAGTTCCCATCTAGAGCAAGGGCTCCCAGTGGGTTCTGTTTAGTCTGTGAGATTCTTGGCACCAGAATGCAGCATTTCTCTATTCCAAAGAAATCTTGGCACAGATTTGTTGGTTATATAATTTTTAAGCAACTGGCAAATGAATAATAATGTTTCTAAAAAGAGTGACTCGTGTTCTAGGATACCAGTAAGGTGTTTTACCAATTAATCTGGCAAAAGGTCATTAACAAACCTGAGATCTCAAGGCCCTTCACTCAGGGTCAGCTCTCTCCATGGGTTGCACTTCCAGTTCTCAATCAGCCTGTCCAAAGGGAGCTTTCCCACAGACTTAAAAAGATTTCCCCATTTTGCTTCACTCTTTCATGTTGCCACATGGCAGTGCCACCCTCATTAGATGGGATTTGTCCCTGTTCCTGACAAGGCAAGAAGGAAATACCACTCTCCCAGAGCCTATAGCTTTTTGTACCCACTTTGCACAAGCTCAATGGGTGAACAGCAGGTGGATTATTTGAAATAAGGGCAGGCTCTTTTATTTGCTTTTTTTTTTTAGCAGGGTACATCCGCACAGAGCTCACTCAAACCCTAACAGATCTGACTGGGAGCAACTCAATTAAGGAAAAAAACCCTCCTGATGGAGCAGGGAGCATTTCTGGGTGGGTCAATCCTGCCCAGAGTGCCAGGGCACAGATGCTGCCAGTTGGCTCATGGCTGAGTGGCATTTAGATGGTGCACGGGGGAAGTCACGGGGAAGTGGCAGGGCAGAAAATAGATCTCCTAAATTCGTCTTGCAGCAAAGCTGTTGTCCTTTCTTGGTAGAGGTTGGTTTCAGAGTTATTGTTTAGGTTGCTTTTTACCACTTAATACCCTTTTCTCTGTAACTTTCCCCACTGCAACTCTGAAATTCTCCTCACTACATATATATTTACCAAAAAAAAATCCAGGATCAAACAGGCAGGTTATTGTTTTCTGTAGTCTATTACTCATTTCAAACCATGGCTGGGTGACAGCAGAAAATGAATCCTGGCTGGCAGGTCTACAGTTCAGTAAACAATGCACAGATACAAGTGTTGAGCTATTGAAGGTTATGGACCCATGTGCTGTTTTTTGGGCTATGAGAGCTACTTCACAATCAGCCAGCAAGGGTGTATTTGCAGCTCAGGGAGAGCTCTCTGCAAAATCTGGGCAGGAGAGGTGCAGGGTTCATGAAAGGGCACAGGAGTGTAGTCCAAAGTGCAGATGGTATCAGGGCAGGCTCAGTTCAGAGGTGTCCTGTGCCTCCCCTCCCTTCCCCCAGCCCTCAGCTGAGCATGAACTTGGCACCACGGTGGGTCAGGCTGCCTGCTCTGTAGCATTAGAGAAACTGCCAGGATCCGCCAGCAGGCTTTGTCTTGGATAAATTCAGAACCAGAAAATAAATGTAGCAGGCAGAATGTCAATTTTAAGAGATCTGGGTTGAGAGCATTAGTCTTTGTACCATCTACAATTCAGCACTTTTTTTTTTTAGATTTTATTTTTGTAGCTAAACAAGAATTCTCAGATTAGAGAGTACTGCCAAGCCCTGAATAAATCCCAGCATTAGAGATGCTGTGGGTATAACAGCTCTCCCCATGAACTGAATCTGCAGTATCTTCAGAGAAATTAACCCTTGAGTGCCACAGGACAGGCTCTGTAGCATCATTTTCAATGCTCTGGGAAATCTCACCTTGTGGTTAGAACAGGTTTCTCCTATTCATGGAGCAATACTGATGAAGGGTGGAGTAAAGCACAGGTTTAGAGTAACTTAGAATGGCTGACACAGTAACTTTTCTTCATTGTTGGTGAAGTGGTCAAGTATCCAGGTGCAATCCTGAGGATAAATTCAACTAATGGATGTGTAACTACCAAACTAGTCAAGCAGCTTGTAATTACCTGACATTTGACTGTTTGTTTCCCATCCACAGCCCACTCCTTATCAGTTTTCAAAGCATGTGCTTAGAATCTGGATATAAGGAAAAGCTATATAGGTGCAATTTAACCTTTCTTATTTTTCTGCCTCATCCCTTCCAGTGTGGGTGAGATGTTTCATTACAAGCTGCTCTATTCACTGGCTGAAGCTTTCTGTCAGCCTGTGAAGAACCATTCACAGTAATGGTTTTGCATTCTTAGAGCTCAGGGCTTTTGAGCTGCGAGCTCTCTGGAAGTGGGTCAACATCACATTCAGATGTTTTCATGAATAACCTGAGATATAGTGAGGTGAAGTGTTAGTCCTGAGAGCCACAAACCTGTGGCAGAGCCAAGTGGCAGCTTCCCAACACCTTCTTGCATAGTCTACTGCTGTGATAGAGAATGAGGCACATGCTGATCTGAATCACACAGGACTGATCACAGCACTAATGGGAAGGACAACCTGCAGGAGACACCCACAGCTAAAACTGCAGCACTGTTGGAACACAGCAGAACACAGGCCAGATTAAAGTCATGGGAAATCCAGGGAAGCCTTCAGAAATACAAGCAAAAGAGCTTTTCTAGAGTAGGTTGCTGAAATTTGGCCACAGCTGGCACAGAGCAGGGCATACTCCCATCTGAGGACTGGGTGTTACTCACAAAAATGGGCTGATGGGTTCTTATTTGATGTCTTAGTGCATGAAAACAAAATCCCCCACGCCTCCCTCACTGCCAGAATGCACAGAAGACTTCAAAGTGAGCTCCACACACATCTTCAGGTAAGATTTCTTCCAGATGGCCTTAGGTTTTGCAAGACCTTTTGCAATCCTCAGTTTGTCATTCTAAAGAAGGCTCAAGGCTAAAAAGTGTTACTGGGATGCTGGAGAATCTCATCTGGGCTGGAGAATGAACCAGAGGTTAACCAGACATTTTACTTTACTTTACCAATGGCCTCAGAAGTGAAGAGGATCACACTGCCAGAGGCTTTCAATTATCAAGGTTAATTTCCTAAAATTCTGAAATCATTTTCCCAAAGCACCAACTATGATTTTATAGTTCCCTGTACACTTCAAATGCTAAAATGATATTTTATTTTCCAAAATAATAGTCCAAGATATGCTATTTTTTTTTTACTAAAATAGGAAAAACTACCTTAAAACCTATGAGTCAAATCCTAGCCCTACTGAAGTTAGTGGCATTTAGCTACTGCCCTCAGAGGATGCAAGCATGTATTCTGTGTGTAACAGCACAGAAGCAATTAAGGCTCAAACAATTAAGAAATAAATCCCCAAACTACATAAGAATCACATTATAAACATGGCTTTAAGTTAGAGGCATTGTGAAAGAAATGAGAGGCTGCAGGGCTGAGCTGGGCATTCATGGACTGGCACCATCCCCAAAGGGGAGAGAGGCAAAGCTGATGGCACCTGATCCCTCAGCAGGGATCAGCTGATGTCTCAAAGAGAAAAGGAGAAGCAGAACCAGGAAAGGCCCATGGGATGTGTGGTACAGAAGTGAAAGACATCAGTTAATGACAGCAATTTATGTTAATGCTCTGCCAGGCTCCACAGACAACCAAAAGAGAAATGCTCTGAACTAACATGCTGTGGGTAACTAATAGATGGAGAAGAGAAAAACATTGGCATACAGCCCTAATGTGGGCAGGAGTACACTGGGACAAAATGTGAGAATTTCAGAGTCAGAGGAGCAAGAGCCTGGAACAGCCTGCTCAGCAGCAAGTGTTTGCTGACCACCAAACTCAGCTAAATGCTGATCTTTGGCCACTTGTGAAGAAGACAGAAAGATGCTGTTTGGAGGAAGAAGTGCCTAGATAACACAGGGAGTGTCTTCCTGCCCATGCTGCTTGCAGGACTATGTCTTAATCAAATAAATGCCTTCTTTTACATTCAAAATGAAAGTGCAATAGGAGAAGCACTATTAAATTGAATCCACCAGACACTGAATAACCAAACCTGTTTCTCTGCAACACTTGGACTCATTGCAGAGGGAAGAACCTGAATATGTGAATCAACAAAGGATTAATTTTCCTATTGTGCACTGATTGTTTTCCTTCTGGGGTTTGTTGCTGAAATATGCACTTGTTTGAAGGCACTGATAGAGAACATTCTGTTTTTTTAAAAAGTCTCTACATCTTTGTTATTTTAAAAAATGTTTATTAGTTTTAAGACTTCTGAGAGTTCCTTAAAAAGTCTGTTCATGGTCTGTAACAAATAGAGCTATTCCCAGGAAAATCAGCAGGGAGAAAATCCACCAGCTGGAATCAGACACTCCAGCTCTGGGACAACATGCCACACTTTATGAATGAGCAAATAAACAAACAACGAGCACTAGAACTACAAATTATGAAAAGCAGTATATGGGCTGCTTCTGCATCTTTATATGGTCAAGTGGAGCTCTGGAATTCAAGAGCTTGGGCCATGAAGGAGCAGGAAGCTGTGGGAGGCTGATGGCTCAGACCCTGCACCAGCTCCTGGCATTTCCCACTGTCCAGCACACACAGTGGGGTAGGTTTGCCTGGCTCAGGGAGTCTGTCAGCACAAGTTTTGGTGGAAAATAGGCTGAGTGCCACAGTTTGGATCAAAACACACAAATGCATGCAGCTGAAGAGAGCCTTCCCATGACTTCAGAAGGAGGTTATAAGAAAAAAAAACATTCTCTTACCAGAAGTTTTGGGAAGTTTTGCCGCTTTAGTGAATCATTTCCCCTGGTACTGTGACTGTTCAGTTCAGCAAGAATGATTTTATTCTCAGTTTCCAATGTAGGCAGGGCAAAAAGAGCATGAAAAATGAAGATGAAATGGCAGGTTCAGGCCATTTATTAACTGGGTATATGTTTTACTTCTCTTTGTAAATCTGCCTGTCCTTTGCCTTTGCCTTAATAAGGTTCTTCTTCAGGTTAGTGCTGAAATAGGCACTAATTTGAGCTGGACTGTGCTCCTTTGACTCCTGTTACCTATCTAAAAAGGTACTGAAGGAACCCAAATAATGTTTTAATCCAAATGGAATTATATAAAAAATTATATAAAAAATATGTTTTTTCCCCTCACTTTTCAAAGGCTGTTCAGTAACTTGGAATAGTCATTTGTGTAACTCAATAGGATGACAAAGTCCACACTTGTATGAAGACACATTTGTAGGTGAGGAATCATCAGTAATTAGCTCCTGAAACAACTTCATCTAAATTAGACATCTGACAAACAATAGGAAAGCGAGGCACATTAATGAAATGCTGTTGCTATGGAAAAAATGTGCCTGTAAAGGTGGAAATAAACACACTTCCTTTTTCTCATAGTGCAAAAATGTCTAAAAGCATCTCCTTGAAGATGAAGCTCTTTTTAACTGCAGGTACTATTTAAATCTGCTTTTAAGGAGGTAATTTTTCCACCCATTTCAAAACCCCCCATGTTTTATTTTTGAAAGCAACATCCCAAATACTAATTATCTTTAGTTCATAAAAAATATTTGATGCTAGCATACCAGTGATTATCTAGTTCAAGCACCTACTCAAAATTTTTCCCATTCAGCCAGGTTTTTCAGGGCCTTGAGCTGGATTTTAAATATTTCCAAAGCTGGAGATGCCCCCACCTCCCTGCCCTCATATAATAATGGGGAAAACATTTTTTCCTTGTACATAACTGGAATTTCTTGTGCTGCAACTTGTGTCACTGCTCTCTCATTCCATCACTGGGCACCTCCAAGAGTCTGGCTCTGCTGTCACCACATGTTCCCACTGGAGACTTGTAGACAGCAACAAGATCCCCTCTTCTAAGTCTAAATAAGGTTTCTTAAAGCTTCCTTCTCTCCTAAAGCTAAATAATCCCACTTTTATCAGCCTCTCCTTGCACATCTTGTTCTCCAGTACCCTAATTGTTTTGACAGCCCTCCTCTGGCCTTGGGCCAGTATGTTAATGTTTTCATTTTTCTGGGGAGCAAATTGGAACCAGTGTTTCAGATGTGGTCTCAAAAACGCTGAATGGAAGAGAATAATCACTTCTCTCTGGTTGCTGGCTATAATCTTTCAATACAGCTCAGTATGGGGTGGCCTTCTCCACCACAAGGTCACCCTGCTGACCTGTGTTCAGCTTGTCTGTGAGGATCCCCAGGTCCTTTTCTGCAAAGCTGCTTTCCATTCATTCAGTGCCCAGCCTTTAGTGCTGAATGGGGTTACTCCACCACAGATGCAGAACTCCCCAAGTGCCTTTGTTGAAACTTCATGAGGTCCCTGCCAGTCCCTTTCTTCCACATGTCAAGGTCCCAGTGAATAGCAGCCTTCCAGCACATGCTCAATTTCCACCTGGAAACCTGAAACCTGGCTGAAAGTGCTCCCCACCCCACATCCACACCAGTAATGAAAAAAGTCCACAGATATTATATGCAACATTGGTTTGTTACTCTTTCCCTTAAAGAAGACAGATTCCTCTGATGCTTCTTGAGGTCAAAGTCCCTGATGATATGAACTAATGTCCTGTCACAGAAGTCAGTAGAGGAACAAAGTTTGAACCAAGTTTGATGTCAGTCCAGTAGCCCCAGATAACAGACATAGCTGGCAACATGAAAGGATCTGTTCTCCCAGTCTTAGCTCTAATAACCATCTGGTCCTTGTCCTTCCACCCTCCAGCATCTTGCATGCAGACATACGCCTACAGCCTGCAGGGCTGGTTATGGGAGAGCAAGCAAGCTGTTGAAAACATTACATGAGGTTGCCAACCCTTCTGCACTAATGTGAAATGCAATTACAAGCTGCAGCTTGAACCTGCTTTCTGACACAGTGGCAGAGTTATCCTGCATTTCTATGAGCAGCTATGAAAGCAGAATTTGACCCTTAATTTGGGGATTAATTTATACATCTAAAGATTGAGTACAGGTGACAACTGCACAGAATCTTGAAACAACAAGAGTGAAACAACAGATTATAAGATGAAATGAGCTGAGTTCAGTCAGGGCTACTTCCCCTTTAGTTTCTCAAATGCACCAAAGTGATCCCTTTGTCCAAAACCAGGATGTTTTATTCCTGATAACTGGGACCACTTATTTGAAATGTCGATCACTTGGGCCCAACATTATCAGCACCACACACAAATTCAAAGGCCCACTCCTGTTTATCATGGAGTATATCACTCATCTGAGAGGCAGAACTGTGGAAGGGAGAACAGAAAGACTCCACCCTCATGGGAAGAAAAGGCCTTTTAAGTTTCCCTCTCTTGTGACCTCTCTTTCCTCTGCCATGCTGTCTGTCTGTCAGCAGTGGCAGGCTGGGGGCACGGGGCAGTGGGCAGAGCTGGCAGCCCCAGCTCAGCAGGGCAAAGGGAGCTCTCTGTTCTCCTGCTGCTGTGTCAGTGCTCCCTGAACTGCTGTTCCAGCCTCACACCCCCTGTGTGAAGGCCAACAGCCAGGCTTTGTTCAAGAAGCAGCTGCTGAGAACATGTCCTGTCTCTTGGAATGGCCCACTGACTTTTCTCCCCCTGCTCATTAGTAAGCAGTGAATAATTAGAACTGGGGTGGGTTGCCTGGCTTATTTTGTTCAGAGTAAAAAGCCAGATCCCAGTGTTCCCCAAAAGGGAATCCATCATAGCAGGATTGCAAAAAGCCAGGGGAGCTGGGCCTCCAGCACCTTCTCAGCACCTGATGGAGTGAGGAAAGAGAATGGCTCATGCCAGAAGGTGGATAGGGCTCAACTGGAGTAAAGTGTGTCAGCTCTGCTTCCCTCAGAGCTCACACCCCAGCTCTGCTGGATGACAAGTGAGCCCAGCCCAGCCAGGGCCTGAGCCAAAGATCCTGTTCAACTGGATGACATGTTGTTTATTCAATAACCTTTTGTTCTAGGGTGGATACAAAGCAGTGAGGAAATGGTTGAGCACTTGGGAGGACCAGAGTAAACTGAGGAAACCACAACCATTCTTTTGCAAACTTTGCTGCAGCCCAACATTATAATCTAGTGATATTCACATGTAGGGGCAGTGATGAAGAAACATCTGCATTGTCTTTCCCCCTATAGCATGGAGATTACCTGTCTGTCTTACCTCACTGACTGTACCACAATTAAATATGTCTTAAAAAATAATAATTGGTCAGGGTCACATAAACAAATAGATTGCATTGAGCAGCCTGGGTGTGGTTGACAAGTTTTCATTGTTCACAGCTGATGACAGCACATGTCTGATTTCAGGTGCCCTTTGTTCTGTGCATCTGTGCTAAAGGTGTATCCAGTCCTCACAATTTCCAAACTCCCTTGCCTAAAAGACAGGTGCAAGACTATGCTTTCCCCACTTTTACATCAGCAGGAAAGTCCATGAAACAAATAAAGTCTCATCCCCCTGAGTGGAGTAGAGAGGAAACACCTCTGAGTATCCCCTCCACCTTCCCTAACCCAAAAATTTAAAGTAAAATACTACACTGCTGGATTGTGTGCTCCATCAGACACATCAGCTGTATGGAGCCTTACAGATTCTTTATTTTTAGTTTGCTGTGGTCTAGCTGCTTCCTGTCCTGACAGTGTTGTTTCATCTGCCTTCACACGACAAACCAAAAAAGCTGCATTTGCCTTTCCAAGTGCCAGCTTGTGGCCTCTGGAGCAAGAGGCACTGCAGGTATGTGCCTCCATGACTCACCAGAGCTGCTCCTCTCACATGGAATCAGCCCTGACTGCCCTGAAAGATGCCACGTGGGGCAGGCAGAGATTTGGGACTGTGTGATCCCAGTGTGAATGAAGCAGCAGAGTCACTGCAGAGATCACTTCACCAGGGCAAGGCCAGGCTGAAGAAGTCTGTAATGACCTCTTCAAAAATAACAAGAATAATATGGAAACCTCCATTTAATAAAGGCCATCTCAAAGTGCTTACAACTGCCTGTTGTGCCATGGGATATTCCCCTTGGGCTACACTGTTATAATGCAATTATGGGCACATTTCAGCATTATTATGTTATAGGAGGTGTATCCAGAGGACTTTTTCCTGCATGAGCTGTGGTCCCTCTGGGAGGAACCATCTCAAAACCACCAAAAGAACCCAGGCTCATGCAGCAGCCTGGGAGGAAGCAACGGGAAATCGACTGTCTAGTTGAAAGATTGTGTCCAAGAGCTTGTTCAGTGCATGGGAAAAGTTGTATCTTATCTGTAGCAATAATTTTGCCCATAATTTCAAAGAGGCTAAAACTGCAAGATCACTGATTCCAGAAGAGCTAGAGGTCAGAAACAACTGGTTCACTCTGCCTGGAGCTCCTTGGTGGCTGCAGGGCTGTCTCCCAGCTCATCTCTTTCCATGAGAATCCCCACAGCCAAAACAGAATTAGAGAAATAAGGCAGATCAAGTAGTTTACTCACTAGCTATTTGTTTTACAGGAGGAGTTTTCTCCAGGTTCTCACTGTGTTCTCACTGCCCAAGGAATTCCATGGTGTACTGCAGTAGCTGAACTCTCACCCTGCAATTACATGCTGTGGTTTCAGCTCCTGTGTGCCACACACAGGGGTAGCATTCCTCACCACTGCCTGGAAGGCAGATGACCCTCACTGCTACCTTCACATCTGGAGAAGGAAAGGCAGGGAAAGGTTTGGGATTGTACTGAGTACAAAACAGGGATAAACCAGCACTGGCAGTGCCCTGCCAGCCAGGGCAAAGAGCCATCTCCCCTGGGGTCCCCTGCTAAGAGGAACCTATAGCTCTCAGCTGGAAAAAAGTGAAAATGCCCATTGTAAGCCTTCTGTCAAAGGAAAGCAAACAGAGAGAGCCATTCTTTCCCAGAGCTCTGCAGAAAAACACTCCAAACCTTCCCTGCTCCAGTGCAATGGGCTCACCCAAGGAAGCAGAGAGCAGACTGCAGTGGGTCAATGGACCCACACCCAGCACCAAGGGGCACTGCAGCTGCTCCATGGGCAAACCAGCTCCAAATAACACTTGCCAAGGCTTTCCTGACTCCATTCCTGGAGGCTGCTCTGCCCAATCACAGTGTCAGGGAATGCTGCTGTCCAGAACATTCCTGCATGCTAATGTACGTGAGCTGTTACTTCACACTTGCAGTGCTACCCTAACTCTTGTTCTTACGAATTCTGACATCCTTCTTGGTAATTTTCCCCTCCCAGTTTGACCATGTTCAGTCCTTTTTAATCTTTCTGTGTAGACCAATCCTTCCCAGTGCTATGAATAAATAAAAGCCTTCTGTTCTCATCAACAAAATGGTCTTTTAACAGTTGTAAGAACAACATAGCAATCACTTGGGGAAAAAAAAAAAAACAAAACCAAAACAAAAGCAGCTAATATTTGATGCATTTAAAAATATCTTCTTCAGCTATTTTCTACATTTTGGAAATAAATCCTTCATTAAACAGAGAAAACAGTGAGAAAATTAACAGAGAGAAGAAGCACCAGTGGGTGTCTGAGAGGGACTTGCTAACCCATCAGAAATGTTCACCACACACAAAGCAGCAGCAGCAGCAGCAGGGCTGCCAAAGCAAGCTGAACTTCAGTTAGAAACATCTAAGGAATGTGAATAAGCTGTTAGAGCTGCAACCTTTCCCTCTGCTTTGATCTGACATTAAACATAACTCAAGAGTGAGAAATTCAACAGCTTCAAAAAGGGTGAAGCAGTCGAAGGTCTTCATGTACCAGGACAGGTAGGGGGTTTATTCCTCCTGGAGAATTCAGGATGGAAGTGACTCTGGTGGCTAGGAACTGCCACCAGGTTAGGGCTGAGTATTTCATCCTCCTCATCTTCATGTAAGACAGACACAACACCCATAAGTAGCATGAGCAAGTCCAAGTGAGAAAAAGAGTTAATTTAAACTATGATTAAAAAGTGTAAGAAAAAATTAACACATTTTTGTGGTCCCTGTATCTTGGAAATGTGTTTCTGACTGTTGACATTTTGAAGGTGAAATTGTGGTTTTTCTGGGCTCTGGCCATGTAATGCAACCATAGTGCATTAGATCTCAGCAAATGAGATGTTATAGGCAGAGAGACAAGGATGGCTGGAACATCATGTGCTTTACCAACTCAAAATGCTTGGTTTGAGAAAACAAAGCCACATTCTCTAGCCTTTTTTTTTTGTTTTCCTTGGCTCTCAGCTTTACAGATTCCTAAAATTAGTGTGTTAAAACTAAAGAAGCTGCAATCTGCAGCTGACTGAAGAGTTGCAATATCACTCCACTTTGATGAATCCCTCACAGGTATTCTTTCTAAAAGAACTTTCCTAAATTGTTTGCCAATAACCTATTATGTTTGTCTCTTTCTTCTGTCATCAGAATCTTGCCATAATAAAATAATTGTAATACCAAAATGAAGTTGAAAAGGTGAGATGTTGTTTCAAAATACCTAAACTTGCAGAAATAGCAAGGTCATCCCAGCATGAAGCTGCATGCCAAGCAAACCCAGAAATCATGGGAAATACTTAGCTGCCTGTTAAAAACACCTTATAATAGACCACAGGAAAAAAATGCTGTATTACACAGAAATTCCATTTTCCTCTTTCACAGGGCTGATGAAAACCAAAGCCATTTAATAATATTAGATGTAAGGTGAGGTTAAGAGGTCTTCTGGAATTCGATTTCCACCACCACCACAGAAAATTTCTAATACATATCTATGAGGTCCAGCAGTCTTGTGATTACAATGAAATATCCCAAAGAGTAAATGTTCAAATTTTGAGCATATACTGAGAGGAGTGAGCCAGAGATATCCTACACAGGGCAATACTAAGACACAATTTGGAGTGCACAGTTTTTGTTAGTCTGTGAAGCACCTTTTTGGTGAAGCCTTGCCTAAGAGGAAACACTGATGCAGAGCAGCCTTTGGCAAGATTTAGAGCCCATGTGCGAGCTCCTACAGAGTCAGCAATAAAAATGGAAATTATTTTTCCTTCTTTTGACTGAAGGATAGACACAACATAAATCAGTCAAGTCACGCATACTACAGCCCTGGTAACTCCCCGAGTCATTTGGGAAATCACACTTGCCACGCTGTGGAACTGCACTAATGATCTCATGGATAATGCACCTGTATTGGGAATTTTATCCAGAGAATGAGATATGAGAATACCAGAACCAGAACAAATATCCAGGTCAGGGAGTCTACACTGAGCTCACAGGACTGAGAGCCACAGTATGAGGTAGGGAACAGACAGCTATTGTGGGGCTAGCACAATTGAATAATTGATATTGCCCAAAGATATCCAAAGGAAAGGACACAAAGGGGAACACACTGCTGAAGTGATTCAGAATAGACAAAATAGTGGAGGAAAACATTAAATCTCCCAGTCTGACCAGAGCAGTTTTAGCAATGGAGGCGTTTACGTCCTTCAGCTCTCACTGGCATTTAACTCAGGCTGTAATTTGTATTTCATTGAAGTTTATCCTTGGTGGTTGCCTCTTAAAGTGCAAAGATTATTATACAGAGCATAAAAGATGTTAATTGTCTTTCTAACTCACAGTGAATCAAGGCTCAGTTACATCAGCTCTTTGTGTAACACAACTGTGTTTCCATTGTTCTGCTTTCAGGTTCCTTTTCACCCTCTTCTCTTTTCTGATCAAGGAAATGGAATTTACAAACAAAACTGTAGGTCTGACACGGAGAACAAAGTTGTTCACTGACCTGAGAAACCAGATTTGTACTAATTGCACTGTTTAATCCAGCAATACTAATGTATTAAAAAAAAACAAAAAAAACACCCAAACCACCAAGAAATATTTATGTTTCTCTAGTGAAAAATATATTCAAGGAAAAAGAGAGCAAATAATCACACAGCACAAAACTTGCCTGGTAGGAACTTGTACCTGAAAGACCCTTCTCCATCGACAGAGGAGACATTCTCTGTATCAAATCCATGTGATAAATACAATGTTTTATCCTTTCTTCGAGATTTGTTGCTTCAATTATTGCTATTTTAACTCTGCTTCTCAAAACCTTTATCAAGCTTTATGGGAATGAGGAGCTAAGGCACAGTGTTAAGCATGCACAGAGAGCAACTGCAACCTCTCACAGGCTCATGGAGACTGAATAAGTTGCTTGTGTGTCCTGGAGTTCAGTATCTTTTTGTATGGACTGGCTCTGGTCTGCCACAGGGTGAGCAGCATGTGGCCTGTTCCATCCCCTTCCCATGAACTTTATTCCATACAGAGCAACAGAGGGGCATGGAGACACTTCCCACTGGCATTACTGCAGACTCCTGCTAGCCTACCCCCAGCTCAGAAGGAAGTGCATCAAAATGAATGAATCTACACTTAGAAACACTCTTCCTACACAGGGAGAAAGAGACTTAGGTGGTGAGTAAGGATATTTCTGCACAGGTCGACTCTCTTTGCAAAGCCAGCCTCAAACATGGCATGTGATCAATTGTTAAAACAAAACAAAAAAAAAAAGCCACATGGGTTTTATTTATTTTCCTTGCAAGCTGTATTGAGGACTAGATATTATCTTTTTCTGAGAAAATATAGGGGTAATTTCTGCACATTAAGTGCAGTGCTGTGACCAAAAGTGAGTCACAAGAGCAAGGGAAAGCCTTGGTACCCAGATTAAATAAGGTTTTGCCTTTTCTCTCACAGATAAATGGCGCAATGACTCACATACATTCAGGATCTTCAAACTCTAAACACTTCTGTCTTTGAGGAGACCTAGGGCCAGGTTTGAGTCTTGGCTTCAGCAAGGAAATTGCAGCATGCTTCCCTACATCAGTGGACAATCTGCCCAAAGGATGTCAGATTTACATCAGGATTCATCCCATTTCAACCTGTCAGCTCAGAACTTGGCCTTGCACTTTGTCTGCTGCATCGTCAATCCCACTGATTCATTTTGCTGCTCCTGATACTGACAGAGTGCGTGTCACAGGGAGCAGTAGTCTGCAATGATAAAATCAAAGCAGAGATCTCCAAGCACAGGGAACTTATGAAGTTACAAGTGTGATGTGTGACAGGAGGCTAACAGAGAACCAGGAAAATTCAAATATGCCACTGGGATGTCCTGATCCATGCACTGCAGGAGACCTGGTGACACCCAGCAAGGAGCACAGAGCAAAGAACTTCAAGCAAGAAGAGGCAGGGGCAGTTCAGTGTACCTGGCCCTGCACTGCCCACCCTGCTGGCTGAGGGCCAAAGGGACTTTGCTGTGCTGTCACAGCCTTGCACCCACTCAGGCTGGTTTTTCCCCAGAGCTAGGGGTGCACAGCCAGCTCCAGTCTCTCTGCTGGACAGTGGAGATGTGCTCAGAGGTGTCTGTGATGCCTTCTTGTCTCTCCAAGGGTGCTGCTGTCACATTGTGTGAGTCTATAACATCTGTGCTGACATTTCAGCCTCCCGTCTGGGATCACTTAGGACATTGACAGTGAACCCAGCAGAAATGGCTCCAGAAATGGCACTGTTCCACAGTGGGCAATACTGCCTCAGCCCCAAGAGACAGGTGAAAGGGAAATAATCCCTTAGAGTGAGCAGTAATGTTGAGGGCAAGGCTAAGGAAAACTCCAAGCTAACAGGGACAGCTTTTACAGATTCTAAATGCAGATCTTGACAAAGCAACAGATAATCCCTTTCTCGTTTATGTCTAGTTGTAAATATTTTATTAGCTCCTCTGTCACTGCTGAGTAGCTGTAAAGGCATTTACATCAGCACAGGCTTGTAAATCAAGTTCAGTTTTAGGCTACTCACCATGGTCATGGGCAAACACAAACAAGTTGAGTCCTGTCAGCTTCTGGGCCAAGTCATCGTAGCGGCCGCAGTGCTCCCCAGCACCGTGGGCAATGAACACAAGGGCCCTAAAAGGAACAGCAAAGGATAAATCACTAACATGGCAAACAACCCACAAAAGCTTCACTGCTGCAAGGGAAACCAGAGCATTCAGTTCAGCAACAGCATTGGAGGCATCAGCAAACACCAGGCAGGAGCAGAACCTGCAGATGGAATCCAGGGGAAACCACTGTCACCCTGACCTGCCATCCACCTGGCCCCCAGCAGGGTGCTGTGGGGTGGGTTAACTGCTCGTGGGACAGAGCCACCATGGTCTGCTGCAAGTTCAAGATGCAGGTGGGCACCAGCACCAGTCCCTGAGCTGGATAACTCCACGGGGGCTTGGGGCTCTACACGGCTCTTCCAGCATAAGTGATGCCATTGCTCCTTTTGGGTCTGGTATCTCTCTGTGATTCAAACACCAGCACTGTGCCCAGCTGTGTAACTTGAAACGCTGTCTGATGCTCCAGAACACTCAAAGATGGAATTTCAGCCAAAGAATGGATCTCCAGCATTTTGCTTGGAGTTTGGAATTTAATCTTTTGGCCCAATTATGGTAATTTTACCATTCCAGTTTCTGCTCCAAAACAGCTGCATCACTTCTATGATTAAAGTGACTCTTAGATAACCACTGTGCAGAGATAATAAAAAATTAGTCTAATAGACACTTATTTCTGCAAATACTTATCTTTGAATATTCCATTTTTATGAATAATACCCTACTTTTACTGGAATGTCATCAAATGAAAGTGACTAATCTTGGACCTCCCCAGTGTTTCTGCAAGATACAATTTTTATAGACTTGGGCTAGAACTATAGCAGAAGTAGCAAGGAATTACAGAAGTGGTACAGGATTTGACTAGTGACTATTTAAAATCCAGCCTTAGCAGCATAAACATAACTTGTTTGTTTAAAAAGACCATTTGTCATTGCAACATCAGCAACCACAAAATCATGTGAAGGATACAAGTTTGACATTTTCAGTACATGAACAGTGAAATATTGCAACATCAAACAGTGACAGCATTTAACAGCTAGGGAATTTCTCAACTTTATCTTGATTAAGGTTTTGAATACCTCTTATATAGTGTAGTCACAGCAATAAGCTGCTTAGGTCTTAATATATTTAAACTTAAAAAGCATGTAGGATGATGTAGAAACTCCTGCCTTAGCTCTTTAATTAGCACCTGCCTCAAAGCATTTGCTCAGCTGGACAATTTAAGAGAGCATCCATCCAGACCACAAGGATTGTACAGAGTCCACTGCAAACACAAAAGCAACAAAGTAAAGATGCTCTGGTATCTGTCTAACACCAATTAGCAAGGGTGATGTTAGGTCATGTACCATATTTAACTTGCTGTGCCTTACAAATCCTCTTTAGTGCCACTGAAGGCTGCAAAACAATCCATGTGTAGCAGTCATTCCTTCCTTTGTCATTATCCCTGATCAATTGATTTGTCAAGTTATCAATGCACCTGGCAGACAGACTGATTTTAGGAATGCAGGATCTATTATTATACCTACAAATGCTGAAGAAATGGAGACATTGTTTATTCAGTGGAGAGTTAAGTTTATTCCTGTGGGCTCATCACCTTGATATGCAACAGGCTCAGCCAGGCTAAGTCTCTCTGCCCCATACCTCCTACTACCTTCAAGCTTGACAGCTTCCTTGCTCAATGTCTTACTTAAGCTCTTTAGGAGACCTATATTTGTTTCTGCTGACTAGGCACAGAGGTTAAGGTGCAACTTGGCTGACTGAATATAGCCCTTCATTTCTCAGAGAAATATTATTTGAATTTATGCACTAAATGGCACTCAGGGAATCAAACCTAATGGGAAGCTGGCAAAGAGATCTCTTCCAGGAAATTCTTGGTTATTCATCCCTGTGACAGCAAAGTTCTTGTTTTTCTTTAATTCATACTGATGCAGTACCATGACTTTTCCTGTCAGCATCCTTCTAGATGTAAGAGCCCTCATTTTATGTGAAAGCAAGTAAGAAAATATAAAAATCCAAAACTTCAGCCAGGCAAGGTGTTCCTGTGACCTTTCCTTCTGCCTAGAACACAATTGCCAGGTGTCATAGAAACTGTGCCTTTGCACATCACAGGGAACAGACCTGGGTTATTATTTGTCTGCAAAATACTGAATAAAACCCCTGATCCTGCTTGTACCTAATGACAGTAGCTGCTGGAAAGACTTAGATACTCTTGAAAGTTTTATCCTATCAATAATTATAAACAAAGCATAAAATTTCCAGTTTGTTACACTGAAACAAAATCAGCCTGTCCTGTTGTTCAATAAAAAGTGAGAGTAGCTTTACTTCCTAAAATCTAGGTCACATCCACACAGCTCTTTAGCTCCAGCTTTCAGGTCTAAGCACAAGGGCCATATACTGAAAACAGCCTTCAAAAACTGAAATTAGTATGAACATCATCTGAACAAGGATTTGGCTCTTACACTTAATCTCCAATTTTCCACTACAAAGTAAGTATAGATTTGGCAAATAATACCTGAAGACAGTGTAACAAACACATGATTTAACATATCTTCACCAGCAAGCTGCCAGGAAAATACAATAAACTATTAGATTGACTGACAGCAGTTCTCTCCTGTATGTAAACATTTTTGCAGCTATCCCTGCTCTTAAGTCAGAGTCTTCTCCTTCCTTACCACGATGGCTGGAATAACAGAATATCAGAGATTGCTTTCAACAGAGTCATTTAAAATTAATACGGATCCTCCAGTGTTTGAGATTTTGCAGGAATGCAGTGCCTTTCTGTGCAATCTCAAGGAGAATTTTGCTCATAAAAGGTTTGTGTCTTGGCCATGTATCAAACTGGTAATGGGGAGAAATTTCCTCACCCCCAGCTTTTGCAGTTGTGCTGCTGAAATCCGTGGAAGTTTGCACGTATCAGAAAACACTGCACAGCCTGCAAAGCTCTCTGGAAAGCGACCTGTGCCTGAATCCCTGCTAATTCGAGTGCCTCTGACCACATCTTTGGATGCTCCGGCAGGTTTTGGCTGGTGGAGCAGTGCTTGCTGAAGATGTGGGAATAGAGGGCTGTGGCAGCTGCCCAGGATGAGCTCGGGGCAGGCAGGGCTCCCTGCTCAGCTCTGTACTGCACACAAAGCCAAGTGCGGGCTGGGCAGGGTCAGAGCCCTCTCCTGCTCTCACCTCACCCTGCAACAACAATTACGGGCTATTAAAGGAAACCACTTTATTGACTGCTGCTTGCAAAAGCAACAGATGGGTTTTGCAGATTCCTGCCCTTCCCATAACCTTTATCACCTCCTCCTCCTGCCCCTCCCCACTGCAGGTTTCTGCCGCTTGGTACCGCTCAGCTTGGCAAACAGATGCAGCTGATTATTACAACAAGAAGGCAGAATAATATTTCTCTTCACTGTCCAAACCAACTCCTGGCTGTGTTTAACTCTCTTTTCCATGACAGGCACCCATGGCCTGTCCCTGCTCTCACATCCCCACTGTGCTGGTGACCCCTGACTGGTGTCAGTCCCTCCTGTACTGCAGCCACAGCCTGCTCAGCTTTGTAAAACAGCAGTGCCACACCCACGGCTCACACAAAGCACTTGCAAACACCCTGTCCTTTATTTAGGGCAGGTGGGAGCTGTGGAGGTCAGGCTGAACACAGTCAGTGTGTTGTTTTTCTGTCCTGCCTGATCCACCAGCTGATCCAAGCTTTAGCTGTGTCCAACCCTTCCCTATTTCTCACTGTAGCTTCACATCCACTAATATTTCATGTGTGTGGGCAGCAGCTTTGCAGGGCAGGGTCATGCTTTGGGTTGCAGTTCTAGGTAGAAAGGCAGTACCAAGTTTAAAGGTTCTCACTTTGTTTATTGCTGTATTTTTTGACTTTTCTTTTTTGTCTTATCAAGGGCCAAGACAATTGTTCAGAGATGCAATTCCACAGTCAGCTGGAGGAGAACAGTTCTAGGGAAAATGAACTGCAGTGCTGGACTTACACACATGAGCAAGAGCCCTCTTAGACCAAGGCTGTTTGAAGAAAAATGCACTGAAAGCACACCCAGAAAGCTTCTGTGCTGAGGCACTTTGCAGGCCTGAAACACCACTCAGGGCTTGGGTCCTGCTGGGCATAAAACCCATGTTCTTGCTTTGCTTTCAACAAAATTCATGTTGAAACTGAACTAGACGAAGAAGTTTGCAAGCAGGATGGTGTGACTTTAACATCTTGTGTCCTCCAAGGGCAGAGCCAGTTCTCTGGGAGTCCATGCATGTTTTTTTATTGCCAGAAAATAGCCCAAAACATTAGGACTGAACTAAAGAACAGAAGACATGCTTCCTATGACTGCATTTCTGAAAAATGCAATCTTTTCCACCCCATTCAAAAGTACCCCTCTTCAGAATAATATATAAGTACTTGCCTTAACCTTAGGAAACTTTCTTCAACACATAAAAGTCAGCAGGACTCTCAAAGTACAGGATGAAAGTTAAAAAGAGATTTGTATATGCTGTCCTGAATAAGGACTGATTTAATCACACCCAGAAGTGATTTCCTGAATCAAACCCTCACAACTTAAGATAAACCATGTTATTCTAGGTTAGGCAACTGTGCTTTTCATTTGGTCTTATGGATGTTGTTACCAGAACCAGATCAACTTTAACAAAGAACATCTGACTTGCACAGTTTTGAATTCCAGACACTAAATTCCTAAAGTAATTTTTTAAAAACTAACTGACAGGAAAGCTCTGAGCCAGCTAAGCTGCCAGAAAAATGACTGGCTTAAGTACTACGTTTTGTTGTGTTGTTTGAGCTGATTTATCAGTTCCTTTGTAGCTGAACAATTAACTTTTATTTACCAAAAACTTGTGATGTTTTTGGACAAGCAACTAGATAATTGCTCACAGACCTTTTAGTGTGTTAAAAATGTTTTGTGTGTATTTTGCTTCCAAAGTATATTATAATGGAAAGGTATTCATTCTTGTGTCAGCTGGGTGAATGGGCCTCACTATTATATCTATCATATAATAAGATTTGTTGAGGTTTAAGTGTCAATCTAATTTTCTACCCTTGGTATGTGCTTAAAGATTACCAAAAAAAAAAAAAATCCAGCTAATAATTTACAAGAACATGTAGTGAAGAATAAATTTTTGTTCACTGTTTGTGATCTTTCCCTTTTCTCTGGAGGGTTCTTCAGCCCCTTGTTTTGGGTGTAAGACCCAAAGCTGGGAAGGGGGTTATTTCTGTATCTGCTTTTTGAGTTAGTTTTTGCATTATTTTTTCTGGAGGTGATTTGTGCCCCAAGGCAACCCTGAAAAAACCTTGGGCCATGTGTAGGGATTATAAAAATCTATAGCAATTTGGCTCATGCTGTGCATGCTTGTGACCTACCCAGCTAGCCATGAGTTCAGCCCAGTGACTCCAGTTAGACAGGAATATTTATGGAGTCATGTGTGTCCCTTCATGCCATCCTTCTGCCTCTAGGAAACCTCTGAGTTATGTCCCCCTGAGGGTGCAATTGGGAGTGACTTTTCTCCCAATTCCAATCCGTATTTCAAGGAGGCATTACACCCAGGAGCTTTTCTTGCTCTCTTGCTCAGGTTTTTGCATTCTTGGCCTCTGCCCTACTGCCCCACAGCTTTGCCATCTATGCTCAGGCTCTGGGGAGCCACCTCTTTCTAGCAGCTGTATCACTATTTTTCCTAAAACAGGTGAAAAAACAAATCAGAATGTCAGTAGCCTGGAGCTGAGTCTCTCTCAACCTTCTCTCAAAATCACAGACCATACAGCATTAGCATGGATACCTCACAGAGCTCTGAATGTGGAGGAGTTTATCTCTGGGGTTTAACTTTGCAAAGCCTTTCTGCATGAAAGAACACGTCAAAGGAACCTGCACTATTCTCACAATACATAATTTCTGCTTGACTATGCAGAGCTTGTGGGGGTTGAGGGTTCTGTACATTTGTGTTTGATGTGGTTTGATCTGGACTAGTACAATCAGTAGTTTTATTCCTGCTCAGATCCTAAATTGGCAATTTAAAAATAAGCCTCTTTCTTTCCTTATTTCCTCATTTCCTCAGGCTTGGTTCCCATGCAAGCCCCTCCAAAGGGGCTGCTGTTAATTTAAGCAGCATCTTGCAGTTTTACACCATAGAGATTTAGAGGTCAGTCTTAAAATCTGTGCCTGCTCCTGTAAGCAATCCTCTTGAACGTGTCTGCAAGCCTGGTCTCATCCTACATCCCAAAATCACAACTCCTCACAAGAACAGAGTTAGGGGGACATTCCAGAACTGCCAAGATGTCCAGAAGGAGTAACATGGTTAAGTTTTCCAGCCATCTCAGAAAGTGCAGACATCATAAATCAGCACAGCAGAGACAGAACGGGTTAGTACAAATATATTTCATAACAAAAGGTTCAACAGGATCCAACTAGAGCCAGCACAAAACAATGTGCAGAAATAGTTTAAGCTGATTTATTGCAGTTTTTTCAAAAACCAAGCCCTCACTGAGAATAACTCATTGAGCAGTCTAATGCAGGGAGAAGAGAGGAAGGACATTTCAGATGGGGGTGGGAGAGAAAGAATTATTGGGTCCTTGCAACTGCATAGCTCTGGGTAAATCTCTGCAAAGTTAGCATTTAAGATCAGCTGTATTTAGTTTCAAGGAGGCTTTGAAGTATTATTTTAGGGGACATGAAGCTGAGATCAGAGGTGAAATGCCTGGTGTGTAGCTTAAAATTCGTGGGTCGGATCTTCCCACCCCTTTCTTGGACAAAACCTGGGAGAAGGGATTCTAGGGTTACATGGACTGCCCCGGGGGGACACTCCTCCACTTTGATATCAGAGGTGGGATTTGCCTTGGCAGAACTGACTGCCAGACCTGCAGCCCTGAACCTGCAAGACAGACAAGATCCCTGGAGACTTGGGCAACCCAGGGTTGGATCTGAGCTTTCCTGGGCTGCTGCCCTTCTACAGAGCACAAGCAGCTTTGAAAGGAGGATTATGACTTCTGTTTCCAGCAAGACAAGGGGTAGGCATTGCCAAACACACAGGACCAAGGAAGGGATGATGTGGGGGACAGAACTGCCCCAGGACATACTGGAAGGAATGCTGGAACTGGACATCCCAGTCCTGTGCTTTGCTCTGCTTCAGCCCTTGCTCAGTACAAGGGTTATAAGGGGGATAAAATGGAGGTCATATCTCCCAAGGGGAGCTACAGGGATAGATGCACAAAATAGTCAGTGTCTCTCTAAAAAAAACTGTGCAAATATTGCTTAAATAGAAGACATCAGCTGCAAAATTCAAGTCAACCTGAAATCACCCTCAATTTTTTCAGATTAGCTTTAGGGTGTGGAAGGAGAATATGCCAAGAAATGAGAGTTTCTGGCACAGATCTCCTTGGAAATCAGGAAAAATAAAATCCTTCCTGTTAGTTTTATTAAAAATTCATTTTGACTTGGAAGCAAAGCCACTGCAGATGAGTGATGGCTGCAGGGCCACCACTCTCAATGGAGCACCAACAGACAGGGAGTAAGAGCAAGAACACTTTTCACAGACTCTCCCTCCTCTTCACTTGCACTGAATGTTTAATGATTTCCAAAGGGACAAAAATGACTGTTTAGCCAGTCGTGTAGCAGTTTCCTTCTTGAAATCAAAATGCAGATACTGCCTAGTGAGGCAAAGCCTTGGAAATAGAAAGGCCTGTGTAATGAGATGGACTGTCCTTTCCAAGCATGAGAAAGCTGCAGTTGAAGGGCAAGAAGCTTCTTCTGCACCGTCAATGTCGCTTAAACTCAGCATTACTCACTAGTTCAGTACTACATCTGCTCTCTGAACAAAAAAAGATTTTTTTTTTAATGTAGAAGTATGTCTCTGTTTCAAAGTAGCTGTGCAAAACCAGTTCTTTTTTACTGAACTCCCTTGAAGTCTTGGCATATGCAGAGCATTGGAAACTGTTCCAGTGACAAGTGAGACAAGTCATTATTGCTGCTGTAAGTTCATAGCCTGACAAATCCAACTCAAGCTGAAGGAAGGGAAGCTTCCTAGAAAGGAACAAGGTGTGCTTCATTAAGGGATGAGCTCAAACCATGCAAGAATGCTCATTACATGGCATCCCAGCCACATTTTGACAATTTAATCTCCCTTTTTGGCATAGCACAGAAGATGGAAATAGACAGCAGTATTCATGTATTGAGGTGAGGAGTTCTAGATACGCCTCTGTAGCTTCCAAATGATGGAAATTATTTTATTTAGTAAAAGCCTCCCCCTGCTTAGATCCACACAAGTACATGGTAATGTTTTAGTCCTTAGGAACATGGTGCCTGCTGGGTTATTTTCAAGTATTTGTTGAGGAGGACTTGTGGTTTGAGACAAATAATCTAGTGCTCCAGAGAATACCACATCTAAATGTTAAGTGGCATTTGCTGAAGTCCCCTAAGACAAGTCTGCAGGCTTCTTCTGACCTCAAGTCTTTTGCAAGGTATTTTTCATGCAGGATATCACTTCTAGTCTGAACCCAGGTGCACCAAAGGTTCTTCATAGTCAATCTCCCCCAAGAACCAATGGTTCTTAAAAAGGGGCTTTTCTATGGTTCAGACTCCAGCCATGGTCAGACTAATCACCTCCAGTCCCAAGCTGCTATTTCAGGGAGTGGATGGTACAGAGAACTCCTGACCAGCAGTACTGTAAGAGTTCTTACAGGAAGAATTCAGCTCAGCACCCCAGCACCTGGGAAGAGGCAGAAAAGCACACACACCTGGCACAAGAGGGTCAGAATGTTTCTGAGCTATTCCTGCATGAATGAAGTACTTTGATCAAGTATTTGGGGCTTATATGGGCAAATCTTCACTAACTTGGAATCATAGAATGGTTTGTGTTGAAAGGGACCTTAGAGATCACCTATTTCCACCCCCCTGTCATGGTCAGGGGACACCTTCTAGGAAGAGAGCTGTGAATAAAGAAGGAGCAAGAAAGATGACACTTCACCTGTTCTGTGAAGTCAAGATACTGTTATTGTAACTTTTTAATAAAGCAGTGACTGTGCAATTCCTGGTTGTATGGCAATGGTTGAAAGAAAGACTTAATTCCCTGAAACACTTAGACACAATAATACTGTTTGTGGCCAGGCAATTTCACTCCTAATGTGGAACTCTTGATTACTTCCTGCAGAGTCAATTGCCTGTCCTCACTTTTATCTTCCTGATCCAATTTTGTCAGCAGTCCTCTGTGTTGGCAGAGATCTTAATTGGTTATTCTTAACTAACTGACAAACTCATTATAAGTTCAGATGTCAGAGGTAGCATGGGTCTCTACATTGCCAAGTTTTTCTGCAAGATTTTCCAAAATCTAGGGTGGAATTATTCCATAAACTTAGAAACTCAAGGATTTATTTCTTAATCATAAAGGGCTTATGTATATTTTAACATATTTTGAGATTAAGCACATTAATTTCCAACGGAATCTTGGCACATCCCAGTGCTGCACTTCAGCCTTGCCCAGCTACAAGAGGAATCTTTGCAGCAAGAGGCTTTACAGGCTCTGTCAAAATCAATATCAGCAGCTACTCCTCTGGGAAATTAGGAATGTCACAGGCAAAGCGTTTGCCAAGGCTTTCAGCATGTTCCAATTAATTTACTATTCCATGTTTGCTGTAGACCTGAGGTAGGAAGGAAAGTTGAATGTAAGCAGTTAAACATGAGCTGTGGAATGCTGCTAAGACAATGACTGCTGCAACAGGAGCTTTAAAAGATGAAATGTTTATTCACATTTTGAACCAAAATGAATTTTAATCACAGGTGAGATGCAATGGTTTAAACCATTAAGTCATCTACAGATGACCTCAGAGTTGGATTCAGACTTCAGCCTATGGCTGCCAAATCAATATGTGCTATTTCTTGGCTGCACTGAGCTAATCTGGGTGTCCAAAGGCTTTAGCTACTGCAGGCTCCTAAAATGTTATTTAAATTCTAACACCAAGGCAGCTTCACCTCTCACAGGGAGGGCTGCCATGCTGACACAAATAAGGAACCTATCTGCCATGAGTTTTAATCACTGCCTTGTTGGTTTGCTCTCAAAAAGGGCCAGATGTAATAGCTTTAAGCTCCAAAATGTGAATGGGGACCTGTCCTACTAGAGGTGCAACTACTAGAATAAAGATGGGTGGTAACAAAAAAAAAAAAAGAGTATTTAGTTAGATGAGTCCTTGGCTGAAATCGTTTTAGGTACAGGGAAAGAAAGCCAAAGGCATGTGGGATGTCTTTTCTGCAGAAAAGCTTAAAATAGAAAAGGAAATCAATACTCATTTACAGTATCTGGCAGTCACTGAACCAAAACATACATGTACACCTACAGCTGAGCAGAAATAACAACATTTATTTAAACCACAAGCTGTTATTCTGCTGCAGGAATGCTGTGTTTCATGTGGAACACTTCACCAGAGACTGTACCACATATTTCTGGCCATTTTTAAAAAGCCTTAACAATATCCAGAGCAAATACTTTCAATACCACAGTTATTAACCCCACCAGCCAGGCCAGCCTTGACTCCTTGGATTCCTGGCAGAGAAAGGGTGAGAGCTGGTGTGGAGGAGAATGTGCCCAGCAGGGAGCAAACCTCTGATGGGCAGAGCCCTAAAATAATGCCTCAAAAGAGAAATATACACCTGGGTGTGAGAACGAGGCAATGTTTCCACTATGCAAAATTACAGGCTTCAAAGGAAGGAATAGTGTTTAACAAATCAGCATTCCCCAAACACCGAAAGTGAAATGAAATGTAAACAAAGTGAATCTGCTGATTGCTTGTTTTTTTCCATCCCCCAGCTCTGAGAAATGTGACCAGTAAATAAATAGGATAAATAATAACAGCAGCTGGCTTTTGTACAACACTCCTCATACAGAAAACCCAAAATGCTTTACAAATGGTGCAGCCAGGCTGCTTGCAGAGGTCACACCAGGCAGAGGTGAGTGGCATCTCAAAAGGTTCTCTGGTCCATCACCCCATCCCAAGAAAGGATCAGCCCTTCTTCCCACTGCCACAGAGCACAGAGGTAAAAAGCCTTTCCTGTGGCAGCACAGCATGGCAGAAGCAAGGACACAGCAGGAGTGAAAACCTGACTCTAAGCAGCCAGCAGGAGCTTAACAGCAGAGTTAGGATATCACCATGGCTTCCCTGTGCTACATGCATGGGGCCACAGTGAGCCTGGATAGAACAAAATCAATTTAAAAAAATCTTTCTGTCCTAATGAATTTGTGGGTATCTAATAATGTTAGAGAGATGCTCTGTGCATTTTCAGGACAACCTGGGTTGAGATGCTCCACACCCCTTGTTTGGGGAGGGACAGAGGATGACTGAATGCTGATTGCTTGAATGTCTTTTTAATGACATGAGATTATGAATGATGCTCAGAATACAGATTTGAATGCTCCAAATATTGTAGACTAGCTCCCACATAAAATTGAAAAAATGAAGAAAAAGCTTAACCATTAAGACAGCTAGATGCTATCTTACAGAAATTTAATTACTGCTTCCTTGTCACTCCTCATGTCTTTCACCCAGCAAATTAAACCATTGCAGATTTCTGGAATTGACAGTCAAATTTGAAAGCCCACTGAGATAGTTTTGAAAATAAAAGTTAAAAGTACATTGAAAAATTATAAAAATAAGCTTATCTTGTCTGTTGGTGAACCAACTAACCTGCTGACATCTACAGCAAATGAAACCAAATTCTGTTCTGTTCTAAAGAAAGGCCAATGATTTAGGTCTTATTCCCTCACTCTGCAAGCTTCAAGCTTGAGCAAAGAAGAAAGAAAACATACAGAGCAAGACATCCATCACAGGTCAGACAGACGTCTGAAAAAGATCAGCAATCTTTCTTGCATACCAAATCTACAGTGGTTTGTCCATTTCCTCTTTACCTATCTGTACACAACACCAGAGCCAATGATTACCACCCTGTTACTGCTGAATGTTTGGTTTTAGCCCAGTCATCAGTATTTTGTTCCCCTTTTTTCCCCTGTTCTTTCTTTTCAACAATTGCTGCTGAGACACTTTACTTGTAGCAGAACAGCAGAGAACAACTAATTCATCACTTAGTAAATTTTATTTAAAATCTCTCTTCAAACATCAAGCCTTGTTCAACCACCAGCTGCCCAAGGAATAACTTTCTTTCTCTCTCTGGCAACTTTCATCCAGACACTCCAGCCCCAGTTTGTATCACTTTACTGGATGCCTGCATGCAATTGTAGACAAGGAAACAAAAGTAAGGATAAATGGAAGTCTGATTCTGTAAATTGCTGGTCATTGTGTCTAATGACTGTCTTGACTGTGTTTTGCCTGTTCTCTGCTCCTCACTGATTTCTTTTTTTCTGTTTTCTGACACTAAGTTCTCTAGGTCTAGCTATTTGCCATCGCTCAGTATGGGAAGATTCAGAGGCTTCCATCACCAAGTGAGTGCCTGCCAAACAGAATCAAAGATAGCTCCTGGCTGGAGAGCCAGTGTCTGACAGAAAGGGGGACTCTTTCATGCCAGTGGAAGTACTCATTAAGTTTGGTGTTACTCAAGATCCTGGGACATTGAAAACTGCGACAAAAAGAGAGAATCCCTTCAGACACAAATATACTGCATCTGCCTAAGAGGAATAAACACATTCCCAAGCAAAGGAAAACCAAGACCAGGATTTATCCCCTGCCCTGCTGATGGGGATATCCCATAGGAGCATGTCTGGAGGCAGGTAAATCTGCCTGTGGCCACCAGGACAGCTTGCAGCAGCTGTTCCTCCCTGGCTCCAAGGGCACACCTTGGTACCATGGTCTGGGCAGTGAGTCTGGTCAGCTTGGGGATGCCTTCCTGCCACCACCACCCAGTAAATCCCCCAAGTCTGGTTGCTTTAGAAGATGTTTATGGCTGGGAGTAGCCCAAGGTTGGTATTTGAGACTGCTGTTCCAGTATTTTTCTTTCAGTTAACATAAGTGAAATTGTATTGGTCTGCAAGAGGAAACTCTAGAGGAGATATAATTTTAATGATGTCTAAAAACTCTACTGACCCTGATGTTTGCTAATTTCCTTCCTTCCTGTCATGGATAATAAGCCCCACTGACACAGCGTCAGAATGTCTGTAGAGTGCAGGACAGGGATGGCTGGGTGTGGCTAAGGACATAACTGGGGTGGGATGAGGCAAGGGACCTGCCTCAGCATATCTTGGAGAATCTCATGGGCAAAATGCAACACTTGGATACCTGGAACAATCAGCCATTTGCTGTCAGGGCTGTGTCACATCTCTTGCATGAGGGACAATAGGAGGTTTCAAACACTGATGGCTTCCATTCAAGTGGGAACATATTAGGACAAAGACACTCCTGGACCTAGGGAAGGAAGCTCAGCCAAATATGTCTGCAGGGACAGCTCTTAGAACAATGCAGTTTCCCTAGAAGAACAAAGAGATCAGATGTTCACCCTGGCTCAAAAAAGGACAAAGTCACAGCAGTCTGAAGGGAACTTGCAAGGCCAACTCCTCTGCTACAGACATCTAGAAAAAATACCCTCTTCCAGCCAGAACAGCTGTACCAGCCAGCTCTTGTAGATGTATTCACAAGATCTAAAAGAGCTGCTGCGAGTTCCCAAGGGATGTTCTAAGAGTGCTGGAGAAATTGAAGCAAGGAACTGTGTGCAGCTCTTTTATTATTTTCACTAAACCTATATATTCCTTATAGCAGTGGAGTAAAGTGCTCTTGTATCTGGAACCCTGGTATGATCACTGTCTGCTTCAGCTGCTATGTCACTACCAACAAACAGGTTCAGAGCATTCCTAGTTTGATGAGCTGAATAAGAGGTCAGTGGAGGGTCTGCCCAGGATAAAGACACTTGTAGGGACCAGTAGATCTCTAAATGCTGAGTGACCAAGTTGGGCATCCATCAGACTGATGGCACAAAGACAGTGCTAATCATCACACTCGTGTTCCAATTAAAGGCAAATGAACTGTTTGTTTTACAGATGCTAGGTTTGTTTATCCTTCAGTCTCAGGGAGAATAATAAGCAGAAAAATGATCTTTACATCACTATCTCCAAACTTTTCTCCTATTTCTACCTCTGCTTCTTATATTCACCATCCTGGACAGCATTGTTTCCAACTCATCAGGTGGCACACAGAACCAACACTAATTTTGCTTTTTTACTGCTCTCAGGATCAGTATAAAATACTACTGCTTTGAGACTCACAACAGGGAACTCCAGAAGTCACTTTTTTTCCAGACACTGATGTCACAAAGTTGTACACCTGTGCTAGAAACAGATCCTAACAGGGCAATGAGCAAAAGGGACAGTTTAATTACAATAGTTATTTCATTTGCTATTCACCTTTTTCCTTGGGTTCTTTGGAAAAAAAAAAATGCTACTGAAGAAGCCTGTTGGAAGTATCTGCAGTGAGAACCAGAGCTGCTCCCCTGCCTGTCAGAGTCCCTCTTACATGAAGCTGGTTTGCTAATTTGCCCATCCTCTGGAACCACATAAGGAATCATAAAAGGATGCCCCCATTCACAGTGAATAATACAGTCACATGGAGCAGAGATAACAGAGGCATTAAAAGAACACATACACAGCTGATGAAAAGAAGGGATGCTTTAGAAACTCAGGCAATAGCAATGCAGCAAGCAAAGCCTGGAATGTTGATTTGACAATGATCATTGTTATTTGCCTTTGCAGTGTGTGCAATGGGATTCAGAAAAACAGAGGGAGCTGAATTCATCCCATGGCAAACTGTGCTGACATAAGTCACTTTGCATCCTACAGATTTGGCTTTAATTTCAAGTTGACCTCATTAGTGCAAACAAAATGTTATTCAAGAATGACACTGATTAGAAAGTGCTTTAAGTATTTCTAGAGACTAACACAATACATTATAATTAAAGACATTATAATCACTGACTTGATTTCTTTTGCTTTGACTTCACCTTGGCTTATTTATTTATTTATTCATTCACTTTGGAAAGGTCTGAAAGTCAAATTCAATTCTGTCATTTGCCCATGCTTGGATCTGCACTGTTTTTCTGGAAATGGCATGGAAGTGCAGGTAATGAGATGCCAAAACCATCAAGCAATATTTACAATGTAAGGGCCAGTTCAAATAGAAAAGCAGTTTGTATTTCTGCACCACAGGCACATCTGCAAAGTCTTTGGGGAACAGAGAAATCTGTTTTCTCCTTATTGGCTTGGCCTTTCATTACTAACAAGTCAGAAAGAATGGCAGGTGTTCTTCAAAGAGTAAAAGAAATGTAAAAAGTAAATAGAGAAGTGAGTGCTTTTTGTTTGTTCAATCTTGTATTTTTAAACACATCTCAGGTGTAGAACTGAAAAAACTCTTACAAAGGCACTGTTTACTCAGACAATTGCAACTCTGTTTACCTAAACTGTGGTCAGGATGTCTGAAGTTGAGCCAGCCCATTCCAGTGTACATTAACAATGGCCCAGGAATGCGTCTGTGACCCACAGGCAGAGAACCACAGTGGATTCTGGCAAACCTCTGAGTCCTCCTAGAGACCACTCTGTGAGAGACACTCAAGCACCATGCTCACTGGCCAGGTGATGGTTTCTCTTTGGTGATTAAGGAAGCTCAGATTCATGGATGTCTGCAAATCCCATTTTCAAGTGCACCCTCTTGCTTCAAGTGTCTTGAGCATCCAGCTTAAAGTGACTGATCTACTCTGTCTGAAGTCAGTGGCAGCTGCAGCTATGACCACCTTTGAAAAAATTATTCTGAGTCAAAAAATCTCACAGGGGTTACTCAAGGTCGAAAAGAGGGGCTAAAAGTGTCCCAGAAAAAACTACTTGTGCATATGTGGGCAGAGACAAGAATGGAGGAAGCATCCAGAAAAGGCTACAGAGATACAGTCCACAGGAGAAGAAGGTCACCTCTGAAGTTCCCCAGCCCTTTAGGGGCCTCAAAGGAAATGTCTTGAGTTCTCCTCCCAACTTTCCTTCCCTTTCCTCATCAGACTCTATTCTTAGCAGCTTTGTCTGAGAGCTGGGAATAGAACATGGTTTCTTAATTCCTCACCTCCTGTTACCTCATATTTTGTCTCGGAGCACTCAGGGTGGTGGCAGAGGTTTAAGCCTTGCATGGAGGTGGTGTTTATGTTTATACAATGACTGGTTTCCCATTAAGTAGGGCTTCTTTGGCTACTGGGACATGCTATAGGCATGAGATCAGTCCTGTTTGGTTTAAATGATTTAATTCCTCCAAACAACATTACACAGTCCTGAAAATGCCTTGCCCAGCTCTTAAGCATTGCCTTCAGCAGTGAGCACTTGGTGCCAAAGAGTTGCCCGTTTTCATGGTCCACAAATTCTGCTGCTGGCACAAGACATGAAAACCACACCAGAACATCCTGCTTTTTCTTCCCTGCTGCATTCAGCAAGACCACTTAATTACACTTTAAGATGGAACTGGCTCAACAAGTTGGGCAGCTTGCAGGGCTGCTGGCCAGGGAAGCTGCACCTGCACTGCTGCCAGCAGGCAGCAAGAGAAGATGACACCCCGACCCCAGCTCTGCTCTTGGGAGTGACTTCCCATGTGAAAAACAAGTGGAAAACACTGTCTTTCTTCTTCCTTAGTCCCATTACTCCTTACTCCATCTACCCCATCTAATCATTATGACATCTGAGTGCCTTTGTGTGTCAGCTTCCTGTGAAGTAATCACCTAAATCCCCTTCTGAAACAAAGCAGACCCTGCTGAGGAACTCACAATAGGTGCCTTTCACTGGCAGGACAACCTTGGCCTCAGTGGCACTTGTAACAAAGCTTCCATATGTGCACCAGTATGGGCTGATCAGTCAGATCAACACCACACAGGATCAGAGCTGGGTATTTGTGAGCATGAAGCAACAAAGCCTCACAAAAATTATCCATCTTCCTGAAAAAAATAGGTTTTGGTGGTTAATTTTTTTTTTGTAATATGTGATAGTATATTAATCTGCTGCAGACTTTTATCCACATTTATGAGTCTGTTTAAGGAGATTAAAAAGAAGCACCATCTCCAAGGGGCAATGTCTGTCAGTCATCACCACTTTCAGAGACTGCCTGGCCATTGTCTGCTCTTCAAGCCCACACTAAGGCTACTTTTTAATATTTCCTTTGGCAGACATCCTGGGTCTTCCCCCTCCCTGGGGGAGGGATCAAGGGCGATAGGTTCTATTCTATTAGAAGGCAAGTCAATGATAATCTTTGGGCATCTGCAGTGAAGAGGTATTTCTACAGCTCTAGCTGGGATTAGGCACATAATGGATCACTGAAAAGATCCCACCTTTTGACGGTTATAGCATCATTCATTAGCCTTAAGATTTGAACCTGAATCAACAATTGAGTTAGGAGATTGAAAGAATTGCTTTCAGTATTTGAAATAAATTGTAACAGGCCTGTAAAAGTCGCCTGAGGTGTCTCTCTTTCTCTCCCTATACATGTATAGAGATCAGTTTGGCTGAACGTTTAAAATTAGATGAAAGTTGCAGAGCTTCTATATAGGAAGAAGGAAAAGCAGAGCTTCTTATGTAAAGTGAAAGGGGGCAAAGTAATGTATTTTTTGTTTGCCTATGGAAGCACTTCAAGAGCATTTTTGATCACAGGATCCAGGCACTGACTTGTTATTCAGTCACTTACCACCTCTCTCATATATAACAATTCATGAAGAGCTAATAATAAGCAATACACCCCCTCCTTACACACAAACAGGCAAACACACACTCAGGAGCTCCTTGTAAATGAGCAACACTGATCCCATCCACTTTTCTTGTCACAAAACTAGGACAAGCTCACTCTTAATTAACTGCTTGGGGTACAGACCACTAAAAAAAAATTAACTACCCAGAGGACTTAGACACCAAGTTTTCACTCTCAGCTCCTTATCATTTCTGGAACAAAGACTCATCCACCCACTGCTAATTTGGTAAGAAATTAAATGTGGGAAAAAAGCAGTTCCACAACTGGGTGATGAATGTTATGGGTAGTTAATGATTAATTACCATTATAATACAAAATGGCCTATTTTCACTGTAGAACCCTGATTTAATAGCATTATTTTTCCTTGTTTCTGAAAGGCAGTGAGTAGAAGCAACTGCAAAATGCTCTGTAGACCAGGAGATCTTGAGCCAGACCCCTGTCCTACAGCCTGACCTGTGCAATGGGGCTGTGGTGGGGTGCCTATGCTATTCCCAGCTAACCCAGCCCTATGCTATTCCCTCTGTCCCTTAGTTCTGTAGGCATAAGCCCCAAGGCCAGCAAAGTTGGACCCGTGTCCCTCTCCCAGAGGCTGGTTTGGGCAGAGGATGGTGTCTAACCTGTTGGGTCGTCAAGATAAAGTTTAACTCCCTACAACAGATCAAACAACTTTTTCCTGTGACTGTTTTTCTAGCTATATAAAATCAGCACAGCTCTTCCTGTTGGCTTGCAGAAAAGGAAAACAATTAAACAATATCCAGATTTTTATGAAGTCGATACCTTCATAACAAGTGGCAGCAGAAACACATGCCAAGCCTGCAGATACTGGAATAAGAAAGATCATAACTATGGGAGCCGCAGCGGATCATAATTAGCACAGAAAGCAATTAAAGAGATTATTCAAATTATGAATTATTCAAAAATATTAGAAAAAAAATCTCTATCTGATTCTTTGTCTGTGTATATTACACAGGTCAGTTTTGAAATTGCAATTGCCAGCCAGTGAGAGAGCTCCCTGAATCATTTACTAAGCATAAATAATTTAAAACCAGTCAAAAAGCAATGCAGTCAAACATTGTGCCTGTTGCCCTACTATTACTATTGAAACTGAACTCAGATGCTGATGTGAAGTTTGTTGACACTGAGAAAATCAGAAAGAGTGGCCATCCCAGAGCCTGTATCCCTGTCCTCCCTGACTGCCTGTGCTATTAATTTGGGGATAGTTCTTTACTGCTGAGAGGCATCAGCCACCTGCCAGAGCCACTTGGTGACTATTGAACTGCCAACCAAGCCAGCAGTGCATGGAATGACAGTAACTCCACATTTTATATCTGCAAGGCTGACTCGAGCAAGTTAAAGTTTGGAGAATGCAATCTTTACAGTAGGGACTTTCTCAGCTGAGAGAAAGCTGTCTTAGGGGCTCTGTAAAGCTCCGTGTACACAGCCCTGTAATGCCAGTCAAGCTGTAAATAAGAATTGCATTAACAGAGTGGTATTTCGTGATGGTAGAAAGGATATTTGCTCAAAAGTGCTCACCTGGGAGGTGCTGCTGGCTTCCAATACCTGCAGAAGAGATACTGCCCATCAGCATTGATGATATGGGGCAGATCCTTGTATGGGATGTTTTGAGGACTCCGCTTTGGCGAACTTTCCTCTGGCATTCTGGAAGAATGACCTGCAAGGTGTTAGAAGAAACAAGACATACTTTAAAACGAGTGAAGACAAGATAAAAGCTGATGGACTTGCAAGCCACAGACACTCAAGAAAGTCAATCAGTAAGGCAAGCACCACTGATGGGAGGCTGCTTCCAAAACCTCAGCCAAAGAGCCCCCAGAATCACTGCTTTAAAAGAGAAATGTAGCAATTTTTGTTGTTTAGAGAAGACTCACATTTAGAGGTAGAGCTTTGGGGGGAGAAGGGGGGATCAAGAAGAAGGAAAGATCAATCCACCATCAGTACTTCATTTACAGCTTTCTATTCCACACTTCTCCCATCTGAGTTTATTTTGCATCATTATGTGAAACGGATCCTAAAGAGAATATTTAAACTGCAATCAAGAGCATATTATGCAGCAATCGGTACAGATATGAAAAGACAGCTGCATAAAAGATTTATCTCTGGCGGAACATCTCCAAAGAACAGTGGAGGGTACACAGCAGAGGTATCTGCCACCGTCTCATCCTTAAGATCTTCTCTGACAGACAGGAAGGTGGCGGCGGCGGGGAGCGAAACATTTCCAGGAGAATTTTGCCACAAACCTGTTTTCATCCTGTGCAAGGGTTTGCATTCTAGTGAGGAGCCGGCATCGCAAGGCAAACGCAAGCAGATGAGGCTTTTAGCATGTCGCTGCGGAGCCGCGATCCGAGCCCGCAGCCCGCGGCTCCCGGCGGGTCCTCCCGGCGCTGCCGGGGCTCGCCCCGGCTCCGCTCCCCGGCTCGCTCGCTCTTTGAGGAAAGTCGCTTGGGTAATTCACCACTTCTCCTTCATCACTTTTTTTTTTTTCTTCTCAAACAAATTGCGTGTGCGGGCTGAAGTGGCGGTGGTGGGAGGGGAGGCTGGGAAGGGTTGGGGAGAGGGAGGGCTGGAGGGTGGGAAAGCTGCAGTCCACTTTCCAGAAGCCGCTGCACGTACATCAAAGGCACCTTGAACACATGCAGCTGGAGCGGCTCACAAAGTTCCTGCCGCGGCAGGTTGTTTGCAACTTTACTTCCTTCCTGCCACTTACAGTTTGGAGGCCGCGGCGATGGGGGGAGGCGAGGGAGGGGGAGACCTTTTCTCAAAGCGATCCCCGCTGCGAATCCATCTCTCGTGTGAGCGCAACTTCCCCAGCCCCGCGCTGCCAGGCGGGGAGCGGGAGAGAGGGGAGGAGGAGGAGGAGGAGGAGAAGGAGGAGGAGGAGGGAGGATCCAAGCACGGACGCGATGCCAGGTCGCCAGCCCCGCACACGCATCGTGCAGCCGCGGGCGGGCGCGGAGCCGAAGCGCGGTGGCTCCACCGCACGGTGCGCACGGGCTGCTCCGGAGCAGCGCACAGCGGCGGAAGGGCGGCTGGGCGGACGGAGGATGCATGCACGCAGGGATGGATGAAAAGATGGATGGAGGGGCGGGCGGTGCTGCCGCACCCTAGGCTGGGCTGGGCTGGGCTGGGCGGGCAGCGGGGGAGCCCCGCGGTGCCCCCGGGCGCGGCCAGGGCGGGGACACGGCCGCCCCTTCCCTGCCCTCCCGCTGGGGCAGCTCCCGCAGCTCCCGCAGCCCCCGCAGCCCCCGGCACCGGCACCGGGAGCGGCCGCTCAGCTGCTGCGGGCTGGGGCACAGCGCAGACACCCCGGGGCGGCGGCTCGCTCAGAATTTCAGAGGGAATTTCAGAATTTCAGAGAGAGGACACCGTGGAGCCGCGCTGCCTCCTGGGCATCCCGGTCCGGACAGCTCCTTGGGATACCAGCACCGAACTTGGCCGTGTTTCTTGTGCATCTCTTCAGGCTTTGAAGCCATACCGGCTCAGATGCTACTTCAGAGAAGTACCCAAGCTTTGCACCCTCATTCAGGGTAAAGGCCGTTTATAAACACAGCATATGATTTATACTCAAATAAATCATTATATCACTATAGATTATATGCAATGCATGTGCTGCTACTCTGTAATGTGAGATCTATTTGGTGGTATATGATACTTGCTTATAAAAATTGTCACAGCAAGGTTCTCTGAAGCCAGAATTGCTCCCCAGCTTTAAGGCATCCCAATACAGCATTTTGTCATTTAATACTGCTAAGTGCTTAGGATTTATTGAGCACAGATTCATGCCTTTTACATTTCATCAGCTCCTTTCATTTCTACATGCCTACAAATGCCTTGAAATGTAGGCATGCTTAGAGGTCTCAAGCCTAAGAAGAGGCAGCTTTAACCATATTTTTAAAGTGAGGCAGCATGCTCATCAAGTGCAAATCTGTGAACAAAGGCTGAGGAAAGAAATACGTGCTAACACTAATAATAATAAATGCAAAACCTCAGAGATGAGCCATATAAAAACAAAAAGGAAATCAAAATCATCTTTTATTTTATTCATCTTTCAGTGTCATTTATATTAAATGCCTAGGGGGTTGTTAGTTATAAATGGCAAAAGCAAAATTACATGTTCCTGTAACTGCTGTTGTTTGGGGAAAAATAAACAAAACCAACATTTATGGTTGTTTATAATGAGTGAGATTTAGGTCAGATGGCTCTTAAGCAGAGCCCTGGGAGCTGTACCTGGAGCTGTACCATTTGCTAGGCCAGTTACTATCTAAGCATGAATGGGTGGAATTAAAGAGCTATCACAAGCCAGCTCCAGAGTTGGTAGAAGCAAGGACATATATAATTATTTAAATTATACAGATCAGATAATAACTGGATTAAGAAGAAAAGAAATAAGGAAAGAAGCCTCTTCCCCTGCTCAGGGTTTATCTGCCAGGAACACTTCACTGCTTCCCTACAGCCATCCATGAAATCTGATGCCAGGAACATGCTCCTCTCCTGCTGTTGTGCTGGGAATATCAGAGTTCCCAGGGCCACTGAAGGGTGGAGGGAGTTTAGGAAAAAATCTCTTTTTAAACTTCTGGATAAAAATAGCATCTCAAGGAAAACAAGGGCGAGATCCTGTCTTTGAGAGCCTGTCCTGGTCAGTGCAGATATATGATTCCCTTGATACCCTGTTAACCTTGGTGTAGCTAAAATTGGAGACAGCATTACTGTGGTGCAGCCTGCCCTCTCTGCAGGCCCAGATCCTCACCACAGCACTGGAATGAAGAATCAACCAACAGCTCCTTCCCTTCTCACCATCTTCCCTAAGACCCCAGGAATCTGAGGACATTTCTTCCCATGGGTAATGCACATGTCCCCATCTCAATGTTAATAACATAAAAATGAATGAGGAGCAACTGCTGACCTGTTGCCTTATTATTTTGCAGAGTTTAAGCTGTGGATGAAAAGACACCAGAGAAAACTGGGTTGGGTCTGGGGAATTAGTGTACCTGATACCAGACTATACACCAGGCTTCAGCAGAGCAATTACTGCATATGGCTCCCTGTGAGAAATCAAAGGGATGCCTGAGCATGCAGAATTTATGAGGCTGTAACATCTTCTCTTGTCTTGGTAGAGTGAAATGCATTTTAGAAATAGATTTAAGCTAAATCAACTCATAATGAAAAATAGATTCACACTTGGTGAATCTTCATACTAACTCAGCAATTACTCAATCCTTGTAGGAAAGGATGTTTGGTTTATTAAAGACTGAGCCCTTAATTTAAGTGTCTCCTTTGACTCCCAAGGTATGCACAGGAATATAGAGAAAAGGGGCACACTTTCAGATGAGGCAAATTTCAGGAAAATGGTCAATTGCTGGAATGACAGAGTAAATACATCAATGACAATTGGTATCACAAAAAGTGGAGAGAGAAGAGAAGAGAAGAGAAGAGAAGAGAAGAGAAGAGAAGAGAAGAGAAGAGAAGAGAAGAGAAGAGAAGAGAAGAGAAGAGAAGAGAAGAGAAGAGAAAAGAAGAGAAAAGAAGAGAAAAGAAGAGAAAAGAAGAGAAAAGAAGAGAAAAGAGGAGAAGGATGATGGGAGAGCACAGCAGGCTGGTGTGTAGCTCTGATAGTAGAGTAAGGGAACAAGGACTTTCTTTGCAGTTAGGCTTTTGTTCCCAAAATGAATTTTTAATGGATCCCATCCTGTTGGCATGCAAAGGTAAATAGAGTGTCTGAGATCCTTCTGCTCTTGTTAACAACACCATGTTCCTAAATTTTAAAGCAGTGGTGTTGTTTGAGAAGTACATTTGATAAGCTGTGTGTGCTAAACCATTTGGGATTCTGCTCAATAGGACTACAAAGTGAACTTTTGCTGACAAGAAGGAGGAAAAAAATGTCAGAAGAGGAAGACATAATAATAAAATACATTAGGAATATGTGGTTATGGAAGAATCTGCTGCAAAACCAAAAAAATGCTGGAAGTAGTCAGGGAGCAGCTGGAGAGAGCAACAGACAGCACTAGCAAGAGAACATGTGGGAAATGATGGGAAATGAAGCATGAAGAGGAAGAATTGAAATCAAGTGAAAAGCAAAGAAGCTAATGTTGCTAAAGCTGTCAGTTTACAGTAATTAATTTGGATTTTCCCTTCTCTTTGTTTTCTTTATTTTTGATTTTTTAAAAAATTATTTATCCCTAGACAGAGTCCAGTCATTCACCTTTACTTATTTCTGCAATCTGCCTTTGCTTTCCAGTTGGTATTCCTGAATAAGACATATATGGGGATGAGACAGGAATGGGGGCTGGGTTGAACTGTTCTCATTTTCCTGTAAAATATCTATTTTAATGTCTTGCAGCCAAAAAAGAAGCTTGATGCCAGGCAAACCAGATTGAGGAAGAAAATACAAGATGAAAATATTGTATTGGTCAGGTTAATCTTAACAATGTCAGGAGGAATTATAAGTAGCTCAAGATTGTTCTGTAAAATTCTACAGCCCCATGGACCTCCTCACAAATTAGTGTGAAATGGAGAAAGGTTGAAGGGTAAGCACAGGGAATACATGAGTATCACAGAAATTGTTTGCAGGCTTCCACTGATTTGTTTTCCCTCAGCAATTTCACCTTGCCAATCAGTAGGAATGAAATTATTAGATTAAGATACAAGTGGTTTAATACCCTTAGGTGTAAACTGCAGTCAAATAATAAAGTAATTTTACCATGTAAATAAAAATAAATAGTGGTAAAAATAGTCCCGAATTTTTTTTTAAGTAATAAAAATTTGCTAATCATGCTGTCATGTAAAGTCACCAATCTGTGACTTGCAGACAATAGCTGTATGAGTGGAGTGATTAGTATCTTGCCTGTGCTCCTTATTTACCAGGGGAAAAAATACACACTTAAAAATACAGTAATTGAATATCACTTTCAGCCTTTTAAACTGGTGTATAGCAGATTGCCTATCCAACATAGATGCTAATTTGAGAACTGGTTGTTTTTAATTACAGAAACAATGCATATTTTGTTGGGTGGTTCATTTGTTTTTTGGTTTGGGTTTTTTTTTATTAAAAAACCCGCAAAGTTATTAATACCAGCTTCTGAGACATTCTTAGTATGAAAAGGAAAGCATCTTCTAAAGGCAGGAAATTCAAAATGAGAGTGGAAATTCTGCCCTAGAGCTTTTTTCCATAAGAGGGAGGTTGATGGAGTTATTCTAGCAGCCTTTTTGTGTGAGAATAGCTGTGCCTTGGGAATGAATAGGTTTTTGCAGAGGTCTGGAAGTGCAGAGGCTCAGAGTGGTGTCTCAGCTCTGTTCTGTGGGTGGCCAGCACTAGAGGGCACAGCCTCAGCTCTGCTGGACCAGGGCTGCTACCAAAAACCCCAGCTGGCTTGGTTTGGTTGTTTTTATTCATTCCACCCTTTATCTAGACATTTTCTTTAGCATTTGTCCCATTTTATCTTTGCAATTTCTAAATAGAAGTTTCCTGTGCTGGTGTATAATTAGTCCAGTTTTCCCTCTGGATTTATTCACATCACTGGAATGAACTTCAGTGGTTTACCTAAAGGGAAATCCTGCCCTTGTCAATGTGAGCACAGACAGCTTAAAGAATTTTTTAACAGAATGGCATTTCCTTGCATATGACCATAGTAATGTTCATAAAATGTTGGTCACCTTGGCAGAAAAAGGGATTTGGGGGCAGAAAACATAATCAAAATGAACCTGAAGGAGAAGGTCCAAACCTTTGAATTTTAATATGGATAAAAATCAGAGTAAGATGACACCATGAATTTTTCTCTAGCAGGAATTATGGTCTCAGTTCTGAGGAGTACCTGACCATTTTTTTCCTCATTTTTATTTCTGAGCATTATTTCACCAGGGCTAAATGCTGCAGCCAAAAGCCAGCACTACCCTGCCATGGTTAGAGTGGTGCTTTATTTTGGTAGCTGAACTGGAAGCATTGACTGGGGAAGGGTTGTTATTGTGCCACATGCTTTTCTTTGCAATTGACAAAGCAGCATTTATCACGCTTTGCATTCCAATTTTCCCTTGCACGTTTTTCAGCTCATCATAACATAATTATGTTTCTGTTTCCTTCAGCCAGGGGCTGATACTTTCTTTTACTGAGACAACAGCTGCACTGCACAACCTTGATGAATCCCCATAAGGGTAAAATGAGTCTGTGGTGCTTGTTTCTGCCTTGGCAACCCAAATGTTCAAGCTCTTTTTTTTTGACAAATGCTGTTCTAAATGCATCCAACCCTGATGCTTTCATAGCATTTCTCAAAATTAGATTTTATATTGTAAATTAGACTTCAAATATTAAACATTCTGTCTGCTTTGTAATTTTAAAGGCTTCCTATGTAACACTTCTGTTTATGGTGTTTATAGGTTATAGACTCTGAGATGGAATTTAGAAGGCTCTAGTTACTGGTGTGAAATTTGTATTTTGAATGAAATTATGTGTGACAATAAGCCCAGTCTGAAGGTCTGTTTTACGTCCCTGAAAAGCATCTTAAGGCAGCTTTCATAGTACAGGTGAATAATTTCCTTGATTACAGCCTCAGTTGCTTCAGCCACACTGTGACATAAAGGTAATTACAGAAACCCCACTCTGAAGGGCATTATCTGCTAGTGATGGAAAAAGATACTCCTTATTATAAGTTGTGGCGATATTTTATTTAATTCCAATGTAGTACTTAGAACCTGGGATTTTAAAGTACTTCAGAAAGGAAGAATGATTTTTGTATTTTACAAAGGAGAAACCAGGGCTCAGAAAAGTAGGGCTCAATGCTGGAGGCAAGCTGAGGGCAGAATCCATTCTTAATGGATTCTGATTTTGTTTACCCAATTGTACCATTGTACCTCCCACCTCATCTCAAAATCTATCCAGTAGAGCTCTGTGTACAGTGGAAGCAGCAACTTTTTCAGCCACTGAAGATTGGCCAGGTTTGTAAATATATGGGATATTGTGGCCTGGACAAAACCATAGCCTGGACAATTGCATTCTTCAGGGCAACATTTTCACTCCAGTTTTGCTTTCTATCCTATTGCTCTGGTGCTATTACTCCTGACACCATAATTGGAAGATTGTTTGGGGAAGATTGTTTGTATTTATACATAAAAATTACAATGAATCTGTACATGGAGAGAAGAGTTTAACTGATATGATCAGTCCTATCAGCAGTATCTGTGTGCTCCATGATCTAAGGATTTTTTGGGATTCTTGAGAGTATTTTAGTTTTGTGATGTTTGAGTTCTGTCCACCACATGGACACTGAAGCAATTGCCTGGAAAGCAATTAGATGTTAGGTGTTGATGGGGACTCTCCTGCCCAGCCAGGGCCAATTTCTCTCAGTGGTTCTGCTGAGGATAAAAAAAACCCAGTGGGCTGCTTGCTTTGGAAAGACAATGAACACATGGCTCATGAGAGGAGCTTGCCTTGTGCTCCTTCTTCCTTATAATCCTGAGGCAAATTCTGGTGTATTTCACTCAGATATATTTTAGCTTTTTTTTCATCTATCATCAGTTTCTTTAATCAGTCCACTCATGTTCAATGTAAGATGTGCATTCTCTTTCTGATTCATGTACACTAATTACTTCATAACATCTGCCTAACAGATTTTGTAAGAAAAGTAACTCTTCAAATATTAAGGAAAAAAAAATAATGTATGAAATCTTTCAAATCTCTATTACTGGGGTTTGTGATCCACAGCTGACTGGATTCATTTCCCAGTCAGGAAGCTGGTTCAGCAAAACAGCTGCATTAGTTATTTAACTGGAGGCCTGATCCTGCTCTTGCTCACACTGATGCAAAGCAGGGATAGTACCAGAGGAAATAAAAAATATCCCTAGTGTGAAATACACCTTGCAGAACAAAAATAAAGCATTGTGCTATGGAAAACAAAAGAGCTGTAGCAGATACTCTGCCATCCCGTGTAGGTGTTAGGCAGGACCTTAATGTCTTGCAGAAACCTTGTCCCAAATCCACTGCTAGCTCCTGGGAGGGTTCTTTTACTGTGGTATCACCAGGTGACCAACAGAACCAAGGCCCAGTTGTGCTCAGTGTTGTGCCCTAATACCATGAAATCACATGTGACCTATTCTGCACTAAGCACCAGACTCATTACTGTTTGCATCTGGTTCATAATTGTTCCCTCTCAGTTATTTGATTTTTACAGTGTCTGCTACAATTATTTTATACCTTCTAGCACAGGAAAATGCACTCACTGGTTTTTCTCCTAGGCTGAATTAATGCATGTGGTAATTGACCCAGGGGTAGGTACACGGAAAGGAGAAGCCAGATGAGAAGCATTGCAGTGAAAAATGGGACAAAGCATTCCAAAGTATCTCCTGTATAAGATGGCAATGCTTCTTGGACAAACTCAGGACACAAAGGGATGGTTACCAGAGCCTTATATGCTCTAGAGATGTGTCCTCAATCCCCAAGGCTGTCATCTGATTTTATTGTAAATTAGTAGCATGTACTGTGAATAACATCAAAAGTTTCAGTATCTGAGAGCTCACCCACCCAAATCTCATCCTGTTTCCTCCAACACAAGTTATCCATTGGCTGCAGTCCTGACTCTCATGTAGCAAAGGTATCTGTGGTTTTGTTTGTGCTGTGGACTCATACGATCAGTTCACATCTTTGCAGACCCACTGGAGGGGATTCCTGGACTCCTGCAGGTGGGAACCTTCCAGCCCACAGTACCATGCTCTGACACCAGCACGTGTTTATTATCACTTGCTGACTTTTTTGGGTACATTACTCTGGAGTTACAGTAAATTTAATGGGAATTAAGCTTTGGAGATGCTACACTTTCAGACACAAGAGGAAGGAGAGCTCCTGGATGGAGATATCTACGCGAAGCTCCATAATTCCTACACCTTTTTTTTGAGGAAGAAGATAGCAGATGGGAGGCTGCAACATTCAGCTCCTAAGCTGGGGAGACTCTTTCCCTCCCTTGCTTTGAAATGTGTACAAGAAGCACTGACCAACACATGAAGCCTCAGCCCCATCCCAAACCCTCGGCCTAGCACTTACAGGGATGGGATCACAGCAGCAGCTATGCTTTGGTTTAAAACAAGGGTAAATTCCTTGAATTCTGTGGGGCTGGGTCTGACAGGAGGCAGGGTTGAGACCCACAGCTGGGTGGCTGCTGGAGCCCAAAGCCCCTCTGCAGGCAGCCAGCTCCCCTCCCCAGGCTGCACCCAGCAGTGCCATCTCTGCTGTGGCTCATCTGCCTCTCCTCTGTGCCCAGCTCCAAATCTCTCCAGCAATATGTTCTGTAACAATTAAGGATTTCTAGGGCAACTCCATTAAGATCAGAAAGATATCTTTCTGCTTTGAAATATGTGAGCATGAATGATTCATTCAGCACAGAACCCCTTGGCCATTCATATCTATCTGATGATCAAATATATTTTTAATTATCAATCTATCTATGGGGATTTTTTCACTAGACAATATTCAACTGTATTGTAAGAGCCATTTGGATTGAGGCAGAGAATTTGGCAGCAAGATAGGGAACATTTGGGCTTTCAACACTTAGGAACATATGGGAAGAGGTTTGGAGGATTGCCACATGGGATGTAGCTTGGAAGATGCTACATTTCTTCATCCTTTTTTTTTTTTCTTTTTTTCTTTTCCTTTTCGAACAGAAATAGAAGAAATTTTACTTTTTTTGAAGGATCCTAATTCCTGTTTATTTTCTATGCTCCTCTGGATAAACCACTATGGTCAGTTGCAAGATTTGAGCAAAATCAGCTGCATGTTTATGGCAACTGTAGGTGGGCAATTAAAATTGCAGATCTTTCCAAGTTTTTACCTCTGAATTCATGAGAACCCTCAGAAGTGAACTCACAAAGCTGCAGCCTGGTGACTCAGATTGTGGGGTGAAGGAGGATGTCTGGTGCCCAGCCTGTCAGGATGTCACCATTTACTGAGGGCTGGGAGGGTAAAGCCCTGCTGCTCCTTCCTTCATGCTCCTGCTGTGACCATCTGTCTCCCAGCCACCTTGACACCCAGGGCTGGACAGACAGTCCAGACTCTCCGTGTGTCTCTGGTGCAGAGATTCATCATGTGGCTTGGAGCTTCAGCACTACATCACAAATCCCAGCCACCTTTGAGACAAATGGGAATGGGAGAGAGGAACCTCCTCCAGCTCAGCACTCAGGACTGGACCTGTATGGACCAACATCATCATCATACCACTTTAGGGACAAATACCTCATGCCCATAATGGGAGTACTCTGTGTCTCTCAGAGTTATTGCCTCTGCATGTCAGAAGAACAATCCTTTTTTTCTAATTTTTAATTTTTTTTTTTGTGGTTCCATTGTGTCCCAGGTTGCAGCAAATGCAGAATTTATTGGAATATACAAACATGTATTTTCACAATTGGCAAGCAGGCCTTGCAGCTTAGTAAATGCTAATTAATCTCTTAGATTGCTAGGAAATCATCATTATCCAGGTTCAGCAATGAAAGACAAAGACCAAAGACAGTGGCAGGGGCTTGCACTGAGTGTCAGGGTCAGAGCAGATAGAAATGCATCTTCTTTGGTGTTCTGAGCAGTAAACCACACAAGTTTGGCAAGACTCCATCTGAAGAGCAGAATGGAGGCACCTGGGGCTTTTCCTTCAACCCTGTCTCCAGTAGCTCAGCTCAGGGCAGGCTGCAGCTCTCATCCCCCCTGACTGTCAGATTTCCTTTCCTTGAGATGGAAGAGCTGGAAACCAGCCTGACTATGAATTCACTACTGGGAATCACTCTCAGACACCCTGTTTTGGTTGTAGGCTGAGTGTTTATTGTCCACAAATTCATTGCAGCTTTTTATCTTGCATTTTCCTGTGAGAGTTTGTTTCAACACTTTCAGCCAAGCAATGACTAGACAGTCAGGCAAGTTTCTGTTATTTCTTTGCTAATGAGATGCCAGGGGATATGAAGGTATCGAGGTGAAGGCTAAAAAAGTGACATCCAGGATCATGAAAAGAGCAGAAGGAGAATCTCCTCCAAAGGTGTTCAAAGACCTGTAGCAATAGTTTTTCAGAACTGACTATGTAAGTCAGAAGAGTAAGAGAGATAGGCAAATCCCTAAATCATGTGGATGGGATTTGTTTTAGAATGAAATCTCTGCCTTTCTGAATAAAACTTAAAAAAGATTATGTGAGCTTCAAGTATATTTTTAGCCATATATATAGAGGCTGCACATTTCTGAGCCAGCTAAAGTTTGATCCAGAATGTTTTGTTATTTTTCTTCTTCTCACAGAGCACACCTTGATGGACATTAATTACTCCTATTTTCTGTGGCCATAATAACCCAAATAACTGCTGTTCTGAGGATGCACTTCCCTTACTGAGTTTCAGTTTGGGTGTCCATTTGGAAATCTTTAGACTCTAACACAGTTATAACCATAATTTTCTTAGAGAGCATTAAAACTAATGTATAGACCAATCTTTCCAAAAAACCCCATCCAGTTACATGCTTCTTTGCATCTCCATTCCCATCTCTACTGATCTAAAAGGAGAAAAAAGACTCCCTTATCAGCCTGTTCCTACTGTCTGATTAACTGGCAGCTATCACAGCCACAGTTCTTTTTTGCTCTGTTACAGTTTCATTTCCAGAGGAAAAAAGCCCTGATGGATACTGAGCCTCTGGATTGTGGCACCACTGCAAATTAAATGAGGTTTCTGTTTGTACCAATGGGATGGCAATACCTCCTTAATCAGGCTGTCTGTTCTTTGGAAATCTGCAGATACTTTTCCTAAAAGCACCCAGCAGTGCAGTGTAACTCGGTAATAACTGTTAGTTTGGGCTCAGGAGGGAAACCCCAGAACTGTGGGTGCAGTTAAAGGACTGGTGAGTGGTTGACTTTTGGGGTTTTCTTTCACCTTGCGTTTTAAGATTGCCTGAACTTGAGGGAGGTTCTTTCATTTAAGACAGAAAGACCCACAAATTAAGCAACATCTAGCTCCTAATGTGTGAAACTGCAATTTGCATACATCGTGGCAGCTGCTGAGTTGGTCCTTATTACCTCTGCTGGAATGTTAATTTAACCACAACTTTATCATTTACTTAAATGGAAAAGCAGCGGGTTGCTGGCATTCCACATTATCTGTCAGGCAACCTGGGAATCAGTTGACAGAGCCAGAGAGAGATTTCAATTCAGAGGGTCTGCAGGGTGCTGCCTCCCAGGCCTGTGGTCACAGACAAACTCCAGATTGCCCTTGGACTGTTCTAAAGGTCAACACTAACCCCAAGAAAAAAAAAACAAAACCAAATCAATTGTATCTGGACTGTCATGAGAGAACAGATAATGCAATTAAACTTAAAATCTCAGTATTTCTGGGGTTTTTTTGTCTCTATGTACCCAAATTGGCACTGTTTATACAGACATGATAACCAAAACACCATTACTGGCTTTGACAACAAATGGTTTGTAGAGCAAGCATTGCAATGCAGTCCAGAGCCTGGAGATGCCAAAGCTGCCCAGCAGGACGTGCTGGGAGCAGGGAGCAGCTGAGCCATGAACAGGGCTGGGGCCATGGCTGGTGGATTGGCTGAGCCTGGAGGCACCTCCACGCTGTGAATGAACACACCAGAAATACTCTTGTGGGAAGTAAAGAAATATGAGGTACCAGCTGCCAAACCAGAGGCTGCCTCGCTCTCCAGAAAAAGAGGCTGAGGAGCCCTGAGAAACTGCTGAGATGGGAGATGAGAAGAGCAGGGCCATGCTGGGGAGTCACCCACGGGCAGGGAGTCACCAAGCCATGGTGATGTGCCACCATTTAATGACACAAGTATGTATTTTGTAGCAGAAAAGGAGGTTCTGCTCTGAGCCATGGCAAGAGTGACAGAGGAGATGAGTTCAGCTCAGAACCTTGGTTGTGAGTTTCAGTGGCAGAAAAGAAAAGCCATGTCCTGTGTTGCATTTGAGATATCAAAGAGCGTCGAAGAGGATAATGCAACATAGTTCTTCATGTAATGGAGAAGCAAAAGAGAGCTTTATTGAAAGAAACACTGCACTTATATATAGGGTAGTTTGTGAAATACAGAACAGAAAAGACTCATTGGTCCAAGAAGGCAACACCTCTTTGAAAACATGCTTTCTGCAAAACATCACCAGACACTCACGCACCCTGCAGTGCATAATCATTGTTACAACTTCTTGTCCTTGTGAAGCCAGAGAAAACCAAGGCTTCAAGGCTGCTTTTCCCCTGGTTCCCAGCAGTGTCCAACAACAGTCATGATGCCTGCCAGAGTTCAATTCAGCTAATGTTCAGCTAGAACTGATTGTGACTCATTATCCTGCTCATGGCAAGCCAGAGCAAAGCTTCACCCATGGACACTGTGTGTGCACCCACCCACCAGGACAGGTGTCCTGCTTTTGGGTGGAGTGTCAATGTTGTGTAGCTGTTCTCAAAGTCTGGGCTGTGATAAACGCACACTTGGAAACTGGTGAGACTTTCTCCTAAAGAAAGGGCTATTTTTCCATAAAGTGAATCCCTAAGAGTTGAGATTTAGAAAGGAATGTCTTTGCAGCAGCAGCATGTACTGTATGACTGGTGTTATGCTGACACTGTTCTAAAACATTAAATTCAACACATATTTCCTTAACACTGATATATATGCATTAAATGTGTCTTTTCTGTCTCTGATGCCTGGTTCTTCTCGTTGTTTTAAAATACACAGTGCTAAAAGATCACACATTTGTTGAATTATCACAGAAACTCTTCCCTTTGGTATTAGCTTAACAAAGTTCAGGAAAAACTTGTCTTCGCCCACACCTCAGCCATTCATTTTTATAATAAAAATTACCATGACAACAGATAATGATATCAGAATGAAAAGATTATGACTTAATTGCATGAAGAAGGTGAAAACAGGCTTGGCTTACAGCAGAAAAAGCTTTTAATTCCAGCAAAAATATGGGGGGCACACACTCCATTTGTGACATGCTGAGAGCTGCCCAGGGGTTGTCCCACTGCATGATGGGGTGTCCCAGTTAATTCAGCAAAGTGCAAGAGAAATACTCATAATTTCATGAGCAGTAAAGAGAAATTTGCCTTAAAAGTGTTAGTGTTTTTATGAAACAAACTCATTATAGAAATTGTCAGAAGAAATGCACCCATAAAGGAAACATGATTATTATTATGGTAGTGGACTGATTTCATAGAAAAAAATTAGCTGTATAAATGCTCCATTGTTAACCAGCACCATGCCATAAATTGTTCCAAGTTAGAGGACAAGAGGGAAATTTATAGGATACGGTTCATTTTTATCACAACTGTGGCATTTCATCAGCACACAGTTCTATCTTGGCTTCTGTGAGAGCTGTGGTATCAGATTGGGTATTTTTATTTCTAAGATAAATCTGAACTTTTAATAAAAACAATCTGGGAGTTTAGACAATATATATCTTAGTAATCTGGTCTATCGAATTCTCTGACAAGAATAAACTTTAATCACGGGGATTTATTTCCTGTTTTGTTCACAAATGCTATGATTTATGCTTTTAAAATAATGTACTTTAATTTTCCCTCTAAACCCAACAGACTGCTGTTAGCAGTTGAACATTTCTGCATACTTCCTCTATGGAAAAACTGTGTAATAAAATCATAGACTAAAAATCTAGATAAGGAAATACATTTCATTTTCAATTTCTCAGAAGCTATTACCATCAATCAACCAATTAGCATGGTGAATAAATAAATTAATGCCATTTAAAAAGAACATTCTGAAAACCCCTTAATGTCTTTCTCAACTAAAAGTATTGGCTCAACATTAGTCAATTTTGTAAACCAAAATTCTGCTTTAATCTTTTTTCCATATTTGCTTAAACATATGGAAATAAAAATAGTGTATTATGGCCCTCTCTGCTCCTCTTTAATTTTCAGAGAACAAGATGTGCATCAGTGCAGCCCCACTATTCTGGACCAATTTAGTGGATCTGTTTCTGATCTACACCAGCACAAACAGGAAGATAGCCATAAAATATACAGATAACACTGCAATTTGGTCAGCAATCCTTCTTTAGGGTACAGCTTCAGCCCTTGGCAATCTCACAGAAGGGCAGGAGGATCAGTTTGTGAAAATTTGTGACAGTTATGGAGGCAATGGCCTTGGTTTTGGGAGCAAAGCACCTGCTGTGTTTGGGTACCCATGCCTTGGAGATAGGAGGGTGTTCTTGTGCTGGAACCCAGCCACCCAGGAACAGCTGCCAAGCAGAGATATGCCTGGTTCTGTATGAGGTCTGTGGGGTCCATAATTCCTGAAGTGACCACCAGCACCACCTGCAGCTGCACCACCCCGAAGGAGAGCCTGATGCTCCCTATCACAGTGCCTGGCAGCAGCAGGGCAGGCAGCCAAGGGTCTGCTGGCTCTGTCCTAATGTGTCCCTGTGCCTGACATTGGAGCAGCCCCTGAGCCCAGCTAGGAGCCCAGTGCAAGGCTATTTATAGCCCTGGCACTGCCAGCAGGAGCTCTGTGCTGCTGTGGGACAGCTCTGCCCCCTCTCCCACCGGCTCTCACGGCTCCAGCCTCAACAGGTACATTTAAACCCCATCCCCACTGGGAACAGGGCAGGGAAGGGTGCTGGGACAGATGGGCAGTGTGCAAGCACCAGGGCCAAGCTTGCTTTGGGTTTCTGGGTGCATGGGGAACTTGTGGGCAGGGATACCTGAATGTCTTGGGGAGCCCTTAAAGGTGCTGCAGAGGAGCATAAACACAGGGCCAGTGAAGGCAGCAGGGGGAGGAGGCTGTAGGACCCTCTGGTGGTGCCAAAACTGAGCCCTCTCTGTTCCTTACAGTGCCTGCTGTCCAGTTCATAAAGGAATTTTAGGAGGTTCATTACAAAGTTAGGACGGGAACCACTGAACAACATCAAACTTGGGGTCTGTTTGCAGCTATGTGGGGTTTGCAGCTATTTTTGGGGTTTGTCAGCAGTGTGGGAACAGGATCAGCCAGCAGATTCAGAAATGTCAGTGCCTATGGTCTGTGCTCAGTGGGGAGATTTGATCACTCCACAAACCTGCAAACAGCTGGAGTTGCTTCCAGATAGGAAGCTGTGAGAAACTCTTGTCTTTTCCATCAGGATATCTAGATGTGCCTGGGACTGGTCCCTGCCAAAGGGATGAACATTTTCAATATGAGGGCTCAGCGGAGATTGCAGATTTAGGACATATTGAATGTGTGTGTCAGTGAAGGGGCTGTTTTGGAGGTGGTGGTGGCTGCCACGGGTTGCTCTGAATTTCCCTTTCTCTAAATACAGACATACACACATATTTACTTGGTAGTGATTGAAATTAGAGCTGGAGAAATTCAGTGATAAGTTTGGATTCAAACAATAACTAATGGCATCCTGCCATTGAGTTACAAGGGTTTACAATTTGCACTTTATTCTAATCTTACTGCTGAATGATGGGTCATTAAAGTTTTTACATACTAGTATTTGCTCACCAGAGGGATGCATGCTCTAGAGTTATGTAAATATTAGCAATTAGAGTTAACAATCTTTTGTAAAAATGAAAAGAGAGCCTAGTTTGCACAGTTATTAAATTATGTTTCTTTTAAATGTGATACAGTCCTGTTTACATTATATGACATAAATGTTCCTGAAAGTGAGCCCTTCCTATACTAGCCAGTATATTTAGAGAAATGCAAAAAGAGAAACCCCTAAGGCCCTTGTCAGGTTGCTTAAAGAACTACTGAAATGTATTTTAGAAATACATTTTCCTTCTGCTGGCATCTGTCATTGTAATAAAACTTGTGCACCCTCCTTCTGTGAATGAGCACTTTGCCATTTGAGTTAGTTTTTATATGCAAGAAAAATGATCTTCATATGTGAACTGAAAAAGAAATGGGTTTGCTATGTATATCTTTAGCTTCTATTCTTCTCATACAATTAATGCACATAATTGGCTGAGACTGGGGTTTGTTCATAAGCATTTGTTTGTTAACAGAGCCACATCAATTTTCTCCTTAAATTGTGGGATTCTTTTCACTGACTTCACTGAGCTTTGAACTAGACTAAGTCAGGTGAAGGCACATTCAAAAAGATGGCTCATAGGGTCTTTCATTTCCAGCTGCTTTGATTTTTTTTCACGAATCTATAACAGTTTAAAGAAAAAAAAATATGCCTGGTATTTGCTGAGATAGGATCAATATTAATCCAATCCCACATCTAGGCTTCTGAGTTGGCAGTAAATGGAACTCAAACTGTCAAATCTTCCAGAATCATAAACTACCCAAAGGCTTTGAAAACTGATCAAAGCATCTTCAGGTCTCCAATGGTCAATCATGTTCCCAAACACAGTTTTTGAAGCTTTGCAGACTGCTTTAAAAATCTCCCTGGTAGGTACCAAGTTTCTCCTAGCTCAGAGAACCTTGTTGATTCCCATTTTATTTTTATTTTAAATTAAGAGCAATGCAATGAGAAGGGAAATGAAGTACCTGCAGAAAAGCCAGGCTGTGTGTGTTGCAGTGTGAGTGGAGATGAGTGCAGGCTGTGCTGGAGTGGGATGCCTGGAGCAGCAGGGATGCAGGGATGCACACAGGGGAGCACAGCACTGCACAGAGGCAGCCTGTAGGTCAGCAGCCTGTCTCCCTGCACTGAGAGCCTCCTTTTGCACAGCCTGCAGGCTGTAACAAGCTAAGAAAGCTCCCAGGAGCCTGCCTAGCAGCACATCCCAGCAAGAACTGGCCTGTGCTTGGATATAGTGAGATTCAAGGTGCCTTGACTCAGGATTCTCAGTAACAGAAACAAGGTGCCACAGGGGTGGAGGGAGAAAAAGAGTTAAAATATCTCTCAGAAAGATTGTTAGACTTTGTCTTATGTGGGCAAATGGTATCATTTGATTTGTAGTGTTACTAGTTTCAAGACCTCAAAATTCCTCCTTCCTTGCCAGGAATAAATCAGTTCAGATCACCTGAGCTGTACCTGCTGTGGGGCTGATCCTGAGACAGCAAGAGGGCTGAGCAGGGAGGGTTCTTTCTGTGACTTTGATAGAAGGTGATCTCATAATCTGGCAAATCTTTTAGAATTCCCTAAGCTATTTAAGGCTGGTTTTTTACCTTTAAAAGTGATGCAGACACTTCAGTTCCTACATTGCCCAGTAAGCTGAAGCCAGAGCTGGGCTTTTAACTTAACTCAGATGCCTTTGAAAGCCTGAAAATCCTAATTCTCTAAGCAACTGGCAACTGACTGAATATGGAAAACTTACAGAAAGGTATCCTGGCTGCTGGTAGCTACAGTGATGCTTGAAACACATCCATGCACTAAATGTGTAATTGTTACAGAGAACCATCTCTTAGTGACACTCACTTGTATGCCCATATTAACACAAATTTCCTAAAAATAATTGATTGTTCTCCTACTTATTGTTCTGCCACAAATCTGTATATTTTATCTGGACAGAATGGATGAAACAAATTCAAGAAATCATATCTGAGTCAAAGCAAGAAAGTAAGTACTCCCTGAAACTATGAGTGACCTTTTCAGCACAGATCTCCAGCCACAGACTAGAGATGCTTCCCAGTCTGACCACCAATAACTATCATTTGAATCTGCTTTTTCAACCACTTGGGCACCTAACTGATGTTGATTTGATCTGTGGATTTCATCTCAATTTGTTACATATGACCATATTAGTAGTCTTAAGACAAAGTATCTAATTTATCCCCTATTATCCCTGAAAGAAATGAAGAAAATTAGATTGGATTGACACAATTTGTTCTAGATAAATAGGTGCCATAACTGCTTTTATCACCTTGTTACCCTCTAAATCCTTATAATTCAATCACATAATAATTTCTTCTGGCATCTTTCCAGGTGTCAGAATTAAGAGAATGATTCCTATTATCCTATAGCTATAGGAACATCTATAATTCATTGGAAGCTTCTTTTATATATCTTATTACACCTTTTCCTTGCATTAAGATTAGCATTATTATTTGCCCTTTTTGAGCACTGTGGGATCTTTTGCATGGTTTAAAATCTTGATCTTAAATGCCAGCACAGCCTTCATAATTGAACTCTGAGATTATAACATTATTATTATCATCTGGGTGCTGATTTCTGCCTCACTGTGGCTGTCAGCCAAATGTCATAATGCATACAATTAACAGATTTGCTTCTCAGCTTACTGATAACAAAGGAAGCACAAATAATTCATAGGCAGAGGCACTGGTCCTTTGATGTGATTGAACTCTGATCCTTTCAGCACCTGAAGGGAGGCTGGCTGAAGGCAGGGCAGCCTAATTAAGGCAAAGAAAAAGAAAAAAAAATAAAAAGAAAAAAAGCAGGAGGGGAAGAGGAGGATGCAGGAGGTGCCCCCCACGCTGGGTGCTGTGACCTCTGCTGGGCCAGGTCCTGCAGCTCCCACCCTCCCACCATGACATAGAAACAGGAGATTCCTCGGGAAAAGACAAAAAAAAATATGTCCCAGACAAAAAATACAGACAAAATAATGTCTCTTATTACAGGGTAGCTTTTTTTTTTTTCCCCAGAGGTTGGGGGAAATTCCTGATGAGCTGCTTCCATCTGGTTTACAGTCCCTTTGCATTAGGGTGGTTCAAAGAGCCTGCAGTGTAACTGAGAATTGAGGACAGCATTTATTTATAGTTTGATAGCTCATAAAAGCTGGAGAGCTGAGCTCACAGCAGTGTGGTTATTTATGTTTTAAACTGCTCATGCATGCTACTGCCTTGCAAAGTATATGCTGGAGCTCCTGCTTACCAGTATATATGGCTCTTCATAAGGTTCATGGCACAAAGGTAAAAAGAAAAGGTGAAATTAGACTAACTAAATGGTTGATATAAAATTTAAAGTAGCAGAGAGAACTGGAGAAAAATTAATAGCCCAGCACTCAAATAAAGTAACATCCAATGGAGGTTTGCACCTGAATCTATTTCTCACAGTAGAAAAAAGTATCCCAAAATTCTGAGTGAGGCATTAACTCTGATTTCAGCTCCTGGTGACATTATAAAGGATTTGAACCTTGTACTGAAAGTTTTATAATGACGACCCAGCCTCTGACACAATCTCAGAGCAGTGTCTCGCTGCAAATTATATTTGTATCACACTTATCCTCTCTTTTCCTATCAATGCACCATCCTCCCTCTGTAACCCAGAGGGAAAGCAAAGCAACACTGTTTCATTATTACCCTTTAATAGTCTTCCCAGTCATATAAAGGAGAATATTAATATCCTTCCAATGACCTCACCTAAACGCTGCTAAAAGCCAGGAGAGAAGTGACAAGTTTGCAGCTAAAGCACAGGGGATGAATTTCTGAAGTTAATGAAAGGTTTCACCCCCGGGTTTTAATCCTGTTTTCTTTTTAACCTTTTAGCTTCAGTTTCCTCAGCTGTAGGATGGAGAAAGTAGACTCACATGCAAGTCAACAGCACGATTTTGTTGAGTACAATTCAGTCAGGAGCTGGCTGTGCTGTCAAAGCACAGAGCTAAAGAAGTGTGTGCCAGATGTGCTGATCACTAGTATGAACACTTTAAAATTCACATATCTAATGAACAGTGATTACACTGACAAAGTGTTGCTCTTAAGAAAGCTAAATTAACAGTGAAAGAAAACTTAAAGGTGACCAGCAAAGGAAATGAAATCATAGCTCAGTTCTACAGAGCTTCTTCCTGATCTGTACAAAAGTCTGGGGGAAATGATGGTGATTAATTATCTAACTTGTTTTTACATTAAAAAAAAGCATTTTCACCATTATAAAAAAGCTGTGGGATGCATGAAGACATCATAAAAGAGAAAGGAGAGAAGTTGATAATTTTGGAGAAAAAGTCATGATTAGTCAGACTGGGGCTTGTTGGTGCTTACTAACACTTTCATACAGCTGGAGATGAACAACCTGGTTCAAGACACTGCAGCTCAACTTTAAAATGACTGTGCTTGTGGTCTTTGAGATGACAAGCACAATTTCTGAGATATAGGGAGGTTCCTTTATCTAAATGCAGTGAAGATCAAATATTACAAAGTGATTAAATAGCACAAGGGGAAAGCAATTAACTAATTATCACATAGGATTAAAAAACCCAAATATTTCCTATCTTATGAAAGCTTCTACTGACTGTGAAGACTGCTCCAGAGGCAGTCAACACAGGATTAAGACCCACATTTTCTCAAATGCAGTATTAAATTTCAAAGGAGGGAGGAAGAAACCAAACTAGATTTTGAAATATCATCTCTTTTTGTACTAGACTTACTGTTTTGATTGAATTTTAAAAGAATCATAAGAAGAGCTCAGAGCTTGGCCCACATCCAGTTGTTAATGTTTAGTCTTCCAAATCCTTTTCTAAAATCTGGTAATAACCCAGTTTCATTTCTTAGATTTGTGGCTTCTGGTTCCATATTTGGAATATGGAAAGACTTGATCAAATCAAGGAAATGCCAATCTCCAAGCATGCTTGGCTTTTAAATTAGCACTCAAAGTGAGGAATCTACCTAACTTGTAGAATGATGTCTAGTTCCAAAAACAACTGAACAGCTAAAAGAGTAGGCTTGAGTTTGGTGATACAGCTGGAGATTTCCTTTCCACCTGGGAAATAACTGTAATATTTTTAAAGATCTATCTACCTAAATCTCTAGAAAAATCTGGACTGTTTTTAAAAATACCTTTAGAGGAATTTCAAAGAATTTCATATACTCATTTTTTATGTTGATACATGTTTCTTTAATGAAACTAAGACTTCTCTTTGTACTGCCAGGATTTGAAAAAAACCAATTCAATCTGTGATACAAGCCCTTGATCCCACAAATATTTAAGCTGCTGAGGAATGTTACTCATTTCAACAGGCTCATTAAGCACTTTGTAGCATGTTTACAGTGTGTTTCAAACATGGTTATACCACAGCTTTAGGACTTGTTCGTGTACTGGTGATTCATGACATGAGTCCTTAATGCATTTCTAAAACAGAACTCTCTCATTACCATATTACATCCAAAAACTGTGATAAGGACTGGTATCCCTCAAGTGATGGTAAATGTCATTCTCCCACTGAAATTCTACACCTGTACCTCACATTCTGCAGAAAGATAGATTCCCTAAAGGATCTGCCTTCAATACAAAACAAAAAAAAAAACTCAAACCAAAAACCAAACAGATGAGACCACAAATTTCCTTGCTTCCCCCATAAATAAAACTGGAAGGAATATGTTAATAATTACAATTTAATTTAAAATGTCTCTTGAGTTTGCAGTGAGTGGAACCTGAACTGTGACTCTGCAGCACATAAACATCCTGCTGAGAAGAAAGGAGGACAGCTTGAAGGCTGCCTCTATTTACTGATCCTTTACTTATTCCAAAGGAAACTGGTAGCAACTCTGTAGAAACCAGTGAGCTAATGCTTTGGTGTGAGAGAAAAAGGAATCTGGCCAGTTGGACCAAGTTGCTTCCTGCCACTTTACTACCAGTCTTTGGTGGTTCAAGCTGCCTCTACCCACAGGATTGTGTTGAATGTCTCAGCTCAATTTTTATAGGCTCTGGATCAGGGAAAAAAGGGAGAAGGCAGTTGAAAAAGGCTGCTTTGAAGGGAAGTCTGTAATTGCCTTTAAATGATCACAGAACTTGGGGTAGGTACTGAATACTGAAGGTCATTTGAAGTGTTGATTTTTCTTGTATTTTATCTTGGAAACCTTGAACCTGAGACCTCACCATAATTTTGCACAATTTTTATGCATCACTGATTCATATCGACCATGCAGATGATTAACTTCAGATAATTGCAGCAATATTCATTTGCCCAAGAGTTCATTATTGGATAATATTATGCTTCTATCTCTAGAAACATCCCCATGAATACCTTGAACTTTGAGGATATTTAAAGAGAGGAAGCTCGGAGATCAACCATGGCTCACAAGGCTGAGGAGAGGAGAAAGCAGCGCCACAGCTTGACTTTCCTGGAGCAAGTACAGAGAATGAAAGAGGCAGCAGAGATAATCGACGTGGTGCTGGTTGCAGAAGGTGAGAAATTCCCCTGCCATAAGGTGGTGCTGGCTGCCTTCAGTGCCTATTTCAGAGCCATGTTCAGGTGTGGCCTGGCAGAGTGTGCTCAGAGGGAAGTGGTGCTGCAGGACACGTGTGCCGAGAGCGTGGCCGTGCTGCTGCACTACATGTACAGCGCCGAGCTGCGCCTCTCCAGCCACAACGTGCAGGCTGTGGCCCTCACTGCCTGCTTCATGCAGATGGAAGAGGTGTGCAGCATGTGCCAGAAGTACATGATGGACCACATGGATGCTTCCAACTGCGTCGGCATCTACTACTTTGCAAACCACATTGCGGCAGAAGATTTGTGTGACCAAGCGAGGAAATACGTGTATCAGCATTTTGCTGAGGTGAGCTTGCAGGAAGAAATACTGGAGGTTGAATTCCAGCAGCTGATGGCTCTGATCAAATCAGATGATCTGAATATCTCCAGGGAGGAGAGCATTCTGGACCTGGTCATTAGATGGGTCAAGCACAGCAGAGAGACACGTTCAGAACACCTCATCGAGCTCCTCAAGCAAGTGAGACTGGTGCTTATCAGCCCCTCCTTCCTTGTGGAAGCCAGGAAAAGAAACACAATGATCCTCTGCAATTCAGAATGCAATGACCTGTTTGAGAAAGCCCTGAAAACCATCCAGCTGTCCAGGCCCCCTTCCCTCAGCCTGCGTTATGGGATGGAGACTACGGATCTCCTGCTCTGCATCGGCAACAACTCCCTGGGCATCAGGTCCAGGCACGGCAGCTACGCAGATGCCAGCTTTTGTTTCGCTCCTGCAACACGAAAGACTTACTTCATTTCCTCCCCCAAGTATGGAGAGGGCTTAGGATGTGTTTGCACTGGTGTTGTCACTGAGAAAAATGATATCATTGTGGCAGGCGAGGCAAGCGCCGTCAAAATGTCTAGACAAAGGACCAGGAACATTGAAATTTATAGGTGTGTACCCTCTGCCAGAAATCCCCTAATTATTTAAAAATTTAAAATCAAAGTAATGTCCCTGGGGACAAAAAAACTAAAAAAACCCATCACACAAAGCCTTTTTCACTTTTTTTTTTTTTCTTAGAGATTTTGACTACTTTAATCAATTTATCACAACTTATTTTCATAGCTCTGAGTTATACACATTCAACCAAATCTTGATGCCTCTTCTCCTGAAAGAATGAGGAGTTTCTCTTGTGGTATCTCTGAGTACATGAGCTCAGTTAGATCAATGCATGTAGATGTTATATTCTCCTTACCCAAATCTCAGTATTTTCCTTGGATACTTTTTTTCTAGGTCATTAGCAGGGGGAAATGAGCCAAGTGAATGATCCAATGAGCCCAGTAACTCAGAGAAAACATGCTTCTCTGCTAATGTTGATGATAGTGTTTCACAGATTAAAGATAATGATTGATAGCTCAAAAAACTTCATTCTGTTTTTGCTCTTATCTTTCTCAGATGCACACTTTTTAAAGAAAGACATTTCCTGGATTAAAGATAAAATTTTAAAATGGTGACAGCATTTTCAAATGCAAATGCCTAAATTTGAGGAAATAAATTCATAGCAAGGCAGGTGAAGTGGCCTTCTTTTCAGCAGTGTTGAGTTCTCACTGCTCCTGCTAATTTCAGCAGAATCTGTGATTGAGCAGCACATGCAGAAACAAGTGCTTCTTCCCTTAATTAGGGTCAAATACTTTTGAATACTCTTACTAAAAATATTTGATCTCGCTAACATCGGGCTCAATTTCATAACTTCTCTGTGTAGGAGAGAGCTGCTCTTGTCATTGTACTGAGTAAACCCTGACAATTAAAGGCTGATGGGACCTGGGTGAAGCAGGGCACTTACAGCTCTGGATTTTCCTACAGATACCACCAGCGAGGAAACCACTTTTGGCACAGCCTGTGCAGCACTCAGCTCCGTGAGCTCTACGCCCTGGGCACTGCCCACAACGACCTCTATGTTATAGGAGGGCAAATGAAGGTGAAAAATCAGTATCTGGTCACAAACTGTGTGGAGAAGTACTCCATGGAGCAGGGCAGCTGGAGGAGCACAGCCCCTCTGCCAGTGCCACTGGCCTGCCACGCGGTGGTGACAGTGAAGGACAAGCTGTACGTGCTGGGTGGATGGACACCACAGGTGGAGAATTGTGCCCATTTCCTTCCTTTGCTTTGTGCACTAACAAGAGCTGCTGTGTAGTTTTGCAGTGCTTTTTGCTTGGGAAAATACAGCAGTGAAAACAGAGGAATAAGTTGCTCACGTTCCTCTGATTAAACGTGTTCTCTAGGAAAACCAAAGAGGGTGAAGAATAATATCCATCTATGCCATCCTCACTGTAAATACCAACTGCAGGAAGGGCAGTCTTTATTCACAGTGGGCAAGAGTTCAAAATACATTTCCTTTGTCATTATAGGTTACAGCCTTTCTATTCCTTATTTACCATCCTCTTAATTTTTCTGGATATAATAAATAATGTCATTTAATCATACAGGGACGCTTAACTGTGCCCTGCTTTCAAAAAGTGTGTACACAGGTACATTTCAGGGACAGATTTATATATGACATTTAAAGTTCACCCTGATTTCTCAGGAAGCTTTCTTGGTTAACTAAAGTTAATTTATTTGATTTTCATTACATTACATTTTAAATGAAAAGTCAAACCATTCTCTGGGAAACAGAGTCCTTTAACCAATCAATTTATTTATTTCTGTTGCATTGCTTGGCCATGTAAAGTTTTAATAAGGATTTTCAGCAGGCCCACAGTAGTTCAGTAGTTCAGAGATTATACACAGCTATGCTGCAATGAGGATGGATGTCAAAGGCAGTGCTCACTCTCTCCAGTTGCTCCAAGTGCAAAATATCTTTTAAGAGCCCATTTTTTATTTATTGCTTGGTGAATTTTAAATTTGGGTGCTCAGGAAAAAGCCCCACATTCACTTAACAATGAAGTGGAGCATCTGTAATCCTCATTGCAATATGTTCAGACTATCATCACAACTCAATGGTTTCTGTCCTCTTGAAATAAATTACTGTTTAAAGTATTTAAAAGTGAAATGCATTCAGCTAACAAGACCTCCACCTCTTTGAATATTTTGAGTGCACGAGTCCCCAAGGAGGCAACAGAAAGATCAGAGAGTATTTCTGATATAAAAACAACTGTGCAAGGATATCTCATATGTAAAGAACAAAACTATGAAAACACTTGATGTAGAAACCATCTGTCTGTAAAAAAAACTTGAACTGAAAGATATGTCATATAACAAAGATAGATGTTGAAGTCAGACAACCAGCTTTGTTAAGCTTTTTTTTTTTCAGAACAGATTGTGAGAGGGAAAAGTGGATTATAAGCACAAGTATATCAGGAATATTGAGCCAACAATAATTTTTTTAAAACCCACCTGAAGTGAATATCTGCCTACAAGTACTATCAGTAACAATGCATGGGTGTCTGAGTTTATATAGAAATAGGTTTGAGATGAGCAGATTAACAGCAATTGATCAAAACTCACAGCTTTGTAAGATTTTGGCATACCTGCACAGATTGGAATAAATTAGCTAAAGTACTGAAAAAAGTGCTTTAAGACCAGCACTACAGAGTGCTGAATTCTTGGTACCATCTATCTTCCCCCTGTCAGATGCAGTGATTGTGTGTGTGGGGTTACCACAGCTGCACTGGGAAAGCAGATGAGCTGGCCAAGCCAGGGGCTGTCCCTGTGCTGGAGCAGCACTGAATGTTCTGTCAATCCTGAACAAACACTAACAACAGCATTGACAGAGTGCCCTAAATGCATGTGCCCATTACAGGACAGAGATTAATACCCTGCCCATCCAGGCTTTGTAATTGAAATAAGACAAGACAAAGTCAAGCCAGGACATAAAATGACAGCTTAGGAGGGCAAGGGCTTGCACACTACTGATCTCTTCAACATTGGTCTGGCCCCTGCTGCCAGAGCAGTTAAAACCCAAAGTGACTCCAGCCTTGGTAATTGGGGGCTGCTAAAACGGAAGAAAGTGTTTGGTGAGGCTGAGAGGAAGATTTCAGAGCCCTGAGACACAGAGAAGGGCTGCTGGAAGTTATGTTTTCTGTACACAGAGAGAACAGGGCGCACTCCAAGGAGAATGTTACCACAAAAATGAGGCTGGATGTGAATTTACAGCATGTCAAGTGGTGTCTTCTCCTAAGTACATGTTTAGTCTGTGCTGAAAATACACAGCTTTCAAATACTCCTCTTTCAGTGAATAAATTAGTGGTTCACACTTACCACGGAGAAAGAACATGCCCCGGGCACTTACAGGGAATAACCATGGGGCTTTATATTTACTCTCTACTTTGCCTCCTACTATCCTGTCCATGACATTAGTCTTGGAGATGTCTTTTGGGAAAGAAAAATAACAAGAAAACAAGGACACATGTAGCACCATCACAAGCAAGCAAAGTATTTCTCTCCTTCTCACTCTCTCTATGTGAAAACTTTCATCCCAAAATATTTCAGAATCCTCCCTCCACATCCCACTGCTAACATTCAAGGGTGTCGTACCCAGAAAACAGCATCTGAATTCCCTGCATTGTATAAGACAGGCAGAGAAGGGGGAAGAAGATTAGAGAACAAAAGGAGTAGGAGTGAGAATAAAAAGTGTTATGGCAGCAAAGGTACAGCAAGGGGGTTAGGAGTTTATTATGAAAACTATTGAAGTTACAGCTGTTGAACAACAACATTACTGTGGTTAGGCTGAGTAAATAAACGTGCAAATGTTTATTAGGATAAGACATATAAATATATACATATGCACATACATACATACAGACATATGTATGTATGTATGTATGTGTGTGTGTGTATATATATATATATATAGGACTGAGAAAGGTCAGCAAAGTACCTGACTGAGACTCATGGTATAGTCTGAGTAACAGTGGAAAGAGATTTCAACATTTAGCAGGAAAAAAGACTGGTTTTCTCTCATTATTACTAGCATTGTACAGCATCCTTGTGGAAAGGGGGTGTGTTCTTCCAGAGCTGGCAAACTTAACCCTAACCCTGACCCTGGATGTATTGTTAGCACCCAAATCCTTGACTCTATAGCTGCAGGACATAGACACCCCCTAATTTCTCTGCCTTCTCCAGCAGATCCCAGCCACCAGCCATGGGTGCTGTTAAACCTGGGGAGTACAACCCCTGCAGCTGCAATTGCTGTGTTTATGCTGTTTATCTGCCGCGTGTCTGCCGTGATTAACCGCCTGCAGGCATGTGGGGGGCTCCAAAGGCTGCATCATGATGTGGCTGTCATATCTCACACAGATGGATCTGCCTGACGAGGAGCCTGATCGATTAAACAACAGAATGTTTCTCTACGAGCCAGGCCAAGACAAATGGACAGAGAGAGCCCCAATGAAGTTCTCCAGGTACCGCTGCAGCACCGCCGTGGTCAACGGCGAGATTTATGTCTTGGGTAAGAGGAAACGGATGGTTAACAGATACCACCGTGGCTTTTTCTCCTTTCCAGCAATTTGCCTTTGTGAAGTGAAAATATCTCACCCTGTTACGCACTGTAGGACAAAGTACCTTGTAGGAAACGGAGAGTATTTTTCTAAAGTTATTTTTTTCCCCGTGTTATTTCTTCCTTCTGTAATTTATGTGGATTAAATTATGTGAATACATAGTGCTCTGGATTCGTGCAACAAGGATAATTCGCTTTTTAAGACACTTTTCTTTGGGGTATGACTGCTGTAAATATTAATGAATTTTAAAAGGTGAGTAGAGAAGCCTTGAAGCACCGTTTCATAGGTGAGCAGTGAAATGCTATGGAATTTATACATCATTGTGAAGGAAAGGCATAAGCATAAAGAAAATTTTGATTTTCCAAAACCAACATTATGTCTCCTGGTAAAACTCATTGAATTCTTCTCTTCCACCTACCTCAACACAGTGCATTTAAAAAAAAAACAAAAACAAACTAAATATTTACTTTTGTCAATTTTTTATTTAATCCTTTTATGGTTTTTGTTTCAAAGCAGTACTTTGACCAAGACTTTTACAATTTGTGCAAATGAGTTCAACAATCTTCTACCTACCCTAAAATATTTTGCCCCAAGATCTTATTGTGAATAGATATATGACTGGAAAGTTCTTGGAGAAGTGGGGAAAAAAGTTCATCCAGTCAATCCACAGGTGGCTGTGAGCGATTCATGCCCTTCCATGCACCTGTGGTCTCATGGGCAGCTTTAGGCATGAAGAAAGCAGCATTTCTATCAGGACCTCAGGACATTTCAAACCCCTCTGCTTCAAACTACTCCTGCTTACAAGCTTATCAAAGTGAACACAAAGATAGAGTCTTATCAGCTTATTACACCCCCTGTCTCAGGGTGTTCTGTCTTTGTCTGGGTTGTTACATACCAGAGTTTGCTCCTGGCTCATAATACAGAAACTGCTTTGCAGGGGGATATGCAGGAAAAGAGTCTTTGAAGCAGAAGAGAAAATTGGCTTTAATGCTGCATTTGTCTTCTTTTAGAGAAACTTCTTTCTCTTAAGTGGTTTGAGAGAGGCCATAGGCACAACCAGGAGGAAGGGTGAAAGAAGCCCATATGGGAAAAGTGAGTTTTGCAAACAGAAAGTTGTGTCATTATTGTCAAAGCTTAGTGATAGAAAATGTCAGTGTGCTGTTAAATAATGAGAGTGTTGGCTGCCCAGGTTCAAAGGTGCTTTGAAAACATGGAGACTTCATGCTCTGTAAAAGGTTAAATACATATAATTATTTATACTGACACTGATGCTCTAATGGGGCAGCAGAAGCAGCTGGAATAGCTGGGAAGAGAACAGCAGCATTCATGTGTTCAGTAAGAAGTGCTCTGAGATCAAGACCTCGAAGGCTGTGATGACACAGGGAGTCAGGGAGCAAAAAAAAGCAGCCACCTTGGGATGCATGTGATAAAACAAATTGTCAGTCTTCTTCACAGCAAGGCTGACACTGGCACAAGGAAAAGGAGTGGCTAATGGGGAAAACTGCATCCATTTTCCTCCCTCAAAATCTCACAGAGCAAAATGTGAGTGATTACAGTAATGAAATTTACAGAAATGAAATTGAACACAAAACACAGACTTAAATCTGAAAAATGCCTGTTTAAATGGCATTGAGGAAAGTTCATGGTCTCATGGACTTTCAGAAGCATTTTGTTAATTAAAAAAATAAGAAAGCCTTGGCTTTGTACGTGTAGCTGCAGTGTTCAGGGAGCTGAACATTAACTTGAATTCTTTCTTACCTGCTGGCCAATGCCAATAATTCTGTGTGTGGGAGAGAGAAAATCTTTGCTACAATCTGATCTGCACATGGGTGGTGACAGGATTTTGCTCTGGCTCCATCATTTTGCTGGTTCACACACACCTTCCCATGGCAGTTTTGATTTGAGTCTATTCCTAAGGGAACCAGTGAAATTGATGCTTAGGTTAACAGTTTGCTGCATTGGGCCCTTCACTCTTGCCACTAAGTCCAACTAAACATTCATAAAGGCAGTGTTTGTCCTCAACTTTAACAGTGTAAATCTGGGCTAATTTCACTGTAATGGACAAACTTGCTTGTGATTTATAGCAAGGGTAACTGAGTTCACATGCTGCTCCAAGCAGCAGATTTTTGAGAAAGATTGGGCTATTTTTACCATTACATTTCTGAGCCTGCCTCCCTTCTGATGCTCTGCCCACTCAAGGTGTAGCTGCAGCAAGTGCAGACATGGATGAATTACCATCAGGTAGCAGGAATATCAGCTGCAGACAAGACATTTTGACCTAGGTCTGGGCTGCTTTCACAAATTCCTCATTGTTAATTTTCACAAACCTTGTAAGAACTTTAACATTCATAAATTTTCAAAATTTATTTGAAACTTGCCAACAGGCACAAAAACTATGTAAGGTAGAGAAAATACTGTAAATGGAGACAGAGAACACACATATAGTCAGAGAAATTACATAGGCCTTGGTTTCTTGGGAAGTCAAATAACATTACAACTAATTTTTAAACTAGAAGACAAGTCTGAGCCAAAAATGATTGGTCAACAAATTCTGCCTTTGAATATGCTGGTTTAAAGCCACCTGCAAGAGTATGGGTGGAAATGGAGATTTATCTGTTAAAATTAAGAAGACAACGTGGCTGTTAAATGTCTCAAAATGTCTGAAAACTCTGTGGACAGATTAAAGCATTTTCCAAGACTTCTCAGTGATGAAGCAACTTCCAAACGAACTCTAGCTGGAAACAGTGATAAAGACATTGGCATCTTACTCTGCAGATATCACATGTGGCCTCATCTCCAGCTGTAAACTCACACCTGTAATTAAACCTCACACAGAAAAGCTCAGTTCATCAGAGTTCATCACATCATCACAGTTCATCTGTGGTGACAGGCCACCTTGTGAGGTCTCAGGCTGCTGGGCTGTGAGGTGGGTCCAGTTCCCCTTTGGACATAATTGTGATGGTAACCCTGGCTGGGGGAATGGGCAATTCATGGCAGTGAGAGCAAAGCAGTGAAAGTGTTCCTAATCATGGAAAGAATAGAGGTGGATAGTGACAGAGCAAAGAACAGCAACTGTCATGAGGGTAGCAAAGCCACTGCAGGCTCCCAAAAGCTGGGGGTCCCTTGGACATCACCCTGCTTCATAAGGAGTGTCAGGCACTCTAGGAGTCTAGAAAGACACTGTCAAGGGTGATTTGTGAAAAAAAAAACACATTCTGAGGAGGATCATAGCTCATGGGGTGTTCTCATGTAGTGGCTCAGAGACAGTTCAGCCATAATGACTAAGCTTTTGTTCTATAGATGAGAAGATACTTTTATTGAGTCTCTGCTATTGCTATTGATACCCTCCCCAATCCTGATGGGAATTTCTCTTGGTGAAGTGTGTGTGCACAGAACTTGGACATCTAACAGGCTCCTGTGCAGCCCCAGGGAACACTCAGTGAAGGGGCCATGGAATGGCACTGCCTGGATTCCCACAGGTATCCCCCACTTCTCCTTTCATTCTTGTTCCTTTTGGGTGCATCATCTCCACGGGCATCCTGCAGTCTGCAGCCAGCTAAGGAGATCCACTGGGGGCTGCTGGAGGCAGAGGAAGGAGAGGATGGGAGGCAATGTGGGAACAGGTAAATGCAAGGCATCCTCTGTATGCCTGGAGGACCACACCCTGCTTCCCAGGAATAAAAAAGTTAAATACAGGGATAGTTCTGGCTGGGCACATAGTGGTGCAGAGAGAAAAGATTTCTTTCAACAAATCTTGAAAACAAACTCCTTAAATGAAGTAAGGTTGTCAGCTTTTTCCAGCAGGATCTCTTACATAGGTGTCAGCACATTGAGGAACTCTTGAGTAGAGATGAAAAATCACTGCAGAGAAAATTGATCCTCTCATATGTCTGTGATGTATAAATTCAATTTCTATCATAAATATGAAGCAGAAAGAATTGATGCAATGCCAGCTTTGAATAAAGTAGCAGACTCTTTGATAGACAAGTCTAATTTTTGTTCTCATCCATGTAGGTGTAAATCTGTAGTAAGTAGTCTGCTGATGGCAGTTGTGTTGTGTCAAGATCATTTTATTCTCACTCGGATCAGAATCTGATGCTTAGCCTTTGAAGTGTTAATTTCTAAAAAGTCCTATTGGCACAGCACAGAGTATGTAATTACTGTCCAAAAACCTTCCCCAGACTAATTGCCAGCTCCAGCATGTAAAACCCTAATGACTTAAATGGAACTATTCTAGAGTCACACTGATGGAAGGAAAATGGGAAATAGATCAGAGTTTTTGGTCAGAGTAGGAGCATTGTTCAAGAACCTGTACCGTGTGTCTTAATCAGCAATCCTACAACATAATTATCTGTTTGTTGTGTAATGTTCCTAGAGAATCTCAAGCTATTTATATACCATACATAACCCTCATAAGTAAATGAACAGCAATTCCTAAGGCTCAAAATCCTTTCTCCTATTCATCTCTTTTCACTGGTCTCAGCTCTTTCTCTCCATATTTTCCCAGGAACATAACTATATTGGTTGGAAAGCCCAAGAAAGAGCAGCATTGTGTTCTTAATGACAGAGGCAATTGAGACACATTGGGAAGAAAACCAGATGGGAGGGCTCTATTTAAGGTCATGCATTTTAATCTCTCACTTAAAAAAAAATATCCTTTCCAACTACTTCTCTGAAAATTTATCACAGCCAACATACAAATTAGGAAAATCCATCCAAATGAATCCATTTGAATGCCACATTCATTATTTATGTTAAAACACACTTAGTAGAGCCAGTGTCTCTGAAATACAGGTCACTGGTAAAAAAAAATAGTTATATCACTATGACAGCTTTAACCATGTGCTGCTTTTATGCTGTATAATTCCTGCTTTATAAATAATAATGCATTGAAGGACTTAAATGAGAAATCCTATTAGGGAAGATTAAGGAACAAAAGAATTTTTGTTTATCATCCTTAGACTGGCATCCTACCTTTTACAACTTAGTGTTTTTTCCCCCTGGGCTCTTGCTGAAAGCTTCTTTTAAAAGTTTTAAACAGTTAAATGAGGTTCAATTAAATACTGAATGTCTTGATCATAGAATACTTATTTAAATATGTACTTCGGGGTCTCTCTGGAAAAGAAAGTGTGTGTAGGAGGAGCTGGAAGGAGACATTTTAGCATTCATGCTTGAGTATTAACTGTGCATTTGAATAACACTTCCTTTTAAAATAAACATGTCTATTTATAAATATTCTTTGGACTTCTGACAAGTAGCTGCTTATGGGTCTGATTCTGAGCTTTTATACCTGTGCAACAGCCTCCAGAGTGTCCATGTGCAGGGAGGAACAAAAATAGGCAGATAAATTGGTCTGATAGATGAGATTGAAACTGCTCTGTACACACTTAAGTATTTCCAAAGGAAGTGAGAAAAGACATATTGTGAGAAAAGAGGGAGCTGAATCTGAAGCATTGACCATGCTTAGGAAGACAAGAATCTGTTTTTTCAGCCCTGCTTCTAATCAATCTTATGCCCTCATATCTTCTGCAAGCTGCATTACCTCATCTGCTGTGCTCTGGGTTAGCAGAGGATGACAGTGCTCCTTGGTTTCATCTTTGGAAGTGCCTGCCAGGGCTGGTTTATGGCTCCCTCATTTCTCTGAGACCCCAGCTATGCAGCCCTGCTCAGCAGAGAATGAGAGAAATGGAACTGCTGAGACTCAGCTTGAGTGCTGGTAATGAAGGGAAACATTACATAAGAGATTAGCACTATTAAATCCATTGTGCATCCCAGAGATCAATTTAATAATGAATTAAAGAGAGACAAATCTTGGATTTCATTTGCTTGTTGAAGAGTTACTAGTTTTTCTTTTTTTTTCTTCATTTCCCAGGTTCCTTTGATAAAAATTCAAAGAGGCACTACTAAGAGCACATGTTGCTTGGTGTTATGATCTGAGGACTCAGTTATAGGATAAAGAATAACACTGTCAGTACCCTGAGGGTGCTGACAAGTCTTGATCATCCTGAGCAGCATCACTTGGGATCACTTGGGGCTTCCACCCATCTCTTTTGCCCATAGGTCTGGGAGAATCAATTAAACATAAGTCTGAGGGGTCAATTCCTCCTGTGCCTTTGCCTGATACCTGCTGGTAGGGCCTCCTGCAACTTTTTGCAATTTTTTGCCTCCTGCAATTGCCCATCCCTGGTGCTCTGGAGCTGTGTCCTCATGGTACATCAACTGGCTCAACTTCCCTCTGGAAGCAGCTCTGCTCTTGCTGTTCCCTGAGACACAACCCTCTCTGAGAGACAGTGCATGTCTAATTTCAGATGTCTGTTGGTGAGGGAACCAAATTATGTGGTGTGAATCTGGCAGTGAGTCTCTGGAGCACAGTCCTTTGTGGATCCCCAGCCACCTTGTAGGTGTTATTATGTTCAACTCTCCTGTCCATGCAATGAGCAATCTAGACTCATGTCTGTGTGGTTTTCCTGGAGGAAAAGAAATTGTCACTGTTGGACTTGCTTGCCTGGTCAATTTAATTCCACAAGAGCTCAGTGTGGATGAGACTTAGAAGCTCAATTCCCCTGTGCCAGTGCCCACTTTGAGACATGGGTGAAGGCAGTGGGTGCTGGAATGTTCCCTATTTCTTGAGCATGTCAGGCTCACTCCTATAGAAATATTCAGAGGTATTTAAAGCAGTTATTGCCCTTGCACCTGCTGAACTAATTATTGACAGTGACTCTTTGCTCCTCCACCACCATTTACAGACCTCCCTCCCCCAGTGCTGGGAGGCTGTGCTGTAATTAAGGCTGATGTGGCTCTAAATTGCATTTGGTCTTCTCCAGTGAGCACGGGGTAAGGGAGAGGAGCTGACCCAAGCCCAGGCTGGGTGCTTTGCCTTCAGCCAGCTACAAGCAGTGTGTTGAGCTGGCACTGAACTGTGCCTCATTGAAATGCTGGGGATGTGCTAATCACATCACCTGCTCTGCCTTGCCTTCCTGCATCCAAGGCTTGTCTTCTTTATCCTGACTTCTTAATAAAGATCATGAATTTTATTTATATATTTATTTTACTATGAGAGCTTCATATTAGATTTAAAGTCCATTAGTACCACTGCTTATGGAGTGCCCTTGAAAGTATGTTTAATTGAAGACTAATCCAAGATCTGGAAAGCTCTCAAGCATTAATGGGCTAGGGAACACAAAGGTGGCTTCACTGGGTTTTTTTTTTTTCAGTCCTTCAGTGGCATCTGAAATATCTCCTAGGAAAACTGCAATTGTAAAAAGCCTAAAGGGTTGAAAGAATATATTTGTAAGGGATGGGAAGACTGAGTTCTGGGATTTAATCTTTTCATATGATCAATATGATAGTGACAGAAATATTTTAAACTCCCTGTGAGAAATCCATCTTCCCTGCACAAAGGACAGGAAACTGTGCTGTAGGCAGAGAACTAAGGTGGGGTTGAATTCACCAGCTCTGTTAATGAGTGTGGCTTAACAAAGGACCCTCCCCATGTCATGGGCATGGAAATAGGCATTGCTGCCCTTGCAGCCCTGCAGGGACCCCCAGGAGGCTGTGACCAGCTGTGTTTTACTGACCCAGCCATAGCTTGGGGTGGTTTCAGGCACAATCCCAGGTACACCAGGCACTGCTGATGGATCACTCTGCACAAGAGTGTCCCTCAAATGACCTAAACCCCTAAGCCCTCTTCTGCACCCTGCCTTCACTCCCTAAATGCCATCCCCATTTTATGTAGGGGCTCCTGTAGGAGCAGAGCATGAGCTCAGTTTTTCAGCTGCTCTATCCAGAGAACCTGAGATAAAGACAATCTTTGTGGTCTATAGTTCCCCATGTCTCCACTTGCATTCCTGATGAATGAAGAATGAAGTGAGACAGGATGATCTGGATTCTTGAATGATGGAGCAGAAAGTGCTCAGAATTGTCTGACACAGAAAGGGGTTTTTTTTTCTGTCAATTTGAAATCTCCCATGGTATATACATTGTAGATGATGAATACCCTGGTTAATGTGAGATTCCTCCAGTTGCTTGTGGATGCAAATTGATTTAAATTTGAGACTTCTTTTCATGTTGTTGATTTTTGTATTCAGTTATTTGGAATGAGTCCTGAGACATCCATTTTCATAGAGGAAAAAATATACTTTCTCACAGGAGTAATTCTCAACTACTGCATCTGGGAACACAGAAAAAAAAGTGCTCAGAGACTCTGATATCCTCAGATCCTTTGTTAGCAACCTTTCAGTGTTAATATTGCTTTAAGAGAGGAGGTTGAAGTTCATTTCTTGTTTTCCAGAATGCTTTTCTTCTAAGCTTGAAAATTAAATTTTACTCCCCTCTGGTATTTCCTTCTTCCTTTCTATTTGCTGAGAACTTCGTTTTGCTATTGTAAATTGAATATGAAATTAGATTTAGCTGAAATAGCTGTGCAGGGTTTAAATAAAATGTAGATATTTTGTACCATCAGAACTGTCTGTGATAAAGACAGAATTAAAAGAGGTTAAATATAAGGTGCTTAAACCACTATGTGAAGGTTTCATAAATGCTTGAAAACACGTAGTAATTCTGAAATTGTTGAAAAGATGCACCAATAGATTCTGGAAAGCTACTTTTCTAATAACTATAGAAGAAAAAATATTTGGTGGTAGATCCCCTGGAGTGGCAGCTGAATGTCTTCATTAACAGGTAATTGTTAGGAGGTTTTTTTGCAGAAAGTCACTGACTTCTTTGTTAGTTCTGTACCTGATTATTTGTGCTCTTTCTGAAGTTACCTTGCCCCACAGTTACTCTATTTAGAAAATGACAATAAAAACTCAGTAAGAAATAAACATCTATTATGCATCTAGAAAAATTCAGGGCCATTTTGTCCACCTCCCCCTCCCTGCTTGAAATAATAAGGCAATCAGCAAAGTTATTGTTTTCTGACATGCTGCATGCATTCCCTAACTGGTACCATTTATTTCTCTGATTGAACAAGAACCTCTTTCATTTTTCACATGAAGAATTTCTTTTGGATGAGTGCATATTCTTCAGTGGGGTACAGTAACAACTGGGCTAATTTAAAAATACTTAGCTTGACAACCAGCAGCCAAATATCTTTGGCACCACAAAGCTGTATTTTGAAAGGGTCAATTTAGCCTGTGGGGAGTTCAAATATTATTGGTTCCCAGTTAAAACTGGCTTGAGAATCTCTCTCTGTGTTTCACTGCAGTCTGTGGACTGTACATAAACTGGTGGCAAATTGTCTTGCATGCTGCAGTCCATGAATCTGACAATAGAAGCTGTACCATCAGAAACCCCATGAGATAAGCAATCAATTTAATAGCCCTATCAGTTAAAAAACTTGATTAGCTCTTAAAATTTTTCTTGATAAATTTAGGGCAACATTGTCCTGTCCTAAGAGTGGCACCTCTTTAATGAGGCATTAAGGAGCAGTGGAAAAGACTGCACAGGAGAGGATAATGCTTCTGGCACAAAGAACAATACAATAAATAAATGTCTGAATTCTGAAATACCCCAAGGAATAGCTCAGTGAGACTCCATCATAAGAAAGGCTCAGCAGGGTGATGCTTCCCTTTTTGACATGGAAATGATTAGCAAAATTCCATGACCACAGTTAATCTCTACCTCAGCTCTCCTAGGTGGATCAAGCCTCAGAGGAGGAGCCCATCAGAGCAAATGCTGCTTTCATTGAGGGTGATAACAGTGAGCACATTTAGATGCCAGCCTCCTGTGAGCACACACTGAGGGGTATCTAGTACAAACTGCAAGGACCTTGCTGCTGGGTACTGAGGCAAGTAAAGATTCACTGTGCTGGAAGAGGAGATGGAAACCAAACTAGCTGAAGGTTTCTCAATTTCAAATATTATAAAATACTGTTAATTTCAGCCAGAGGAAAACTTCCTGCTGATGATAACGGACACTGAATTTTATTCTAATTTTGCTGCTCTGATGCAGATTTAACTGATTTTATTTTTGCCTGACTCTAAAATAGAGGTATGCAGTGTTAGCAAATCTGGAGCATTGCAATCCCCATTCATAGGGAGCTTCCTCTTGCAAACACTTTTGGAGAATGAACAAAAGATTTAAGAAATAACACAGTCCATTTTAAGAGGTAGGTGGAAAATCATATGCAAGTAAAACTTGGAGCACTAGGGGCTCATTTCTCTGACAGCCCAGCATAACAGCACTGAGGGCAATATATTTTAAAAGCAGCTGAACCAGCACAGGTTGCACTTGCAGTCCTTTCCCTTTGCATATGCAAGGGCATAATTACATGCTTACAATGCATTTTGGATTTGCACAATTGAGCAGCCCTACACGTGTATGTGGAATGCCAGCCTCCATGTGGAAATGGCTTGCCTGCTGCATTCATTTTATGTTTAAAAGCAGTCACAAACACACACATGCACAAAAGAACTCCATCAGTGCTCATTACAGAGTATTGTGTCCACTGGCACAGATGGAAAACCTGCTCAGTAATTCCAAGAACCAAAGGCTGTGAATTCAAAATGTGGATTTGATCACTGGAAAGGATTTGGAGAGGCAGAGTTTGCAAAGTGCTATCAGGGCACAGTGTTTCCAGTGTGCACAGGGATCTCAGGTACATCTGCAGCCTGTCCAGCAAAAGGAAAATGGGATCTGTTTCAATCCTGAGTACTGACTTCAAGCACCCTAATTAACTGCTCCACAGTAGGGCTTGCTGCTAATAACTCAGCTGGCCCTCCTGTGTGTTGGATGGGATTGTTCTTGGAATTTGATTTGCCTTAAGAAATGGATATAATTTGCTGTAAGAGATAGATATAATATTTTTCTTTTATTGAGGAAAACTAACCAATAGATGCAAATAGTTGTTGGTAAAGTGTGAGAGTCAAATCCACCAACAGTATTTGAAGAAATAAGTTTTGATCCATTGCAAATTGTCCAGCAAATAGAACAAATAATTATGACAATTTCTACCATATGGGAAGAAAACAAAACAAAATACCTTTGTGTTTTGAAGACATTCTGCTTGTCCTTCCTTTGATATGAGACTTCAGAAAGGATCTTGCTTTGGTGCCTGTGGATGATGTGCTGTAGCTTCTGCTTTGTGTTCTCACAAACTTCTGAAGCTGCAAAGAGGAAAGAGTGGGAGATGAGAAGATGTAAACAGAAAATGGAGCCAGCAATGTATTTTACAGCAGAATGTGGGACTGCTACATTTTACCTATGTATTTTTTGCAGGAGGAATTGGGTGCCTTGGTTATGACAGAGGACAGACACGGAAATGTCTCGATGCAGTGGAGATTTATAACCCTGATGGAGACTTTTGGAGGGATGGACCCCCTATGCCTTCTCCCCTCCTCTCCTTACGGACAAACTCCACCAGCGCAGGCTGCGTGGAAGGGAAGCTGTACCTCTGTGGAGGATTTCATGGAGCAGGTACTGAAATGAGTCCAACATCCTCTGTGTGTTAATCAGTGTCACTGGACATGGACCTGGTGAGTGATCAGCCCTATCAGGTGGCACTGGCATGCCCTGGAGCTACAAACCTGATTCTGCCCTTTGGACTGCCAGCTCCTAATGTCAATATGAATTGGGTTCTGTTTGACTTTTGCTTTCTTTCCGTAACAAAACACAAAAATTTAAGGATGTTTCTGATCTGCACTAAACCTGTCCAAGTCTAAAACCTCAGTAGAATTATTTGGCATTTACATTTAGAGTCACAGATATGAGGAACACAGTGTTTTATGGACATTAGAGAATTGGGGCACATTTGTTGAAGATAAAGGCTCTGTCCATCAGTCTTTAGCCATGTTATCTCACTCTGCCTATTTACTTACATGCTTTTTGTAATCAATGTTAAAAAAGCTTGTGTACTTAATGAGTACCTTGGGAAGGGAACTGAGATACAAAGAGACTAAAGTTCTAGATCTGGTGATTTTAAATAATCCTGGCCCCATGGACACCTCTCTTCTTTTAAGTCTTCTTCCTTCCAACTTTGCCTAGCTTTATCTATATCTCCAGTGCATATAACCTATCTTTCTTCATTATAAATGCAAATGATTGCAAAACAAGCACACTTAAATTAGTCTGCTACATACAGCTGCCACCCCAAATTCCTTTCTAGGAGAAAGCAATAGCACAGATAGCAATGGCAATTATCCACTGCTAATAAATGTCACCTCAGCCTCACTGGTCACATGGTATGACAGGGAGATATGTCCTTCTCATTAAACTTCTACTTGTATAAAACTTCTAAACTTAAAGCTGCTGTTATTTTAGAATTATGATTTTCATCAGCTAGTTCACAACTTGCCTTCTGCTTTCATTTGGTACTGCTTGAGGAAGCTGCTTCCAGAAAACAATTGTTTGGCAGCTCCCTAGCAGGCATGTTTTCCTGTCATCTCTGATGGAAGCTCTGTGACGTCAGAGAAATTATGCTGATGACAAATCACTGTGTTTCCATAGTAAACCTTGTGCCATTCCAGTTGCCTTTTTCTCAGCAACGTTAGGAAAGAGCCTAAAGTGAGTGGGTAACAATTTCAAAAGGCTAATCATGGGAAGTGCTTGAGTCACCATCCCTGGAGGGATATAAAAGATGTGCAGATGAGGAACTCGGGTACATGGTTTAGTGGTGGGCTTGGCAGTGCTGGGTTAATGGTTGGACTGGATGATCTTAAAAGTATTTTCCACCCTAAACAATTTGATGACTCTGTGATCATTAGCACTGAAAAATGAAGCAATTTTGTTCCAGATGACTAACAGATTAATATGAGATTTTTTGACTAGGGTAACTTCAGAGCCATAAAAACACTTTCTGTGCAATACCACCACATTCTGTCACTGAGTCATGTATAAAGAGTGGTTGTTCTGGAAGAGGTTGAAAGTCCTGTGGATTTCAAGAAGGCCATCTTTTGTATATTTCTATAATGCCAGCTCAATGGGGTCCTGATTCCTCCCTCTACTGTTACAATCTATATCATTATGTATAGAACTCCTCTGCACTAATAGTGTTATTTAGATTGAAAAACAAGAAGTCAAAGTTAGAAAATGCCAGTTTTGCAGTTACCTGTGCCACCTGAATTCTGGCCCCCTACATGTGCATTCTGTACACCAGTAAAGAAATAGTAGTTGTGCTGTTAGACATTGCTATGGTGTCTATTAACAAGGCAGCCAAAATAAGAGTCTCACTGTCAAATCAAGTGTAACCACATAGTTTGGGAGTTGAGGGGAGCCTGTGCCTTAAAGACAGGCTTCATAATGTGACTTTGAAGTTATTATAGGAAAAGGGCTTTCTAAATGGTCACACAATAACAGCTTCTAGCTACCAGCATCAAGGCAAGGATGGGCAGAGGCCATAAGCTGAACATGAAGATGTCACTGGGCTGGCCTCTCTCCCTGGCCACATGTTCCCTGCATGCTGGAAAGGCTCTTCCTGATGCAGCCTTTGGAGTGAGAGAGGGTTATTAGTGTCACATGGCAGCTTGGAGAGGGTGACTCGACTTGCACTTTCACAATTGCAGCTGCTCAGCAGCTTCAAGGTACAGAACAGCATGTGCTGCTGCTGCTTTAGTATAAGATAGTATTGTTTTAGAATGTGTTTGGTTTTGGTCTTTGGGCTTCTTGGCATGTCACTTTGGTTTTTGTGAGGGATGTGACTGAAAGAGGATATTCCAACTTTATAAAACATTGTAATTTATTTCCATCCAATTGGACTTCTTGGAACGAGCTGGAAGCACAGCTGTAGTCTTTGGGTTTTCTGCCTTCTAATGCCAAAGGACTGCTGTGATCATTCAAGAATAAGCACAGCAGAAAAAAAAAAAAAGGAAAATAAGCCAAAATCACTGCTGCAAGAAAAGTCTTAGCCTGTGGGGCTGAAACTAACCCCTTGTATAGTATAGATCTGTCCCAGTCTCTTCAGCCTTCACTTGCCTTTGGATTTGCTTAAACCCACTCTTCACCCAGCAGGAAGCTGACCTAGTAAAGACATTGTTGCATATTAATTTTTTACTGGTGTATGTCATGCTCTATATCCTTCCTGCATGCCTATAGACCTAAGTGAATTGCTAAAGTGGAGACCAGTGAAGCTGCAGCCAAAGCTGAAAAGCAGCTATTAACTGCTTAAAGGACTCTAAATTTGGAAGAAAGGATGAATACTGCTCAGCTACCATCTTTTCTGAGTCCCGTGTGACAATTGAAGTTTTGTGATGGCAGGATTCCCATTCCATATGTACTGCCTGTCACAGTCCTTGTCTGCCTGAAGGGAGGACAAATAGTGCAGCCCTAAAATCACTCCTGGGAGAAAAGGAAGAAAAACTGCAGCTACTCAAGGGAAGTCAACTTGGCCAGCTGACAGCAGCAATGGGAGTCCTCCTAAAAGATGAGTGAACTACAAAATATGTTCAAGCTTCTTCTGAACTGCAAAGAATATTTTTTAATGTTGAGATATGTTGGTAAAGCTTATAAGGCTTCCCCTGCTGAGGCTAGTCCAAGTTAGAAGCTTGTTCAAAGCTGGCCATGGAAGAGGAAAGAGGATTAATTCAGCTGAAGCTTAGACACTTCTGTGCAGTGCCTACACTGAGACCTTGGTAACCCCAGGCTCCCTGCAGCAGATGGAGAACCACAGACACCTCAGAGGGAGATTCAGATCCTTGGTGCTTTATATCTGATCTAAAGGAGCAGAAAGAAATTCAGAACCCTGAGGAACTCTCCTTCCTTTAAAGCTTCATGTTTAAATCAGGATGTGAGGGACTCTAACTTGGCTTACCTAGGGCAAACACATCAGGAACTTGGTGTCTGTGGTTTGATGGTGCAAACCTGAGAGAACTCTGTATTGTTATCACTAGCTGATGAATGTTGGATGTCTTTACAGTCCTAAGCACCCAAAAAAACCCACTTCTTGTTTTGAATCTGTTTCCTCCCTAGCAAGAATTGCAAAACTTGGCCAGTTGTTTATATAAATTAGCTCATTTTCTACTAAACTAAAACTGATGAAAAGGAGCCATTAACCTGCTTGTGTCAGCTCCAGCTCAAGAAGCCTTGTGTCATGAATCTTGCCATTTTCTAGCACTGTTGTACCATTCATCAAGATAATCAGACATGTTTTAATTTTTTTTCCATTAGTTTATTGTTCAGTATAGAGTGAAAACATTACCCCTAGTATGAATACTCAGTGGGGCTCAGAGTGCAACAGTCAGCCAGATTTCTGCTAAAATACTGCCACATTTCCTGCTGTAACTGTGGATTGTAAACCAGCCTTTGCAGCCTGACTGTACAGTATTCTTGTTGACATGTTTTATTTTCTTTTCATTGAACAAAAACCTGTCATCCTGCACAGGCTGACAGCTACTGACATCAGCCTGTGCCCAGCAGAATCATCCTCATTAGTGTGGCTCCCTGATGGAGGGGGGAGCAGCTCTTCAGGTATGCAGGATCAACCCTTATAAAATGCCTGCCACATCAGGTTCCCTTTCTTTTTTACTGCTTCTGAGCATTAGAAATGTTTTCCTGGTGAAAGCAATGAAAGAAAGGGCGTGTGCCTGCTTGCTGGGACCATGTCATCTGCTGTCACTGTCTCTTGTAGCTTATATCTGGTAGCTGGGGATTGTAGCTTTAGTTTCAGGCTATAGATGTTGGTCCAGCTGGCTTTTTCATAGACTTGAAAGAAAGAAACTGAAATCAACTGAAATCCAGGGTTGATTTTTTTTTTTTTTTTTTAACTCAAAGCGTCCTGGCTGTGTCAGCAATGGTGTGGCCAGCAGGACCAGGACAGTGATTGTCCCCCTGTGCTGGGCACTGCTGAGGCCACAGCTCAAATCCTGGGGTCAGGTTTGAGCCCCTCACTACACAAAAGGCATTGAGGGGCTGCAGTGTGTCCAGAGAGGGAAATGGAGCTGGGGAAGAGGCTGGAGGCCCAAGTTATGCCAGGGAGGTTTAGATTGGATATTAAGGAAAATTTCTTCACTAAAGACACTGTCAAACTGGAATGGGCTCCCCAGGTCAGTGATGGAATCACCATCCCTGGAGGTGTTTGAAAGCCATGCAGTTGTGGCACTGAGGGACATGAGCTAGTGGTAGCTTGGCAGTGCTGGGTTAATGGTTGGACCAGGTGATCTTAGAGGCCTTTTCCAACCTAAATGATTCTATGATGCTAATTAAAAATGCCACCTTTACTGTAATGCTGTCACCCACGTGACATCAGATGATGTGCAAAGTATGTGTACAACCACTTCAATGCAAATTATAAAATGTTTAGTAGATCTGCTCTTAGCAGCACATATTCCCTGAAAGGTATTATAATTTCATCAGGTAATGGGGCTTGTGGAACTGTCTGTCTCTGAACTGGCAGTTTTGCCCTCTCCTTCCTATGTAGCTTAGAGCAGAGGAGGTGAATGTCCTGCTTCCCTACCATGTATGTTGAAAATTTCTGTAGTGTATTTAGTCTCATGTGGTTCCAGAGCTGTCTAATCCAGTTTTTTTATTTCCTCACTGATATCAAGTAGAAATTAATTTTTCACTTGAATAGTGTTACAGCCAAAGGAAAAGTGAAGAAATATCTTTGAAATGTTCATGTAAGAATCTAAATTATTCTGTGCTTGTAACTGTTACTCAGGATAGGTGACAGTGATAGAGTCCTATTACCTGTGTTAATTTTGATTCTTAAAAAAAACCCAACCCAAACCAAAAATTTACCATGGATTAATTTTCTAGTCTATTATTCCTCATTTTCATAATCTGCAATCCCTGCATTGGAATAAAAACAGCTCTGTTTGCAGCAGTGCAGAACTGTGTAGTAATTACTATATTCCAGCTGAGCTAATGAGTTTTTATCTCCACACTGCCGACGCCTAACAGTGGACTAGCTTAATAGTTATTTATTTTGACTAATCTCCCATAAAAGTTGTTCCCCTTAGTCTCCTCCATTATGTGATTTAGATGGAGAATCATTCTAGTGCTTGTTTTTTATTATAGTGGTTATGGAACATTACTGGAATTAAATATAGACATATTAAGGAGTCTGGCACAGTAAATACTGCACTTGTGAAGCTTGGGGGTTGAGAGATTGGAACAAAACCTGGTTCTCCAGCACCTTCCCATGTTCCCAGCTAAATAAAGCAAAGGTTCAAACCCCGGGCCGCTTATCTGCAGCACTGTTTGTTTCCCTCTGTTAAAATTTAGTGTGCACAGATGAATAATTAAAGTTTTCCTGCCCACAGTTGTTGCCATTAGAATAAATATTCCCAGCAATGGAAGGGATTCAGGGCCCTTGTATTTTGCTCAGCACAGGACTCTGCTCAGGGCTGCAGGCACTGCCACGGCTCTGCAGCTCATAAGCCACATCCACCCCAAAAAATGCAGCTTGACCTTTCACCAAATTCTCCCCCAGCACCAGCACGAGCTGCTGGCACTGGGGGAGACCTCAGCAAACGCTGCCTGCCCAGGGAGGGCTGCTCATCTACCCCGCTCATTAGCTGGAAATGTGCTGCCATAAATGAGGCCAGATCAGGTCAGGGGAATTGCTGGGCAGCAGCACCTGCTCATTTCACATCTAAATTTGACCTTCTCACTCTCTGGAAACGTGGTATTAGCTATTCAGTCCTGCTTCTTACTGAGGCTCATTTATTGTTTATAAAGGGTTAATGAATGATTAATAGGTATTTTAATGCATTTTAATTAATTGCTGAAGAGGTCAATAGGTTGTTTAGAAACATGGCTTGTAGCCATGTATGACATCTTCTATTGTGTTCAAAACTGCTTGCACACACAGTCTAAACATGTTTTATATCTTCTATAAATTATATATGAACCTATTGTAAGGCATTTAGAAACAGCATTTCAGGATGGGCTGAGCCAAATAGTTCTTACTCTGATTTGCTTTTCTTACCCATATGAGTTCATATTGCATTGACTCACTGCCTCTGTAACCTGTTGTAAGATTGTGCCTGGAAGAGGCCTTGGCCATGAGGAGCAGGCAAAATCTGGAAAGATTTTAAAAGCTTAAGCAGCTGGGTCAATCCCAAGAATAACAGTTGAAGCAACTGAATTAGAATTAGAATTAGAATTAGAATTAGAATTAGAATTAGAATTAGAATTAGAATTAGAATTAGAATCAGAATTAGAATTAGAATTAGAGGTTGCCTCCTGTAGATCAGCCCATTCTTTTATATATATATATATATATATATATATATATATATATATAAATTTTTTTTTTATTTTAATTTCCATTGGTTTTTGAGTGAATGGGTGGATCATGGTCCTGAAGAATTGCACAGCAAATAAGGAGAGAGGATCTGTCTATGAGAATGAATCTCTTACCTTACTCCATGCAGGTGCTGGGAGATCAGCAAGCTGCCACAGTGATAAATTCAAGCCCCAGCTTTCCTCCCAGCTTTGGGTGTGTCTGGTGGGATACACTGCCTTGGTACCTCATGAAGGCTAGCCAGCATGTTAAACAGCCAAGCCAGGTTCCTCTCCTGTCACAGGCACAGATGACGGATGTCCTTGACCTCACAAGGGTGCTGGCTGTGTCTCTCTAGCCAGGCTGGTGGAGTTAGGGAGCAGCTCACACACACAAATGGGATTGAAGGCCACAGATTTGATAAACTTATTATTTTTCCTACTGCAAATGAGGAGCCAGGACATCTGGTAGTAATGATCTAAATGCACTTCTATCCCATTGCAACACAAATATGAATTCCCAGGTCACCTAACTCCGCCTCATGTAATTATGAAAGCAGCTATTAGTGGTGAGGAAGATAAGCAGCAGAGGCTAGTCCCATATGCTTGAAATCATTCTCTGGTACAGATAATGGCATGAAAAAACAGGTACAAACCAGCAGTGGAGGCTGGACTGCTCCAAGGCAGCTCTGGGTGGCTGTTTGGTGTCAAGAACTGGGCAAACAAGCGAAAGAAACACCTGAGTAAATATTTCAAGGACCATTGAATTGGCAAGCACCTTGTGATATTCAGGTGCTTTTTTCCATGACAAGAGCAAAGCAGACAGCAGTTCAACTGCTACAGGCTTGGTGTCTTTTTTTTTTTTTTTTTTCATTTATGTAAATTGATTTATGGCAAAAGAAGACAGAGCATGCCAGGAACCTTCAAACTGAAAAGGAAAAAATATTGTATCAGACTGAGAACCAATATATGAGGAGCTCAGATAAGTGGCCTGTGTGAAGATGTTCTGTAGTAATTATGTGAAGATGGAGCAGACTGGCACCATCATCAATCCTTTATTAAAACTTTTCATGCCTTCTCTCCGTGGACTCCTTTCAGGCAACTCTGACTCCTTTTTTCATAGGAAGATCCACACAGCACTCACTCCTTCTCTCCTCTCTGCAAGTTTCCTTCTTCCTTCTGCATGACTGGCTAAATCCAAACCTGTCCCTTACCTGGCCACCTAACCCTGTCTGTCCCTCCCACAACATCTTACCTTGTCTGTCCCTTGCATGACCACATGTCCCTCACTGCTCACAGCACAGGCAGCACACTCCATCCCAAACTGTAACCAACTCTAACTGCCACCAGTGGCCAGCTAGCCCATCTGTTATAACCCCCATCCTCCCTGGGCAGCCAAGGCTGTTCCTACTCCCCAGTAGTCAGTAGAGCTGTAATTCATTGGGAAATATTGCCTTCTGCACTATTCCTACAAACTCTTCTCCTACAATGTCCCGGGGCACAGAGCTCAAGGACAGATGTGACACTGAGGCTTTCCCCAGCACACAGTGACTCTGCTCTGGATAAATTTGCTGAGGTGCTGCTGGCCACCTAGCAGTGTGTCAGAGTGGCTCTGTCACTGCTAGAAGGGAGGGGAACTTGTCCCAAAATACTTTGGGTATCTGTGCCCTGCACTGATGCAGAGGCAGCATGACTGGTGACCTGCTCTCACTGCCTCCACAACTCTGCTTCCTCATTCCTGCACTGCAGCAAAGCTCCCAGCTGATGGCAATGGGTCTCTGGGAGAAACAATGAAATATCAACCACATTTCAGTAGCCTGCCACAGATTTAACTCCAGTGAATGGAAATTCAAAATGATTAATTTTTTTTTTCGTTCAGTCCTCTGGACAATGAGCAGGCTACAGCAGAGTGAATTTATTTATCTTGGCTTACAAACAAAATAGCTGCATGCTTAGTAGCCCTGGATGAAGTACGGATTTTCTACCTGCTAAGCATATTGCTTAATTCTTCTACATCTGCCCCCCTTTACTCAAAGCCTAATAATTGTACCTGATTTTTCAGTTACAAATGAGAAAGGTCAAAAAAAAAAAAAAAAGACGAAAAGTGATAATAAATACTATTGTCATATGGAAAGCTGTTCCTTCCTTCCCAGCCTACAAATCAGAATTGGAATGTGGTTAAAAAAAAAAATTTAAAAAAACCTGACAAAAAAGCAGATAAAATATTTATGTTGCCTGCAGTCATACTGTGCATCTTTCCAAGAATCACTCATTCTGATTTATGTTCAATCCTGATTCAAATGGCACGAGAAAACTTATGGCATAAAATGAAGCCTGGCCATATTTGGGGAGTGAATCACAAACCTTTCTAAGAAAAAACATGATTGTCTATAAGGAGTGCAGGCAATCACTGACTGAAAATTAATATTTGTGTTCTTTTCCTTTCTGCACATTCCAAGAAAAAAATAATATGAAAAATTGTGGGAAAGTGGTTTTTTTTTTTGTAGACCAGAATATAAAAGTTAATTTAAAGATTAGACTCATTTGGCTTTGACTACTGTATTTTCATGTATAAAATACAATTTTAACATCTATAAATTAAACATTTTCAGGTGTAATTTAAGTCTTGTCACTGGGAAGAAATGGATTTGTAGGCTCATTGTTAACCTTCAGTCTGCACTTGTACATCAAGAAGACAAAACTGTACCAAAAGAGTTCTGACTCTTTTTAACATACCACAGTTTCTGGTGGGGATTAAGTTACACTGGGATTAATGATCCCTTTGCTGGTTTATTCATTACTCTTTCCTGGGAATGAATAAATCACTGTTTTACTTCCAGAAAAGGATCTGGATTGGGGTTAAGTTTGTACCATTGGAATAATTCTAATATAAAGTGATTTCAATCCTGTGCAGAAAAACACAGTGTAAGAAAGTTTCTTAAAACCTCTCATGATTAAACAAGAACATGCAGAAAAACATTGCCTCATTTTGTAGAAATAAAATGAGTGAAATCCTTTCACTAGGTGAGGTGCTCATCTGGTGAGGCAGAATAATGCCATGAGGACAGAGAGTTGTGTGGGGTGGCTTTTAAAAAGTAGTTTCTGTAAAACAGTCAATTTCTTTCTGCAGGTGTCACATGATTCTCCTGTGAGCAACATTGGCTGCTAAGATATTACCTTTTAAAAATTGTAATTAAATAAGGCAAATCAATGAAGAAGAATCAGGAATTATTTGTACCTTCATACTGTTTATTGGGATTAAAGCCCAAACCCAGCAATACAGCCTGGAATCAAAGGTGCTATTCTCTTTGAAAAGCATCACCTTTTCTGGTTTTTTTACCAAGAAAAATGAAGAGAAAAAATAAATTTAAAAATAAGGCTTGAGAACTGAAGTTTTTCAACTAATTTCTGTTTTAAATAGAAAAAGTTGTTGGTTTTTTTTCTGAAGTATGACTATTTTGAGCAGTGCTTTGCCTCACATGAACTTTCTCATCTAAAGGGTGCTGTTTAATTTCCTTTAAACAAGATAAGACTAGAGAAATTATTGCTTCCCTTGTTTTAAAAAAACACTCTTTTTATCTCCCAAGGGTTAAGAGTTAACTAACACTCCATGTGCTGAAAAGAAGAATTTTTAGAGTGGAATAAAACCAGTTAAAATATCCCATAGAAAAGGGAAACAAGGGACATAAAGGTTGAGAGTCACCCGGGTCAGGAAAAAACACAGCAAGGCTTGTAAGGAAGGGTTGCTGAATCTGCCTTTGATGTTTTAATGATGAATATTTTTTCTGAAGTGTTGCAATCACTCACAGAATATCTTGGTTCCAGCATCTGATTATTTTTCCTCCCTTTGTCTCATTTTTTTGTCATCATCCATGCCAAAGAAAATCCAGGCATAAAAATTTATTGCATAAAAGAGACTATCTAATAAAAAAAACCACAGAGACAGGAGCCTTCTATGTCACAGCTTTGGTCTGTTTGTGTTTCTGTATTTGCCTCAGAAAACACCTCTTCAGTCTGGCAGGGTCATACAGGAGTTTGCTGGTACTGGCACATGTTATCTGTTTGCTCTTTTTCAGTCATGTCTTCTCTCTTCACATGTAAATGGCTTTTTTAGCAGTTTGCTCTCTTCTGTCTTGAATGGGTGCAGTGTTCCAATGTATTGTTATCCTCCTATAAAGTCCAGGTTCAATAAGCAAACTGTCATAACTTGTTTCACAGAAAGGAATGGAACAAAGACTATTCAGATGAGACTATATCCTGAAATCTTACTCAAAGCTCCTGGACAGTAAGCTTGTGGAGATCTGCAGAAAACAGAACTGTCTTGTGTCCACTCAGCAAGGAAGCCAGTTCCTGGGAGGAGAAGTCTTGTTTCCATCTGACCTCCCCACATCCCAAAGCTTCTCCTTTTAGGGGGGCCTTAGGGGTATTTTAAATCCCACCACACTACAACATTATAACATCAATTCCAATTTTTCATGGAACCTAAACCATGTCTTGGGGGTACTAAACCCCCGGAGGTGCTGTCCCCTGGAGAAATATATGGTCTGTTTCTAACATGAGAAACAATTTGTGTCTCTGGGTGCTCTTCTGCTTTCATTCTTTTGCCCTTGTTCAATTCTTTACTGTCCCTTATGCATAAGGGCAGTGCCCAAACCATGAGGTGGAATTGGCAGATGTGAGATAGGGCTGTTGCTGGGGGTTTGTTTGTATAAAAAACTCCCCATAAGGGATAGCTGGATGGGACTCTCATTCTGCAGCCTGTAAATTTTATTCTGTGACTAGTCTCTTAAGACTCAATAAAACAGCTTCAATGTTTCTTGCTACAATGGTTCTTATCCTGGTACCTGTGAAGTGCCTGTCCTTGGAAGTCTGACACCTGGCTTTTAATAAATCTCTCCCAAGGCTCATCTGGCAGCAAAACACATGCATGTCCTCAGCTCAAAGCAAGGAAAGTTTAGGCAAAGGTTACTTGCTGTAAGGAAAGCAACTTTAAGATTAAAAGAAAAAGTAAACAGAAATGAAAGATGGTTTTATTTTTAGGAAAGTTAGGCTTTGAGTAACAACTGCTGCAGAGCTCAGGACTGTCATTAGCAAAGAAAAGGTTTGTGGTCTTGTAAGAATTTTAATATAGCACTGCTGGTTCTCTACTTCATGGTGAGTCTTTCATTTTTTGTTTGTCTTTGTAAAAAGCTTCTTGTCTGGAGATTGGCCGTGATTTAATGGTATTCTTCAAACCTGCCTGTCCATGACAAATTCCTCAGCATTTCAGAACATCTAAAGTACATTTGGAGCCTTGGGGGTTTCTTTCTGTCTTTATTTCTCCCTAAATCACAGGATGTCCAAACTGTGCACCCAAGAAAAGCCACAGTCTTGGAGTGCTTCCTGCAGCCTGAGAATTGCATCTTGGTCAGGGCAAAGAAAAGAACACACTGCATGCAGGCACTCCTGTGAACAAGAGGCAGTGCTCTGTCTCTAAAAGATGAGCATCTGACAATTGACTGCAGGATAAAATGCCACATGCATACTTGCACAAAGATGGAGCACTTGATGCTTTTATCTCTGCAGCTGCACCTGGCACCCAGAGTGTGAGGACTGAATGCACTGTGGAGATTTCCATCTGCACCATTTCAGCTGCTGTATGTTGACAACTCACATGCCTTTTGCACAGTTAGTACCACACAAGTTACCTTTTCATTTCCCCTTTCAGAAGGTTCATAATGACAACTGCCCAAGGCTCTTTGATCCTGTTTGACCTGCCCTGATGCCTGCTGCTGTTGTTTTTCAGCTCGCCATGAAGTTATCACCAAAGAGATCCTGGAGCTGGACACGTGGGAGAACCAGTGGAACGTGGTGGCCACCAACGTCCTCATGCACGACAGTTATGATGTCTGCCTGGTTGCTCGACTCAACCCACGGGATCTCATCCCTCCTCCTCCAGACTTAGTGGACCAGTAGAAGTTCAGTGACTCCCAGTGCTTCCAGATTCTGCAGAGATTAAAGAATTTGGGGAGATAAATGCTGCATTGGCTCTGGATCACAGCAGAGTCCCACAGAGAGGAAAGGGCAACGTGTGCTTGAGGACAAGATAGCCTTTGAGCTGTGCTCCTCTGCTGATGCTTAATTTGATAGTACTGGTGCTCTGGACCTCTGTGGTTGAAAGCCAAGGCTGGCCAGCCTTTGTGTGTGGCTCTTCAATCTGGCTGTGCAAGCTCCAGGGCTGGGTGAAGCCTGGGCTGCTGGGACTCTTTCCCCAGTGGCAGCCCAGGGCTCAGCTCACAGCAGACGTGACAGAAACCCGTAATATTTCATATACACATATATAGCCAGGGAAATCCCTCCTTTGCTGTTCATCCCACTTGGATCTACTAAGCTACCCAGGAAGCAAAGAAATAGATTAAGTCAGCTGATGAAAAACAAGTGCCAGACTGCAACTGACTGATGCAAGGGTAAAATGTAGAAAAGCCTTTGTTTGAAACAAAATCCCATTAGCCAAGGTCCATTAGCCAAGAACACCAGCTCCTGCAAACATCTAAAGCACAGACATAACAGTCAAGACATCCAGTCTTTGCTAATAGACCTGAACCTGTGCTAGTAGGAAACTAATCCTTTGGAAGCAAGATACAAATGAGTCTTTCAGTAGGGTTGGTAGGCAGCCTCTGCCAAAGACAAGAAAAATCTTAAATTTTCACATAAATTCTATTCATTACAAAGTCTTGTATGATCAGGATCTTAGAGTTCAGATAGGAAACCTCCCTTGGGTGATAAATGCAAACTAAAAAGTAATAAATGAGACCAGTATTATCTGTATATCAGCACTGCAGCTACAGAGAAAGGAGATATATGCTAAACAATAAACATTTATATAATAGGAATAGCTTTAATGGAGTAGCATAAGGCTAATTCTCTACCAACAGAATTGGCTATAATCACAGGGAAGAGGAATAACTCGAGCAGTGCTTCTGAAGGCAATGTTAGCCTTTGTAGGGCTTGAAGACAGTAGGTTGGAGTGAAAATTGTTATCCCATTTAAATTATCAATAACTATTCATCAATTGTCTGGTGCCTGCCTTGCAGTGTATCAGTCACTGCAAACATAAGATTAAACTATCATATTGTATGAGAATAATCATTGTCAGCAAGAAGTGGCTTTTGATAACTACAAAAGCAGCAACAGAAGTGGAATAAAAAAAAAGGCAAAGAAATGAGGGAGTTCATCAGGCAGTTTATCCATAGTTACTTCCAGGATTTGTATTTTAGAGCATTTAAATTTTCTCTTTCAGTCATGTTTTAGGCTGCAAAAATGCCAAATTATTGTTGCTTTTTTGACTGCAGTGCTTATGGCAGAGAGAGATGGAGAGAATGATCCAAAAGCCCTTTCCCAATTCTAACTTTTGTTATTCATTAATTATTCTATAAACATCCAATGGGAATATTAAGCTGTCATGTAAAAACTGAAGAAGAAAGATCACTAAGTTTTCCTGGCAACTCTAGTAGAACACTAGAATGAGGAATGCTCAGAAAATAAGGGATTTGAGGGGAAGAAATTAAAGAAAACACATAGAAAAGGAGTAAATCCATGAGCCTTACAGTTAATTGCTTGTCTCCCTTTACATTACCCAAGCAGAATGTGTCACAGCCTAATCATGTACACTTGTGTTTGCATAATTTCTGTGTTATTCAGCCATCCTTTTTTCTTTCCATTGCTCATATGTAGGTTATCATCTGCCTAGAACAAAGTTGTAACAACCATGAACTTCAGCAGTACAAATCAGCAACCAGTTCCTAAAATCTCAACCCCTCTGGTCATCATCAAGTGCAGATGTAGGTGTAAGATCAAGGAGGCAAACTCTGCTTTAATAAGTTTTTAAATAAAATCAGTAGAAAGTTCTTCCAATCAATAACCACCCAATACTGAAAACTCTTTTACTTTTGTTGTTATTGTGAAAAAAAGGTGATTTTGTTTTAATTTCTCTTAAAGGCTCTTAAGGCAGCTGGAAGCAATGCTCTTGAGCATCCATTAAGGATTTCCTTGTCAAACTCCAAATTCTGCAACTGTACCTACTGGTTCTTGTTTTTCTTTTTTGCCTTAGGGAAGATTTTTTTAAAGAGATTTTTTTTTGATCTTTGGTCTCTGATCTGGTTTATTCCTTACAGTTCTTGTGGTTTAAAGCCTGGGCTAGTTACTGGATTTCACTCTCCAAAAGACAGTCTATTTGGAATATTTCAGGGCAAGAAGGGAGATATTTGCAACCTTTCATTAGTAATATTTGACCATGTATGTGAAACTCAACTGGCACTCTTCAATTAAACTTTTATTTCAGCTGGCTGTTTCTTTCTCACTTCATATGCTTTGCTTTTAAGACTGATATTTAATGAGCTGGATGGAAGGAAAGTATATACTCTGATAAGGTCTGTCTTGATAACTGAGGAGAGTAATGACATATATTTTATATACTGGCCTTGCAATCAGTGAGCTGGAGCTGCACTGGGCAGTTAACAGGGTTTTTCATGCAGCACACACAAGTGAATTTCCCTCACATGCACTGAGCATCACCTTTCCTGCTGCCCACAGGGTCTGACTGCCAGTGGGGACCCCTCTGTTTCTGCCCTAGTCAGAATGTCTAGCACTATTTATCAAACAGGGGAGTGTTTTTATTCTGGATTAAATATCTAGGATGAGGGCACTAACTTTATTTTATGTGGGCCCCATGCAGTTCCTGGGTTGCCCTTGGGATGACTACAATTTCCAAACCAGTATTTGAAAGTGTAGCTTGTCTGAGGAAGGCAGAAGCAGAAAGCATCCTTATTGAGAGGTATAGATCTCAGCCAACATCCCTCTGAGAGTATAAGAATCTGCAGGTCTGCTGTGTCCACGGGTAACTCACACTGCTGTAAAAGTCCTTAAGAGCCTTAATTTGTTCTATGACAAAACCTGATGTAAAAAAAGGTAAAACTAAATTTATTACACAGTATGCATTCTCCAGCCTCACTGAGTTTGGGTTTCACTGAAATAATATTTGACTGCAGCCCCTTTCCATCAGAGCAGCAGTTAGCTTGGTGTTTCATCAAGGCCGAATTTACATCATCCATAACTCTAAAATGCCAGCAGTGCTGGATTTACCAACTGTTTAAATGAGTGGGGGGGTTATGAAGCAAAAGCAGTTTCACTTGAAGTGCTGAAGTACTTCATTAGTTCCCATACATGAATAAAAGTGTTGGAATGGTAGATGGTCATGTTACACACAAGGAATAAAGCAAACAAAAGAAATACTACAAAAAGCTAATTGAAGCTCTCAATTTTTAACCCCAGCCAATGTTTTATTTTGAAATTGTCCATAGATAACTGACTTCACAAAGATCCCTGCAGATTTCTCATGCCTGTTTTCATACATATGGTCAAACAGGAAAGCACCAGGCATCTTACTACTCATCCTCACACAGCACTGCTGGGGTTGGTTGCCTTCTGCCCACAACATGCAAACACACACACACACATTTTCATGTGTGCAATATTGAAATTTATGGGGCAGTGTCTGTATTGTGTTCCAGCAGACACACATTGCACCTCAGAAGTCTTGATTTGCCAAAAAATTGCCTTGGTGCATACAGAGCCATCAATCTTCTACCAGCACTCTGAAACATGCTCCAGGTAAGAGGCTGAGGGAGCATCAAAACAAGAGGCTGATAACAGAGATGGGAAGTGCTCCCAGAGTGTTACAACATGTGGTGGAGCCAAGGTGGGATGAATGATCCTCACCATCTCTTCCTAGGGACCGTTCAGAAGTAAAAGGATTTGGCCCTGGATCCTGATCCTGATCCTTTTTTCCCTCTACTTGAGATATGTACTGAGATCCATGATCATGTATCAATCAGTGAAAAAAATAAAAAAAGCAAGATTTTTTTTAATGTTAAGATATATTCATAAGGATCTATGCTGCTTTTCTGCTGATTTGGTAGATAATGACATGATTTTAATAAGCTGTTTACCTAGTGATTGCTGTCTTAGCCACAGGGGTGGTCCATTTCACTGGCTGCTCTCTTAATGGATTATGTAGCTCCTCTGAAAATAAGTCTCATGAATCACAATGCTTTGAATCACCTGGTCAGAAATTCAGTTCTCATTTGCAAATGTCTGTAGCTCTCCCTACAGCTTTTCAAGTGGACTCTAGCTCCAGCTTCAAAGAAAAGCTATTTCACCCCCAGTTGTGCTCAGCTGGAACTAGTACATTTGCAATTTATTATCGTTTGACATATAGAGGTTGAAAGCAAAGGAAATATTTGGAAATGACAAAAATATACATGGAAAGCAGGCAGAAGTACACTTTCCTTCTGCCTCAGTGAATGTCTCAGTGTGTACTGCCCTGCCTGGTGTTTGATGGAGTGATTCACTCATCACCCCTGGCTGCACCCATGGCACAGGCCAGGCTGGGGCTGAGTGTTTGTATTGCTGGAGGGACCCAGCACAGTGTGGAGCTGTGGCTCCTGACAAGCTGCCCTACCTTGCCTAAGGAATTACCTTCAAACCTTATCTTTAGGTGTTCCACAATGTCCTATGTATTTTATATACATATGTATAACATTATTTTTAGAAGTTCTTTACTGACAGCAGTAAGATTATTTTTATGAAACATACCTGGCAACTCTGTCTTCTGCCTAGCTCATCAAAGCACTTTAAAAAAGTGTTGGTCTTTAAATAATTGGAACTATTCTGGGATTCAAGTCAAAAAGATCCTTAAATTCCTTGCTGAGCTAAGGAACAAATGGGGACTTAAATACTCTCCTATTTCTTCTTTCTTGTCCAATTTTTTGCTGGCTGTAGCACTCTCCTCAGAAGTTTTCTCCTCAGTTTTCTCAAAAGCTTTATGCAAGTCTCTTCTTCTTCCCTTCCCCTCATCCCATTTCTTCCTCAGCCCACTTATCTGACTAGTCCTTAAACTCCTTTGTTTGTCCTTCAATTCCCCAGAGGTTGGGAACAGCCACTCGGGGTGTTCCCCAGCCCTTACAGAAGCCCATTGCTCCAGCATCAAACCAGCTTTGAAGGACAAAAGCAAGATCACAGCAGCTCCTTGGATTTGTGGACACTCATTTTTGGGCAGGTCCTAGCCCCAGCCCAGATTCTGCTCATATTCATTGTCATACCAGATGAAACCTGCCTGCTCTGCGATGCTGCAGATGCTGTGGCTGTGGTTGTGGCTGGGAGGTGACCTGCATTCCTCTCAGCCCTGCTGCCATCTCTCTGCATGGTGCTGGTGAGTTTGACAGTAAATGCCTCCCATACTGTGCGTGCCATGGCTGCAATGACTGCAGGCACAAGCCATTATCATTATCTCTGATTCCTGAACACTGCTTGCTACAAAAACTGCCTGAAGCACAGAGGGAGGCGCCTTCATTATTGCATTATAGCTCACGTCTTAAAGCCAGATTTCCTCCTGCATTTTCAGCTAGGCCAGTTTTCACTAAAGAACTGGGTCTCTAATTTATCAGGTTTTAATATTGGTATTTTTTCTCCACTTTGCCCTTTTCTAGTCATACTTTATAACAATATAAGTGATTTCACCAGATTTCCTATGGAATGCATTGTCCAAACCAGCCTCCCAAGGCCACTGGCTTTTCATTATCAGGGTCCAAGTACAGCCACTAAAGTGCCAGTCAGCTGCACGACTTTATTTTGCCATTCAGCAGCTTCATAGTAGAGGAAATGTATTTCATCCATACATGCAGTAATGTGAGAGGAAACCACTTCCCACATACACAAATTCCTGACTCATTCCTTTCAAACGTGGCTGAAACAACTGCTGAATCCAAACATAAAAAGCTATAATACCCATTCAATAGGCTCTTGCAGGCTTCTCAGTATGAGGAGGAGGATCACAGAGACATGTCTTGTATCTAGAGCACTGATCAGAAGTTTGAACCTCTGGGGTGTGTTTTGAGTTCAATTACTCCATTTACTACTTTTGGGCATCTGGTCTCTCCACCCAGGCTCACCCATGTGAAACAGTTCTAACAACACATCCCTATTCATTTTGTGGGTCTGCCTTGGTGTGTTTAGAGGGAGTGGCTCACATCTGTAATGTTATATTGAGCTCCACATATCAGAAAGTGTTACACAGTGGTGGAACAACAACACTGATGCACTGCTCTCACCTTGATTTTTGGTAGCACATCTGTCCATAGCATTCAGAAACTGAACCTTTCTGGGAAAGGAGAGATTGGGTGTTTGCAGCCAGCAAGGACATTTTGTTTACTCTTTCATAGAAAAGCAACACCACACATCTAATTGTTGATGTGCTAAGTAGAAGAAGGCATGCAGGCTTATTACATGTACCTTCATAGCCAGTCTCACTTGTACACAGGCAGAACCAATCTCAGCAAATTGAGAGGTCACTAATTGAGGCTAAATTTGAACAGTAGTAATTAGAAGGATGAATGAACTGCATTTTTTCTCAAAGCAGAACTGATTTAATAAAATATGCCACTTAGTTGCAGTGGAACAGAAAAAAAAAAAAGGAGAAGGTGCTCTGCAGAACTGTAGTAGATTTACTGGGTAACTGAGACCTGAATTTAGATGATCTACCACATGTTTTATAGGAAAGCTTCAGCTCTCTGGGGACCTCTGTAACAAATCTATGACTGATTTAACCAGCCACTAAAAGGCCCTGCTGCACCAAGGAGTCACCTACAGAATATGCATAAAAGGGTCCTACAATATTGATGAGTCAATCTATTTGTTCAGCTACTAAATTAAATAAAACTAAGTAAAAATTAAGGGGTTCTTAATTTGCTTATTCCTTGAGCATCCTTCAGTAATGACTCATTTTAAGGTTGTGTTATGCACTTAACTACTTAAATAGTCCACAGGTACATGATAGAGTGTATAGGGAAAGGTAAGAAGATAAAAAAGTAAGAAGAAAAAATTACTTTTAAAGGTGTCTGATTCCACCTTCCTTCTTCTGTTAGCAGGAACACCCCTCCATGTAGGCAAAGCTATGGCCATCTTGCTGCTGTGAGATGTGATTTTAAGCTGAATAGATGTACCCAAGGCAGATGTAATGATTAGCAGTGAAGATTCAATAGTGCAGGTGCCAGCTGTTGGAGCAGTTCAGTGTGATCTCTAGCTGGCTTGGACAGCCCAAGCTGAAGCCCAAGCTGTTACATGCTCATTGCTCTCATTAATTATCAGGCTTAGCTGAAGCTAACTAAGGTATTCACTCATGCTGCAGTCAGAACTCCTAAATGACTATAAAAAAGACTAAATCTGTAGATCATCTGCAGGATTTGAAAAAGCATTTTGCAGCCAGATCATTTTGTAGTCCATGTTGCCACGAAGCTACAAATTGCTTATACCAGCACAGCACAGAGAGAGGCACTGAGAACAAGTGCTCACTAAGGGGTGTGTGGCACAGCAGCTGCTTGTGCCAGCACTGCCACTTGAAAATTCACTCATCAAAGCGTGCCCTGATGCACCAGCATTCACCTCAGCTCTGGAGCCAGCCCACTGTACAGCCAGCTCTTTGGAGGGCTCAGAGGGGACACACAGTCAAAGCTATACAAAGACAGAAATTGCTCCAAAGCCTTGTCATAGCTGGTGCATTAATAGCTTGCTGCTTGATGGCTTCTTGGGCTCTTACACAAAGATGCCAAATAGCAGATGAACAAAACCACAGGACAGGAAATTTACTCTCGTTCCAGTATTCACAGATAATAAAAACTTCCTGACAGTTATTGTTCTGAGTTTTTTTAGGAGGGATGTTGAATTCACTGCTACCCAGCACTGCAGCATAAAGCAGCCATCTGATGCCCAAAATCACAGCTCTCTTCCCAGGAAATTTGCCATACTAATGCTGCTGCCCTAAGCAGCTCAGTCTTTAATCTGATTTCTTTGTTTCTTATTTCAGGCAAGCTGCTGTAACAGCAATGCTCACTAAAGGCTGCTAAGCCTCTTGGCATGTCTGTAAAACTCAGGCGTGTTAGCAATTCTCTTGCTCTTCCTAGTTGGCCAGCATCCTGCCCACTTGTATTTAAGAAGGACTTTAATGTGTTTGTACTTCTCTGATATTCCACAGATCAGGGTGTAGTTACTGGTTTATTTCCCTAGCTGAGCTGAGTAAATATTGATAAAGATTTATATAGCCTACTTTCACAAGGAAAGTAAATCTTTGTAAGTAAAAATTCAAAGCGAAGCTATAACTTGCTATTTTTTGGAGCCATGTGTTCACTGTGTATTTAATCATATTTCTGTTGTTATTGGATTTACTGGATGCATTTTATAAAGTGCATTAGGAGGTCTACAGGGATGTCTACTCAGAGGATGTGACCCAGCAGGATCTTTGACCAATGATGGAAATTGAAGCAGGATCAAACCAAGCCTGTTAAATGTTAGCATTTTAAAAAGCCTTCTCTGAGATTGAGAGATAAATAGTAATCAAAAGTCAATAAAAAGGAGTGATATATTGTAATTTATATCTAGTTTGGATTAAAACTGCAATTTTTACAAAGAAAGATATCTCTAGAAAACATTTTGTACGCCCAACCTGAATCCAAATCTGAAATTATCCATCTGCTGAAAGTCACCATAGTTCCACTGAAAAATATGGGTGGATAAATTCTAAAGGAACCGAGCATTAGGACCAACATAAAACCCACTGTTGAACCATCCATAAAGATCATCTGCTCAATTTAAACCATAATAGTTTTTTGACGGATCTCAAATCTACACCAAATTCCACATCAGTAAATCAGCTGAGACAAAACTGGAGTCAGAGAACACTGGAAATATAGCTGCCTGGGGACAGCCCACAGTCTGCCTGCAGAACTGCTGGTCACTGGGTTAATGACACATTGAAACCCTTTTGTAGTGGGGGGAAAAAAATCCATTAGAAAAACCTACAGAGACATCTAGCTCTATGACCTAACTGCTGCAGCTGTCTGCCATACAGGGGATTATTATGGAGGTAAGCAAGCATGACAAAAATGTTACAATAACCTTTAAAAATGGGAGACTGGAAATACAATGCTGTTTTACTTGCAAAGTGTTTCTCATGCAAGTGTCCCTGGGAGATGTTTTATAATAAAGTTTGAATGAAATACAATAAAAATCAAATCAAAGCCCATTCACTACGTACCAAACAGAACAGCTCAGGTTTCAGCTTTGGTTTTAAAGCCAGGAAGATAATTTACTTGATGAATTTCTGCTGCTGCTCAGAATTCCAGAAGGAAGAAAAAGACAGTTGCTCAAAAGGTAGTTTACAAAGAGTTTGGATTTAAAAGCTGATGCTGTCAAGAGACCAAAATTGAAAGAATCACAGAATTATTCAGCAAGAGCTTCAAATATCCATAAAATAAACAGAAATCAGTTCTATTCCAGGATCAAAAGCAGAATTTTACATGTACAGCATTTTCTTTTCAAGCATGCACATGATAATTACTGCATGTAGAAATGTCAGTGCATTACAGGTTTAATTTGCATGAAAAAGCTGTGCAGCTACAGGCAGAGCTCAGCCTCACTCTGTGTGCACCCCACCAGTACAGCTTTGTGTGCAAGAGGGGAATGGAACTCCATAGCCCTGTGTGCATGAGGTTATTCAAATTCAATATTCAAACACTGATTTCAAAAACAACTGCTGATCCAGAAGTCCAATGTTCACCTTGTTATTTGGCTACTGTCAGAACTTTCCAGCTGGACTAGAGGGGCCCAGTGTCAGGTAAGATTTGCTGACTTGAAAACCAAAAAACATCCTCTGTTGGTATGTTCTCATTCCCAAATACAGGTCCAATGTGGTTGCAGCATGAAAGGTAGTTTTGCTCATGCTTCATAAAAATATGAAGCATTAAAAAAAAATTCTAAATGAAATTAAGAGTCTGTGTCAAAAGCTGTCTCTGCAAAGGTGTAAAGGCTCTCAGGTTAACAGCTGTGATTTCCAATCCTGGTCAATTTCCACATGGGGAATGTTACAATCAAGCTGGCAGTGATTTTTATGTAAATTAGTCTATTATCAGAGCTATATGTATCTGGTTACTAGTCTATAGGCCCTTAAGGGAAATTGGCATCAGTATCTGCAAGGCATGCTCTTTTTTCCTCAATGTTCCAAACACTGTTTGGTTTTTTGGGTTTTTTTAAACAATAGTTCCAGGTCAATAGTTTGATGACTGAAAAACAGATCATAAAAGTAAAAGCTAGTTATTAATCCCTAGAAGGACGAAAACACTTGGTTTAGTTAGCTCTATTGTAAATTTTTTATAGAATCTAATTAGATAAACCACAGAAAAACAAGTAGGGCATGAAAAACAACTAATCTATGGGGGGAGGAGAGGTTTAATATTAAAAAAACATGCTGAAGACTTCTGAAACCTTAAAGAAGCTGGAAGAGAATGCATGGGAGGCATTCAGACGGCACAGAGACTTTAACCTTGTATTAGCTGCAGGCCTTTCAGTCTTGCTGAGATACTCACCCATGGGCTCACCATGAGCAGGTACAATTTGCAGGCAGAACCAGCCATTATCAATCCAGTCTGGAGTGCTGTGGCCAGCAGCCACCAACACTGCATCCCTCAAGGAAGGGTGCAAAACCACTTCATTCTTCTTGAATATATTTCAACTGCTCATATTGCATGAACTGTAAGTATCTGTCTGACTTTGTTGGTTGATCTGCATAATTTTATCATAATTTGTCATAATTTGTCCCCTTCATGACATGGTTTAGCAAACAGAAGGTAGTTTTATTACAGGGCTTTTTCTGAATCAATAGAGCTGTTCTCAAAACTACACATTATCTTTTGCTTCTACTTGAAATATTGAGGTTTCATGTGAAGATGCAGGATGAAACAATACTCCTCCTGCAGTTTTGTTGTTGTCCTTTGACAAGATCAGGGTTTAGCCACTGACTCTTTGTGCTACACAAAGTGTGTGCTATATAGAAGGTCTTTTTTATCAGAGGCAGAAATCAGGATCCTCATTATTGAGAAAGCACTGCTGTAATGCTGCCAGCAGGGAGTATGGCTCGTTAAAGGTACAGTGTTATAGAGTATTTTAGGTACCTTATTAAGCACTGCCATAAATACATCGAATAAAATGATGTTCTAGGAACACCTGGGTGAACAAATTTGAGAAATAGAGGTGTAAGTCATAACAGGAGTTCAGGACTCAAAACATTTCATGCAAAGCAGTAGCAAGATACTCAGTTAACCTCTCATGTCCTGATAATGATACTGGAAATGCTTTAGTGCATTGTAATTTTGGACTTATATCTGGTGGAGAAGTTAAGCTTACTTCATTTGATGTATTCTATTTAATCAGTGGGTTGGATATCTCATTTTAGATATTGAATTTAGAGTTTTTTCTCCAAACGGGCACAGGTATGAAATGACCAAGAGCAGGGCCCAGCATTTCACAATTGTTGAACCTCATGCAATTGGCCTTGGCCCATCAGTCCAGCCTGCCCAGATCCCTCTGTAGTGTCTTCTCTGACAATCAACATTCCCACCAAACTTTGTGTCATCTGCAACTTCCTGAGGGTGCCCTCTACCCCCTCAGCAGATGATATCTTTGATGAAGGTATTTAGCAGAGCTGGCCCTGGTGTGGAGCCCTGGGGAACACCACTTGAACTGGCAGCTGCTTGGGGCTCCTCAGCCAAGCTGGGAGATTGTCTCCTGATTACAGACTCCAAGGGAAATGCTAGCTCTGTGGAAATCAATGGAGTCTGGCTATTGGCTGAAAGGAGCTACCAGCTAAGTCCATTTTAGGTTAGTAGTGAACAATTTACTTTAGGAATGTTATCTGCTCAGGGTTTCCTGAAGGTCATCCTTATGTCTGTGCTCAGTTGTCATTCAGATCATGAGCTTCCATTTAGAGACCTTGTTTCACACGTGCTACCACCTCTAGAGCCCATCTACCTGCTAAATAAATCTTTAGGGACATCTAACAAGCACCTGTCAAACAGCCTGAGAGACAGCCTGGGGGTGGCAGGCAAAGAGGATGTCAAGTGTGTAACAGTTGTGGTTGGTCCCTGGAACACTCTGCCAGAGCACTGGAGATGCAGCTGCTCCATCTGAGCAGGATCTCATGGAGCTACCACGTCATGAACTTTTAGGGGAACTCACAGCACAGCTGTACTCTGCACAGAGGTCACAGAATCTCCTGAAGCACCATGTGGGGCCCAGGGATCTGTCTGCAGGAAGCTCCATGCAGGACCATAGACTGCATCATATTACACTTAACACAAGGACTTCTGGTCCTGAAAGTGGCCCTTGGGCATTGATGTACTATAACAATTAAATAATGACAGTAATAAAACTTGCCTGCACAGTTGTGTGCATTTCATGCTAGCTGAGAAGGCACCATAAATAAAGCAGCTCTTCCACCTTGTGGTTACACAGACAACTACTGGCAGAGAGCTGAATACAAACACTGCAGCTAAACAGAGCCAGCCCATGCAGGGCTACAGCTGGCCAGGACCCCTCTTGCAGACTGATGCTACAAATATGAGCTAGCCTTGTTTGGCAAGGGGAACATCCATGTGTGTGTGCACTCACACAGGTGTGCAAACAACAGCTCTGTAATGCCCTCTGGCCATCCCAGCCCACAGGTGCTCTGAGACCAGCATCCCACCAGCTGGAAGGACTCCTCCATCCTCCCTGCTAAGGAAAGGCCTTTCCTCAGTGGCACACTGATGAACTGTACTGGTGTGGGAACAGGGAGGGAGCAAGTCACAGATGTGAAAAATGTGATTTCTTCAATGAGAGGTTGTAGCTGGTTTCTGCAAGCAATTACTAGAACAAAAAGGAACCATTTAAAGGAAGACACAAATTAATTTATGCTGGTCTCCCCATTTCTACTCTCTGCCCCCATTTTCTGCTTTTTACCTCTGGCTATTGCAGCAATAATGTAGTCTTTGCTGTTTGCATCAGTGTACAATTCAGCACAATTAAGTCTACATCTGTAGTCAGATGCCACAGAGCAAAGCTTGATTTGAAAAGCAGTAATTAAATGTCAGCTTTGCACTAATGCAATAGAGGTACATTGAGATATATAATTTTGCAGTAAAAGCTGAAGATTTGCACTGTGTAAAACAGTGGAACACACTGGCTAACAAACTTCAGTGCCAGTAAGTGAATACTAATGATTTTAATGGTCCTAAATTACATTATTTCAAGCAGGATTAGCTTGGTTATATAAGAGAGTCTGATTTGGTTTGAAGAAGAATATCAAAACATGAAAAGAACAAGCTGTTTTAAATCTACGTCTGCTTCTCAGATGTTGCTGTTCTATAAAGAGCAGTTTATTAATTACAGGCTATCCTCCTCCTCTTCATCATCATCATTCCAGTTGTACCAGCTGGCACCACTCCACACTGACTCCTCCTCCTACTGTAGGTGCTTCCAAACCAGTGTAAAATCAGCCCTAGTGTATAAAATTCTATTTTTGTCACACTGTCTGAAATTGGCTGCCAAAATAGTTCCCAGGAAAAACTGTCAAGGTCAGGGAGTCATACCAGGCCAAAATTTGACTCAGTGTCTCACATGGCTTTACTGTGACAATGCCCTGAGAACTGTATCTTCAGTTTCTTTTGCTCTTCATTTCTGCAGTGACACTTGATCATACAAAAGAGCTGAACTTGTCTCCCTTCCCTGTATATTTTTACTGCAGTTGGCAAAACAGTTTGGTTTTTTTTTTTATCACTGTAAGATCCAAGAAAAGTTTGCTTTCACCAATGATTTTTTCTACCTAGAACTGAATATCAACAGCACATTTCACTTGTAGGACTGTACCCTCTTCACTCAAAATGTGAAGTTGTTCAGGCCCAGGATGGACAATATAGAGAGGCAGGCAAAATCTAATGAGTTTTCATCCTCCCTAAGTAGACAATTCTGTGTAATTATACTTTTTTTTTTTTTTTTTTTTTACAGCAGAGAGCCAAATTATCTTATTATCTAAAATTATTTTAAAAAAATAAAACCAGGAATATAAGAAGTCTGACAGGTGAGCCATGCAAGTAACAAACTATTAAATATTTTTCTCTATTCTTATGGCACAAAGTTTATTAGCACAAAAAGCATACGTGACTGTGCAAATCCTGGCATCTCATTGCATGTTTCTAACCATCAATCCACTGCTGATTCTCCCTTTTCCACTTACCAGCTCTGATAAACCAGCACAGTGTCCACATTACTAAGTCAAAACATTATTGAATCAACTCTGCAAGGCAGCACATCAGTTGGAAAGCAGTTGCTTTATGTCTAATTAGAAATGTGTAGTATAAAATCAGTTTCAATAAACTGGATGTTTTGAAATAAGCAACCCTGGACAAGAACTAAAACATCCCCACACCCATTGGGAGATGTCTTCAATAACTCACAGAGAAGACACATGGCTTCAGAAACCTGGAGAAGGGAAAATATACAGTCCAACAATTAAAAAAAAAAAAAAAAAAACAGTAAAAGAAAAAAATTACACAGGAATTAGGGCTGGTCTTTTAAATTCATCTCAGAAAAGTGGGGATGAAATAATCAAAGCATACCTAAGTGCTCAGAAATTATCAGGGAGATTTTGTGAAGCCGTCAGGCGTTTTATAGAGTGCACACACTGACTTTAATTGCTTTGTATTAGCACCTCTGTTTGCTTTAATCTTTCCCTTGGCTTCTGTTTACCTTCCCTTTCAGACTGCTGATAACTCCCCCTGCAGAGGCCTGGAAAACACCCAGAACATTGAGAGGTTCTGGGAAAGAAACACCTCAAACAATCAGCCACTGTCTGCACCTTCCCTGCCTGGCTGCAGAGTGACACAATGATTTCCTTGACACGTAGCCCAAAGTTTTCATTTTTCTTGTTTTTCAAACATTTTCACCAATTTTTCATTTTTTTTTAAAGCTCAGCTGGATTTGGGTGTGCTACACGCGGCCTGGGGCAGGCAGGGACTGTGGGACAATGAACCTGCCGCTGTCTGACATCAGACACCTAAAATACAGCTGAAGTTATCACCTTAGCTCCCTCTATAAAAATGGAGATAAACACCTCTGGAGGATGATTTGTCTCACCAAAAACTTGTGTGAGATAAGCAGAGTAATTTCTCCAGAGATCTAAGGTATGCAGAATATTTCTCCACTTGTATCTGCATTGACCAGAGTCCACAGAACCACACTCTGAGCGGGCACAGGCAGCTGAGGCTTCTAGACAAAGCCACTCTTTCTAATGGTTGACACACTGGTGTATGAGGGCTGCAACGAGATCTCACGGCAGAGCAAAGCCTGCAATGACCTGCTACAAAAACACTTAACCAGGAAACGAATTTTATTCATGTATTTATCTGTTGAAATCTATTAAACCAACGCTATGCTTTCTGGTAGCGTTCCTCCACAAAACCTGACGCAGCAGCCAGTCCCATACCACATCAAGATGGCAGGAGGCGCAAGACTACAACTCCCAGCAAGCCGCGCGCCGCCACGGAAGTAATCATTCTCTGTGACCGCAGAGCACGATGGGAGTTGTAGGCGAAGGGCTGTGTGGGCAGGGCCCGGCGCATGCGCGGCGGCGGCGGCGGACGCGGCGCGTGGCAGGAAGCGGAAGGGGGCGGCCGCGCTCGGAGCCTGACGTGTCCCTCCTCCGCCGCCGCCGCTCGCTGCTGCTCGGCCGGCGCCGCCATGGGCAGTGAGTACCGGGGACCCCCCGCTTCAGCGGCTCCCGCTGGGCCCTTGCTTCTCTCCTCGGGCCGGGAAAGCGCCGTTCCCGCGGCTGGCAGCTCATCCCGGCGAAGGAACCGGCGCCGTGCGCCCCGTGCCGGCTGAGGGAGCCGGGCGCGGTGTCGGGGTGGGGGCGGCGGGGTGTCAGCTCGGGCATGACCCTTCCAGGGACGCTGCCAGAGGGAGTTACAAACTGTGGCTGCACCCCGGAGCCATCCCTTCAGAGGGAATCTGCAGAAAAAGCTGCTTGGAAAGCGCCTTAGCCGATTGCTGTGTTACTGTCGATGTTGGAGAGAGCCGTGATTTGCATTAAACTGAATATCGCGGTCTGTAACTTTTCAGACGTAATCGTTTGAAATTAAGAAGATGTCTTTTGTGGGCTGGTCTTAAATCGTTACTAAGTTGCCTTCCATGAAAAGCTGGAAAGGCACCAGTAATCCCAGTTTTGTACTGCTATACTCTTCTTAGTTCATATCAGTCCAAAATACGGGTGCAGCCTTAGATTTGTCTTAGCAGATTTAGAATTAACCTTTCTTCAAATTCAGAGCTCTCTGCTTATGGGACAACTTGTGACTTTGCAAATCCCTTCTTAATTAAATGCTTATTTTAAGACTTCTGATTTGAGGCTGTGTCTTTTTGGAAGGGATCATGACATGAAATGTTCTGTAGACTAACTTGAATTGATGCTTCTGGAATTGCATGTTAAGCTGTATGGCCCAAAACTGTGTAGTAATTCTTAAGCTGTGTGGCTCAAAAGTAATGTGTGTGTGATATCCAAGGCTCTTTTTTCCTCTAATTTCTGACTAGGGATAAACTACCATCAAGTAAAAGTCCAAGAGTGTTGATAAACTCATGTAAAGCAATGGCAAAGGCTTTTTGGTGCTGTGAACCTCATCAGTGAAATGGGGAAACACTTGGCTTTCTTTAATTCTGTTCCCATTCCATATTGTACTTAAAATGTGTTCGCTGAATCTCTATGTGATGAGAACAGATAAGAATTTAATAATGCAAAACACACCCCAACCCCCAAACTAACCAACCCAAATTTCCCCAGAACTGGGGAAATTTATGATATAGGGTACATGCCCATTTCAATTCAGCTTGGGCTTTTTCCAGTGTTCATTGTATCTGTGTGTTCACTTTGTCTCTTAACTTATTTCTGTACAGTAAAATTTCTTGAAGTGATCAAGCCATTCTGTGTTATCTTGCCTGAAATTCAAAAGCCAGAACGGAAGGTAGGTTAATAAAATGTTCTTCCTAGGTTTATATTTGTGTGATATAAAATGTTTGGAGTTTGCATTTGTGGGATTTGGGGTTTCTTCCCTGATGGGAGAGCAGCACTTTTAGGTGCAGTTGTTGTTAGTGGAGTGCTTGTAAGGTGCATCTCCTGTGGATGTGGTTGTGCAAGAATAAATGCAGTTGGGCAGATTTGTTTATGCCACTGCAGTGCATGGTGAGATGTTGAAGGCAGTTCAGATTTAAGTGCAAACTAGAGTAAATTAAAGCAGCAGCTTGAAAATCTTTGTTTCATACACTCTAATCTAAGATTATTTGCTAAAATAAGCTGCTCTCTGTTACTGTTTTTTTCTCATCATAAGCTCTTACTCATACAAATGTAAGACTCATTTCTGTGCAAGTACTAGAATTACATTGCATTGACATAAGCTTGTTTATTTGGATTAAATTTTGAATAAAGCTTTGTAGCTTTCCTTGGTTTTATGTGGGATGAAAGGGATGAACAGAACATTATTTTCTTTAGGGTGTTCTTGTTTGCTCCACAAGAAAATCAAGTGTGCTACTATGAAAGTTTGCTTGATGGACTAGGTCTTGTTATCTTAACAACTTTATCATCTGTTGGTTTTTGGTTTTGTGTTTTTTCCCTTTAGATTCAGTTTAAGGAAAAAGTACTATGGACAGCTATCACACTCTTCATCTTCTTAGTATGCTGCCAGGTATGTTTCCTTCCCTTTTTAAGGAAGAGCTAAAATGTTTAAAGCATGCTATGAAGTCCCTAATTTAATCTCTTGGTTGGAAATGCAGATTCCTTTGTTTGGAATTATGTCATCAGACTCTGCAGATCCTTTCTACTGGATGAGAGTGATTTTGGCATCAAATAGAGGTATGGCCAGACTTTCAGATAAGCTTTTTTTTTTTTTTTTTTTGACATGAATCAAAATGGTCTTGGGCTTACATTTTGCTCCATTGTAATGAATATAAAAACTGAAGAGTAAAAAGTAATTTTTCTATATTATTTAAAGTCATAAACCAGTGTGGCATTGGGAAAGGCACAACTTTCTGTTCAAATTGAGTTTATGGTTGACTGTGTGCAATCTATTATATGCACAAAAATTGAGCTGTTTTTTCTTCTTTGAGGGAAATGGTTAGGGAAGAGACATTTCCCAATTACCTGCATTGCTGCTGTTGCAACTTCAAGATTTGTGATTTGTGTTTCATAATCATATTCCTTGAGTGCTGTGGTTTCCTGGGTAACTTTTTTGAGATTGAAATGCATAGTAGTTTATGTAAATTTCAGTTTCTTGTACAGGCTTTCTAATGCAGGTATGAAGGTTAAAATTCATGATAGTTTATATGAATTTCTGTTTCTAATGCAGCTATGAATTAAAAATGGTGACTGCTTTCTGAGTTCACTTTATCATTCTGTGTCATTTGAACTATCAGTTTATCTCATACTTTTTTTTTTATGCAGAGTAAATCTATTCTTGACAGCAAAAGTCTTTTTCAGTGAACACAGTATTTTTGAAATACTGAGGAGTACTATATATCAAACTGACTTCTAACAAACTTTTCTTATCATTGAGAATTTTTACATTTGTGGAGATTTGGAGTTTTAGATCTTCTTCATTGTGATGTAAAGGTTAATAAAAACTAACTTTGAGTTTCACTGTTCTTCCTGTGTCTGGCAGGAACATTGATGGAGCTGGGAATTTCACCCATTGTCACTTCAGGGCTCATCATGCAGCTCTTGGCAGGTGCTAAGATAATTGAGGTTGGTGACACCCCAAAGGACAGAGCTCTCTTCAATGGAGCCCAGAAATGTGAGTAGCAGCTCATGTGGTGGTTTAGAGTACTGATACAACATAATAATAACAATAGCAACTGTAAAAAAGGAGAGAGAGAAATAAAACCTCACAAGTGATGCACAATACAATGCTCACCACCTGCTGAGGGATGCCCAGCCAGTTCCTGAGCAGTGATCAGCCCCTCCTGGCCATTCCCCCCAGTGGTGTGCTGAGCCTGGCATTCCATGGTTTGGAATATCCCTGTGGTCACTTAGGGTCAGCTGTCCTGGTTGTGCTCCCTCCCAGCTTCTTGTGCACCTGCTGGCTGGCAGAGCAGGGGACACTGAGAAGTCCTTGACTTGGGGTAAGCACTGCTGAGCAACAACTGAAACTACAGCACATCAGCCTGTTATCAGCATTATTCTCATGGAAAATCCAAACCACAGCACTCTACCAGCTGCTATAAAGAAAATTAACTCTGTCTCCACTGAAACCAAGATTCTCTGCAAAGAAGTGATTTCTATTTCTTTAATTGCTCATTGACATAAATATCCAGGACAAATGCATACTTTTTCTTTTTATTCTGTAGTGTTTGGAATGATCATTACCATTGGACAGTCTATTGTGTATGTAATGACTGGAATGTATGGAGACCCATCTGAAATGGGTGCTGGTATCTGCTTGCTTATCACAATCCAGGTAAATTCTAGTCTTCTCTACTTAATCTTCCCCTGAAAGGGTCAAAAAATCAGCCTTATGGACAGGCTGTCCATAAGAGCAGAGCAAAAAGGCCCAAGTGTACCTGCTTCTTCACATATAGTCTAATCTTTTAATACATTTTTTTTTTTTAACAAATTAAAAAGACATGGAACTAATGCTTCATTTCTTTTTTATTACTGTAGCTTTTTGTTGCTGGTTTGATAGTTCTGCTCTTGGATGAGCTTCTCCAGAAAGGATATGGTCTTGGTTCTGGCATCTCTCTCTTCATTGCTACCAATATCTGTGAGACCATTGTGTGGAAAGCATTCAGCCCCACCACAGTGAACACTGGGAGAGGTAATGGCACAGTCTGTTTTCTTTACCAATAATTTATACAAAAAGGCACCTTTTTTTTTTTTTTTCACTGTTAACTTAATGCCAAATGCTGTTGTTATCATCTTGGCTGTATAGTGAATCTTGCTAATACAGCAGGTGCTGGTGTGCAAAGTGCAAGCACAAAGACATTTTTTCTTAGTTTGTGGTATGTCACAAGATACTTACTGAACTTGAATTTCTTACTGTACCTTCATTAAAAGTCACCAGTAGTAGATTGCCATTGTATTATGGTTGCTGTCCAACTTACTGACCAAATGTGAGGTTATGCCATTTGCTGTAATCCAGACAATAACTTGTGTCTCACCACAACTGACACTAGAAAGCCTGATGCTTCTCTCTAAGTTTGCTTTTTTCTTTTTTGATCAGAAGGAAAGAACTTGGTGCTTGTCAGTATTTCTAGAGACCAATAAAGTTATCCCATGCTGGGTTATGATTTAGTTTCTTGGCCACTATAAAGGGATTTTTTTAAAACAATCTTGGGAATAATATTGCTGATATGAAGGGTGACATTACAAAAGCCTGAGAACATGCTTAAGATGCAGAAGACTCAGAGAAATCCCATTCCTGTAGTTCAGAAATATGCTTAATGGGCCAAAACAGTGAAGTTTGGTGATAATCACAGCTCACCTAACTTTTTCTTTTCCTTTCCAAGGTATGGAATTTGAGGGAGCCATCATTGCTCTGTTCCATCTTCTGGCCACTCGCACAGACAAGGTCCGAGCTCTCCGAGAGGCCTTTTACCGTCAGAATCTTCCCAACCTCATGAACCTGATTGCCACCATCTTTGTCTTTGCAATTGTCATTTACTTCCAGGTCAGTTGCAATAGTGAGGGTTGTAAAACTATATGGAAGTAGGTCTGAAATTTCTTAAGGAAATTTCAAGCTTCCTTCTACAAGAAATTATATATTCACAAGGCTCGTTTTTATACCTGCAGCCTGGGGAGGTTCATTATACACTTACTGTAGTCACACAGAAAATTGTTGCTGAAGAATATAGGAAATTTTAATGTTTCTTTTCCTGGATGCTTTGTTCAGACTTTTTGAAACTTCAGATTTCTTCTGATGTCTAAATCTTTCATTCCTTCTTGTGTGTGGGTGTGTGTTTAGACAACCATGTAGGCTTTCAGACCCTTTGCAGAAGGGTCCTCATGGAGAGGAGATCCCTCTGGGCAGAGTATTTGTACTTGCACAAAATGATTGCAGATTTCTTCTGTTGCTGTCAAGGCCTTGAATTTGCAATTTATGATCTCTGGTATGGGTTCACATCCACATATAATGGGAAACTTTCTTTTGAAAACTTTTCAGGGCTTCAGAGTGGATCTTCCTATCAAATCTGCTCGCTACCGGGGCCAGTACAACACCTACCCTATCAAGCTGTTCTACACTTCCAACATTCCCATTATTCTCCAGTCTGCCCTGGTGTCAAACCTGTATGTCATCTCCCAGATGCTTTCTGCTCGCTTCAGTGGCAACTTGCTGGTCAGCCTGCTGGGCACCTGGTCTGTGAGTATCCCTTCTCACCTTGCACATATCTTCACAAGGGCACCATGGAAATGTGGAATTGAAGAGATGGTCTCTGAATATTAAGACACACTTTTATAGGTGGTTATGCACACTGAAACTCCTAAGTTAGTGATTTGTTTGAATTAATGCAATTAGGGCTTGCTGTGATGAGTGTAAATGTGTGTTTTGCTGCAGTATTAATGATGCAAAGTGACACAAAGGTGATACAAACTTTTCTAATTATTGGCTTAATGGTTAAGAAGTAGTGAGAAGATTGGTGACTGACTGCTTGCTTTCTTCTTCCAGGACACATCATCTGGAGGCCCTGCTCGTGCTTATCCAGTTGGTGGACTCTGTTATTACCTGTCACCTCCAGAGTCCTTTTCTTCAGTATTGGAAGACCCTGTACATGCAGTTGTTTATATTGTATTTATGTTGGGCTCCTGTGCTTTCTTCTCCAAGACATGGATTGAAGTCTCTGGCTCCTCTGCCAAAGATGTAAGTTTAAAATGATAAATTATGTAAGCTTACATGTTGAAAACAGATGGGTTGTTGTAAGAATAAGACTGCTTTCTTCTGAAAAAGCTGTTCTGCTGGTAATCTTGTTGGTAATATTCATTGTTTGGGTAAACAGGGACTATGTCTTTTTATAATTGGGAAAATTAAGACAGAATGGGGGTATTTTTTTCCCTGTTTTCTTTACTGTCTTTTCCAAACAACGTCAAAACTTAAATTGCTTTCATTGGGATTAGGAAATTTAGAACATAGTAACGTGATGAATATGAGAGCAGGAAAGGTAACAGGAGAGGTAGAAACTCTTCCAGTGCCACATGGCAGGTGCCCTATGTGCAAGACTGTTGCCACTTAAAAACTTGCAGATAAAGCTTAGACAGCCATTCCTGCCTCAGAGAGTTCTGAGCTTCCTTTGTGGGAGAATTAACTAGAAGTTATTTTTAACTTGAGAGCACTGACAATGGAGAATAAAGTGCAGTGCATTAATGTACCTGAGACTATTTCTCAAAAAATCCATTTGCTGCAGGATATTTAACATTCAGGAACTATATCATCCTGAAATTTGAGTTGGAAAATAGCTGTCATTGTGATATATTTGTAGTATGTGGTTTTAGATAGGAGGTGAAGTTTGGCAACTGTATGGAATGGTTTAATCTATTCTTTAACAGATAAGTAATTTCACAGTTACTGTGGCTGTGTGAGCCCTCTCTTGTTTTGGTTTTGCATCTTGCTGCTTCTCAGGCATGCAGGGAGGCACTCACAGCCATGTACAGTCAGGTTTTTATTTCAGAGTAAACCAACAGACAGTTTTTAACACTTTAACACTTTTCCTGATGCTAAGTAAAATTATTTTAAGTTCATGCAAAAAAGGTCAGAAATAAAAGTTGATAAATCATTACTTAAATGTTCAGTGTGTAGTGGAAAACTGACAGCTTACTCATCTGAAAGTGTGTTTTCTCAGTGCATGGAGTCAGTCATGAGCACCTTCTTCACTGCTAGAGTGTGTTACCACAGTTGTTAGTAGTGTTTGCAGGGCTCTGCTGTAACCCTGTACAACCAGAAATCCAGTTTAAGTATAATGTCCCAAGAAGGGATTCTAAGTCTAGTTTCTAGTGTGGCTCCACAAATAAATAGTTGACTGAAACAGAAACTGAAACAGAATGAACACTTCAAGGAATGGTTTTGCAACATTTGCAAAACCCTCATCAGGAGAAGGGTAGATGGCAAAACATGGATTGAATTGTGTATGAGCCTGCCAGTGTCTAAATTTTCCTTTTCTCAGTAGGATTAGAATTATCCAGAAAGCTTTGTATAATTGGCAGGTAGAAAAGTGCCTCTGACTGTAATTTATCTGAAATTAAAATACTGGATATTTTTAACTTAGATGAATGATGTGAAACACAATCCAAAACCCAAAACAATACAAAGAACCCCTACCCCACCACCATTTACTGCAATGTCTCACTTTTGTTTTCCCACAGTACTGCTTCCCATGGCCTTGGTAAATGACACTAAACTTACTTGCTGCATTCCTTGATTCAATACAGGTTGCCAAGCAATTGAAAGAACAGCAAATGGTAATGCGAGGCCACAGGGAAACCTCAATGGTACATGAACTCAACAGGTGAGCTACATATTCACTGGCTGTTCATGCCAAGTGTTGTGGGCAAACATATGGCAACCTTTGCTCTGACTTCCATTTTCTAGATCCTAGAACACAGATATTATTTCAGATTTGATGTTACATGCATGAGACATAGAATATTATCTCGTTAATGGAAGACTTGTACAGTACAGCTTATTTTTGCCTTGCATTTAAAGAATTTACCTTAAATTCTGGACCTTTTATTTTCCTGTTCTATTTTTTCATTTATATACTCTTCTCAAGGGAGCTAATAATAAGCATTTCAGTGTACTTTACTACAGAAGCATTTTCTTACTGTAATTTTTCATGTGTTATTAGTCTTGAGTACCATTTTTGCACAGACCTTACTTCTGAAACAAGTAGTTAATTAAATCTCCTAGGTGCAGAGGTGGGCAGGGGTTGATGTCTAGGTTTTCAGATTTCAGGACCTATGTACCCTTTGTGTTAATGTTATTATAACTTTGGATTTCAGTCATGTCCAGACAATTTGAAGAGCCAGTAGCCATAAGTTTAATATTTGTGCAATATTGCATGGTGAACTGTAATAACTTCTCTTAGTGTAGCATTTTTTCCTTCTCCAGTCAGGCTGAGCATTTTATTTTCTTACCCAGTGTACTGACATTATTGCATGTTCCTTACTTTGGATTGCAGACCTGCAAGAGAAGAGAGTATTCTGCCAATGACTTTTTTCACACTGTCTGAGCAAGCTCTAATGGCCCCTTTCCTATTCTCATTTCCTGTTTTGCAGGTACATCCCCACAGCTGCTGCCTTTGGTGGGCTCTGTATCGGTGCCCTCTCTGTGCTGGCAGATTTCCTTGGGGCAATTGGCTCTGGAACTGGAATTCTGCTCGCTGTCACCATCATTTATCAATACTTTGAAATTTTTGTAAAGGAACAGAGTGAAGTTGGCAGTATGGGAGCTCTTCTTTTCTAAACTTAGCTTCTCATGGACCCAGGAAAGAGAGGAGGGACATTCTCAAAGTGTAGCCAGTCAGGGGAAAAGAAGTATCATAAACTTGATAGTGTCATTCTATAGAAACACATATTTTAATAATGTTTCCAAAGCACATTCCCTTGTGTTCAAACTTTTCTAGCATACTGTTTGCATTTTATAAATTGATGAGGAAGATGTGCAAAAAATTTTTTTAAGAAATTTTTTTTTTAATTATGTGTTAGAAGAGTCAGCTTTCTGACTTGGATTTAGTTCAATGACTCCTGAAAATTTTTGAGCCCCTTTCACATTTCATAACCTGAAGCCTTTAAAGGTTTTAATTAATGTTTGTTAAATGAATACTTGGAAGGGATTTTTTTCCATTTAACTTGTTTTTGCAGCTCCTTTGCAGTAATGGTGAAAAAAACCTCTCCATCTGATGCTCAAGTTCCATAATTATGGTTGCAAGCACAAAAAATGTTCCATGTGTTTGGGGTTTTGTGTCAGTATGGCAGATTTGAAAGGCAGTTGTTTCTTTTAACTAAATGATATCTCTATTTCCTAGTATTTTGTCTTGTAATTACTACACTAGACCTTGTCAGCTGTTGAGTATTGGCTTGAGACTGTTTTCAAGTTTCTATGTAAGAAAGGAATGTGTCCTTTCCCACCACCTCTCCTCCACAAGCAGAAAACTCAGGTAAATCTAGATTCTGCTAGAACCTGTGCCTAAGAGTTGCTACTTTGAAACTTGGTTAAACCGACTTTGTAAAGCCTTCTAGTTAGTCTTTTTTGCCTTTAGTGGCTGTACTTCTAGTTGTGATGCTGGCTGAGAGGAATGAGTGTTATAGCTGCTTAGATATAAACCTGCTTGTGCTCTTTGCTAGAGTGAAGTTTCTCTCCTTGATAATGAATTCTGGTCTCGTAGCAATCAGGATGTTATCTCATTACTCATATCTGGTGAATTTTGAGTCTCATTACCACAAAAGAGTGGAAAGAATGGATGTTACTTGTCTGTTTTTGTAGATCTAGATACTAGACTCTTGTCAGATAACTTCACTAAGGGGCTTATGTAGAAAGCTTTTCCATCCTATAATCTCATGGATTTGAGTGGTACATAGGAAAATACTCTTTCAGAATGTATTGGGATTCCTTTTTTGAAGATCACACCTTCACTTTGGAGAGTTTACAGTTAAGGCTGTAATGGACCAGAATACAACTTAATTTTCCATTCTAATTTAGGATGTCAGTACTAATCAGGTGCCTAGGACCAAATGCAAATATTTGTGTATGAGTCTTGTAAATACGCTTTTCCTCAATCAGTATTGGACAGCATGAAAACCAGAAGGAGGAGTTGTAATGCTGGAACTTTTCATTACACTGCATCAACATGCTCTGTGCATTTTTGCATGTTGGGCAGACAGGATGTGAGTCACTGTTGCTGCTGGAGTGGTGGGACTCTGTTACACACCCAGGAGCACAGATGGCATCCAGAAACCCTTGTTAATACCCTGAGCTCAGGTACCAAACACGTGGGAAATCTGCAAATGTGGAATGAGATGCACCTATCAATGAAAGTCAAATGCCCAGGAAGAGAATCACGGAAAAGGAATAAAAGAATTGGGATGAAGTATCCATGAAATGATCACTGTCAGCCATTCACTATGATGTCATATACATTCAGTCATTTTTCTATTTTTCATAATGTACCAGTGCAGCACAGCACAACTGTGATGTGAAATGGGGACGGTTGAAAAGTGGCATTAAAAAGAGAGGGAGAGGGTTCTGATATAATTCTGCTTTGGGGATTTTTTTGTTGTTTTTCCAGGAAGCCCAATGCAAACTTTGTTTTGATATAAAAGACTCCACTTCTGTGCATGCTGCTCTGGCTGGGCTGGAGCTGTACTTGTATTTTTGGTCGTATCTGTTTGAACTGGTTGCAGTTTAGAGCATTTGCTCTTCAGTGTCTAAGCAGCATTTACTCTGTGCATCTGTATCTTTGTGGTCTAGTGGTAAATCTTTGTTATCAAACAGCTGTTTCCTCAAAGCAGGATCTGCTGGCCATACAGTGGATGTTCACAAAAAGAAATAATGCCTAAAAAATCTGCTTTATAATGAAATAAAGTACATCTTTGGAGCTTGGCTTTTGGTGCTTGGATACTGTCACAATTCTAACACTTGTAGGATAAGGTTACCCACTGAGACTGAGAAAGTGGTGCCCTGAAAACACCTGATCAGAGTGTCAGTGTGAAATAAAGACAGTTTGTATTTGCTCCGAGGTTCCTCAGTGGTGGGTTGCCAAATAACTGAACCTTGACCATTCCTTTGGGCTTTTCTTTTATGAGTTGCAATTCTAAAGGTGCTGATGAGTAATGGAAGGTGAGTGGGGTAATGGTGCTTGACTTTAACATAACTTTCTATTAGAGATACAGTGCCAGTTTTTTGCAGTGTGATAATTGAGACAAGAAAACTCAAAACTGTTGATATTCCCAATATTGTTTTGGCCTTTGAATCTCTGAACTTAGGGAAAGTTTTGCCTTCCTCCTGAACAGAAATATTCTAGTACTTGAAAGCAAATTTACTGAAAGTACTGTTACTGGATGCAGGAGGTTCAGCCACAATTTTGGTTGTGTTTAAAGTCACTCCAAACAGCAGCTTGATTTTTCACTTGCTGTTTTGTTTTTCACCAGGAAACTTGCACTGGTGACTGTGGTTGCCATGGGAATAGTATGTCATCACACATATGATCACAGAAATAATTGAGGTTACTGTAGATGTGATGAGTTATGTGCACGAGAGCTGGATGAGAACCTGCACCAGGGCAATATCTGCCATCTTTCTGCTGGGTTATTTTGTGCAAAAATTCTTCACATATCCTTTTCATTTGCACTGCAGGTTTCATGTGAAAATTTCTTTAGCATTTAAGTGCTGGGCACTTGACTTTTGTCCCTCTTTTCATTATTCATGAAGCCTTAAAAACTATCTGGTTTAATCTCATTCACTTATTCCTGGGGTCTATTTCTGTGTAATTTTGTCAGGGCAAGCAAATTGACTTTTTTTTCCTAATTTCACAAGCATTTTGTTGTTGAGTTTTTATATTTAAAAATAAATTAATTCCTTTTGGCTGCAACTATAAAGATTGTTGCTTTACTCTAAGTTTTTTATGACTGTGCTCCCTTGATTTTTTTTCTGGCGGTAACCCATAACAGGATGGGATAGTCCCATAGTGTAAACTGATGATTTGTGGAACAGGCTTCTCAGCCAGTTTTTGGTGCAGGAGGAAGCCCTGACCCCAAAGGCGGGGCTGAGCCCGGCCAGGGCCGGGCGTGCAGGCGCTGGGGCAGTGCCGGGCTCGGGCTGAGGCTGCTGCGAGCGTCCCAAAGCCGCGAGCATCCCAATGATGCCGGCATCCCAAAGCTGCGGGCGTCCCAATGATGCTGGCATCCCAAAGCTGCGAGCGTCCCAGAGCTGCGGGCATCCCAATGATGCCGGCATCCCAAAGCTGCGGGCGTCCCAAAGCTGCGAGCATCCCAATGATGCTCCGAGCGTCCCAAAGCTGCGGGCATCCCAATGATGCTCCGAGCGTCCCAAAGCTGCGGGCATCCCAATGATGCTCCGAGCGTCCCAAAGCTGCGGGCATCCCAATGATGCTCCGAGCGTCCCAAAGCTGCGGGCATCCCAATGATGCTGCGGGCATCCCAATGGTGCTGCGAGCATCCCAAAGCCGCGAGCGTCCCAAAGCTGCGAGCCCGGCGCGGAGCCTCTGCCGCCGGGTGGCGATGGTACCCTGCGAGTCACAGTGCGCATCGGGGACAGGCGGCTCAGCTCTGTTCCGAGCGTGTGCTCTTTCCCCACCTTCGCTGCTATGCTTTTTACAAGTGTAAAAAGTTCGGAGTAGTTTGCCAATGTTTGTGCTTCCTGGAGCTGCGGCCGGGATTCAGGTTGTTTTGAGATGAAACGCTGAAAATAATCGTTTATCATGTTTATAATATTTTCTAATATATTTCAAGCGTGCTGGGTACCAAGAAGGGGCAGTTGTCTTCTTCTGCCACTTAAGCCTAGTCTGAGACAGTCTGTGGGATTGGAAAGAAGGTAAAAAAAGAACATTTAAAACCAAAATCAATATTCTAAGCTGGGGACCTAATTAGTCAGCTAGATTTTAAGCTGCTGGTTTATAATATGCTCCTGGATGGATCTGCTAGAATTGAAACTCTTCTGTGGGCCAGGTTCTAGCAATCCTCTGGCCATGGTTCCAGCCAAGCTGGCAGCGTTTGGCAGAAAGGAAATACCCTGACAATTGGCACCTCCTTTGGCAGCTGTATCACAGGGGCTGGAGACTGAATGAGCACAGACATGATACACTTTGTCATCACAGAGGGGGCTGTCAAGGTCAGAGATGGGATGCTGCCTCTCAGATATTTTTTTGCTGAAGAACAAGAAGACTGAGCCAATTTCTCAGAAATAGTAATACCTAGGAGCTTAAAGCAGAGGGGAAAATAGAACAGCCAGGATACATATTTTTAAGAAGCTGTTTCGCGTATTTTTATGTTGCTTTGAAGAAAATCAGAATACATGGCATCTATATAAAATCCCAGATTCCCCTTCTTAGATATTAAGGCTAAAGTGGATGGTTCCAAAAATGGTGTGAGCACTGCTGGGGAATATTGGCTATCTGAAATCTCAGACGAGTATTACCCACTTTAATCTTCAGCATTTCTAAGAAGCTCTCTGATGTTCTTACAGCTCTCATGTGTCTCTTCTTTATACCTGTGGTGTGAAGATTTATGAAAGAAAAATGCAGCTCCAGACATACAGGAACAGGGAATAGTGAGCAGAACATTCTGGCAGATTAACTTCGCTATGTGAGTGTGATTTTTTTTTTTTTTTGTTTTGTTTTAAAAGCTTTATCTTTTGGCTGTGCAAGAACATGAAATTGTTATTACTGCTGGATTCCCTAGGCCTGCAGGGATTCCCTGTGCCAAATGCAGGTAGAGCAAGGGCTCCCTGTGACCACAAATGTGGTCACTTAGACAAGGATTTGGGATTACAGAGCTCAGCTGCAGGAAGTAACTGGTGGGTGTGTGGTGAGAGGCCATGAAGGAGCTGTGGGAAGAAGCAGTGCAGGAGCCAAGGCAGGGAGGGCATGGTTTGATGTGCCTACACCTAAAATCAGCATATCTGGAAATGCTCTTGAGCTCTGGGATTCTGAAGACTGCTGACAACAAATGGTGAGTGCCTTGTGTGGCTGTGGATGGTGATTAAAATGCAGAGGGGACAGCTCTGCTGGATCTCCCCTGCCAGACAAGCCCAGAATACCTGTGTGCTATAGAAATCAATGATTTGTTTAACCTTGCTATCCCAGACTGACCTCATGTTTCCTTTGCACTGTCCAAAGTTTTCTTTGTGTTCTGCACATGTAGAAACTTGTAAGATAGTAAAGTGTGTTTGTTAAAATAATTCCTTTTCTAAGCACTTTTATCTTGGATGTTTGAGGACAAAGCTTAAACTGTCGATTTTTAAGTTATTAGAAGAGCATTTTTTAACCTATCCCCCTTGCTTTGAGTGATTCTTGAAAGGAGGAGAGATTTATTGGGGGGGGGGACATGTGAACTTCCTCAAGTAGGTAGAAAAGAGCTGCCTCTTATCTCAGTGCTTCCCATTACTTAAGCAGTGCAGGCTGGCAGAAACAAGCCAACATTTGGGATAAGATTTATCTAATTTAATGATGGAACACAGTAGCACAAGCCAGGGAGTCTGACACTACTTTCTGCAACTGGGTTCCATCAAAGTCATTTTTATTTGTTGAAACACGGGTATCCATCTTTGTGTAGAGGATAGCTGGAAGCTCACAGGATCCATTAAACTGGAATGTTGACAGGAATATCCCGTGTGAAAAGAGAAGGGTTCTGGTTGCAGAGGAAATAGACTCAAAGTGTTTCCATTTTTATGAAGTAGGTTCTCATCTGTTATTTGTATTGCAGGAGTTGTTTCTTTTGTATGTGAGCTCTCATTTTTGCTGGTACTGGCTGTAATTACAGTATAATGGAGATTTTTGGTTCCAAAAATTGTACACTCTGAAAAAAACTCCCACTTTTAAAAGAAAAAAAAAAGCGGCAGAGCAGGACAGGACTGTCCCCAGTCCTATAGCTGATAATTACAAGAGTCCTGGTTTTCAGACAATGTCTGCCACCTCTTTACTTGCCTCTTCCACCAGTGTTGTCTGTTCTTAAAGCACCAGAAGAAGTGTCAACTTTGTAGTGACTGAAATGCAGATCCAACTTGCATACAAGTATGTATATAAATTATCTGTCTTTAAAACATAACTATCAACAGTTAATTAATGAAATAATATCTTAATTCTGTCCTTAATCCCAAAATCAGTGAGCAGTGAGCAGTGAGCTCATATCTGTGGGAAAATGGGAGTCAGAGAATTGAGTGGTCCACGTGTCGTCATGGTCATGTTTTCCTTTGTTCATGCAGAATTGCTGATACATCATGGTCTTGATATTATTTCACCCTTGCAGAATATTTCTGCTTCTCCTGAGAGTGTTTCCTTTATGCATAATCCATTAAATGATGATCAGAGCTTTGAGTGCCTGCAATTCATCAAGTTTAACACTTTACTATAAGAGAAGACAAAAACATTTCTCTATGGTTTTGGTTGTTAAATGTAATAGCTGTAAAATAACTAAATCTACATCTTTTACCCAAGCAGAGGTGACAGATTGATGCTACTGGGGTTCTAGAAGGTGTTATTGGAGACATAATGAAGTTTTTAGGCTGTTATGTTGCTTCAGCTCAGGGAACTCTGTGTGAGTATAATGAAGCTGCACCCTCTAATCATCAGGAAAAAAAATCTTTATTTAGCCCAGTCTCTGGCCCACAACTTGAAAGACCTGAGCAAAATCTTCCATTTTATTTCCTTGTGTTCTTGCCAAATACCTCTGTCAGGGGTAGAAAGAGCCAAGGGGTTTGAGGAGCAGGATGAGCCAGAGAGGTGGGCAGCAGAGGTCAGAGGTGTCCTTTCTTCCCTGTGCATCAGGGTTTTGTGCAGACACATCTGTCTGCTGGAAGGAACAAGAGCCTCATACCATTGGCTGCTAAATCAGATGGGGCACAGGAGCTTTGTGACCTTGTCCAACGTGACCTTTCAAAGGGTGTGAGATGAGCTTCACACAATTTGGTTTTGTCTTACAACAATAGCAAGAGCACTTGACCATGTAAAACTTTTTTGCTATATTTCTGCCTTAAAGATTAGCAATTTTTGAATGGGGATTTTTTTTTTTATTATTTATTTTCTCACTTGTTCCTATGTGTGTATTCCACTGCTCTTTAAATGCCATGTGATGGGTGCTTTCCTGCTGCCCTAGCACTGGTTGGGTGAGGTTGCCTGCTCTAGTTCTGTGTGAGAGAAGGTGGCTGGTTTTTCTGAAGACAAGTGATGATATGTGTGGATAGTCCTGGCAAGATCCTGCCTTCTGGATTGGACAAAGCAAATTCATCCTCTAAAAAAATCTATCCAGAGGGATAGGACCCTTTAGGATTACATAGTTATCAGACTCTGTAATCTTAGGTGCCTATCACCTGTATCCAAGTTGTACAATACAGATGTCCAGAGGGGCTGGAGCCATTCAATAAAGCTGCTGCAATAGCTCTTTACATTAATACTGAGTTTGAGCACATCACTCCTGTGGTCACTGCTCTGGAAAACCACGTGCAGCTCTCAGACCTGCAGAGCCTTGGGGATAATAAAAGAGTAGACAGGCTGAAGCAGGGCTGAGGATCCTGACAGTCCCCACTTGGGACACAGCAAAGGTGGTGCTGGGGAATATTTTTGCTCTCTGTGGTAGCATTTGGCTTGCTAGTTCCCAGTACTTACCTAAATATATTTTGGATTGTTGCAGCTCCTAGTGTTTGTGATAAAGGCTTGGACAAAAGGTCCATTGATCAGGCAGTGCTGGCCATCCATCTGTGTGTGTCCCCCAAGGCAGCTGGGCTGTGGTGGCAGTGATGCTGCTGAGCCACTGCTCTGCACCAGGCTGGCACAGGGCTGTGCTCCCTGGGAGGGAGAGGGTGTGATGCACCACAGATCCCTCTGCCTTTCTCCCCACATGCACAGGGCAATCACTGTGTGAATACAGAGCCCTGTGACAGGCTCTGAGCCAGGCTCAAAGCTCATGATGATCTTGCTCCCATGGTCTTGTTTAGTAAGGAACAGTCTGCCAGGTCTGAATGCTCATGACACTCAAGCCTTGCAGAGCAGAGAGATTATCACAGAAAAAAGTTCTGAATTTTATACTTTCTTTTTATAAAAAATGAAATCAACTATTGAGTGGAGAAAATCTTGTGGTGGGAGGAAAACCCCTGGGTTTCTTAGGAAAAGTGAAATATTTCCTGTAGTTATTGTTTGAGCTAAACTTTGTTGGCTTGTCTAATGATGAAAAATGGTGTGTGGTGCAATTAGATAACATACAAAAATAGTCGTATTTCTGGAATACTTGTTATTTCTTTTACTGTGTCATGGTCAAAATGCAGGTCATGTTAGAAATGAAATTGCATCTCATGCAAAGATTCTTGTACTGGCAGAGAAATTAAATACTTTCATTCCTAAAATAGGAGAGAATAAGATATTGAAAATAAAAGGCACCAATATTGCTAATGTGTGTACAGAAAAGAAGGTTATACCTCATGCTCTGAAGTGGAACTTACATCCAGACATAATAATGCAGATACATAAAAACTTCTGTTTTGAAGAACTAGCTGGGGAAAAAAACAATGTGAGATTTCAATATAGATTCTATTTAATGTAGTTAAGAGAGTACAATATTAAGGACTGACAGTAAAGTTGGCCAACAATAAATGGGAGTTGTAGTTACCTATTTTAATATGTAATAACTCACACTGAAGTATTTATTCATTTTGTAGGAGGCTTTCTTTTCAAGCAGTGGAGTGCAGAAGTAACATTATAACTTCCAAAATGAATATATTTTTATACATCTTACTGTGTGTTCCTAATTCTTTTTGTTTTTGCTCATTTGAGCTTTCCTTGTTTCTGACAGCTCCTGTTCCCATGCTGCTGTTGTGGAAGGTGGGGGTGGGTGCACCTGGCTGGATCCAGGGGCTCAGCACAGGGCAGAAGGTCTGGCTGTGCTCTGAGGCAGATTTTGGAAGCTGGGGTGGAATTTTGGAAGTGGTGCATGCAGAGCATGGACAGGCAGGAGGCAGAGCCAGCCCTGGGACAGGCTGGGAGCAGGGCTGGTGGCCAGAAGGGCACAGGAGCCCCTGAGCCCCAGGATCTCTGCAGGCTCTGCTGTGCCCATTGCCTGATGAGAGGAGCTGAAGTGTCAAGTCATTAACTTCACCCAATGGAGAAACTGCCCTGTGCTCCCCTCCAAAGGCAGCCTGAGGTGCTCCCCTGTCCCCCCCCGTGTCCCCTGATGCCACAGCTGTGCAGAGAGAGGCTTTGGTGGGAGTGAATTGTGTCAGCTTTTAGCTGGTGAGATAGTTGAGGGGAGCAGAGTGTTTTGAGCAGAATGATAAAAAGGGTACATGATTTGAGGTCCCCCATGCACACAAATTTAGAAAGCATGTGGCCAAGAAGGTGTCTGTAATATGAACTGAATGCATGATTTGATTCATAACTTGAAGTAAAACATCTGCCTGGGGTTCTGGTGGAACTGCTTCTCTTCCCCTGCCCCCCCATTTGTTTACTGGCATTAGCTTCCTGGGAAAAAGGTTGCCAGAGAGCCTGCTGCACTTCCAGGGGATTCCTCTTTCTCTTGCTTTCTCCATTTCATCTGTCTACTCTTCCTCTCTTTTTCCCTTCTCTTGTGATGCACAACCTTCTTTCAAACATCCTATCTCACCTATGCTTCTTCTCTTGCTTTCTCTGGGATTGTATCTGCTATACAGAGAGTTTATTCCTTCCCTCTGGTTGTGTTTTCACCTGCCTATCTTAGCATATTTCCACCTTTCTCTTTTTCTTTCCTCATTCTCTAGATTTTCTTTCTTCTTCCTCACACTTCTCACATTTTCTTCACCTTTTTTGAGAAATTTTATTTTCCATTCTCTTCTTCCTTGTATCTCTCAGGTTTGCCATCTTCCCTTCAGTGTCTGCTCCTTGTTTATCAGCCCTTTCCTTCAGTCTGTTCTGTCTTCTGCTGGGTGTCTCAACAGGCAATAAACTGAAGTCCCATGGCCAGGCCAGAGGTTCTGCCCAGTGTGATGGGCAAACAGATTCCTATAAATGAACAGAGAAGTTTATCTGTGTGAGGTCATTGGAAATCAGAGGATAGGTGGTGTCTGCTGATCAGCCTGACCTTCCAGTTTGGAAAAAGTGATGTTGAGCCCTGCCCATGCTTGTAAAAGCAGGGACATAGGATTATTTTGTTAAGCAATGTGCCCCTTGTCCCATGATCCAGTCAAACCTCATCACCCAAGAAATATCGAAATTAGTCAGCTGAGATGGGAAACTCACCTCAGATGCAGAGAGACTGCAGTGAATGATTTATCTGAGGATGGTCTTGGTTCCTGTTGGATGTGGATAATAATCCCATACAGCAGAGAGTCCTGTGCTGTGAGAGTTCCTGTGGGTCAGGTGAGATCCACCCTCCCAGCACTGACACCTCCACACTTCATGGTGTTGCTTGTCACAGGACTGAGTCTGAAAAATCTCCACTCCTGACCATTCAAATCCAGTCTCAGTGGTTCAGGAATATTCCATGCTTTCTTTTCCAGGCTGTATATTTTCCCAGACTTTTCCAGTGTGACATTTCCTTGCTCCATCAGTCATATCTCACCCTAGAGACTGTTGTCTCTTGATAGCAGATGAAGTGGAGTGATTGAAGCACTACTAGCCTGGGCCACTGTAAAATATTCTTTATCAAAAATGAGCCTTGCAAAGAGGGCTGTAATTCTTTTGACCCTCTCCCTTTTTTTATTTTTTCCTGTAGGAGTATTTCAGCTATGTAATTAATTTTTTTTTAATATCTCTCTTTCCAGACTTTTTATTCCAGTCCCACTGCCTGCTATCCTGCAGGGTGTGAGGAGGAGGGCTGAGTGACAGGCTAATAACCTGCTCTGGCTCTCGCTCCAAGCCCAGTGGCAGGTGTCCCAGAGCCCCTATTGAATGCCACCATCCAAAAAAAAATTATCAACAATCTTCCTTCAACAATGATTTATTATTGCCATAATTTGCCTTGGTACAATGAGCTGCAGAGTGTATTTCTGCACCCGACTGACAGGTATTTGATGGCTCCAGGTTCCTATTTTATTTCGTCTTGAGCCTAATATGATTTGGTTACCCTCGCCCCCTCCCTCCCATCCCTCTTCTCCCTCCCCACCCAACCTTTTCTCATTTTGTTTTGTTTTCTATGAGTGTGTTTCGCATAACCCTGGGCTGGCTGACAGCGCTTGTAAAAACCAGAAGTCGATCTTGCAGTGGCTTTTCACCATTAATCAAGCTGCCTGGAATTGGAAAGTAACACTGACAGGCTTTTATCTTGGAGAGAAGGAGGATGGCAGATGTATTTTATGGTGGATGAGCCTTCACGGCTTCTATTAGACTGGGACTTCAGTGGTACAAGGTGGTGGTTTGGGGAGGAGGGGAGCGAGGGGGAGGAGAGCAGCCTACAGATAAATAGATCCGTCAGTCAGGCGATGTGGAGGTCTCCAGGCGGCCAGCCATTGTAGGTGACAGAAAAGGCAATCAAAGACAAAACAAATCAAAAGGTACATCTTATCAGCAGCAGGCCAGCTGGACTTCCACCGCACTCGGAGGCCCCGCCGAGGGCAGCAGAAATTAATCCTGCTGTCGAGGCCAGAGAAATTGTCGCTGCTGAAGGTCCAAGTTCAGGCGAGCGGAGGTGGCCAACATGAAAGAGAAGGAGAGAGGGGGGAGAGGAGAGGAGCAGGGAAGCGAGAGCCTCTGTCCCAGCACCTCTCTCCTTCCCTGCCTCCCTCCCTCCCTCTCCCCCGGGCTCCTGACAAGTGCATTCATCGTGCGATGATAGCTCGGCACCTGTGATTGGTACCTTTAATAATATAGCCCTCGCTCAGCTGTCACCCTGAAAGAACAATTTTTCCTCCCGCTTTCCTTGATGCAAAGATACATCTGTAATGAGAAGGGTGACAGAAAGTGGGAGCGTGGGGAGCCAAGGAAAGTTTGGAGGAACATTAATCTAAAGTGAAGTTGGAGGTGATGCTGGCTGCTTGAGGTGCCTGTGCCTCCAGCGGGGAGCCGGCCGAGGTTTTGAAGCTGCTGTTGTGTTTCCTGGCCTTCAGTGCTTCAAGGCTCCACCTGTGAAGGGAGAGGAATCCTTGAAAGCCAACATCCTCCTGTATGGCAGAGCTGGTCATAGTCAGAGGGACTGGCAAGTAGCCCCATGTGCTGGGAGTCCCTGGGTTAAACTGGGATAGCTCCATTGTGTGTAGATTTATGCTGGGCAGGGATTTCTCTTCACCTCTGCAGCCTGGGGGAAGAAATGTGGGGTTATTTTGAGTTTCCCTGCAGTTGGGCCCTATTCTCATCCCACTCTGGTCCGTGCTTTGGTTTCAGCCAGACCCAATCCCAGTGCCATCACTAGCAGCACTGTGCAGAAACTCCCTTATTTCCCCAGAGGAGTTCTGCCTTCCAGGGCAGGATGCCCTTGTCCCCAGGCTGCAGTGTGGCTGTCCCTGGCTCACCTGCTCTTGGGGTTCCTTGTGCACTAGCCCAAAGCCTCCTGAAGCTCTGATCAGACCAAGCTGCAGTGTTGTGCTGCCTGGAGCCACTGCCCCTGTTCTGTGCCCAGGGATGCCAGCACTGCACTCCATCAGCCCCTCCAAGCAATCATGTGTGGGGGGGAGGCAGCTGGGGAACTTTGTGGGAGTATATTCCATCCCAGATGTAAAACAAACACTGTCAGCCCTGTTCTGGGAGGCTGGGAGAGCAGCAGGTGCCCAAATCTGTGAGAGGCACTGAGGGAGCACATTTTGATGTGTTTAGGGAACATGTCCATTTTAATTCAAGGGATAAGCAGCAATGTCCTCAAACACATTTATCTCCTGTGGTTTTTAACAGCTCTCCAGGCTGCCCAGCTTTGCTCTGCAGTTGTCAGTCCCTCCCTGGTATGAAGCCCCTGGGCTTGAATTCTTTAGCATTAGCATTTGGCAGTCAGTTCTCTCCTCTGTGTTCTTGTCCCTACAAATGATTTTCTAATCTGCATCTGGTTTTGTTTTTATCCTAATAAAAGTGGGGATTATATGAAGATCTGTATCAAACAGGTTGTCTGTAAAATCAAGGGTGCTGGTCTCTGTGGTCCACAGTCTCAAATCCCACGGGATCAGCAGGAAAGCAGGGAGGGTTAGGCAGCATCTCCAAAAGAAGTAGTTTGTTCTGTATGGTCTCCAAAACTTCAGTGGTGATTACCTTCTCCATGGAAGCAGATAACTTCTGCAGACAGTGGCTGGTGGGTGTGTGAACCATATGGCTGGGATAAATGTTGTGATGATGGGTGGTGAAATCCCTGAGGACTGTTTCCCTCATGCACATGGAAGTGCTGGACCCAGAATGGATGAGCACAGCTCATGCAGGGAGGCAGAGCTCTGGTCTCCAGGCAGATCTTATCAAGGACTCACAGGAGGGGACACTGGACCTGTAGGAGCTTTCAGGGGATACTGAAAAGGATGAAACCTTTACCTACACACAGAGATGATTCAGATATATTTTCCTTATGCTAAAATGAGTGTATCATACTTTTGTCTGGTAACATTTTCTGCAGTCCATGGCATGGAGCTGTAATTGCAGGGGCCTCTAACTCAAGGGATCTCTAACTCAAAGGGCCCAAGATGATTTTGAAAGTTGAACAACAGATGTCCCATTCAGGACACATACAAGGTTACTAGTACAGTTTTAAAAAGCTTTTCTGCTTTGCTCCATCTTTGTTGCAGTGCTGTGGGGCTCAGTGCAGCTGCCTGCACACACCTGGGGGTGAGGTGTGTGTCACAGGACCCCACAGCAGCTCTGGGGGCTGGCAGCTCCTGCAGGGGCACAGTGGGTGTCCATGGGGACCCTGTGAGTGAGTGTTGGGGTTTTGAGGGCTGTTGCTGCTGTCCCTGGGCAATGTCTCCACTCCCACAAGCGAATCCAGAGTGGTTTGTGGTCTGTGTGATCTGGCAGTGCTGGTTTCACTGTTCTGCACTGCAGCAGTGCCTTGCACCAGGGCACCCTGGAAGCCACAGATTTGTCTGAAAGCAAAATCTGTTTTGTCCCTTGCACAAGTGCTTGATCCCTGAAGCTTACCACCATTGCTTTTGAGGGGGAATGATACCCCATGGCAGAAAACAGCAAAGCAGGCATCAAGGGGTTGAATTGTTGACCCAGAACTCATCTGTGTGCTGAGCACCCTGCAAGGCAGAGCCTGTTGTGGCCAGGGCAGTTCAGTGCACTGGGGGGTGACAATTGCAGGGACAATGCCCCAGTTCCAGGGGTTCAGGCAAGTGCTGGGAATGCTGCTTTTGTCCTTGCTGTCCATGCTGACACTTTTGTCCTTTGTCCAGCATGCTGTCCATGCTGGCACTTGCTTAACACATGTCCTGAATGAGCAGATGACTTTTGCTGTGGGGAGCCCAGTGCCCCCCTCTCCCAGCCCCTGCCAGGAGCTCTGCCCAAGGCTGGATGAGGGCAGACCTGGTGGTGCTGGCACCACTGTGTTCCCAAAGCTCAGGAGCCCTCAGCTGGCCTCTCTGACTGTGTCCTGTGCTGCTTGAACTCAGCCTGGAGGTTTCCATGCCTGCCTTCAACAGTCCCTGTGGATTCCACCTTCCCACAGGAGACAGGATCTGCATGAGCCTGTGGGATCAGAGGCCATGCTGAGCTGGCAGTAAAACCTCAAGTTGTGCCATTTTCCCACTTTTCATTGCAGACTCAGGAATTTGAACTTTATTTGGCACAGAAAGCAAGTATCAGCTGCAGATGTGAGCGTGTTCTTTGCTGTCTCTATGCCTCTTCCTATGTCTGGTTTCCAATCTGAAACGTGCTTAAATCTCTCCTCTTTACCCTTTTTTGCCTGGTTTTACACAGAAAACCATCACAAGCTCCCCTGGCTGCTGGCACAGCCACGGGGCTGTCAGCCAGTGGAGATGGGCAGTGGCAGAGCTGGGGGGATCTGGGTGCCAGGTTTGGAGATCAGGGCTCTGCGGGATGCTCAGTTACAAGGTCAAGTGAATGTTTTGTCCTCTTCTCTTTGGAAATCCTTAATTACTACCCAAAATAAAAACCCAAGTGAAGGTTGTTTACAATGTTTTGTAATAAAAATAAATTAATTCTTAATTTTGTTGTTTAAAGGGAAAAAAAAGTCTGCTTTTTCCCTGGCCTGCTCACTTTATCAAAATGTTGCCACTAAATAGATTTTATGGCTGTAACTCCCAGGATACCAGTGCTGTTGCTTTGCTGGTGTCAATGACTCACTTGGACATCTACAATTAAAAATGTATGTGGATGCACAGGCTCCAAAGCTATTAATTGGCAGAAGAGATACAAACTGTGAACTGAGAGCCCAAAGTGTGTTTATATCCAGCTTCCAGAGCTGGTGCAGAGCATGGCACTGGTTCATTCATTTTAAAAACACCAAAATGTTAGGCAGCAAAACTTCTGTTTGCTTCAGGGCATTGTGAGGCTGCATGAGAACAGTGGAGTGTAAAATAAAATTCTGCTGGTAATGACTCTTGAATACCAGGGTATCTTCTGTCAAAAGAAATAAAAAGCATCATCATCATCTTCACCTCTGTGAAGTGTTTCCCACCCTGAGGAGCACTGATGTATCTCACACCCCAGCTGTGTGTGCAGGCATTGGTACAGAGGAAGGGTTTCCCAAATTAATGTTTTGGTGGCCCTGCAGGGTCAGAGCAGGTCACTGGTGAAACACCAGCACACCCTCTGGCCATCTGCAGCCTGAGGTAAGGTTGTACCTGTGTCTCGTGCCTGCTGACCCACAGCAAAACCCTTACCACCCTTAGAGCTGCTGCATTCACCCTGGTGCTGTTTGTGGGTACCCCAATTTCAAATGGTAAAAGCCAATGCAAGAAGGGAATCAAAGGTTTTTCCACTCAGGGCATCTGGACCAATTTTTGAGATAGGAAGTTTTCAGGATGTGTAAAATCTTGGGTTTTCTTGACAGTGGTGGTTTCCTGGCTGGGTCAGCTTTCAGACTATCTCCCATTTTTCTCATAAAGGTTAATTGTGTTTTAAATGCTTTTGGCCACATGAAAACTAAAGACACAGCAATTTCTGCCCTCAGTGTGTATAAACAGGAAGAATCAACTTTCAGGTACTACCAGACCTGAAATGGCATCTGCATAGGAGGGATGCACACTGGATTTATGTGTATCCACAGTCTCAGAGCAGGCTCCAAGTGTGGCATTGCTCCACGGCAAAAGGAAACCACAGCTTATAATATTCAACTGGTTACTATAACCCCCACCCACCCCAGGTTTAATATTAGAACTATTTTTCACGTTGAAAACGAAATAGTACAAAATATGGGCTTGCTGTAATTGTTGTTAGATTATGTGTCACCCTGATAAGATGTAACAAATATTTTCCTATACAGCAGGACCCGTTTCCCTGCAAGTAATGGATGGAGAAACTTCTCATAGTGTGTAGGCAATCGGTCGTAAAAACTTCCCTGGGAAGATTAATGCAGCAAGTGCAACCTTTGTGGAAAAGAGGATGAAAAGAATTAAAATAATAGTTTGTTCTTTCACGTTTAATATTAATAACCAAACTTATTTGGTGAGAATGTTCCTTGCTGCCTGTGCCTTCCTCCTTCAAGGGGCAGCTTTGTGTCAGAAGTATTTCTACTTTTTCTGAAGATCTTTCAGCAGCACCTATTGTATATGGTGCAGTGATTCTTTCAGCAGAACTATTTTTATCAGTAATATGAAAGACTTTTTTTTTTCATGGGCAAAGCTTTGACACCAGTAAGTCAGCTGGACGTCACTTAATAGGCTAGATAAACATTGGCTCACCATTTAGAGTGGAAGGATTTTCCCTCTGTAGCACAGCTCTTCATCTTCCCTAGGCACTTAATGGCCATCAGAGAGGTGGCACCGTGGGGACAGGTCCCACAGGGCTGGGCAGGGGCTGGTTTGCTGTAAAAACACAAAGGTGCAGAAGGGAAAAGTGGGGCCATTCTAGGAGCCAAAGCTGTGGGTAACAGCAGCCCCTCCTGAGCACACTCTGCACCAAGTTCTGCCCATCAGAAGGGCCCTTGCTCCTTCCTGGGGATTCTTGGGACCAGCCACTGCTCTGCCACAGACTTGGCACTTGTAAGGATGGTCTTACATGATGATATCATGATTTTTTTTTTCTTTAATTGCTTAAGGTTTGGGAAAACTGATTTGATTGCTGCTGCTTTCCCCCCACATGTATTTTGAGATTTTCTTTTCTTCCTGAAGCACACTTGTGCCTGCAGTCAGTCTCCAGTGACAGGCACCATCAGTCATGAAGTCTGCTGTGAAACAGGGTTGGATGAAGCTGCTTACTTGCAGTGTGGGGCACACAGTGCACTTCTTCCCAGGTCTTTGCTTGTATCTGAGGTCTGGCAGGCTACCCAGCTTGAGTTTTACAGAGAATCACTTGTTTTACTGCTGTGAGAACATTATTTCTCCCCAGTTTTACTGAGCTTGATTTATAAAGAACATTTTGTAAGCAAAGAAACAACTGGCTTGCTAAAGCAGAAACAAGGGTTTCTGCCCTTCCTGCTGATGGCAAGTGGGAACAGTGGTCTTAAGATTTCAGTATTCCAGGAGGTACCACCCTTCACTGCCCCAGTAGGTCTTTTACTGCTGAGTGAACAGAGACAAATTTATCACTAAAAAGCCAATGCCATCAAACGTTGGTTGGGCCTTTGAACTGCTCTGGCACTCAGAATTATTTAGGTCTTATTCAAACTTCTTTCTAAATTGATCAGTTAGATATTTCAGAAAACTCAAAAGAAAAATGGTACTTAGATTCTTAAATAACTACATTCATCATTGCCAAAAAGGACTTTCAAACTGCAACAGGAAAAAAAAAAAAAAAAGAAAAAAAGAAAAAAAGGTTCAGTTTTGATCATGCAGCAGCTTAATTCACTGTGTCTCTTTCTATGCTGCCATAGCACTAAAACAGAACGTGCCATCCAGCCACAGTAAAGAGAGATTTTAGAAGCACTGTGAAAATTATTCTTATGGTGTAATTGCAATCTTCATTCATTTGGAGTTAGCAAGAGAGTGGATTTTTAGGTTTGAAAGCAAGAATGCTCCTTGGCCAAAAATATGCACAGATAAAGCAAAAATCATTCATTAAATCTATCTGTCACTATTGTTTATTTGCAGATGTAGAGAAAGGAGTAGATAGATTATTTAAAGTACAAAAGCTAATTAGGGCTGGCTGACAACGGTACTGAATTTTACTTTGAAGAATGGGACAGGATTTTACATGACTGAGATGGTAGAATATGATCAAAACATTATTTAATCCAAACTGCCCAGCTTCCTTCCAGCTCTATTGTTTTTCTCCCCAGCAGTCTCTGCTGTCCACTCCACAGTTACTGGAGCTGAAAAACCATTAGCAATTTCCACTAACAGCACTTCAGCACAAGGAAAAGACAAGCCTCTAGAGCATAAAGGAGTGAAGACAGAGATTTTTAGCAGTAGAACTCCTTCCCCAAGGAGATGATGACTGAGCTCCTGCATGTTTTAGAAAGCAGAATTCCCTGATTTAACAAGGGAGCTTTGTTACATTTGATATGTATCAATTAACCCATGTAAATTATGTGCTTACTATGGCTTTGTCATAATTTTAGCTTCTTTAACTACCACAAAGTCCAGAAGAAAACCTCTTAGGAAAGCAAAATGAGTAACAGAGGTAGATTTCACCTTCAATAACAAAACAAAACAAAACAAAACAACACAACAACCCCTCCAAAAGGCAATTGCCTGTGTCTGCCTAATTTGCCATTACTGAGATTCTCCCCACAAGAGGAACCACTGACTTCCTGTGAAAGATTCATGGAAGGCTGAGTATGTTTGGTATTTGTGAGGCACTCTCAGGAACACATATTAAAATTTTTGATTTCTTAAAAGTATTAATTGAAAATCCACCCTCTTCACTTTGCAAGTGCTAAAAAGGACATTTAAACCAGGTAAGTTACTATTTTTTCCCACCCTAGCCCAAGAAATGCTTATTTAAGTAGTGTACATAGAGAGTTTTAAATCCCTAAAGGTTCTAATAAGGAATGTGATGTTAGTCACTTGATAAGGCTTCTACATTTTTTCTCCAATACATCAGTTTACGTGGCTACAGGGATTTGTATTTCAGTGTTAAAAGGATCAAATAGTTTATCATTTAACTTCCAAGTGCTGTGAAGCACTCAGGTACCCATGCTTCACAAAACAAGGAAGCACACTGTGAGCATGAGACAGCTGAAGTTCATCTAAAGTCTGTGCAGAGCAGGATTTCAGTTCTACTTTGAAAATTTTTCTGAGTGATCAGGAAAGTGGGGATAGTGCAAAAAATAGCTAATCACGATGGAAATCAATTTTTATTTAATCTGCTTTAGGAAAACTCATGAAAAAATTAAGTTACTCTGGGGGGAAGGCTTTAAATAGGCCTAAGATAACTATTACATATTTCTGCATTCTCCAAGGAAGTGTTCAGAAAATAAAACCCAAACCCTACAAGAAAGAAAACACTTTTTAGAAGTCCTAATCTATCTGCTGCTTTGTTGCAATCTATTTTTGTGTTGCAGATCCATTTCTCTCATATTTGGCTTTGTTACCTCCAATTTATTTTGACTGTTTCTTAGACAGGTCAACACCCAGAGTGAACACATGCACACTTCCAATATTCTTGACATGTTTTATTATAAAGCACTTCAGACAAACTTCAATTCAAAACCAAAAAGTTCTCATCTGTAAAAGGAAGCTATTTTAAAACAAGATTCAGGAAAATAGACTGCTTGTAAGTATCAACTGCAGTTGGAGCTCTTCTTTAATGAAATCTAAAGACAAAACTGATGGGTCAAGAGCTACTAATTTCACATATACTGATAAAAGGGAGACTAAGATGTTACACACAAACCATGGAGCATCTTATAGTTGATAATGAAATAGGAACACTTGATAATTCTGGCCTGACAAAGCAGTCCAACATTTAAATATTCTTCAGTCCCAAAAGAGACAAACCATTAACATTTCTCATTCCATAACTAAGCCAGCCCTGGCTAAGGGTTAAAGCTACTTCAAAGCATCTAATGTGATAAGCTTTTCATTTCATGTACTTCTCCTGTTGATCAGCCAAGATTTTTGCTGAGGATTTAGCATCATAGAAAAGTTCATTTATTTCTTCAATATGCTCTTTCTCAATGCTGTCTTTCCCATTAATCTTGGCAAGCAGGTTAGCTGGGGTCAGCAACTGCACAGCATACCTGTGATCAAACAGAGGCAGATGAGTAATTACAATTCAGTGCATCCCAGAGAACTGATGATACAAAGAAGGATATTTGCTAGGAAACACAGCTCTACCACCAGTATGAAAAAGTCAGCAAGCACTCCAGCACACACATTCTTTAAAGAAGAAAATAGGAGCATTATAATTTCTTTTTAATGACTGTTAACAGACCATGTCATTGTAAAGCAGAGGTTTGTCTCACTTCCAACACTGACTTATCCTACAGCGAGTGGCTTTAGACCCAGTCATGCTGAATAAAAACTGCCCAACTTACCTTAGGGTTGTCTTGGTACCAATTTCCCCTAAGTGGTTTAGAGCTTCTTCACTGATATTAATCCCTTCTGTTTGAGCACGAAGTTTTGTGATCTGTTGGGAATAGTAGGTGAGATGTGTGCCCAAACAACTAACATGCTAAATTACTTAACTCAGGATCTGTAAATTATCAGCTTAGAGATGTGACATGCCACAAAACAAGATGGTGTGGAGTTACCCTGGTACAACTTATCACTAAACCAGAATTTGTAGAATTCTAAGTCCTTGACTAGGACTTATCAAGTATAATAGCAAATACAATGTTTAAAAAAATCTATTATCACAAAAGGAAGGTAGAGTAACACATCTGGACTGCTAGCCCTTCATGGTAACTCTGCATGGTTAGCAAAGCCTACCTACTAATAAGGAGCAGAATATGACAACTTCTACAAGAAAATGGCAAATGTATATTAGAAGTTAGTGCCAGCTGGAAGCTTCTGAATAGCCACACCACTTACTGAATTCTGCAGTGTATCACTGATGCTGTGCAGCACAGCCCTCCAAAAAACCCTACAGAAAGCTACACCCTTTCCTTAGCAGCTCACAACACACTTTTTATTCAACTGACAAGAAGATGGTAAAATAAATCAAAAAGTTACTTTCTGATTCACCTATTCCTTCATGAAGAAAAAAAAATAAAAAAATCACTAAGAAGAATCTAATCTTTCCAGAACAGTCTCAGGCTTGTACCAGTTTGAAGATCTTCACGAAGTTGGAGAGGAAGATATCACCAATAAGCCTGAGCATATAAAGCTGTAACAAAAGTGGCACAAGTCTCTCGGTAGTCTGTATTACCAGCTGAGTGATAAGGGGCAGACTGGATAATGATGTTGTGTTGTAGTGCAGAGATAACTCTGGAACTGCAAGCCTCATATAATACAGGTATTTTTCACTTTGGCAGCTTTGTAAACAAGATATCAAGAAGCACTCGTTTAAATTAAAGCCATAAAAATGCGCTCGGGGAGCCAGGGTGGGGAGTAGAGCAAGAGAGGGGCCTGAAATGGCAGAAAGTTGGTGCTGAGATATGTGCACTGAATATTGGCAGTGCTGCTGCCAATTGCAATTTCAGGTTGAAGATTTTTCACCTGTGGATCACCTAGACACCCCTTCCTTTCATTCAAACACTGCTACTTTGTTCTTCTGCTACAAACAAGGTATTGAATGCCTCATCTTCAACAATGTTTTTTAAAGTAACTTTTTATCTAGCAAGCTGGTAGAACTTTATGAAGGACTAGGGCACAAGCCATTAATCCACTTGTTTACATATGCATTTACTATGGAATAGGAAAACAAGTGTTTATCAGGGGAAATATATTAGGAACAAACATCTCAGTTATAACCTCTAATATCGAAGAGGAGGCACATATGCAAAAAAGTTTGATTACAACACCACCTGACTAGAATAAGTATAAAAGTGATTTTTTTTTTCCTGGTTGCACTAAGGTTACTGTATGTCTTGTCTCAGAGCAGTATTTCCCAATGGGATTTCTACTTCATCAACACAAACAAAGAAAAAATATTTTGAACAGGTTATGAACAAGCTTTCAGTAGATACATGACCAGATTCTGTGCTGATAAAGGAATCAATTGTGAAGGCAAAGAGTCTCACAGAGAAACATCAGCAGCAGAAACTTCCTCCTAACATGAAAGACAAATGAGAGCAAAAATAGAGAACTAACTTACATATGCTTTGTTTTTACCCCCACTCCAATTGTACTTAGAAGCCAAAATTAAGTGTAATAGCTCCTCTACTTCTCCCAGGAGAAGCTGCCATTCAAAAATTTAAGGGAAGATGAGATTATCTGACTATGAGAATGTGATTTATGGGGCTGAATGTCTGGACTCTTTTTTTAGCATTAGGAAATGCTACTGCTACATGCAATGTGAACACTTCCTTTCCTTCAGCCCTGGGGAGAGTGGGAATCACAGCACTTACTCAGCTCTTCTGAACATCAGCATTCAGAAAGTGTCTACCTGCATGGCAAGACAGCACTAACTACTTATACTACAGGGAAATTCAGATTGTCTTTAAAACCCCCAGGCTGGGTAAAACTTACATGAAAATTTGTTTTGTATAGAGACTAAACCTAACTGTGTTGTTAAATCACTGGGCTGCTTCTACTGCAATCTACACCACAATGCTTCAAAGTGTCCTTAAGGTGCAAAAAAAATCATCCTGAGAACAGCTCAGGACAGCATCAATGAAAAGCTCCTCAAACAAAGTGAAATTGCCTCTAATTGTTCTAAACATAGAAGCTTTGCCTCTATGTTTACATTCGATAAATGTATCCACCTTGGCACTTATCCAGCAGCAGACCATTATCTGGTGACAAGCTCTCCTCCACTGACACTATCTCTTAAATAATACAAAGAATTGACATGGTAAACCCTAAAGCCTTCTGCATTGTGCCACTTCCCAGCATTGAGACACTAATGAGAGGGGATCTTTGACACATGCATCATAATGGCACCAAGCATTATAATCAATACACAATACACTGTGATAGCCCCACAGGAAAACTTCCAGGCATTTGGAAAAGTACCTGCAACACTTTCTGTGCTTACATTTCCAAACTTGACTAGGACCATGAAAATTCTCCCCATTTCAGGAGACAGCTCCCGTAGGTTAAAGCTACAGTACAGGACATAAAGGCAAAAATGCAGCACATGAGGTTGTACTCCTCAATCCCTCTCATGTCTCATGTGAGGGAAAAGCCTGAGGCCTGGGACTAAAGATCCCATGATGTGACACTTCATCACACCAACTGAAAAAGCACTACCTGCTGAAATCTGCAAGCTATGGAGAGCACATCTGTGCAAGAGATTGCTGCAGCTAACAATTCATACCTTCCTGCAAGTGAGGTGCCACTTTCAGCTCCACATGTGCTTTAGCAACTCCTCAGTGGCTGGGAGTCAGAAGTTGTGTGCACAGTTTTAACCAGCTCATTGTACTGACTCCTAGAGAAGCAGGTTTTTTTCTGGCACAAGCTCTGGTGACCACAGAGTCAAACATCTCTACAGTAACAGAATAGGCAGAAGCTGTGCACAACTCTGGGGACTTGCTACAAGTTCTTTAAAATCCTGTGCATACCTGCTTCATTTCTTGGGGTGTGTAGAGCATGGTTCTGATGATCATTACTCGGTCCAGCAGGTCCAGTGGTATTCCATGAGGAGACACAATATCCTCTGTGCCTCTAGAGGAGAACCAAACAGAAAGGAACCAGACACTACTGTGAGTTCAGTACATTGGTTTGGCTAAAATCAGTAAAGTGACTACACTAGTTTACAATGGTGTGTCCACAGAGACACAGCCCCAGGGAAATAAACACTATTGCTGGAGCTCTTAAACATGCCTCTCAAAAATAGTGAGAGGTGCTTTCTTGCATTGTATCCCACAATACAGCCATATCTAATGTTCCAAGGTATCTTCCAGCAAGGAACAAATAATTCTAAGTTGTTTAGCAGTATCAGCAGAAATCTTATATACTATCATTCATTTGGAGAACATCCCCTGTTGCTGAGCAAGCCATTCTTTCCCCTGTCCCTCCAGTGAATACTTCAGTGGTTTACATTCCATGTTTGCAATCCAGCAAACACTGAAGTTTATGTCTCTGTATGAAGGACAGGGCAGGATCTAGATTCCCAACCATTTTATCTGTTTGACATTCAAAACCCAACAGCAAAGCAGACACATGTACTCCTGGTTTCCAAGACCACTCTAATTTGCTGTGAAGTCAAAAGACACACAGATTTAATTTATGAGAATTACATAGATTGCAGTAAAAAGAGTGAAGTGCTGGTATAGAACTACACTTTTAAGTTCAGTGCTAGTATTTAAGTACTGCAGCTCTGGCCATAGTTCTCCAATATTAGATGCCACTATTATATGGAAAATTTCCTTTCTTAAATCACAGCTTTTTCATAAAAGATCTGCAGTGAATCCATGCTCAAGGATCTCTATTTCCTTTACTTTTACAAGACAGCTTTCTTATATCTTTGCAAAGGGAGTGTGGTAACGTCCATCTTAAATATTTCTGAAGGGCTTATCATTCTCACTTCTAAGCAATGCAAACAGAGAAAGATTAATACCAGATGAGCCACTATAAGGGAAAAGCTGGTTATACAGCTGAATTAAATCAATTTAAAGAGTAGCAATCATTACTAATGACAGTTTGTTTAGACATAATTAGACCTAGACCACAAACCAGTTGTAGAACTTACAGAAGACTCTGAAACAGGACAGCACTTTTACTCAACACGCAAAGAATGCATTTTGTGGGTGCAAAATATCAAAGTGAATGCACAAAGTGAAATGGAGATGAAAAACAAGCTGGTTAGCAAGACTGAACAATCACAAAAAGCCTGACCAACACAGCAGGAAAAGGGAGAGGCTGAATTGTGACACACTTTACCAGTAAGAACAAGAAGCTGAAGTCTGATGGAATTAGGATAGCAGGCAGCAAAATAATCCAGAAGGAGGGAACAGTGATTTGTAGCTCTGGTGCTTTTGATGTCTCTAATGCATAGGCAACAGATGTATTGAGGTACAATGAGAATGGTAACTGTCACAGATCACCCAGGCAGTAAAACAATTCACAAACTGTTAGAGGTGGAGGGATGTGTTAGGGGAAAGGAGCAATTCCAGTCAGCCTGGTGTTAAATGCCTGTCCCATCAGGAAGCTCATGAGCAGCTCTTGAGCACCAATGCAGCTTGCAACTCATGCAGAGGATTATCAAACGTGTCAGTGCTAGAGACAAAAGCTTTCAAAGGCTGTAACTCTACTGACAGAGCTAATTCCAAGGTTTATGGATCAATGTAAACTGGAAAATTCAATTTTAGACATCATACCTGATAATGCAGTTTCCTCGGTTGGAAGCAAAGATGACAATGGGGGAAATAGAAGATTCCAGGGCTCGGTGCAGGTATGTGAAACACTCAATATCCAGCATGTGAACCTCATCCACAAAGAGCACACCTGGCACCAGCTCTGCAATGCCCTGATCAATGTATTTGTTCACCACCTTATTTATCTCTCCCCGAAGTTTGTCTGAGAACAAAAAGAAGCTGGTTGGTTGTTCTGCTAGTGAACTGTAGGTCAGAGGGTAAGGCCTCAAGCAAGGAAAATTCTCCTTGAACTTTTCCATGATTTGGCATCTTACTGCCACAAGGAAAATTATCTGTGACACTAAAATTTTGTGACATTTCATACTGTGTTGGGGAGATATCTGTGCAACGAAATATTTATAACTGAAACACTCACAACAGATGAAAAATTGATTATTGTAGGTTTGTGAAATTTGGTAAGGGGTGGAGAAGTCAAGTCAAACCTCATTTCAAACACAAAACTTACTGAGTTTCCAAGCATGGCTGAAAAGTACACCACTGAAAGAATGAAATCTTGCTACTCTATTTCAGCAAAGAAGTTGTGTTTAACGTTTAACTGAAAAAAAATTTTAAAAGGCTATATTTTATAAGTTATATAATAAAATATTATATATTATATAAGGCTTACATATATAAGTTTCTGTGAACCTACTGCTCTCAAAGCTATGCCAGGTGTTACCAATATATCTGGTATTAGAATAAGCAAAGCAACCTCTGGGACAGACAAAATACTTCAGAAGAGACCTTCAGTTACATATTGAAACAGATTTTGGTTTAAATTTAGATAGTAACTTAGTGAAGCACCATTTCTTTCAAAGCAAAAAGGAGAGCAGATCTGTCTGTGGATACTGTTTTCTCCAAAGGTCTGTAGGTAGGAAAAGCAGTAGTGCTTGTGGAGCACCAGGTCCTTAGACAGCTGTTTCAAAGGTGCCATTCCTCTACTCCACCAAAATTCAGTATGATTGCTACATCATTTTTTACAATTTGTGTATTGCTGCTGTTCAGTTTGGGTCTGTTGAAAGCCTGACCTCACACTGTGGCAGGAATGTTGTGGGATAGGTGCTGGCATTCTGACCTCTGCCCAGGCAGATGGGTGCAGAGCACTGTACACATTTTACCTCTACAAGCATGAACCAGTAACTTGTACTGTCTCCAGCCATTGTAATTGTAGCAATTGATTCACTGTTTTTTGAAATCTGAGTACTTATGAATATGTATTATGGAGGCATTTGTTTAAATATAGTAACCCTACTTTTAATCCTTTCCTAACTAGAAAACACACTGATTATATAATCTTGAAATACCATACAGGTTTCATACCAGTAATTTCAGTTTTCTTAGGTTTCATCAACTGTCCCATCATAGAAAGGATGTCTTGCCCTCCCTAGGAAAAGAAAGTGATAGATCAGCTTTGAGGTCATGTGGTAAGCACACACCTTGGGAATTTTATAGATCAGGAAATGGTTAAAGGAGTTGTTTCATACAGTTAGCTTGATACTTTATATCAGCAGTCTTTGATAATCTGTCAAAGTTTAGGTAACCTCACCACAGGATTATTCTAAACATAATCACCTAGCTACCCCCTCATCCTTGCTCATCTGGAGAGCACAAAAAATCAAAATGAGATATCCTCTCTTGAAAAAACTATCACAGAGGAACTCCTAAGGAATTAAATTCTCAGGGAACACAGAGACTTGGATTGCCTGCATGCACATAGGTGTTCAGCCTGTCAACACAGGAAGAATTCATCTAAATTTTATGACTTTTTAATACCATGGTTTTTATCAAATAAATTATTTATTTTGTAAATAAGGAGGTTTATTTTAAAATTGAGTAAGTTAAAGAGTTGTATTGTTTTACTATAGGGATTCCAGCCTTTAAACTTGTTAGTGACTTCTGCTTTTGACACAGGTAGAATTCCCTAAAGAGTGGATTTATGTTAAGTCATGGCCAGGAGTAATTCTTCTATTTCCTGGGTTTTTTGCAGCAATACATACTGAGCTCTACTGAAAATCCCAAAGAAGTTTAACAAGTGACTATGAAACATCTCTGAAATAAGCAAGAACATAATCCACAGCAGTCAAAAATACTTAAGACACCTTTTATCACAATCCTTGCAGTTTCCATTTCATGGTTATGAAATGGTGAGCAGAATATATTAACCTGCATCTAGAACTTCCAGTAAATGAAACAATGCAGGTCTGGCTGCTGCTACCTCACACTTGTAGGCACCTTTCTTTCTGGAGAGAAAGAAATAATCTCTTTTCCTGGTCAGAGGCAACCGCCCACAGTGCTCTTCTGCAAGTGGGGTGGAGGGAAAGAGAGTAGGGTCTAGATTATGTATTAACTGTGAAGGTGGTGGATCCCAAATACCTGGGTGGAAGCTGTTCACTGCAGTGCTATGAGTGTTATGCTGACCAGGTGCATGAATCCTAAGGAAGCAATTGCCTCTTTAACCTCCATGGCAGGGTCCTGAAGCAGCCAGCTGCAGCAGAATCTCCTGAGGAGAGCCAGACTGGCCTTCAAGGTGCAACACCTAGTGCTTTCCCTACAGTGGGATCTTTGAGGGTGAGCGAGTTAGCTCAACTTCCTACATCTCAATTATTCTGCTAACACCACATCTATTTCAAATAATTTTTCTGTAAAGACTTCATCTGTGAAGTTAGATACCTGAGGTCGAGCATTTGCCACATCCAAGTCATGCAGGGTGACATCCTGAATAATTTCCTTTTTCTTGTGCACATCACCTTTTGGCAAGGGAACATACTCTTCAGCTTCAAGGTCAAATTCCGTAGCATAGATATCACACCTGCCTTGCCTCTGAGGAACAGCAAAGAGAAACCCAGGTATAGAATTAATTTCAGTGCCAAAACCTTGAGTGACATGAATTTGATAACAGGGTTAGTTCACAATTCCAGTTCTGACAAGCTTCTGCTGACAATTCAGACATCCCACTCCCTGCTTAGCAACAGGCATATCCTTTCTACTGATCAAAGCTCAAAAACTCTGCTAAAAAGCACCTGATATTTTCAGTGGCAAGGATATTCCATTCCTCTCTCCCCTTCTTTTACCCTATGCAATTCTTGCTAAAGGACAAATCCAGCAGATTAACCAGAGATTGGGAGAACCTTCTTTGTAGGTGGGTGATTTATTATATGATAGAAAATATTATGCTCATCCATTAAACAGCAAGGATCACTACACACTACTTTCTAAATCAGATATGAAAAGAATGCTAACTAATGCAGTATTCCCTCTACATGTATATATCTTGTGGAGAAAATATCAGAGTGATAAAAGAAAGATTAAATACGCTGCACATGTCAGCCTGAAAATGACTAAAGTTGTTTGGTTCTTCCCCTCTTCCCTTAGAGATGCCTTGATCTTACAGAAAAGAAAACTCATCCAGACAGCATCAGTGATAGCTTCCTTGCCAGATGACCTTAATTGTGAACCAGATCACCACATTCCTTGGGTGCAAAAGAGACTTTTCTCTCCAGATAAGGAAAGCACTGGGCTCTTTTTAAAACTTCCATGTAACCATATGATGTCAGTTAAGGTTAATAAATCAGAGAGCCTTCTGACAAAGGCAGAGAAAGGTCTGCAAAACACAAACACCTGCATAAAAGTAGAGAACTTTTCTCTTACCTTGACAGCTCCACTGTTTGCTTCAATATAAATAACGTCACCGGTTTCCACTCGCTCCTTCTGCAAGCTCTCAAAAATGCTCGGGTCCAGCTGGAGACAAGCAAACAGCACAGTGGACTAAAACAGCTCCACATTGTTATGGTAATCAAGGTAAAGAATTCAGTCTGAAGCTCACTCCCATCAGACGAAATTAAACTGCAACTCACCCTGACAAAGCCTCTAGGATTTTATAAAGCTGTAACATTTGGAGTAGGGATAGCGAATAAATCTGAAAGATGCACAGAATTTACTGTCTTACAAAAAAATCTGCTGCCCAACAGAAGTGACAGTGCCAGAAGCATAATGGTACCAGCTACAGAACATACCTCTGAGTAATGTGACAATGTACTTATACTAAGAAAACAGTAGTTCTCTAGCTTTCTAGAAAAACTTTTATAAAAAATCTGGCTATAGCATTAAATTATATTCCCTGATTTCTTGAGTCCTTATCCTCTGTGGGGCTCTGTGAGGGACAGTGGGTATGGAATATATTAGATGCCTTTGTTTCTCTTGGTACATGTTTATTCACTTTTGCTCTTCATTTCCTTGTTTTCAGAGTGAACAAATGAAAGATGATATTTAACAACAGAGACAGCTTTTAGTTCTCTCCAAGTCTGACAGGGAAATTGAACAGAGACAAGAAAACAAAAGGAAAGTGGGCCTGGGCTGGCAACACACCAGTTCAATTTCCAGTTCTCTATCAAATACTCACTAGAGCATGTCACTCCATGTAGAAAGAAAAGATGTGACAGAAAGAAAAAATTATATTTAAACAGGCAATATTTCCCAAGCCATCCTCAAAAATTTGGTTCCTGACAATCAGGAAAACAAAACCAAATAAGGCCTGTCTCATATGTTTATTACCATGAACATTAATTTATAGCCAGGGTCAGAGTGTATCACAGACTGAGACAGAACAAAGCTCATATTGCCAACTCAGCCCATTTTTGTGGCACTTGTGATCTACAAAACTCCTACTAAAACTCACTTTTAACTCTTTGAAGACAGGTATGTGCTGCCAAACAGAGAAATAACAGCAGCTGATAACCAAGTGATGATGGGTTTATCTCCTATTTCAATTAGTAGGACACAAGACCAATATCTAAATATTCTACATCAAGCAGATAAAGAGTCAGGATAAAGTTGTCTAGCCAAAGAAAGCAGCTCCCTGGCAGCCCCACTTGGCAGAGATGGGGATCAAGAGCTTGAAATAGAAGTAAGAAGTGCTAAAAATAGAAGATGCAAACCCAAAATGCTTAAGGAAATCTCTGAGACTCTACCACACATACCTTCAGCTGTTTGGTTCCCTTTGCAGTTTTGAGTCCTATAATTACATGGCTGATGGTTTTGCCATATCCCCCCATAGGATTCTCAGTCTCACAAGGAGTTAGCTCTGTGACTTCTCCTTCATAAACTTCCTTGGTCTCTTTAATCCTCAATCCTGCAAGGAATTGTTTAAAATAGTTTCAGTATACACTTAGGAGTCTGCTGCTTTACTGTCAACAAAATGTAAAATATTACTAAAGTGCATTACATTTCATGCTAATGTTTTACTTTTAAAGGCAGAAAGACGAATTATTGTTCTCTTCTTCAATATTAACTGAAAATATTCATCCTGTGCATCAGCTCAGCCCAAGTTCTGACCTGCTAAGAAGTTTATTAAACTTTTAGAAATTACTTTCTTATATTCATTATTATTAGCTGTCAAAGCAAATGTTAGGATGCTATCTCTTTTTCCTCCCACAAAGAGGAAATTTGCTTGATTTGTTCCCTATGCTAAAGCCACAAACACAGACCAGTTTCTGAAACTAGTAACATTAATATAACAATGAGTTTTACACAGTTTTTGAAACATCAAAAAAACCCTGCAAAGTTAATAAAAATAAGAAAAAAAATAACTTCATAAAAAACTCTACATTTTAGCAACTTTATATTTTAGAGTTAAAAAGGTAACATAAATTGATAAACAGATATTGTGCCAGAACATCATCAAATTACTAAAGGGTTAGTGTATAATTACAAATATTTTTCAAGTTAATAGCAAAAGATGAGTTAGATAAAATTAACAGAAACTGCTACAATGCAAATTTAAAATTACTTCAAAATAGCTGAAAATTCTCATTTTGTTACTTTTCACAGCCAAGCAATCTTCAGAATATCTGGCTAAGCTTCTATTCTAGGTTATTTTAAATTAATAAATAATACAGAGCTGAAGAGATTTACAAGCAGACCATTTCAAAGCAAACCCACTATCATCACCACCACCACTACAATTATGTATGTTCTAACTACACAGAAGTTCAAAGAATCCACATCTGAAGAAACTCCATAAAGTATTTTATGAGACACACATGCCATACCAAAAATAATGAATGGGCTGTAACAAGATACAAGGAAATCATCCTGCCCAGTGTGAGGGTATTGTGACTTTATAAACCTTTCCTTGTTCTGTAACTTTTCATTTTGCTTTGAAACAGATCAGACACTTCACCAGTAATTTTGAGCTGCTGATAGGGGCTATAAAGAACTGACAAATACGAGTCTGTCTCCCTCTACTGGGCCCAAATTCAGAACAGGATCTGAAATGCAAGAAACAGCATAACTGTGGATAACGACAAGTTCTGGGTAAGAAGTATTTGATTTCTCTTACTTAAGACAACATAGAAAGTTATGTACAAAGTTAACTTCAGTAAGTTTCAAAATGTTTTTCAGGTAGGCCAAAACACCAGACAGGAGTTAATGAATCTCAGAGTTACAAAACTAGACAAGGCTGCATCACACTGGCTCATATGCAATGAGTGTGAAGCAGTAAGAGAATCTGCACATTGAAACTGCTATGCCACAAACTGGGCCAGGTTTGCTTGCTCTCTTTGTTTTGATTTGAAACTTCTAGCACAAGCTCTACTCTGCTCTGAAAACATGGCAACCTGTTTGTGTTTGGGGTATGATTTGTATGCTGCTGAAGCATGCAATGAATCTTCCAGTTCTGTTTCATCTGGAAAGAATCCAGTTCATGGGCTCATTCTGTTCTACAACAAAAGTCAAAGCCAAGTCAGTGAGGGCAAACCCAGGGATTTGCTTCAGAAGCCTTTCTCTAATCCAGACTAACGTGTTCTTAGAGATGTGTCTGTAGAAAATATTTATAGATGAACATGATCTCAACAAAGGTAATTGCTGCTGATTATCCTTTGATTTCAAATGAATATATATGTGCCAACTATGAACTTCATTTGCAGAAGAGCTCTTAAAGAGATCTACTTCCCAATCAGACACAAATCCAAGGAAGCAATTGTGGGCTATTTGATATTTTGGTTGAACAGCATTCCATGGAGCTAAAGGGTGCTTGCCTGACTCACTGGCAGGTTCAATCTGGCAACACAAGGAACAGTGATGCCACTGAAGTGGCAAATGCAGCAGTTATTTTTTAGTGCATCTGAGCTCTTAAAATTAGCTGCTATCATCATCCTCACCAGCTGCTAATGAGCTCTACACTGGATTAATCTCTCTCAGGTTAAATTTCTTTTAACCCATACAACAATTTGATCTCCTCATTTCCCACTCAGTCCTGCTATGTTTCTTACATATTATAACCTCTCTACTGCATTCCTAATTGAACATGAGAATATATCAAGTCTGTTATTAAAAGACTCTCAACAATAAAAGTTTTGTAAACTCAGAGTAACTCCCATTTTCTTATAAAGTGTTGAGTCCAAACAAGTCAGACTCTGTAGTTTCCAAGGAAAAAACCCTAACCATTAAATAAAAATTGTAATGTTAACATCTCTAATAATTTTTAAAAATTCAAGTAGCTAAACCCCTTGAAAGCAAAATGCACGATATAAGCAATGATCATGTACACAGAACCTGCTACCAAGGAGACATGCAAACAAGCAAAACTCAATAAAACCTGACTGAATACTTTTAGTACTGATGGATGTGTGAGCTGAAGCTTTCCTTGCACCCAGACCCAACCACACTGCCCAGAATAATTTTTTTAAAAATGTACCCTTGTAAAATATTTCTTTACCAAGCAGGAAAGCTAAAACCTACCTGAGATTAAAACCCAAATGGAAAGTGTTATGTTACAAAAAATTGTGGTTTAGTAGTCCTTTAAAATTATTCAGAGATTATTTTTATATCCATAAAAATATTCAATAAAGGCCGTGTTATGAAAATGTGACAAGGAATTCAACAGAAAGGAACAAAAGAAGTTCCATCTTTCATTAACACTAATATTTGTTTAGAAGTGTCTCTCTATTGATCCTCAGGGAATGCAGGGAACTAACAATGCAGCTGTCTGTTAAATCTCTGCTGTCTCTAGAACTGACAACAGGGATGGCACACGTTTCACCTGTTGGTTCAGGTTTCCAAATCTCTGACAGGGGACTTCATCACATCAAGGAAATTTTGCAGACTACTGAGGCTTCCCTCCCCCCAGCCCTGACAGTTTCATGGTAACCAGAACACCAGAAACTACTGAAAGTTGCTTTCCTATAAAAGTCAATGGAGTACTTTTGTTTCACCTAAGAAAGAACTGAGAGACTCCTTCACCCTGCTGCTGCCAGATGAAATCCAAGAGGAAACATGGTACTGAAACAGGAAAATTACTGTTAATGTGTTCAGGACTAAAATCAACTGGGCTCTCTTTAGCCAATCCTCACACAAACAAGGGCACTTCTATCTGCATTTATCAGCTGTCAGCAGCAGTTGTGTAAGAGATTTTTAGATAGTCACTGAGGCTGTGCTGCAAATTAAGCCAATTTACATCAAACTTGTACATGCACCATAGAATTGAGGAAGACATTAAGATAAAGTGTTTACTTAGTTGGCATGGAACTCTCCCTGTGCACACTGGAACAGTAAGTCAGGCTAAAGCTGCCAGTTTGGGAGCCCCTGACTGAGACTGTTTGTTTAGTAGGGTGAAATCACTGAAGCAAAAAACAGTATTTCTGCTACTGTAAGAAATTATTTCTTCCTTCAGATTTATTCAGTCACAGATAAAACAGAGAGGTGAAGATTGAGGATGAGAGAAGAATTTGGTGAAGTATAAATGAAACCACAATAATTAAATTACAGTTTGTAAACAGAAAACCTGACTCCACTAAGTGTGAAAGAGATTCCCTAAATCAGGATCAGCACAGAAGAAGAAAATCTGAAAACACCTTGACCACTGAAAATTTTTTCCTTTTTAGACAACTGGGAAAAAGCAAAGTAAATATCATGCAAACACATAATTCTTCTTTTTCTGAAACTTACCAATTGCCCGTCGGAAGTTTTCCATTAGAACTTCTGTTTTCTTGATCTCAGTGGAATAGACCTCACTTCCAACCATAGGACAAAAGGGAACTTTGCTTCCCAGTTCCTGAGCAATAGCTAAAGCCAAAGCAGTCTTTAAACAAAAAACAAAACAAAACAAAACAAAAACAAACCCCAGACATTAATTTTGGAAAGAAATTATTATTTTTGCACAAAATTGACTTTCCTAATTGTATTATGTTCTATACAACAACTATCAATTTAATGGTAAGACTATTCTGTCTGACATGTGTTTCTTACACATAACAATCCTCCTCCAACACAGGTGATCTTGGCCAAAGACTTTTAAAAATCCCTGAAAACACAACACTGGGCATTTGAATTTGACAGCTGATATATATGCAAAAGGTCTTGCATAGCATGGGGGAAAAAAAAAACCAAAGCAAAAACTCTTCTGGCTCTTAATATAAAAGTAACTTCTAAAACTTTTTCAGACCCCTTGTTACCTATTTGTTTAGTAATCTACAAGAGGTGGTTTCACATTAAAGATACTGAACACAGCATTGGGCATTGCCAGTGTTGATGACATAGCAAAAGTAAAAATATAAAGTAGAAAACTACTGCAATATATTAATTGGAAAAAAATCTGGTATATAAAACATGCTATAACCACTACCCTAAAACGCTTCTGATAACTAATTAAAACAGATCTGGAAATACTTAATTTCAGAAAAACCAGAAAAAGAATACCTTGCCAGTTCCAGGAGGTCCTGCCAACAGCACTGCTCTGCCAGCCATTTTTTTGCTTTTGATTAGCTCCACTATTACCCCACATGCCTATAAGTCAAATAAATATTTATACTGTTAACAGTAGCATTGCTATAGTATCCTTCGTTTCAACATTAAGTGTTTAGAAAGAATAGGTTTTGCAAAAAGTACAAGTTTCTATTTCATGCACACGAAAAGAAACACAAAATCACAAAAACGTACTTTCTACAACCATTTTATCTGACACGGACATTAACAACCACAGACAAGAAAACTCAATCTGTGAGCTCCCACTCCCTTCCCCCGCAGTCCCACGCACTGAGAGGAAAGCACGGCACTAATCTGGGCTCCGGAGCCGCAGATCCTCCACAGATCTTCCTTCACGGCCCGGCTGGACTGAACAACCCGCTCCAGGGGAAGGCGTCCTGCCCACAGCGGAGGGCTTGGGACGAGAGATGATCTTAAAGCTCCCTTCCAAACCAAACCAATCTGTGATTCTATGAAGGTTTATCCGGCCACCGCGCTGAAAGGGATGCTCCAATCCCCATCTGCATAAAATCCGACTTTTGGTCGGTTCCGCTGCCCGTGACACCCGGGAGACCGACACCGTCCGTGTGCGAAGCAGGAGCGGGGCAGGTCCAGCCCCGGCCGCCCCCATCGCGCCTCACACGGCAGGAGGACACGGAGGAAGCCGGGCACGGCTCCCGCTCGCTGCCGGGGACTCGTCAGCCGCCCCGGCCCGGCCCCGCGCTCACCTCCCGCGCGTTCTCCTGCCCCACGAGCCCGGCCCCCGCCGGCTTGGCGGCGCCGCTCTCGTCCAGCCCCAGCCCCTTGACATGGCTGTGGGCGGCGATGCGCTGTGTCTTGGAGGTGCTCTTCACCTCCTCGATCTTCATGGCGGGACGGGACAGGGCAGCTCCGGCCCGGCCGCCCCGCGCTGCTCGCACGCGGCCCGCGCGTTACCGGGGCTCCCAGCGCGCGCCGGCGCGCCCCGCCCCCGCCCCGCCATTGGCCCGCGCCGCGGAGCTCTCGGTTCTCATTGGTCGCCGCGCCTGCCCGTCAGCCGCAGGGGCGCAGGCTTTTAGGGTCCGCCCGCCCGTTTCCGCGTGCGGCGCGCGCGGCCGGTCCGGGTGGGCGCGGGCGCTGCGGAGGAGTAGGGCCGGGGAGGAGGGAGGCGGCGGAGTCACCGTCCCTGGGGCTGCTCGGGGAAACACTGGACGTGGCAAACTGTGCCAGCGTCCAGTTCAGAAGGTGGTGACCCTTCACGGGCTGGACTCTGCGGTCTCGGAGGTCTTTTCCCACCTGAGTGGTTCCGCGATTCTCTGAGTCGGCAGTGGCGGTTTGGGGAGAGGCGAGCGGAGCCCTCCTGCAGTGGGAACCAGCTCGTACTTGCTCGCAGCTTTTTTGGCCCTGCTGCGCCATGAGCACTTTCTCTCTTTCTCTCTTTCTCTCTACAATCCAGTTTGGCGATTGACCCAGCGTTTGTCCCCGCTGCCCGGGCTGGGACGTCCTGGCTGTTCCTGGCTCGGTGTCCTATCGCTTGCCTGCCCAAAGCCGCTGACAGTGCGCCAGAACAGTGAGCCTTATCAAAACCTCGGCTAGCTTTAGCTTACAAAAATCAGCTGAGGCTTTCCAAGGGTGTTTTCTAAAACTTTGTCAAAGATTCACAGAATCGTTAAGGTTGGAAGGGATCACTGGAGACCACCTCATCCAACTCCCCTGCCAAGGAAAGGAGGGATGGTCTCTTACCCGCTCGGTGTTGCTCACTGGTTTTTAGTGTTGAGTGAAACTGCAGAGTAATTCTTATTCCGCATCTTGAAGCCTTCCTGTAAGCATTTGAGGTGGTGACATGTGCTGCACCTACAGCACCTATTCCTTTAATTCTGGTGGTGGTTCTGCTGCACCTTCTGGGAGGGGTTTAAAATATAAGGCGTTTAATATGGAGATCACTGTCCGTGCAATTTAGATGGGATCTGGGAACCTGCAGTTCCTGGGAGTTCTCTTTGTTTGTCGATATTGTGATCTCTCCCACAAAAAAAAAAAAAAAAAAAGACAGGGGACTCTTCCTGCAGAAATAAATGATTATAAAACCGTGGAGGACTGATGTCTGGTGCCATCTTGGCTTTCCTGTGCACTGCCAGGGAATGGCAAAGCAGTCCTGTGCCAGCAGAAACTCGGAGAGCAGTTTTAGGGAGGATGGGAGTTACAGTACAATTTGCAAAAGCCCAATGAACCATATACATGCTATTCATTCCCTCTTTATTCAAGAGCTTCCATTAGTTTTGTTATAAATGCAATTTGGCAAAGAAAAGACTTTGCTTATTGTTGCTTTCTTTTTCTGTTAATTGTTCTGTCAGTTTATATTTACATACTCCGGTTTAAAATTGTAATTACAATATAATTGCATGCATGTGTGGTTCCACACCTTTGCAAGGGTATCCTGCTATACAACTGCTCAGCTAAGAGTTTTTGACTAACAAATATATGCTATTCTTTAAATAATTAGAAAAGTGTGTATGCCATTAGACTCTACATCCTCTCAGGGTCATATTAGTCGCAGAATACAAACACCTAATAGGTACTGAGCTGCAGACTTTTTCCTTTGTAAAAGAGCAAATATACAACTTTGATTTCTCCAGTGCATTAAACTGCCGCAAGTGCTGTGGGTAAGTCTGGTCAGAGTTCAAGTTTCTGCCAGTTCTGGAAGAATAATTAGCAAGTCTGGTTAGAGCTCTGAAGGCAGTGATGTTGCTAGCAAGGGGTTCAGGCTAGGTATGACCCTTCTTTTCAAAAGGGTGAAATACATAATAATTTGTTAACTTAGACTGAAACCTGTCCATATGGTCCATGTTATCTTGTTTGATGTTGCAACAAGACCTGTTTTTGAGATTGTGGCATTTCAAAGTCTATTTAATAATATTTGCTTATTTGTTTTTGGTGAAATTCAATATAAAGGAATGTAGATGGCAGGAATAGAGAATTGCTGTTAATCTTCACTCTAACTTGGAGGAAGGATATAAATATTCTATGTCTATAAAAAGTAGGTGGTACATAAGGTTCTTTAACTTTGGAAATATTGATTAGGGATTTTTCTTGCTTAAAGTGGATAAAAACTGTGTTAATTGTTTCTCAACAGTAATAAGATGTGTCAGAATTTAAAGCCTAAAACTTCTGTCTGCTAGTGACCATTGCTGCTCAGTAAATGAAATCTGCTGCCACAAGGAAGGTACAATTTTAATATTAACCTGCAGAAAACGTGATTAAAACTATTTGTGTTTGTAGTAGAAGAGGATACCTCAACAGAAATAAAAGTAAAAAATGATTTGCTGCATAAATGTAAGGCTGGCTTCTCCCTCTTATCTGCTCACAGGTATTACTTACTGTGCCAGGTTTGGCATTGCTCATGTATTGCTTTATTCATTCCATATGTTCTTTGAGTGTTGTCCTGAGGATGCAGTTAAAGAGGGGCAAAAGAGGATATTCAGATGAGGGAAAATAAACAATAATTCTTTAGACCACACAGGATGAATTGTTTATTCCCCAGGAAGAGCAGAGTACAAGTGGAACTACTGGGAAGTTTAGAACTAAACTTCCATACTGTATATCATTTTTTATAGCTGATGTCTTGTGCTGTGATGGATCAGTATGAGGAAATGTAAAACCTCAACTTTAACATGATTTTCTGTGATTTTTTTTTTTTAGCTACTTAATGTAGTAGAGAGGGAAGATAAAATAATTAAATTGCAAAACAGGAGTCTTCTTCCTCTTTTGTCCAGGCCACCAGATGGAATGTAAGTAGGTTGTGTGACCATTCTGCCCAGCTCATTCTATGGATGCTTAGAGTATAATTTAATATTTCACTAGCCAGCTAACCAGAAAAAATAATACCTGTCACTAAGAGTCTGAACTGCTATTCCCCAGGTTTAATCAACTCATTTTACCAAGGTTTCTTTTGCCCCCTGGTTTGAGGTCTTCTATTTGGCACAGACGTCATGCGATACCCGATGTGGGAGCTGGAGACTTGAGAGCTGTTTTCCTAGACTAAATGTTTGAGGTTACAGGACATAGCCTAGTTTCACATAAGCTTTCAAATTTCAGTGGGACATGCTGAATCCTGAAACTGTCAAATAGTGTATTATTTTTGGAGTGAGAGAGAGTATGTGTGTGTGAGTGTGTGAATGACCTTTACATTTTTACCCTATCCCAAAAGTCTGACTTCCTGCCCTTTCTCCCATGAGTCCATAAACTTTAGCATTAAAGTGAACATGTTTTAGGGAAGAAATTCTGTAAGTGGAGAACAACTGGGATAGAGAATGGTTTATTTAGGGGAAAACAAGGAAAACAGCTAAATGCTACAAATTTTATGAGGGATATAGAAAAATCTGGAGAAGCTGGGATTCTTTAATTTTGCCAGGTTCCCCTCTCCCTCTTACCTTCATGTAGGAGTAGGGAGTGGTGGGGGGATTGTGGTCATGTCTTGTTTTGTTTCCTGCATAAGAAGCTGATTATTTTTCTACTCTTCAAAGCAATATGAGCTATGTGTTCTACTGAATGCCACACCTTAATTTCCAAATTTGTAATTAATTCTAAACTTTGTAAGCTAACAGAATGGACCTTTGTAAATGCCGAATGAAAGTGCTTGTGTTTGTCTTTATCAGACTTCTTCTTTGATATTGATGATTGAAGTTATTAATTTCACAGGTACTGTGTGCACTATCATTAACAGAAAGAATCATATATTTTTTTCATCCCATAAGTTCTATCCAGCATCCCTCTAAATTCTGGCTGAGCAAAATGCATCTCTTTGTTAAGCTGGCAGACCAAAACGGATCTCACGTGAGCCCTGCTGTGGCCTCTTACACTGTAAGTATTGAAATGGGACCTCCTTGACCTCATTGCCAGTTTTCTCAAGAGTTGTAGAAAGTTTTAGACCTTTCTATATTGTCAAGGCTTGTTGAAAAATAACTGTTATTTTAGATGTTTTGGGAGGACTTCTGGATACTGTGTTTTCTGGTTGAGAATCAGATCTTTTCCCCCCTCTTCCTTCTGAACTCACCTAATAATGCTAAAAGAAAAGAAGTAAAGGGCAGGTTACATGATATAGGGATATTTGTGTGGATTCTAACTTTTTAGAGCCTTATGGGAATTGATGTAAACTTTCCCTTGCCTTTGCAAGTTCATATTAATGTAACAGATTAAGCACACGGAAGTGTATATAAGCTTTATGATTTAACAGGAAACTATTCAAAGCCTGGGAACTTGGTCTGAAAAGTGACATAATGCTTAATTTGGCTCCCATGACAGAGATTCCATCAGGCTGAACTATTCTGCTCAAGAAGCTGATTAGCTAGGCTAGCTCAGTACTCCTTGTGAGTTCACATCTTTCCTTCAGGGAGACAGTTGTCTCTGAAATAGCACTGAGTGTTAGGAAGAAATGCAATTTTTCCCTCCCCTTTTTCGTTTGGATCATTGATTCTGTCATCTTGACTTCCATGTGCTTGGGAAGGAGGAGTAATTTGCATCCGGCTTTAAACCAAACTCTTTTATATTGAAAGTGTTGGTATATAAAGCAGATTTCTTTGTAAGAAAAAGGCTGGGGTTTGGAGTCAAAGCCTAAAAACCAAGTCCATGATGTTGACAGTAGCCTTAGGCAAGTCATTTTACACTTTTGGCTCATTCATTAGTTATTCAGATGTGAATGTTATTACTATGAGCGGTATGTGTTACTGCTCAGAGTGAGCAGAAAAGCAACTGCACTGCTCTAAAGAGAAAAACCAGAATATAAAACTAGTCTAGTCTGCTTTGACACCTGTGGGAAGCCCATGACACAGACTCGGTTTCTGGGCTTGTAAAGAGCTGTAATCATTTCAAGAGGTACTTTGGGCTCCTTGGTCACTGTTGAAATGCCAATCACTCGTGTTAAGCTTTATCCTGTAGAGCATTTACCTCCCTGGGTTATCAGTAAAGAGAAGTGACCTAAATGAGTGAGGGAATCACGCCCTTGGCCTCCGAACGCCATCGGGCATGTCCAGCGTTCATCCGCCTCGTTTGTTTAGGTTGTGGTAGCAATGTTACCGGCAGATCTGCTCATCACAGCTAATAATATTGGATTCTTAATTCATTACGGATATGATTTTTAAAGCAGCATCTTATCTAACTTAAATATCCCTTTACAGGAAAATGAATTATGCAAGCCTAGAATTTATTACGTCTAAGAGAGTAAATGATCCGAACGTGACCTGCTTTTCCACGTGGATTTGCAATGTCCATGTGACCTTGAAATCAAACCTGGTGACCGCAGTTCATTGCTGGTGGCCAGAATGGAGCGATGTGACAGTGAGCGTGTCTGAGCAGCCCTGCAGTGTTTAATGAGCGCAGGTGCGGATGCTCGGGGCAAATACAGAACCCCTTCGCAGGCCGGCACAGCGGGGAGGGGGCTAGCTGGTGGCCATTGAGTGACCTGCCGAAACCGCCTCTCCTTGCCTGGTCGGGGCAGAGAGCTGAGCTGAGTTAGGCTGGGCTGGGCTGGGCTGGGTTGTGTGAGCCGGCTCTCCGCCGCGGAGCGGGCGAACCGCGCGGGCTCAGCCCGGAACGGCGGCGGCGGCGCCCGCGTTGCCGCAGGGGCGCTGTGGGGACGGACCGGGCGAGCGCAGCACCGCCATGGCCGCCCGCGTCCTCAACGTGAACGTGGGAGTGCTGGGCCACATCGACAGCGGGAAGACGGCGCTGGCGCGGGCGCTCAGCACCACCGGCTCTACCGCCGCCTTCGACCGGGCGCCGCAGAGCCGCGCGCGGGGCATCACGCTGGACCTGGGCTTCTCCTGCCTGCGCACCGCGCTGCCGCCGCAGCTGGGCCCGGGGCCCGGCGAGCTGCAGTTCACGCTGGTTGACTGCCCGGGGCACGCCTCCCTCATCCGCACCATCATCGGCGGTAAGGGGGGCCCGGGGGTGCCTCCCGGGGGGCCGCAGCCCCGCTGGGTGCGCCGCCCGTCCGTGCTGCGAGCGGCGCCGCCGCACCGAGGGGACCGAGGGGGGTGTCAGGAGCTTCGCAGACCTGTGACTTTGCTACACTTGCTCGTAGTTGCTCTTCAAATAAAAAAAAAAAAAAAACCAAAAAACCACCCAAAAACAGTGCTCCTAGAAAAGCACTTTGCACACGTGAGTTCTTGGGATGCCGTTTGGATAGTCAGGTGTGCTTAAGTTTCTTACACTTACTAGAAAATAAGTTTTATTTATTGTGTATGGAGGCCTTATTAATGGCATTGAGCAGCTGTATAAATCTCTATTTTCTTGCCTGTTAAAGCGGTCAGAGTTTGATGCTGCCTGTGGTTGAGAGCAGTGTTGTAGGTGCCCGTGTTGTCTTGGAGGACTAGGGAGTTGTAACATGATAATTTTAGGCTTAGAAATAATTTCGTGGATTTTGGTGACTCTTCATTTTAGTCTTCATAGGTGATACCACAAGGTTAATTTGGTTTGCATTAGGACTTATTTTAAGTTAGTCCACCTTGTTCTATCTCCCCTTTCCATTTCTTCTAAGGAGTGTTAAGAGGTGATCGGTGCTCGGCTAGGGATGTGATGGAGTCACAGCTGCAGGAGTTTAAAATAGTCACAGGTTGATGCAGCTGCAGGGATCAGCCCAGTTCTGTTCCCTTGTGCTTCATCTGCAGTGTCTCTTCAGTAACGATTCGGTGGCAGTTTTGTAGGACAATGTTTCTTGGCTAGGCTGAGGTTCACGCTGAGTTACTTGCCATGATGTGGGAGTTTAACCCCCTTTTGAAGGATTGTGTTTTTTGTAAATTGTGGTAGCAGTAACTGTGTTGCATTGTTTGCACTTCTTGTGGGTAGGATAATAAATATTCACTTCTTTGTCAGTTTCCCCCCAGTAAAAAACCGCTGTCTCTTCAATAGGTGCTACACAGAGTAGCTGTGTGCTTAATCCCAGAAACTGCTGTCTGGTAGTTATGACAATCCCTTACCATCCTTTAGTAATTGTAAGCACCTGAAGAGTGAAGTTGACTTTGGCAGATGTTTCTTGGATGTACTGAAGAGTTATTTGTAGTCAGGCATTTCTCTCTGCCAGAAGCAACTGATCTGAATGGTATAAACTTTCTCATGAAGGGCCTGTGGGAAAACTTAGAAATCTGCTTTAACCAGTTTTGTTTTTCAGTAACTTTAACACTTAATTCAGGTGGTTGTTTGATGCACAGGCTTCTGATTGCTTTTTGTTGTTTTTATGAAGAACCTCAAAGTACTTAGTCACAGCTGTCCACATCAGATTTGCTTATTGATAGGCCATGAAGGAAGGCAAGGATTGGATGAGGTGATGATAGAGTTTTCTTCCCAGCAAAAATAATTCTTTACAGATGGTAATTCACACACATAAGCACACCAAACTTGCATGGTTTCAATTATACCAGGTTATGTGTCTTACTGAAGTGAAACAGTTGATTAGTGTGACTTAGTGCAATTCTGTGTTTTAGGAAAAGGTTGGAGAGAAAATGCATTATTGTGTTAATAGTTTAAAGAATGAGGAACTTCATTTTTCTGCTTGATAACATTGATGTGTCTTGATAGTGAATGCTTTTTTTGGTTTTTTTACTACTAGGTGTGAAATGTGAAATCTTGATGCCAAAAGCTGATCTGTGCCTGTGGGACTGTTTAGGTGCTTACAGGTTTGGTGAAACTCAAACTGAAGTGTAGCATGTCTTGTGTAACAGGATACATTCTTTGCTGTTGATGTGTTTTTCAATAGTGCTGACTTTTTCACCACTTGAGGAGTGGAAAGTGAGTCCTCCCAGATAATGATAACTTGAAAAATTTAGGCTATTTTCATCTACTTCCTTGTTACTAGGCATTCAGGGTTCACCATTCCAAAAATGTTCTCTGCAACCAGGAGTACCACTGCCCTTTTCTTTTTGATGGAATCTGTGATTTCCCTGTTATAACATGTTTCTTCTATATGTGGTTTTTCAATAAGATATTAATGCAAAGTATTTTATCTTCCCATGTTTATTCTGCACCTCAGATTTCCCATACCTCTTTAAAATATCACTGTTCTGAATTCAAATCTTGGGGTTGCTATAGGTGGAAGTTGATCTGCAGAAAAACTAGAAGTAGGATGCCTGTGGGCAAGGGAGCTGGATGTGAGGATTTGGAAGGTGAAATGACAACAGAGATGAGAGGGCTGCTACAGAACTCTGTGTTAGTCATGTGCAGGCAGGGTTTGCAGGAGATATTACTGCTGTGAAAATGTTACTGCATCTTCTTGTTTGCAGTTCTCTTTTTTCACTGAAGATGGGATAAACTAGTTGGCTTCCCCTTGAGTGATCCCAGCTCATGGAAACACCATCTGCTGTGGCTGGGTGGCACCAGCACAGTTCACTCAGGGCTCCCAGAAGGTGAGGAGCTCAAGGGTGGCCTGCTGAGGAGTCACTTTCTGGCTCTTCTCTTCCAAAGTGCCATTTTCAGTGGTGTCCCAGGTTATCTCTTGTAACTGTCATCTTTTCTGTGTTCCTAGTGTGCTCTAAGGGTTAATACCTTTGCTGTACAAAGTTGATAAATCTACTCACAGATTAAATGTTACTGTTTACCACTCTTTAACATATTTCTGTATGTAGCTAATTTCTGAAGTGGATTTTTTCATGTCAAAATCTAGTATTGCATTTTTGTCATGCTGTGCCAGGTAGTGCTTTGACCTTGTGAATACTTCTCACAGTCACTCACAAGATGCTTGTTCAGACACAATACCTTAGGATTAAATGAATGCAGAATATTTGAGCAGTAACCAAATGGAATGAAAAATAGAAGTCATATTTCATTCTGTGTGGCTACATTTTTCATGCAAAGCTTGTCCTTGAAAACAAAACATATCAAATGTTAAATCAAAAGTGTTTTGTTTTGGGTAGGGTTTTTTTGGGGGTATTTTTTTTTTTTACCTGCATGCTGGGAATTGGAAATGTTGCAGGCAGTTTCACCCAAGACGGTTTGTTTTAAGTTTTAGATGGGAGATGATAGTCAAGGTTGGAATGGAATAAGTAATAGTCACTTGGTGTACTTCATCATGCCTTTCACTTGTATTCAAACATACTGGTTTATATTCTTCTAAGGCTCTTGTGTGTCTGTGGCAGGATATTGTGGGTAGCTGTATGGCTTGAACTGTCTTACTCTTTCAAACAATAAGAACAAAACTCTGTTTTAAAACACAAATTTTAGATTTTTCCTGTGCTTTAGCAGGATCCTGTCTCAAGCAAGGCAACAAAATCAGTATTTCCAGCCTTTCATGTCTGACTTGCAAAGGAAAGCAAACAAACCTGAAAACTTGAACCTTAAGGGCCAATTCTTGGCTTGTCCCAAGCAGTGAGAAGCACCTACATTAGCCTTACACTTGATTTGTGCATTGAAGGAATGACTCCAAGATGCAGGACTGACATTTTTGTCATTACTGCATTCTTCTGTTGCTGTAGAGATTTAGGGTAATATTTTTGGTAAAATTTCACACTGAGGTGGGGTAGTTTCTGTCACAGCACTATGGGAATTTTTAGGCTTCTGTTCTTTTGTTGATATTCAGTTCCTCATCTTCCACAAAGCTGATGTTCATGGCATTGAAATAAAATAAGAGTCGCTTTTACATTTGTTTGTCACAGACCTGTGCACCAGTAGGGTCTGGAATAGTTTCTCAAATGAGTTCAGCAGGAAGGGATGCCTGCAGAGAGGTTAGACAAGTTAATCTGCCAGACGAAATTCAATCCTCATATTTCATTTTAAGACCACTTTGCGTAGCAAAGTAGTTTAAGCAGTAGCAGATTTTTTCCTTGCTGATGGTTAATTTCATGCCATACAAAGGGTCAGCACACTAATACAGGAGAACATGATTACCTCATCCCAACTTCCCCCACACAGGCAGCCAAGGGATACCGAGTGTTTGCTTTAAGTGAGCTGTTGTCAGATGCCCTTTATCTGTTTGATTTTGAGATGGGTCCTCAAAAGAGCTTCTAAATCAGAAAATTGTCTTTTTTTTTTTTTTCCCTATGAAGTTCAAAGGACAGCATATCCTTATAGGGTTTTAATTGGAAAGCTACTGCTTGACCCTGGTTGTTTAAACCTGGGCAGGGGAGAACTCTTGACAAACTTGTAGTTTTGTAATCCTTTATGCCTGTCTGAACCTTTGACCTTTATACTTTATAACTAGAACTTCATTGTCACCATTTGTCCCTGCAGTTCCTTTCAAAGAAGACTGCCTTGCAAGTGTCTGTTTCCACTTTGCTGCTGTGTTCAGCTAAGGAAGGGTATTAATTCATACCTGATACATTGGAGGGGCCAAGACTTTTGAACTTGCACTAGAGCTTGGAGAGGGGGAAATGAGCATAGCAAAGGCATGTCTTGCTGATGCAAATGAGTACAATGAAAACAGGCTTGGGAGATCAAGGGAAATGTGGTCTTGCTACCAGCATTCAAATTCAGTCAGATGCAGATTATTTGTAAGATTAACATATCACAGAAAACCCCCACCTTTTATCACAGATTAGTTGTTTTGCTGAGTTTGTTATAAGCTTTTAGGAGGATTTATTAGCTCAGGGTTACCTTTGCATTACTGCAGTGAAAACACACTTCTATCTGACCTTTTGTTTGTTGAGACCTTTGTGAAGATGTGACAGTTCTTGTTTGGTTTTTTTTTGTTGTTTTGTTTTTGTTTTTTTTCTGTTCTAGATGAGTGAGCAGAGTTTGGTAGTTGTAGATGTATATGTGGATGACTTGCTGTTGAATACAGATGTTGAATGAAGGGAAATGGTGCCTTGTATTTAGTGGATATCATTCTAGTCAGAGAGAAGCCACTAGAGAGTCTTGAGATCTTTGGCTGCCAGTTTGAAGTGAGAGCAACATAATGAACCCTGTTCTGGTGAAAAAAACCCAAAATTAACATACAACTCTTGTGTAGTGTAATTCCTATCCACAAACCTTGTTGTAGTGGTTGATGTTATGGAAGTACTCATGGGTTAAGGAACTTCAGCTAGCACTAATGGGAATGTTTTCTAAAACCTGTTAAACTCTTTGGGTTCATGGTGCCTGTGAATTGCTGACACTGTTTTGTGTTAAAATTTCAAATAAACTTTATATCTGTAAATGAAATTGAAACGGTGTCTCATTTTTTTTAGTCACTATAATTTGACTGGTGCCAGATGCTTGTCTGACAACATGGAGTATTTTTATCTACATTTTAATATGAAAGCCACTTTTTTTTATAATTAAGCAGCTGTGCATCAAAGTCAACCAGTACAGAAATTTTGCGTGGTGTCCACAAGCCCCGAAATGGAACTTTGTTTCCCGATGTTGCAGTGCACAAGAGGGCAGTGTTCGCTCACAATGCGGGATCTTAGGGATCAGTACTCGGGGTAACAGGTCAGCCGGGGCAGTGACCTCCCTGTGAATCGAAACTGAATTAAGTAGATTATTTGGAACACAGCTCTGGGTTAATTTTCTTGTTCTTAAAAAAAGCATCCTCTGTGTTTTAAGGAAGGATAGTCTTATTTCATCTATAATTTGGGTTGTGCTTTTTATACCTTAAGCAATAAAAATGTATGGGGTGTTGTCTTACAAATGGCATGAGACACAGGTAACAGGTGAGAAAAACTGGTTTGATGTGCAGCCATGGAATTTAGTGTGCACAAGTCTATTTCCTACGCCATTTCCCTGTGTCTTTTAATAACTGGGTAAAAGGAAGCTGGTTGTACTAAACCTGCTTTGAACCACTACTGTATGAAATAGGATTTGTTTTGTGATATTGGGTAGAATGAAACCTGGGGGGTGTATCAGAGTACTTTAAAATATGGGTCTTGTGGAGTTCTTATTTGTGTGATAATTGATAAAAGATTAACATTTGTCTATATTTAATGTAATGGCTCTAACTTTCTATGTATTGCTTATTGTTTCTGTGGGTTTTGTGAGTGCTGTGGCAGTGGGACTGCTCCTATTATTTCTGTCCTATACTCTCTTCTGCAATTTTGACTTGAAGCTGATTTCCCTGTAAAAGTTACACGTTCAACAACTTGCACAACACCTCTTAGGTAATATTAGAGACTGAAGCACGAGGAGTCTTGTGTTCATTTTCTGGGTCAAGTAGTTTACAAGGAGCAAGAGACCCATTATCTCCTGATATCAAAAGTTACAGTCAATAATCACATTCTCTTCTGCTTCTTAGAATCCTGTCAGGTTCTGATTTCTGTGTATGGTTTAAAAAAATAAAAATAATTATGCATTTCTTCTTTGGAAGATGCGATTTATAATGGAAATATCAATCTTAAGTGCAGATTTTAACCAGGAGTGGTTTTTATTGAAATTTGTTTGAATGTGAATTTGTCCCTTGCTAATACATGACAATTTTTCTACAAAGCTTCTGAGTGGTTGTGTTTCATTGCTTGTATACAACAAAACTGCTGTTTGACACTGAGACAAAACCATTTGAGACAAAACCATGACAACTTTTTAGGAAAACTTAATAACCAGGTATTTTAATGGTGCTGTTCAAGTCTGCTTGATCATTTTTCCTATTGGTTTAAAAAGAGAATTTCTTTGTTCTATCATACTGTGTGCAAGCATTCATTAAATATCCCCTTTTCACTTTTGCTTAATGTTTATTCTTGCTTTAAATTATTTTGTAAGCTGTTTGGAAGAGTGGGGAAGCTTTCTTAATTGATCTTTGGATGCTTTAAAATATCAGCTCATGTAGTAAAGTATTATAAATAACTGCATAAAATCTAGAACTATTTTCTGTAAAATATGAAGCATATTTATAGTTAAAATCACCCTTGTCAAAGTAAATTTAAAGCACATTTTTCAAACTAGCATTTTTACTGATGATGGATATGCTTGCTTGCTAAATAGTCCAATTTAGCAGCTGAGTGGTCTTCTAATTGACAAACCAGCTTTATAAGATTCTACTGTATTGGTTCTGCATCTTGATTTAGAAGTTATCTTCAATTATTGGATTCTAGATATTAGCAGAATGGTATGTTTCTTCTGTATAAACCCATTTTAATAGCTAGTTAACTTGATGGAGCCATGAACTCAATTTCCTTAATATATTTGTTTTGGGGTTTTTGTACTTAAAATAATGTGTTTTTGCATGGCTGTTGTAAAGTAGTATTTATGAAAACCCCTAGAAAAACAAAATGTGGATAGAATTGAGGTTATAACTGTAAAGCAGACGTGCACCAGATCTCACTAAGTGAGCAAACCAAACCTGCACAGTCACTGCTAAAGTCTGTTAAGTGTAATAAAAAGTTGTTTTTCTTTGTGGCAGTGAGTTGTTTTCTGTCTGGGAACCCTAAGGTTGGCCTGGCAAGCTGGAGAGCGAGGACAGATGTTTTGCAGTGGTAATTTGCAGCTGGATTCTTGAACATGTTGTATTCTGTGGGTCATAGCTCATAATGGGGGAAAACTGAGTGTGAGCTTCAGCAAAGAGATTTGAGCAGCTTCTGCTATAGCTGGGATTGCAGAGCTACTGTGAGAAAATATTCCTTGTGCTATCTGTAAAATTCAGATTAGGAAGCTGATCTGAAATGCTTCCTTTAAACTATTTGCTTCCTGAAAGTGTTGCAGGCTAAGTAAATACCAATAACTCTTATTTCCCATCTCCTTATCAATTATTTTACCAAAATGTTCTTACACAGTTTATCTAATCTTTTCAAGTTAACATTAAGTGGTTAGTGTTGGCTTTCAAATTGAATTACAATCTCAGATTCAAATTTAGGCTGATTAATCCTATGTTAGATTGTAATTATCAGCATTACCAGCACTAGGGGTAGTTGGGACCAGACAAACAATAATAAATACATATTTATGTTTAATGTAACTGCAGAAGGAATTGGTGGATAGTAGGAAGGAGAGGAAATGGAGTAGAAATGGTAATTTAAATAAAAATGAAGAAATTGTATTCAGGAACATGATGGAGGTAAAGGATAAGAGGAATGAAAAATGAGTTTTGAATTTTGAGATTTATATTGATCTATGTAAGAATCCAGGCTCCCTCTCTTCAGGCTCTAGAGAAGAGATGATTCATTTGTGCTTATGGATTTGTTGCTAAACTCCTTTTTTGCTTCTTGTTGTAGAAGGGATGATGATGATGACTCTTTTGCCCACTGCAGATCTGTTTCTTCTGTGGTACTGGAAAAATGAATTTAATACAGTTGCCTGTAGTACTTTGTTTTATGCTTTCCTTTTGTTTTCTGTCTTATTTGGGATGCAACATATGATTGGCATATGAGAGTAAGCTGGTCTTCTTGGATCTCAGGAGCTCTTTTCATTTGTTAAACTTTGCCTTAATCTTTTTTTGGCCAAGTTTTACCTGTATTGTTTCCATTAAATGCATTGTAGAGTAGGTGAATATACTTCAGATATGATTCTCCTGTATATGTAAAATTTGAAATAGTCTTGAAGAACCTGTTGGTAAAAAAAGCTACAGAAGTGTTTGAGAGTTGTTGCTAGAACTGTCCTACCATATTAATAAGGATAGGCATAGGAAATGTTTCTTTTGTCATAGATGTTTATTCATGCTTAAATCTACTTCACTTACATTAAAAACTGGCCTTTCAGCAGTATTGCTTTGGGGAAGAAAGTTTTCCAAAGTATGCAAGAACTGCATTTCAGAGAGGAAAAACAAAATTGTAGCTTTCTTTTTTAGGATCAAGAAGAGGGGGAGGGAAAATGGTTTCCTTGTATTTGACTGTGCCGTTGGATGGAAGACAAAGCTCAGTCTCTCTTGCTGACTAATGTCATCATCAAGGCATTTTTTTCTCCCACAGAGCAATTTTGTCTCCATTGAGACCCCCACAGCCATTGGCAAGACCACGGCCTGAGATTAAATCTCACGCTTGGGTGAAATTCTAATGACTGTAATTGTTTCCTCTTTTAAAGTCTGTGGTCCCCTCATCAAAGAGTGGTACGGAAATTATGCATTTGTGCTGGAAAAAGAGAGGTCATGATTACCTGAACCTGTGGCTGACTTGGGGGGATTCTGTGTCGTGTTCTGGCAGTGGTTACCCACGCTGACATTGCAGAGTGTGAAATGATTTAAAGGGTGGCTTAGAGTGCACCTGCACAGCACTGATGGGCACAGCTCACAGCCTGGCTCTGGGCTGTCATTTCAGGTGAGCACTCCTGTGTTGGTCACCTGCTGCAACAGGAGGGAGGAACTAGTAAATATGGGCTGAGGAATGTTTCTGTGAATGATCCCATTTAAAGGGCTTGGGGTTCATCACCAAGTGTTACTTTTAACCCTCACAGTGCCTATTGGAGCTGTTCAGCATCATGAGGGGTGGCACCAGTGCTGTGGTGCTGGCTGTGGAGGAACCCACAGTGTGGATAACTGTGGATATGCAAAGAGTTGCAGGTAACTTGGTGAGGTAGATTGCTCCATCCTGTAAAAATTGGAATGTACGAGTGCAGCAGTGTTGCTGTGTGATGGAAAGATTTACAGAAGTATTTCGTGTTATTTAGCTTTAGTGTGCAGTTCTGCATGTGCACGGTTTTGGGACTCTGCTGTCCCCTAACTCTGAAGACTTATGAAAAAATGATGTACTGCATGTTAAGTGGAAAACATTTTGAGTTTTTACTCTAGTTTAGGAGGTATCTTTTAAAGATATTGACAGAACTGACCAAAACACTTTTCATCAGAGAAAAGGAAAATGGTTTAAATAGTACCCAATTTTAGGTGTCTAGGTTGCATTTAAAGACTAAAGAAATCCCTAAACATCATTGTTCTTAAAAGCATTCAGCATAAGAATCTTTCTCTGATCTCTGAAATGATGAGTATTCAGTTTAGAGTATTCAAAAGTTTATCAGCAAAAAACCACCGAGTGTCAGCAGCCACTAAAGGACTTTGAACATTTGACACTGAAATTGGCCCCTATCTGGCTATATTATAGCTTCAAATCATTTGATAATATGCCTAATTTAAAAATTCCTTCAAGCCTGAAGAGCAAGTTTTTACTCTGAAATCTGTTTGTTTATATACGTATGAATGAAAGAACTAATAAAAGCATTGAAATAATAGTTAATATTAATTCTTGTGTATGGCTGAAAACTCAAATGTCACAATTCAGGCACCTCTGATAAATCTTTTTAAAGGAAGTAATTTTGTTCTTGCTTGCTGTTTGATAAGTTTTCACCCTGTGGGAGGGACCATCATGAGTATTTTTATCTCTGAGTGGATATTTCACCTGACTAACAACTGAGATTCTCCCATTATTTCAGGTGCTGTGATGAAGTTGTGGTGCTGGTGGTGTTTGCCCATGTTTGTAGTTGAGCTCCCCATTTACTGTCTGTTGTGTATTGCCATAAACAGCAATGGTGGCTTTTTCTGTCTAAAACTGGTGTTGAACTGAAATCTCTTGTGGGAAGAGATTCACCTGTCTGTGGGGCTGCATAGTGCTTTTAGGGGTAATTTAAAAAAAAAGTGTATTTGGTTAAATTGAACTGTAGCAGACTGGTGCAGAGAAAAAAGTTTGCTGATTAAGGGAACAAAAGGAGTTTTGAACTGAAGCTAAATTATGTTTAAAAACCCCCCCAAAAAAGCAAAACCAGTGACTGAAAATTCAGTCTTTACAGAAAGTTTGTCTCAGAGGTATTTTCATTACTGAGTTGTGTTCACTAACAAATTATGTGCAAGCAGGTGTTTGGGAGCTCCTTCATTGTATGTCCCTAAATGTACTTTTTGTTTTGGTTTGGTTTTTTTCTTAAACTTTATTTACAGTATAAAATAGTTGATTATTCTGTTAATAGCCAGCGCCGCTTTTGTGTGGTTTATTGTTTTCTTTGTTGTAATTTAAAGCCAAACAAATCAATGTGAAGATAAATTTAGCTGTCTGTTTCTTTACTTACCCTGCACCAAGAAACCAGTGAGTCCCAAACTTACTGTGTAAAATAATGCTGGTTTTTTTAAGACCTGCTGTCAAATTGATGCAGTGGATGAAAGTTATTTTGGTCACTGTACTTGTTTTTTTTTCCTTTGTATTGTAAAGATATTTATTTTTGTCTCATTAAGAAAATGGTGGCATGTAGCTAGGAAGAGAATAGATCACATAGAAAAGTGATGTCAGGTTTATGGAATTTCTTGTTATGTTTTTGTATATTAAGTCACTCCTAGGTAAAACCAGAAATTACTAATGTGAAATTTAAATTAGTTGACAGTATCCTTTCAAGGCTTGTGTACTGTTTTAAATTTTTTGCAGTAACTTATGAGGTCTGGTAAGAACAGTTGGGACAAAATAGTTACAAAAATGTTTGTGGTTAAACTGTTTTAATTTTTATTATAGTAGCTTAATAGTTTCCCTTTCTGTTGGAGAGCTAAGAATTTTGTAGCATCTCAAGTGCACCTGTGCTGTTGTTATTGGATGCTGAAAATTTTCAGGATGACACGATGAAATCATCAGAATGTGCTCATTTTGGGGATATTGTTATTCTGTTTAGAAGCTTTATGTAAAGGAGTTGTACTTTTGTCTCAGTTCCTTTTTATGCACTGTTTGTTCAGAAGTAGAATAAATAGGTTCTGTGAATAAAAAATCTGTTTCTGCTAAGAAGATGCTGAATTGGAGTCTGAAGTTCTCTAACAATAACAAATGAATTTCTGGGTCAGAAGTATTGTTCAGTATAAATGCAGTAAAAGCAGCCAAGGTGAGCTCAGCTGCAAGAATCCATTTATGAGAACTTGCCATAAGAGTAGAGTTGTGTGGTTAAGTCATGATGGAAATATGGGATGTTTGGCCATAGTCTATAGGTAGCAAGTGTGATTTTTGTATTAGATTAACAAAATGTTAAGACAGTTTTTCAAAATTAAGCTTTTCTGCTAAGTGGTAACAATCACTGTAAAATACTTTAAATCCATGAGTTGTGATCTCTTTCTATTTCTGTTAGCTTTGAGCACCCAAAAAAATTGACCTTTAATCAGCAAGGCTGTATTCTTTCTTGGTGTTTTCAGCATTTCATTATGCAGTGATTAGTACTCTTCAGTTATACATTCTTTACCTTAGTGATGCATTTACAGTTAGCGATTATGTTGGTTTATTGAATTTGACTGATAGTGAGCAGTTTCAGCAGATTTTTTTTCTTGTTGTATAGGAAGATGGAAGAAAACAGTAGAAAAGCATATATAGCCTTGGCATAATTTTTAATTATAATCTTATCTGATTTTTATGGGAGGAAAAAAATGAGGTTTGGCTTGTTGTTTTCTTTTTCCCAGTGTTTTGGGCTTTCAGAATTCCTTTCTGAACATCTCCATAGGCTTTGTCTGCAGAACATCAGTTGTTCATGGTGTGCCTTTCACCTACAGGGGAATAAACTCTGTAGCAGGCTGATGTGGAATCTAGTACTTAGAGTAGATTTTTCTGTGTTCATAAGCTGGCAGTTCCAGAAATGAATTAAAAGATCTTATTTACCTAAAGGGATGTCAAGAAAGAAGGAAAAGAGGAGGAACAATGTAGTGTGAAATAGGATTGAAAAACAATTTCCTGATTTCTTTTTATATGGTGTACTTGCCTGTATGAATAAGAGGGAGAAGAAAAGGATCTTGATGCTTTGAAAAACTGCCCTTTTTTGTTTTGTATCATAACTGGGGTTAAATTTAAGTGGGCCCTGTTGGACTGAGAGTTAGTGGTTTGTGGCAGGAGGACTTGGATTCACTTCTGTTTGTTTCATGTTTTCTGTTTACATGTTTTAGAATTATCTGATCAGGTACCTTCCAGATTTAACAGTATCCAAGCCTGAGTTCCAGTTTATTAACACAGCTGCAGAGAAATGGGATTCTCTGCCTGCCATTGATGCTGCTCTCTTGGGACTGAAAACTTCAAACCTTTCATTTTGCTGGTAAAGCCTTTCCTAAAACTTGTGTACTTTGGGATGTTGTGCTTCAATTTTCCATGGACCAACAGAATCTAGATCCTGGAGAGAGGCAAATCTTCTCATTGTACACTGAATTCTTGTTTGTCTGAGTAATAGAAAACATGAGGTATATTTCAAACATGGTGACTATGGAGATGAGAAAAGTATTTTAAAAACTTTTTTCCCTATTGTGGTATCTCAGGTGTCTCTCCAGCCCCGAGTACCTTGCTTTTAACAGGACACTAGAAGTAAAAAGTATATAAATAGATGCTATTATTACTTTATTAAGGGAAGAGAAAAATTAGATATCCATTTCTGTGATATTTGATTTTTTTCCTCTGCATACACCAGTCATTAGACAATTTCATTTTATGTACCTACATACCTTTTTCCTCTTTATATGCTTTATATTTTTACAAAACGGCAAGATAATTTTTTCCTCAAGAGCAAATTAACTATGACATTTTAAATATAATTAATAAAAATAATTTATTGGAAGTACTTTAAGGAAATCTTCTAACAAAATTTAATTTAAGTCTACAGTAAATTGTCAGTAAGAATATACTTAATAAAGTTCCATTGTATTTCTCTTCCGTTATTATTATACGATTCTTCAACAGCAGTTGGCTCCATCATTTGATGCAAGGGCAAAAGTGGTTAGATAGCAAGTATATTTACTTAAGTTCATTTGAAATTAAATTCTCATTCTGAGTTTTCCATCCCTTGTTCTGTAATTCTAGTTCTTGCTGTCAGGAAGTTCAATTTAGAATCCATTGTGCTCTCTGAGCCTACAAGATATGAATGAGAAAGAAGACCTAACAAAACGTGAAAAGCAATAATTAAAAATATAAAAAGTGCTCGTAAAAGGCAAGAGCATCCAAGAAGGAGTTTTCTGAAAGAGTAAAGTGTGTAATCTCTAAGTATTCTTCATATACTTGATATACTTTTGATCCTGTTTTGTATTCATGCTTACAGATTTCTTCTCTTAGTCACAGAGGTTAGATTAGCAAGGGCAGATGACTTTACTGGATATCTGGGCACTTCTTTTCCAGAGCCCCAGCCAAGTTTGAGAGTGATGGCTCAGTGCCTGCACTTGCTGCTCTTTGAATTTTTGCTGGGACTGGTGTTCTCTTGCTATGTGCAGTTAAATGCAAATTTATTGTTATAGCTTTGGAAGTAGCAGCATTAGTGCCTTGCACTCCATGTTATTTTCTTATTTATCCAGGATTCTTGTTGCTTATTTTGAGTGAATAACTTGAGCAGTGCCAGCATTCCTGCGAGCTGGTCACATGAGCCTGGCAGAGCAATGTGTGTGCTGAGCAGACTTTTGTTTTCTGTAGGCTTTCTTCCCACTTCCCTGGGGATGCTGTCAGCCTTTGTTTTAACTTGGAAATTTACATTTCGATTTGTGAGGGGAAAAAAAGTGGTTTTTAATGATTAAATGAAACAGGAGGCTGAGTGTGGGATGCCAGACTGGGAGACCTGCTATACTTAGCTTATGATGATCCTCCTTTGTCACAGTTTTGTTCTTGTTGAAGGTTTTGAGCTTGAGTGATGTTTTGCTTAACCCACAGGTGCTACTGCTCACAAACTCAGCTTACAGAACCTGCCACTACTGCTTGTCAAATGCTTGTTCCTTTGTGTCAACACATGTATTTTATTCAGTTGTTTGCTCATCCTACACAAAATTTCTGTGTTGGGTTGTGTTGAACAACTTCACTTTTGGAAATTCTTCAAAACACGTAATTGAAAACTTTTTTCCTATATTTATGAGGGCTTTTAGAAATAAAGGGCTTGGTTTTGTATGATAATTTCTATATGTTCACCTCACAAAGAGGTTTTCCAAGTATAAAACTTGAAACAATAAAATCATGTGGTTGTGTCGGAGATTAAAATACTTGCATTATTTTAGGGAGCAAGGGTTTAAATTTAGTGTGTGAGCTTGGGAAACCCAGGGCCTTGTTTTGTGTTTATCTGTGAGGTATATTTGCAGCTTTGAAGAAGCACCAATTCAGTGCCCAGCTGGGTGTTGTGAATCCATGAAGCCTTGCAGGAATGAACTCAGTGAGGGAGACTGCAGGATTAAGGTCCAAACCAGTATGAAGTCAGACCAGGTCTCTTATTTTGCTCCTTGGCTGTACAGGTTAATTCACATGAACACCCAAGTTTAAATAATAAACTATATTATTGAAAGCATTTGAAGTATTTATTTTTAAATTTATATTCTACCAGTGAAATTTGGAATATCTATGGCATTCACTCTGCTGTAATTTTTTTTTAAAGAAGTAATCTGGCTATAAATAATAACTTAGATTTTTCACCTTGCCTTCTGTTAGTACTATGGAAAACATTTACTAAGGCATTGCTGCTGTCTCTTATCTTGGTGTGGTTATAGATCATTAAATCCCAGCCCCTCTTAACACAGTATAAATTCTAATCTTGGCAAGTATTGTTGCCTTGTTTATTTAGTAATGAAACTTTGCACGGCTTTCCTCCTTTAGCGAGCATCACCTTTTATATTTTAGTGGACTTTTATTCATTATATGGAGAATGTAATAATGTGCAACACAAATGCCATACACCCTGCAATTTCTGGGGTTGGCAGTTTAGATAGCATATCCCTGTGATACTGGGATGGGAAATTTACATGACTGTTGACCCCTTGGGACTGCTCTGAAATGAGGTGTATATCTTGTGCAATCCTAGTCAGCAAAAATTTAAATAAAAATGAATACCCTGTCAGAAGGCCTTGTGCTGGCCTGGCAGGAGGTGTGAAATAGTGCCCTGTGCTTGATAATGGCCTCCTCACAGGTCTCTAGCACAATGTGATGTGACTTAGTAGAATGACAAAACAAGCAAAATGCTTGCTATTGTCATGATTGGGTAGTGAATTGTTGGGCAGGGCCTGGTGTCTGCCATGAGCTGAAGGCCAGAGAACTTAATACAAAATAAATCTTGAATGAAATTTGAGTGGTAAATCCAGTTTATCTTTCAAGACAAAGACAAGTTACAGACTTTGTGTACAGACATGGAATCCCTGTGAAAGTGAACTGAGAATAAACTAATAGATCACTGCTTTGACTGTGGTTTTCAAGTGATAAGTTTGTGGTGGTTTTTACATATAAAACCTTCCCTTTGTAATTCAGTATAAAGTCTTAAAACCTTGGCCAGAACAATTTAATGGCAACATTAACTCTTCAGCTACCATTCTGCTAAAAGGTGCAACTTAGCAAAGCACCTCATATTTAGCATGGCAGCAAGTCAGGGTGGAATGCTGCCTAGAAAGTGTCCAGGAAAATTTGTTTTCCAAAGTATTGCTTGTTTACTTTGGCTCTAATTATCTGTGCACACTGCAGAGAATGAAAGTATTCTGTTTCTTAGAGCTGGCATCCTTAATGTGTTTGGGACCAATTTGTTTGAGATTTCTTTCTGCATGTTGCACTGCTATAGCTGTGTAGTCATGTGGATACTTGAAATAAAGCTTGACATAAAAAGTGAGATTGTTTGTAGGGTGTCTTTCTTGAGAACAGCCTACTTTTTTTGACATGAGACTATTTTTCGTTCTTGATCCAACTACTGTTCTTGTCAAGATTGTAATTCTTGTTGGTGTTTGGAGATTGCGAAGGTTTGGAAGTTAGAGTGGTAGTGTTACAGAAGTCTCACAGAATTTTGTATCCTAACATTGAATAAATTTCCCAGTTTGCATGTGTGTGGAATTGTATGTTGAAGTATAAGACACAAGAAGTAACCTAATTGTTCTTTTTGTTTTTCCATTTGATTATGTCCTACAGCTGGAATACTATGACAGTTTTTTGTGTTACTGTCACAGAAATCTAGAAACTTCAATATTGGTGTTCAGCATGCTCCAATGTACAGAAGACTCTAAGGCAAAATGTAACATAGTCCTGGTAATTTGGGATAGTTGTCTTCCAGCTTGCCACTAGGTGTTGGTAACTCTTCTACTCATTCTATGTTGACCTGCTTAAGAGAAGCAAAGCTGTAGTTGAGTGTATGAAAGGGATATAAGGAAGAGGTTTTAACTGATATTGGTGTGTTTATTGCTGTTAGTTTTAGGGGTGTTCTTTGTTCCTTGTTATCCCCCTCCATTTGATTCTCAGTTGTAGCGAGATTTGCCCTTGCTCGATTGACAAATTTTCAAACTCCCTCCGTAGCATTCTGTCAATGCAGGCAATGGCTTGGCTTTGCAGCCTTGGTGTCACTTTGCAGCTGTGCACCACATCTGGTTGTTTTGGGCAGGCTGTCCTGTCTGCTGGTCCAAGCTGGGTCTCTCTGAGAGGAGCTCCTTGACCCTTTGTAGTCGCAGCGCCGCCTCGCAGGCGCGCTCTGGAGCCGCTGTGTGGAATGCGTGTCTAACGCGTTCCACTCGCCCTCGCTCCCCGTCCATAATGTTAGCTTTAATTGGCCCTTTTTAAACTTTCATGTACAATTTGGTTGTACACGGTAAATTACCACCCTCTTCGCCTTTTCCGAAGAGCACAAAAGTAGAATCCAGACTCTGCTCCCCGTGATGCTTTTTGGTGCTGCCCTTGAGTTCTTGTAGGGACAGCACTGGTGGGCAGTGTTTCTGTCAGAGGACAGACCTTTTTTCTACTGGGTTGTTTTTTTTTTTTTAATTTCTAATTTTCTTTTAAACATTGTGCTGTATTTTTGAATTGAATTCTGCATTTGAAAGTTTAAAAAGAACTAATACTTCCCGCCCAAAGAAATATCTCCACTTTAATAACTGCTGCCCAGCTCTTAGTGTGGCTAGTTAGCCAGTGTGTCCAAGTGATTTTTCTTTTCTTTTAAATATTCCTGTATTTTAGTTACTCTGAGTGTATGAGAACTTCAGGACAACATCAATGGTATAACCAAGGCTGGTCTTCACTATGTAAGAATGCCTTTGTAGGTGCTTCTGAAGTGTCAGAATGTGTAGTGTGGGCAGAATGATTCTGTTACTATACAGGTTTCATCAATGCTTGATCAGAGCATCACCAGAGCTATTTTTGAGAAAGTTGAGTTAGGTGAGGAAAAAAATTGGCAGTGCAGCATACAAAACAAATTTTGCAGTTCAAACTCAAAACAGTGATGAGTCTCTTGTTTGTACTTGGTATGAGTGAGGTGAAACAAAGCCTGGCTTTATTCTCCACATCAGGCTCATGAGCTCATGTTTCGGCTTTTCCTTTCCCCTCCCTCTCTGACACGGGCTCGTCTTTTTTTTCCTTGCTAAGCAGACAGTAACTCTCCACAATATTTTTAATCTCAACAAGATGTCCAGTGGCTGATGATGCAGAAGTGTTGCATCAACAAAGGGGGGATGATAGCTGGAGCATTCCAGGTCTGACAGGTTTGGCTGAGGAGCTGTGTATTGTGGCCACTGATTCCTCCCGGCACAGCATGCTTGCTTTGGGCAGGAGGCTACTTTTCATTGACTCCTGTTGTGTGGCTCCCTGCTCCTTATTTTAGGCTTCCCCAAGAAGTTATGACTGGGAGTTTCATGGTTTTAGATGAAAGAGCCTGTTGTCTTACTGAATTATCTCCTTTCTGTCTATATATAAAGCAAAGTTGGCAGGTAAAAAAAAAAAAAAAATAGTAAAACAAAAGCTCTCTTATGGTAATATCTGAGGCTGGATTAGAATAAAAGTGAAAGAATGATTTAATATTTTTTATTTACCTTTGTTTGTTGAGGCTGCTTGCTTACCTGAAAGCACCCAGCACTGGAACTGACCTCATTGCACTCACTGACCTTAAGATGAGCTCCTGGGCCCTGGTGGGATCTAACCCACAAAAATTTTTCCACTGAAATAGATAATGAGAAGTATTAGATTATTTAGAATAGAAAAATTAATATTATGGAATTTAAAAATAATGCATGTTTTAATCATGGATATTGAGTAGCCATGTAGTGTGCAAATGCTTGTACTCCTAAATTTTTGAGAGAAAAATTACTTTAGAGCCTAAAAGAAACATTTTTAATTTTTTAATAATGCTCTAGTGCAATATTTTAAGGTATTTTTTACTTACTGAAGTGAACCCAACTCATGAAACTTCATTCACCAAGAGTATAGCTGATGATTTTTAAAAAGGATTTAAGAACTTCCTCATGACAGCTAAATTTCTTGAAACTATATAAAAATCTGCTTATACCATAATTCACCCTTGCAGCACTGGTTTTATTGTGTGAAGAACCTATCAGAAATTGATTTAAAAGCTTGTTGTTCCCTAGATGTGCCTGTTTATATACAACTGTTCTCATTCATAGTCTGTGTTCCTTCAGCCATCTCTGCTGCTGCATCTTACACTGTTTCCATCAGGTAATACTTCCAGTCATGAAGTTGTCCCCATTTTAATAAAGGTAAGGTGGGATAATTTGTTGACTGCTACCTAAAAGCATCATTAACCATTGCAAGAGGGGAAATTAGGGTGTGGGTTTGGTGTCTTTTTTTCTTTTTCTTTTCTTTTTTTTTCCCCAAATCTTATTTTTGATGCAAAGGCTGTCGCCAGCCAGTCCAGCATGCAGAGACTCTCCCCCCTGCCATAAAACAATGAGCACATTCAGGCACAACTAGTGTTTTCAGTTATTAAAAAACGGAGCCGTCTGTCTCTGCCTGTGACTTTAATCTTTAAGCCTTTATTCCCTGTACCCCACCCCCTCTTTCTTTCCCCAACCTTTTGTTTGTGAAGTGCAGAGCTACAGGATATGTGGGCCTGGAGTTTCTGAATGTATTGTACATTCCCCTGGCAATTACAGATGTTTATAACCCTGACTGATGTTATTTCAGTATTGTGGAGGGAGAACAGAAAATTAAAGAACGCATTTTTCATTGCCCCTGGCAATCTTTAATTTTTTTTTTTTTTTTGAGTATAGGGGAGAAAAAGAAAAATGTAAACTCTTAATTTTTTTTTTTTTTTTTTTTTACAAAAATCTTGTTTTACGTTCTCAGATGAAGCACATCTGAGAGCTGTGCAGGAATATCTTCCCATAACTCTTTTGTTAGGACAGTGTGTTGCATGCAGTGTTGTAAAAACATAATAGGACTGGATTTTAATACAAAAGAAGCTCCTTAATGCAGGGTGCAAGACTTTTGCTTACTTTATTTCAAAGACAGAGAGAAGGTAGCTAAGGGCTTGTTATGATTTAAGAGGAGAATCACATACTTTTTTTTTTAATCTTTGAATAGAACACCGGAATTTTTTTTGTAGCAGAATGATTTAGAATCTGATGAGTTGGAGTTTTACTTTTGGGCTTGTTGACTCGGTGACAGAATTGTTTAAGAAAATTTATTTTTAGTAATCTTCTAGAAATATGCTCTTGGTCTGTACAAGGTTTTAAATAATTTTCTTACTGGTGGTGGTTGAGCTAAAGCTGCAGGTGCACTATAAGATTAGTGTCCTTGAATTTACAGAGAGGTGGAGAGAAGAGAATCCTATAGCAAATATGTGATCAAGGTGATAATTTGTGTGTTTCTTAGGGACTCCAGTGCATTCCAGATTTTCAGAGTAGTTGGCCTAAAACACTGAATTTAGGTAAAGTTAATTGGAGTCAAGAATTTCAAGGTGGTTCAGCAGTATCTCTCAGGTACAACTTCCATATCTATACCTGTTTTTGACTGCATGCAAACTGCTGTTTATAGGTTTTGGAAGTTTGGAGTTGCATATCTAAATGTATATTCAGGTCTGTCTACCTGTGTGATGGTCCTTATCTCCAATGACTGCTGCATGGAACTTTTCTTTAGACTGATCTTTTAAAGATATGGCAGAAGAGTGAACAAGAATTTATAGTGAGATATCCTTTGGCCAGGCAGAACTTGAAGTTAACACAATAGATAGCAAAAAAGTCTCCTTGTCATCTAATATTAAACTGATAAAAATATACTTAAAGAAATTCTAACATGTTCCAAGATGTTTGTAATTCCGTAATTCCCCAAAGCACCCCAAGGGAGGCAACAGATGCACTGTAGTAAGTTCCCCAGTTCTCTGGGAAGGAGTAAATCAACTAGTTGGTCATTAAGCATAGCACAATCTTTTTATCCTGAGATAATCAAATCCTAAAGTTGTGTTTTGCTTGTGTAAGGATTTCTGAGATGTGCTGGCTCTCTCTGTGTTACAGCATGGGGGCATGGGTGTGATCAAATCCTAGATATGCTAATGCCAAGATACCATCTTGTAAAAATGTTAAAAGAGCTTGAAAAGTTGAAGAGCTGAGTGTGAATTAGTACTGATAGAGAACAGAATTTATAGAAACTTACAACAGTAACTATAGTTACTGTTCATGGGTCTGGTTTTGTCCCTTCTCTGAGTACCAGTTTGTCGTAGTAGATTAAATATGGACAGAAATAGGAAGACATTGGTTAGGAAACATTTCAGGTGGTCTGTTCTTGGAAATCAGAGTGTTAAATTGTCTGGAAAGCTAATACAGGAGTTTACTTACTGAAATACCTTGCTGCTTTGAGGGAAAATGTGTGCACTGGAAGCTGTTTTTATGCTTCTTTCTCTGAAATGGTATGGGAAAATAGATTGAGTTATTCCAGTAATTTTTGTACTGCTTTTCTCTTGCCAGTATAAACCTGGTTTTGCATGGCTTGTCATGGGTAGTGAAAGTGCTGGTAGAGGCTGCTGTCAGCTCTGTCCTGAGCATCCTGTAGAGTCAGGGAGGCACCAGGGAGGCTTTCACTCAATATTTGTCTCACACTCCAGTTAGTGGAGAAACCCCAGGTGCAACATCCTTGGAGCTGGGAATTCTGTGTTTCTGTGTGGTGTGAACTGAGCCATTGGAGATGGAGCAGAAGACTCCAGACATGTGGAAGTCAGAACTGGAGATGGGCTCATGTCCTCACTGGTGCAACTTCAGTGCCTTTCCAGTTCTTCCAGATGTTTGATTCTTTTTATACTGCTAAGCTACTGTTTTCTCTTTCAGGTCTTGGAAATAGCTTCAAAGATGGTCTCTGTCTGTAATCTTTGAAAGATGCAAAGGACAGAATGGTCATACTTGTAGTTATATTTTTTGCAACATATTTAACATTATCACATGCAAATATTTTTTTTTTTTTTACTTGAAACTTGGCAGGAGATCTTGTAGAGAGCAAATGTAAAGCGGATATGGGTCAAGACTATAAAAAGGATTTTTTTTTTTCCCTTCTTGGTCCTCTGACCTGTTTGTTTTTCAGTGTTTACAGTAAAGACTTTATGGACCATCAGGGACCATTTATGGTCACTATGTAAGGCCCAAGTGTAATGTTACCTTGCATTTAACTCTTCAGAGCAGTGCAAAAACACACGTGGCCTTGATACCAAAACAAAATACCTCTGAATAACAAGTGTGAAACTTGAACTAATCACTCATTAGGCACTAGGAAAGCTTACTAGAACCCTGAGCACACAATAACATCTGGGGAGGTCAAAGCAGGGTTTTACAGACATCCATTTTCCATTTTTTTTACTTTGCAGCTTTTTTCCTGAAGAGTGAACCTAAAGTGTTGATTTCTTACACAACTTACTGTCACATTGTTTCAGAAATCTTATTTTATGAACTAAATGACTCCAGGCAAAAAAGGACCAGGGCACTTCATTGCCAGTTTCTAACTTTGGGTTTGATATGAATTTGTGAAGTTACAGATGCCATTTTTGTATGACATTTGGGAACTTACAAATATTGAAATAGCCTGAAATGCTTTATAGCCTGAATTCCAGAATATGAAACTGAACTTTTTTCTTCTAGGTGTAATATAGGCAAGTAGTGCACAAAACAGACAAAATCCCACCAAACACTCAGAGATAAACCAGGTTAATTACTTGGATAGTAATAGCACAGTTGATTTCTTCTATGCTTTTTTTCAAGTCCATGAAATAGTAGTTTTTCTTATTATATGCCACAGATAGTCTCCATGGCTAATGAGCTGTATAATGGCCTTCACTCTAAAATGCTGAGTAACTTCACTGTAGATTTGTGCAATATCCTAAATATTTAACTTCTCAGCTTTTACTGGTGTCTGTATTTGCATATACACATATATGAATGACACTTTAAAAAGTTAATGTTTGCTAACTAATTCAAAATTTATGCACTTTTGACTTCAAGCCAAGAAAGAAATTAATGCAGCTGAAATACCACGGTGTTGAGTAATTCAGCAAATGCTACCTTTTTCTGTAGCAGTCATCTGTATCTACTCAGAATGATTGTTGCTCTTCCAAGATATGTAGGCTTTTAAAAACCATACCACAGTTTGTGTTTTCAGCATTAAAATAAGTAGAGGTCTGTTTTGGACTCTGTCCAGTTTGTGCCCTGTCAATATAGAAATTCAGATCTAGTAATAGGTAATATTACAGAAAAGGACTTTGGTACATATGGAGGATGACGTCTTCTCTCATATGGTGCTTTAGCTCCATTTTTACACATGCTATGTATTACATGGCATTTCATGTTACAAGGCAAGGATTGTTTGCTTTGCTCTCCCCTCATTGTCTATAGGATTTTCATTTGGGGTGATTTTCTGGTTTTTGACAGAAATATTTATTTGAAGAACAGGAATTTAAATGCCAGACCCTAGTAGTCACTCATCTGGTTTGCTACATTTTCTTTGGAAATAATAGAAATGATTGTTTTTGAGGGACAAACAAGAAAGTCAGTGATAAAGAATCCCTTTAAGTTTCATCTTAATACCTCTTACACAGGATAAATTCATAAATGTTTAATTAAAAAATGATGCTTGATCTAGCTGGATGTAGCTTTAAAATCTTAATGGTGTACATATCAAAGCTGTATTCTTATTTGTCTAAAGACAAATGGTATTTAGCAGCACTGAATTTGAATTCTTGTGCTGCATAAAATTATATAATTGATTGTGCTCTTTTATTAGAGGTGTTTTATTTCTGTTCTTTCACTCCCTTTGCTTTTGTCACTGTTGTTACATGGATTTTTCTTACTGAAGGACCTAACTGCGTTTGTCTTTTTTCCTTTTTGAAGCTACTTTAAGGTTCTTTTTCCAGAAAGTGACCAGATCAAAATGCAGTATTTTTTTTTCAGTATTACATTGTATATAGGTAAAGTCTAATACTTTACCTTTGTTTGCTGCTTCTAAACTTAAAGCACTTTGGTATTGACCAGCATATAATGACTGTGCCTTGTCAGAATTTTCTGGAATAATTGCACTTGTTTTGTGTATATACACATGTACTTATGTGTCTTTCAATTCATCCTAACAATATGTGGACTGTTTATTCAGCTTTAAGTTTCTCTCTAGTTCCTGAGGCTGTTCAGTGAAGCCCTTGGCCTGCAGCAGTGTTTTGTCCCCAGAAAGTGCTCTGAAGAGGCTGAAAACATGGGACTCCTTACATACTGTAAATCCTTGCAAAGGATCTCTTGATAACCTTCATTCTTCCTGTGTTGTGTTTTTTGAGTGTGTTTTCACTTTAAGGTTTGTTTGTGATTTTTTTTTTTCTCAATAACTCATCCATTTCATATAAGCTTAATTCTGAGTACAATATTGCAATAGCTAGACCAGCATGTGATAAATTATTGTTGGAAGATACTCCTCAGTCTTTCTTAGCATGACCTTCATAGAGGCTTTATCAGCTTTGTTTGTGCTACTTCAGCATGGCTGATCAAGTTTATTGACATACTCTAATCATTGCAGGCATTTCCTCCCTTTGAAGAACACAGACTTGTTTCTGACATGTAGTTGGAGCTTACTCAAACAAGATAGATCCTTGGATATCTTGACAAAGGGGATGGTAGAGGCATTTGTGCCTTTATGCTCTTCAGAGCAATATGGCACACTGTTTCTTCTGGCAGGTGAACTATAAAGTATATTCAAGGGACTTCTTGTGTGACATCTTTGGAAAGGAGCCCTTTTATTTCTTATAAGGAGTTGTCACCTACTACTTGTAGTTGAGTTGAACTCACATTTACAAATAACTGTAATAGATGTGTTCTTTGACATTAAAGAAATAGGCTTCTTCCAATGATGCCCTTATGGCCACACTGCTTTCCCTTTCTAGCTCTCAGTTACAGACCAACCACAGTGGCTGGCTTTCATCTGAAGAGAATTCATGCAATGACATAATGCTTCTAATTTTAAGCTTTACTGTGCACCCAGAAATGTTGTGGGTTGCCAGTCTGATGATTTCTATCTAATGTTACAAATGATCTGGAGTTTGAAGCTGCACAGCTCTCTGTTTGTGCTCTGAGCTGCTGGTAGCCTGTTTGGAAATGATGGTGGGGTGTTGGAACTCCATGAGTTCCTTTTCTTTTCAATGTGTTTCCTAACAGGAGCTGTATCAGTTTTGACCCATAATTTGCATTGCTTTACAGAAGGTTCCATTATGTGTAATTCATGTTCCCCAGTTGAGTGCATGCCTCTCACCTCCTATTTCTGTTTGAATTTTGGGGGTTTCCATATCCTGTAAAACATCTTCCTTATTCATCACAGTGCCTCCCCTAAGGTAACTCGCTAAATCCTGTGGGACTTGTAACATCTCCCAGGGTGCAACTGTATGTGAAAACAGGGAATAATTTAGTTGTTTCTGAATAAAGTCTCTTAACAAAAAACAAGTGGGGGGAGGGGGCTGTGAAAGGGAAGTTGGATACTCACTGCATGATATAGACAATATTTCCTGAGACAGGAGATACTAACCTCAAAGAATTTAAAATAAAACATTGATTTAATTTTTTTTTTTTTTTTTTGAAAGTGGAATAGCGGAGGTAAAAATGGTAGAATAGTTGGTCTTTTTATCCTGTGTGCAGATGAAATTGATTAAACCTTAAAAACTCGCCTCAGTCCACCCGGTTTATTAATTGAAGAATTTCCTCTTCCCCAGAATGGGAAGTGCACATTAAAACAGAGCTTTGCCCTTGAGTAGCAATGATACTTGAGAACAGTACATTTTCTACAATCCTATTTTCTCTTCTACACTAGAGGAAATCCTAACATGGTAAAAAGCATATTTTTTTTTTAAAAAAAGTATGTTTAAGGAAGTCCTCTTTCATTTCCTTGTAGAGCATGAAATCAAATTATAGCTCATGGCCCACAATTATTTTATTTTTACATTTCAAATTCCATTTTCTGCTTCCTTTTGCTGCCAATGAACAAGAGTTGTACTGTTTGTGCAGAGTCAGCTAAAAAGATTACCACAAACAGGACAGGACACAGTAGCTTAAAGAAGCCACCACTCAGAATCTGTGCCTGTGTTCCATGCTAAACATCCCCTTTGTTTTCACACAGGGACCTGATCCCCTCTTCTTCCCTCCCTCATCAGGTTTTACCTTTTGAAGCCAAGTCAACTTTATATTGATGTATTATTTGGAATCTAATGCCACACTTTAGTTAATGCTTGCCAAAATAATACAACTTTAAAATGCTCTCATATTCTTAATCTACATTTGGTGAAGACAAACCAATTGAGATAGTGCTTTTTTTTTTTTTTTTTTTTTTTTTTTTTTTTTTTTTTTTTTTTTAAATGTCTTTTGGGTGAGCTTTTTAGTAAGGAATTGGTAGTTAATTTAGTGCTTGGATATTATAACTGGATGGTTCTAAAAGTGTGCTCAGTGCATGTATAATAAAATAGTAGTACAGTTTTGTAACTGATAAACTAATACATGAAGTGTTGCGGTTTGGTTTTTTTGTCTTCCTAGATTTAAGGGAATATTTTTCTAAATTAGTGTTAATATTATATTTTGCTGTAGGGCCCCAGCTCAGTCTGTGAGTTTGGGTATAAAATTTACAAATATGCAAAGGGCGTAAATGGAAGCTGTTTTGAGTTTATGTGCATGCAGAACTGCAACAGCCTCTGTGGTTGAGGTTGAAGGAGATTTGTTACTGAAGATGTAATATTCTGTTCCAGAATAAAACATGGCAATTACAGTGCTTTCCTGTTTTTGAAATGCATCTGATGTCTTGGGTACATCCATGGCATTTCCCTGTGAACATTGGTATAAGAGCTGGTTTTTACAAATTGTGTGTGACACCAAGCACATTTATGAGGAAAGAATTTGATAGGATGAAGGTCTGCAGCCTTGTTGCCTAGAACTCTGGGTAGTTTTTTTGTTTTTTGTTTTTTTCCAGAGAAGTTTTGAAGATATAGTAAATAATGCAAATATAGAGAATGCATGAATTTTCTCCCGAGGATTCAAAGTTCATCAATACATACTTCTAAAATACACACTGTTCTTTTTCAGTGCACTCAGTGAGTTCTTTCAGCATCCAGGAGTGAGAGCTAGCTAGGAATGATGTTGCAAGTGGTATAATTTTGTTCTTCCTGTGAAAAAAATTGAGCTGGTGGCCACTTCAGGGAAGTTTGAGTTGCTGCCTTCTGCTCTTTGGAAACTCGTCATGATCTCTGACATCTGTGATTCAATTTATCTCCTGAGTAAAGAGTAATAAATTACTTCCTTGATGACTTTTTATTATCAGATACTCCTCAAAATTCAGGAGCTAGCATGGGTTGTGTGTTCAAAGCAGGAGCTAGACCTTTTCTTTATCTTGTCTGTGAAGGTATTTTTCTTATTTTCTGAGTTTTGTGTTCCCTGTCACTTCTGTGATACAAATGAGTGCTGCTGCCTCCAGGTTTAGCTGGCACTAGCAGTCTTTGTGATGCTGTGCTGCTGCTCTTGTGTTTTTCCTGTATCTGGCTGTCATCCAGAATCTCTCAGTTCATGTTTTATCTTTCTTGTTTGTTTTTCTTCACTCAGACTATCTACTTTATTTTTTGCTGTGGTTTAGCTGCTTATCTTTGAAGTATAATTCCCATCTTTCTCCACCCCCTTGTGTTTTCTGATGACAACTTGTTTATTTCATTTGCTTTTTACAGGGCTTCATCTGAGCTGTGTGTCATCACACAAAGGCTACTCCAATAATTGATCTTTCATTTTCAAGCAAAGTAAGAAATCACATCAGCATTTATCTTTCTCAGTATTCTTGAACGTGTCTTTCATGGATGAAGTGGCACATAAAAGGTTACACCCCTGTTGTCTCTGTAGAAGAAATAATTTGAGTATCTTAGTTTAACTTTTTCATTGATTCTATGTGACCTGCTTCAGTGCAGATAAAATATTTTTGATTGCTGTTCTTCCTTATATGCAGACCTGTCCTTTGCGTGTGTCTCTGCCTTGTTCAAAGTAATTTCAAGCCATTTTCTTGCTCTGAAGGCTTTAGGAATATTCAAATAATTCCTAACTCTTCACTATTACTATTCTTGGCTGTGTAGGCACATATTCTGTCTCCTTTTTTTGAGGAGTTCAATTCTCTGACCTTCCAGTTCTGTTCCATTTTGCAGAAGACCCCTTGGTTGACATTTTGTTGTCTGGTAGTGCAGTTGTGAGTAAAATTTTCACCCTTTTTTATTCTTTTTACTGTTCTTTGAGTCTCCACATCTGCAATATTTTTATGTTCCATTTGAAAAATCTTTCCAAGTGAGGTTGTATTCATGAGGATACAGATATAATCCAGTTTTGCTTCACTGTTCCTTGTTAAATCTTACTCTGCTGCCCAAAATGATTCAGAAATATTGTTCCTTGTGTTGACTGAACTGATATCATAATAAGCTGATTGTTTACTAGAGATTTTTTAAGTAGTGAATTTGAAGTTAAACATATTCTAAGTCTGCTGTTACCATGTATATGTTATGAGGATAAAAATGTATTGCATAAGGTGTTCTGTGGTAGATGGAAGAGGGTTAGTTTTGTCATCTTGCTAACTTTCCTGATTTTAAATGTGACATTGGTGAATCCTTGTACTCTTCTCTAGATTGTTTTGTTTTAATATTTAATGAACTTTATGCATGGCTAATTGGACAATGAAGGAAATGGGTTCTAGAGTTTTTCCATGAATGTGCAGTTATTTCTCTTTGTGCATCTTCTTGTTGATATGCAATGTCCCATGGCAGACATTCTTGACCTTCTAGCAATTGGGTTGATGATTTTTATGGCTCTTTTAAAGTGTTGCCAATAGATTTGTAAATACAGCAATTTCAAGCATTTGCTTTATAACAAATGAATTTGAAGCAGTTGATTTAGAGTTTCAAGGTAAAGTGACCCCTTTTACTGAAACTACATATTACAGTTCTATGCAGATTTTGTGATCTTTTTTTGGGGAAAAATACCACACTGTACATAATGCATCTTATCAGCTGCCCTTTTCAAGGCCAGGTTTGGGTCTGGTTGCTTTGGCTTAGTTCTGGAGCATGGGATTGCTGTGCTTTAGTAGTCACTGTAATGTTTGGTAAGGCTCAAGCTGCAGCATTGTTATGTTACCAGAAAGTCCTTTCCATAGTGTTAATAAAGAATTGGACTCAATGGTTTGGTTTTCATTATTTATTCCCATTCCTTTTAAGGGTGTCAGCTGTGTAGAATAGTGTAATACAAAATATCTTAAAGTATTAAGTTTAAAACAGCCCTGTTGTATGTATTCACATTCTGATTGTTAAGTGCTTTGTTCCACTCAAACTGTTTTCATGCCATTTATTTCCTTTGGTTTCTGACCTTTTGGTTTGCACTTGGCTGGTGTATAAAGTCTGAGCCTTTTGTACAGTCTTGATGATGTTTGTGTTGAAGTTTAAGCAAGCTCTAAATCAATACAATTCCCATGACAATAAAAATGCAAACGACTTTTGAATATATAAAGTCCATCCTTGGTTTGTCAGGGGGAGATATTTGAAATGATTGGTGAAAATTCTGCAGGGGCACTGGAAATACCATAATTATCCATCTAGTGTTCTGAAGGGCTTAACATTCATTATTACAAGATGAAAGCTCTGGTAGGTTGAAATAGTCATTTGTAGCCATAATTTTTTTTTCTTTTTCTTGTAGTTCCCACCCGCTCATTCACCCATGCACTTCAACCTTGGAATGATTTCCTATCCTGAGTTCATGGGAATTAGGAACAAGGGTGGCTGTTGTCATAGTCATTGTAAAAGCCTTAAAAGCAAAAAAAAAGGCAAGGGGAAAACTGGAGAGGGTGGAGGAACAAGGAGCAGTTGTATTGATTTCTTGTTCTTCTGATCTTAAGGCCAGTGTTAAAAGTACTTAAGTTAAAGAGCTGGAGTTTTACATGATTTCTAGCTTTTCTCATCTTTCAAAATGTGCTTTTTTAGCATATGTATTTGACTTTCTAGTACTTCAACTTTAATTTTTTTTTACTTCTTTATGTTAAAGTGTTTCTCAACACTTGAGTCTGTTGCACTTTTCTGTTTTGGTATTCCAAGTATTTCAGTTACCTCAAATGAAACAAGAAAATTCGGAATGCAATTAGTGGAAGGACCAATATTCATCAAAAGCTTCCTTGAAAACTTACTTAAATCCATGAAATTCAGGTTGTTTCAATCAAAAGATTAAGGGTTCATGACAACAATACTTTGAAAAATAAAAATAACCCATAAGTGTGATAAGTAATGTCAACCTAAAGCGATCTAGGAATCAGACCTCTGTTTGAAATTACTTGTTCAAGTTATGTGGATCGGAATTGGGAGTGAATGGTGTGACATGTTGCAGGTTTTAAATTGCCTCTTCCTAACATTGAGGAATTCAAGAATTTCTTTAGACTTGTAGTAAACCTGTCTCTGGTGGTGATCATTTTTTTTTTTTTTTTTTAAATGAAATTTTGGACTTCAAAAGAGAAATGGTGGGAAGCAGATAGGGACTGAGGCTTGTGGATGTTTTTGTGGGGTACCTGGCTGCCTGTTGTTGGGGTTGCTCTGAGTGTGCAATTCCCTGCAGTGTTGCTGTGTTGTTTCTTTGGCTGTATTAGATTCTTGCTTGGATCCTTAGATTATAATTTTTAATTGAGGCAAGTGTCATGCCTGTGTTGCTACAAGCTTAATTTTCTTAGTATTTTTTTAATGCAGTGATAATAGCCTTAGACTTGAACTATCACATTTTTCCCTGGCTCTTATGACTGGATGATAGCCTATAATAGCTTAAATTCCCAAGGTCTTAATTTCAAAAGAGCTGTGGAATTCAGTGCTTACTTTGACTTGTGTTTTGTTTGTCTTTCTGGGCATTTGTACATATGCTGACAATTTTAAATGGAAATGATTTGAGAAAATGATCCTTAATCTTTTTATGCTGTGGCAATACTGACTGTGAGTTCTCCTCCAGGTGCCCAGATTATCGATTTAATGATGCTTGTGATAGATGTGACAAAAGGGATGCAGACACAGTCAGCAGAGTGCTTGGTAATTGGGCAAATTGCCTGCCAGAAGATGGTGGTAGTTCTGAACAAAATAGATCTCCTTCCAGAGGGGAAGAGACAGAGTGCCATTGAGAAGATGACTAAGAAAATGCAGAAGACCTTGGAAAATACCAAGTAAGTGAACAGTAATAATTTGTCACAAAATTTGGATTGGCAAAAATATCAACATTTCTCTTCCAGCATGCTTCTAACCATACTGGCACATCTAGCAAAAATTATGAGAAGAGAGTGAAAAGCTTTACAGAAACACAGATGCAATTCCAAAATCACATCTGCAAGTATAATGTGTAGAGAAATATTTTCCTGTAATCAAGCTTTTTGATTTAAAGAGCTGCTTGGAGTTTGGGTAGGATAATACAAAGCCAGAATATCCAGGTGAAGAACTGTTGGATGTGGTTACAGAAACTGCAGCACATCTTTGCTTTGCTCAGGAACATAAAGGGACATAATTATTGGGTTCCATTTTGAGTTGAAGAATCCAAGGAACAGGATTCAGAGTACAGAGGAGAGAAAACAAAAAATTCAGGTTTCACATGTGCAGTCTGTGCTTGATGGTGCTTTGAAAGCACTGCTGATTTGGGTGTGATTGCAAAGTGTTTGTTCTGATGTATTTCAGGGATGTGGAGTTTCTCAACAGCATGACTTTGAATCTCCAAATGTGTGGTTTTAAAATGCTTTTCTATTCCTAAACTATTCTTATTACCACAATATATTCTAGTACCGTTTGACAATTGCCTCTAAGGGCAGTTGTAGTTTTTAGTTAGGTGTGCATGTGGAATTCCATAGCAGTAAGCAAAGCTGAAGGCTGTTGCAGTTGTGGAGTAGATGGTGCCACCAATGCTGAGGAAATTATGGTAGTGTTGTCAGTAGATTGTATGGAAGGCAAAAAACAAAAAGAGGAAAGTAACTGTTGTATATTTGAATAGTTTGATACTTGTGAATTTACCTAATCAAAATTTGGTTTTCTGTGAATTGATACAAAAACTAAAAGCAAACTGTCTCTATGAATGGAATTTCTATTTTTAAAAAAAAATTTTTGCACATCAGCTTTTCTCTTTGCCCAGCAGGATCTAAATGCTGCTGAGAGAAATTTGGTGTGATAGAGTAAGAGTTTCAGTAGGGCTGGATCATGTTTAGAAGTGCCTCCAAATGCACTATACAATTACTCCAGTTTGTTCTGGTGTATAAGAAGAGGAGTAAAGCATCTGGTTCAGCATAAATTTTGGTTTATGGCAATACAGTGCTCTGAAATACTTGTATGAAAGTAAATTTCCAAAAGTTTTATGGTTAATTATAGGAATTTTCAGTGCACATTTTTATTACCCTTTGTCCTTAGATGCCTCAGGCTTATGGCATGTAAACAAAGAAAATACCTCATGTGCCTGGTTACAGCTGGGTCACTAAAGCTCCCTTTATAGAACTTAACATTTCTTCTTTAGCAAAGCACCATCTCTTCCCTCCAGTTTGCTCCTTTTTGAGAAAATCAGTGGAAGGGTGGGTGTCAACAGGGTGGCCAAAATAATAATTTTTTTTCTGAATCTGTTGCATAAGAATTAAGTATCTATGAGAACCAATCACATTTTGATGTAGTTACTGATCATTTTTCCATTCCTTTAATATAAACTTTATGTGGTTAATTCTGCTTTTTGAAAAAATTTACTAAAAACCACTAGGTTATATTCTAGGAAGCAAAAGTTAAGTCTGCTGACTGAATTTGTAGGAGAAAAAAAAAAGCAAAAAGAAAAGCTGCTGTAAGTTAAGGACTTGAATAATAAATCTGATTGTAGGATAAAAGGTAAACTGAGGTCAGCTGGCTGTACTTCTCTCTGAACCTTTGCAAGTTTTGCAGACTTTGATTTCAGTAGATTTAGATCTTTGTTGTCTACACATCTTGCAGACTCAGGTTGGTATCATGAGGCATCTTGCATTTGGCTCCTGTTTTGAAGGTTATGACTTTACAGTTAGAATTTTAATTGTTTAATGAAAGTTAAAAATGTGCTAGTCTCCAGGTAAAATGACTTTGGATGCAAACCACTGCATTAAGACTGAGTAACAACAAACCTTTGCTTGTGAAATAATCTTAATTACGAATCTTGCATCTGACTGTCACAGCACTGAATCAGTAGCTAATGTGGAACAAGACTGAAATTTTCATAGTGAAGTCCAGTAGTGCTGATCTGCTGGTAATTCAGGAAGAAATTGTCAGTCCAGATGGGGGAAGAGCAGATAAATTGGAATCCTAGGGAATTTCCTAGCCTTCAGATGAGCCTGGAAGTTCTTTATATTGACAAGTATAGGAGATCTGTGGTCTAATGGTGAATGCCTTTCTCTCTTTCAGATTCTCTGGGTGTCCTATTGTTGCTGTTGCAGCAAAGCCTGGGGGACCAGAAGCCCCAGAGTCTGAGAATCCACTGGGTATTTCTGAATTAATTGAGGTACTTGCTGAAGAATGTAGTAACAACATGAAATCATCCATTCTCAGATGTTCAAACCCCTTAGTTATGTGGCATGATGTTTATACTGTGAAGGGCAGGACACCTAAAATAACTGAGAGCAGTTTGTAGCTTGGAATAGACTTGTGACCCTTTCTGTAATTATCTTAGGGACAGGAGCATCTTTGCTCTGGAGGGATGCCATTGTAGCTTCAGACAGCAGAAAAGAGTCCCAAAACAAAGGCAGTATTCTTTGAAGACTTGTCAAATCCTGATTTGGATTCTGCCAGGTTTAAAGAAGTTAAGGTGCAGCATCAGTCATCAAAATTCCTAGGGATGCCTGTCCCTGGGCAGCCCAGCTTGTATAAAGGCAGGATATTCCACAGGGCTGCAGAGCACTGGATGCTGTATCCCCTTCCAGGCTCCTGTGAGTCAGGATGGGCATGGGGGTAGGATGTGGTATGGCCTCAGACTAGACTTAGCCAGGACCAGTCTGCCCCCAGCAGCTTCTAGAGATGAGGGGATATACAAGTGCTTCCTTCTGCCTTGATCTGGTTCCTGTTAGATTTACTGGGATGTTCTCCAGGGTTAAAACCTTTGAAGGAAACACTCACTGCAGCTGTTCTGTCAACTGAAACCTAATATTAGACAAGCTGGCAAATGCTGTGTGAGCTCTGCCATTGAACTTGGAGCTTTTATCCTTCTGTCCTTCCTAAGAGACTCTCCATTGTTCTGCCACTACAAGCTGGGCTTGGGCTGCAGTTTTTGACCTTAAAAACAGATGTTAAAGGCAATACCAAGTGTATGTGCAGGTGATAGATCAAAAATTATTTGAGACAGGATTGAACCAGTTCCTTTGAAGCACTGTTGAGTACATGACTTCCTTTATATAATTAAAATCTTTTGTCTGATGATACATTTTAAGAAATGTAGTATTTGTCAACAAAAGAAAAACGCTAAACATAGAATTTCTCTGGAAAAATAATGTGTTTTTTCTTAATGGATTGATCCTTCAAGAAGCACTAAAAAAAATCTGAAGGGGAAGTTGAATTTGAAAACTTAAACTAGTATTAGTTTTTTTGGGAGGGATTCAGAGATGGGCTTTATGGGGCACTAATATCTGTATATAAGTTCATTTTCCCAAAAAGCTGAAGTAGCAAAACTCACTGTAAAATTGTACCTTTGAGAGAGGGATGAAAAAGGGGGAGATGTCACACGTACAGTTTTTTTTCTCTTTGCTTTACTGCAGTGTTTATATTGAGTTTGGCAGCAACTTTATCGCCAGTGAGGTTTTGCTAACCAAGCTAAATGTGCAGCACCAAATCTTTCTAAGGCAGAAAATCAAACTGTTCCTGCTGCTAAGTGTGCAGCCCCTCTATGGCACGCACAGTTAATTTGACATTGGTGAGTTCTAAGCTCATTGGGAGATGCCTGAAATCAGTAAAATTGCAAGCTTGTTCAATCAATCATCCGCTTGCCTGCCTTCTGCTGTGTTGCTGTCATGACTTTTCACCCAGGCATGGTGCTGCTTTTATCTTTTTTTTCAGGTCTTGAAGTCTCAGGCTTACCTGCCATCAAGAGACCCCTCAGGACACTTCCTTATGGCAGTTGACCACTGTTTCTCTATCAAGGGTCAAGGCACAGTGATGACAGGGACTATTCTTTCTGGCTCTGTTAGCCTTGGTGACAATGTGGAGATTCCTGCCCTGAAGGTGAGTCTCTCATTTTCATTCCCCCTGGTTTTCCTGATAGAGACACACAACAAAGAATTGAGTGTTCCCATCCAATCTGAAGTTATTCCATTATTTTCAATTTTTATTTTTGTACTCTGTTATAACACAACTTGTAACAGTAAGAGGCATAGTGATTTTTAAATAAGGCGGTCAGTAAAGTTCAATAATTTAGTTGGATGAAGAGAAGACTAATCTGGATTAGCATGTTAGGCTTTCAAATTCAGAGAAGTAAAGTGGGCACATTTCCAAGATGGGATGCACCCAAGGACTGAACAAGGTTTGAGGGAGGTTATTTTTGTTTGAGATACACTGCAGTGAGAAGGTTTGCAAAAGAATCCATGTACGTAGGCTTCCAGAAATGTCTGAAAGCAAAGGAAGTGACAAGAGGAGGGCATTGAAATGCTTGATGCACATTCTCTTTGTTTGCTGAAGCTTTAATTTGTGTCAGCATGTTCTGAGAGAACTGCTGGGATGCAGTAGGTGGCTTGCTGCTTATTGGCTCTTCAGAGAGCCTGTAGAAAGTCAGAGACCTTCCAATGGCCTTTGAACTGCTCAACTGTTGTTAGTATTAATTTTCTTAAAATATATTCATCCTTTAAAAGAAAACAAAGTGACTTTATGCTTGGAACATGTGAAATCTATTTCACAGGTACTGATTATCACTGCTTTGATTTTTCCCTTAGTATTAATTGCCCAAAATGAATTCAGACTTGGAGTATTTTGCAGCTACCACTTAAAAGTGGGCCCAGCTGATTACATTCTGTGGGCAGGCAAGTTTTGACCTAACAAGCCTGGATGGGACTCTTTTGATGCTGTCAGTATTATCTTCAAGTCATTTTACTATAAGGACCTTACTATTTCATTGAGTTAACGTGCTGTTTTCTCATTTTTGACTCTACTGTTAGGACAAGTGAAGGATTACATGAGGCATTCTGATTTCACCTGAAGTTTTTGGCTAATAGCAGACAATTTCTGGCCAACCTCTTCAGTGATGCCTGTGGTCATAGTTTATATCCTATTGTCCTTTGCATTGAAGTGATTTGTACAATATGTACTCTGACATTTCTGCTTCCCCAGCTGAGTTCCTCACTGCCCATATTCTTATTTACAGCATGCAGCCTCTTTGGGAGCCATGCTTTCCATTCCTGCACAGAATATTTTTGCTGGGATTGTAGCTCTGGCTTCCACCTCTCCTAGTTTCCCCTTGGCAGTGTTCTTTCTTTGCTGTTGTTGTTCTCAGTCCTGGGCCTGCCTGTGCTTGGGGTCCAAAGAGGGACAAGTAGTTAGGAGTGCAAGGAGTGGGAGATGGCTCCTGCCCAAACAGGACCTTGCACAGCAAGTCCACTGCTTTCTTTTTGGCATAGCATTTGCCAAACTTCCTGTCATTTTGTGCTCCAGGAGATGGGGGAGACAGGGAAGAGTAATTATTTTTTGCAAAGAAGGAATGCATCACTAGATTATATCTGGAAATGACTATTCTGCTTTTCATCTGTAGTCCAAGAATGTTTTGAAAAAATATGTTTAGGAATAAATCTGCTTTTTGAGAATCCATATGAAGGAAGAAATGACAAAAATATAGTAAATAACTTGTAAATTGGTGTTTAAAAGGGCAGTGAAAAAGACTGTGTGACTTTTTTAGTGGACTTTCTTCCCAGGTGACTAGGAGAGTAGTCACTGAAGTGACAGACAACTTAGCAGATAAACAGGTCATTTGCAAAGAAAAGCCAGATCACTTGGCTCTTATGTCATAAACATCTCCCCTCAAAGTTTTAGTTGTTTTTCCAGTTGCTGTTAATGAATTAAACCTTCCACTGCTGTGTGTGAAATAGATGTGTCCATGCCTCTGAATGATAATAGCAGTGGGCAGAGTTTTGTATTTTGGTTCTAGGAACTTGTGGAGATTCACCTTCATGTTGCACAGGTAGGTAAGCAAGGCACAGTAAAGGGAGCAATGTTTGTAGGTTTGAGCTGTGTGTTGTACTTACCCCTGCCAGCATCATGCAGAGCTGGGTTAGGATACCTATGAAAGGTCAAACCTTTCTCAGGCATACAAGGTAACAGAGGAAGCACATTTCACAACACATTGTGGTTTATGACTCTCTCTGACCTTTTTTTGCCCTGACCCAATGGTAACTGAGATTGACAGCTGGTACATTTAGGGACATTACAAACTAGCTGCTTTTTTTAAATTTGAAGAACCCTCTCACCAAATGAAGTGGCATCACCTTCCAGTTCTACTAATGGACTTCGACATCTTTGACCGCTTGAACCTGCACAAAGGAGGGACACAGCAATTAAAAATAAACAGTGACATTCTCAAATGCCCATGCTTGCTCTGATTGAGCCTGAGAGCACCAGCAGTGCATGGATTCCTTTATGCTTTGCCTATGTAAATTGCCATCTGGGGTTGATTATCTATATAGCAAAAAGAAAAATTATATATATGTGTTTGGCAAAAAGCTTTGACACAGCAAACAGTCCACTATCCGATTGAGTTAGTGCTCTTTGCTCCTTAGCACTTGAAATCCACCTTGAAGAGCATGAACCTAGGATTTCTGCAGCAAAAACATAGTGTTGGCAGAATTCTGAATGTCATTTCAGATTAATTCAGTGGTCTTTCAATCTCTATAGTCTTTGAGTTTATAAACTGCAGCAACTTGTGACACTTGTATTTCTGCTTTCTAAAAGTTACTGGAGTTTTAATAATAAGGTTTTTTTACAATTGAGTTTCACTTTTTTTTACTGATAGGTTTTTATTTTACTGATACCTAAAGTATATGTTGTTTAGAGATTTAGTTTAAGTGAGGATCAATGCCAAACTCCAGTGCTGCTGGATCTTTTTATGGCACATTTTAACCGAAAAAGGAAAGTGTTTTCTTTTCAGTGGGGGAAAGGTATTTTTTGCCTTCCTTATCCAGGTGAGAAGAATCATAGCAAAGGTCAAATCTGAATTGGGTGAGGAGGTAGAAAGAGATGTACACAGCTCATGGATCTGATTGCCTGGAAGTGTCCACTCAGCATTGCCTTACCTGTGATCAGGGCTGCAGGTATACAAGACCCAGAGCATGGATGTGGCAACCAGGTGTGAAGACCTTTGCTGGGACTCTATTTCAGGAATTGGAAGAAGTAGAAACTTTTGTCTTTGTTTTATAGTCAGGTTCCTGTCTGTCCTGTTTAATGAATTGCTGACAGATGCTCAAGCAAATTGATGCAAGCTGAGTGACTGGTGGAGGTTAATAATTGACTTGGAACCTCTGTAAAGTCCAGTTCTGCCATTTGTGCTGTATGTGTGTCAGAAGTTGTAAATATCTTGAATGCTGAGTATCTGTGTTCCTGCTGTATGGGTACATTCATGTTTTTCTCTAGGGGATCATATGGAGATTCTTGCTCTGTGCAGAATCTGAGTAACATATCTGATGTTGTATAGTAAAAAGTTGTTTCTTGTATAATAAATCTCATTAAAAGGAAAGAAAAATATTCTTACCAGCTCCAACCTTGACCATCTTGGAGGGTGGTGGTAGCCATTTGTCATTATTAGTGTGGAGCATCTCAGCCCCAAATGTTGCAAGCACATTTATGAAATGCTCCCCTTGTATTGGAGAGTAGTCATATAGATGGTTTCAGTACTCAGGTCAACTTTCAAAAGGTCATGTGAGACTTAGATATAAAACATGGGAGGGACTTGCTTCTGTTGATCTAGTCAAGTCTCCTAGTAATTGAGAGTGTTGGTTTGAACCAGTAGATTCTGTCTTGGCAAGAGCATATTGACTGTCAAGTTGTAGGGACTTTATGAACTTCAAAGAAGCATCATTTTGCATGATACTGAGATGCATCATGGCTTCATATACTTTCACCATATGAAAAGAGATGTTTTCTTCTAAGCTTTTATTTTGTAGGCTAGATAACCTTGGTCTGTGTTTTGGCAAATGTTCTGTAGCTTTTATGGCTAGTACAACAAAAAATTCTCCACTGTCTGATAGAATAACTCAAATAGTATTTGCAAGATTATTTCCTTCAAACCATTGCAGCTATTAAAATTGTAACAGAGAGATCTGTATTTGTCCATGCAAGTATTTCAGTCCATCTGATGTCCCAGGACCTCTGAGTAGTGAGCTTTAGTATGTACATACATGTAGTAAGAACCAATTGTAGTTTATTTAAGGACTTCTCACAGAGTTGCATGGTTAAGCCTTGTCAGAGGATGTTTAAATCTCAAAAAATGAGCTTGGATCAAACCCCAGTGAATTCAACCACAAAGGCATTTGTATGTGGACTTTCATGGTTCAATCTTGAAGAAGATTTTGTTTTTACCATTTTGAGCACTTTGAGCCTCCTAATTTGCCCCTTTCAAATGGCAGTGTTGACTGCTTCTATCACTGTGAGTACAGAGAGCCCTTGCTCCATATTCTGAGAGTGTGTCTGAAAACTGTTTCTGCATCTGTTTCTTCCTGTGCTGCTTGGGTTTTTCTTGCCCAATACTGATACAAACAGCCTTTCAAATGGTCCTCTGCTGGGAAGGGAGTTCTGCTTGCCTTGAACATTTTCTTTTCATTGCAATGCTGTGAAGAAGGGCAGTTTGGAGAATTGGGCTGGGGAAGAATCCCCTAAATGTAGCTGGTAAAATTGTGAAAAGTAGTTTATGGTGCATATTAAAAGATGTGGGTGCAAAAATGCAAGAGTCTTAAATCCTAAAGCAATAAATTAAGTGTATAAACATAATGTTATACAAGCAGTTTAATTCAGTACAAGAATTAACTTTATTTGCCTGCTGCTTCTAAAGCATGGGCTATGGTTTTTTGGAGATTTTCTTCTTTCCTAGAAAACATCAGCATGAATCCTACTGGTTTTGCATCTGCTGTGGCATTACTTAAAAGCAAAATATGCAGGATTTGGCTTATACTGGAAAGTACTCTGCTCTGAGCATTTAGGATATTATCAGTTGTTTTGGAAGAACAAAACTGCTCTGCACAGTTCTTTGTGGTTAAGTAAAGGATGAAAGATCTGATCCTGTGCCTGTGGAATGAAATTTAGATTTGGCAATAAAAACTTTTCAAGTCTTTTTGGCTTTATCTCTTAAAAGAATAAGAGTAGCAGATGCTGAGTTCTTTCTGAAGATCACTTCCCTCATTTTCAAGTATGGTTTTGTAACTTTTTACTGTGTGGTTTTTTTGGTTTTATTTTTTTATTTCTGTTTTAGTTCGCATTTTAAAAAAACCCAAACCAACACCAAGCCCTCAAAAAAAAGTCAACAAAACCTGAAGACTGCAAAGCACTAAATCCATTTTAAGTTTGTATTAAAAACCATGCAAAATTGTGGTCAACTTTAGACCTTTAAACTTACCAAAAAACCCTCAGGAATGAAAATGTGCAGCAAGAGATTTGTATGTTGCTATTCATTCACTACCTGTTACCGAAGTACTGTGTTTAGTTCAAATCACTTGCAATTTTTTATTGAGTATCATGCATTAAAGTGAAGGAGCAAGATAAAGGACTTTGTGCATTAAGGTTTGTTTTACTCAGAACCAGGGATAATATGTAATAGAAAGGGGTTTTGATGTACGTTGTGGGGCTTTTAATTTTTTCTACTTGGTCCGAGCGAAGGGAAGGAAGCCAGGGGAGAGCAGCCAACCTGAACAGTGCTAATCCAAACCATACACTGTATTTTTGGAGCTTGTGTGTCTAATGTGATCTCTGTAGGCAGAAAAGTGACCTAGTCAGTGCTGGCCAATTAACTCTTCAAATACTGGAATTCATGTGCAGCCTTTCTTGGAGGTCTAGGTGTACCCTGTGCTCCTTCCCAGACAAAGACAGTTGGGGTACAAGATTGGGTCATTCTTCTCATCCATTAGAAGGCAAAGCATATGAGTTTCTTCCAACAGTGAATCTGAAAAGGAAGAGATTTGTAACTTCTCTGTTGCTTCTATTTAAATCATCTTGAAATGACTGTTGGGATCAAAGCTCTGCCTGGACGTGCAGCATTGCTGGAAACTATTGCTCCCCAAGGTAGACTTAACTTCTGCAGCATTTCCATGGCACTGCTTGCTTGTGCAGGGTTATCTGCAATGCTGACTGGTAGTGGTTAATGCATGAGATTAATTTGGAGTGTGTAATTTGTGCCATTGCCATGCAGGTAATTTTTCCTTAATAGTTAGCTCGTGCAGAGTGCTGTTACTTTCTAAGAAGTGGTGCACTCTTCAGTGGTGTTTAAAGTGAAAAAATAATGCAAGATGATCTCGACTCTAAGTAGAAGAAAATACTGTGTGATATGAATATCATACTTTTATTTGATATGATGACAAATTTTCTTAGATAAGATACATTTTCTTCTGTCGAGATTTCAGTAAACATTTTGTCCCATGAGAACTGTTAGAAAAGCTAAAGAAAGTTGACAGAATTACAGGGTGGGAAAGAAAGTGAGCTGAAGAAGAAGGAACCATTGTACTGACAGGATCATGATCCAGAGTTGTTCAGAGGTTGGTCTTGGCACTGGAGTGTGACAGTTCCCCTGGTGGCCACATGTGCTGCCCCATGTAGGCAGGTGTTCTCCCCACTCATTTGCCATGTCAGCGTCCCCTTCAGACTCCTGGAGTCTGCTGGCTGCTGTGATGTCCATGTAAAGTCTCTAGTACTCAGTATTCTGTAGCTCTTTTGGAATTACCAACATACTGAGTTGTAGGATCTGATGGTAAAGCCTTCAAATCCCCGTGCACAAGTGTGCCACAAATGGAGAAATGGATCATGCTCTTGTGCACTACATGAGTGAACAGTTTAGAGCTCTAGTGTAGCACCACATGAGGATAAACAAATATGCAGATTTGTTACTCCAAAATGAGGTAGAAAACTAAACATCTAATGAGCTGTTAAGATTGTTCCTCACATCTAGATTCTTTAATGTCTCAACTTCCTTTTCTGCTCGCTCTTTTTCTCCTGCCTGTCCTTTTTTGTCCATTTCTAGCTTCCTTTCAAGCCTTAGAGTTTGCTCTTCAAAGTGATTGGTCTTTTCTACTTATACCATAATTTGAAGAAACTTTTTTCTTCTTGCATTTTCTCATCTGCTGTTGCAATTTTGTGCTGTGACTGGGATGCAGCTGAACAAAAAGGCACAAGTTATCCTGGGACTTAGTAGGTAACGTCTTTCCTGTTGAACCGTTGCAGCTCCAGGGATCAAGTGTTGTGTTCTTGGCTTTGTGTACCTGGGGTTCAAGATCAGTCTGAAACTAAGTTAATGAACATTGCTGTAGTAATCACAAGTTTCATCCAAATACATTTTTGTTTAACTTTATGGTAACTCCTTAAAGCGAAGGAGGCTGGATTGTGTTTGAATAATTTATTTGCTTAAGCATTGCTGCTGCCAGGTCATTAACTTTATTTTTATTTCTTTTAATTTATCAGGTAGAATTATTCTCAATGCAGTTTAATTGAAAGCAGACCCACGTGCATGTACACAAACCATTTGAGCAGGAATCTTAGTGGGATGCTTGAATAGTAATTGGGAAGGTAACCTCCTGTATGGTACACACAGCCTTCACATGGCACTGCTGCTGGGAAAGTAACCATATTAGAAGGCTTAGTTAGAGTAGGGAGGACTTCTCCTGTTTTAAATATTCAAATTCAAGTGCTGGAGGCTTTGGCAAAATTTCAAATAACCAGAATGAAGGAAGGGAATGTCACTCTTCTTCCTTGGTCATCCATACAGAGTGCAATTCCTCATTTGGTGAAGCTCTTGGAAACAGAGCAGCTCAGCAATGCCACATTAATGATGCTATGGTCCATATATTGTTCTGCTCAGTTCTGGCCACTGGCAAAGAAATTTGTACATTGAAAACATTGCTCGACCAATGCTGCTGGAAACAAATATGACCCAGACCCAAGAAAATGGATTAGTATATAAGTGCTCAGAAATCTGTATTTTTACTCTGTTACCAGAGTACTTTTTTGAAGTATTGCTATATCACCATAGGAAGTCCTCTGGATTTCATGCCTTGTACTGTGTGTTTCTGAGCGGGCTTCACTTAGAGAACTCTCTACGTTTTATTCTTTGATAATGAAGTGAAAATTATGTCAGAATTTACTTCGCCCTTTAAATGTTTATTCAGCTCATCACCTGAAGCTGTCATCATATGCCTGTGACAATAGCATGTATTGTTGAAACGAAATGTGAGATGCATCTTTTCACTAAAATATTCCCATCAGTTCATGTTACAATAGCTGGTGCAGCTTGAATTGGAAAAGTTGATACTAGAGAGAGCCAATATTTGTAGTATCAGCTGGAATGATATAATTAGTTTAGCTGCCCAGATAATACTGTGATGAACATGATACCAATGCCTAGATACAGATTTCCATTTGCAGCTGTCTGAAATGAAAGCAACAAACTCTCAGGCTCTTCATGGGAGTAAAGATTAGCTTCAAAACATATGACATAAAATTGGCTTCTCTTTCTTTCTCCTCTAATGAATAAATAATCAAGAATAAACAGTTCACACTTATTAGAAATAACAAGGAAAGCTCAAATAGCCTTTTAAAGAGTCTCTGTAGCTAATAAATTTTTAAATTGTGGACTTAAAAATTGTCAGGTCATTGTGAAAGATTTAGTAGTCAAGCTGTTCCTTTCTAAGCAACGTGTATTTAAGATATATTCTCTCAATATATGTGTATAAGGTATGTAATAGGTTCTGCAGAAGAATGGCAGAGGTGGCCTTAATCCTTCTGCAGTTTAGGTGGCAGAAATCAGCCATGAGAACAGATTAACTTGTGGAAATAAATAACCCTGGTGTATATATACAGCTGTCAAGGTGTTTTTGTCAACCAAAAGGGGATAGAATGGAGAACAAGTCAGAAATTGTTTGTCGTGTAAGTTTTGTATGGGGCTTCAGAATGTCTTTGGAATTTTTTCTGTTCTTTCTTGATACTCCTTATTTGTTTTTGTTTTCTTAAATTCAATTAATGTGTTGTAATTGATTTTTCTTAATATTAATTATATAATGAATTTCAATAGACTATTATGCTAAGCATTCCTGGAGGAGGTTTTTGTCTGATGTGCAATACCTAGTATATAGGACTGCAAGAAGTTAAATGGCAGCTTAAGAAAAAAAATATGTACTGTTATGAATCAGTTCATTTTTGAAATATGAAATTATTCATGAGGTATTTTCCTGCCTGGCTGGGGATATCAATCCTACTTGTGGAGATTAGCTGACAACAGTTAAAAGTCTTGAGGGAGTGAGGAATATGCAGGTATAACATAAACACTCAAAATGAAACCACAGGAAAAAGGGAAGCTTCAAAGTATGTATTTTTACTAAAAGATTGGAATAAATACTCAATACAACTAAAATACATGTCCAGTTTGGCCTTCAGCCAGCACAGAGCAACATCAGTTGGTTTTGTCTAAATGCAAGTCTTTGTAAAATAAATTAAAATATTATGGTAAAACCTACTGTGAATTATTTTGCATTTGGTTTTAGGAGAGAGTTGGAGTCAAGTGGTGATTGAACAGGAATAATTGTTTTGTACAACATGTGTTTCTGTTTCAAATATTCCTTTTTTGTTGTTGACATGATGTTCTTGTTTTGGGAAAAGCAGTAGTGTGTACAAAGTGTATTAAGGTGGCAAGACCCTCATGTTGATGCTTTTTACCAGTCTTGTCAAGGGCTGCTCAGTTTGGCCTCTAGAGAGGTTATTAGAGATCTTCACCCCAGGGTAGTTTGTTTTTTTTAATCTCTTATGGGTGGAGGTGGAGAAAGTTCTCCAACACAAGGAAAACAGAGCAAGGCCCCAACTTGTTCTGAGCCCTCTGGTGAGTCTGAGATGTTACACAAGATTGAAGTTCAACATAATTTATTCTGGTGTGTTAAGATTTTTTGGGCATGTATTTCCCTAAATAGTAGGAAAATGGTGGAAAATTCCTGGGTTAGTAGAAATCTCAGTGTCTGCTTTTCTTGTTTGCAGAAAGCACTAACAGATTAGTCAAAAGTTCTAAAATACAGTACAATTGTGGTCAAACACTCTTGTAGTACAAAATTTTTTTTTCAGGTATTTTCCTTTTACTTGTCCTTGCTTTGTTTTAATCTTCACTTTTCCTCCCTGCTCATCCTTTTTGTGGAGTTTGTTGCATTTCCATTTTTAAATCCACTTTCCAGAGGTATGGTCTGTGTGGGTAGCACATCCCTGGTTGTCAGAGCTGAGATCAGAGACTCTGACTGTGCTTCTGGAGAGGTCCCTGGAGATTTTAAAATCTTTGTGGCAGGGGGGAGTTTTTTTGAACTTGAGGGAAGGCAATTGTGGCTTCAGTAGCCTCTACTTCTGTAAAATGTGTATTCTGGACTGATTTGGGGGATTACTGGAAACATTGAGGTGGTTTTTCTTAGTTTTTAAAGGGATAGTTTTGGCAGGAAATTAAGCAGTATTTTTGGAAAATGACAGTAATTCTCTAGGAAAAGCACACAAATAATGCAAAGGTAAGGCTTCTGTTCACTTGGTTTGTGGGGTTTTGTGGTGTTTGGTTTTCTTTTTTGTTTGTGGATTTTTATTTTTTTTAATTTTCAGGAGGACAGGGGTTTGGGGGTTTATTTTGTTTTGCTTATTAAAATAAGGGTGGTTCTAATTCTTGTCTGAGTGTTTCATATGTTCAGTATTGGCATGATGCTCTGAAGGTGCATTATGGAGAGAGAGATAGGCAAAGAAGTTTTTACATCAGATTTAAATGGAGCAGGAGAGAAAGAAAAGCTCAGACATAGTTTTCTGGTTAGAATGTGACTCACAAGAAAGACTTAGTCCATCTGACACACACATTACAAACAGTTGTAAAAACATGCCTTTAGATATCCAGAATGAGGAGTGGGCTGAGTTAATGTTATTCTGAATCCATAACCTTCACGTTTTCTGGCACAGTGAGTGTAATGCTGCAAGTCAAACATTGTATTCCTGCTTTTGCTTTTACATTACTTTGTTGTCCCTGATGGACAATGTCCCTTCTGATCAGCTCAGAAGTGGAGTTTTAATCCTGCCTTTCATATTTTCTGTGTCATCTAGTGATGCTGACACCAGGGCTTTTTATTTGAGTCAGGATTTAGATACACCAAGGCAGAAAACTCATTGATGTGATTTAAATTTTTATATTTATGTGAATTGCTTTAGAGTACATGCTGAATTTCTTGCTGTTTTCCTACATATGAAGAATCAAATTTTCAGGTTAGATTTATGTTTAAATGTGATTATATTTTAAGTTTTCATTAACGTCTCCCTCAATCTCAGTTCTGTGGTGATAATTTTCCCCAGTGTATTTGCATAAATATAGTTTTAAACCTATTGGAGCCATACCTGTATCTGAGCATGGCCATGTAGAAATGAGTCTTGTATCTTCCTAATGTTTTGTAGGCCATTAACATTAATTGGTAATCTTTGTTCAGAATTTGGACTCCTGTGTTTTAAGTTTTTTAAATAGCGGATTAATTAGATTCAGACTTGGATCTGAAGGAGGCATTATAAACATTTAATAGTTTGAAAAGAAACTACAGTACCTGTGGCATGTGCTATATGTAAGAGGTGTTCTTATATTTTCATTTCAGAGGAGCATTTTTTTCCTAAAAAGCTATGAAAATTAGCCTTTTTTGTGACTGAACTTTTGGGTCTGTTTCAGATTCTGTTTAATCTTAGCTTTAGCAAAGTTAAGATTTCATTCCATGTTTAAATCCCCTTACCAACATAATTTATTCCATCTACTGTTTTTTACCTGTGTTTTTAAGTCAGCTACTAAGACTCCAATAGGTTGATATAGAAACACAGAACAGCAGGTGAAAAGAAAAATCATCTCCATATGCAATTACAACAAATGGTATTTGATTTGAGAGGCTGAATGTATCTCTTAAAGTGATAGTAAGTAACAGGAAAGTTTCAGGGTGCACAGAGGTATCACAGCAAGGCTTGAAAGTTGAGTGTGTTGGGTTTTTTGTTTTTTGTGGGGGGTGGTCATAAGTGTGGTTGTTAGTTTCTTCTGATACAGATACTGAAAGTTCAAGTGACAAAGGAAAACAAATTCCCAGAGATGCCGATTATCCCAGTTACCACTCAAATAATTTGCAGCCACAAGAGCTTAGTGTTAATATGAAGCAGACTGCTGTGATTTAGTGATGGATTTAGTTGTTTAATTGTGAAATAGGCCAATGAAGTATCATAAATGTGTTTTGTTTTGGGATTAAGACTTTCCACCTGTTGCATTTAAAGAGTGTATTAGATGCATTTCTCATATGCAATTTTTCATGTGGCAGTTCTACCTAGATTGAGTTTGTAGTGCTCTGATAATGATCAGAATTCTGCAATAATGAAAAATAAATCAGAGTTGGAAGAGGCAAATATGTATACTTTTGAACCTGCAGGGTTATATTTTATCTTTTTCTATTTGTTCATAAATAAAACAAGCTTTAGTTTCTTTGAAGCAGACATCCCTTTGCAAAGGGGAGAAGCTGAAACCAGCACAGGCAGGTGTTGAGCAAATGTCTCCAATGAGTTCTCACAAGGGCTGTGTTATAGATTTTTGAGTCTTTTTATTAGTCTGCTCAGAATCTCACTTCTCAGTTTTGTACTTAATTGCTGGGTGATTCTGTGGCATGAACATCCAGATGTCCACCTGTTGTTTAAATCTGATCCCAGCCAGTCTCCCAAGCAAGACTTGTTTACCTCTTGTACGTCCAAGGCTCACTCAGGTACCTTCTCCTCAGAGCTGGAATGCTGTTGCTTCAAGGTAATTTTAACTGACAAATTTACAAGACCACACACTTGGGGTATTTAGTTGTACCTTTTGAACCACACTGACAAAAATGTAGGTGATTTACATGTTCCAAAAACATGAACATTTTCAACCTCGTCAATTATTTTTAATATTAAAAGTCAGCAGATGGAGCCAAAGGCTTGTAGAAAAATGACTTGTGCTGAATGAATATTAAACCACAAAGCCCACTAAGTTTAACTAATAATGTTTCTACTAAAATTTATAACAGCAAAGCTATTTATTTGCTGCTAAACCTATTTATTTGCTGCTAAACCTCACATTAGCATCCCTTTTTCATTGCCTTGTGTCTGTGCAGAGTAAGAACTCATCCCTTCATGTACCAGGAGTCTAACAAGACTACAAACAGTGAAGTTTGAGTGGGAAGCTGATTTTCTTTGTAGATTTACATCTGTGCAATGTTTTCTGCAGCAGCATTCACTACTTCACCTGAAAAATGGTGTTATATTTTGTCAATATTTTTCTTTCTCCTGTGAGTGTGGTAACTGGAATCCACTACTGAGGGTTAGACTGGAATTCATTGCAATCTTGTTTCTATTGTTGCATGGTTGGTAAGGTGCTGGGGTTTCATGTTTTTCTTCTGAAACGACTGAAATAAGACTTTGCCTTAGATAACTTGTCAGACTTCATATCCTAATAGGCTAACCCTATGCTTTTTGTTAAATATTAGCATCCTTTGGGGATTTAAATAATATTTGAGTAAAAATAAGGGATGGGATGTTTTCTAAACAATGTGTGCAATTTATCCCATTTTTATAAATTAAAAAAAAACCCAAAGGCAATGTGGTACCCAGCTTTTGTAGGAAAAGGGAGAAAAAACTATCATAGTTTAAAAATATGATATCCAAAGGGGATGCAAAAAATTATGATGGCTCAACAGAGAATATGTCAATTGATACAGTGATGTTTTGCCTTCTAAGAAAGACAGAAAAATGAAATTGTTAAGTGACTATAGACAGCTGTTTTGTCGAACTCTATGTAAAAACTTTTCTCCTCTAAATCTAATTTTCTGAAGGAGTATGAAATGTATATATGTTATATATAATCTAGAACCAATGGGATATAAATGTATGCTTAAATATTGCATGTATATTTTTTCTCATTTTTGTTTTACTGATTCTTGAATCTGTCTCTTCAGTGTGAAACAAGGATCTCTTTAGAGAGACTTGAGAAACTTGGCTTAGTGGCCAAGTTAAAAGCTTTTCTTATTTTTCTGTTTATCTTTGGCCTCATCTCTGTTTAAATTATCTTTCCTGCACTCCTGCTGTTGAAAGACAGTGATAAAACTTCCACCAGTTGTACCAACTTGCTGACTTAATTTCCTCTAATGAACATTGGCTGTAGCAGCAAGAGTCTCTAATACTTTTTTTTGAGACGTTTTCTTTCGAGTGATGCAGTCGGTTTTTAGTTTCAGATTCATTCAGGACTTAGTCATAGGCTTTTCTATTAGACATTTTGCTTCCAGAATGTGCCCAGTCACTTCCAATTAAATTATATTTTCAAGCCCTTTGCCTTGTGTTAGAAAAGTCATACAGGACTGGGATGGTGCATCCCAAATTAAACCTTTGTGCAGTCTGCAGGTAACTGAACGTTGCAGTCTCACTGTGATGTGAGTTTCTTCTGTGTTTGTGTTTACTGTAGATGAACATTAATGCAACTTTTAACAGAGAAAATAAACTGATAACATAGGAAGGCACTGTGCTTTTTGCTATACTGGAGCTATGAGAGCTAGTGACTATGATGAAAAAATCTGATGAAACTTTTAAAAATATATTGCAATCCCCCTGCCCCAAACCCCACCAAAAAGAAAATCCAAACAGCCAACCCTAACTATCTAATTTCTAATAATGAAAAATGTTTGCATTCCTGGATAGGCTAGATAACCTTCTTTGGATTGGATTCAGTCATCTCATAGAATTTTTTGTGGCTTGGACACTTTGGATTACATGTAATTTCAACTTGAATTTAAAAAGAAAAGGTTCTAGCCTTCAGGACTTGGGAGTGACAGTTGCAGTTTTCCAGTCTTGAGTGCAGGCAGAGCAGTCATATGTGAAATCTTCTCACAGTCCTGGAATGTTAATTTTGAAGCTGAATTTGTGACACTTTGAAATGCCATTGGCAATTTTAGTGAAGGTTGTCTTAGCAGGTGTGATTGGGCACTGCAGTCCTGAGACCCAAGGACAAGTAGTGACAGATTCTGTGAAGAAATTGAGCAAAAGAGAGAGACAGAAAAAAACAAAAAGGAAAAAAGGTTTTTGGTGTGCTGCAATGCCACTTAAAGAATTGCTCTTTACTCTGTGAAATACCTTTATGTGTCAACAGCTACTTTTCTTTCATGGGTTTCAAACTGCCCCTGTTACTTTTACCAAGCTTCTGTCCTTGTTGATTTGCTGTCAGGTGCTCTTGCTGATGGCTCTGAAACTGTCTCCTCTATTAAATATGCATATTGCAACCCCAGTGAGCCTATTTTTAAGGTTCCCTCATGGACCACATCGAGATTCTTTTTTAAAGACCCATAATAGATTAAAACTGTTTATAAATTGATAGCTGTTTATCATGTCTTTCTCCTGACTGATGACTGTTTCCTTATCATTGATGTATAATTGCCCAGAACAGATATTTCTCAGAAAATATTCTGATAGAGTATGTTCTCAAACAAATCAATCAATAAAAACACCCACAAAAGCAAAATAGGATTTTATTCATAGCTTATAGTGAATATTTTGGTAAACTTTGTATTAGCCAAGAATATCCTGTTGTGCATTCACTGAACCTCAGTGGTACTTGCACACCTCTGCCTGATGGGCTGGTTCCCTTCCCTGAGTTGCAGTGGATTTCCCATGTTTGTTACAGGTGTCTGTGGTACTTGATACTGGAAAATGAGGCTGCTTATTTTAAATAAGAAAGGGATTTTCATAGGTACTCAGAAATACTAAAATATGCTGATGATAATTGTAATTTCTTTGGATCTTGATGCACGTTTTAAAAATCACATCAGTAAGACTGGCAGTAAGAAATGCCTGTGTGCAAAATGCAGAAATATTTATTCACCTGATGACAGTTGAAAGGTTTAGGCAAATAGAAAGATAATAGAAGATCAGAAGTGTTTAGAAGATAATAGTTTGTACTTCTATCATTTGAATACAGCTCCTGTCTGTCATTGTCAGAATACAGTAGGTGTGCTTGCAGCATGTATTGGGAATTGCTTCTTTTATAGTCAAATGTAGGGTTTTTCACATTGGACAGCTCTTGCACTGCAGCTAACAAATCCTTGAGAGGCAGAGAAGTCACAACTCTCCGTCTGTTGTAAAATGCTTGTTGTATCAGAGGTGAGGGCCCTTTTCATGAGTTAATCAAAAAGACCTATGCAAACAAGCAGGAGGATTTTTTCTTTGGTCAGTCACTACAGTTACAGAGCCTGACATTGTTAGTGAACCTTCGTGATCTCATAGGCTACTGCAAACTCTTGTGCACCAGAACCCTCTTAATAAAAACGTGAGGCACTGCATACACAAATTCATAGCAGCTGTCACAGCTGGGTTGTGCTGAAGTTTGGTCAAGACCCTTTGAACTTTTTATTTCACACTAATCCCATTTAGTGTGATCAATATACGGACCTCCAGCTCCTAGGTCTGTTAATTGGGTGTCAAGTGTTGGGTTGGCCTGTGTCAGGCTGTAAAATACAAACACAGAAGAGACTATCAGTAGGGAAGTTAAGTGTTTATTGTCTGAATGTATAAGAGTGAAAAGTTGCCTTCCTAGCCTGAGATGTCCTTAGGGATCCGAAGGATCTTTTGTTCCTCTCAGTAAGGTAACTGTATAGTTAAATATGCATTTAACCACAAATAGTAATGCAGTTGAGGACTGCAGAATAATGTAAAATATATAGTTCTGCTAATAATTTGATGCTGAAATACCTCTTTGTCTACCTACCCTCCTGCCTTTTTCCCTGATAATAAATATACTTAATTGCTCTTGTAGCTATTTGTGTTGAGTTGCTTTAAGACGGGAGCCCTTTCTTGTTTTGCACGTGTATGTCTAAAATGAAGTTTTTTTCTAAGACTTACCAATATTTATTTTAACTTGTGCTTTGTAGCATTCAAGGAATGGACAGGATAACTTGGATCTTCATTTCCCCATCTCAGAGAATCTCGGGAGGTTTTTTAACTCCCCCATCTTTAGTTCTCTATCATTCAGAGAAGGGTAAATATGTAGAATGATATTTCAACTTTCATACGTTTTTAGGTTCTTTTATTTCAGTCTTTCAGTGACAGAAAGGACTGGGGAGTTGTGAGTAGTTTGTTTCATCTCCTTTGAAGAAAATCTAAAATTTATAATCCCAGATCAGACCTTTCCTATAACTCATTCAACTCATCCTGTTAACTGTTTTAATATATGGCACCGCTATTTCATTAAACAACATCCAGGAATAATTAGTTCAGCAATGATGCCTCGGAACAAAAGCCCTTGATTTCGTTTAACTTTATAAGTTGGTCTCTTTTGATCTGCAAGAACACATCTGGGGCCTTTAAGAAAGCAGAAAGAAAAATATTAAATGTTTAGTAAGGCTGTTGGTGAAGGTTTCAAAGCACAGTAACCCTTTGGTACCATGACGTAGCTCAGAAGCAAAAAAGTGTGAATTTCTTGTTTCATAAGCTATCACATGGCACCTCTATATAGTAAATGCAGTTTTTGTTACCTGACGACGACTACATTTTGCCATTATTTCCAGGTTCAGAAGAGGGAGTACCTTCATTCTTTCCCCATTTTTTTTTTCATTTTCTGACCTTTTACCTGCATTTTTCCTTGGCTGAATTAGAATGAAGTAATCAGAATCGTTACTGTAAACCTGACATTTTTTTATCAGGTATCTTTGCATTAGAATTTATTTTTGCTGCATGAAACTTTTCACTGTACTGCTTTGTTCCTTTAATAGCTTACTATATTTTGCCAAGGTGGTAGGGATAAATTCATTTGTTCTTCACTTTAGACTTAGCTGCTTAGATTTTACAAATATCCTAAGGACTTGCAAAAGTGTAGAGGATATAAATTTACTCGTCTAATCTTAATCACTGTTACTGACTTGTAATAGAAAATTGCTTACCAGTTGAACTCTTTAAAATTTGCCACTAAAAAAATCCCGCCTCGAGGGAAAGATATAAAGATTTTGTATGCCAATTGTTTTTTATTTTGTAAACTAAAAAGTATTTTGAGAAATACTTGTCTGATCATAATTAATTCCTTTTTCTTTTCTTCTCCTAGCAGAGGTAGCCTTTGTTTTGGTTGTAATTAGTAGAAGGAATTCAGCAGGAGTAGCACCGTATCATTTGATTTGTACTGTTGTGCGTGTTGTCTTTGCTTGTTTGCTGCACTGCACCCAGTGCTGCTGTATTTATATTCCAAGTGTTTCCTAGAAAATGTACAAATCATCACGAGCAATGTTAACGTTTGCTGTAGTTAATGAAGACTACCAGATCTCTCAGTAATTATTCATCACCTTTGTTTCATTTTGTATAAATCATGTTTTCTATTAACAAGCTTCTTTTAGAGAAAGGACAGGAGAACTTTGTTCATGAGCAAGAAATGAGAAAAACAACTTCTTTCTTATTTCTCCCCTTGTCCATTCAAAATAGAAGTGAAAAGAGTTGAAAATATTATTTTTCATTACAAGTTTTATTTTTAAATGCAACTTTATGTTCACTCTGTTTGTTTTCCTTAGTGAGCCTTTAACTCTAAGGTTGTGACCCAAAAATGACCTTCTTTTCCACTCTCAATTGCTTTTGAACTACTCCAATAAGTAAAAAGAAATAACCCAACAGAAGGGTAACCAGATCACTGCTACCACACCAAGGAAACAGGCAGGCTTTAGGATGCTCCTCTTTAATCTCTCTATCCACAGAGCCTTCATTTTAATTTGCAAAATTGAACCCAGATCGAGAGCAGTAAAGCCTGAATACAGTAAATATTCATGCCTCAGTGATCTAGAGTGGCTCCATTACATTTCAGAGATTGGGAGAATTACCTTTTGGATTATGTATATTCATGGGCTGATTTTTATTTGAGATATAATATTACTCACATTGGGCTACATGTCGCATATTCTGTCAAAACCAGCCTTCTCACAAAGCTCCAAATGTTCCTTACACGTAAAAGTTTTACTTCTTCTCCCTATAGTTTCCTCCCTTTTATGCTTTTCAAAGAGTGGTAGTAAACAAATTTCTTTTAAAGAAGAAGGGGGGAAAAAAAGCAAGTAGAAATTCTATAAAACCTTCAACCCTGTGTTTACTGTGATATATTTTTTTGTATGTGACTTTGAAGTCTTCAGATAAAAGTATTATTATTGTTCTAAACCTAAATCTATTTGGAAAAAATAATTCAGTTTGTTCTGTTGGAAGAAGAAAATTCCAGACAGCCCTTTTTAACCTATAATTTTGCATTGGTTTTGACTTCTTTTTTTTTCTTTGAAAAATGTTTTATTGAAATATTTTTGATAAGTTGTAGAAATTTCAATTGGAATGTAAATGTTAAACTGCTTCTGTGTCATAGTTTTACTATAGATCTGACATTCTCTGCATAGATATTTGCTACCTCAACTCACTATGCTTTTAAAATGCATAATTTGTCATCTGTAGTGATAGGTGGCACAAGCAGTGCCACTTAATTTAGGATACTTGACATCTTAATATTCCTTTTTGGTTACAAAAAGGACCCCAAACCCTGGGATATTTTAGTCATTTTGAGATGAAAGGATTATGGTAGGTGTCTGCCTTCTGCAGATCCAGGGAGTGCAGGGATCTATTCCCTCCCCACCAGATATTTGATGTGCATGGCTGTTAAACTCTTTTGGCCAGAGGACTAAAATGGAAGGTGGTCCTCTCCTGTGTGAAAAAAATCACCCAAATCTGGAAGAGGCAAAGCAGATAGAAAATAGAAGTGCAGTGGGGCTTGGCAGAAGGGAGGGTGGGATAAGGAGTGTGTTAAGAACTTGTGTTACTGAGAAATGCTGCAAGGTGCTGGAGCAGCCTGATTGTTTCTGGGGCAGAACACAGAGACAGGAGGAGTCATGACTCGAGTGAGGTTTGGGCAGCATCTCCCACAACATTCTCATGTGGCAGCTGGGGAGGGATGGGATGGATTTGGGGGGGTTGGTGTGAGTTAAAAGGTGCCCAAAATGGTTAAGTCTATTGGAAACTTTGCTGTGGATGAGGAAAATTGCTATAAAATTATAATAATTTTAAAAATTAGCCTTTTCCTCTTAAAAAGTGGACATTGGGGTTTTTTTTCTTTGAGAATTTGGATTGTGGCAAATTATTCAGTTGGGTTTATTGCAGTGAGGCATAGTGCTATGTTATATCACAAGGGTGACAAGATTACTGGAATTACCAAATAAATACTCCAGTAAGATATCCTATATGTAATAAAGTGGGAATTTGATGGTTTACAGTGAATAATGAATTCTGGGCAGTTCAGTCATGAGAGGTAAATAGAGGACTGTTTTTTTTATTCAGTGAGATTTGTTCAGCCTGTACATGGGATAGATTAGGTTCTGTTGAAAAATGTATAACTTAATGTATTTAAATGCTAGAGGAGACTGCTTAAGCACAAAGGTGACTTCGCAGTTTACCTGCAAAATCTTAATCTTTTTATTTGGGGCTGTCTGCATGAATATAGCATATATGTAATACAAATTAAAATTATGGTATTGAAGTGCAGTAATATGAGTAAGGTCATTGACCTGCTTCTTTATTTACTGGGTGCATAGTCATATTTTAGATGCTGGGAAAGGAAATACCCCAAATGGATTTTAGTATCCCCTGTTATATTGCTTTCTTCCAATGTTGCAGCACAGGCTCTTCAGGCTCTGGTGTTATTTTATCCAGAAGGAGAAATATATTAAATCTGATAGCACGTGTGTGGTGTTACATAAGCACCACAGTGGTCATATGGTGAATGCCCTTATAAAACTCACTTTAAAAAATTAAGTTAAAACAATCATTCAATATGAAATAACTTTTTTTTTTTTCCAGATGCTATATTCCTTTCCCACATGGAGGTGAAGCCAGGCAGAAATAATAGATTCTAGAAATATTCAAGGTCTTTTAGCAAATTGCTGCTAAGCCACATGATCTTGCTGGAACCCACAAACTTGGAATTATTTCTGACTCTTTGAGGTTTCTCCTCTTTGTAGCTGGTCCTAGCTGCACTTGTAATGTTGACTCAGAAGAGAAGGCTCTCCACAACCTGAGCAATGGCCAGAGTTTCCATTTTGTGATTTGTTGTTTAGTGATGTATTATTGACACCTCCTGTTTTATCTCTATTTTCTGGTGTTTTGAAATCCTGGGTAAAATTTTGGAACTAACTAGTTACTACATGAACCACAAAGGCATCTCAGAGATTCTAGAAAATCCTTAGTGCTTTATTTCTAAAATAAAAGTGTTTTATTAAAATTTAAACAGAGGATGTGACTTTTTATTTCTGATGGCTCATTGTTGCTCTCTTGTGCTTTCACAGCCCATGTGTCCTTTTAATGCTTTTGAGCAGGGGTGGTTTGCCAGCTTCACTGAATACATGGCTGCTTGCTCATCTTTGGGATTTGGCTTTGCCATCCCTCTTAATGCAAAGAATTCAACATTCTTTGTGTTTAGAACAGAATTTATAAAATATCTGCTTACATCTAGGGAGCAGTTTTATGTCTGAATTGGAGCTTTGGTTCATTTAAACACAGGCTGACTGAAAAAAAATTTTCACACAAGAGGCCAGTGTAGTTGGGTATCTTCTGAACACCAAGAGAGGATACTGGAAGAGTGAAGATGACATGCCTTATTCTTTATTTCAATTTGTAGTAGATCAGTAGGGAGGAAGGAAGTTTTTGCTTTAAAGAGCAGCAGGTGTGGGATGCATATTGGTCATGCAGTTGGAAGTTTGCTGCTCCTCTTCTGCTTATAAAGATGCACTTCTGGGTGATACTGAGGTGGTGGTTCATGTACTTGGCACTTTGCTGCAATTTATGGCCAGCTTACACTTGCAGAGTGTTTTTTCTTGCTAGGGTACTGAATCCAGGCAGGCTTGTACTTGGTGTATTTTTAAACCTCAGGGCTGAAATGGTGCTTTCTTAATTTCAGTTCCTTTATCAATGTAAGTTTAAAGATGCAGCTCTTAGTGACTGGGCTCTGAAGTGTGATTTTTATTTTTAAACTTGTTGTGAGTCCTCACTATTTGAAGCGGGGTCATTTTATATAAGGTGTATGCATACTCCTTTTATAAATACTGCACTCATAATCAGTATATTCTTTAATATATTATTGAGACTAATTATTTTAACTTTGCATTTTCTCATCAGCGTTGCAGGAAGGCATGGTTGCATCTCATATCAGAAAGATGCACTCACAGCACTGAGAGGCAGCAGGATGGCTAGGTTTTTATCTGAAGAAGTGATGAGCAATGGTATATGGCTGATAACTTAATGGAAGTTGGATAAATAAAGGAAAAAAAAGGTCTGACATGTCAGTGCAAAAAGTAATTAGTGGACTTTTTCTGTATCCTGTTTTCTATTAGTCTGTAGTAAACTGCTTTGAAAATCTTAGTGGGCTTTTCCTTTGGTCTTAAAATAACAGGTTCTCATATATTGGATACATTTGTTTATCTCAAGGACTGAACTGTTTGGATGCTTTTGATTTCTGTTTTGTGTTTTAAAGTCTGCATTTGAATACAAACTTTTCTCACCCTTTTTATGACTTTTTACATAATGCTTTAGGAACAGTAATGTGATTATATGAACTAAAATTTAAAACAGGAAGCAAATCTCTGCAAATGTTTTAAGATTTCAACATGTGGCTCTTGATTTATATGTTGATATATGATCAATTCCCCTGTGCCACAAGAAAACAAAATGTGAGTGAATTTCTTAGCACAGTTTGTGGCAAGTTTTGTAATGGTATCCAAGTTCTCCATGTTTGCCTACATGGTCGACATGCAGTAAAGCCTTCATTGTAAAGTTGCACTCAATATTGTTTATTTTCTGTGTCTGAAGACCTAATTTTCCCACTTTGAGTGGATTGCTAAAATGGGCTTTGTGTAATTTTCAAGGACTATAGAAGATAGAAGTTGTTTTCCAGACAGCATTTTGAGAACTAAAATGGAGTGCTTGAAATAAATGCAAAGAAATATGAGAGATATTCGTCATAGCTGGTCTCAGTTACGAATTCCTGTTGCTCAGGACAGTGCTCTGAAGTATTTTCCCTCATTCTGGTGCTAGAGGGTTGGACTAAGTGATCCAGCCCCAACTCCCTGCTTGAAAAGTCCATTGCTGTAAAGCTAAAGAAAATATGTGAAAGCTTAGAACTCTGTTATAGGTTGTAGGGATCCCTTACATAGGGAAACTAGATATACATAAGAGAAACAAATCTAATACTGGGGGTCAGTTGCACCCTTTTCAGTGCTTCTGGGTTTGTATTTTAAAGGCCAGACAAAATACAGATGAATTTTACTTGTGTACTTGAGCCTCTTGAAGAAAATCCCTACATTTGGAGTATTTTAAACCATGGGCAAGTGTCTCTGTCAGTCAGGATCAGAGTGAAATGGAATGAAATACTGTACTGATGTTCATGGTCTGCTCAGAAAAACAGGAAATCAGTGATTTAAAGCTACTCTGGCTCTTGTTATTTGATACAGAGGGTGCAGACCAACTCCCTGATTCACTTCTCTGCTGGTTCCATGTCTGACCTTTTGAAGGAGATTCAACTCCAACTCATTTTGGGTGATCTAATCCACCCCCAGTCACACTCTGTGTTTTGGTCAGATTCTAATTCCTGCAAACACTGTGCTCTTGGAACAGAGGTAATGGTCAGTTAAGATACTGTGCTGTGTGCTCTTCTGACAGTTCTGGCACTGAGAGCAGGAGAGGAAAAAGGAATGGGCTTGAATGTGTTCTTTCTCTGATAGGTTTATGGAAACTTCAGATACAATAATAGATACTAATTAGAGCCCATACAGATGGGCTGATTAAATAATCTGCAGGGTACTGGGTAGATCAGCATGAAGTGGTGATTCTCAGTAAGTAGAGTGATGCAATTCCTCGTGTCTGAGGACAGGCAGACCTGTCTGAAAGCCAGACCCAGCTGAAAGGAAATCAGATGAATCTTAGAGCTCTGGGTGAGCACAGCCACGATGTGCAAGGTTTCCCTCCTGAGAGAGATCTGGGAGCAGCACAGATAACCTGCTTTGGTTGGGGGGTGGGATGGGTGGATCTTTACATGATACTGCAAATTTTCAATGTGTTTTCAATTAGGATAATGTTTTCTAAATGAGAACTGATTAGGATCCAAACTGTCTTGAACTGGCATTTGAAACTGTAAAGACCATGAGCAAATGTATTAACAGGGGTCTCATTCAACACTGGAAGATACTTTTGTGTCCATACTCCACTGCAAGGTTTATCTTACACATAGGAATTACAGCAGACTTTGTCACATGAAGTGATGCTTTATGACTGTGTATTGTTTAATGTAGTTGAACACTGAGGAATGTGGCAGAACACAGTTTATATTCTGATACAAGCCAGCTCTGCATGCTATGGGTAAGAGATGTAATCCCAATGGAAAAAATGTTAATCGTGTGAAGAGAATATTTCTAAAGTGCTTTTTCAGCTTCCTTCTGAGGAGATCCTTCTGATCAGTGTTCATGGGCTGCATGTCAGATGTGCCTAATCTTTTGAGTTAATTTAAGAGGAGACAGTGGGCATAACACTGAGGAAAGTTCCATGGATGCCAAATTAACAGCTAATATGTGTTCCGAGTATATGCACACAATTGTGTTTTTTAATCACGCTTTTTATTCTTAAATGTTATCTAAATTCTGTTAAAGGTGTAGGGGTAGTGGATGAAAGAAGGAAAGATTTGGGAAAGGGGTTCAAGCCCCTCTACTTCCAGCCCTTAAAAATGCAATCTTGGAAATCAATAGAAATCTGGAGATAAATGCTGAATTGTTTCTTTCCAATTTATCTATATGGTTAGTATTGTTGAGGAGGTTTATCTAAAGTGGTAATAAATGTATATTTGAGTACAAAAATGCTTGAAACTGAACTACCAAGTATTTACAATGGCCTTTTAAGTCTGTTTTGACATTAGTTAATATCTTGACAAACTACTTTGGTTCAGGCATTTTTAGTAAGGATTTTTTCTCTTACATGAACATACCTCTTGATCTCCTTTCTCATAATATTTTGTGGATTCTTCAAGAATTCACAGGCATTGATGTGGCATTTGATTTGAAAAATGTTGTAATAATAACATTATAATCTTTTGGTTTTGGTTAGTAGCCAGAGGCTCAGGGAACCCAAACAATATTCATAGTGGTGAAGCTCATGGGTATTGTTATTTGTAAAATTATGATTTCCAAAAGGAATACAAGATTTTTGTTGTTTTTAAACAGCTTTCTGTATATTGCCTGTGACCATTTTCTGCTGACTTATTTGGAAACCTCTTTATATTTCAGTTACTGAAGGTTTTAGTTCAGCCAATAGACTTTTCATCTGCTCTTCTATTTTGATCTAAGTTTCTGCAATTTGTTCCCCTCTGAGTCAGGTGGTGTTGGGAACAGGCATGGACAGATTAACTGGAGCCAAGTGAGATGTCCTCCATACAGGGCAGCAAGCTTTGTGGGAAAGGAGAATGTGAAAAATACCATTTTATTTCCACTTATGTATTGCAGCTAAGATACAGGAAAAAAACCTGATATTTTCAGTATTAAGAATTACTGAGTAAAAAGATTTGTGATGAAAATAATTAAGTTCCTTATAATGTTCTGAATTCTTCAGCCTAAATGCTGTGCTCTGAAGCTTTTTGATATCTGAGGGTGAAGCCCAGCTCTGCTAAGTTCAGTCCTTTGGCTTGGAATTCTCTTCATTGGTGCTTGCATGTTTTGTTTTTTATTTTCAGGAGATAGAAGATACAAATGCAACAGGTGGCACCATAAACATATTACCAGAAAAAACTTTTGTTTACATACAACTTGAGGGGATCAGGGTGCTTATCAAAGGTGATGGTTTGCTGAACTGAAAAAGAAAAAAGCCAAAAATTAATCCTTGTTAAACTAAATCAGTTTAATCTGAACAAACTGAGCCTAGATTGATCTTTAAAACCTTATTTCATTCTTCCCCTATCCTTGAAACAAGTAATACAATAGCAAGCTCATTAAGGCCAAAATTTGATAGTATAGCATCTGGGAAATTTTAGTATAAGTAGTGATTGGTGTTTGACTTTTCCTACAATATTCCTGAGATATGGAGCCCCCACATCTTAGTGACAGCAGTGCTAGCTATATGTTCATATCTTCCTAAGAAAGCTTTGAGGATTTTCTTTTATAGTATATATAGACTAGGAAAGGGTGGGCTTTTGTATTACTGATTATTTTGTAGTGATGGTTCATGAGAGTTCATTGTGCTTGGTGCTGTGCAAATACATTACAAGGTTTTTTTTTGCTCTGCACATTTTACAGTTTATTCAACCATGCCAAGGAAGTGTGTGAAAGGATTTTCATGGAATGAGTGGGAAAGTAGGCACATAGGTGCATGGATGGGTATTGCAGTGGTAAACTTTTGATTCTGCAGATTCTTGAGGGAATATGTTTAAGCTATTCCATGGTGTGGGTATATCTGATTATTTGCATATAGTATTGTGGCTACTGAAGCACAGATGATGTAAATATTAATATGATAATCTTCAGTTTCATGAACAGAAGAATAAGCTTGGGGGCTCAAATACATGGTCATTTTAAGTGATGGAGTTCTCACACTATTGGCTTTCTGCTGTTTGAGTTGTGGACTCTTCTAGGTCAGTTGTCTTACAAGGCAGCAGGGTGTCATGTGTGGCTGATATATCACAATATGAGCAGGTTTCATGTGACATACACATATATGAGTGCTTATGATGCACTTGTGCAATTAATTGTTTTGTTCTTTTTGTTCCCCTTCCATCCACAGGTGACAAAGAGGGTCAAGTCCATGCAGATGTTTCATACTCCTGTGACTTATGCAATGCAGGGTGACAGAGTAGGTGTGTGTGTCACCCAGTTTGATCCCAAACTGCTGGAACGAGGCCTGATTTGCACCCCAGATTCACTTCACACCATCCATGCTGCCATAATTTCCTTGAAGAAAATTCAGTATTTTCGGGGAGCTCTTCAGACTAAGGCCAAGTTCCACATCACAGTTGGTCATGAAACAGTTATGGGAAGAGTGATGTTTTTTGGTCCAGCCCCTGCTAACTTCAATGAAGAAATTCAAGAAAATGTTTTTGATTTTGAAAAAGATTATCTTTATCAAGAGGAATATTTGTCCAAGGACTCAGTTTCTTCAGAGGAGAATAAAGAAAATGACCAAGCAGGAGAAGTCCAGCTCCCAAAACAACAATGGGCTTTGCTGGAGTTTGAAAAACCAGTCACTTGTCCTAAACTGTGCCTTGTGATTGGCTCTAAGCTGGATACAGATATCCATGCCAATACCTGCAGGCTGGCATTCCATGGGGTACTGCTCCAAGGCATGGAAGACAAGAACTACACAGAGACTTTCCTTCCAAAGCTGAAAGTGTACAAACAGAAGCACAAAGAAGGACAAGTGGAAAGGGTAAGCTGTCTATCTATGCTGTATATAGGAACTGGAAATATTTGTCCTGTACATATGTTGGTGGGCTACAGAATTGTCACTGCTACCTTCCAGAGCCTTACACAGGTTTTTCTAATGTTTGTATTACTCAGTATATTACATCTGGTCTGCTTGCAAAAAGAAATCACTCTTCAAGGTGACTGGTTTATTCACTCCAATCCATTTGAGTAATTTGGTGCTGTCTTTTCAGTGATCCTTTTGGTGTCTGATCAGTGTGTTCCTCCCAGAGACTGCTCTGAGTGACAAAACTTCCAGGTTTCCATTGATGTATACACAGTCTGCAGTACATTTAAAATGTAAAGGCAGTGGAAAACAAAGTAGGATTTGGTTAATAACACAAAGAATGCAAGTAATTATTTTTTGTATCTTTGCATTTTAATATATAAGAGTATTTATTTTAGTAGGCAAAAAGAAATTTCCTGCAGGATGCCTCACAAGTGATAGCATGTTGAATTTGGAATTAGGTCCATCACATGGAGAACTTAAATGTGCCTAATGTGTGTTGTTTCTATGTCACACAGGTAATCATCATCATCTGCTGTAGTGCTTGTAGTGACCCATCTTAGTGTAGCAGAAAACAGAGATGCTTTCTGGGGGAGTTAGCAGCTACAGTGAAAATTAAAGGGGATTTGTTTGTACTCTGCCATCAGAATTGGAGATACACACTGTCTGTAGTGGTTGGTGTTACATTGCTGCCATAGGTTTGGCCTTGGTGGTGGTTACCCTTCTGTCAGCAGTGGAGAATCACTTGTTTATACATTGCATAGTGGAATTTTTCATGATGAATGGTTTAGGTGGAGACCCATGATTTATAAATAACTTGTTTACCCCGTAGTGAACAGAGTTGATGCAAACTTCAGTGTTTGTTTACTTGATGAATTGGTATGATAGGTGATCTATTGAATATTGGGTAAAGAACTCATTTTAATTTTGATTTTCCTAACTCAAAACTTCATTGTTGGAATGAAGTGTTTAGCCTTCTTCTTTTCAAAATTCCATGCAGCTGAGTTGAGGATTGCATAATATCTCTCCTTCATTTGCTATAGGAGATGAAACACTTGGCATATGATACCATGTTTGCTATGTATAATGCAGACTCCTTGAATATTGTTTGTTTGCTTTAGTGATTTAATAGTAGGAAGATCCCTGCTAGGGCATGATTAGTGAGGCTCTTCAAAATGCCTCACTAAATTAATTGATCTAATACCTAATTCATATTTCTTCCTTTTTTTCCTGAGGTTTCTGTTGAAATTTTAGCTCTTAAAGAAAATATGAGTTTCTCCTTTGGATTTTCACTACTGATTTTGAAGGACTTTTATTTCAAAGGAATGACAGACCTATGGCATTGTGTTGTTTATTTGAATGCCAGTTTTATCACTAGAAAGGGAGGTAGGGAGGAAGGGGATGTCTGTAGCTTTCTGAATTTTTATCTTTGTTTATATGAGCTATCTAAACACCCAAAATCTGCAGTCACTCTTCACAATTTTGGTAGCAGGTGTGTTGTCTCCTTTGTTAGACATGTCCAGCTGCCTTTCTCTCTGACTGATGGAGATACTGAATTAGAACCAGGAGCCCAAAGTGTTCTGGGCTCTGAGCTGCAGAGAAACTCTAGACCAAATGTATGTCTGTCATTCTTCTGGCACTCAGGAGCTTTCTGAGCTCAAGAAACATTTGCCTTGATCTTGGCTAAAGATTGACACATTTGTGCAGGGCCCATGCTGCCGGGACCAGTGAGACCTGGCTTACAATAACAATGGGACCACAAGTTTGTGAGCTGTGGAGACAGATAACAAGGTGAACTGCTCTCACATTCTTTATTTTTGTTCTCTAAACATGCCACTAATCTATGACACTTAAAAACTTGCAGAGTACCAACTGTGTGATCTATCTGGGGTTAACAGTTTGCTGTTAGCCCTGGTCATACAATTTTAATTGGTTTTATTTAGTGTTATTTTCAAACTGCTTGCCAGTTTATATATTCTGCTTTTGATTTTACTGTGTAAATAATGGAATAACATTAATCAATTACACATACTTTATTTTCTGGCCCAAACAATAACCAATGAACATGCTTTATTTAATATTTGACCAGCAGAATAATGTATTAGGCTATATTATGTTTTATCTTCCTATGCCTTTTAAAATGTAGATCAGGAAGATTTACTATTTTATCCTGCCTTTGTACCACATATATAGTGTGCCCTGTATATGTGCCTTGATCACTGTGTGTTTGGGTACTAATAGCTCCTGTAAAGGGACAATTTCCATGGGATAGTTTCTGCAGCTTTGTTTGTACCAGACTCTGCCTCCCGTGGTACTGCAGATACTCAGAGCTGGCATTTTCCCTGATGCATGCTGAAGGGATGATGGAGCAAACCCTGTAGGAAAGGCTGATGATGTAAAGTCCCAGGAGCACTCAGGGACTTGGAAGAGTTGGTGGGAAGAGGGCTGTGCCAGGTATAAAGAGCCTGCTGGGGAAATACTTACAGCAGGGCAGCTGCTGGCTGGGTCTGTGCTTTGCAGAGCACAGCAGCAGGAACAATTGGGTGGTACAGAGATTTATTTTAGTACACAAAGTCACCAGCTAATAGAAAATTTGAATCAGTTGGTCCCACCCTGCTGCTGATGGATGGCTGGAGATTAGGATCACTGAATTTAGGGTGTCTAATCTTGGCACTGATACAGGAAAATTTCTTTCTCTGTTGAGCAAGGAAGCTCCCCCCCTCCTCACCTTCCCTGGGGAGGCATAAAATAATAATAATAATTAAAAAATGCATGTTACCTTCACAAGAAGTGAACTTTTCCTTCAGAGAATACTGCTGGGGAAAATTAGCTTCATAGCTTCCTGAAAGGCTGGGAGAGAGGGAGGCAGGGGCAAGTAATTCCTGCCTTGCAGATGGAAGCATGCTTCCATAGCTGGGGTGCAGTGCAATTCCATAGTGCCCATTTGTAAAACACTGCTGCTAATCTGATGTGGGGTCTCCCAAGCCCCCCTGCTTGCTGCTGGAATTAAAATAAATTCCCTGCAGTTTAACTACCAGTTTACCCAGGAGAAATCAGGCATTTATGGTTTGGCTTTTTGTTCCTATTCTGATTACTTTCAGAGCACTGATGGAATAGTAAGAGCTGTAAATTCATTAAGTTTCAGCATTACAGTATTTTTCTTGTGTGCCCCTTGTGCATGGCACCCTTCTGAACTGTGAGGTTAATTTTTTTTTAGATAAAACAAGGATACTTATTCTCCAACATTTTTTGTTTCTCTGAATAAAAGTGACATTTTTCTATTTGACATAGAAATCAAATCCATGGAAAATATGGCATTTACTATACAATATTTTTTAAAAATCATACTTAAGCCAGAAAACAGTCTTCAAGTAGTACATTTTACTGAAATTTCATGCCTAAGCTTCTTGTTTTTTTTCATCTGCTGAAGTGATGGAAAATGTTCTACAGAAATTCAAGTACCCTGTCATTGCATTTTTTACTGCTCACTTTTCCCTTTTGGTATCTTCTGTAATGCCAATGAGTGGAGCACTGGGAGAGAAAGAACCAAACTTGACTACTGTTGCTCATTAAAGTCTTTGCATTTACCTGTCTGCAGTGCATCCTTGTTTATTCACCTACTGATCTTTTGGGGGGAAGGAGAGTAAAGGGGAATATGTATTACTATGATGTATGACAAATTAGATTTTGAGAAGTTGGTGTTATCTGAGGTGCAGCTTAATCCATGAAATTGAGGTGCTGGGATTGCATCTTGGTTATGAGAAAGTTGCATGATTCTACTGCAGTAATGGTTTTTATCTGGTATTATACCATTTGATATTTTTGAGCTGTTAAGAAAATGTGTGAATGTTCTGTTTTGCTTTAGATCACAAGGGTTTTTTATGTTTAAGTTTGAAGGAAAATCAAAATATGCTTTTTCATGAGAACTAAGAGGATAGTGGCAGAGGTTTATATTTGCTTAACTTGATGGTTTCAAAAAGTGTAAAATACTAGTCCAGCTTTCTCCTGCAGAGAGGGGAGAATTTCAGTGGGAGAAAGTTCCTGTCAAGAGCATCTTTCTGGTGAGGTTATGTGGAGGCACAGACTGTCACCCTCTGGACATCTTATTTTTGCAAACCCTTGGCTGCCTGACAAATGTGCTTTCAATAGGAAAAAGCTATACTGGCAACAAGTGGCTTGTACTGATAAAAAGGTAAAAGAGAGTGCTATTGTGAACACCAGTGCAGCCCTAAGGAGTGTGATGTGGGAATCTTGGTGAAAAAAGGACCAGTGAGTGTGAAGGAGGTCTTGTCCCTCTGGTTTGGCATTCAGTGCTGGCAGTGGGCACGGGCTTGCTGAACTGCAGCAGGTCAGCAGTTCCTGGAGCTGGAGACAAATTGTGAAGATAAGCAGCAACTGTTGTCCTTGGTCTTGTGCTTCTGGAGACAGGCTGCTTGGTGTTCAGCTCTTCACAGTTGTCTGGGCAGAGAAACTTGTATTAATCCTAACATTATCTCTGAAATACCTTTGAATTTAACCTCTAAGCAGCCATGCAGGTTAATTCCAGTCTGACTCATGAAGCAGTTACTCAGTTCCTGGAATAAATCCTTTATATTTGTCACATTATTTGCTCTTTTGCTTCTATGAACATACAGGTTGAGTGCAGAGAGTTTCAACTGAAAGGTGAACCATAGGAGTGCATCACTCTTTCCTGCATGACTCAGAAATTCTGCCTGTTTTGCACGAGCAGGATTTATCTTGGGATGATTGCCACAGGGTCCTATTGTCACAGGCACTCATAAATCCATAGCTCTGTGGCAGAAACAAAAGGAGAAGGAAAACTCTGCCTTGCACAATATGAGCTGCATCTTCTGCACTTTCAGGCTTATGTAGTGAAAAATATACACGTGTTGGCTGGAATTGTTTCCCATTTTAAGTGTAGCAGAATCATAATGGGCTCATCCTTTTTAGGAAGATACTTTATCTGTGTTCTTCTGTCAATTAGAAGAATTAATTCTCTCTATTTCAAAGTTTTTAATGTATCTTTCTCATTATTTGCCTGGCTGTGGAGGCTTTACTTGATGGTAATGATGGTTCATGATGTCCTGTTTTTGTTCATAGCCACTTTGTTAATCAGTTTTGTGGTTGCTGGATAGTGAGTTTTCATGTTGTACTCATTCTCCTGAGGGTTTAGCCCATCATGTAGCCAGCATGTTTCTAGGGATGCCTCTTGCTTAATAACAGCACGTTACTAATTGTTTGAGTATTGGTGTGATCAAAGTGTCCCCAAGGAGAAATGCATTGTTGCAAGAACAAGAAGTGAAAGCAGGGTAAGTTATCAAGATCTTTATCAGTGCATCTCTTCTGAAGCCTGCATGGAAGAGAGAAGGCTTATCTCTCAGCATCTTTCCTCTCTTCCAGCAGGATAGGAAGAGCTTTGTCAGAGCAAGTACATTACCTGAGTGGTCAAAGGGAAGGTCTTTGTCACCATCATTTCACAGATCTTTCTGGCGTTTCAGAAGAAGGATAGGATTATTGTGGAGATCATTATAGTAAGCAACTACAGGAACTGTGAGAAAATGGTATTAAATTTGTTGATCATCAGCAATGACCCAGATTGTCCCTTGGGGCACTAGACATTTTCAAAGGTAGAAGTTTTGAAAATGATGGGTTTTTAAAAACTGTGAGCAGCATTTGAGTGGAAACAGCACATTTAGTTACTGAGCACACACCAAGTTTTTAGTATGCACTGAACCAGACTGCTAAAGGAGTGGGCAGAGGAGGAAAAATGGGCTTGCCCATGAGTGAATAGGAACATCTGATGTGATTCATTTAAGGGATGAGACCAGTTCTGTGGTGGTTACCTTTGCTTGGGGAGGTTAGTATAGGAGTAGCAGAGTATTCCTGTCTGGAAGGGTTCCTGGGTAGTGGATCATTTATAAACAACAATGGTACTTTTTTCACTTAATCCTTTCCAGGTATCTGGAATACCAGAATTTGTTTCAGAGTTGTGCCTATAGGCTGTTTTCAAAGTACATGTGAGAGAAATACTGTTCCTTAAATGTTCTGTTGAGTGGTTGCATGGTGGTGCTATGAATGAAGATAATTAAATTTTATCACCTTGGATAGTTAGACTCTTCCATCTATCTTACTTCTAGGTACAGGATGTTTCACTGCCTTACTAGAGCTAGTGTTGCATCTATTATTTTCTTGCAGTGACAGTGCAATGCCAGGGGCACAGCAAGTAAAGCCCTGCATCAGGCAGGTAAAGGAGCTTTCTGGGTGACTGACATGAACAAGGCCAGACTGTGAAATCTGATGGAGTGCTGCCTGCACACACAGCAGTGACCTGGGCTGTCTGCAGAACCCTCTGTGACTCCAGCTGGGAGAAGTGGTGGATGTCACTCCATCATCTACTGCAAACATGCAGACGCCACAATTATTATTTTTCCTGCTTTGAAGTCTGAACATGAGTTTGTTTGGTTCTGCTTGGCTGCTGATGGTATGCTAAATACAGTAATAATACAGAGATGAAGGCAATCAGGTGAATAAAAGTGCACAGCACATTCACTAGTTAAAATGCACTGTTAAATAGGAATATAAAAGATGGATTTATTTATTGGCTCTTGTTTAGTTTTTGAGTAAAAGTGTTTGAGAAGCTTAGTGGGGGAAGGGAGAAGGGAGGATTTACTGCCCATTAAACAGAAATACCATTTCTGCTAAACAGTGCTGAGAAAAGGGTAGTGATGTTTCCCAACATTTCCTAACTCAGCATGTGGATTAGCGCAGTACAATAAATTTGTCATAAAACTGTACCAGGTAAGTTGCAGAATCTGCCTTCTTAATCATAGGGGGGGAAAAAAAAAATCACTCACCAGCAAAAGAATGGCTTACTCCACATGACTGGGTAGTAGAATTTTGCAAGGTTTGAGTAACACCTATGGTTATTATTTATATTATTGAATTTAAAATGCAGACATGCTTTTGAGTCTTGCAAGTGTGTGGACAGCTGGTCTTGATTTTTCTGAGGTTGTGTAACAGTCACCTGTGGGGGAATCAGTTTGTCAGCAAGGCAACCAATACACCATTTTATTTATTGGATACAAAAATGAATTAAGAATGTTGCTTAGGTTGCAAAATCAAGAACTTGAAAGTTAGGAAATACCAGATTTACAGTTTCTTATGCAACATTAATTCTGTTCCCCTGTGCCTCTACCCCTGTGCACTTAATAAGGCAAGGTTCCTCTGAAATTTTTCTGGATGTGGTCATGTTAAGAGTATATCATGGGGCATATCAAAGAGGAACAGGGATAAAGCTGTATGGACATCTGGCATTTCTTAACTTCTTAAGTGCCCAATTCTGCAACTTATATTTATATAAAACCTAAGTTATTTAATTTCCTAGGTATTTTTAAAGTTGAAAGATGAAGTAAAATAAACCTCCATATTGCTGAGGCATAGCCATCCCTTTACTGTACATCTTCACTGGGGCTGCAGTGACAAACATGCTTGACAGCACAAACCTTGTTAGCCCAAAGGCAGGAGGAGGCTGTTACCCCATAGGAGAGGTGGCTTTGGGCAGCAGATCCACACACTGGAGTTGGAGATCCTCAGGGGAGGAACAGACTCAGGGTATTTGTGTGTCTGTGCTGTGTCTTGAGAGGGGAGTGCAAGTCTGTCAGAGGCAGCTCTTTCTTCCTGAGCATCAGTTGCTTCAGGCAGCTGTTCCCTTGTTCCCCACTGCCTTCCTCAAGCTATTTGTGCACAGTTTCCTTTAGAAAGAAATTTAACTTAATGTCACTTTTGCTGGCCTCCTGCTATGTGCCAGGTCTGTGTGATGTTCCAAATGTAAAATTGCCATGTCTCACTGATGTCTTCTTTTGGATGTTTAGGATTTAAGAACCCAAGATCACCACAGTTAAAAGTACTTTAAAATAGTTAAGAAATTGCCTGTGTGTTTTTAAGTCATGGAAGTACCACCAGCATCCTCTGGCTGCTCAGAACCTTTTCCAGGAAGAGGAGCAGTCTTCAGCTTGGTAGTCCTCCCTGTGTCGTGCTTACAAAGCCAGGTCAAGACCTGTACATACCACTTTGTCTACAGAACAGCCTGTGTCTTGTTTCTTTTTCTAGGATAGTAAGGATCACAGGGTTTTTAATCTGTTTAGTAACCCAGGGCTGGCTGGTCTGGAGATGGATGGTGTAGGATGTAGTAACAGTCTTGAGCCTCCTTTTTCCCATATGTGTTGATGTTGCTTTTCCCACATGATGGGAATTCAGCATAGATTAATAAAAATTTAAATCATGACATGAACCAGTTTCTTCTCACTTGGTAAAACTCAAGTTTTCATTCAGACCATGTCAGAATTCAGTGCCTGTGTTTGTTTTGGGATTCAACCCTTCTGAGCTTTAAACAGGGATGGAGGAAACTTGCACTCTGAAGGTGCATAGTGAATGAATAGTGCCATGCTGAAACCCTGTAAGTGCCTGGAGAAAGCTGTTGGGGAGTGTAGAGCTCTTAGAACCTAAAGCAGTCTGGTTGTGCACCTCTCACTCACTGTCCTGATTCAGTATTCAGCACTCCTTTTTGGTTTTTTTTTCCTGCCATGCAAGGTTTTACCAGGCTTTAGTGGTGGCACAGTGCTCAGCAAAGAGAAGGGCATTTTATGGCTGCTTGTTAAATATTCCCAAACTCAATTGTCCCTTTACTCAAAAAGGAAGAGAAAAGAAAATGTTTTTTGGATGTAAGAAACATAGGCTGGTGAGAGATGAGATGAACATCTGAAAACCAAGTTAATGGATGTGTGGAGATGTTAAGGTGATGACTTCCATTAAAACTGGAGTAATGAGATTTGAAGCTGAAGGTTTCTAGTGCTGGAGGGAGTTGCAGAAAGAAAATTCTTCATGCAGCTCTAAGTAAGCTCTTGAAGAAAAGCTGTGACTGACCAATTTTTTTTTTTTTTTTTTTTAGCAAGTTGTTCAGCTTGTTCTCATAGCCAGCCATAGGCTAGAAGTCTTTGTAGAGTCAAAAAAGCTGGAAACTTGATCATTGGTGCAATCCTCTGAGTTCCTTTCTCCTTTACCCTTTTTGTGGCCTCATGTACCATTATTTTCTCAATGTGTGAAACCTTGTTTTAAAAAAGAACAGGAATTTGCAGCCTCAAAAATACTCCCATTTCTGACACAGAAATGGAAAGTGCTTGAAACTGTTTTCTAGAAATAAATGAGCTGTCACCGGTCATGATGAAGATGCCTCAAGTGTACTTTTTCTGCAGTACAAAAAAGTAATAAAAATGCTTTGTGTTTTCAGTGTTAGTCACACTGTTCTTTTTGTTCTTTTTTCTCTCCTGTTGTTTTTCTGCTTTAGTTTAAACGAATGTTTTATCAGTTTGCTGAGAATAATCCTCAGGCCTTTAAAAAATTTCTTTATAAACTCATGTAATTTTTTTATTAAATCAGAGAAGTTTATTCCTTCTCTTTCTCTGTATCTTTTCTAGTATTTAATATTCAGGGCTTTTACTTTCTTGGTCTTAAACTTTTCCTTATTTCCCTCTCGTACTGGCACCACTTTGTTTCCTCTTGTATGTTTTTGTTCTGATCCACATTTTTTTCCCTACCAATACAGTAAGAAATTAGTTATTTGGTCTCAAAATGTGCATGATGATTGTTTGAGAGCGTGTTCAGATGACAGTAATTTCTAAATTACCTTAAAAAGAAGGGTTGTTTAACAGGCTGGACAGTATAACTTGCTACCCTGCTCAAAGGGGCATCCTGGAGTTGTTTTTCCTTGGAACTAATACTGTGGTTTGCACTGAATTCCAGCACATAACGTGAACTATGGTTTTGCAAACAGTGTAAGGCAGGGAAAGTACTGAAGAGATGAGGAGTGTGAGTTGGTTATTTTTTATGTGAATTTCTTGGTTTTAGCACAAGGTTTATGTGCCAGAGATGCACATACTTCACCTACGGTTATAAAGCACTGTTTACTTTTTTTGTGCAAACACAAAAGCCAAGTGGGAAGGGATATTTCATAAACTCAGTGCTATTGTGTCCTCTGGTCTAAGCCATAAAACAAGAGTAACAGAGACGTTCCCTTTGAACTTGAAATCCTTTTCTAAGCTGCTGATCTAACCTAAGTGAGAGAAGGGAGACTATACCAGCCAGAAAATTTCTCTTCTGGGTATTTTTCCCATCCTGCCCCTTTTCTTTTTAAAATGTCCTTAAGTGAGTTTGATGCTGCACCTCTGCCCATAAATTTAAAAAAATATTATCGTTATGTAGGTCAGTGAACTGAAACGCCACTGTACACCATGGGGGATTAAAGTCAGAGAGGCAGCCCTCTCCCACTCCTACTAGGTCATATGACAATATAAACAAGAAATGCAAGGAGCCTTCAGCTTTTTCTTGCTCTAATCCTTTGTTTATGCAGCACTTAAACTGACTTTTGGGGTCGTCTCTGTCTGGCATTAAAGCCCTAAAGCTTTTTGAAGTTTCCCTGAAGTTAATAAAATTAGTCTGCCCTCATTGCTAGGCCCCTTGCTGCTGCTTCAGAGCAGACTGTGTATCCCTTACTGTCTTTGTGGCATTTGGCTTTATAAGTTCATAATATTTTATACTGAAATGGAGTGTTTGAGAGAAAAGCAGGAAGCTTTCCTGAAAGCTGTTCAGCTAATAGGCAAAGTGATTGCCATTGTAGATGTTCTGAGAACTCAAAGGGGATTAACTTCAAATCCCACGATTGGAGGTAAATTGCTGGTAAAGTAATTGGAAGTGTTGAGTTTCAGTTAGAGGGAACAACATGCATTTCTTCGCCTTTTTACAAAGCAAAGCTAAACCAAAAATATAATTTTTCTTTTACTTTTTTCTAGTGCAGTCAAAATTGAGAAAATGAGCTTTTCTTCATAACAATTCTCTGCTGCACTCATTTATTTTAATGCAAAGACTGATCCAGTTATCTTGGTTCCTGTTAGGACAGGCATTCTCTAGTTATTTTGTCTTTGGCAGGGATAAATTAATGATAGACTCACCATAGGGCATGAATGGCACAGGATGGGGTGTGTCGTATTTAGTGTGAGAGACAGACTTTAGGTCATAGAGGTTTTATTCCAAACAGCCAGTCAGGCAAGTCACTGATCACTTATTATCTCAGCACCACTAAAGTGGTTCTGTTTCTAATGGCCTGTGGAGATGCCCAAGGAGTCATGGTGATACCTACAGAACATATTAATTGTTTAAAGGAGGGATTTTTTTTTTTTTTTTTAACAAGTTGGGTCAAGAGCTGACTGGATTGCTGGGCCCAGACTGGTGGTGAATGGTGCTGCATCCAGCTGGCAGCCAGTCACTGCTGGTGTCCCCCAGGGGTCTGTGCTGGCACCAGTTGTGTTCAATATTTTTATTTATGGCATGGATGAAGGTATTGAGTCTTTCATTGGTAAATTTGCAGACAGCACTAAGCTGGGAGTGTGTGTTGATCTGCTGGAAGGTAGAAGGGCTCTGTAGAGAGGCCTGGAATGGTTGGATGGATGGGCAGAGTCCAGTGGGATGAGGTTTAATGCGTCCAAGTGCAGAGTCCTGCATTTTGGCCACAATAACCCCCTGCAGTGTTATAGTCTGGGGATGGTGTGGCTGGACAGTGCCCAGGCAGGAAGGGACCTGGGGGCACTGATGGACAGCAGCTGGACATGAGCCAGCAGTGTGCCCAGGTGGCCAAGAAGGCCAGTGACCCTGGCCTGGATCAGGAATGGTGTGGCCAGCAGGAGCAGGGAGTCATTCTATCCCTGTACTGGGCACTGGTGAGGCCACACCTCGAGTGCTGTGTCCAGTTCAGGAAGGACACTGAGACATTGAGCACGTCCAGAGGAGGCAACGAGGCTGGTGAGGGGCTGAGGGAGCTGGGGTTGTTTATCCTGGAGAAAAAGAGACTCAGGGGTGACCTTATCACTCTCTTTAACTCCCTGAAGGGTGGTTGGAGCAGGTGGGATTGGTCTCTTTCTTCAGGCAGGACTGACAGAATGAGAGGTCACAGTCTTAGGCTGCACCAAGGGAAATACAGGTTGGATGATAGGAAAAAGTTTTTAACTGAAGGAGTGATAAAGTATTGGATTGTCTTCCCTAGGGAGGTGTTTGAGTCACCATTCCTGGATGTGTTTAATAAAAGACTGGATGTGGCTCTCAGTGCCATGGTTTAGGTGCAGTATTAGGGCATGGGTTGGACTCAGAGGTCTCTTCCAGCCTGGTGATTCTGTGACCATTGCAGTGAAAGGAACAGTGCAGCTGGAGTCCTTGGTTACTCTCCTATACAGAATGTACAAAAGCAAGAGCCTAAAAAGCAACTTGTTTATAAAAGATAAGGGGTTTTTAATTCAAAGGTTTTAAGTGAGTGTGTTATAACTGAATGCTGATAGATTTTGTTTCTGTTCTAATACTCAGTTACAGGTTAACATTGCTGGTTTACTCTAATACTGTTCACAGAAATCACTGGGGTTTTTCTGACAGCCTTGCTGGGGAGGCTCTAAACTGAACCATGCTAGCCTAGTATGATTGCTCATCCTGTAATTCCGTTTTTAATTAAGTTAAAGATAACTTTGAAGTGCTCTTGGAAAAATAAAAGATGTTTCCAAAGATGTTGGCCTTTAAAGTTGGCTTCCTGTGCCATTTGAGGGATAACTGCAAAAATAATAGATATATTAGAGATCCTCCCTGGAGCATAATGTACCATCTGTATTTTAGACGCAAGGGAAAGAAACACTAGCCAGCAGTGGACAGAGGGATGAACAGTTTTGAAATTCTTGTTTTAGGAATTAAAGATTTATAGGATGAAGTAACATTTTAATTTCTCTAGCCACTGCAACTGGAAAAAAAATTTAGGTTTTGAGAATATAAGTGCTTCAACAGGTTGGAAATATCTTCTTTTTCTTCTAGTCTTCTGTTTCAGACCCAAAGAAAGGCAAATGTGCCTGAAAGTTTATCTGCCCCCTCTACCTCCACCTATTAGCAGGGGCTCTAGGAAAAGACATCATTCAGTTTTACATTTAAGCCAGAATATTGCTGAGCAGTGATACTGCCATCAATGGCTCACAATCTGTTCTGAAGCAGTGGCAGAGGACAAACACAACAACAAAAAAAGTGTCCTTTTGGGGAAAGATGAGGGGTTTGGTCAGTGAATGTTGAGGCCTCTCACAGCAGAGATGCCTGTCCTGTTACCATCTCCATGTGACAGAAGCAAGAAGGGCTGTAGATATTTCTCATCCTGCCTCTGGTCTGGGACAGGGAGAGTCCTGCCAGTGCTCTCTAATACTGTACAGCCCTGTTTATAGCTGAGCAAGTAAGCTCTGTTTAAAATAAAACAAAAATGAAATTTTTGATGCTGGATTTACTACCATACTGAGAATGGCATTAAAATGGAGGGATATATCTGTAACAAAATAATAACAATCCTACGGATTTGAGTCTGTATATGCATTACAGTTTATGGAGGAGGCTTCAAGGAAGGACAGATGCTTAATAAACTGGCTTAATAAACTGGCAATATTTTGACTCATCAATATTTTGAGTTCATTTAAACTGAATAAAGAAGAGTGTTCAGAACTGATTGCAATTCTTTACTGTTCCAAGTCACTTTGGTCTTTGCAACCCTTAGGTGTAGCTAAAAGTGGCTCCTGAAATATGAAGAAGACCTGCAACTTTTTTACCACAAAAATAATCTTGGGAAGATTTAAGTAATATCCCCATATTTATTCTGATAAATAAATGTTCTTTCCCCATCTACAAGGTAGAGTAACTGCAGGCATTGGGTGTACAAGGATATTCACACCTACAGGATTAGGCTCACTTGACTGCACCTTATACTTTGTAATGCCTCAGGGAGGGTTGTTTATCTTGCCTTACCCACCAACCTCACTGCCTCTTGTTCCTGATATCTTAATTAAGAATTCAGCTTGGAATGGTTCTTCCCACTGGGTTACAAACCTTGAAATTAAATTTGGATACATTGGTCATAAGGCTCTTGGTTTTACAAATCAGTATGTATGTAAAGGTGAGTATTTAAAAGGCTCTCTTTAGAAACTGTCATTTCTTTCTAAGTGTAGCTGTTGGAGTGCAGGTCTGGAGCTAAGAGAATATTTATGTAGGTGATAATGTACTTAGCTGTAGAATAAATAATGGAATAAACTTTTTACCAGCATAGGTACTTCAGTGACTTTCATGGAAAGGTTTCAAAGCAGAGAAAAATTTTAATTAACTGATCTTTACAGCATGTTCTGATGTCGGTTTTATTCTTCTTATATTTTGATATGGGAGGTAGAAGCAGCAATGTGTTAGTTCATAAACTCCTGTATGGTTTTAGACACAAATTGCCTTAAACTCAGCAGTTTAGATGACTCACCCAGAGTTTTGCTCATTTAGGGGTAAATGGTTTGTCAGAAGTGGAGTGGTAGAAGCTGCCAAACTTAGCATGTAACATGGATAATTTCTTGTCTCTTTAGCTTGTAGAGTTATGAATCCTTTTTTTTTCTTTTTTTTTTTTTTTCTTTTTTTTTTTTTTTTGCAGGTGATGGATGATTACAGTGTGATTGGTCGTTCATTGTTTAAAAAAGAAACAAACATCCAGATTTTTGTGGGTCTAAAAGTGAAACTGTCTACAGGAGAAGATGGAATAATAGATGGTGGTTTTGGACAAAGTGGTAAATTTAAAATCCGAATTCCAGGTAGGTGCTTAGCAGTTAACAAATACTAATCTATGTCAAGTGTAGAGGATCTTTACATACTGCAAGGTGAAGTGCTACCAGGAATCTCCTGAAGTTTTGAAATCAGCTCATACCCAGCTGGGGCAGTGATCTGGTGGGGACTGTACCTCTTCTGATTACATGATGGTGGCTGTGGCTTAGTGTGAGACTGAGTGGTTTGAAGCCACATCCCCTGTGTCAACAAACTCTGATCTCAAAATGACTTCTTGCTAAGTGGCAGTAACACAGAAATCATGCTGTGCCCAGAGAGGTTTGTGGTAATCTCTCCTCTTAATGTATGTATGATTTGCACCAGAGCCCTTCTGAACAAATAAAAGAAAGCAAACCTGCAATCATTTTTACCTGTAGCTGCCTATTAAGTATAGTATATTGGATGCAAGTTCCTTAAATTGGCTCTGTTCTGCATGTTATTACCTGACTTGCCTTCAAGCAAAAACTGTGTGATAAATGGGGTTTTGGACATCTTGAGAGTTTTTGTATTGCTTGTGTCTCCTGGCTTCATAATATTATATATGACTGTATTTTCATCCTTGGTGAATTACAGGAAGGATTTATGCCTCCTTAGGTTAGAGCATGGGAAATGATTGGTGCTAGAGTTTATAAGTGTCATTTACTGGGTTTTTTTTTCTTCCTTCTTTTGAGGCAGGAGAGTAGTTCTGAGCCTTTTCAAAAGGCAGTAGTAGGTGTTGCATTTAACTCAGATTGCAGGATAAGATTTTAAGGATACCAGGCAGTACTTTTGTATTTCTGTTTTGTCTTCAGCCCATTTGTCACTAGTTAATCCCCCATCCTCTTAGGGAGATGAGCAAGATTACTTCTGTTAACAAGTGGAGAAAAGAAGTTACAATGTTCTATGGCAGCAAACAGTCAACATAGCAATTGATCTTCAGAGAAAGGTGAAGTTTCCAGATTCCTTGCAGAGGATGGACTGTCTTTCCATTTAGAGTGTGATACAACTGCTCTGATTTTTCCCTCTGCAAGTTTCCTTTCTTACTCTTATTACAGGATAAGAATTTCTGACTGTATAAAATATCTCATGTGTTCTATCCTAGCTGTACTTCTAGTTTGGTCACCAAATTCTAGATTTTGCAAATAGGTCTAAGAGCCTAATTAACAAGCACACTTCACATTTAAAGAATAAGTTTGCACCAGATACGTGTTTGCTTTGTTTTCTGGTATAGAAGAGATTGTAGGGATTCACTGAGGTACTTTATGTAGACAATGAAATCATGCATAGATGACCTTAGAGCTGAAAAGCTGAAAATCAAGATGGTGTCTTGCTTAAAAATATAATTATGTAATCTTCTTAGTAGCATTTCTCTCCTGGAGGCAAAAATCTGATGAACAGAAAGAACAGGAGGGTGGCATTTACACTGCCATGTCTACTTTTTTGGATGGAGGAAATGGTTCTTCCTGGGACTGAGAGAAGCCTTTTAAGGAGTCTCTGGCACCCTTGTGGATTTAAGCAGGAACTGTAATTGTGAACCAGCAGTTACATTGAGAAAATTGTGTATAGATTTAGATAATGGCATTTTGCTGTCTGTTGAGTTAGTGGGAAGAAATGATACCTTTCACCATTATCTAATCTTGGTTACACTCATCAGATGTTTAACAGCAGACCTTGAAACAGAGGACCCTTTATGGTTTGCTCTTTCAATGAGAAGAATATGTAGCAGAATGCAGAATTTAATACCTTTCTAAGGTAGGCAGAATAATACAACTTAGTTTACTTTGCTTTAGTCTGGGTCAAACTTGGGTGCTCTCGTTGTCTGGAAAGAAAAGGCACTAAGTTAAATTAAATCAGGTTGAGGGCATGAAGGAATGGAAAAGAAGCATAGAATTTGAAAGAGCCTAAAAACCTGTCTCTTTAAGAGTTGCAGAGATTTGTGTGTAGGGGGAGGGCCATTGCTGTGATACTGCTTGAGTCAACTGCAGTTCACATTCCTTTGTTAGATCAGTGTTGCTTTTTTAATGTCTGCATCCTGTTTGTGGGTTGGGATTTTTTTTAATTTAGCTGGTCAGACTTCTCTCTCCCTTACCCCCACCCCATTGTTCATCCTTGCCTCCTCTCATACAGTCTCTTATATCTTTTTGGGTGGACCTTTGTCTAAATTTTTCTAAAGTTATTTTTCTCTGATTCCTTCAAAAGTGTATCAGGCAGTGGGAGTGAAGGGAAGGAAATGTCCAGGTTGAAAACTGCCTTGTACTGCCTCAGCCTGGCAGTCCATCAGCCCTCTCATATTTAAAACCAGTCAACCTCTGGAACTGAGTTAGCTTGTTCAGCTAGTTGACCTGATGATAGCTGATGGCTGGTTTTAGAAACAAACCTCTCCATGGCAGTAAAATTCAAGGAGATGAGTCAGAGATTTGTGTCCTGACTGCTAAGGGTAATAATAGACCATGGCACATCTTAGGGTGCTGCATGGTCCCACTGAGACCCACAGCACCCACTCACACGAGCAAGTGTTGGGCTCCCCAAATGTTCTTCTGTGCTCACTTGGAAATGTCTTGTGCCTGCTAGAGATCAGCCTGGGAGCATTGTCTTATGTCATCTGTGGGCTGAAACTTGGCAGAACATGACTGGGAATGGCAGATTGTGGATCTGTTTCTTACTCTGGCACTTCTTGTGTGCAGCAATAACTCAGATACTTGTGTCTGCTCTTCTGCCTTGTGAAATGGGGATAATTGCTATCCACTCTGGAAAAAAACCCAAAATAATGAAATTCCTGATTTAGATTTATTCCAGGCTTAGAGCATTAATTTTTCTTGAAAAGACATAATTATCTTTCTTTAGAGTACAAAAAGCACATCTAGAGTACAGCATGCAATTGGAAGTTCCTCAGTTGCTGAAAGATGTCAGTATTTTGGAAGAAATTCAGGGAAGAGCAGCAAAAATGCTGGAGAGGCTGAAGGGATTGATTTATGAGGGAAAGAAGATGAAAAGAAAGCATGAAACTTGGCTAATTGATGTCTAAGTGGGAGATATTATTATCCACAAGTATTTGAAGAACATAACAGAGACGAATCCCTTAGGGTGGTCCAAGGAGGTGGAAGCAAAGCCTAATAACATGAAATAAAGTGAAGTGTATCTTGACTATTGAGAGATGTTATTTAGCAGAGATGTCTTGCACTGCCAGATCATCTTTGCAGAGGAAGATGATGTATTCCAGTTTGACAATATTCATGTGTAGTTTGCCTGGATGCTTGCTAGTGAAGGGTAAAACAGGCAGGCAGTAGGATGGTGGGTGGAAGTACAATTTATTTTTCATTTCACTTCTGATTTTGTGTCCAGGCATGCTTTTATTGCTTGAATGACAAGGTATAACCTACCTTCTAGAATGTTTGCAGCAGCATCTAAAAGAAAAAAAGTATTTGCTGGCAGATCTGCTGTTCTGCAGGCTCAGTTGTGGAGCTGTTTGCACTTTAACTGAAGGCAAAGTTTCCAGGCCTGTTAATTAACAGGATGACACTTCCTTTCCAGACTAGTTGCATGATCAAATGTATAAAAAGGGGGACATAATCTCTAAACTCACAGGAGTTTTACATAGTATAACAAGCTGGTTAAAAAGCAAATGGGATTTCAAAGGCAATTTAAACTACACTGCTTTTAAAGTTATGCTTTGTGTGGATGAGGGAGCAAGCTGCTGATGGGGCACTGCTTGCTGAGGTGGGTGATATGTGGCAGCTCTTTTAGTTGTAAATGGAACACTATATAGGGTAAATGAGTGAAAAGTATTGTTCAGGAGCAAGTTTGGGGAGGCAGGAACTGTATGTTTGTGTCTTCTAAAGAAGATAAAAGCTGACAATGACAGTCTTTGGAAAATGCTCATTTCCACATACCTTGCACCAAGAATGTTGTGCCAGTTGATAAGACACTTAAAGGAAAGTTCAGCAAATCATTTGAATAGTACTAATTGTGGATATTATTTAACTGTCTCTCATCCAAGAACTGACCCTGTAAAACTGTGCTTGGTTTGCAAAATTGTGATCTGTTGCTGTGTGTCTTGACATCTTCTAAAATATTAACTTTAGATATGCCAAATTCTTTGGTGTTGGCTCATTGCATTTGTTTTGTGCTTGATTATTGTAAAACATAGCAACTTTTTAAATCTAATTGGAGCATGTGTGATATGAGGCATGGTTCACTTTCCTTTCTGTCTAATTTCTAGTGAAGTGTTCATCCTTTCTGAGGCATTGCAATGTCTTTGACTGCCATTCTCCTCTTTTTGACTAAAAATTGCTGTACATGACTAAAAGAGTTACCTTATTTCTTAATGCAAAAGAAGCAGTGCATATCTAACACTCCTAAGAGCTGAACACATTTCTGGATTGAGCAAATTTCAATGTAATAAAAGGCACTTTTCATAAAAAGAGATAAAAATGAGAATATTGGAGTATAAGCTTTGTGGCTTCTGTTCTTTTTAGCCATACAGGATAACAGGAGTTTTAAGTTTCTTAAAACAGGTGAAAACAAACTAGTTTATTACTTTGTCTTTTGTTGCCAGTAACTTTTTGCCTTATGCTTGAGAGAACAAGTCCATTTCACTGTTTCCACTGTTTGTCATGGTAAGAGGAATTGAATGTGCCATAAAAGTCTGTTCTGAATTAACAGCACAGGTCTTCTCCCTAACCCAGGACACAGTACCTCTGGCCTCCTGCAGTGTTGGCATAACATGACATCAGGTGGTCAGAATTCAGCTAAGTGTCATAGTGTTGAGAATTCCTTGTATTTTTACATGTGAAATTAAGGGTAGAAATGCAGATTGTTTCCCCCTCAGCATATTGTGGATTTGGTGCATATTTGGTGTTTTTATATTTTGCCACTTTTTTTCATTGGATAAGATTCCACACTGGCTTTCAAAGTGCTTAGTGACATGGTTAAGATCAAATAGCATGAGGGAAATGAAAGTTATGTAAAGATTGAAAAATACAACAATAAAATAATGTGTGTATCACATTGGCTTCTGTGACCTCCTCCTTAAGACGTATCTTAATTGTATTCTTTTTTGATATTTGATTTTTTTTTCATTACTATTCAAGGCATATGTGGCTTTGTCCAGGTAGGTCTCAACACACCAACAGAGCTGACATTTGTGGAATATTACTTTCAGGGGTTTGGGTTTTTCTTAATAGCTGCAAGAGGAAAGCTTTAAATAGTTGACTGTAGTTAATGTCATATTCCCAATTCTATAATTTGGAGGGCACTCCTTAGTGACATCAGTAGGAAAGGGGCAGCCTGAACCTTTTCATTGCACTGAGAATAATTAAACATGCTGTCACTAAGCAGCATACCTTTTTTGTGGGAGATCTTGACATTTGGAATTCTTTGCTTGTGTTGCATTAGAATAGGATAATCTTTTCTTAGGCCAAATGGAATTTAGGCACATTTAATGTCCTTGTTTTCCCAGCCTGGCTTCTCTTTTAATAAAGGAAAATAAAAAATTGTTGGCTGCAAGGGTCTGGTGGGTTGCCATCCCTGTCAGTATCAGGTGAAGCTGAGCAGGATTTCAGTCAAGAGGAAAAACAAAAGCCCAAGGGCAAAGAAATCTGTGTAGCTGTGTTTTATTTAAAAGCTGGAGATTAGCTCTGCTTGTTCTTTCACAGTCTCTTTTCCCCTACCCTCTAAACCAAACAAAACCTAAAATCCTTAAGGGGTACTTCAGGCATAAATCTCCTTCTCTGCTTTTTGTGAAAGTTGGCTGGTGTAGTATGGACAGAGGCTGACAGACAATTGTTGCCAGAGAGGCATCACTTCCTTTTATGATCCCCTCTTGAGCAGATTACACTTCAGTGATGTGGAAGTCCTGGTGACCACATAGGAACTAGGAATTTGTACTGCATTTGCACAAAAACACTGGCCTGAAGGAATCGAGCCTCACTCAGAAATTGAGTGGTGACATCATGTGATCCCATACTGACCTTTGAAGCTGAATAACCAGATTTATCAACCTTAGAGTGTTCTTGTGGAATCAAAGTCAAAATCTGCGTACATTCCTTCTGAATGAAGGCAGAAGTCAAGGAAATGTTAACTTACTAACTGCCTGTGTGCCTCATTCATGATAGGATTGGGAGATCCTGTCTTGTCTGCAGTGACAGAATTGCAGGATGGAATCTGAACTGAGAGCTCTGAAGGGGGGATGTGTTGATAGTGAGACTGGTTTCACAGGCAGCAGGTCACTGCACACTGGAGCAGATGCTGCTCCCAGGGGAGGTTATGACTCTTCTTTGGATTTGAAATTTCCATTGGAGTGTCTGTTCAGCAGGTTATTTTTCTGGGATCAAGAAGCCATGGACTACAGAATTATCAGGCATCAGGTGATGTTAGCAGTGTGCCTGAAAGAAGAGTCCAGCTCCTGTGTAAGCCCTTGTGTTGGGTACAGTATGGGTTACACAGCAATCCTCTGGGTCACTGAACAGAGTGAGAGGGAACCTTTTATTTTACTGCCACCCACCCTTTCTATTCCTGTGTGAGAGGAGCTTAATGGAAATGCAATAGAGCAATGGTGATTCTGCACCACATCATGTAACTGCAGTGTTTGCTACAGACCACACCAGCTCCCCTCAGGGCAGGGCTGTTGGGTGGCCCTCAGGAAGTTTTCCTATTGCTCTGACCAGTCCTGCCATGGCTGTAAAGGGCAAATGTGTACTGAACCCTTTTTGCTCCTCTGAGCAGCAAAGCACCTCACACTTGCACAAGTGTGAGCTCAGCCCCAAATCAAACTTCAGGTATATTAAAAAAAAAAAAAAAAAAGTTTCTTAATTAGATCTCCATTGTGAGATGCATTATGATACTAGGTCTAATTGAGTGATTACATTCCCCACACTGGCACATGCAAGGAAAACTTTGCTGGTTTTGGTGATGCTTTGTAATTGACCTGTTGTCCTGTACTGAGGGATTTTTTTCCTCCTCAGTGAGTAACCAACTCCTTTATTTTTTCCATTTCACTGGAGTCCTGCTATAAATATGAAATTAATTATTTATGCTATTTATGGAAAAAAAAATCCTATTAAGAAAATAAAAAGAATTCCAGCAGATGGAATTTGTTTAGCCATAGTGTATCCTGACTTCTACAGATTCTGCTACTTGGGAAAGAAAAAAAAAAAAACACAACCAAAAGAAGCCCCACTTACTAATCACTTGCATACATTTTCTTTTCTTAATATTTGCTTCTAGTCTCCATTGAGCCTCCCCTCACTTTGACCAAGTTTTTGCTGATGCTCTCACCTTTCTCTGCTACCCCATGCCAGTGACAGCTTGGTTTGCCCTCAAATAATTCTACCAGCATTTTCAGGCTTCTGTGGGGATGTGCAAGGTAGAGGTGATGATTTTTTTCTGGCCTGTGGATGTTCTAATGATGCAATATTGTAAGCTCCTGAAAGGGAGGGCTGAAGGGAAAATCCAGTCTAGCTCTGTGCCTGAGATTGCCCTCTGCAGATGGAGGCTGTTGGGAATTGAGCTGCCAAAATAGTCTGCTCCAAGTGCATTCTAATTAAGTTTCCTATTTTGCCTCCAAGAACAGCAATTGCTGTACTAGTTATCCTGAAGTTAAGTTTCAAATCCCCGTTGCAAAATAGAAAGATGCTATAATAGAATTTATTTATCTTAATTTGAGGATAAAATTGGGATCTGATAGTGTGGGAAGAGCTTGGGAGACGACTGTGGGTTTTTACAAGTATTTTTGAAACTGAACAGTTGTTGTTTCAGTTGGCAGTAACATTGGTAGTCAGCTGTCCAAAGTACTCAAGATAGTAAGCCCCCAAAGAATGATTTTCTTTTTATTAAAAGAAAAAAAAAATCTGTAGATTGTTTCTTTTCTTAGATAAACTTAGGTCATATATAAGATTCTCCTAAGCCACAAGAGCTAGATACATAAATTAAACAAACTGAGATTTGCACTCAGTTGCATGTTTTTAGGATCTGGGATTTCAAAAGAGGTGTACTTATCTTGAGATTTGTGGTAAAACTGAGAGCTGGAAATGCTGCTGTGTATAATAACCTTACTTCTGTGTAGAGTCTCTTGTGGTCGTAAGTCTTTCCAGTTAATCCAGGCTTTGTTATTTTGGAGGAATGTAGTTATTGTGGAAAGTTGCATTCCCTGGGAGAAAATAGGCATCTTGTACATTTAGGCCTGTTACTTTGCTGAATTTTGAATAATTAAAGCAGCAGCTGTAAGCTCTTGGAGCCTCTTGCCCAGTCCAGCTCTCTGGCAGGGCATGTCTGCAGCCACACAGCTCCAGCTCCTGTATTTGTTCTCTGCTTGTATTTGCCATCACATCACCATTAACTTGCTTGGGCACCATTTCCAAATTATCTAATACCCTTTGGCTCCTTGCTACTGTTATGTCAACTGTCCATTGGGCTTCATGAGTCTTGATGCACGTGCTTAGGAAATCCTTGGTTCAGTGGGGCTCCTTTACTGAAGGTTACCTTTTTGGAGGAAAAAAATCCAATGTGGGGGGGGAGACAAAATTAAATATTCAAAATGAGGAACTGAATGAGTTTATTTCCCCTGTAAAAGCAATCCTACCCTGTTTTGCACATGTGATGGTTCCATAAATGCACAACTGCAGAATAGAACCATATTCAGGCTTTAAAATTTCTGCTGCATTTTTATTTTGGATATTTTTCATTTTAAGTGGAGATGCCTTGCACAGTCACTATAACCCAAATATCCTGTTCCTTACAGACCAAATTCTTCATCTCATTTTGGCTTCACTGGGTTTATGCTGCTGAAGTGGCAAACAATTTGGATTAGAAGACATCATGGAATAACATAATTGCTCTTACTTTCATGAAATAGTACAAAAGTTTAGTGTACTACACATCCTGCAAACAAGAGCAGGACACATGTGCTACCTTCTGTCTGTTTTTTGTTGTCCTTTTAGGTGTTTCATTTTGCAAATTCACTACACACTTGCTGTAATTTCAAATGTGAAAACTTTTTTTTTTTTCTTGAAAAAGAATATAACTAACAGAGGGTTTTATTATGTGTCTACAGAGTTTGGCTGAGCAACCTTAGAGCATAAAAAAATAATAATTTGGTAATATCTTGTATCTCCTAGAACAAATGGGAATATGTTTTGGTTTGGGTTTTTTTGTTATTGATTTTTAATTTATTTTCTTTTAATTCTCATATACTTGCCCTTTGTAAGTTTGGGATGCTTCCATGAGTGCCTTGGTAAAATGTACAGAAGGAACAAAACACAGTTTCTTCAGAAGAGTGACAAAATGTCATAAATATTTGTTGGTTTACTGCTGCTCAGTTAAGCATTGTCCTTGTGGGAAGGAAGGGCCCTTTTTCTTGCTGAGTGTTTAGCTGATGTCAGTAGAGCTAAATGTGAGGGATTTAGGTACATGGCCAAACTGCCCAAATGTGGCACTTTTTAAAGGGATCCTTAAATTCTCCAAAAAATATGCAGAGGATATGCACAATTTATAATTGCTTCTTTAGATGATTAAGGTGGAAGCTTACTTTGAAGAGGTTTTGGTGGGAGATGACTGAAATACTCTCCAGACAGGTGTATTGAGGATTTCAGGATGAGCTATCAGGAGGAACTTGCTCTGTCCTATTTGTAATGGGCAGCTTTCTTCAAGACCTTTTTTGTTTATGGAGAGAAAGAGAGTGGAAGCCATGAATCCAACTTTTGTGTTCCTAGGTCTGTAGTTTATTTACGCAATACCAAAGAAGGAATTATTTCCTTCATCTTTATTTCTTCTTTCTTTGTGTGCAAAATGGGATGCTAGTTTTTGGATGTTACAGTTCTCACTCACAGCTTTGCAATATTTGGGTGGAAAATACTTAGGTTACAACCCTTTACATAACTTTGATCCTCTCAAGTCTCCACAAGGGTCACTGATGCATTCAGGTTTCCCCCTTGCCATGAAATTTCTCTCCTTTTCTGTAAACTGTTTGTGCTCGTTTACTTGATTCTGATCGTTCATCCCCTGGGCCTTTCACCTTCCCTTTCCACCAGTGTTTGTTCTGGTAGCTTTTTGAAGTCTGAGTAAAAACACACACCACAGGGGCTTCCTGGAGGCATAGAGCTTTGTGGTTTGCAAATTGTGGAGTATTTGAAGTATTGACTCTCAACAGTGGCCAGTGCGCAGTGTATGAGAACTGTTGTGTGACAAGGACGTTAACCTTGAGAGCCTGATCCATGTTTTGAGTTTGGGGACAAAAAAAATAGTTGTTCTTCATAGTGTGCATTGATTTCAAGGAAGTCCCTGTAAAGCAGTCTTTGGTTTGTGTTTTCACAAAGGGATTTGAGTGTTTAATAAAGGGTAGGAAATAACTGGAGCTTCAATAGACGTGTTTTCACAGGAGGACTCTGCTGTAACATGATTTTGTATAATGTTATACATAAGCAACAAAAGCATTTCCTGCCTGTAGCTACAATATTGCCACATTAAAAAATCCTCAAAAAACACTTAGTCCATGGAATAAGTTATAAGAAAAGTAGAGAAGACCATCATCCTGCTTTAGAAAAGTCTTTCATATAGTATCTGAAGTTGTAACTTCAATCCCAAGGGCTCTATATTGCATGCTTTTGTACTATGTGTTTTATGACAATATTTTTTCAAACCTCTGAGCCCTCAATTCCCCTCACTGCTTTCCCCTCATCTCTTTCAACTATTCCAAATTAGCAAATCAAGATAATTAGGTGATTCAGAGAACCTGTTCTTTCCTGTTACAACTGATGAGGTACGCAGTTTGATTATTTTGATGTTTTACCCTCATCCATTTCTATTCTCCTGTCCCCATTCAATTCTCTTTCTGTTTGGCCATTTTCTTACTTCTGCACTCCCTTTCCCTGATCTTTCCCACACAATTCAGAGCAGCTTTTTAAGGTTTTTTTTTTTTTTTAGAGGGATACATATATATATGTATGTGTATGTATGTATATGTATGTAGATACATGCAGAATCATGAACCAAGAAAATGCCACCCCTTTGATAACTGCCATCCCTTTTATTACTTTGTTGTTCCATCCTAAACTGTGTGATTGTATGTAAATGAAGAACATTGTGCAGTGCAGGCTTTTGCTGAGCACTTGAGGATTTTTAATTCAGTACAAGTTTGCTGCCAGGTATGTATTTACTCCTCAGCACATTTGTTTACTTCTCAGTTTTCTGCCTGTGAAAGAACAGCATTCTCTCTCCCTAGTTGATGTATGGATGAGTTAGGCAAGGGACTGTTTTCCTGCTGAAGTATCAGCTCATCAGGTGTGTAATATGTTGGTATTACAACATGAATGCAGCCTGAAGAATATGCATTTGTTTTCTTTATTATTGCAATGAATTATCTTTTCAAGCTCCCACAATGGTAACACAGGCTGTGCCAAGCTGCATGTGCCAAGCATAAGAGAAAAAGATGTTTTTTGAGGACTGAAAATGTGCTAAGAAATGCAAGTTCCTGCTGACAGGAGAGCAAGCTGTATATCGTGAACTGGGGATTTTCTTTTCATGGCTCATTACAATTGATTGTTCTTACAAGTGCCTCCTCAGAAGATGTTCAAAGATTATAGTCCCTTTGGAGTTCATGTGGAAATTGATGCCTGCTTCCCCAATCCTGGACTTTTTTCCCCTAGTTTTTCTTCGTATTTTACTTGTTATGCTCTGAAGTGAGTAATTTGAGGACATAATGTAATTGGATTTAGTTGTGGGTTTTATTTTTCTATCTTGAAATTGTGCACATTCAGAGCAAGATTGACTTATTCAGTAAATTATCAGTGTTTTTATTTTTTACTTGAAGTGAAATTTAAGCTTCAGTTTATTGACCCAGGCTCTCTGTTGAGCTGCTCTTCCTTTTAAGAGAAGTTGAATATTTTAAACAATATTTTTCTATTGACCAAGGCCAAATAGAAAGGAGTTTTTTTTGTGAAAATACTCAAATACGTATATAATTTAATATTTGACAATTTTTTCCTGTGAAAAATCAAATTAATTTCTCATGTCTGTGAAAATAATACAGCTTGACTATTTCTGTTCAGTTGATCATTGTGCAATTCACTAGTGTTTAATCTTAAATATGTGATTAGATTTCAGAGTAAATGTATGCTGGAGCAAAAGCAGGAATTTCTTTTAGAACTTATTTCTTATAAGCACAGGAAAAAGAAGTTTTATTTGGCATTTGGAAAAAATTATAGGTAGATTAACAACAGATTTTAAATGTCATTTCTCTGTAAGATTTTGAGCTTTAATAAATACCGATTATTGTAAGAAGACTATGCTGTAGAGTTTTGCAAATGAGTTTGGTTGAATAACCTTATTTTCTCTAATCATCATAAAGAAAGGGTGGATTTGTAGTATACACAAATGATTGCTTTTTGTGTGGCTAAGAAATGAGAGAAATCTTGTAAACAGGAGGAAGGATCTGTGCTATTCAGACTCTGAAGTTTCCTAGGTTTGCTTGCTGATGGTTGGGAATCCTCTATTAAAGACCTGTTGACTGTCTCTGTATTTAAAGCTTTTACTCTTATATTAATACTAGGTTTTGATTTCAGGACACACATACATCTGGGTTACAGGTAGAATAAGTGGAAGCATATTGTGGATTCCCCACTACTTTCATTGAACCAGGTAGAATTGGCTTGGGGAGTAGAAGGAAGAGACCATCTGTAAGCAAATTGATGGAGGGTATTTCAGTCCAGCCCTGCTGATTATTTCTAATTGAAGCTGTCTGAGCCAGTCTTAATACAATTTAGATATCGCCAGCCAGGAGGATTTTATTTATGGAACAGGGCCTGTTGAAACTTCCTCCGACCCTGGAGAAGCTGTGAATGGGAGAGAGCTGATCAAGCAGGCATGCCTGGCTAGCGTGTGCATTTCTTTAATAAGGCAGGGATTGATGTCTTTTGCAGTTCAGGGGTTAGATAAACAGCAGTCCCTGGGTTCAAGGCTCTCCATGTTCAGTTGTTTGTTTATACGGATCTCAGAAGGTTAGCTTAGCCTCCTTGACATCCCCAGGGAGCTTTCCTGACCATGCTGTAACCTCGGCTGCTCCAAAGCTGCTCAGGAGGTGTCGCATCGCCTTCTAGGAAACCAACTGGCTGAGTGGGGTGTGCAGCTGGGACCTGCTCTCAGACAAAGGTAGATGCAACCAGAGTGGTTGGAACACTGGCTCTGTCTTCAGGAACTCATAAATAATTTGCATGTCTAGTGTATGTAACCACCGTGCCTTCATCCTGACACTTGATGTTTGCACACAAAGATGCCTACTCAGGCTCTTACTCATTGAGTACTGAGAAATTAGTGACATACATGACTAATTCCTGCTTCTTTTGGCTTGACAATGGGAGCCTGTTAAATTGAACAGGATAAAGCCCAAATAAATAGGTAGCTGTGTTAATTTTTTGTTTAAAAAATTAGTGGTGGTTGAACATGTTGAACAATACAGAATTAAAGCATGCATCTTATTAGTCTCATTTCCATAGCTGATCTGTACTGGTTTTCCGCTCCTCAGAGGATGATGATGGTCACATCAGAAAGGAATGGTGCAAATTCATCTGGTCTTATTGCAGTGCTGCTCTGATGTGTAGAGTTGTTCTGGAATTTGAGGATGACTTTGCTCAGGGTTAGAAGTGTGTTTTATCACTTGTGGGACTGGCTGATTTTAAATTGTGACATGTTACGAAGTTGGCTTAAATCCCAGAATTTGTTGAATTAGTTTTTGCTGATTTGATGTCCGCTTATTCATACTTCATTATTCTGCAACACCTTCAGTCTGTAACCATGCAGACCCAAACAGACATTAATAAACAGGCTGCACACCTACAGCACAGTTTGTGAAATATCCTCTGTACAGAGGGGTAAACTGAGGCACAAACATGGGCTGTTAATGGCTCCCTTGAGGGAGCAGAGACCTGTGCAGACCCTTCCTGTCTTGTAGCCCCCAGTGCTGTGCTGCTTGACCTGCACTGTCTTCGTTTCCTTGAGATCAGTTTGTGCACTCCTGGAGCTTCTCAGGAAACCTGAACTTTGTCTGGTGTTCTCAAATAGGACAATGATCCTAAAGTATCCTGTCCTGAACAAATCCATATGGATGGCATCCCAGCTGAAAGGTGTTCAGAGTGGGGGGGAGAGGTCACTTGCATGCTGGCTGAGGTTTCAAAGTGCCAAAATATGAACATCTTGTCGTTCTTAAATAATGTGTGGGGTCTGACTTCAATGTTGGGTTTCGTATTTAATCAGTATTAATATGATAACAGGAATGTGGCAACTGAAGCGAACACAAAGAGATTATCTTCTTAGCCAAATGCATCCATTAGCTGGGAAATATAGGTTTCTATTAAATGAAGCGGACAGATGGAGTATTGGAGGTGACTGAGAACAGGAGGGGGAGGGGGATAAGAGGTGAAAGTTGAGGTTTAGAAAATCTCTATAAAAATAAAAACAAACCATCCATCTTGATGGCTGGCGTTTTACCCTCCCGGTGCACTTTCAGGATGGTGCTCCGATTCCTATCAAGAGCATTATGCTGAAATTCAATCTAACAGAGCACTTACTCCTGCCAAACTCTGGCTCAGCAACTGCTCCACGCCCCCAGAAAGAACTGGCTGACAAAGCTTCAAATACAGGACAGTGTTGTGCCATCTTCAGGAAAGCTGCTGCTTCAAGATCCCAGGGGAAGACAGATTGGATCTTGTCCCTCTAGTTTGTTGGATTTTTTTTTTTTTTTTTTTTTTTTTTTTTTTTTTTTTGTTTTGTTTTGTTTTGGTTTTTTTTGCTGGAGAAGCGTGTTGGGGAAACAAAATCATGTTCCAGCATTTCAGAGCAGTTGTAAAGTAAATTATTCATCTCTCTGTGTGTATGTATAGGAACCCTGATCTCATAACTGTTGTAACAATGTTTATAACCAGTGTTTGAAACCTAGGTTATAATAGTATAAATAATTTTAGATAATGTAGATAACAAGAAGAAAATAATATAATTAGAATTTTACAAGGTGAACAATTCACTAAGATAGATGGAGTAACACAATACATTAAAAAAAATAAATCTGTAACAGCACAAACATGACACTGGTGACAGGAAACATCTGCATTGCCAACCATCCCTGGGCTGGCCACAGCCTCACATCTGCACCACCAGCCTGGGAGTGTGTGCACTCCATTGTATGAGTGCACATCAGACCCTCTGTTCTGCCACAGAGCTTTGGGTTATTTTCTTTGGGCAGTTTGTATTGGTTTTAAGTCTATTAGCATTTTATTTGAAAATTAAATTGAAGAAGCCATGTAGGATAGTGCTGCTTAGGAGGAGTGGACTAAGTGTGAACAAACTGTAGTTAATTTTTTTGAAAGCTGTTTTGAATTGGACTTAACTACTGTCATGGCAAATTCTGCATGTGAGCAGTGAGAGTCTGGTTGGCTGCAAACAGTTTTTCTTTGCCCTTTCTTATCTTTCATCCCATTTTGATTTTGTTGCCAGTGATTATTCCTCCCCTGGACTTTGAGGAATGTGTCAAGCTTCCTCTGACTAAGCTTTATGTGAAGTTTTAGATTTGGTGATGGTGGGGAGCAGGAGAGGAAAAACTATGTGACAGTAGGAAATTTTGGTGTTTCCAGGCTTCACACAGTTTTGTAAATGAATTTTATATTAATTTTACTTAAATTCACTCTTTTTGTCTGCATTACTTCTACTTGATTTTTCTCTAAACCCTTTAGGTGTTGACAAAAATGGGACACATGGGCAGGTCCAGAGTGGAATTCTCTTGATCCTTTACACTTGGCTCACTGTCCATCTTTAAGCCATTGCCAAATTAACAGTGACTGGTTCATTTGGGCAGAACAAACCAAATGTTATTACCGTCTCTGGATCCAAGAAGATTTTAGAAATTAAACTTTAAAACCAGATTGAGTTTGTGTTTTCCTATTGTCCATGTTGTTCCTTGTTGGTGGTGTGTTCCCAGCAGGGAGCTGTGTGCTTTGCTGCCTTCGTGAGAGGGTGCAGGAGGTGCAGAGCCATTTTTCAGGCTGTCCTGTCATTCCTGCTTGGGAACCTGACACATGGGCCTAACTTTCTTGCTTGTGTTGTTTTTTTAGCAGGGAGGGAGGTGACTGAGCAGCTAGCCCCTTGACAGGGCAGTTTTAAAACATTCATAAAACTTTTATTGGGCTGCCACCCTTACAGATAAATATTTTCTGAGTTTATGGGCTTATTTTAAGGATCGAAGCTTAATAGCAGCTTTGTAGCTGTATCTGTCCCCAAAATAGCCCTTTGGCAAGCCCCATTTCTGGAGGCTGCCATAGTTTTCTAGGTCTTTGGAGTTTCTTCATCACTAAATTATTGCCCTTTTGCCTCCTTCCTGCTTTGTCTGACTGAATGTGACCAACTGCTAAACAAGTCTTTCCCCCAGCCTTGCTGAAAGCTGATGCTGTGTGGCCATATTTGGTCATCATGAAAGGAGAAAGATTGCAGCAGTTATAAATTAATTTATTTTATTAAATTGGGTTTGTTAGACCTGTTTTAATTGAATCTTACTTATCAGTCTTTTCTTAATGCTGCATGTGATTTTAAGATGGTACAGGCTGGTGGCATTTCAGACATGTACTGGCACTTTTCAGGCACTTTCTCAATGTGCTTCCACAAATATAAAAGCTTTACAACTCATCTCGGCATTAAGAGGGGAAACCAGTGGGCTTGCAGCCAAGGCTGTACAAAGGAATTCTGTATATAGTGTTTGGAGGAAGATGGAGCTGCAGTTGGAGCATCCCTGCCATTTGATTTCACTGTGTTATATCCAAAGGGGTTTCATGGGTTTCAGAATGGGCCTTTGCTCAGCACTGGCTCAAGACAGGGTGTGCATTTTGGCTGCCCTGGGAGAGCCACGTGTGATTCCCATATGTTCCAGCTCCTGAAAAGGGAATGTTTTCAGCACCTGGAGCACTGCTACATATTATAGTTTCTTTGCATCCCAGTACAGTTGCTGATCTGTCTTCTTTTCTTACCAGAAACAGTTGTAATACCTAAAGGAAAGTGTGTGACTTTTTTCATTTGCTTATCTGTGTTTTATGACACTATTTCCAATGACTGATTTCCTGAAGAGCAAACTACTGGCACATGGTATTGGATCATGGCATTTTTTGTCTCATCTCAAGTTTTTTGGGGGTGTGAGTCTTTTTCTGGGCAGAAAGCCCTTTTCCAGCATATGTGATTTTGGTCCCTCAGAAAATGCCACGAGTAGGAAACAGCTTAAAGTTTGGGTTCAGGGGTACTTGTGAAAGATTGGTCTGTAGAACTGACAAAGATAAAACAGCAGCTTCAGGAAAACTGAAGAGATTAAAATAGGCTTTACCTCCCTTAGGAGGGTCATTTGGTCATAACAGACATAAAAAAAATCCAAACCAAAACAACCCGCTTGCTTTATTTTGGGTGAGGTTGACAATTTATATAGTCAGGGAACTCCCTTTTCCAGACCAGTCACAGTTCAGCAATACATTTTCTGGTTTGGGGTTTTTTTCTTCTAAAAATAGGAATATCTATTTTTGTACAAAACAATGCCCTGAGACTTCTGTTTCTGTATTTCCATGACTTCTGTTTTTCATGTCAGCATGTCTTGGGGCTTGTCCTAAGAATGGAGCTGATGTAATAATAATGGTTTTCGTTGTAGCCATCCGATTTGTTTCTTAGAATATGAAACTGTTTCCTTTTGCAGGACTGTTTTTCTGCAAGTTTTACACTGATGAAGGAAAAAAGCCTATAGGAGTTAGGAAAGTACTATTCCATGTAAAAATTAATTCAAACAGCTTATATATGGAAATAACTCAGCACAGTGTGCCTACCTCAGTAGAAGCAAAGAGGTTGACTTTTTTTTTCTCAGAAGACTGAGTTCTGGCAATGTGCACATTATATGCAGAGTTCTTGTCTAGGAAAATTCTGGGCAAAGCTGGACAGTTTGAATTTTTGTATATTCACATGTGAATTTTATTGCTATATCCATAATGTAAATATGAGTATAATGGACTGTAACTGTTTCAAGTCCTTTCTCTGACATTTGGTAGTGGTAGCTCCCAGCTAGTGCCTGTCTCATTTCAGATGGAGTTGATTCTTTTTTTCCTTTAGAAAACTGTGGAACAGAGATGTAGAGATACTAGATAAGCTGCCAGCAAATTTATGGCAGTACAGTGAAGAAGACTCTGGAGTTTTGGTTTAGCACCTCTAAGTCCATCTCCTGGAGCTTTTGCAGTGTGTTGTCTTTCAGGTTAGTTATTGGGTCAGCCAGAAGCCTGGTGGCTTTGACTGTTGGTAATTATTTTTTTTAATTGCTTGTCATAATATTATTTTTTTATCCACTGCACTAATTCTCTGTTGGGGATTAATCTTGAGAAAACTGGATGTTGTCTAATTCATAAGAGTTGTAAATGCATCCGAAAAGGTACAAAGGTACTTCCAGGAGATATCCTATCTTTAATTGAAATATTCTCTGGGTGATCTAATAATTTTCCATAATTATATATGCATCTTATTGTTGTAAGAACACAAACAGATCAAGTTTATAGCAAATACGACTTAATAGTTGTGGAGGTTTTTTACTCTTTCTTCCTGGTACCTTTTGATTGTGTTAAAAGAGGACAGGAGGTTTTTTGGTTTGTTGGTTTGGGGCTTTTGCCAGCAGCACTGAAATACTCACAGTTAGGCTAGCTCAGAGATACTTCTGATTCTTATTTGGCTTTTGAACTGTGTCTGTGCTTTCTTTTGTTGTGGTTTAAATTTCACATCACTCAGATATTAATGCTTCTTAAGGATGTAATTTACCTTCAACATGATTCTTCTTGCTGGTGTATGGATGGTTCAAGCCCTGTGGTTCTGATGGGAAAGTGTGAACTGCAGACAAGAGTTCCTGCTGTGGAAACAGAAATAGTGGAACAAGGAACAAATATGGCTTCAGGGTAAAAAATACACTTCTCAAGTTTTGTTGTAAAATAATTAGCCTTCTGTGGAGGAGCAGAGACCATAGAAAAAGCACAGGAGCTGCTCAGTTGCCTGTGATTTGACTTAAAGTTTATGACCTTGAGTAATGTGCCTGCTCAACCACACTTAACAAAAGCATATTTGATGAAATGTTAAACTCATGAATTACATCTCCACGGAAAGCCTTTTTTAAAATTTGTAAAATCAGAAATAAATCAACATTTTTAGACCTCAGCAGAGTTGTTTAAAAATGGAATTAAAAGGAACAGGCTGTTTCATCAACAATGACACTTTGTAAACTTACACAGAATGCATAGCTTTTCTTCAGGTTGAAAAACGACTCTGTATTCCAAGGTATTGTACAAAGAACTGTAGAATTAGGAACCCTGTTTTCTGAGTGAGGAACCTGAGACAGAGATGAAATAATGTTGTGAAATGATAGAAGCCAAAGAAGCAAAACTGCCTAGGCCTGGGTTTTATTAATTTCCAATCTAAATATCTGCCCATTAGGGCTGCAGAAATTTGAGAGTGTGACAATTGGAGGCTCCTGTAAGGCAGCATTTGTCCCTCTGTTTTCTTTGCTGTGAGCAGCAGTTATTGGTTAAATTGTCTCTCATTTCCACCATCAAAAGTGTAGTTACCCAGTTTATACTCATAAAACAGATTTTACTTATGAGAGAATAAATGTGCTGTCCCTACTCACACAGCAGCTAGGGCTTGTATCCCTTCCATAGGAGTGTCTGCCCAAAGTCTTGCATAGAAGTGGGAGCCTATTCTTCTCTCTTTATTGCTTTGTGAGTTTTATTTATCTGATTTAATGTAATATATTGAAATTGTTATTATTTATTTAAATTTTTTGGCAATTTTTTTATAAAGTAGTTGGGTACTACTGTGTTGAAACAAAAATAGGAAGTGTGTTCTTTGACTCAATGTTAGGATTACTGTATAACAATGAAAATACAGTTTTTATTTCTTGGAGAGCTTTTACCTTTGTTTTTCATGTATTAGGCATCACATCTGATGCTAAAGCACTGTATAAAACATCTTTGTTGAAAATTGGAAATTTCCCTGTAAAAGTGGATAGTTGGTGTTTTTGGGGTTATTTTTTGGGTCATAAGAAAGTTTGAAATGCATAATAGCTCTTAACATTAACTTTTCACTTTGTCCCTGGAACTTTTGAAGAGAGACTTGCATTTTTTGGCATTGGTCAAGTAGTCTGGTCTCGATAGACTTGCCATCTGTAGTGTCTTTGTATTAAGTGTTCCCCCTGGGGCTCCATCTTGTGTTTTAATTCCCAGTCTGTTGCTGATGTATGGGCTCTTCTGTTAAATAACTTTTATTTTCTATGCCATTATGCCTACATACTTTACTTGATTTGTGTTGCATACAGGGTGTTTTCCCCTTGTTGTGTTTGGAACTGGTTTGTAATAGGGTTATTGTTATGTAATTCTGACTGAAAGTTACAACTTCATCAACAAACACAAAGTGCTTGTTCTGTTTGAAAATTTGTCTTACATTCATCATGAACTATTTATCCATTTATGTGCTGGGTTTTACCATTTAAATAAAAGAAACCACTATTTCATACATGCTGCAATTTAGGAAGTATTAAAGATTCACTGGCATGTAGAGCACTTAACTGCTGTGAACACAAGTGAAGAGCTTCTGTAAACAATTGATTCAAGATTTCAAAATAACACAAGTGCTGAGAAAACTGCTGCACTCAACTGTACTGTCACATTTCCATGGATTAATGAGTTACTGTTTGTTATCTCAGTGATAGTGACTGTCTGAGTGCTCAAACCCCATCACAAAAGTGCTATAAATTCATAACCTCAGATCTCTCTCTGAATCCCAGTGAAGGTTTTGTAGTGAATACCATGTGCTGAGGAGCATTTTGCAGTTACTGAAGCTCAGCTGATAGGCACTGACTTGCTTCTGTGTCTGAGCTGTAAAATGACAAATGGTTGAAAAATATATCCTTTGTGCCAAGATCAGAGATTTCTGCCTGCAATTGTAGAGAGCTTTAGAGCAATTCAAGAAGATATTCAGATGTTGGCTGGAGAATACATTGTCTTCCAAGCTGTGAATATTCCACCAGTCTGTGACTCTACTTTTGTCACTGTTACTCATGAACTTACTGAGCTCAGCAATCCCTGGCCTCCTCATGCTTTCTAGTCTTCCTGCCTGTCTTTCTTAACCCCCAGCTTCATTTACACTTTTATCCTGCAGTGTCTGTGATGGAAAGATGTAAATATGAAAAGAATTCTTGGTCTGTAGAATCCATTACCTGGGTGTACCTGTGGTGGGCATGTTAGTGTGTAGATCTAGTCAGGCTTGCAGAACTGGTCAGTGGACTTTATCTGGAGCATGTTCAATCTATTTATCTAAGGAGGTAGTATTGCATGTAAATTTATTTCTGTAGTTTGTCCTTTTGAAATTACACTTAAAAATGCCAGAAGCTTTTTGAAATGCATGCTGGTTATGTTTGCCTAGGGATGGCTGCATGCTGCATCCAGTGCACATCACTCCAGTGTATACTGGATGATGTTTTGGTATTTAGGAAGATGCAGCCTGTTCTGTGTGCAAACCCTGACACACAAACACTCACTGTGTATATTGTGGCTGCACATCTTCAGCTTGTGTGGTATGATGCACACACTGGTGCACGCCCACACACTAAACCTTTGCAGGTCAAAAAGGGAGGATAAACTTTTGAACCCAGCTGCTGCCAAATTAACTACATGTGCAGGGACCACCAAAGCTGGGGTTACCGAATTGCAGAAGAGTGCTGGACACTGACACCCACATCTTGTACTGCAGGAGAGTGCTTGTTCTTCCCTTAGAGCCTGAAGGATGAAGCCTTGGAAACACGCCATCCTCTTTGCCCTTTCCTTGTCACCAGAAAGGACAGGCAGCAGTTTGGTGACTTCTCCCTTCGTTATGGAAATGGGACTGATACAGTAATCAGGATGCTACATATGGAGCTTTTTAAATTACTGCTCTTCAGTCTTTTGTTAGCCTTCATTATTCCTGAAGATTTTTTCCAAGTCATAAAAATGACATTTTTAATATGCAGAATTAAAAAAAAAAAACGCAATATGAAGAATACATTTTTGTCAATATGCTTTTACCTTTTAAACCAGTTATCTTAGTTTCTGCTCTAGGTATTTTAATTGGAGATTAACTACTGTTAAAGAGTGTACAAATTTAGGTAGTATATATTTGAAGTAGTAAAATAGGACTGAATAAAAGCTGGCAATAGAGTGGCCAGTCCATTATAATTTTAGATTGCAGAGCACAAACTAACCTTCATTTGAAGTCAGCACTGCTGACTGAGAGACTCTTCTAATGTTAAGGCCATTTTATTTAATTTTTTTTTTTTTGTTCTGATGAAGTTCTCTAGAAGTATACTTTGGAGTTGCAAGTTGAACAGGTCTTACCTGGAATTTTTGTTTTATTCCTGCTGCCTTTTTTTTAACAAGTTGTTGGGTCAAAGCTGGTGCATGCAAGTATAAAACAAAATGCAAAAAATAATTGTTTTATACTTCTTTTGACTTCTGCTAAAATGACCTTGGTGAGCTCCTTTTTTTGCTTGCTACAGGAAATAAGACCAATTCATTTCTGTCTGCTGATTGATAATTTCTCTTGCATCTTGAGCAACCTTGGGTACCACACAGGTTGTCTAAAATATGGTCATTCAAGACATGGATGCTGTTTTTGTTTCAGAGGGAGGGAGCTCAAGAGGCTGCTGCATTCTAACCCACCTGTCTTGTCTCTTGGGAAAAGTACCTGGTTACCTCCAAAAGAGAGGTTCGTGTCCTCCTCACACTATCCCATAGTTCTTCCAAGGATTCAAGGATGGCTGTCCTCAGGAAAATCTTGTTAAAAGACTTTTTTTTTAAATCTGTTTGGAAGGGAGTGCATCTTGTAGGTTTTTTAAACACTCCGAATTTTCTTTCTCCTTAAAGTTTTTACTAAAGGTTGAATTTTAGCAGCATAAGTATTAATGTAAACTTCCTGTAGATCCATAGCCTTGATGAACTACATGTAAAACACACTCTGTTATGAACCCTTTGATGAATTCCCTCATCAGTGTGCAGGATGAGGGAATGCTGCTGCTTCATTTTGATCCCTGAAAGTGCAGAAGCCTAATAAAGCTGGTGCTGGCTGGACCATTCCCTTTTGCAGCTCCTCAGTCTGCAGGACATGGAGAGCTTTAGAAGGATAAGGCTCAATATTATGGTGTGCTGCAGCCTTTTCCCTCTGTTCCTGCCTGTAAGGAAGGAACCTGGATAAGATAGGACCTTGGGCTTGACTTAGCATGGTGTAATTGTCTCTGTGTTCCTAGATTTGCACAGCAAAGCTGTTATTGGCCAGGCTGTGCCCTTTTTCCATGATACTTCCCCAGTCCTTCCCTTTTCTTGTTTTTTTGCTTTTTCTTTTGCTTGTTCTTGTTTTCCTCCTCCTCATAAGGAGGAAAGGTTTGAACTAGATTTGCCATAATTCTGCTGCAAAATCAGTAACAGCTGTTGGAATTGTAAATGGCTTTTTGGTTGCCATCACAGAACCTGCAGTTGATCAACTCTGCCCTGAGCAATAACTGGAGACATCAGAGCTCTAAATAGAGAACACAGATGGGTATGGGAAGGGACGGAGTTTCCTTTTACTGGATGACTTTTTAGATGCTGTGAAGTGCAGAGTTGACTGGAGCAGTGTCATAATGGGAGCTACCAGAGAAAATGTAATTTGAATAGGAATATTTCTTAAATTATCCCCTTTCAAAAATCCAGTATTCTAGGAATACTCAGTGGGCAAAAGATACTCCATGCTTTTGTTGGGTTACTCTACAAGTTATTTTTAATGATAGGCTAAATAAGTTCCTGTGTTGTCTTTGAGTAACTTAAGATATCATAAGCATTGATATGTTAATACATGGCAAACGTTTAACAATTATTTGTCAAGACAAATAAGTCTTCAGATCTGACAGCCCCTGCTCCTGAAATGGCCTGTATTAGAACCTAAACTTAATGAAATCAATAGTCATCACACAAGATGCTGCCTTTGTGGTTTTGGTAATGGGGCTGATTTATTCTTGTTTGTGTGCTTTGGCTGGTCATATTACATCTTCTGTAATTTAATTTTCCTCTCCTTCAATGCTGCCTTTTACTGCACTCCCTAGAAACACTGTATTTATTTGTGGGAGTTGGATTTTTTTGCAGTGCAAGTCAGAGTGAGTTGTTGTGTTGGAAATGTGCAGTGGCTCTTCAGTCCAGGTTGTGGCACAGAGCTGGGTTGGATGTTGTACCACCCTGCAATGTAAGTTGTGAACCTTTTCCCTTTCACAGCTGAATTTGGACCCAGACACTCAAACAGATTTGCATTGGGAATCTTGTCCACTAGATTGCTGTAATTTGTTCTGTTCCAGCCAACCACCTGTATCAGGACACTTGTTCATAATTTCTGCATGGAGCCCTGTGAATTGCCTACACCTTATTTCTAAACAGTGTGATCAGCACCTGGAAATGTCAGGAAGATGAAACTGTTTTGGGGTGGTGGTTCAGGAAAGCTAAACTCCTTCAGCCTAAATATGATCTGCTTCCCTGGACTTGGACAGAGGCTGTACCTGCTTTCTGATATTTTACTTGACTGGTTTTTAGAACAGTCTGTGCCCCAGGAAGAGTGTGATGAGGAAGGAAACCCAGCCCTTGGGTGCTTGCCTAGAAAAATGGAAGTATTGCTGTGGCATGGATAGAGGTATTAAGTTATTAATATGTGCTAGGTCTGTGTCACTGTATCTTTGCAGCTTATGCTATCTCATTTAAAGTCTGATTTGCTGTGCCTGTCTCTTTATAAACATCATTGCTTACGTTCAACTTGGCTGCCATTGCTGTTTATTTGGACCCTGAGTACTATAAAGTAATTATTAGAAAACACTGACTTTTATATTCCAAGTTTTATTTCTGTTCTTTGTATTTACTCTAAAAATGCATGAAAAGATTGAACTAAATCTTGATATTTAGGAGGGAAATATAAATAAATTGTTACTTTTAGAATAATGCTTATATCCTTTTTAGGCATTTTTATTTGTAGAGTGGACTGATGACTTTGCATTTTTGAAATTAACAATATTGAAGCAGCTTACAGAGTCCCATTCTGCAAATCTTCCCCCCTCCTTTCTGATGATTATTGACTAATTTATTTCTATAAGAACATATAAAAATATTGTAATTAAATAATACTAAGAAAATCAAGTTAAGGCTCAGTAGTGTTCTCCCAGCATGTGAAAGGCATAGTGTCTTAATTAAAAGAAATGCAGGAAACTTAGTTATTGGAAAGTATTTTTTACTGCTAGAGGATTTGTGGGTGACTAAGAAATTTATAGACTTGAGTTTTTTATTTTTTAAATAAAAGCCAGATACATGTCTTCATCGTTTGGCTTGTTGACTCAATTTACTTGGATGGAATTTTTCAACATTTAAAACAAATTAAAATTCATGAATCATTTGTGCTTAAAGGCACAAACTTTTTTAGATACAGCAGTTAAGACTTAACTGGTTACATACATAAATACTGTTTTGGATATGCAAATTTTATACCTGCTTCCTTAAAAAATGCAGATGAAAGTTTAAATAGTTGGGATACAGCTGTGATTACCCGTTATAATTATTGTGCTTAAATAACTGTTTATATTAGTATTGTATTGTCTTTCTCTCTTGTTTCCTACAAAAGCAGTGACCACTTTGCAGAAAAGCTGTGAAGAAAACATTCTACCATAGCAGAAGGCAACAGCATGGTTTGTAAAGCTGTTCTGTGCTGCCTCAGTTGCAGACTGCAATTTCTTGGTACTCAGGTTTTTCAGTTTTGATCTGTTGATCCATATTCACTCTTGAACTCAGGTTTTGCTGCTCTGTGCTGATGTGACTTGTTCAAGAGGAGAAGGTGTCACTTCAACCTGGGTAACATTGGTGTTAGATTAGGATCAGCATTGATTTATTCTGTGATAAATGCAGCATGTGAAAATTTTTTTTCAATTGTTAGAATAATTTTAAATTATTTTAATTTTTTTTTTTTTAATTATTGTGAGCAGTTGATTGCTAGTACAGCTAAATGAGCTTTTCCACAAACATTTTGTAAATGTGGCAGGCTTTATGTGAGGTTTTAAACTGCATTCCTGGAATTTGCTTAAAAACATGACTCTGAGAATGTAGGTGAGCAGTCAGTTGATGTCAACAGAAAATGACAATTGTTCCAGATCAAAATGTCTGTTCTCTTTCAGATCTATTATTTCAAGAATATTTTGAGGATTTTATGTAGCTCAGTATTCACTAAGGCAGCTCATTTCTCTGCTGCTGTAGTCCTTGGACTCCCAGTCACTGTAGCACAGCTCTGGGCACTGTGTTGGTGCTCGCAGAAGTATCAGACACAGCTTGGTTTTTGGTTTTTTTTCTGGATTTGTTTTGCAGAGGATAGAGGGGAGCAAAGTGAGGGATTTGTGGCTATATATATGTAGATGCATGTGTATTGCTGAAAATTTGAAGCAGTTGAATTAGAATGTACAGTGTTTAAGTAAAAAAGGTAAAATAGCAGACAAATTAGGAAGCAGAATGCATGCATTTGGATGTTCCTTTGTATGTAAAGTCCATAATGGGCTTTCACTGAAAGCTGTGTTCATTATCTGCAGAAGGAATTTTTTAAAGAACATTGGAATTGTTGAGAGTGAGTTTTGATACATGAGCCAGGTAATTAATGTTTGAGCATCCACTGTAACTGGAAAACACAGTGCCTGTGAGAGCAAACCTGTCCAGTGTTGTCCCTCAAGTGGCCTCTGCTTATTGAGTGACCTTTGCTTTTCTCATTCTCCCCGTTAGCCTGAGATCCCCCTGTGGATGGGGTCTGGCTCTGGGACCCTCACCCAGGAGCAGGTGTGTGCCCCATGGAGCTGCTGCACCTCGGGGTGTTGGAGCACCCCTTCATCCCTGTCACCACTTCCAGTGCTGGCTGTTGGTCTTGGCAGACTGTGAAAGGCACTGGGAGGGAAACACACTCTGGAACTGTGAACAGTCATTTTAGGGAAGAAGTATATGAATAATAAAGGAGAAAGGACTGGCAAACAGTTGATTTTTGTCTTGGTAAAATAAAATTACAAAAATTTTTAGTGTTTGTTTTGGGTTTTGTTTCTTTGGTAGAAAGCCATAGAGGAGAAATTTATAGTTTATTAAAAACCGGAAACTTCATAATAACCCAAAACTCTCATGCTGTTTATTCTCCTCCACCTCCTACAACATTTTGTTTCCCTTGTAGTAATTAGTTTGAACTTTCCTCTATTTCTCTGGATCAAGTAATTTTCATACAACTTTGGGATTTTTTTTCATATGCTTTAAATCTTTCTTCTAAATAATGTTTTTTATAATAAAAAAAAGAAAAAGCCATGAATACATTATAATTTCAATTTTCGTGGTGTGTGAAAGATTTCTGCACTAGGTCTTTATTGTTTTTGAAGAATTCATCACCCTAGTTAAGAAGCTTAATATAAATTAAAGAAGGTATTAAGGAACATTAAGACATCAAAATGTGAAGCGTTCTTTTCCTTTCGATTGCTCCAAATGCAAACAAGTTGAATAAAATGCAATCAAAGGGCCTGTTTGGAGAACATTGAGTGGCTTTACAGCTGTGCTGTAGAGAACCTCTGGTAAGAGCATAATTCAAATAAAAAGGCCTTTCTTTCCTTCTCCTAATTCTCTTTGTTGTGGTGACAACAGAGTACAAGCCCGATAAAAATTTAATCACCTTATCTTTTTAAAGCAAATTGCATATTTGTTTACACACAATATACATAACATGAAAAAGCAAAAGCTGCCATCCAATCCCCCTCCCCTTCTAATCGCCTTAAAGGCCCTTGCCTAGAAGTTTAAAAAAAAAAAAAAATTTAAATGTTTTAGTCTTTATTCTGAAGTCCCATTGTTCAGGATTGCTTTATAAAGGCAGCCTGGGGGAAGATGAATATCACCAAACTTAAACTGTGGACCGGTGCTGAGCAGCAGATGCCTGGGATGTGTCAGCAGAGCTGGTCCAGCTTAGCTGCTGCTGTGGGCCAGGAGAGGTGGGAGGATTACAGACAGCCCTGTGGATTGAGCACTTTGATTTGGAGCTGCTTTGTAATGAATTGCCTTTGATTCTGTGGCAGGTCTGCCAACCTGAACTTCTTCCACATTCTATACATTTCTGAGAGGCTGCTCTAGGAGATACTGGGCACTGGTGCAGGTTTTGTTGGTGTTGTTCCATTTTTACTGGCATGATGAAGTTTTAGTCTCGTGTTGAATGCAGAACCTGTTTTTAGTTGTTTCTGCTCACCTTGGTGCACACAACATGGGCATTGTTGATTTTGTTTATTTACTGTTTAATAGGTACTGGAATGCTGACAAAAACACAATTGAAAGTGTCTTCTGGCCCACTGCTGGGTGCCTCTGGGCTGAGAAACTCCCTCACTGGATAGAAACTTAGTGCCAAAGGGATATTCTATGATTTTTGAAATTATGAAAGCTCTTGTTCTTAGTGGTTCCTTGATCTCTTTTTACATACCTAACTGTACTCTCTGGGGACATGTTTGTGGTATTGTTCCTTTTGATCTGAGAGTTTAATCAGCAAGGACTGCCTCAACAACAAAACTTGTGAAAGTCTGTCCTGTATAACAGTTGTCATAGTCTCTCCCAGATTCTGCTCTGTGTTTGTATCTGCATGTTTCTTAGCACTCTGCCAGGAGAGACAGAGAACTTAGGAGATCCAGTGACAGTAATTGTGATTTCAAGACACTGTCCTGACTTAGAGTGTTTTGAATGGTCTTGGATATTTCATGCTGACCTGCCTGTGATTTTTCTACTGTTGAATTGTAAGAAGAGCTTGTTGATAATCCCAAGCTTCCCACATTACATTTATATGTATTAATACTTTGATTCCTTATTAGTTCCATTACTTTTTCATAGTTGCTCCTGTTATGCACTGGCTGTTTTCCATACATTCAGTTTTTGTTTCAGGGAGCTTGAAGAATGTGTGGACTGAAATCCCAGCACCAGTGTGAGTGGTGCCTCTCCCTGCAGGTGTGCTGAGGGAGCAAGTACAGCCCTAAGACATGATCTCGGTGACTCTGGGGACCTTGAGTGGCCATCAAATGAGAATAGAGTTTTACTAATTGTTGGTGTGATACATCAGCTGGCATAACTGCAGCCTTGTTACAGTGCTGAAAGTCCATGCAGAAAAATTAATTTGAAAATTTCCTATATAGGCTAGTGGAACAGTGTTGGATTTGAGGCCAGAAATATGATTGTGGTGGTTGTCTTTTAGCTCTGACAGGAGATCTGTTGTTGTATTGTGTGAACACTTAATTTGTGTAGTCTAGACCTAGTGTGTGGTGCACTGGAGTCTCCCTGTGACCTGTATTAAGGTTAGTCCCTGCTGCACAGAAACACAAAGTTTTGTAGAGCATACAACTCATAGTTGTGTTCCAAGAGTGCAAGGTAGAAAGTCCTCTGCTCTTAGGGAAGTTGCTCTAGGAAGACTTGGCCAACAGATGGATTTGGTGCATTGTGCAACAGCTGTTGTGCTGGCCTATAAAAACCCTCAGGTTTGGTATTCTCAGTTGATTTCTGCTGAAGGATGGCCAACTGGCCAAGAAATGAGGACCTTAAGTATCCATGCTGTTAATGAGGGTTGAAGGTTATGTTGGATTAGGGTGTATTTTGGAAAACACACTTTGGTAACTGCAAATATCCTTCTTAAGTGTGTGTGGGCTTGTGTAGATTTACTTAAGTAATGAGATGGATGAAAAACAGTAGTGTGATACATGATGGGAATTTGTCAAGTTCAGAAATCTGTCCTGCTATGTGGCTTCAGATGACAGTGGTCCATTTGTACCTGCTGTTTAATATTTGCATTTTATTTTTGAAAAGCAAGGTTAAAAATGTGGTTGTATAATGTAAATTGGGGAAAACAGATAATATATCCTGGTCATCTTGCTGGAAATTGAGAAATACAAAGCTGAATGAATGACATACTCAATCCACTATGTTATGCTGGGTCCCCTCAGTGGGGATGACAGGTTTAGGATGGAGAGGAGAGGGAAGGGGCAGGCAAGGCAAGCACAGGGAAATGCACCACTGATACCCACTCAGCAGTCAGCAGCTACAGTGTGGTGCTGGAGTCTGTGCTCCATTTAGCAATATGAAAAATATCAGACTGAAAAATCAAGACACTGACTTCATGTAGAAGGTATGGCAGACTAATTAAAGAAAAAATGTGTACCAATTGAGCCTATAAAACTCTTCCTGACCTTGAGAAAACTCCCGGAGAGCTGTGGGAAACTCCAGTCTGTCCCCTCTGAACTTTTTTGTGTTGTTGTTTAAATATAGTAACTGCTTTTTTAATTAAAAAGAAAAATTAGATGGCATTTCAAATTGTGTCCATGGTGCCTTGGGGACCTATTACAGTACAAATTACCCTCTACTATTTAGTGAGGTCTTGTTTACTATTGTGTGAAGCGAGGGTTACCAGTGTAAGGATGTAGGACAAGAAGGGCCCTTCTTTGAAAGTCTGGCTCTGCACATGAAAGTGACGCCAGCAATTGGAAGCAATTTGTGGAATTGTTTGATTATATTAATTATGGCACCAGCAAACAGTGCTTGGGAAACAGTTTTGTTTTCTTGCATTCTTTCTTGATTGCTTGCAGCAAAAGCCAAGATACAGAATGTGCCTTTAAGGGCTGCCGGAGAGCGCAGTTCAAGCCATTGTGTGGAATTGGCACTGAGCTTGAAAGGGCTGTGTCCAGCTTGATGGGAGAGTTTTCCAAATACAGCCTCGGCCTGAACTTCACCCAGGTCAGCTTCTTAAATTAAAACAGCTTCTGTCTTCCTCATCAGGGATTGGCTCTTTCCCTGAAAAGTAAAGAGCCCATAATGAAATCCATGTTATTTCCAGTAGTGCCACTTCTTACAAATAATGCCTTTGAGTCCAAAAGCCTGTATAAACTTAAATTGATACACAAGATTCAATCCTGCTCATCACTGAGCTGCAGCCTTCTCTGATGTGGTACAGGACAGCTGTTCCCCAATTTATGGGAAGATGTTTTATTTGTTAAGGATTTCCAAGCAGTCTGCCATGCTGAGACTGCAGGAACAGTGCTGCTGATGCAGGCTGGCTGTCACAACACTGTTTGGTTGGGACATGGGGCAGTCTACTTGTACCCAAAGTGGCTGTAAGATGTTTTTTTTTCCTTGCCTCTGTCCTCAGATAAAGAATTATGGATGATTTGCTTAGATCCCAAATAGCATGCTGAGGATTTCAGCACATTTGGAAGGAAGGAGTCTCCTTGCTCATCTTTTTGGAGGCTGGTTATTCCCTGGCCAACTTCTTGCCCTATTAATATTCACAAGTCAGGCAAGGTGATAATAACTGATCTTGTACTGGCCAGAAAAGAAAAATTACTCTTGTCTGGAGTTTGAAACTCTAGCAGAATACTTGAGAGAGCTGACAAGAGATGTGGGAAAGGTGTTGTGAATTCAAAATAGAATTACTGGAGAATTGTGAAGGGATTTACATAACTAAAATTCATTGCCTGATCTATGAAAGTAATTGAAGCTCAAATCCTGAGCTCCTGAGGGTAGCAAGGAAAGGAGTATCCCTTGTTTCTGGAGTGAATCTATGGTCAACTATTACACTGAATTTGTCTTGGTAATCATATTATATTTGTTATCATGGTGAAGAACACCTAGGAACAGAGTAGATTTGCTCCTGTGAGAGAACTTAAATCTTCTGCCTAGCAAAGGTTTATAGGTGTGTACCTGATGTCAGGTAGAGAATCCCTGCCTGATCCTGGGCTCCAGTTAGCTCAGGACACAGTTTCACCCCTGCTCTTTCTAAAGCACAATATATTCATATAGGCAGATGGGATGCCAAGTTAGATGGGATCAGGAGACTCTAGATGACCCATCATCCAGTCCACTAGATGAGGTGTGGTGCATTTGAGGTCCCTATTATAGTGTTTATGCGTACAGTAACATGGTACTTTTGTCTGGAAGGCTCACAAATATATTGTTTTTCCTGATCAGTTTGGGTTGTTTGTTTATTTGGGTTTTTGGTTTGTTGGCATTTTGGGTTTTGTTTTTGTTTGGGTTTTTGTTTGTTTGTTTTGGTTTTTGGTTTTTTTTTTTTGCTGGGATATTGAAGGTGCACAATTGCATTAATAAGTCAAAAGGTAGGATTTGGGGTATCTTTAGCAGAGGAATAGAGAAGCAGAGCTGCTAAATGATGTGAGGAATTGAAGCAGCAGGATGTTATATTTTGTTGTTCTTGTCCTTTCTGCCTGACTGCAGAGATAACTGTAACAGGAGAGGCTGGGCAAACAGATCTTCTCATTTTGGAATGCTTCTGATTCTTGTTTCAATCAAAACTCCAGAATGTAATTTCAGGGAACTTTTCAAGTTCTTAGGGTGCATAGAAATACTTTTGCAGAGCTGCTGACATGTTTTGGGACTAGTTGGAAAATAAGTGTGTGCTTCTAGTGTTGTGATACTCTGAGAATCAGTTCTTATAACACTGATATTTCTATTAATCTTGCTGGAAACCAGTGATAAATTTATTATTTTAAAGTTGATCAGAATGTGAAACAAATGGGAGTGCTGCTCTATTTGAACCTTGATGTTGTTTAAGTATGGATAAATAAATATATAGCTGCTGCAAGAAAAGAAAAATTAATTCGTTTTGAATTATATTGTGCTGAAATACAGGTTTCTTGAGTTCTGAAATACAGATTTCTTGAGTCCTGCAGTACTTGCAAAAAGTTTCTATTTCTTTTCAGTAGTCCATCATTGCAATAAGCTGGAGAGGCTCCCTTTGTATGTTCCCTGTTGCAGCCCCTCTGCATCAGTCTGTGGCATGGATGTCTCCATCTGGGCCTCTAATTATTTCTGATTTTCAGGTCAACCAGCTTTTGTACTCTCTGTTAGCAAGAGTTGATGCAGGCACACACTCTCAAACTGTGTAATTAGGGTTCAGGTTCTGAGAGTTCAATTTAAGGAAATCCTGAAATTGTGCAAACCAGCTGTTCTGAATAATCCATTGTGAGTGAGGATTATCCCCAACACTTTGCCTCTTTCAAGTTTTGCTCCTTTTTTTCCTTCCCTCGGGAGGGAAGAAAAATGTCCGCCTGTCATATTAAAAGGTTACATTTGCCTCGGATAAAAATTATTTCCCACATCAAATATGCTGTGTTAACTTGTTCTCTGGTGTTCAGTCAATTTTTAGCATTTGAATGTTGACAGGAAACAAGAAATTGCATGTAGCTGAGTCTTCTATATTTTGTTTACAGAAGGGAGAAGCAAGTTCAGTTTGCCACTGAAATTCTGCTCACAAATTCCTGAATGGAATGAGAGGTTTGGCAAGGTATTGGCAAGTCAACAATAGTCTAGTAATTTCTTAATATGTAAGAGAAAAGATTATTTTCTATTCCCAGGGCAGCTGCTGGTGTAGCCTCAATGTGGTTTTTTTTCCTAACAGCATAGTGAGGATCCTGAGCCAGTGCTTATCCAGTAAACCATGGCAAGTACCAGTGCAGCATAGGATGAACTTTTAATTTTGGCCTGAAAGCAAAGTTCTCAGTAATTGGGAGCATTGAAATATTTTAACATGTTTTTTTTCCCCCATTACAATTCTTATGCTGTAAGAAAACTGTAATCATCCATGTAAATACTTCCACACCACCAGCATAGTTAGCAAAAGGCTTTTTTTACAAGTGTGCACAAGAGAGGGGAGTTGTTGAAGTTCAGGAAAATAAATTATTCTCCCTGGCTCTGCTGGAAAGCATACCCTGCACCTATATTATTACACCTGTTTTCAATGATGGGTTTATCAGTTGCTTAAAAATTGCTCCTGTCTCTGGCTGGGCTACAAGGAGATACTGTATTATCTTGCTTCTCATCTAAAGTGTGTCTGGCATTCAGGCTTTAAAATCTTGCATTCAAACACAATGTTTCATTAGCTTTGAAGGAGACAGGACTGTTTCTAAATATTGAAAAGAAGTGTGAAAATAGGATATAGAAATACAGAGATGGGAAATCTGAAAAATTAAGTTGGGAAAGGGGGAGAGAGAGATAAAACTCCTGAAGGGCTGACTAGCAAGTACAATTGTGAGTCAAGGAAGGAGGAGTTGGACTTGAGAAAGAAGGAGCAGAGACCACCCTTGGAGACCTTTTGAAGGAGCAGGGAAGCAGAAGGCTAATAAGAAAAAAAGTCAACAAATCTGACAAGGGATGTTGATAAGGAATGGCAGTATTAAGTGAAGGAGGATGTGTAGTGAAGAAGTTAAAAGTGTAAAAGGCAAAGTAGAGTCCAAGGTTACAGGTAATAGATGAAATAAATATTTATATGGGGCAAAAAGCACAGAGGTGCTCCTTCACCCTGCTGTTGGGTGAGCAGAAGGAATTAGAGCAGCAGACACTGTGTCAGCTTTCATCCTCCTTCCAGCTGAAGCAGTAGTGAAAACAAAGCAAAAGCAAAGCTGATTGTGTTGCTGTGTGTGGGTGTGATTTGTGTCGGGGCTGGCATTCCAGGCTGGCTGGGATCTGGGGGATCTGCAGGAGGGTGTTCATCACTGCCTCTGCCACAGCCTGCTCAGCCCAGGGCAGAACTTGTGTCCCTGGGAGAAACTCCACTGGGGCAGAGGGGAGCTGAATTGACTGTGTATAGATAAACTGGGTTTGAATCTATGCACAAGAATCTATCTATCTATCTATCTATCTATCTATCTATCTATCTATCTATCTATCTATCTATCTATCTATCTATCTATCTATCCAGAGTTCTACACTGTGGAATTTCTGTATGAAGTGGTTAAAGTCTGTATGTTTCTGCACAAATTTCTTGTGTGAGCAATTGTAAAACTTAACACTGCCATTCATTTAACTGTGTAAGATATTGCAAATCATTAAGCTGTTAGCTTTTTATTTGTGAAAGTTGTATAAAATACTAAGTTTTTCCTTTATTTTGTGCATGTGAAATTGGTTTTAGACTTGGAAAATGCTTTTCCTGATATGGTACTGCTTTTCACTTGAATTTGAAAATGCATTTTTTATTAATATAATTTATAAATTGATCTGTTTGTACTAAATCCTTCAGGCCATTCAGAGACAAAGGATATTAAATTCTGTATTTTTATTTATTAATAATTGACAGTAGTTTAAAAGAATGAAGTAGATTACACTGTTTTACAACTAGATTTTCATATCTAACCTGAGTTAGTGGAGGCTGAAAGTACTTTTTGCATAAGACCTTGTCTGGGCACTTCTTACAGACATGGTTTTGATGGGTAGGAATGAATTTGCTAAGCTTTCACGTGTCTTACATGCCTTTGAGGATGGCCCATTAATAATATTAATACATAGGTATTTTTCATTGTTGTATGCAAGGCATTTTTTAGAACTTTGAAGCTAAAGATTTTTTTTTTTTTTTTAACACACGGACCTTTTCAATTTAATCCATTAGCCACTTGGCAAAATAAAGTAATTGTCCAGCAGAGGAAGAAAAAAAAAAATCTATTAACATTTGCTACAAATCCGAGTAGTACAGGCAGCACTTAATTAATGGAACAGATTTCTCACTATGTGTTCAAGCTAACATAGCTATTGTTCAACAGAGATTAGACCCTTAATGTAAGTAAGTTAAACTAGACCTTCATCTAAAAATATCCGTCATTTCAGCTATTAAAGCTCTGATGTCTTCTTTGGTGACAGATATATTTCCCTTCATTTCCTTGGTTTTGTAAAATGTAAAGCATGCATTGTGTGTAATGTGAGAAATCCAGGGAGGTAGATGAAACCCCGATTGTGGCTGTCTCTCTGTGCCTGCTCCTTTGTGCTGCTCTCTGTCTCAGAGCCTCCTCAGCCCTGAGACCTGCTGGCACCAGAGCAGAAAAACAGAAAATGCCATTTGTCAGGGTATGATGCCAGCCACCTAATCTGTTTGCAGAATGAGGGCCATGGGATCTGATTAGGTAATTTAGATACCGTGTGAGTTTAATAATACCTGAGCTGCCTTTGGCTGTCAGCCTGTCACTTCACAGTAGGAACTACCACCTTCTGCCACTTTTTCTGTAAACTTTACCTGGAATCCCTTATTTACTACAAATAGGTGTTAAGTGCTGCAGGTGAGGTATACCTTTGCTTCTTCTGTGTTAGTGATAGTGGAGGAGGTGAGACGACTGTTTTAAATGCATGTTCCACATGTGTCTTTTTTTTTCTCAAAACCAAAATTTTTCAGACGTGAGATGCTTTGTTTGTACACCCCAGATGCTGTGCCAGGTTTCAGTTGTGTTGGGCCATCTGAGCTGATGTCACTGATGGGTTTGAAGCTCAGTTTATCCACGGTGGTTATTTCACCCTCGTGGCTGAGACTTCTCTGTCCTGCTGCAGCTGAGGGTCTCTGCAGGGTGAGAGTCCAAGCACTGCTGTGTCCCTGTGGGCAAGGGTTTGCAGAGGCAGCCTGGGCCCTTCAGATACCCATAAGGGAAAGTTTTGGCTGCAATTTTAATGCCACATCTCCTCCCTTCCTCTCTCCTTTCCGCCAATTAGCATTTTTTGGAAATTAGAGTCTCGCAAAGCCTGCTAACATAAATAAAAGTGTTTTAGGATTTGTTTGCTTTAATTAAAATGTGTCTTTCTGAAAGGATTTAGTTAAACATCTTTCTTAAACAGTGCTGTGCCAGTAACAGCAACATTTGTAATAGTGATAAGACCCAGAAAGGGAAACCAACTAGAAAGCAAAATGAAATGTTTCTTTGTCCAAAAAATAAATGTTCGTCTCAGGAAAGTGGAGGAAACCCAGTGCAGGGACAATTACAATTAGGTTGATCAAAACAGTAGAAAACAAAGTATTAAACAAATTCTGCAAAGGTAGTGAGTGGGGCTGCGTGGGGTTGCTCTTTCTGCTGTTTTTCTTTTGTTTTCCTCTCTTTTGACTGTTGCTATTTTTTTTTTCTAGCAGCACCCATGATGCTCTCAGAGCTTTCCAAATAGGAAATAAGTTGCTTTTCATGTAGTGATAAATTATTTTTCGTGGTGAAGATGGAGTGATTGTAAGGGTAATGCTATTAATGGGATTTATATGAAAGCATCCAATTAAAAAATCGAAACAGCTGCATCAAACATGACTCTACAATGTAATAAAATCATATAATAAATATGTGGTCCCGCCACACCATATTACCTAGTTTGATTAATTGAACCTTACATGTGCAAAGATAGTCATTATCAGACTTCTCAGCCATCAAGGAAGAACAGTCTCAATTATTTTCACAATGAAATAATCATTGCTTTTTTTGTGTCCTGCCATCTGGAAAGAGAAAACAGTAGCTGCCATGACTGTGAAATGCATGATCTTGCAGGACTGTACAAAGTTGATTCTGCTTGATGCTGGACTCCTGCAGCCTTAGTGTGGGCTGTAATTTATTTAGTTCTATACAAAATGTGTTGCTTTTCTCCTCTTTTGAACCCTTGCACTTTTTTCTCTTTTTCTTTTTTTTTGTTTGTGTTTGGGTTTTTATTTTTGTTATATTTGGTTTGGTTTTTTTGGAGGGGCGGGGGTTGTGCATGGTTTGTTGTTGCTGTTGGGATTTTTTACTTTGTTGTGGGTTTTGTTGTTGTTTTTTGGGGTTTTTGTTTTTTTGTTTTTTAGGTTTTTTTTCAAAAGTAAGATCCCTCTCTATGTGAAAGTCTCCCCACTGCAGGGAGAGATTACTTTAGGGATGGTTTACAGCCTCTGGTTGTGAAATGGTAAATGGGCAGTTTCCTGGTTTTACTTCAACACTTCCTCATTTCCCCCTTCCCCTGGCATGCAGTGGGGATGCTGCTGCAGCATTTGCTCCCTGCCACAGCAAGGTGAGGAGCTGGGCTCTGGGGCTGAGCCCAGCAGCTGTGAGTGCCCCTGATGTGTCTGAGCTGGAGCAGTTCCCTGTGCCTGTAGACCTCCTGTCTCCACTAAATCATAAGCATCTCAATCTTTTTGTCAGGCCGTGATATGAGAATCCACCTCTGAATTTCAGTGTGGAGAGAGAGAGGCTGATTAAGTGTTTGAGATAAGGTTATGTGACACCACAGGTTAAAAATACCTGAACTGATTTTGGCCCAGTGCCTGAGCACCACATTGCAGTGCATTCAGGTGCCACTGAAAAAGCTTCTGAGGAGTTTGTTGCCTTCTGCTTTGTGCAAGCACTTCTTCAGCAGTGGTCATTTAGGAGCTGCATCTCTCTTGTTTTACAGCATTTCTTTGGACTTTGCCATCTTGCATTTCTTATATAAAATGTTACCAGTGTGTTGACTTCTAAGAAGAAATAAAGGTGTCATAAACCCTGGCCATTTAGGAAGAAAAGGATAAATATTTGTGTTTGACACAAATGTCTGGAGAAACAGATCTCCAAAATACTATGCAGCTTAATTCTAGTGCCCCTAAGCAATAAGCAATGCAAGTTGAAACCCCTAGCAAATATTTTGTCTTAACAAAATAAAAACAAAACCCCAACAACCAAAAACAAACACAAAACCTGTATAATATACAATATGCAAGTTATAAAAAAGCAGTGTTCTTCTGGTAAATCCAGAAAATAGACTTAAAGAAATTCAAGAATCTTCTGAGTCTTGTGACTCTGTAATTTTACTGTTTTACCAGTTGTTTTTTATTCATTACTTATATTTTTATAAATATTCTTGGTGATGACAAGAAACTTTGGATATGTGTCTAAATAATAGGAAAGGCCTGCCAAATAGAGAGTTATACCAGGTAAGCTGGTCTGGCTTGTTTAAATATTGCCTGTTTTTAATACTTTAAAAGCTATAGATGGACACTGAAGGGTTCAGGATACTGCACTGGATTTGTGGTGTCACTGTTGTGAACTTATTTTTTATGTAAATTACCATATTGTAGGAGTCTTATGGAGAAATGTGATTTCCCTAATGCATTTGATTTACTTTCTTATTTTCACTGGTTGGTTTCAGATGAAAATATGCCTGCTCATTTTTTCTAGCTCTCTGAAATGTGATGTTGAGTGTGTTAGTCATGTGTATTCTTGTTCTTTTACAGATGGGCTGAAGCCAGATACCAAGATGCTGCTGACTGCTGCCTCCAAGAAGAAATCTAAGGGAGGGAAGGGGGATATGACCAAAGAGGATGAAAGCAGCAAGAATGATTCAGCCCAACCTGTTACTATCTCTCTTATCTTTAAAAGATATGTTTTTGACACACAGAAGAAAATGATTCAATCCTGAGGAAGCAAGAGAGGCCTCTGATTACACCTCAAAGTCCAGACCCTGAAATGCATTGAGGTGGAATGTGTTTCTTGTCCAAACACATTAAATCTGTTCCTTCCTCACAAACAGAGCCTGGAAGCTCATGCTGCCTGTGCTCCCTTCCACAATGTCTGCTATCTCATATTGTTCTGTTGAAATTTGCTTGTTTTGTCATCTCTGTGGTGTGCATCTTCATGGCATGTCAGAGAATCTCACCTGCCAGATGAGCACACTTGGATGTACGTTCTAATTGCACTGGTTTTGGGGATAACTGTGTTGAAGTTTCTCTTGATTTAGAAGTTTGCCACCAATATTAATCTAAATTAAGTCAAGATGTGAATTTCATGTGACCCACAAAGTGAAGCTGATTATTCTAGGCTAACTTCCTTGAGCAAAGTGGGATACAGAAGGCACACTATTTAACAGGTGAAGCCTAAAATGGATGTTTCACATTCCTTCAGTTGCAACCATGTAAGATGTTATCTGAGAGATGGTATGGATGTTTTTTATAAATATGATTTATATCTAGAAATATTTTTCATATTAAACATAATGATCTGTGTAGTTGAGAGTCTTAATTTTTCTGTTTGCTGTTCCAAAGGTTCAGAATTTATCTTCAGTGGCATTTTATGTAACTTTTCTGATTTTCCTGCCTGTTCTGCAATGAATGCTATTCCAAAACTGTTTTCTTTTTTTTTTTTTTTTTTTTGTAACCAAAATGCCTTTTGTGTGTGAAAGAAAATGTTGCCTCTGGAAATAGTCAAGGGCTTTATTTCATTAAAATAATGATAGAAGATTGCTGCATAAGCCTTGTAAAATGAGTGTCTCCAAGATGCTTTAGAAACCATTAGTTTTTAATAGGGATTTCATGGCTGCTTTAGCTCTTTCTCTCAGTTTCATGTCCTAGGCTCATAAAAAGGAGAGCACTGGTAATATCCTTTCCTTGTTGCATGCAAAGTATAGGACACCTGAACATGAAAACTAACAGCAATTCCACAGGTACAAAAGCTGCAGTCTGGAACAGAAATTGGACTCAGCTTTGGCAGCATGGCAAATGCTAGTTCCTGCCTTTTAAACAGCAAGAGTACCTGCTTGTTGGTGCTGAATAGCAGCTTGTCAGCTGTAGATGGTGACCATATGTATGATGCAAGTGCCTTAGCTGCACATGGAGATAAATAATTGCTGCATTCATTCTTATTAATCAATCATTATATCCCTTAATGAGCATGAGTCTATCATGTTAACATGATCCTGATTTTTTTCCACTCTTTTCCTTTTAATTTCTAGATTGCCCAAGTGGCTACAAATGGCAAACCTATCAGCTAGTGAGAGGATATTTACAGCTGGACAGTTGTGAGACAGAGCAAGCCTGCTGTCTAAACTAGGCTGATGGTCCCCCCTTAAATCAGAACAGAATTAGTGCTTTGTGTAATAATCCCAAACAGTTTCTGCTGAGTGAGTCCCAGCAAAGCTTTAGCACATCCCTTAAGATTATGGGGTGTGCTTTCAGTGTGATCCCAGAGGAATTAGGCAGGCAACTTTAGCTATTGGCTTAACGTAACTTGTGCTGCCAGCCTTGCTGGAAAATGTATCCTTCTGTAATGGAAAAAATGCATTTCACACCCCTGTCACCTCTCCTTCCCCATTTCTCTCTCCTTCCCAAACACCCCCAGAAGCAGTCTTTGGAAAGAATATTTTAATGTTATCTTTCTTTTAAGCCTTAATCAAATCCTGTTTTGTATTCTGCACTGTTATCTCTGCCTAAGATACTGCAGTGATGGAACAGAGAGGAACAGATGACACTGAAGGAACAGTGTTACTATCATTTCAGGTTAGTCTAGAAATTATGGGTATGAAAAAAACCTATTTAAATACTCTTAGTTATAAAGAACTTATATCTGTGAAGTTCTAGTGTCCTTTCCAAATTTTAAATGGCTTGCTAATTTGGAGTATTGGAAAGAAAAGGGGAGTGATCAGAAAAGGTGCTCCCAGAGTTCTTATCCTTTCACTTACAGGGTTTTGTCTTTCTTATTTCTAAGGCACTTTTGAGTAGTTCTGGAGAGGAGGTTGTCAGTGTAAATGGGGTATGTATTTTTACAAAAGCCTATCTGATGAATGTTTTCTCCCCCACACCGTGGATTGCCCTTAACAGGATCAGTGAGTCTGTTGTTATGGAACTTGATCCCTTTGAAAACTCATTAACCCTGAACAGTTAGATTTGCAGCCCTCTGCTTGGCTGAGAGGACTCCTAGTGCAGGGAGTCCCATGGTTTATTTGGGGTACTCCAGGGGAGTGAGCAGCAGTAATTCCAGAGCTGGACCTACATCCCTTTCTCGTGCAGTCACTTGCAAACATATTTTTGAAATCTTCCTCCAATCTTCCATTTAATTTCCAGACTACCATACTAACTTGGCATTTTCTTCCATCTTCTCAGTCTAAGACCTGCTGATCTCAGTGCTCCATTTCCTTCTTTGCTCGTTTCATCTCTGTGCTCTGGCTCTGCTCTTGTCCTGGAGGTCCATGGCAGGGCTCCCACGAGGCCAGTGAGCCCAGTGAGGAGGGGAAGGCTCATGACCTGCAGCTCATCCCAGCTCCTGTGTGTGCTGGGGAGCTGCCTCTGTCCAGGCTCTCACCCTGGGCAGCTCTGGTGGACCCACAGGGGCAGGCTGTGCCTTCACCTGCCACCCCACCCTGCCTTGTGCCCCTGTCACAGAGCCTCATCCTCTCGTTTTGCTCCTGTTGCAGAGCTCCCAGTGTAGAATTCCAAAGGGAGAACCTAAGTGTGTCCAAGAACTTTGATTATAATGTGCTATTACTGCAGATCTCTGGCTGCTGTCCTGAGGCTGTTGGATACACATTCGAAAAAGGGTGAAATGGTGGAACAAAATGATTATGGGAAAATCAAAGCTTTTAAAGACATTTGTAGGATGAACAGATGTTCAAACATTCTTTTTTTTTTTTGTTTCCAGACAGACGTAGAGACTTTCCTTTCATCCTCATAATCAGTGCATTATGCTGTAATTTGTAAAAATGGCATTAAAAAAATATTAACAGGGTCATATTGTGATCTACTGACTCTGTGTCATTAAGCCGTGAAGTTAAGAACAGCAACTGGGAACATGAGTTAAATGTTGCAGAATGTACTGTACTAGCATATATTGTCAGACTGTATTATAATGAATCTAAAATAGAATAAAGATGTAAGGAGTTTTTTAATACTGCTAAGGTTGTCAGTGTTGCAAAACTAGAAATTATTATGGCTGTGCAGATGTTTGGTGAGTAATACATCTTCGGGTTGTGGGGAGAGTAGCAGGGAGAAAAGGTTTGTTTTTACAAGCCTGTTTTCTGCTTTTCCTTGGAATTTATTTTGGGACTGCAGTCTGGCTTGTGATCATGCCAGGGGTCTGGAGCCAGGAGGGTCAAAGCTGTGCTCATGGTAGCAAGGATTCAGTAGGTGGCATCCTTTGCTTGGAATCAAAGCTGAGTCTCCCCACCTAAAAAGGGGGTTTTCACTGGAACTGAGGCTGAAGGGTTTGCAGCAGGCTTGCAACCCAGCTCTTAAAGAACAGCTTCTGTTAAAAATTACAATGTATTAAATGTCTGGGACAGAGCCATCAACTCCAATCGGTTGACCAAAGCCCGAGGCACTGGTGTCCTTTCTGTGTATGTTTCTGGCTCAGCTGAAAATAGCTCTGTCTCTTAAATCCTGTGTTAGTTGGTTGCAAGTAATTGACTGGAAAAGTGAGCCATCTGCACCAGGGGAGTTCTTGATGTGTACAAGGCATCTCTTTCTGGACAGTGGCACTTTCCTTGCCTGTTGCACTCTACAACCAAGGGTGGTAAAGCAAAATGAGATCTCACCACAGCTCATGGGAGTTGCAGTGGTGAAGGCACAGTCCACCCCTCTTGTTTGCCTCTCACTGCTGGGAGAGCAGCTCTGTGTTTACATCCGCAAAGTGCTCTGGGATCTTGTGAAATGAAGGATGAAAGGCAGCAGAGGAATGCTACCTTATTAGCAGTTTCAAGACCCCTTCATGTTTCCTTTATAGTTTAATATCCACAGTGAGCTGGAAAGACTTCATTTACAAACACATGAGTTTTAAACAAACTTGTTGAGGATATAAATAGAATTATTTCAAGATAGTCTAGCACTGGAAGCTAACCTGCCAAGCCTGGCAAAAAGAGAAGGACTATATGACTGCAATCTGTGGTAAGGCCAGTTTTGCTACATGATGAACACCCAGAAGATTTCCAGGGGCTTGGGGAAGCTGAGTTTATGTGAAATATTGGCAGTCTTCTGGGATTCCCCACATATTCTCCTGCTGTTCTGTGCAAATGGGGTTAAAAATCTGTTTGCCCTGTAGACAGTGTATGAGGAAAAAGAGTGCAGTGGATCTGCTCATGTCAATGCCAGAACATAGAGTATTTCTCACATTTCCTGCTGTGCTAGCTGCAGTTCCAGTTGCTGGGTTTCCATTCCTCAGTAAATGTTACAGTTCTGTATTTTCATTTGTGAGTCTGATACAAGTGCTTTTCCAAGATGGTGAAATCAGTCTGAGACTCGGATCATCCACTTCCCCCTCAAGGTAACTTGCATGGCAAAGGTGAGTCCTCTAAGGGGCATCTAAGCCATACATTTCTGATATGCATTTGTATACTTTTTCTACAAAAAGAAAATGAGAGAATCTCAAATTCTTTTTTTATTTCACAGCCAGCTGTGAAAAGGAACTCATTAAATAGAATCAGAAAATACTGCAAGATCTTTGGTAAATCTCAACTCTACACTACTTTGCAAGGCATATTCTTAAAAAACAGACTGTCTTTTTGACTATTGAGTCCTTGCCAGTCCTGCCTGTTCTACTTCATATTTCTTAACCAAAAGGTAATTTGAGGTCTGGATCAAGTGCTGCTAAACTGACAACCCCAGCAGTGAATGAGGTGCCTGCTAACACCCTTGCACTGGCATTTTGGCTACACTGATCTGATTACTTTTGATCCTTTAAGAAGGCTAGGCTGTTCATTAGCTCTAACATGTTCTGTTTAGATCAATTTCTTCTCCTTTGCGTGGAAGTCGTGCAGTTTTCTTGTGTTTTTGTTGATCATTCTGAGATTTCCCAAGGGCCTCATTCATGTCAATCACAGAGACTCCATCCTTTTTGGACCACAAAATTGGTTTTATTAGGATGTATATGGCCCCCATTCAGATGTGTAAGAGCCAGTTCTTTTATACTATTTTCTGTGAAAACTGATATTTTAGTGCCTATAACTTCAGTCTGACAGTTAGGAGTGATCCATGCCCTCGTGGTGAATTCATTCCCAAAACAGGATTCCATAAGGACAAGCTGAAACTTAGACCCCACACAGAGGTTTTGCCTAAATTTCTTAGTTTTTGCTAAAGTAAGCGATCCATCATCTAGTTTTCTTTCTTAAGCCTCCCTTCAACCAGAGCTGACTTGAACTCTGCACTCTCTGAGAACACAGTTTTCTTACCTGGAAAAGTCAAGGTCTTTCAGAAGCTCTTCTGGACACTGTTAAGTTATTGAAATATTATCTACATTGGTGCCCAGCTCTGTTAAATGGATATGGGAACTTTTTTCCTGCGGAGTGCTTGGTCATGCTGTTTGTGAGGACAGTAGAAATGCAGATGGGGAAGTTAGTTACTTAATGTGCAAGAATAACTAAAATTACCCCCCAAAACATCAGGCATCTGAGAAGTGTATTTTCTTGTGTACATCTCACCTTTAGGTGAACTAAGGTTTCATTTGCTGATGAATGTGGAAGGGAAAAGGAAGGGAGGGTTTTGTGTCATCTTGTCAGGGAGCTCTGGCAAGAGAAGCATTTTGTTCAGAGAGAAATGCAAATCACTTTATACCTCAGTGTTGGGAGGGGATTTTGTGCTGGTTTTAACTGTGATCATTGATCTGTGCTTAGAACCCCACTGGGTGAGTGGACAGTTTGGTCTCCATCCAGTTCTAAATTGAGCTGTAAATCTCATTTGCCATCTGGCAAAGCATGGCATGACTGGGCAGTTTCAGGCAGAGGTCTGGATTTAGAACAGTGGAAGAACGCAGAGGTTTGCCAGACTGGAATGAAAACAGAACTCTCAGGAACACAAAACTCAATGAGAGGCATGGGTTTAGGCTGAAATGTATTTGTGGAGACCTTAAACTGCTGTAGTAATGGTATGTGAGCACACTTATTTAGTAATTCTGTTGTTACAACAGGGACATGAATGTTTAAGCACCACAGTTTAACATATACAATTTCTTTTGTGCATTCAATTGAGAAAAGCTCGTACAGAGTATTTTGATTTCTCAGTACCAAGTGCTGGCAGTATTTGACAATTTTTGCCTTTGATAAATGATGTATTTCAAAACCATGTCATTATGTACAACTTGCTCTCACTTATGTGTTTGTGCAGTGAGTTGATGCCCAACTGATGGGTACAGAAATGGGAGAATGAATTTGGTCAGTTCTCCACTGCCACGTGTGGGGTGTCACAGGGCTGGACCTGAGTTCAGACTGTGGCTCCTGCTTCTCCTCCTTTGCTGCCATGCAAAGTGCACTGGTGACTCTGCTGTTGCCAGTCTTGAGGGTAGTTAGTCAGGACTCCTCAGAACATTTCTTTCCTGCAGAAAAAATAAGAAGAAATCTGTCATAACTTTGTCTTTCACTGAGGCAATGCAGACAGTTAGTCCATTTGGTCCATATTTGGTTTCATCCATCCTGCAAAGGAAGATGCTTAAATGGATTGTCTGTGGATTGCTATCCACCCTAACATAGAAGGCTCATATAGGAATTCACGCTTGTGTCCCACTACTAAAACAGGCAGAAGTGAACTTGTGGTAACTTTGTCCACAATTATTTGCTTAAAATACGAACATTAAAGTCGTCTTTGAAAGAGCAGCAAAGACAACCTTCAATTTGTACATAAGGCTTGCTAATTTGCAACATTAGTTTTGCTAGTTAGTATGGGGTGTTTTTTCCCCCTTAATTAGAAATTTTAATTAGAGCATGCTGTGTATTAAGATGTTAAAGCTTTGACTGGCAGTTGGAATTGCAGAAGGATCAGCTCTCTCTGCTGGGTTGCAGCACCACAGGGATTAGCTCGCACCCTCCTGCCTGCAGGTGTGTTTGCTTCTTGAGTCCAATCATCAGGAAATGTTCCTCCAGGTAGGAAGCATTCATCTTCCTGATCAGACCTGTCTGTTCCAAGGAGCCTGAGCTTAGGGGAGAGCTGCAGATTCACAGATGATACACAAGGTGTAAGGACAAAGTCTCAAACCTGCAGGACAGGTCAATTGTTGGAGTGTTTCAGCACCTTTGTCCACTTCACTCCGGTTGTGCTGCTGCCAGTGCAGGAAGGTTCCTTGTCTTTGGAGATCAGTTGCTATTTTGGCCCTTCTGCAGCTCCAGTTTTCAGCCCTGTGAGGCAGAAGAGCTGCCTGAAGAGATTTCCCATCCCTGATCTGGGCTGTCTGTAGCACACCATGCATAGTGAGTTCCTGGGTGTGAGGGAGCCTTGTGGGCTGATGTATTTGGAGTTGCTCAAGCTCCCTTACCTCATTTTCCTTCTCTCTTGTTTTAAAGAAGATTCAAGTGGAGATATGATAGATTTTTAAACATTAACATTTAATGTTTCCAGCATCACACTCTTGGAAAGTACAAAAACTTCTGCCATGGATAATTATGGAATAACCTCTATAAGGGAACTGTTCCCCCAGTCTCCTCACAACTGGTGGATATCTTGTGTCCTTTGAGCCTGAAAATTCATATTTTTGTTCTGCCTAGAGTAAGTGTGGGTTTTTCTGTTAGCCAGACAAATACACAATCATTTAAAAAACTGCTGAAATGCATTTTCCAAGATATCTTGTGGCACTCTAACCCACAAGCTAATTACGGTACTGCAATTTTAATTTGCTATTTTGAGTTGATTTCATGTTCTGCTGGAACAGAAGTCATGATTTCCCTTATTTCTCACTGTTTATCAGATGTCATCTGTCTTCAAAAGTGCAAATCTTTGCAACTTCTGTTGGTATAGAAAACTATCCATGCTTTCTAATGGTTTTAGTCAATCAATATTCTCTTCCAAATGAAGATGGATAAGTAGCATTTTAATAATTTCACTATTATCTGTCCCTTTTAAGCATCATCCCAGAGATCCTGCTGTGCAGGGTCCCTGTTCTATTGAGTGTTTATTTTTTATTGAGTGTTCACATTGATGCCCAAATCTTTCATCATGGGTTCTTCTGTTAATGTGTCCACATACTTCAATTTATATATCATTGATGGTTGACTTTCACTTGTCAATACTCAATTTCAGCCTAGCTTTGGTGGAACTTAAGTTCTTCCTCCTCTTCCTGACAGCTATATTAACTTTCTGCTTTTTGCAAATCTTGTCCAGTACAGTTCTTCCCTTTCTGGAGGGTCCCTAGTTAAGCAACACTGAGTTAGTGTGGACTTTTTTAGCACTTGTTTGATCTCTCATTTGATTAAAGCCATATTCTTACTTCTGTCTTTTTCTTTCTTTGCTTTGCTTGCAGAAAGTCTTTGGTAACTAAATGGTTTATGAATGTGTGTATATAATTCTAGTATAGTAGAGGTGTCCAGTTTTCCTTGGCTTTTTTTGGTGCTTAGTGAATGACATTGATCAGGATGATTGGCCAGCCTGGCTTTGGTTGATGCCTCATGGTTTTATCTGGGACTGAAGTAAGCTGACACTGGTCTGTAATTCCTTCAAAGTCCAGTTTTACAGAAAGTGTTAACTCTGGTAATTGACTGTAGTTAAGAGATATATGTCTGTCAGTGTGTAAATAATTTTAAAATGCTGTCAATAATCAGTGAAGCATTTTATCAGTCATTTTCTGCTGATTGTGCACTTAGTGAATTTGTCATTTTTATAACAATCAATAGAAGTGGCCAAGTTGATAATTAATGAATGTCATTGAGCATCTCCACTTTTAGCTGAGAAATTCTAGATCAAAGTTAATCACAAACACAAATTCTAGAGTTTATCACCTGATAGCAAAAGCAGATTCTGTTTTAAGTTTGTAAAGGTGAATTTCTTAGTTTCACCTGAACTTTCAGCAAGCACTGTCAGCACCATGTAATGAGTTTTTAGCTGGAAGGACTTTTTAAGTATTGTGGATGTTGAGGTGGGCAATGCTTGAGGAGTGGCTGAGCAAATCCAGGTTCACTGTTCTGCACGTGGCTGCTCCTGGCTCCTGCCTGTTGCAGTAACTTTGAGTCCAGCATTTCAGTGTCTTGAAAAGGGAGCATCAGGAGAGGCTTTGCAACAAGTTGAAAATGAGCAGTGATGTAGAAAATATGCTGTGATTAAAACAAAAGCTGATTTAATTAAATGTTTATGGCTGAGACATTCTGGTGTAAACAGCCTGGGGCTCCTGGCTTGCAAATTAGGTGTCTTTCTGTTTGTGGCCAATCTCACTGTTTTGTGCTTGTGGTATTTTCTGTCACTCTGAGCTCAAAATACCAAATCCAGGTGAGTGACTTGCACATTATGGAATAGAAGAATCCCTTCACCTGAGCACAAGTGTGCAGCCTTTCCTGGAGAGGTGGTCAGCAACAGCACAGTGAGTTACAGAGAGCAGTGCCACCTCCATTCCAGCTTGTGGCATTTGTGTGTGAAGAGGAGGAGCTCTGATACCTGAGTTAGATGTCAACACAACAGTGTCTAAGACAGCACCAAATCCCATTGTAAATGCTGGGTACTGTGCTCCCACTCTGTTTCTGACATCTCCATTTTTGTCTTGGAATCCTGCTGCTTGCTCTGTTATCAATATAAAAATACTAAGAGAGCAAAGATTTTTTCCATTCCATTAGCGAGATCTCTTCAGAATCTGTGATTGACAAGCATCTCTCTGCACCTTTTCAGTAAGGACCTGTCATCTGTTAGATGTATATAAATGGCAGGAACTATTAAGTTTTGAAGGAAATTCTAAAGTCACCTTGTCCCTCTTCCTGCCCAGAGGAAGGATCAGTTGTATATATGTTCTTTTCTGGTGTCCAGCTAACTGGGTTTTAGAGATTTTTATTACTAGATGTCACTGGACTTCAGTATCATTAGGGTTGCTTTGGAGAGCAAGGGAACAGATTTTTTTGTCCCAAGGTATCTTCCTTGTTGCAGTGTAAGCCTATTTATATACATATATATATTTATTTATCCCTATCCATTGTCATACAGAGAACATTATTCTTTTTCACTTTGCAGCATTCTTTATATACTTGAAGACTGAAGATGGATGTGATCAGTCTTCTTTCCTCTGCACTAAGTGTTCTTTTTTTGGTTCAGTCCCTCCCCTTGGGGCTGTGTTTCCTGGACCTGGGCTTGTTTCTGTCTTCCTGAGTTTCTCCAAATGCTCAGTGTCTTTTCTTAAGTACATTTCTCTCTGTCAGGCAGTTCTCTAGCTAAGACCTCATGAGTGCTGACTAATTCAAGTAGGATTTTAACTTTTGAGGGTGTCTCAAGACATCTTCCTGTTCATGCTTCCCTGTCTGCAGGTTTTCACAGTTAGGAGTTTATTGTCTTTGAGTTGAATGTGTGAGCTCAGATCACAAAGCCTCTCTGTAGCTTTCTTAATATAGGCTTCCCTTTCTCATTCTGTACTTACACATTTCAACATCCCATCTTAAATAGCTTCTTATTTTTTCAGACTACTGTCCCAGTTTGCTGGGTTCAAATTCTAGTCCTTTCTTCCAGCATATTCATTCCTAACTGATCTATCTAGTTGTTGAGATTATTAATGAAAATATTGAATAGAATTAGCTCAAGGACAGGCTTCTGTGAACCAAGTTTAATCAAGCTACCTACACCTATATTGTAGGTGATATTTTCAGAGTTACTCTGCTTTTATTTAGCTTCAGCTGCAAAACTGGACCTGTGTGGACCCCAAGGCATGTGTTTATTTCTGCGTTTTACTAGAATCCATTTTTCTTAGAAAAAAAAATAAAAATTAAATGTGTAAGAGGATGTTTGGGAATGTGGACTACTTTGGTGCAAAATACACTGTACACAGGTGATATGCAAGTTTTCTTTGTTCTGTAGGTGCATTTTAAGCAATTTAAAATCAATTTAACAATGCAAGACTGTATTCACAGCCTGGTTTAATTACTCTGCACTTGCAGCCCTAAATCAGAGCTGTCATCACACACTCAGGTGCCAAGTGTCCAAACACAGCCTGGACCCAGTTTCAACCCTGCAGCTTTTCTCTCTCATGGCTCCTGTCTAAATCACAGCCTGCAAGGCTTTCAGGGCTAAGAGGCAGCAAATTTTGCAGTTGAGTTAAACAACACTTTGGTGACAAGGGTGAATCCTAACAGGAGACTGAGGAGACATTCAGGGTCATTTTCATGTATGGAATAAATGGGGATTTGAATTGCAGGTTAGTATTGTGGTCCATTTCAGTATCATGATGCTTTCAGGTGGGATTAAAATGTTTTCATTAACATTTAAAAATCAAGTAAGACATTTTCTGATAATTCCTTCTCCTTTCCTGGCCTTGTAATAAGCATATAATAAATTCAACAGCTGATGTCATGAGGAGCTATTGGATTTTAGCCCATCTGAGCATGGAGATATTAGGATGCCTCCTGCAATATATGAATATAGTTATTATAAAGTGCTGCACAACTTCACCTCTGCACAGGGTGCTCAGCAAGCAATCCCCAGCAGAAAATGCCTGCTGTTTCCTAAGCCATGGGAAATGCTCTCTTACTCCATTAGCTTTGCTGCACTTGCTTGGTTTTTCCCCCTGCTTGCTCCAAAGAGGAGGGAAACATATCTTTACAACCACACTAGCAAGAATTAGCCCAACTGTATTTTACAGGTAAACTAACAAATAAGAGGAGAATCTGAGCAGCCCCCTGGGACTGCATTTGTTTGCTGCTGGGCTGTTCTATCTGCAGCTGGCATCAATGGAAACCTGAGTGCTCCATTAAAAGTCGACAATCTCTGTTGGCTGGGGCATGGGGCAAACAGAGCCAGCCTGTTCTGCAGACAGACTGATGGCCTTTATCTCCCCACCCAGCTCGGGATGGGAAATGATGAGACTGAAACTAAAAGCTTGAAACTGGGACTTGGAGTTCTTACCCTGCAGCTGTCATTCCAAGGAGCAGCAGAGACACAAGGTTGTCTTCAGGGCACATGTGGGAAAGTCACTGAGTGAATTAAGGGAGGATTGGGGCTCATCTGTAGGAATGGAAATAATGCATGGTGCTGGTGTGGGCCCCAGGGAGGGACATGGGGGTGTGCATCTGGAAACCTTCACTCCAAACCTTGGGGATGGCGTGGGGAAATTGCCACTCTAAGCTGATGAGGACAATAATCTGTTACAGGGTGTGCCCTTTTAACCATGGCCATGGATAATGCCTCAGCAGCACACTGTCCTCTCACCCACCCCAAGGAGCCTACACTCTCCTGTAGCATTTTCTTCCAGTAAATGTGACTGCTCAAATGATGCCTTGTTGTTCTGATTGCTCACACAACAGAAAGTAGGGGGTTATATGTACTTTTGTGCCCATGGTGCAGCAGAATTAGATTGCATCTCAAACACCTTAGGGATGATTCATGGGAAATACCCAGAATTTGATGTTTTCATCTTTTCAAAAGACAGCTCTTCAGCCAGGGGACAGTGTGCCACACAGGAAGTACCCTGGGCTTTGATGGTATCATAGTCTGAAGGGAAATGTATGATAGTACTCTGAATGCAAGGGAAGTGGTCTTTCCACTCTGAGTTTGCAGATATTTGAGTGGTGAATTCATTGGTTCTCCCATGAAGAAGAAGTTATCTTTACCCCATCCTTGCTGCTTCTCTGTCCCTTTGTCCCACCAACAATTTTTATCAGTAGATATTTTGGTACAGCCAGCAAGCTGTTGTTTGTCATAGCCTTATGGCCTTCTTTTGTCACTAAATGCTTCTGTTTTGTTACTTGCTCTTCTCTTTTCCAGTCTGGCTCCATGAGCTACCCAACACTAACACTGGAGTTTTGGGGCTGTTGGGGAATTGCATGTGGTCTTGCTATCCTTTTACTTGTTAATTCTATCAGGCAATGTTATAAAATGTGTGAAGGGAGAGTTCCCCATATCATCTGCCTTATGTTGATCTTAATCTCTGGTCTAGTAAGTGACCTTTAGATAACAGCCAAGAAAGCATTTTATGCTCTAAAATCTTGACCATAGAAATGAGTGTTGCAAATACCCTTTTGCTCTTAGCTGTCCTCCCTGTGTTGGGTACATAGGTTGAATCATTGTTTTAGTTACCTTGTGAAGGTAAAGGTGGCATCCCATGAATGGGATTTTTTAGAAGCAGTGACCCTAAATCTGCTCTTACCAGAGTCAGAGTGAGTTTCATGGCTAGCTTAGGGGTAGGAGTGTGCCCACAGCATGCAGCTGACAGCCCAAACCAAGCTGCTGTCCTGGTTTGGAATGGCTGCAGGAGTGGCCTTGGTTGATCTCCAACACAATTAGGGCATTTCCCCCCCAAATTACAGGGGTTTAACCTCTTATTTGTAGGACATACTCTGATGTCTGTTCAACAGCATCTAAACTTCTCCTCACATACACAGTAAACTCTGGTATTCCTGGAGAGGAGGAGATAAATGAAAGGAAAATATCTGAAGAAGGCAGAACATGAGCACAGACCACTGAATACATTTGGATATTGTCTTTTGGTTATAACACTGTGTGAAACCTCAGGATAATCACTGCAAAAAGAGGGCAAGGGTGGCTCTGCCAAAAAATACTGCTTAGAGCTTGTGCCCATGGTTTTTGTCAATTTGACCATGGTGTTGCACTGTATCAAAGAATAATACAGTTTGTGAATAGCCTTTAGGCCCTTCTCCCTGCACCATGCATAGGTCCAATCCTACCTGCTTGACTTTGTGGGTACTGAGACTTCACAGGTGCTGGAGTGAGGAAGAAGCCCAGTGATCCAAATGTCAGCAAGGGTTTGGCCATCCTGCAGCTCCCTTTAGCAAATCTCTCTGCCATGCATGTGGAATATTTTCTGCCAGGTAAGTGGATCATGTGTCTTTTTGGTCTTAGTTTCAGATGTTTTGTGTGTCATCTGCAGACTCCTGAAAAATTGCCCTGGGTGTCTCATGGTCTCAAAATACCTATCTCTAATGCACTATTCTCTGCCTCCTTTGTGACCAATGTTTTATTCTCCCTTCCCTGTTTTTTCTGAGATGCTTCTGGTCAAGAGGTTTTGTTTCTTGTAGCACCAGGAGCAGAGTTAGAGGGGAAGCAATGCAAAACTCTGATATGTCCAGATCTCCCTTCAATCTGTTTATCTTCCGCAGAGGCCTGATAGTGAATGACATTCATATAAACAGTGGGTGAAAGACCTGATGTGCACAATTCAAACATCCTGTCATGGCCTAGGCACATGTACCTGATTGAAAAATAAACACCTAACATGCATAAATATCTGATGTGTTTTCCTGGTTGGAATCTTGTGTCCCTGTGCAGTGTTTTTGGAAGACCTACAGATCATTCTTCTGTTTTCTCAGAATCCATAAGATACAACCTGATTTTAGTTCTGCCTTGAGCTACTGACTGTGACTTGATTGATGCTATAGACAAGTTTATCTGAATGCAAGTTTATGTAATGTAACAAACAGTACTCCAGAGAAACACTTAAATGCTTTTCTGTTTCCAGCAGTGACCTGTAAAACTGTTTCACACAATTTAACCTTGTCTCTCCCCTTCAGTACACTTGATGGAAAGGACAGTGCTTCAGTCTAAGAAGCTATATAGGCTGGACCAGGCTGTTATTTCAAATTCTGGAATCTCTATTTTTGCAAATTTTTTAGCACCAACCTGGATAAAGTCACCAGATCTGAAGTAACTTTGCATTCAGTTGGTCCTAGATGGTTTCCCAATATCTGAGTGACTCTGTGAACCTGTGTTAGTCTATGTGCAGCCATAGTTAAAATCAGGTTTGTTCACCCTGAAATTCCAGCAGCTTGGAAGAGCACCATCCTTAGATCGTGTTTTCATTGCTGCTTCTTTGTGTCAGCCCCTAGAGTGTATTTTTGACCTGAAGATCAGATTTTTCCTGGAACTGTGTGCATACAACAGATAAATTGCTGGAAAAGGTATGAACAGAAGGTGCAGTAAAGCTCTTCTAGAGACATCATTTGTAGCAATTGTAGTCTGATTCCAGCTTTCAGCTGTGCACAGGGTGGGACAGTCCTGGACATCTGTGGTGGGTTCTCTGTGCTGGGCCTGTGAGGATAAAACTGATCCCAAATAAATGGCTGGGAGGTGACTGACCACATGCACTCATCTGGCTGGAGGGACTGATAGAGAGTCCCAGAGCCATGTTTCCAGGAGAATATTCCTTTTCATAGCAGGAGAAGAGGTGTTCTCCCATATTGCTCAGGGGACAGACCTCTGGCAAAGACCTTCAAAGTCTGAGCTCTCTCTAACCTCTGGGGAAGAAGATGGCAAATCCCAGTGCTGATGTTAGAGGGGATCAGGCTTTGAGTCTCAAAGTCCTCAGTGATGACTGTTTTGGTCTGTAGCAAGGCTCTGGTAGAAACTGACTTGTGCAGTTGTGTTTTGCCTGAGAAGAAGTTTGTTTTTACTCTGAGCTGCATTGTGTGTGCTGTTCATCCCTAGCTGTCTCTTTGCCCTCCTGCTATCCTCAGCTCTTTTCAGAAACCTTAGATTTATCACTCTTGGATTGTCTGTCTTGTTCTGGCTTTTAAAAATAAAAGCTTTTCAAAGGGCCTTTGGAACAGGCTGTGTTATTTTTGGCTCAGTCTCTTAGTGACACTCATTGCAGAATTAAAACTTCTAATTAGAAACCAAAAAAAATTTGCAAGGGAAGGAAAACACATTGCAGCAAAATTAAGGTGGATATTTTAATTGCCCCAGAGGCATGGAATTGCAGTCCACTGCAGAGTTTGCTCTGCCCCAGAAGATCACTGTAGAAAATGATTACTGTTTTCCATAAATAATCTACAACCTTTTAATTTTAAAAGCTCAAACAAACATCTCTGCCAAGATACTTGGATGCTGCCTGAGTTTGATGCAAATATTCTAATAAGGATAATTTAAAATTTACACACATGATGTTGGGGAGACAATAGAGGGAAGAAGTAATGAATTAAGGATGGCAAGGGGAAAAAATTATTGTAATAAAACAAGAGATACAATGGACTTAGAAGTGCAGATAATCTCTATGACCTTGGATTTTTCAAGTGATTCATTTTTCCTGTGCAAACTTCTTTAAAATTGCTGTGAGATATCTGCTGTGAGCCTCTGCATGAAGTGATGTGTCTGCAGAAATTCCTGTGGGCTCCTTCCCAGTTTGGGTGGGTGGGTGCTGCCTGATGCTGCTCTCTTTCCTCATCCATGTGTGCATGCTTGGCCATGGTCAAACCATCCCTTTTTTCCGTGGTGCTTCCCACTGGAGCAGGGGTGGGTTGTGCTTGTTGGTGTCTGTGTGTGTTTGTGTCTGCCAGAAACTCCCTGAGGTCCCAGCTGTGCTCTGCAAAGCTGTTTTGAGGGGAGAGGAAAAAGAAACAGAGAAAAGGAGATGATTGACAGCAGCCCTTTAGATTTCTGTTGTTAATGCACCAGTAATAAGATAAGGCTTATCTTTAAATGTTCATGGAATCGAGACTTTGATGGAAACAGGCTTTTGGGTTAATATATTTTTGATAGATAAAGCAGAACGAAATGAATAGAGCAGGGAAACATGCAGTATTTGGAGAAAGATGTATTTTTTGTTTAAATCTCTCTCCTGGCATACTGTCTGGCAGCATGTGACACTCACATAAAACAGTGTGTTTGTACACATGTACTCAGTGTGTGTGTTTTAGGGAAGTATGGGGGCCTAAACAGGTGTCACTGGGCTAAGGGGCTGCTGAGAGAGATGAAATCTGCTGGTTGAGATGAAAAATCCCTCCTTCTGTCCCTTCACTTCCATTCAAGCCCAGCTCTTGCTGGGTGGGTAAATGTGAACAGATAAGAGTTTGCAGTGTAGAGATTTTGCCTCCCCCATGCTCTGATATGATGAAGAAGGAGGTGCATGCCAGCCCCTTTGAGGAGTTTGGGCAGTAGTGTTCTGTTGTTTGAGCTGTGCAGGGGGAGTTTGGGATGCTGTAGTCGTTAATGCATTTCAGCTCATGCTCTTTGGACAGTCTGTTTTGCATATTTGCCCATTTGGATGAAGTGATCTCTCGATGTGTGTACATAGTGCAGTGTCTGGGAAGGCCATGGGACAGAGCCTCCTTCAGCAAAGAGCTGCAGCACCTGGGACTTGGATCCCAGACCTCTTGGTTGCTGCTTTTCCATTGTATGGATACATCACAACTGTTGAATTTCATCTGCCTGCCTTCATCCCTTTATTTTATTCCTCTTCAGTGAGGAGCTATGTGTCCTTCCTTGTCTCTCCCTGCCTGTGACCCTCTGCACTGGAGCCCCAGACATCTGAGCCACACAAGTTCATTTTCTCTGTAACCTGCCTGGGCTCAAAATGATCTCTCCCTCTTAGGATATGCTGACATAACCACAGTATCTTACCATATCTTCCAAAGTATCACTATAAATGGCTGCTAGGACATCACATGGAATTGCTGGTAAATATTGCCTGGCAAGTGAGTGGCAAGGCTGGGAGAACAAGGCCCCAAAGTCTTCAAAGACAGACAAAGGGGTCTATAAAACCTGTAACTTAGGGGAGGAAAGAGACAAATTTTCATTTGAGTACATGAAATCCTTGCTGTGGTAATACCAAATTGGGGCTTTGATTTCTCTTGTTTTAATATGACCTCTTTAGCTTGGTCCAGGGTTTTGCTTGTTTTAAGGGGTTATAAAGTGAGGTCTGGAAACACAGAGTAAAGGCTTTGGTTCTTTTCAAAACTGGTGACAGAAGTCTGACTTAATGCCATTAGGATTGGCATCAAATCCAGGCAAACAATTTTTCCAGGAGTAATTTTGCACAGAACAGACTACAAGTGTAGCAGAGTCCAAATTCCTCATTCATTTATCATTTCTTGTTTTTTCAGCCTTTCAGTGGGTGGTGGGCTCTGAGTTCCTGAGCTTGCTTATCCCTGTTTGTGGTGTCCCTGTTTTCAGCTGGGTGGGTCTATCTGTGCTTGTGGGCACCTGTCACAGGTGCCAACCTTTGCACCACCCTGAAGTTTCCTTCCTTTGAACAATTCTCATGGGGTCTGGTTCATTAGGAACCAAATGCATTTTAGAAACCTGCATGTATGTTGGTTAGAATGTGTTTGTGTAGCTCACAGACCTCTCTATTTAATTAACATGAAACAACCGTCTTGAATCTAAGGAGCTATCTAGTTGCAATTAGTTCTTGTTTGCTAATTAATTACCAATGGATGATTAAAGACTTGTTTACCGAGGTTTAGCAGCTATCAAGACACACATCTAGTACTCAGGGGATTTACTATGCAGTAACTGGATTGTTGAATTAAATTCTTATTGGAGAACTTTAAACTGTGATGAAGAAAGCTGCTCTGCTGACAGAGTTTCCTTTTGCAGCTCACACAGATCCTGCAGGTCCTGCTGCCAGGGGAAGTGCTACTCTCATGGCAGGGGTGCTTTGGCTGGTCCACCTGACTCACTGGGGTGAGCAAATGTGTTCTTCTGCAAAATAAAGGCAAGGAAAATGAGGCTCTCAGGTGCTGGCTGTGTTGGTCAAGCAGTGCTGCTCACACACTCCCAAATACAGTCTGTCATGTCTGGCAGTCATGGCTTACCCTCTGTCTCTTTGTGGGGTGCTCATCACATCAAACAACCATGAATTGTGTCTTGTTCTGTTGGGATTTGATTGCAGACTGGCTTTTGCTCCTGGATGAAGGCTTTTGGATTTGCTTCTTTTGGCAATTTGCTGGGTAGTTTTGTTGGTTTTGGTTGGTTTTTTTTTAAGTCTGTGGGTTTGTTTCAGATTCAGACCCTGTGTTTACGGACAATTTGGTCACCAAAACCTGAAGTTTCTGCTCACCACTTGATGAACAGGAACAAGATTTAAGGTGGCAATTAGTGGCTTTTTTGGGTAGCCAGCTGGAAAAGGCTTGAGAAGGTGGTGTGTTCATTGCCTTCTCAAAGCCAAGCTCTTGAGGTGCCTGGACATGTGCAACCATTATTGCTCACTGCTTTTGAGAGCCCTGCCCTGCACATTGTAGATAAAACAACAGAAGGGAAAGTTAAACACTGGACTCATACACAGAAGCTCTTGGGTTTGCCACAGAGAACACAAAATGTGTTTATGCCAAAGCACACATGTTTTGGCATGAACAAAAGCTGTCCATGCAGGTGTTGGTGAATAAAAAGGGACAGCAATGTGCTTTATGACAGCAGCAGTTCAGAGTTTGGAAGGTTGGATTTAAAAGTTGTCTGCAGGATCTTTAGCCTCTGTCAAAGACTGCTCCTGCATTTTGGTTTTTAGCAAGTCAGTCATGAAAGGAGGTAGGAGACCAGTAAAGGTGCTGGGAGTTTCTAATGGAGACAAGCTTGGTAGGATTTCATGGAACAATTTCATCCATTCTTTCATTTTTCTCTTGTGCTTTCCTTATTTATAGCCAGTGGTTTGGATTGCTTTTCTCCAGACTCTCTCACTAAGCGGAGCTGGCAGGGAAAAAAAAAAATCAGAGAGAATGAGCAACTGTGGCAGAAAACTGATTAAAAAGAATAATTAGCATTTGCCCCTGATAAATGAGCAAAGCCATTAATTAGACTGATTTACTCCTGGCTTTTTTTTTTTTTCCTTCTCCCTTTCCTCTCTCTCTTTTTTTTCCCCCTCTTTATCAAATGGCAGTGCCGTGACTGCCCCTTTGGTACGTTTTCATCAGCTTTTCAGCAGTTGTCAGAGCTAACACCCTCCTTTCCTGGAGCCCAAGCAGCCTCTTGTAGCTAATGGATATGGAATGCAGCCAGGGCTGATAGCTGCTAGATCTCCCTGGCTTACAGGTGTTTCCATCATTACTGGCATATTATCTGCCAAAGGGTCTCTTCTTCCTCCTCCTCCTCCTCCTCTTTTTTTTCCCTCTGCTTTCACCCTTCTTTGCAGTGTCCTAGAAGTAATTACAGTTTAAAAAAAAATGCTGGCAAAATTTTAAGAATTTTATTTTATGCAACACGATGTCCCGGTGATCAAATCAATTTCTTTTTTTGGCACGGTGACAGACAAACAGCGATGCTGCTGCTGTCGCCTGTTTGAATGTAATTACCAGGATGAAAGGGAGAATTTTAATTAAGACAATTTCCCCCCACACCTTCTTCCCTCCTCCTTATTCAAATGATGAGCTGGGGGCTGTGTTTTTTTAGTGCTGGGGGTTTTTAATATGTGCTTTTTTATTAAGAAATACTACTAATCATCAGACTATTGCATATTATATCATGACTATGCCCCCTCAACCTGATGAGAGCTGGCTGAAGGCTTGGGTCTGTGCAGAATGGGAAAATGATACATTCACAGTCTCAGATGGGAGCTTGGCATTGTACAAGCCAATATGAGCATAAAAGTCCTTGTTTCAGATCTTAAATGATGCAAATGGGATTGCTGGCATGTATATGGTGCTTGGAGACTCTTGTGATTAATTATTATATGCATTCCTGTAATGCCCAGAGGCCAAATTCTTCATGCAGTTTAGGGCCCTGGAAGCAGAAATGGGCCCACAAGTGGCTGCTTGGGAGCCAAATGCCACAGAAGCATCAGAACATCTGGATTTGACCTTCATTCTTTTGAGCCAACTCCAATTTAGGGAAGCATTTGAATTGTGTGCTGGGCAATGGGTAAGAGTAGGATGCTTCTGGGGTAGAAGGAGGAAGAAAGTTGCTGGCAAAGGGCAGATGTGGAGTGAAATGGGAGAAGAATATGCTGGGATTTGTTGGAAGGAGCTGGTAGAAAGCTGCAGATAAGTAAATGGCAACTGTAGCTGGGAAATAAGGGAATGAGAGTTTGTCTGGAATGGGATTTACTTTTAAAGTTCAAGCAAGTACAAATGGGTAATTCTTATGAGCCTCTGGCATGGGAGGTGCATTGGCAATGGGTTTGCAAGACCATCACTTTGAGCTTTGTAAGGAACAAGTGAAGTGCTGGATTAAGATTTTTGGGGTAGTCAACCAAATTCTCTAATCATTCTGTGACCCTTAACTCTTACCTCAGGGGGTTGCATGCTGGGGATGATTTTAACTTTCTGTTGCCTTGGAGGGACATGTTACCCTGCAGTACTGTCACCTCTGTGCCCTGAGTCTTAGCAGCACTTGCAGAAGCTATACAGAGGTCAAATTCTCTGGGACTTGTACCCTGATGCACAGGCAGGAGCATGGAGAGGAATTTTCCTTCTTTCTTTTGTTGTTGTTGTTGTAGGTTTGTTTTTCGGTGGTTTTTTGTTGGGTTGTTGTTTGGATATTATTTTTTTGTTTGTTTGTGTGGGGTTTTTTGTTTTGTTGTTGATTTTATTGGTTTTGTGGAGGCTGAGGGAGTTTGTTTGGTTTTTAGTTGTTGGGGTTTTTTTATGGTTTTACTTTTGGAGGGAGGGCAAGGACACCTTCCTAGTCCTCTGAGATTTGCCCCTTCCACACCACACATCACAAACCTCCTGTGCTCTCTCAGACACAGGCAGGGCATCCTCTGCAGCCTGGCCACACAGGTCTGCTAGCAATCCAGGCTGGTTCAGAGTAACTCAAAACTGTTTCCTTCCCCCAGGGCAGGACACACACTGCCTCCAAAATACCCTTTTTAACCTGCAGCCTTGGGACCAGGGCAGTGCCATTACTTGGGACTGAAATTAGTCCTTCAAAGGATTGGTGTTGGAAGGGGCTACAAGGAGGAAATTCATTTCCCAGATGTGTTTTTGGAGCATGTCTCATGTCAGTGGAAGGTTATTTAGACCAGTCTGGGTGCTTGGTTTCCCAGAACAGGTGAAGTTTATGTGCAGGTTCCTTGGCTGTGCAGTCTGGGGCAGGTACCCTGAGCAGGGCTTCACCCTGCTCCTTCCCAGGGATCACTTCAGGCATGGAGTGAAGATTGCTGGACAAATAGGAAAACCTGCAGAGCAAGGTGGGTGCCTGACAAAAAAATGAAGGCAGCGAGTTCTGTTTGGGTCTCTTCACTTGTTCAGTGATATTCAGAGGTCACAGCTCTGCCTCCCACCTCGCCTGTCTCGCCAGCTGCCACGGAGAGTGGAGCTCAGGCATTTGGGCAGAGCTGGTTGGAAAAGCTGAAAAAAAGGAACTGGTAGAACTTGAACCTTGGCTGAATGGCTGCCCTTGTCCTCTGCAAAGAAACCATTCCTGCTTACAAAATCCATGTGCTTACACTTGGGTTTTCAAGTCCAAAGGGGGAGCTTTTCTCCTTTATTCATTGCCAAGTGAGTTGGGGCATAGGTAATCTGTGGTGTAGGGTGTGAGGACCAAATTTACTGAATAGAGGTGGTCAGGGAGTTTAGGTGAGGAACTAGAACCAGGATGGGGAGAGAGTAGAGTGGAGTATCACTGTGATTTTGAAGGCCTTGGGCTCTGCTGGATTTGTCCTAAAGCTGACAGCCATTCATGGGCTGGAATCACCCCACAATGGCCAGTTGTCCTGGCAGAGATTCCTCCTTGAGCACGGCAGCCTGGAGGGCTTGGCAGAGCCTGGATGCGCTGGGTTAATGAGCAAGGATCGGTACGCACGCTCCTGCCACACACTAACAGATGCAGCAATCTCAATTATTTGTGTGCAGCCCAGGTCCCTGGCTTGCTCAATCCCAGAGTGGAAATTGTGCCTGAGGTTAATGCACTGCAAAGAATGCAGGGGAAACGTTTTGCGTTTTAAACAAATAAAAATCAGTGCGTATTTTTGTAACGCTTGCTGACCAGCTCTTCACATCCTGTTAAGCTAAATATTTGCATGGTGGTGGTGCAGAGAGGGTGAGCAAGGAGCCCCTGTGTTTCATTTGGGTGGCTCGATATTGCCATCAGCTGCTCTTTCCTCTTCTGTCTGTTTTTCTTAGCAGGGTCAGGACGAGTTTCACAGTCCAAATGGTTCACTGCAATTCTCTACAGGATATCCTCATTTTACTTTAATGGGGAGGAAATTAATGAAACATACAGGCCCTGGGGCTTCAAATACTATACATTAATATTATCCCAACGTATTGTGGTATGTGCACTCTCTCAGACTAAACTTTACACTGGACAGAGGAAGTTGTGATCAGATTCAGGTGCCTGTGAAATTTAAGTGGTGGGGGAGAGAAGCGGAAAAAAAATAAAGGAAAAGAGAAGCTTGTAGCTGTTTCCTTCCATTTCAGCCCCTCATCAGTGTGAGAACAGGGGATGTTCAAATGGGATCAGGTCAATACAAACCAAATAAACTGTCCCAACTCGTAGGACAGGAGTATTTAGCTGTGTTTGTGTGTCTGAGACACTCATTCTTTTGATTTGTTGGCTACCTACTTTGGATACCAAATTCTTCCCATCTGTCACCAGGCCAATAGTGATCTAAGACAGTGGTGGTCTTTGTAGAAAATGTGCTGCTAAAGGATTCCAAAATCTTCCCACCTCCCTTTCCTCCAAATGAAAAACATCACAAAATGTGAGAGTGTCATAGGAATAAAAGAAAATCAAGTTCAGCTTCAGTTTTCTTTGGTGGTTACAGGGAAGAATGAGAAGACAGGTCTGAGCCCTCAGCTGTTACCCCTTGTGCCAGCCACCTCATAAGCCAACAATTTCCATGCAGTGATGCATTCTGGCTTCAGCACAGCCCAGGACCTTCAGCTGGGGGTGCCTTGCCCAGACAGTGGGTCTGAATGTTATTAAGCCTCTCAAGACAACCAAGAAGCTTTGGCCATGTATTGAAAACAGCTTAGACCCAGGGTGCTCAGCTGCTCCCACTGTTGCTCTGAGCTGCTTAAATCCAGCCCCTCTTGTGTAGCTGCTCCTGCAGCTGGAAGGGGTCACAAACACTGAGCTGCTCCTCAGAGCTGCTGACAGTGAATTCTGCTTTTCCTTCTGGGATTTTGTTTTGTTTTCTTTCTCCTTGTGCTGCAATTTCCTCACGTTACAGCAACTGGCACTGCCTTTGCATCGAAAGGAACAGTCCTTTACAATTTTGGTGGAAGAATGTGGAGGCGGGGATCTTGTTTGGAGAAACTGGCTGCAGCAAGGAGAAATAAGAATTTAAATGGTCATCGTGGTCTTGGGGGATAACAATGCTTTTTTTTTTTTTTCTTAGAAATGCATTAAAATACCTTAAATTTTATATGGGCTGAAGTAGAAAGCAAACCCCCACCCATTCCCAAGCTCCACATCCCCAATTCTGTCCATTTGATTTTAAATGTTGCTGAACCACTTTCCTGGTGGAGAAAACCACAACTTGAATATTACCACATTTTGCAAACTGAAGGCTCTGCCTTGGGATATGGGGACAATTTATTAGTGGAAATATCTTTAATTAATTTGTGCACAAGTTCGTGTTTTTCTTTAATTCTTCTCCCCAGGCACTTGACCCACAGTAATGAAATCCGAGAGTCCTTTTCAGAAAATTACTTTCTCAGCATTTTTGTTCCTTTTAAAGTTAAGTGTATCGCATAATGACCATGAAATGTTATCCTCTATTAGGAACACACTTTTCACTGAGAGTCTTCAAATGGAGTTTATTACCAGGAACTCTGTGGTAAGCTGCCATCCACTGCCCCGTGCTCACACAGGCCTGGCTTTGAGCTCTGCACAGCAGTGTCTGCCAGGACAGTGCTCTGCCTGGGCAGCTCAGCTGGAACTGCTTGCCACTGCAGGAAGGCAGGTCCAAGGTTTGGTTCCAGCCTCAGGAGAGAACAGAGCTCAGGCCAAAAGCTGGGCAATGGGCTCCTGCAACCCAGATGTGTTTGGGAACCTCATGTGTGACCTGGTGCCTTCAGTGTTTTTTGGAAACTTTTTGTTAGGTCTGAGCAGGGATAATGGCCAGAATGGCTCTTGCTCCCCTGTCCCTACCAGTGTCATATTGTGTTGGCACTGTCTCAGTGGTTTCTTCTTGTCCAGACAGTCCCTAGGGAATGGTTCCAAGCTCAGGACATGCCTTGAGAGGCTCCTTGGTGTCTTAGATACACTTTGCCTCTCACTGCAAACAGTCCCTAAGGATGGAAAGGTTTCCTTTTGCACAGGGATGGGCCAACAGTCCCCTGGGGTTTGGCATGTGGGATGTTGGCACTGACACAGCACACACTGGTGATTGAGGGGGTGTTTGGGAGTAATGCTGCCAAGGCACAATGGGATTTTTCAGTTTTTTGCAATGGAGAAAGATGGGAGGGGGGATGCTAAAAAGCACCAGGCGATGAACAGTTCTGATTTATAACCCATCTGAAATGTGTTATCTCCCCACCCCACCTTCTGCCCCTCAACTGCCGCTGTCTAAGCCTGGCACCTTCTGATGCAACATTTGGGTGCTGATTCAGACCAGATTTGGAGGACATGGTGTCATTGTGGAGGAGTTCAGACGGGTGTTTCTTAAAAAGTCTCATTCAGGTACTGACCAGGCTTTTAATCCCCTGGACATAGCCAGGGGATTGACCACACTGTAACATTACTGTGCTGTCCTGGAATGGACAGTCTTGCCAGAGCTACAAGAGCTCCTTGCACCCCTCTGACTCCAGGTCTGAATCCTTTTTTGGGGCAGTAACACAGGGCACTCACTGCTCTCTTTGGTTTCTGATGCTCAGTCCAAGCAGAATCAAACCCCAGGGGTCAGAGTTGATTCCTGGAACCAATTCACATCATGCCCAAGTGATTCATCTTATCTTAAAGATGTTATTAGTGTTTAGAAACCCCCTCCCAGCAGCAGAAAGGGCTGTTTCACAAAGGGCCTGGCCCCATTGTTTGGGGGTCATCCATCTCCCTGTCCTGGTCCCGTTTTCACTCTAATTTGTTTAGACCACAGAATGGGCGCGTGAACAACTTGTTTTGTTTTTGACAGGCGACCACAGGAACATTGGCTGCATGTGCTTGTTGTTTGGTTGCAGTTTAACAGCTGTTCCCTTTCTAATAACCCCATTCCTGCTGGCTTTATTTCTTAGCTGCTCTTACCCAACTTTTCTGTCCAGTGAGGCTTCTCCCTGTTCCCCACACACCTGGCCCTGTTCCCTGCCCTCCCCACCACTACCCCAGGAACCCTTTTGGTTATTTCAACCTCCGTGATTAAACTGGCCCCCAATTGTTATCAAGAACATTCAGGAAGGAGGATGAAAAAAGGAAACATAATCTTATCTGAGAATAGAAAATATGATAAGGGCCCCCTATCTGGAGGCTGCAGTGTCCCTCGTGGTGGGGCTGAAGCAGTTCTTTGAAAATAATCACCGACACCATCTCTGCTAAATCACCTTTCACACAGCTCAGGCCTTTGATACAAAGGCCCCTGGCAAAATTAGAGCAGGATTGTGTAGACCCCAGAGCAAACGCATTAAATGCTCAAGAGATCAGAATTAGGGGGCACACAGATATAATTGCTTAGGAGGAACTGGTGTTGCTGGGGGTGACAGTGTGTGGGTGGATGTGTGTGCACGTCCGTGGCTCTGCCTGGTAGCTACCAGACTGCAAGTTATAAGGCATGACATGAGGTGCTAATTAAATGGCCTTTGTATGTTTTACTCATCCAACTAGGAGAGGAATTAATGCTAGACTATGTGCAATATATGATGATTGAGTGCCCAGCTCTCTCAGAAAGTCTGGGATAAAGTGTGAGCTGTCTTGTGCTGCTTACATGTAAGCAGCAAGACCAGAAAAGTAATTTTTGCTTTAGTTTCTGTTGTTTGGTTTTGGGGGGTTTTTTGTTTTTGTTTCCCACCCTCTTCCTCTTCCCCCCCAACCCCCACCACCTGTTTTGGTGTTGAAGCCTCAGGGTTAAGCTCTCCTTATTTTATTTTCTTATTCAGCTGAAGTGAATTTCATTGTTTTTTATGTAATAAATCCTATTAGGCACATTGCAAGAACTCCTCCATGTGTTGCCCCCAGGAACTTGAACAGACCTTTTCATGAATACACCTGGCCTGAAACATCCCTGGTGTAGTGTGGAGAAGCTGCTGGAGCTGGGAAAGCAAAATGCTCTGCAGGGACAGGATGGAGATGCATCGAGGGGAATCATAGGAAACACAAATATATGGGCCATAAGTACTCTTTACTTAAAAAACTAAAATAAAATCTTCTCTGTATTTGTTCTAAGATTTAAAAAAAAATGCAGAGGGATTTTGGGTACTCACTCATTTTTTGGGTTCTTGGCATGGGATGCCTTTCAGAGAGTGGCATAAAATAGCTTTTTATACAACTAGGTTACTCTAAAATGTTTGAAATTAGTAACCTGAAAAGTGAGGTTTCCCAAATCCAAGTTCACTTGAGAAAATTGTACGTTGCTAATTGACTCCATACATTTCTGATCATCATGGCTTATATCCTTTAGAAAATTATTTGGCTTGAACTGGAAAACTCTGAGCCATCACCCTGACTTGCAGGTGTTAGCCATCAGCCAGTCAACCCATTTCCAAGGTACTTCAAGGCAAAGCTTAAAAATATGCTGAAACAAACCAAAACAAAACAAAAACCTGTGAAAACCTTCAACAGCCAAACTCCTCTCCTCTGTGAATATCAGGTTAGGAGGTCTTGCTTGGGGCATAGGAAGTGCTGAAATTGTCACATCTTGTGAAATTACTTCACTAAAGAGTCCAGGCTGAATCTGGCAAAGCTCAAACTGTAATGAAGTTCCTCTGTAACATAATAATCTGGAATTAAACCCCTTTTTCTCATTAGTGGGAAAAATACTTCTTTTCTCATACATTTGTGGTAGGACCCTGCAGCACAGGTAAAGGGCATTATAGTGTTACTAACTGGTATCTCCAAGTGTTAACTTCAGCACTGCAGCATTATTCTAAGGCAGAAAGTTTGTAAAATAACCCAATTTTAAGTACTGGCCAGGAAGCAAATTGCAGTGGTGGGAAATTGGCACGAGAGGTAAGAGATAAGCTCAGAAATCCTTGCCTTTCTGCTGATCTGGCTTTCAGGGACTGGCACTTGTGAATGCAGCCCATTGAATATGAGTGCTGTAGTTTGCTGGTCTGTAACAGAGACCTGGTCCATGTGGAATAAGGTTGTGAATGACTGGCAGAACCTTCTGTCCATTTTTTTCCACATACACAAAATATGCCCTTTAGGTCTTTTCCTCCTATTCTTCCCCTTGACAGCACAAATTATGGATGGAGGTGCCAGCCTGAACACTAAATTTCCTGTTGCATGTTGATTTGTGGGTTATTTGTGCAAGTGAAAAACACGCTGATTTGTGGAGCAGTCACAGAGGGCTAAACAGTGAATTTGGACATAAATCCATCTTATCTTTCACAGGTGGGTGGAATCCTTTGTCACTTCTGTAGCTGGCTATGAATTGCATCTAAACCAAACCCTCAAATTTCCTTGATCCTTGTGGGAAGCTTCAATCGAGATGTCCCAGAAGAGACAGCTAAAAGAAAAACCTAGATTCACCAAAATGGCTGTTTTATTATTAGATATAATTGCTGATCCAGAGACACAGCTCTGATTCACTTGCAGAAGTGTGAAGGCATGAGCCAGCCAAGGCAAGCCCTGCTTTCCTCTGCAGAACTCACTGGCATCACAGTCTGGGGCATTCCCAGCCTGCAGCAGCCATCCCATGCTGGTGACCATGTGAAATATCTCAGGGAACTGACCCAACTGCAGAAGAAGAAAATTACTTTTATGTGTGCCCTGTGTGTTTCTTGTTACAGTGGATCAGTTCTCCAGCCAGGCTGATGTCATGGACCAGCAGCACACATTGCAAGAATACCCAAAACTGAAATTGCCACCAAATTTCTGGTATGAAACTGCAACTCTGGCAAAGCAGGAGAGAAAAATTCTGTGAGCAGTTAAAAAAAAACAACCCAAAATCCAACGAACAGGGAAAAATGTTTTATTGAAAAGGAGTATTAGGGAAAAAAAAAAAAAGCCCTCCAAATGCACCCCAACCCAACCCAAGTCCTTTTTCATAAGGAAGAGTTGAAGGCCATTCTTCTTCAGCTTGACTCAACAGTATGGAGTTGGCTGTTTGGGAAGCTTTGCAATGCAGGAGGGGGAGAGAGTAAGGAAAACAAGCAGCTCTAATTAGTGCCCAGAGACCCAAAGCCCTCCCTCATTTGGGTCCAGCAGCAGAACGTGCTGCTGGAGAGTTCTCCCAGAGAGCCTGACCCTGGCATCCCTGTGTGCAGCTCCTTCTCAGGCCCTTTTTCTGTTTTGGCACATTTTAAAGAGGGTTTCCCAGGCATTGCTCAATCTGTAACCTTCGTGTGCTTCCTGTGGAGCACACTCTTAAATTATTTTTTATCAAAAAGGCCCAGAAATTTGATAGGGGAGATGAGAAGATGGGTATGATCAGGGAGGATAATAATGAAGAACTGTCACTTCCCTGGCTGTAGCTTTGTTGGCCCTCCTGCTTTCTGAGATAAAGACACAGCAGCTGGTCTGGGTTCTATATTAAAAGGCTGATTTGGCTGCTTGATTATATATGAAATATTGATTTAAAGCTTAACTTATGTTACCAAAAGTGAATCAATTGCAAGGTAAAGCCTGACACATTTGTTATGATCACTAAAAAGCTTTTCTTGGTTTGTTGGTGCTCAGAGTGGCTGGAGGGGTTTTAAAAAGCTGTTTGGATTCAGTTTAGTGAAATCTTACCTGTTCAGATTCTATTTATATATTTAGTAATAACAGCTTAGAATGAAAATATTTTGTCTCTGCTATCCTTCTCCACTTGAGTTCCAGGAACCTCTACAGAGAAGGAGTTAAAACCTTCTTTTAGCAGGTAAAAAGGGAAAGAGAGGTAGAAAAAATTCCAGAGCCAGGGTCCAAAAGGACTGTGATCCAGCCAAAGTATTTTATTTCTTCTGGAGATTACCTTGCTCAGCTCCTTGGTTAAATGCTTTGCTGGATCTGTTGCTTTAGGCTTTGTTCCTGGAAAGCTGAGTGCCCCAGAGCTAGGGAAATGCTGCCCTAGCACCACTGAATGGTTCTGGTGCTCATGCAAGCTCTCACAGAACAACCTGGAGCATCTCTATGGGGCTGGAGGAAGAAAAACCCCTTCAGGGTCTGTGGCTCTTTGCCATGGTCACCTCCCTGGCAGCCTGACAAGTGCACAGCCAGGTCAGTGCAGCACCTGGAGCTTGCCTTGGCTGCAGGCTCTGGGGCTTGTGTGCTCACAAATGACACACAGATGCAGGCACAAACAAAACCCTGGCAATCTCTGTCTGCAAGAGCCTCGCTGCTTCCAGGGGGAAGGAGTGCAGAGTAATTTGATGCCTTCATTATCTTCATAACATGAACCAATTTGTCAGCAAACTACTGTGCAGCCTGATTCCTGATTGCAGGGAAAACCAGGCTGGGAGAGAGGACTATTATTTGCAACCAGTTAAAGCATTGTTCTTTTCCAGAGGAAAATAAATACACTGTGTAGAGCTGGGTCATTAGACACTTATCCGTTTGTATTTATGGTTTAATTAAATAACTGCACAGGAGGACTTTGGTTTCTAATTGCAGTCACAATACAGTTTTGCCCTCTTTATGGCAGTCTCTTTCTGAGAAAGGTATCATAGGCATGAGCACATTCAATCTGCAGCTCCCATTCCTTGATGGAAAGAATAAAGCAAAATACTTTAAGCCCCAGTGTATGGATGGGGGAACTGATGGATAAGGAGTTTCAGTGACCAGCCTCAGGTTATGCTGTTTACTGACTTCTTGTGAGAAACTATTGAGTTTTCTGCTGAAAAGCAGGGCTAGGAAGTGAGTTGCTTATTGCTCTTTGCTTCTAAAGAGATGATCCCCCACAGAATTTTGCAAGAACCACTTTTTCCTGCCTTCTTCTTTTGTTACAAACTCCAAGCTTAGCCCATCTTTCCAATCACCCTGAATTGGGTTTTGTCTTGCAGATCTGCTTGTCAATTTTAACCTCAAGTAATAATGCAACATACAGGGTATGATTCCTCTGAATAAGCCCCTGCACAGGGTCCTGTGGTACTTCACCATCCCAGGAGCTGGATTCCATGTGGGATGTGGCAGGAGCTGCCTGCAAGGTTGGGTGTACAGAGATGTGAGGTGAGTTACAAACCAGCAGAAAAGCTGCTGGCAAGTTGGGTGACCCTCTGCCTGTGTCTGAAACGGCCCCTACTCTGGGATTGCTTCTGTTCTGGTATTGTCTTCTGGTACCCAATCCAGTGGGTTGCTTGCCACACCATATCTCCTATAAAAACCATTCTACACAAGATTTTGCTGAGGGAGAGTCTGTGTCATGACTCTGGGGTGGAGGCCAGGTAAATATAAAGGTGTCTGCCCACCCCTCACTTCTTGCATCAACTCACATCTCTGGGCTCAATCTGGGACAGAGCACAGCAGGGTTATGAGATCTCCTTTTCAGGCATGCAACTTTCAGCAGTGCTTTGACTTTGAGTGTAAATTTTCTCTCTGAAAAGTCAGGGGAAATCTAAAGGAGCTGCCTGTTGCTTAGAGAATAGAGGGGAAGAGTGCTTTGACATTATATTTTCTTATTCCTAATCCCTGAGGTAGCTGATGTTTTTATTTAATATTTTTTACTCCCTTCTATGTTTAATGTGCTCCTTTAAATTGCTTAAGCTTCTTTTTCTTCTCTTGAACTCAGTTAAATCAGATTCCCCTGTACCCTGAAATATAAAATACATGGAGGTTTTCTCTAAAGCATAGTTTATGCTAATAATTCCCTCTCTGCATTCCTGAGCTAGAGTCAAGCACTGCATATCTGATTGGGCTCTTAATGACTTTTGGGAATCATTTAAATATCTAGCTGACTAGACCAGTTAATAATCAAAGCTGCAGCTCCTTGAAGCAGGAGTGACTCATGGAAGAAGAAGAAAGCTTCTGGTTATTTCTAAGCCTCTCTCTGCCCCTTCTCTGAAGGGCACAGCCTTATCAGATGTTCCCAGGCAAGGTGCATCCTTTCTGTCTTGCTCCCAGTCACACATTCAGGTGTGCAAAGTGCCAGCTTGGTTTCTGAACATCTGTTGCCTGTGCACCCATTGCAGGGAGATAGCTGGAGCTTGCAGATTAAACACTTCAGGGGCAAATTTACTTTTTGAATTGCAGATTTTTCAGGGGAGGAGGGGACCCCTTAGGTATTGCAGTGGGGATAGTTCTTGGGAGACAATTGGCTTTGCTTCTGTGTGCTTAGGTGTGCCCTGGTTCTATCTGTGGACATTGGGATTTGCCTTTGGGATTGCTTGTCTAATTCAGTGTCCTTTTCCAAATGAGTGCTACCCTATTCTGGTATTTGTTTTCATTCTAAAGGTATTTTCTGGCCCTCTCACCTAATAGCTCCTGAAGTTTCATTTAATTTCTAGAATGAGCTCTTTTTTTAACTTTTTTTTTTTTTTTTTTTTTTTTGTTCTAGAGTGCCATGGATCATTGTCATGTGCTGTTACTGATGTCTGTGCTGCAGACAGACAAAAAATCTGCTCTGGAAATGGAAAAAAGTAATAATTGCTGTGTTTCTCCTCCTTTTGCACCCCTGATTACTCTCCTGAGCACGAGCATGGTGTCAGGACTACCTCTGGCATCTCTGTGTTTCCTTTTGTGTCCTGAATGGCAGTGCTCACTGAGATGGCTGCTTCTGTGATTTATGAATTGAGATATGTTCCACCAGAGAGAATGAGTGCCTGGGGGAGGAGAGAAGGGCTTTGATCTCACTGTGCTTTTGAAATATGACTGTAAAATCAGAATTAGATGACAATCTCTTTGGGGCAGGGACATCTCTGTGTGCCCTGCACGGTGCCTGGCATGCTTTGGGTGCCATCTTATCAACAGCAGAGGCTGAGTAATGGGTGATGCTCTCAAATTGTGTCTGTTGACCCTGAAGAGTTGAGGAGCTGTTCTCCCCTTGTGCTATTATTCACAGTGTTTTTGTTTTCTTCCCCCTGCTCCATAGTAACTGGACCTTGCAGGGCCCTCTGGCCATTGATGTGGTGGGATGGAGCTGCTGCTGAGCCGTGTCCTGCTGTTCAAATTGTGGTTTTTCTGTGGTAATTCACTCCCCACAGTTGGCCTTAAGCACCTACTATGGCTTCAGGAAGCCTTCAAATAGTGAAAGTAGCAAGGAAAAGCACAGGGATATTTGCAGCTTCTGGGACCAGTCATGGATTTTTACCTTTGCCAATGTGAGTGTAGACATGCCATCTCCTTTTTTTTTTTATTTGAAGTTTTGGAGAAGATGTGCAAAGACTGTGAGGGATTTAATCACTGGGCTGAGTTGTTCTAAATCCACAAAATGATTCTTTGAAATTTCTTTTCCTTAACTGATTCTACTGTGAAATGTCAATTTTTGATCAACTTAATCAAGGTTTTTCAGTGGGGGAGGTACAGCTGAAGATGTCCCATCTGCTTCCAGAGCTGTTTCCTCAGCTCTAAAAAACACTTAAAGGTTTCACCAAGTTTTTGCTGTTACTGCTATTAAAGAGCCTGGCTTACTTCACAGCCATTGCATTTGAGTGGAAAACTTGTTATTATGATTACAGGGCAAGAGGAAGGAAAGGATACTCAAGGTGTGATTGCCATGATTCCTAAATGAGTCATGGATTTTGATGTGGAAAGAGCTGACTTTGTCCTCCTTGACTGCACATGTGACTTTGCTTTTTAAGGTGAAAGATGGCATTGCTATCTGTTCTGCACCTGGTTTAAGGACAGCAGTTTCCATAACATTTATGGTTAGAGCTGGAGATTTGGAAGGGGGCTGCCCCTCTCTAGGGTGCCCTGCTGCAGTGGGGAGACTGTTCACCCAACACAACATTTCTGAAGAGGGGGAGCAGGATGGGTGCTCAGGTTATTTGAACTGAGTTGGCTCTGAAATACTGTTCACGTGGAAACTCCTTCAAAGAGGACTGTTCTTATGCTTTGGCATGATGATCATGTTTTCCTAAGAGTAAGGAAAAATTACTGGACTTTGGAGAGAGACAGAAAAAAAAAGGGCCTTTTTTAAGGCCCACCAAGCCATGGGCTAAAGGTGAGGTGCACTCAGGTGATGTCTTCAGCTCAGTTGCCTTTGGTGCTCTGCTCCAAAATGGGACATGTGACATCTCCTGTGGGCTACTGACTTGGGTCCTAAAATTCTCACCTAATTGTCTTGGTTCTCCAGCTGCAAAGATTCATTAGAGGAGGTGGAAATTTCTTGCCTCCCCAGCCAGGATTGTAAAGGGGGTGAATAAAAAGGGGGAATATAAAGGAATATAAAGGGGTGGGGAGAGCTCACAAGGAGACTTTGCTGGCAGATGCCTGCAGTGGATCTTGCAGCCCCTTTGAGCACATCTGTCTCTCCAGAGAAGCTGATGGCACATGTGAAATGCAGTGAGTCCTTGGGCTATTGTGTAACTTGGGGGTTGCCTGCAGCCACTGCTCATAATTAATCATTTAAGCAACAGTAAAATCAAGTGACTTTACTGACAGTATCCCAACTGCTGACCTCAATGCATTTTAAAAGTTCGTTGGATACTGAACCTCGAATGACCCATGGATGGATCTGGAATAATAATTTTCATAATCCTCAAGTCATTATCTTAAGAGGGAACGTATTGTTCTCCTAATTAAGTCTGTCCACACGCTGTGCAGCTTCCCATGCAAATGCACTGTGCATAAACTAATTAAAAGAAATATACAGCCACAAGGACTTAAATGGTCTTTTATGCAATCTCTTTAAATTATAGCCTCCCTCCTCCCCCCTCACACACAGAAACTAACAAGGGATTCGGCTTCATATTCAGCAGGGAAAACCACTGAGCAGTTTTGGATCCCAATCTGGAATCCCCCAGAATTTATTAGAAAGCTTTTGTTTTATGACATTTTTGTGAGGGCCCTGGATGTGTAGAAGACCCTAATTGAGAGTTACGATTGTTTAATAGGAGACAGTCCCTGCCCTGAAGAGCTTACAGTCTAAACAGACACGACAGCCAAGAGCTGCAAAGCCTTGTTTTGCAGTTGAACAGCTCAGCCATTGAAAAGTTGAATGACTTTTTCAAGGTCATTATATACAGAGCTGGGAACTGGGGACAGATCTACTCCAGTACCTGAGTTTTCTACCTTTAGTAATAGACCCAAAAGACATCATGTATGGAAGCACCAAAAAGCAGTTTCACACTGATCCTCACTGGTATTTTGTTGGCTGGGAAAGGGCTGTGAGTCTGCTTGGCTGTTTTCAGTAGCTCTTTCATGTTCTCTGGTGTGGTGGAGGTTGTGTCCCTAGAAAGCAGTATGTTGGAGGCATGTGATCATCATAAAACATTTTCTGCCAGGTCTCCCCACTTAAACTTCAGCAACACTCTGCAGATACAGCAGGAGCCCCCTGGCCAGCAGTGTTGATGCTGCCTGTGTGCCTTGCTTTGGATTTGAGTTTGATGAACCCTGGTCTGGCCTCTGTTTGTGTTTGGTTGTGAACATGAATGAAGCAGATGAAGGAGATCATCAGGGCAGTTTCTGCTGTCATTTCCCTTGGGACTGTTCCTACATTGCCTTTGCTTCTATTTTTCAGGAAAGGAGTGGAAGGTCTGGGTGTAGGATGTCCCCCTTGCTGTTTTCACTCTTCTCCTAGTCCATGGATCTGGTGTTTGTGTGTTGGCCTGGCAGCCAGCAGAGGAACACTTTCTGAGTGGTCTGACCTGAGGGGAGTACCCAAACAAAGCAGCTGTACTTGCACTGGGGTGACCTGGGACAATGCAGTCATGCCCATCCATGGGAGAGGATGCAAATAATTGTTCTGCAGCTGGGCTGCTCTGATCCAGATGGAATGATATCAGCTGCTAGATGAAGATGGGCTGTGTAGCTCACAGCATCACAGACCCCTTAAGTTCTGCCAAATAGACGTTAGCTGGTGTCTGCAACTTCTGAACAATTATTGAGGCAGTGGAGCTTAAGCTTCAGAAACAGCCCATCAGTGTGTGAATGCCATCCACAATGGGACTGGTTTGGGGGAAGTGGCAGCTAAGCCCTCAACAGCCCAGGCATGGCCAGATAGGAATTTGCACATAAATTTTGAGAGAGAACAGGGACTTTCTTGCTCTCTTTTGTAGATGGGTGTTTATGAGTGTGAAGTGGAAGATGAAATTTCCTTAGGCTGGTCTCAATTACTGTCTCATTCTTTGCATGTGGCAGGTTTCCTGACAGCATCCCTCCTGATGCAGCAGCCATGGAAAGCAGCAGCTGGAGAAGGAGGGTGAGGAAGAGCCTGGCCTTGCAGCTGGGAGGCCCCTGAGCCCAGGATCAGAACCACAGTGAACAAGCAGTTCTGCTCTTATCTGATGTAGCCTGGAGAGCAGACAGATAGGACTGCAGCAATCAGTATGATGGGAATGCGGTGGGTGGACTCCATCAAGAGAAAAGAAACCCTCCCCTCTATGGATGAACCTTCATCTCTCTGTTCCCCCCTCTCCAGTCCTCATTCTGGTAAGAGGGAGGATCTTTTCCCCATCCAGTGGAGAGATGAAAGAGTGCCCCACATTTGACACTTCATGAGTTGGCTGAACCCTACAAAGTGATCTTCATAAAATCCTGATTCCAAAGCATCAAAGCCTTTTCCTGACTGGTAAAAACCCTAAAAATTCCTGGAAGAACTGCCAAAGGGCAATGGGGCTGATTCTGTCAACTGCCTTTGGTTAGAGCTGGGTTTGGTTATTTATGGGGGCTGGGGGAGGCAAGAACTCTCCAGATGGGCGGCTAAACCAAATAAAACAATGATAAAAATCAATGAAGTTATGCGCAGGGAAAAGAATGCTTGTGCATGAGGCTTCTCTGTGCTGAAACATCCCTCAGCACGGTGCTGCTCTGGGCACTGCACCCCATGCTGCCTCATCCCCAGGTCTGCCCAAATGTGCCCTTTGCTGGGGAATCCTGGCTTGATGTAATGGTATCTTCCTAATGAGACTTCACACTGACTGAGGCTCAAATCCTGCTAGAAACACATCTGGGTGAGCAATCACCCAAATGCAACAAGAAGTCTTCCCACTGCAGTGGGATTAGAGCAGGGCTGCTCTGTCAGCCCTTGCAAGAAGGCAGCAATGGATCAGGAGTGTGGCTTTTATCTCTCTGGGAAGGTGGCAGTGTTCTGATGTCAGGTCATGCTGGGACTCCAAAGAAGCAGGTGTGTGTCTCATCAAACTGTGCCTCAGAGCATGAGGGATGAGGGTGGGACACAGGATTGCACAAAAGCCCTTGGATGAGCAGCAAGGTGTAAAGATGAAGATTTCCTGTCAGAAAAGGCTGAAGAAATTTGCTGTTGCAATGTGGTGGTGTAAATGAGCTAAGTGAGCAGGAGGACAATATTCAAAATCACCTGGGTACTTAAGGCACCCTGAAGAATTCATTCTGTGTCCTGTTGGGGTGTGTGTCACTGCAAAGCTGCGGGTTGGAGTGAAAAACTGTCCCTTCTCCAAAGAACTGAGGTCTAAGCATACAAGGGAAGAGAGCCTGAAAAAGGAGGGGATATGGGACTGGCTGTTAGATCTTTAATGTATCCAAGATTAGAGGAAGAGGATTCAGTGATTCCTTCAAGAAGGAAGAGTGTTTGCAATCTACTTTGCAAGGAAGCATACTGAGCATCTCAGCACGTGGGAAGATAACTTGGAGTCAGGACTGAGTGGAGTGTTGAAATATCTGATGAGAGAGGAAATTTGGTGGAAAGGGTTTGTCTTGGTGAATGCAAACTGCTTTTGCATGAGTACACCCGTTTTTCCTGTGTTAGTGAAATTTTAGATGTTTGCATGGGTTGTTACACAACCATACCATTTGCCAGTTCAGTATTCTCATCTTAGTGCTGGATTTTATTTTTGGAGGTATGCTTTGGTGGAAACCTCCAGTACTCTTATGGAAAAATTGTCCCTTGAGTAATTCCTTTTTTTCCACTGAGTCCTTTTGTAGTTCATGGAATCATGGAATGGTTTGGGTTGAAAGGGACCTTAAAGGTCATCTAGTCCCATAGCAGGGGCACCTTGCACTAGACTGAGTAGCTCAGAGCCCCACCCAGCCTGGCCTTGAACACATTCAGTCTGGTAATTGCACTCCTTGGCCTCACCTGTTCCCCAGTATTTGTTTATGCTGTTAAAAAGGTGGTGAGAATCTGCCTCCTGAGGTTGCTGTTCATCACTGTGCTCTGAACTCCATCTCTGTAAGTAAGTGTAATTAAATATTTTTTTGTCCTATCCATCAGACAGAGTTCATTGTTAGGTCAGGTCCTGCACCTGTGTGAGTGTCCCACTCTGCCCTTGCCCAGGCTGCTGCCTGGAGGGAGCCCAGCCCTTGCCAGAGCCTGGCCCAACTGAGACTCTTGTTCCTCTGTGCTGCTTCCCCACAGATGGAGCCTGCTGGCAGCACTTCAGCAGGACAGGGACAGGATGAGCTGAATGATTTGCTTGCTAGTTGGATGGCAGGACCCTTGTTCCTTGTTAAAGGCCTGTGAGATAAGAGATGCCACTGATGTTTGAAGGTGTTCTTATCACAGCCCTTAGTCTGAAACAACACTGCTCATCCACACTTTCTCTCCAGCTTGTTGATGAAAATGGAGAATTTTCTTCTGCTGTTTCCAGTCTCTGAAATGCCCCTAGACAAAAGAATTTTTCAGACACGTCTCTTCCTTTTGTGAATCAAACTCCAACCCCTTAATGTTCAGCAAATAATGTGTTGCAAAGAGACTGTGTTGTATGTGATCGTAATTGCATTTGGGTTTTAATAATCATAAACACTCCTGTTTTCTAAGAACCAGCTAAACTGATTTCCAAATAATTTAGTTTGAATGGCATGTTTTGTGTTTGTGTAGCATCTTCTCCCCACTTCTAAAGAAAAACAAACAATGTATTAAAAAAAAAGCAAGTGTGGGGTAAAAAAAAAACCTTGGAGAACTTTAAAAGACTCTAAACCTGAAAAGGGAGGGTGGGATCAGCTAATTTGTCCCTCTTTTGTATGGTTTATTAAGCCTTTTGTTCTGGAACGCATGGGTTCAGTGGGAAAGCGGTTTTTGATATATAATGTATTTACTTTTGCTAATTAATTAAAGCAGTATTCATATGAAAATGCCGACTGATAATGGCTTTCACAGCAACAACTGTGTTTTTTAAAGTAGCAACTTTTAATTACAAATTGACTGGCAGAAATATATAAACCCAAATATTGTTCCACTGATTTCCTTTTAACTGTGTTACTCTTGCTTGATTTATCGGATTAGGGCTTTTCACACATAGTGGGTACAAGATATTGTTTTTAATGAGAAATTAGAAGATTACCAACAATACCCATAAACCATTAAAAACACAAACTCTAGATGAATGGTAATTAGACAGAATGATTTGAGGCTGATAAATTGGAAGCAATTAATGTATTTGTTAGGGATTCTGAAGATAGCTCTGGGTGTTCCAGAAAGTTACATCAAGGGGTTGGTGGGGAGGGCTGAAGGGATGCACCAGGGCAGCTTTTCCCTGGATCAAGCATTTTCTGTGTTCACTGTCATCTGTGACATAATATGAGGGGAAATTTGAGGAGCTAAGGCAGGGGGAAGTGTTGAGAAGTCAAGTTTTCTCATCTCTGCTGTGGTTTATAGGAATGCATCTTCTGCTCAACTCAAGCAACCCTGAGTCAGTAAAGCTGCACCAGATGCTCTCTTTTGGGGTATGAGGTTGCATTTGTTAATGGTGGCTTGTAACCTCAGCAAGAGCATCCTGTTTCTATTCTTTCTCTTATTCTTGGCAAAGCAAATGTTTTGGGATTCTGTTTCAGAAAAGGAAGTTCTCTCGGGTGGTGATGCCTTTTGATATTGTTCCTTGTGCTTGGGTCTAGAACAGAACTCACCATGATTTCCCATTTTAGGAGAATTTTTCAGCACAAGAGAAATAGCCAAAAACAAGTAATCTCATAAATCAGGGTAGTGATGTCTCTACTCAAAAATATTAAAACAAAATTGCCCTCCCTACCATAAAACCTAAAGGCACAGGTGACATATTACCTGAAAAACTGAAGCATCTAATTTCACTTCTTCCTATTTTTTTATTTCAAGTCTTCTCAAATTAAGAGTCATGACAAACAAAACCCAGAAACCTTTCCCCTATTTTCCCCCAAGTCAGGAATATAATCAATCCTTTCTTACACGCATTTTCTTTGTGATAATTGGAAATTTCTGATGAGTGGTGAGGTGTTCTTCCAAAAAAAACCTTGGCATGGAATTCTGTAAGTAGAACTCCTTCTCCACCATTGGCTTATCTCTGTTCTAATCCTTCCTTCAGATGTATTCCTTCCACAAAGATTTTCAGTTTCAGTAGAAAGAATTGCATTCTTTGAAAAGGCAAGAGCACAGTGAACCCTGATGGTAAAACCCTTCGTGTTCTACCACCAGCTGCTGGTATCTTGTTCAGGAAACCAGGTTTTCAAAGGAGCTGGAGTTCTTGAATTCGCTTAGCACCTGATGCTGATGGATGCTGAGTTCCTTTGTAAACCTGGTCATTACATTCTGAATAAAAGTTGTTGGACTGAGCCAGGATTTTTTTTTTTCCTGATCTTTGCCCAAAAAAATGGTGTTCTGTATGGAAAGGCTGTGGCTTTTTGCATTTTCTTACTTGTTGTCTGTCTCCAACGTACACTTAACTCTTGCAGGTGTTCTGAAGCTTGTATTTGCAGGAGCAGGAGCCCTGTCCTCTCTCCATGTGGCTCCATCCCTGTGCAGCACATTGTGCTCTTGTAGGGTCATTTGTTACAGCTCTTTTCTGTCCTGCTGGAATCTCAGTCAGCTGCAGAAAAAGTAGGTGTTTTATCAAGGAGTGTCTTGCTTCCAAGGATGAACTGGACAAGGAGCTGTTTCACTCAGCTTTACTCTGGGGAACACTTCTGGGTTGTTGCTGCTGCTGTGGAGTAGCATCTTGGGCATTGCATTTCAGTATTTTTCATTCCTCATGCACTGGTTCAGCCATCAAATTAACAAATAAGGCTCTTGGAGGAGCCACCTGGGGCCTATTGCACAAGCTGGACGCCAGTAAAATCCAGTTGTGTGTAGCAAAAGGGAAAAGACCAATAAGGAAACAATAACAGAAAAGCTCTGTTAAAAAGGCATATGGGTACAATGCTGCTGGCCCAGTTAAGGAACCTGTTATATTCAGTAGTGCAATAAAATCCCCAGTAATTGCAAATGAAACTTAATGCCTTGTAAAAGAGCTCAGCTCCTTTCTCCTGTAGCTGCAGCTTTGTGAGCAGGTCCAGCAGGAGGTGTATTTGTGCTGCACAGCCTCGGGAGGCTCTGGGGAAGCAGCTGAGCAGCCCTGGGCAGCACGAGGCTGCTGTGAATTGCTCCAGCTTTTTTGGCCTTGTGCAGGAGGATATGGAGCAGGGCAGCACTCAGGGAATTTGTCTCTGGCCCTGTGTGTGTGGGATCCAGAGTATTCTGGTCTTCCCAGCAGGTGCAGAAATCCCTTCAGGCTGGTCCAGCCAGGACACTGCTGAGCTGATTGTTACTTTCTCCTCTGTTTTCAAATCCCTGTGTTCCATCATCATCATCATCCTGACTAGAGCAATGGGCTCAAAAGCCATGCAAAAGAAAGGCAGAGAAGCCCTCCTAACATTCTTGTGTGTGTATTCCTTCTGAACTTTTATCCACACTTTTACCTGAATTTTTATAGCACAGGATTCTTGTCTGCTTCAAGCAAACCCCATTTATTTGGGGAAAAGAGACTTGTGGTTCTGCTCTCTATTATAGACTTTGGATTGCAATAGTTTCTTTAAGTCATAGGGCTAAATCCTAATTGTCTTTCCTCAGGTCTCAAGTCAAACTCCCTGTATGTGAATAAGAAATATGTAGGAGGAGGGGATTTGCAGCATCAGGCGCTCCAGTGAGGATATTTTTTTGTTGTTTAGTGTCTGGTCTTTGGGAATAAAATAACTGCTTGAGAATTTTAACTTCACTTCAAAGGCCTGTTTCTAGTCCTTATGTTTGTGTGAACTCCACCCCCCCCCCCCCACCCACGCACCTCCCCATGTAATTTGAAAGTGTGATTCGATTATGCTTGAAAGACTCAGGATCCAGAAGGCAGAGAAAACCCAAAGCTGATTGTTATTAAAAACAACACCACCATCCCCTCCCCAAACTGATGGTATTTGAATTCCTGGGTTTGCATTGCTGGTTTTGGGCCAAAGGAGCTGAAGGCAGGTAGAAGCCTGACTTGCATTGGAACAGAGAAGCAAGAACTGGTGGTTTGCTTACAAATGGCCTGAGCATGTTAAGCCTGGTGTGCAAGTGGCTGCAAAATGGTGTGAGCAAGGAGTAAATGAGTGCCAGGGAAGGAAATATCAGCCCTTAGAGAAAATCCTTCCTGCTTCCACACACTTCCCTCATTTTTGAGTCCTGCAAACTATGATATCCCCTCCTTCTCCTTTATTAATCAGGTTTTCATTTAAACTGCAATGCTTTGTTTCCCCACATGATTAAATGCATTTGGTAAATAAAGTATTGAATGGCCCTTTTAAGTTCAAATGAAGGTTCTAGCTGCCCACACTTCAGCTGAAAATGTGCAGTGTCCTCCTTTCCTGGCATGAGCTAGCAGAAGTCATGGGGTACACTCTGAGAAATCACTCTGCTCTCTTTATTGTTGTTTGTTCCTTCCTCTGGTGGCATGAGTCAGGGGCACTGTCAGTCTCTGGACCAAAGGTGTCTCCTTTTCAGCAATTAATCTGCCTGTTTCATTGTTTGACTGAGCTGTGGCATGCTCTAAGGTTTGTCTTAATTCTCTGTAGTTGACAATAAAGAGGCCAATTTCTGAGATTCTAGGAGGATTTCTAGAGAAACTTCCTTCCCTCTTCCCTTTGAAATGAAGCAACCTCCTGCAAACCCATCAGCCCATTTCTTTCCTTATAGGGTTAGGGCTGGCATCCTTTGCTAACTTCCTGAATAACTATGGGTTTGACTTGGCTTCTCTAAACATTCTTGCTGAAAGTGGTCCAATACTTCAGCCTCACATCCACTCATGCCTGTAAATTTCTCACTGGCATAAGTTGGTCAGGATCCATGTAAGTCATGGCATCTCTTCATCCTTGCCCCCTCATCCATCCCTGTGAAAAATGTGTGCTGTTTAAAATGGAGCTAAATGCAAATAGATACAAGGAGAGGATATGGAATTAAGAGAGGAGGACAGTGAGGACAGTCTGTGGAGTTTATTAGGCTGTTTCAATAATGGTGTGCATGACTGTTCCTTAAAGCTGGATGTGAAAACTGCTGAGCCAATAGAGAGGTTTGCATTGATTTCAGTGAACTCTGGATCAGCCCCTTCAGAAGGAGCAAGGAATATGGACTAACCAGATGATGTCCCTGTGGCAAAAGATACAGTTTAGCATGTATGCAGGACCATAAATAAGACCTCAGGTCTTTCAGAAGTGCTCCTTAGAAAGGGCAGATCCTGTACTCAGGGAGGATTCTAGTAGTCTGAGACCAGTGCTTTGGAAACTTTCTTCTCTTGGCTAAATGACAATTCCTTGGATTTTCAAATCTGGTTCCAGTTGTAGGTGTCGAATGAATGAAAGTCGATTTCTGAACAAATTTTTGAAGACTGCCTCCCCTTTGACATCAAAACTGAATTTTGCAAGGTGTTATGTTCCTTCAGCTTTTCAGGGTACACGTACACACAGTCAAGGACTTAGGAGGATCACTGATGGGAAATTAAAAAGAAAAATTGTGATAAAAATGGTGTGGATATTTAGATCAAGGATATGGACATTTGAGAGCATTTTAGAAATGGCAGGTCAGCCAGCAGTTTCACCACCAGATCTTGGTTTGAACTCTGAAACCCCAGCAAAGTTGGGGTATGTGATCCCAAGACTGGGGTTGTCTAAACATGGAAATCACTCAGAACTCAAGTCAGCAGAAATGTATGGAAAGACACTGAATAAATGCAGCAGTCCTGGGGAGCTAATCTCCCCTCCCAGAGCTCATCTAAAATATTACCTGTCCTGTTGCAGCCTGGATTTGGTCTCCTTGCCTGTGGATTAGACAGAAGGAATATAAAACAAAATACATGCACAAAACCCTTGTGTTTCCTTTGCAAAATCAGGCTGTGCACATAGCTAATTCTTTTCATGTTAATCTACACTTACAACCCGATAACAAGCTAGAGCTTTCTTCTAACCAGGCTTGATTAAATTTGGAAGATTTCTTCCCAACAGGAGAACCCTTTCTGCTTTCATGCAGTAAACATGATTTTGTGCTTTCTGTATTTCCCTTTTTTATTTTTATTTCAGGAATTCTTTTTCTTCCCCCTTATTATTATTATTATGAATAAGCTAGTTTTAAATCAATTTCAACAGCTGGAATTAATTTTCCTGTTACTGACTCTTCACTTGGGCCTGTCACAGAGGGGGAGGCTTTCTATTAGCATAAACATAACTGAAAGCTCTGGAATTTGCATTAATGTACTTTTAACAAGTTGACAGTCTTTTGGCACACGCTCCTGAGATCTGAGAAGCAAGGGAAAAAAAGACTGTATTATACCTTACACTGGCTGGATTGTAAGAAGCTGTCAGGTAAAACCTCTGGTTTCTTTTCCTACTACAAAAATATGGGACAAAATATCCACTTATAAGCAGGTGCACATATCTGACAATTTTGCAAAGTCCTTGCTACTTCCCTCCTAGTCCCTGGAAGAGCCTGCTCCCAGCTTGGGAACAAGCTGCTTCATTGTTATTTGGAGGTGCTGAGCAAGATATTTTACAAAGCTTTTAAAGGGTCTCAGGAAATGTATATTTTGGTGGCAGGAGCATGGACCCTTTGAAAAATAATCCAAACGCTGCCAAACAAATTGGTAGGTATGCCAAATAAAAAGCTAGTAAGCTCCTTATTAGCATGGGGTAGGAAGTTAAGAGGATTCAGCAAGGCAGTTTGGCCAGCAGATGACAAAATCTAAAGGGATGACTAAGACTGAGATGGTGGTTTTCTACATCTCTGTTTAAACCACATGATTCAAGTGAGGGTCTTTCCATTTGATTCCAGCTCCTGCATGGCAAGTGAATTGTAGTTGAACTTGGCCTTCATTAGCCAGAGGAACCAGAAACTGCTGTTCCTGCCAAATCATGGAATCATTTAAGTTGGAAACAACCTCTAATATCTTTGAGTCCAACCTTTGGCCAATCAGCACCTTGTCAACCAGACCATGGCACTAAGTGCCAGATGACATGGCAGTAGCAGCAGGGCCTGAAAGGAGGATGATTATTAGGAAACCTGGGGTTGATGACATTTGGCTGAACTCTGCTGGCTCTGCAGTCAGTGTGCAGAAGCAGCAGGACTACAGATGGGTTGGTGTGGGCACCCAAGGGGTTGGGCTGTGCATCCCTGCCTGCCCAAATGGGCTCTGGCATAGCCTGAAGTAAGAGTTAACTGAGTCCCTGCACTGCAGCCTTCAGATGGATGGATAGGAAGCCTTTGAGTAGTTCTGAGTCTCTCAGTTACGTACATGTTCTGCTTGTACATCAGTGCAGATGATGTGTATTTTTAAAGAATGCAGTGTGCTTCCACCAATTACTTAGAATAAATGTGTTATGGTATTTGCAAAAACTGTACAAGCCAGCATTAAATCTGTGTATGTTTCCAGTTACACTAAAAAAGGAGTCAGGAGAAAATGTTTGGGCTGCAGATCAGACTCATATCAGTTGCCATGGGAATAAAAGAAATACTGAGAATTCAGGGAATCCTTTAAACTACAAGAGTTTTTAAACTGAGGTCTTATTTGACTGTTTATTTAGGCCCTACATTAAGACAAAACTGTGTGTTTAGCCAGCTCCTCCTGCTGGACCCAGAGCAACTATTAGGGCTTATTTCCATAGAACTATTGCTGATCCTGGCCCCAGAACAGAGCAGAGGGAGGCTGTGCTCAGTGGCCCTGGGCTGGCTCTGTGGCCAGGGGCTCGAGCAGCCCCCTTGCAGTTCAGCAGAGAGAGGGGCCAGCTTTATGTTTGCCTGGTAAAGCTGCTGCCAGTGGTTTGGCAAGGCTGCAGTGTTTTCCTGCTCCAGGCTTTGTTCCTGGGCTTGTCTCTTGAGTTTGGAAAGACCAAAATGGTACCCCTTTGGTCTGGAAACTATGATGTGATCTGGCCAGCACGGGATTGATGTGACGCAGCTTACAGTATGGGAACTGTCTCACTGCTGGGAAAAGTCACTGAAAGCTCTGCTAGTTAATTAGCAGGGGGATTGTAAATAGCTAAAACCTGACTGAATTCCTCTGTCAGCTCAGGACAGGATCCTCCTGCCACTCCTCTTCCTGTTTCTTCGCTGTTTTATCACAATTGGTTATTCTGGAGATAATTTTTCCTCTCACGGCTTCTGCTCCAGTCACTACTGTGGCTCACTGTGGCTATTATTTGTTCCCTGTAGGCAAAGGAGAATATCAATGTTGTGGAAGAACAGTATTCTCTGTCTCCTTCACACCCTTTGTAGTTTTTCCCTTTCCCAGGGAAAGGCTGAGAGCAGACACAGCCTGTCCAGTGCTGCTGGACTTGGGTGCTGCTGTCCTCTCTTTCTTCAGCTGATGGAAAGCACTTGAGGCAGATCTGCCTTGGCTGTGGCTGAATAACATAACTTTTCTGGGCTAATCTGCCTGTGTATTTATGGCTTCAAAGAGCCTAGTGCAGGTTCCTCATCCAGCCAACAGCCACAGCTCATGGCAGTCTGGATGGCTTAGAGATACCTTGGTGGTGTCTTCACTTGCCATCACTGACCAATGCAAAGGGCCAGATCACTGGAGTAGGAAATAGAACACTTCTTCACTCAAGCCTCCAGGCCCTGAGGTCATGAAATCAACAAAAATTCTAGAAGGCTTATTTCCTTCCTGTTAAGACACTTCCAAGAGCCCCTGGAGGAAACCTGTGTTGGTATAGGTGGTGCACCCTGGGTGAAAATGCATCAAAACATCACCCGTCTCAAACGTGTGTCTTCCTTTGATAAAATGAAGACAATTCTCATCTTTCACATAAAGATATTTTCCCTATGTGTCAAGCCAACCCCTTCCAATTGCAATAGCTCAAAAATTGTCCCAAATGCAGTCTAAAAGTAAGTTGGAAGCAGGAATCAAAACTGTGTGGAGAGGGAAGCTACCCCAAGCCAAGGGCCCAGTGCCTGGACCAGACTCCATTGGCCTCAACAGAGGGGATTGTGTGAGCCAGACTCCAGCAGGGTGTGAGCTCTGGGCTGGGAGGACTTTGCAATGATGGGAAGGAGAGTGTGGGAGGGGAAAGGGGAAGAGTAGCTTGTTTTAGAGATACTGTCCACAGTGCTGATTCACTGGGCTAATCGGATCTTGGTGGCATTTTCCCTCTGGTATCTGCTCCGTGCGTCTGTCACTGTTTTTGAGAATTTATCTTTCTCATCAGAGCTTGGGGTTTTTGTTGGTTTTTTTCATCTCTTTATCCAATGCCTTTTAGAGGAAAATATTTGAAAACAAGATGTATTTTTCTTCAGAGCTCTGTTTGGTACGTCTGAGCTGTGACGAAGTTTTTCTCTCATTGTTTTCCAAGGAACATGAGTGTCCCATGTGCCTGGACTCATTCCTTAAGTGACTCTGTTTCTGGAAACTGTGAGAAGTGGCAGACAGTGTTTGAAATGGGCAGCCCTAATGGGTTTGGAGATGGAGAGGAGCACTGTCTTGCCTGGTCCATATCCTCCTAGAGAAAAAGCCTAGTGACAAATAGCTGAGAAGTTTTTATTATAGTTCAGGTTCTGGTACAGCTGCTGGAGAGGTTTAAACAACTCTTGCAGAGCTCCACTGTGTCCTGGATGAGCTAAGCTGAGCTTGTGATGACCAGTGTGCCAAACCTCTGAAATCTGCAGATTTGGAAAAAAAGGGTTCAAGTGTTGGTTATTATCTGCCAGCTGAAAATTCCCCTCCAACCCCTGTTGTATCTGTTTGGCTGAGCACAGCATGGCAGGGGGACTGCTTGGGGAGTGCCTGATAAAAGAACTTTAGCTGTGCAAAGCTCCTTCAATGAGACTTCTCCATAAACATCATCTGTTATGAATTCAGCCTTGCATGATTGCAGGCAAACATCTGTGTTGATCATGTGGGTTTTCTGGAGGAAAGGTTTTTAAATATGGAAATGAGTTGGAGGTATTTGCACAACCGGTTAGCATCCGTTTCATGCTATTATTGAATATATGTCTCAGAGACCTTAGGTCAGAGTAGGGCTTCACTGAACAAGGTACAGAATATGCCTGAGGAGATACACCTTGCTACTAACTGTTTGAGACAGCCCCAGCCAGGGCAGACACCTGGGCAGAGGGAGGCTGAGCAGGAGGGGTAAGGTGACCTGCTCAGGGCTGCGTGCAAGAACGAAGGAACAAAACTGGGCCAGGCTGCAGCTCTCACAGCTCTGCCCAGCCCTCAAACACTGCTGTGCCCCCTGGGGGGCAAATGACAAATAAGAATAGCCCTGTAAATTAATGATAATATTGCTAGAACTCTCTCTGTGGTGTTTTCACCATCCTTCTCATGATGTCTGCCTTACACCCTGAGTTTTTGAAGAGAGAGTTGCTGGTGGTCTTAAGGGTAAAGCATTATGCTGGCTTTACTGCATTCAGAATGAAGGGACAAGAAGAAAAATGATAATGTTTAAGAAATATCAAAACTCTGAGTGGTGTCAAGAATGTATATTAGGTCTAAATAAATCAACATTTGCTTGTAGAAAATTCAGAATTTGGGATGAGGCAGTGAAAGGAGATCAAATTTTAAGTGTAGATCTAGGCTGTTCTGACCTAGTTTAGCACAATTTGGTTGAGATTTGGATGTGAGTGAAAATCAGAATCCTCCTTCTCTACAGCTGATATTTTCTGCATTTCAATTTCTACCATCTTGAACATTGTGAATGTAGGATATCAGTTGAGGGTTATGACCATCATAACAGTATTACCCAAGGTGTGGGGCCAACCCCTATCTGTTTTTTGCAGGCAGGTTCTGACATAAGGAGTTGAGCCATTAGATCCAGCACCAAAAATACAGAAATGCCAGTTGGCAGATGTGTCCCACTATCATGGAGTAACACTTGTATGGCTCTGTTTTTACTGAGTAACAGCATAACCCAAAAAACTCATATGGAGCTGGGAGTAAGCCACAACCAGGAGCCCTCTCCCATCTCAGGGTGAGCACTTCTTCAGATAGCTGGGAGCAGGACCCCAAACTGAGCTCTGGGAGCATGGGTAGGCTGTCAGAAGGACATTAATGTGGCTTCAAGAAAACCTGTCCTCAGCTTATTTCTGTGCCATCACACAAACCTTCAGAACCTTTCTGTGCTACCAGGGTGGCCGTTGGGTACGGCTACCACAATGGTAAAATTGTCAGACATTCCATTGTCCAGAAATACAAGAAAACAGCATGGGCAAAGGGGCCCATCCTCCACACCCCACTTCCCCTCACGACTCCTCCACACTCAGGAAGTGGCAAGGCTGCCCTGTGTGACCAAAAACAGGGCAAAAGAACCCTGGTGAAAAGGGGAGTTAGGGCTGATTGGTAAGCCAGGCATGGGCACTGAACATCTCTCGAGAGATAAGGCTCTGATGCTTGATTCTTTTCAGTCCTTTTGGAGCCTGTGATAAGGAGGTGGCAGTTGCTTTGTCAGGGTTACTCACGCTCTTTGTGCAGCATGTTCACTCACTGAATTTGTTCAGATAAGACAAACATCTCAACTCCATTTCCGGAGACACACACCAGTCTTTGCACTCAGGCAATGGTTGTACCAGGGTGGGCTGCTGGAGACAGGGCTGATGATGAATGCTCCTGAGCAAGATGCTTCATTGGACCTGGTGGTTCTGTGTCTCCTTTGCCTCCCCAGAGCTCCAAAACTGGAGTCCCAAATGGTCCAGTATCTGGGGTACTTGGCAAAGATGGCCATAAACATCCCTGCAGTGGAGGGGAAAGCACTTCTGAAAAACTCACCTGAATTCTATGTGCTTTTGGCTGAATAAAGCTGGACACTCCCAAATCCTGGTCACATCCAGACTCTGTGTGTCCCCTTTGCAGGATTTGAGATTCATCAGCCATCAGAAGAAAACTTGTAGTTAGTGAGTGCTTCAGTTGCCACTGAAGGGCAGCCACGGGGGAATAGAAGCACCATTGATTCAAGAGAACAATGCCTAGACACAATTGTTCAGGACAGACAGTGCAAGAAAATAATTTACGCAACTGGAAACCTGCAGGGAATTCTGTAAAGTGTCAGGATGTGATAGGTGCCCAAGGTAGAAATCAGCCCAGGTGTTACTCTGCACCCCTGCTGCAAGAAATCCTGGGGCAGCTCTGGTTACTGCAGTTGGCTGAAGTTCTTTTCCAAACTCTCACACAAAGCAAGAGGTTTGTTTGGGAAGCAGTCCTGACTAGACGGAAGAAGCACTCCCCTTCAGTTACCTTAATTCTTTTAGCTTCTATGCTTTCCCTAGAGTGCTTCCAAATAACTGCTCATCTTGATTTTTCCTGAGAGCTCAGAGGAGTCTTTCCCTAGACTGATGAGCAGAAGTTCATCAAATGGCTGGAGCTGTCACTGCAGGAGCAGCAGGCTCAGAGCAGTCCTGCTGCCTGGGCAGTGAGGGTTATGGGAAGCTGTCTGTGGGTGTTGTATCTTCTGTTTTGAGACTTAACATGAAAAGACTGAGAAATAGTTTATGTAGAGACTTCTGGGTGAATGACAGCACCATTTGATTTTTTTGTCCTCTCTTTTGAGGAGATGCCTCATGAAACTGCCATCTCACACAGGATCAGTTTATAAGCTGAGATGTGAGTAGTGGACAGGTGTTGTTGACTTGTCCTAAACTGGGCTCCTAGCTCTGCTGTTGTCTGCACTGAAAATGAATCCACTTTTCATGCCTCCTGGAAGTCCTGGAGGGAGAGGGGCTGCCAAAACTTTGAGAACTTGTTTCATTATTCTTTCCAAATCTCCCCTAAGATCTCTATGCAAACAGACTTCACATAGGGAAAAGATTTTCACAAAAAGTCTTCTCTCCCCTCCTTAAGCAGATTTCATCTGAAGGCCACCAAGAGAGCTGGGGATCTTTGGCACTCAGAGGATCTGGTCCACACTGAAAGCACTGTCACCACTGTGTCCCTGGAGGATGTTCCTCCTGGTGACCCTGCACAGTGCTCAGCATCATCACTTACACATCTAATTGCATTTATAACCCAAGATGCCAGGTATAATATGTCAATAAATTTTAAAAATCATGCAATGGAAAGGTTATACTATATATTACCAGGCCATTGAGGATGCAGTTCTGTGAGCACAGGGTTATTCAATTAACTGGGATCCAAGCAATTAGTATGGCAGAGTTTTATTGTTTAGTTTGGGGGGGTTTTTTGGTTTTCTGTTCTTGTTTTTTGTTAATTTCTACTACCAGAGCAAGGATTTAAAGTGCTCCTGAACTTCAGTGATGCTTTTGTTCACTGCCAGTTGCCCAAAGTGCAATATTAGGCCTATGGCATATGCTGGTATCAGCCTGTGTGAGCAGCAAGAGCAAATCCTGTCCTGAGAGGTGCTTGTTCCTGGAGGAATGGATGCACACAGCTCCCCTCTCTTTTCTTGTGTTGCACTGGATTCTCCTTTACAGGTCACCCAGCAGCACTGTGTGATTTTGTGGATTTCCCAGCTTTTCCCAGGCTGTTTTCTCCAGGGGCTGGGAACAGTTTTGGAAAGCAGTGACCTAGTCATGGTCCATGACCAAGTGAATTCATGCTCTCGTGGTTCCCAGTTATCCCCTGTGTTCTACTGGTGTGCTGTGCAGACTGGAATAACCCAGTCTGTGTGCAGGCTGCAGCAGCATTTCCAGGGTGGAAATACTTCTCTTGTTTTATCTGTCCATGTCTGGGCTGGGATGCACCTGCTGTGTGCCTGGTCCATTCAGGCTTCATTGTCCTCTTCTTTCCTCACCTTTAATTCCACCTTTGCTCTCCCATCCCCAGAGCAGCTGCCTGCCCAGATGGAAGGGCTGCCTGTGCCCTTTCTGTGGAAGCAGCTGTATCAGGGAACTCCAAAAGCTGTCCACGTCCTGAGCAGTGAAACTTTGTTGTTTCAAAGTCACTTTGACCTGAGTGCTGCAGCAAACGTGTACAGCATCTGCTGCTGCTGTTTCGCATGAGGGAGCTGCAGTCAAATATTAAAAAGGCAGCAAGAGCATTAAATTATTCGGCAATGGAACATTGTCATTCCTCCATAAAACTACTTTGACCTGTAGTTTTCTATGGAGTCCATTGCTCTTAAATGTGCAGTGAGAAAGGAAATTAAAAATTAATCTTTATTTCCATCTCAGAAGAAAACCTTAATTCTCTGCATTGAAATTATACTCATAATCCAGGGTAATAAATTATAGTTTTTAATTGCAGCTAGTCACAGCCAATCAAATGGGAACCTCTCTCTCTCTCTCTTGCTTGCTTTAACTTTGCTATACAGAAGAACTCATGGAGTGCTGGAAAAAATTCACTTACATTGACCCAGGCTCTAATATTGTGTGGAATTAGCCCAGGATGTATTTAAACAGCCAGGTTCTGCTCTTGCCTGACACCCTTGAGCCAGTGACCTGAAAGTACCTCACGGGCACTGGCTGCACAGAGAATGGATAAATTGTACCATTTCCAGGTGGGGAAGGTGTGGTGTAGGATCTTGTTCAAGGTTACAGAGTGAGTCGGTGTTGGATGAGGAACAAAATCTTGATCTTGGTTCTCCTGCTTTTCACTGAGACAAAGCAGCCTTCCAAGCAGAGAGCAGGAGCCAGGATGCCCTGCTCTGGCCCACTGACCCAGGTTGCTGATCCTCAGGCATCTGACTCTTCTGACAGAAAGGACAGCTGGTTAAAGCAGATGCTCCTTCGTGCTTGGTGTCTGTTGCAAGTAACCTCTGTGTTCTTTCATATGACAGTGTGTTGCAGACAAGTGGGGTGTTTCTTGGGATTTGACATTGCTGTATTGCATATGATGAAAGCTACCCTGAAAATGGTACAGCAGCCTTTAGCACGGCCAAGGAGCTGTCTCTGCTCCCAAGTAACTGATGCTCTGCATGTGCCAGCTCTTTCCACTGCTATCCCAGCCTCTAGCTGAGTGCTTGCACACTCACCACACTCCTAGATCATCCTTGTGTAGCTATCCTGGGGTTGTTGCCTCTAGGAGCAGCCCACAAGGTGTATAAATACCTTTGTAGTGCAGGCACTGAAATGTTTGCATAGCATGATTCTCCCAGATACTCAGCCTTGCTGGCTTGTGATTTTCTTTTTTTTTTTCACTCTACTATATTCCAGACAATGTTATGGACCTGTTCTAACAAGGGAGATTTTAAGGGTGGCTTGCACTCCCAAGCTCAGCTAGGGAAAGGGGAGCCAACAGGAATGCAATCCTCAGCTGGGGGGAGAAGTAGTGTTAGTGGGAGTCTTCTGATAATCACTCCTAGCTCTTTCCATTTTTCTTTTCCTCAATCATAGCAGTATGTGGAAGAATGGACAAGTGAGAAAAAGGATAGAGAAGTAGCTAAAATACCAGGCACAGCTATGAGAATGAAATGAGGTGCACCTGACATAAGAAGCTTGAAGTGGTTATTACCAATATAATCACAGCAAAGGTGTTTGTTACTGATCAGGATTAACCTGGTATGTCTGCAGTCATTGATTTGGAAAAGACTGTAAAATCTCTGCAGTGAGGATCTTTGCTGTGTGACCATACCTTCTCAGGGGTTCAGTACTGTTAGCTGCTTTCCCAAGGACGCATGAAAAAGTACAGACAACAAAATCTAACAATGTTTTTGTGCAAAAAGCACTGATGTTCTTGATTAATAGTCCCCAGATTCCAGGCAGAAGGTTTTATGGGGCTTTATTGTGCACTTTAATATTGGCAGTTCCTAGAGATTTTCAGGTTGACAAAAGGAAGCATTAACATGGGCAAAACATGCTTCTGCCTTTATAAGAGATTACCACACTCAGAAATTCTGCTGCCCACTTTCCCTCACTGGCAGTGACTTACTGTCTATGAAGGATCTCTGTGCCCTGCAAAGGGCCCCAGTGCAAACCCAAAGCCCTTCTCCTGGCTTTCCTGCTTGGATGATCAGCAGCTCCACATTAGCAGGACAGGCGTGTGCTGCAGCAGGTGTGTAAAATGTTGATTTACCCATGTGAAATTTCAGGAGGGGACACAAGTGGTGTGAGTGGGAATGACTGTACTCAGCTGCCTCAGCACAAGGGCAAGCTTGAAAGAGAATTAGATGGTTACAGGGAAATAAATTTTGGCATCCTGGAATTCTTCTGCCATTTTGACTCTTCCATGCATTTTGTTACAGCTGTCATAGAAATGTGTGTATTGTAAAGAGATGTTTCTGTCTGAAGATGTGGAGATGTTGATGACCAGTTTGCACTGAGCTACCCTGTCCTGCTTTTGCTGCTATCAATGTGCAAGTTTTAGCTAAGGGTAGATGATGTGTGTGGTAAGCACACTTCTGGTTTCTCTTATCTGAGCTGCTTTTAAATGTGAAATCTCTCCCTAAGCAGGATTAACCACGGCGTAATGAATCAAACTGCTTGGAGGCTTTTTCTGGTGATCTAGTTGAATTTGGCAGTTAACTTTCTTCCTTTTCTTCTAGTTCTACCAACTGGATTTAACTCTAAGTTATTGTCCTTTCTTGGGGCATTTAAATAGGAGTCAAAGCTGTGTAGCTTTTCCACTTTTTCATTGTTTTCCCTCCTAAACCAGTCCCTCACAATTCTTGGTCATTTTTTATTCTACCTTTATTTCCTATTTCCCTCCTAGTTTCACACAAATAAAGAAAAAAAATTGTCAAGCCTCTTCTCCTAGGCTGTGAAACTGTATAAGAGACTACTTTGATTGCTGCTGAGGTAAATAACACAGTGTCTTATGGTTCACTAAAGTGATTCTTAAATTTTGAATGAGACAGCTTTGTGATGCAGAAAGCTGAGAATGCCAGTTACTCAAGCAAAGCCTCTGCTTCCCAAGAGGGAGCAGTCAGGGAGAAAGGAGAACACCCAGTAGACTATATGTATACAAACAAGGCTCCTTCTGGAAATTAAATGGTTTATCTAAAGTTATCAGACTGCTGACTGCTCTTTTAAAGAGGTACTTCAGGGCTGGGGAAACAACTGCAGTTCTATTTGTCAAATGCAAAGGAAAAATGATCCTGGAATTTATTATCCTCTGCGTAATTTCTGTATTTAGCGAAATGCTGCAAGCAGGATTTATGTAAAAAGCAAACCTGTTTCCGGAAGAGGATGGCAGCTCTGTGCCTTTAGCAGTAGTGGCAGCATGGTAAATGGATCTGACCAGAAAATCTTCTATTTTATAGGACAATAAAATTAGTGAATGAAAGCAAAAAGAGGTATAATGGATCTGGGTTTTAACAAGCATATGAATCAGCATCTCATGAGATCTTACCTGAAAGAAACATCATTGTATTTTGCTGAGAAAAGACATGTAGAGAAAAAAAGGAGAGGAATAAGAGAGAATCTTGTGACCATGGTTGGAGATTTGACTAAGATGGGGTGACCTGGTGCTCAGGGCCTCAGCCAGTGGGTTGAAGTCCTTGCTGTGCCATGGATATTACAAGGGCACATTACTTCCCTTCTGTGTTTTTTTTCACATCACTTCTTTTCTTGGTTTGCCATCATTAAATGTAAAATGGTACTGTTGTCCTTCCTGCCCATGAGAATGATGGCATTTAACACTGAGAGGTTCCATGAACCGTGGGAGTGCAGACCATGCAACAATATTGGATTTTTCCACTGCCATATGAGCAATTAGAACAAGTTATCCATTTTTCATCATTTCATGCACAGGGTGGGCAGACTCTTGATTTGCCTAGGATTGAGTGGGAAGATAAAAAAGATTTATCTGGTATTTGGAAATTTCCTGTAATGACAGCAAGAGAGAAAAAAAGGTCTTTTTCTTTTCCTTTATCCTGGAAATGGGTAAGAGGAGCTCTTTGGTGAGGCTATGCAGCAGCAGTTCAGACTCATGGCCATGTCATTTAGTGTTTGCTTGGCTTCCTGGTGATTTGGAATGAAAGGGGATTGGCTTCTCTGTCCCTCTGCAGCCTGGGGACACTGCTGTTCCTGGGCCCAGGAGCATTTGCTGTGCCCACTCCCCGTGTGCTAGCCAGAGAGATTGTCTCTAACAGAGGCTGGGCAGCTCTTTCTGTATCAAACACTTCCCACCTTGAAAACTTCCTTGGTTAACTGCTAATTTCAAAATCATTATTAATGTATTTGCACAGGGATTTTGGAATTTAATTAGCCTCTTTTGAACTGTTCTCAGAGTGTTTGTCTAGAGAAACAGAAAATCCCTGCATGGCTTGTTTGCTTTCTCCATTCGTTGGTTTTCACTGGAAGGGAAAGATACTGGCTGGTTTTGCAGGGCTGCATCCTTCTGCTGCAGCTGAGGATAAGCCACAGCTCTGCAGAGGGAGCAGCTGTTTTTGGGGTGCATCAAGCTGGTTTTGGGGTGCATCATCCTGGCCATGGGTGGGGTCATGCTGGCAGGCTGGGCTGCTGGGCACGGGGGCTCAGTCTGGTGACAAGGGGCAGTGCAGTGTCCCAGCACACAGCTCACTCCTGACCCAGGTGTGTTTGCACCCAGACAGCTGTGCTGGCTCAACTGGGCTCCCTTTTCCTTCTTCGTTAGTTTCCTTTGGGAAATTCCACATCCCAGACTGGTATTTGAATGGATCTTCCTTCCAGAGGCCAACTGGCACAGTGTGATTTTCATCTCACTTTTTGAAAGCATTGTGTTCTGCCACACCCCATCCAGAATATGTTACAGGCTGTGCATGTTCAAGTGTGCACATCTGCAAGCTCCCAGTTTTCATCTGAAGGCTGGTTTAAGTTGGATTTTTTCCCTTTGTCTGATCCTGCTTTGGAAGCCAGGCTGGGCAGAGCAGGACAGGGTTTCTGGTGTTCCCTGCTGCTGCAGGAGCACGTGCACTCTCCTTCTCTCTGGCAAACCACAGTGGTTATGACCACTGCCTCTGGTAGTGTTGTATTGGTCCCAAATTGAGGAAGGATGACTAACTTAATCACTCTATAGTTTTGATTTCTAAAATTAAACAGCCTGCCATATGTGCAACCCTGTTACTATATTTATGCCAGCAGTTAGCAGAGAGCACCAGCCAAGCTGGAGGGGCTTTGCAGCTGCAGCCTGTGCCTGTACTGCTGCTGCTCTGAGCACACAGATGTTTCTTTGCCCTTTCCCTATATGCAGCCCTCAATGTATACATTTCTCCAGTGGAAACAAGAGCAGTTGTACTCATAGAGCTTTCTGGACACTCTTCATCCACTGCTTTTTGAAGGAGTCCTGGTGGTCCTGGTGAAGCTCAGCTCCCAAGAATAGGTGGCAGGATTCAGGGACTGCATCAAACCCAGGAGAGAGTGAAGCCAGCCAGAACTGAAGGCTCCAGTCCCAATGCTCAGGCAGGGACAGTGAGTGCAGTGGGTTCCTTGTGGCAATGGGTGCTCCCCCAAGGAAGTCACATCAAGGGCTCCAGGGGAGTCGTGGCAGCTCATTCTCCTGAGCTGTTCAGTGAGTTAGGGGGCTGAGATCTCTTTCTTCCACCGTTTGTTTTGTAGGAGCTCAGTTAGCACCATGCAGATTTATTTGGATTCTAGGAGAGAGGAAATAAGATGAATAAGCAGTGGATAAAAGCCAAGGTGAAATGAACTGAAGTGGAAGGAGTGGACCCTTGTTTTTTGGAGGAGGCAGACTGAGGGATAAGATGTTTGTTATTATTTTGGTCCAGGCAACATTCCTCTGTGATCTTAGACATGCTGCTTGACTTTGTTTGCTAGCAGGAAATCTGGCTTACCTAGCAGAAGGATTAAGAGATGGAATGAATATTTAGCACTAACTAACCAAGAGTGTTTGGGTGAAACTGAAATATTTTGACATATTAGGTCTGATTTTACCAACTGACTTGGTGACTTATAGGTGCTTTTGTTTGGTGTTGAGCAAGTGTTACTGCAAAGCATTAGCAGCAGTGTTTGTGTAGGGTTGCATGTGCTTGTTGAGTAGGTGGTAGGAGAGGGTTTGTTTTTCATTTGCTTGGGTTTTTTATTTAAAACAATTGGAATCATTGGGGAATTCTTTCTTGTGGAACAGAGCTATATGGATCTGGCATCTGTATGTAATAAAAGTAGAGAGTATCTCTGACCCTTAGGGCAATGTCAGATTGAGAAACCTATATCAATTAGATCAGAAAAAAACAAACTTCAGTAAAGTTTCTGTGCCTGTTGCACACTCTCCTCTAAGGATGCATGAATGATTTTGGATTACAGGGACAGAGCACCTGGGGTGACCTATGTACATCAAAACACTGTGTACTGACCTGTCTCTTTTGGAGAGAGGCACTAGTTAGTACAAAACTTTTGGAGATCATCTTCCATACCTGATCATCATTTCAGTGTCCATAAACTGCCCAGAGCTAGTTCTTGTTTAACTGTTACAGCTGCATGAGACTTGCATGCATGGATCAGTTTTCATTCTGGAATTACCCCACAACATGTAAATTCTTAGAAGTTCCATTGATGTTCAGAGCAAACTGAAATACTGACAGGCCACATTTTCAAAATCTTCACTATTTTTTTAGTGGGGCGTGGTTTTTTCCAATCTACTTCCTTCTGCTCCTTGTTTATTGGGAGCCAAGGAGGAGGCTTGTTGGACTGATTGCTGTTGTTTATTAATCTTGCTTCCTTTAGGAAGATTTTCAAGCCCACTGTGGCCAACACAGGGAAATGCCTTCTTATGCTCCACCTCTGCTGTGAGGGCAAAAGTCTAGTGTACAAAAACAAACAATAAAACCTTGGGAATAATCCTTTATTAAAAAGAGACAGACCAGACTCACAGCATTTGAAGTTTTCTGGAATCAGGGATCATAATTTCTGTGGATTCACAGAACCTTAATGTTTTATACCTTAAAACAGCATTTACCTTTGCAAGCAAAAGGAGCCTTTATGTTTACTGTTTCACTTGTGGATAGCTCCAGATAAATTACTTTAAATTCTCAGGTGTTTGAATAGCATGGAATATTGGGAAAGGAGAAGATTCTTCTGTGCCAGAAGCAGCGTGGGCAGCAGGCAGGTGAGCTGGCTCATCTCTTTGGCTTGTTGCCTTGAGTGGGTCAGACTTCCTGCTCAGTTTCTGCATCCCAACACTACTGCTTGCCAGTGTTATTAGTAGTGATACATTATAAATTATTAACATTTGGAAAAGGCTTGAATTTATTTGCAGAGAGGTGTTCTGGGCAAAAGAAGGATGAATAGGTTTTTTTGTTTGTGTTTTTAATTGGTTTTAGTTTGGTGTTTTGGGCTTTTTTTTAAATTCTTTTTTTTTTTTTTTTTTTTTTTTTTGTTTAGTTAGCTAAGTTGGACTCCATACTTTGACTCATATTTCAAACAGCAGCATCAAGGAACTCACTATTTCTGCCAGCAGGGCGTTTGGCTCTCTCTTCTTTTCTGTGGTCTCTGCCTCCCTCCTGAAAGGTAATGTGGGATGTATTGATCCCAGCTTTTAGGACTCATTCTATTTCTGAACCCAGAATGCAGTATAAAGTAAAAACACCATTTAAAAAGGGAAGATCTATATTAGAATGACAAAGAGAATAAATTAAAGCAGTGTCCTGTCTCTAATGGTCTGCAGGCAGTTGTTAAGGAGGGAATGCCCAGTGCTGTCTACCTGAATGATGTTTTAGAGTCTCCGGTACCAGGGGACTTCAGTGAGCACAGTATTGATTTTTGTTCCTACATTAAGCTTTTAGTTTTGCAAATGGTTTTCTTTGAAATCATTAACATTGCAATGTGCACATAAGGGTGAAATAGCTGTGCTGCTGTGCAGGTACCACCTCTGATCACTTCCTTCTTCCTTTCCTCTCTTGAACCATCATCCAGCTGATGCACCTGCAGGAGAGTGAGGAGAAAATAAAGTGAAGTTGCAAGCCAGGGCAACTTTGGGACTTGGTGAGAAAAATGAAATTTTCAATGTTTTAAGCATTCTTAGTGGTTGTGAGCCTGGGGTGGGAGAATTGGAGCACAGCCAAGGGCTGTGTCTGAATCCTCTGAGTGGTACCTGGCTGTGGGTGTGGGGACTGAGAGCTGCCTTCAGCATGTTTATTCCTGATCAAACAAATAATCTCAGGTAAATTCAGCTATCAGGTAAACTCAGATTTTCCCACCTCAAGACTGAAGACAACTAAGTGGTGACAAGGAAACACTGGAGGTCTGTTACTAACATCAGCCTGAGGTTTGCACTGGCCCCAGGTTTGCTTGTTAGAGGATTAACACAGCTGAATCTGTAAATCAGGATGGTTGTGACTGTTTCAGATTGATCTAGATGCTTGTTTGATGGGATCTGCTTGCAGACAGGAGCATGTCACTGCAGACACAGCTATTGCTGCTCTCCCTTCCCTCTGCTCCTCTTCCCTCTCTGTGCCCAGTTTCCTGCTTTAAGGCTGGCCCTCACCCCAGGGGGGTGGGAAGGATGCTGCAGTAGAGGTGGATGCTGTGAAACTCATCCTCAGGGAAATATTGCAGAGACACCCACTGGTGTGGTGGGGATTACCCACATAGTAATGATCTCCCTGTTGTATTGATGGGAAAGGATATTTGTGCATTTTGCTTTTGTCTGTGTGCATGAGCCCAACCACCTGAGTCCTTCAAATGTAATGATGCTCTTTAATTTCAGGAAAGGAGCTTTTTGGCCTTCACACTCCTGACTTTGCTGTGGTGAGTTCCTGGGAGGTAGGGATGTCTGTCTCTCCTGTTACAGAAAGGAGGGGGATGTGATGAAGTCACAGAAGTGCCCAAGTCCCAGTGGCTGCTGTGCCCAGACCTCATGGTAATTTTAATGTCAGTTCTTCATGGGAAGGAGGGCTGGGAGAGACATGGAGATACTGTCTAGTGCTTTCTGCTGCCCAAGATGGAGTCAGCTTGCTCAGAGATTTGTTTTGGTGCAGCACAGCACAGGATGGGCTCTGCTGCTCTGGCCAGCACTGCCAGCAGACCCTGTTGGACCCCTCCTGTGCAGTGCAATCATTGCTGCTCAGGCAGGAAGCTGCAGCTCCCTCCTCTCTGCACTGCACAGCCCTTCTGGGGAACACTGCAGTGCCAGAGCCCAGATTATTTGCTGTAGCAGGTAAAGGCAGCCCCTCCCAGTGCTCTGGAGTCATCCTGTTTGGTCTCCTGTGCTGGGGTCCTTCATCTAAACCAGTTATTCACACAAATGTTATTCACACGTGGAGCATTTGTAACAATTTGGTTTGTACTTTGATTTCATTTTTAATATTTTGTTCTGCATCATGTCTCCATCAAGACAGCTCAAATAAGAAGTAATTGTTTTCATGGCTAGAACGTTTCCCAGGCTTGTTGTTAATGAGTGTGCTTCAGGAAGAGACCAGCCTCCCACCTCTGCAAGCAGCAGAGAAAAACTTTCTTTTCTGTGGTCTTCTCCCTCCCTAGTCCACTAGTGTGTCAAAACCTTGAGTTTTGTGTAAAGTTGTTAAATAAGCTTGTAGGCAAAATAAAAGATCAAAGGGGGTCTAATTAACTGCAGTCTGCTTAGGAATTGTGGTTGTTTACCTAGTTTTATAAATTGACACTTTTAACATTAGAACTCAAAGCAAAAGCAATGTAATTATTCCCTTTTTTTGAAGCTGAGGTTTAGTGTCTTTATTGAAAATTGGGTACTTCTGTGGCATCTCAAGATGCTTTATTCTATCAAATCTGGAGCAAGTAATTTTTCATTTGGGATTGTAATGTGGTATAAATGATAAGGGCCTGATTCAGAAAGCTTTTTTTTTTTTTGTCCCCCCTACTGGCAGCCTGATGAGAAAGCTTCACAGTCACCTCACAATAACCCTGAAGATAATCTAGGGCTTGAGTCTTTGTGAAGCTGCTTGCTCTAATACAAGGGGAAAAGTGAGATTCTGAGCTCTTAGTTAGGGTGCCCGAAGCTAGCTTGTCATCACAGGATTTTTAGCTCTTTTCATATCTCTTACCAGTTGTAGGATGCCAAGGCAAAAATGTATTTCTCCTGTAACTTTTCTGTGCTGTGATCATGTCCCTGGGAGTACTATGTGCCTAATTTAAATCTCAAGGTAGCAGGTAGCTGAATGGAGAACATCTGGTTATTAAAGCAAAGGAGGAATTAGAGAGAGATGAATTCTGTTATAAATTTTTCAGTTTTGCTCTCCTGACCTGATGACTTGTCCTATTTCCCACTCTCTGATCATTTGGACATACCATGCATGAGTCATTTTCAGATGTCCAGCCTCATTGAATTTGACCTCAGTAACTTAGAGCAGCACAGATAGAGGAGGGGAGGGTCCTCATGAAGTTGTGTTAGGGCTTGGGTAGGTTACAGATTTTATTTATACTGTGGCAGGACTCACAGGCTCTATTTAGAGCCAGAGGTTGATGGTGTTGGTATTTTACTAATCCAGAGGAAGTCATGGTGCCTGCCCTAAGACCTTACCACCCATCAAGACAAATGGCAAATATAGGATTTGTGTGAGGGTGATTGCAGGAAGGAGTCGGTCCCTCAGTGAACTTTTAACTTTTTTGTGTGTGTTTATCTAAAAGTTCATGCAAATTGAGGTGGGTTTCTTTGATCTGAGAACTGTCTTTTGTAATTTCAACTGCTCCCTGGCTTGTGTCAGGGATGCTGTGAGTGGGGTCGCCCTGGGGTTTTTGCACAGCCCAGGTTTTAGCTGGGCTGGGAGGGACCTGAGGCAAGATTTATACAACAGAACAGAACTTACAGTAAAGAAATTTTTATTGGCATATTTTATATTGTCTTAATTCAAAAGTTTCATTTCTTGATGATCATTCTGGGCACAGGTTCAAGGTTTCATTTGCACTTGGCTCAGCTCAGATGCTGGAGGAAATTTTCATGATGGGAGACAGGTCCTTTTCCTTCAAAACCAGAATTTCTCAGTAGACTGTAGGTTTGGATAAGAGCTTCCTTTGAGAATCCAGAAGGGATTTGCTTGAATTTTTCCAACTCTGTTTCTCTGATGCAGTGTGGTGATTAGAGGAGATTTTTCAGGTTTCCCTGTGAGAGTCTGAGCATGGTCTGGCTACTTGCATCTGTGGGGTTTTCAGTAATTAGAGCTCACCAAATGAAAAGCTGGGTACATCCATATATTCTATAAAGGTTTCCATGAGAGAATGAGTGTTTATTCCTTAGTAACCCTAAATCCTTTTATTGGCTAACTAGTAAAGAGATATTGGTTCTAAGCCTAAGAAAGCTGCTTTGTGGAAAAGGTTCAATTCTTCTGTATGCATGCTCTACATGGACTGTGTTGCCGCACAGCACCATCATAGTCCAAGACCTTTTCCCATTTGCTCCTTTCAAGATGCCCAGTGGCTTCAGCAGGAAGAGACAGAGCCCAGGAGCAGCACTGTGAGCCCCTGCAGAGAGCAATGCCTGCAGCTGAGTGGATAATGTAACATAAGGCTGCTGGGATGGGATTTGGCCCCTCTGTCCCACCCAGAGCAAGAGGAGATGCATGTTCTCCCTGGCTGGGTGTTGGGTCAAGGACTCCAATGCTGTGGAGCCTCTCTGTGCTGTCAGACTCGTTGCTAGGAGGGTTTGTGCCATGCAGAGCATCACCCCTGGGAAGCTGAGTTTGGACAGCACAGAGCAGCTTGCATCTGGCTGTCACACTGCTATGCTGGTCATTAAATAACACTTCAGTGTTTTAGAGCTCAGTGGTTTTGTTTAAGTGTTGAATAAAGATTTTCTTTTAACTGAATTTAGCTTAATCATCTGGTTGTGTGGCTGGCTTGAGTAGGAGCACTGCAAGTCTGCAGAATTCCCAGAACACACCAGAGTGAAAGTCCTTATGACTTCATAAACTATACAAATCAAGTAACTGGACTGATAGGTTTGTGATCTGTGACTGAGGGACATGAATGTGTGCACATGTTAGAGGCAGGAAACCAACACTTCCACCAGAATACACAGCTGCTTCTTGGGTGACGTGAATGCATTACAATTTTATTTCATCTTCCCCAGGTAGCTTATACCAACACATCTACTCTAAAGGTTTCATTTAGACATTTGGGAATTTTTCTTTTTTTTTTTTTCTTACTCTTTAGGAACATGCAAGTCCTGTAAACTCCCATTTTTGTTTAGCTCTTAGAAAGTCACCCAAATTGGCCAATGCACTGTACAGCTGCCTCTTTAATCCACTCTATTGCCTCTAGATAATGCCTGGTGTCAATCCAGGAATTTCTAGGTTGTACATCCCCAGGTAGGTAATGAAGAGAGAAATTCTTATCTGAACATGAGGTTACAACTGCACATTATGGGGCTGGATTAAACATGTTGTTTTATGTGTTATTGCCATGTTTTGACTACCTGCAAACTAGAGCATTAATCATGTAATTACATAACTTATGATTACCAAAAATGCTCCCTCTTCAAATGTCTCTTGCAAATTTGTCATCTGCTTATTGTGATTCATTAAATATGCAGCAACTGGGTTATAATCTTCATTAGTTTCACAGAATAAATCCAAAACCAAGGATAAGCCTTTTTGTTTTCACTGAAACAAGCAGTCATGGGTGTTGATGTATGGCTCCTTCACCAAGAGATATCTTGGTCCTAAACTCACTTCCAGAATCAGTGTTTCTGACTCTTGAGGGTTTCCTAGGTTTCAAGAATAAGCCTCTCAAGAGCAACATTTGCAGCATACAGAAACCAGGGATTTGTAAAATAATAATAACTTCTATAATTTATAAACTTGATTTCAGATCGCCTTCTTTTGACCATTTTGTTTTCAGAAGCATTCATCAGAGCACAGGGTTTTAATTTCCTTTCAACTGACAAATTTTGGAATCAGACAAGATACATTTCTCTGATTACTATGGGACAAGGCTTGTAGGTAGAGATAATGTCTTTTATTAGATGGAGCAGCATGGTTGGAGAGCTCAGGCAAACTTTGAGCCCTCCAAGCCTGAATCAGAAGCTGTCAGTGCTAAGCATATGCTGAATAGGCAGCTGCTTAGGTTATAAATGTATGAATTAGACCATTAGAGAGGGAAGGTGGTGAGAAAAACTATCTCTAGGTCATAATAGTGACTGGGAAGTGTTGCCAGATTATTTGTAAGCATGGTCTGGTACCCAAGTGAAGGGTGGCAGAACTGTACAAGCAGCAGTCTTGTTGTGCCTTGAGTATGGGAAAGATGTGTTTCTCTTGAGTGGTCCAGCAACAACACAAATACCAAAGTTCCTATTTCATACTTAGGAGTGTGTGTCCTTCTGAGATTGTTCAAACCCACTTCAATTTTTCTTCCCTATTAATCTCTGTGGGCTTTTGCAGGAAGCTGGAAAAAAGGCTTCTACATTTACAGCTCTTTTTGCTCTGACAAAGGCAGAGTAATCTTCAACATGGAAGCTCAAACCCTGTCCCTGGGGTTTCAAGCCCATGGAGAAGGTCATATATGACTGACAATGGGGAGCTGGGGAGATCTGCCTTTCTGGGTTTGTCAATTATTAGCCTGGTCTGACAAAGGTTCCACCATGAGCATTGTGACAACTTCTTAAAGTTGATTGGGAGCTATTAAAGAGTGATAAAAATCAGATATTTCTGACCATGGTGATCAAAGGAGGAATTCAGTGATAGTACAATAGGTGCTTGGAATTCTCTGGGCATTGCCATCAGTATTGTTTAATGACCCAATGCTATGGCTGTGTTGGGTAAATAGCAGCTTTGGCAGGTATATAGAAAACAAGTCCTTAGGACACAGGGGCTTCAGAGCAATGATGTAATTCATTGAAAAGTGCCCACTGTCCTTGGCACTGGTGGTTGCCATAGTGTGACTGTCAGCCAGAAGGCTGACCCCACTTCCAGAATCCTGATTTATTCAGAAACCTGCAGATTTCCTCTCTCAGGTTTCACACACATTGCTTGTGGTCTAAAGGCAACAGTTCCACCAGCTGAAATGTCAAAGGTTTCTTTCTGTCTGAGGTTATACACACACTTGTTAAAAGCTGGTGTCAGGTGAATTTTGCCTAATAAGATTCTGAAATTTCCTCCTCCTTTAAGAATGAGGGTAATTTAATGCTCCTGCCCTAATATAGGAATATACTGATTTGGGAGCACAAATCCTCCTCACTGAAAGACTTCAGCAGCCTGTGCTAGGAAGGTGGGAGCTCAGCACATGGAATGTGTTGTGCCAGCAGCTCAGTGAGTGGAGCCACAACATCCCATGGAATCCCAAAAGGTTTTTTACCCTCATTATCTTTCACTCAAAACTCGTGGGCACCCTCACACTGCTTGGAGGGCAGAGTGGGGGCTGGGGGATGTTGGCTCCCTGCATCTCAGGCCTTTGATGCCTTGAGTTCCCCAAATTCCCTGAACCTGCCATGCACTGGAGCTGTGTGAGTCTCCTTGTTCTTGCTGAGCAGCAACCAGCAATTTCCCAGGCATCAAGTCCATGTGTGTGTGTATTGAGTCATTTCTTTGGGGCTATTGTTTAAGGCTTCAAACCATGGAAGGAAACTGGGAGCCTGTTTAGATGTCACTAAAGGTCACTGGCTATTTTTATAGATTACATTAAAGAAAACCAAAACTGCACAAAAAGAATATTTAGATTGCGAAATCAGGACTTTGAAAAATATTTTTGCTGCCTATCACAAGTCACTACAGAGCATATGCAAACTGATTTTTCATAGCTTGGCCAAAGGTGCATTACTCTTCCTGTAAAAAATTATTCCTGGCACCATTGTGCCCTTCCTGCCAAAATTTAAAGCAGAGCTCTAAATGATAGCACTGGGACTATAAGCAAAAACTTGCACATGACATCAGTTGTTTGTTGTTTTTCTCTTTTTTTAACTGGGGTAAAAATCTTTCCTGTAGTGGATGAACTGCATTAGCTGAAATTTTCACCCTGAATTTCAGCAGGGCAGACAACCAGCATCAAAAACTTTAATTTAAAAGAGAAAAGTCTGGCAAAATTCTAAGCAACCTGAGTCTTACAATAGTGAGTTTTGTACAATGTGGTCAGCATATCAAAGGGAAATACTTTTTTCTGTCTGCTTTGATTTTGATGTCATTCCATCAAACATTTTATTGGTAGACACAGCATTAGCTCCAAACTCATTTTGAAGCAATGAACATTAGTCAGACATAAACAATTGGGCTGGGGGCAGATTAGACAAATGGCGAATGGTGGCAGAGATTTTTGAAAAGGGGCTTTGCAAATGTGTCCCTGCATGAGCAGAATTGTTGCAGAGCAGAAAACAGATCTTGAAGTGGTCTCTGGTGGAAGGAACAGGGCTTGTATAGCACAAGGGAGTTTACCTACAGAGCAGCCTTGAGCCAGGTGTGCAAGTGCTTGGGCACAGGAGGTCAGGCTGAGACTGATGCAGGGCTGGCATTGGAGTGAGCTGGGCAGAGGGTGTGGACTTGGACAGCATGGTGCAGCTGAGTGGTGCTTCATCCAAAATCCTGCCAGCCTGCTCTCCTGGGGGAGCAGCTGGGTAATGCTCTGGTGGCTTAGAGGCAATTTTTGAGGTTAAACTGGAGGTTAGGAGGTGACATTGGCCCCCATGCAAATGGGTCATAATGCTAATATGTACATATGCAAAAATCATGCAGGCAGGCAGCAAGCTTATTGAAAAAACAGGCTGGCAGTGACCAGACCTCAGACACCATTAAATAAGAAACAACCTTTGCTAATTCTCAGTCATTGCCCTGCAGAGTATTGCAGGTCAGAGAGGCAGATGGGTCTTACTCAATGCCTTATTTTGAATCAGAGCACAGCTGAAGGTTCATTCCCAGCTCCATGGTCTCACTGCTGGAATAGGCTGCCAGGAATTACTGGCAATATGTTTGGTTTTAATCTTTGCACTGCTCTCCAGTGAAGTTCTCCAGGATGAAGCGCCTGGAATTTATCTCCAAAATATTTTGGAGGGGAAATGTGATCATAAAGCTAAAGCTTTGGGCTATGCATGCTTCTTTTCAGGCTCCTAATGGGTTTGAAAGGGGTAAGTGTTACTAACCTGCCTCCTTTGTTTTTTGACAAGAAAAGTAATTTAGAAAAACAAAAACCAAAAAAAACCAAAATCATTTTAATCCCTTACACTGAGTTCATGTCAGCTTTAGCTTAACTCAACGCACATTGCAAGAACCTTAGGAGGCATTTTATGTTTGCTATAATAGGTTTGGGTCTCTTACTGCTCTTATGACTGTGTCACTGACTGGGGCAGAGCTGTGCCAGGGAAGTCCTGCCCTTGGTGGCAAAAGTGAGAGAAAGCTGCTCAGCCCCAGTTTCAGGTTTGCTGAGCAAACAGTGTGCCCAGCCTCTGCAGAAGAGCTGAGCCCCCAGTTCCTGCCGAGCTCCTGACACAAACCCTTCCTCTGCTGTGTCTCTGGAGCCTTGTAGGACCCTTCCCCTTCCCAGCATATCGAATTGCAGCTGGCTCAAGCTGACTGGCAGCAAATTGCTGCTCCTGACTCTGCCCTTGGGTTTTTTCCAAGCAGAAGGAAAAGGCTGAAAGTTCCCAGTTTCTGCAGTCACAGCTGCCCCAGCGAGCTCATATCTGCCCTGTTGAGAGACACAAGCACCTCTGGGCAGGGTGAGAGCATGAGCACAGCCAGAACACCAGTGTCAGGTGGGCATGGTGCCTGCCTTCACCAGCCTGACGGGAACAGACAGGGACAAAGGCAAGCTCCAGGCATGAAAAGGCTGCTTGTTGCAGCGTTTCATGGCCAGTGAGCATGACCAGCCTTCAGGGCTAATTACCAAGGGAGAGAGAAGTATGTTCTTGTCAGCAGACCTACAGGGTTACTATTTAATGAAGCAGATATGCAGGTAACTTGTTCAGTGAGCAAGTGACTGACTTGTGTCCACAAGCATGTAGGTGTGTGTGACAGGACACTTCAGGTGGCTTTTGGCCACTGTCTTCTCTCTCAGTGCAGCTGGGCACAACTCTCAGCAGTGACAATCTATATCCCATTTCCCCCTTCTCCAGATTCCCCCTCTTCCTTCTCTGCTCTCCTTTTACCTGTTTTCTCTACTACTGCCTTTTTTTTCAACTCTAGCACTTCTTGTGTATTTCATCCTGTCCTTTCATAGCTCTCCACCTTATTTTTCCTCCTGTTTTTTTAATTATGGATGCTAGGCAGCACTGAGCAGTGGTGTCATCACTATTTCATCAGGCCTGCCCAAGCTGCTGCCAGTGGTTTATGGAGCCTGTGTGAGCTGGGAAGGGCCAGTATCCTCTGTGTGCTTGCATCAGGTCCCCTGCTGATCTCAGCTCCTCAGCACATCTGTCAAGTGTTACTTGTCCTTTCCTTGGGACTGCCTGTGGAGGTGTGCAGGGGGCTGTGAGCTCTGCCAAACCCTGGCGTGGTGCTGGCAGGGTTACAGCCAGTGTGAGGATGCCTCATGCTGCAGCAATCTCTTTGTATTGCTGTCTATTCCAAGCCAAAAAGTTACTCAAGTGTTAATTCAGTGTCTGTGTTGGTCTCTGTAAGAGAGATGGGACAAAACATGCAGGAATTGATCAAATGGTGGTTTGTTTCTTTTCTGCCCACGTCAATGGGTGTGAGCAGATTATCATTCTGAGTCCTAAACTTGTACTCTGAATTCATACAATTTAGTCCATCCAGCATTACCTTTCAGACTTGTCTTGACTTCTAGACTGGAGTAGGTATCACTGGATAGGAGTAGCAGCATCTACAGTACAACACCTCTCTCAGTTTGTTGTGGGAATTACTCATTTACTTCACTGCAAGCTATATTTTTACCTGATAGCAGCTACACTTGGTAGAGGATCTTTCTAATACAAAAGGTGATTAATACATGCACATTGGGTAGTTATGGATCTCTTCTACCAGTGTCCCTTGTGTATTTACCAGAAAAGATAACTGGATTGTCAAAATTTTACCCAAACCTCCCAAGGAATTGGGACAAATGTGTCAATTAAAAACTTGGTGAGACTGCAGAGGTTTTGAAGCCAAACAGCCAAGGTGTGTATGGGGACCAGAGACTGCAGCAGGGAGGCTGGTGCAGGTCAGAAGTGAGATGCATTAGCAGAAACTCTGGGACAAGACACACCATACCTGTCTGACCCAAACCTGCTATTCCCAAACTGTGGGCATGACCCTCAGATTATTTTCGTAGGAGAATATGACAATTTGAAAAAACACTTTGACTTGCATAATCCCATGGATTTTATGCTGCTTTCTCTGTAGAGAATGTTGGGGGGGGTTTTCCTGGAATTTTAAGCAAAAATGTACCTCAGCAAAGCGTCAGCCTTCCTTTTATCTCCTTTTCACTATATAAACCACTTGATATGAGGCATTGAGATGTTTTGGGATGCAGTGTGAGCTTGGCCTCAGTTCAAGACTGCAAAAGTGGCTACTGCTGACCAGAGAACATGGGGTGGGACATGACAGTCAAAGCTGTGCTACTGCACAAGTGCTGAGTCCTGGTCCCTTGCTCTGGACAAGGCAGGCTGTGGAAAGCAGTCCTTGCTGACTCCAGGACCTGTCACGGGTCCACTTGTAGTGACACCAGGAAACACATTTCTCTACAGTTGTGCTGCTTCACACTCTGTTTCTCCCAACAGGTCCCAGGGCAGCTCCAGCACTGTGCTGTCCCCAGGGAAGGAAGGTCCTGCTGTGCTGGCTGTGGGTGACCTGGCAGGGCACATGGAGCTGCTGGCTGCCAGAGCAACAGAGAAAGCAGGGAAGGATGCAACAGCCCCACAAGCTGAGGTGGAAGGAGCAGAAAAAGCAGCTGCAGTGCCAGAGGCAGGAAGCCTGGTGGGAGCAGGTCTGGATGGGAATGTGGTGACTGCTGGAGGGGCAGCGGCGATTGTGCTGGGAGCATAGGAAAACCCAGCAACAGAAAGAGCCACTGAGGAGTCTGCCAGGGCAGCAGAAAGAATTGCAGCATCAGAAGTAGCCAAGGTGTTGCAGTCAGCAATAGCTGAGGTAGGCACTCGTGCAGCCCCAGGTGCTTGATGGGGTGGAGGGGCTGGCAGTACTCACTGGGCTGGGCTCAGATCCCAGTGGCATGGGAGGCTGCAGCTCCAGACCAGAGCTGACCTGACCTTTCAGCCTTGCCCTCAGACCGTGGATCAGACCATATTCCTACTTAGCATCCAGCAATGGGAAGAGATTTTTATTTTGGAAAAACTGAAAGCAACGTAAAAAAAAAAAAAAAAAAAAAAAAAAAAAAAAAAAAAAAAAAAAAAAAAAAAAAAATCCCTGGAATTCCTGCTGAGAGTTTGTGTTCTTTTCCCATCTGGTTTCCCTCTGTCTTTCAGATGAGCTTTTTTTCATGATAGCGGGCACTTTATCACGCCTGGTACAGTTAAGGTTACAAAGCATTCTCCATTCCAGCCCCCACATGCTCATCCTGCTCTAAAGCATTCATATTTGGGGATCAAAAAAGCTCCACGCGTGGTGTTTGCTCAGCTGAGAATTTTTATATGACACTCGGGCAATTACACCGTGTGCTGTTCGTGAGTTTGCTCAGGGTGATAAATGCACTTTTCCCATTTGAGAAACCTGTCTCTTACATTGATGATGTGGTGACAGATTTTCAGCAGGGATGAGAGCTGGGTTTGCCAGGGCTCAGTGCCCATTCTGAGCACCAGATTTTCAGCTGTTTTCGGCACCCAGCAGCTTCCCCTTGGGTGTGAGGCCTTTGGACATGTTTGTTCCCATGTGTGGAGCTCGTTTGAAGAGCTGCCTGCCTGCAGCACCACTGAGCGTCCACCTTCTGCTCTCAGGAAAATCTGGATCTCATCTCCCTGGGCTCTGATTTCATCTTGGTGTGCAGGGTCAGCTTACTGCCATCACTGTTTCTTGGGCCCAAGAGCTGTCCTGAGCACAGGGAATTTCTATAGGATGTTTTAACTTACCCCTCAGCTTGGGCAAGTAGCTTCACTCAGGAAGGGCTTCTCAATGTCTGTTTGAGTTTTAGTGCATTTTTGCATCTTGTGGATCACCTACATTTAGATGCATACCAAAACAATTCTCTAAATCCACCTGTGAATCAGTACCTTTATTTTTTAAAATCAGTAGTTTGCTTTGTAGTGACTTTTCCAGTGCTCATGTATTTTTTCTCTTGACTTTTCAGCTCAAAGGGAAGAGGAAGAACATGTGGATAAAGCCAAGGAACACCACCCAGCAGGAAGAGGATTGGATGAAAGAGGGAGAGGTGAAATGAAATGGAGAGGTGATGTTCTGTGTCATGCCTCCCAACTGGGGGCTTGTACCATCACTCTTGGAATGCAATAGGGCTGCCAATCACACCTCTTTTGTGACTCACTATACTATTAAAAATAAATACATGGCATATTCTGCATGCAATAGTGTTGAGGGTCTGTCAGAGGTCTTTGTCTCCTGGTTTTGTGAAAGGCAACTCTGCATCTATTCCTCAAAGATGAGGGAGAAAAAAATGTGCTGTTCATAACAGAAAACATACTACAGGCATGAAATGACATAAAAAAGAAATACTTTAAGAGAATCTTAGAACATCCTGAGTTGCAAGATTGTCAAAGTCACCTCCTAGCCCTGAACAGAACACCCCAAAGGCTTAAATTTCCATTAAATATGCAGTCAGGTTTTCATGTCTGTAGGCTGAGAGGTGGTCCGTGGGGGCACTGCCAATGTGAAATAGTTTCAAAACCTAACAGAGCAGGTGCATTTACCAGTCAATCCACACTGTTCCAACTCTCTCCAGCTCTCAGGTGGGTTTCTTGCCTAGATGGGAATGGTAGCTATGCTATTTTTTCTTTTTATTTTTCTAATTCTATTTATTCATATGAAGCATGGAATGGGAAAGGTGTCTCCATCCAGACTGATAATGGTGCAACGCCAGAGGAATTCCAGAAAAAATTCAAGAAATAGGCAAATATAACTTCAAAAGAGTACACTGCTTCCAGCTTCCAGGGGTGTTTCAGTGGGAAACATGCCATTTGTTCTGGTGCACCCAGAAGGGACAGCACATGATGCCAGCATTGTACAGAGCTGTTCTCCAACAGGCAAGGAGGGTGTTGAGAGGATCTGTTGCTTCTCTGTGCAAGCTGCTGGCCATGAAGATCCATCTCCCTCTTGGGAAATATGTCCTTGCACTGCAGCAAAGCCAAAGGGTTTCAGTGCAGGCTTGTGCTTTTGCCCCTCTGCAGTGCACCCAGTGCCTGTGCACCTCTGCTGGCTTCTCCCTCTGTGCAGTGACAGGCTGGGGAGGAGAGGGGAGGGGAGAACAGCAGCCTCTGATTAAAACTCAGCCCCCCTGGCCTTAGATCTGAGGAGACAGAGCCCGCCCTCCCTTCCCTTCCCATAATTTTATTTTATTACAAAAAGAGCCCGTATTAAAAAAGCTCATGATTATGTTTTCTGTTCACCAAGACTTTTCCTGTATTCGACCTTTGGATAACCTCCAAGGCTTGCAAACATTTGAAAGGAGTAAAGGAGCTCGTTTTATTGCAGGGCCTCAGCATACATTCTTTCCAGCCTATCTTTAACATCAGTTGACAAGAATTATATAATTGCAGTCTGTGATCCCTTTAAGGCTAAAATGTATTCGTTTTCCCTCAAAGAACACTTCAGGTTTCAGAGTTAAAAGTATACTTTTTTCCCCCCATCTGGGTTATTCTGTAGAAATCCATTTTCCTAAAACTGGCAAGTCTCATTCTACCAAGTCGCATGGATTTATTTTTTACTGCGGTTTTAAGCTCACATGTTAACAAGTAGAAGAACCAACCTCCAAATCCCAACCTGTGTTTCCCATTCCATTGGAAAATTAGTGGGTTACAGAGAAGGCACAAGGGGAATTACACTCCTTAGGTGGAATCAAATAAAATTTCCACATGCCTATTTAATCAAATTAGTGTCTAATGCTAATTGATAGGCGATCTGGAGATGGACAGGTAGCTGGATTGGATTTGATCTTGCATTTCAGAGGCATGATGTAATCTGCTGGATCAGGAAGGAATTTCTGGTTTCCTATCAGAATGGCATCTGCCACCATGTTTTAGGAAGCCGTGGACATTGGATACTTGCATAGGAACTGGGGAAGGATGCCAAAAAAGAAGTCTGAAGATAATACCTGGAATTTAAAAGATGAATTAGCTGTTGCCACGATGAAGTTCTGTTTGCATTCAGGTTTTCACTGGTGTTTGTGCTCCTGCAGAGTAAAACAAGCGCAGAAACATGTGAGTATTCCTGGAAGCTTTTCGTGCCAGTTGTGTTTGTGTGTGAGAGCCAGTGATGTTCAAATCCTCTGCTTGGAGGGAACAGAAGTGATGGCACCACAGTGCTCAGAGCATATTCACAGTGCTTCTTGAGAGTGGAGTGAGATGTTCAAAGAATCTGCAAAAAAACCTCCTCACAACTCCAAGTATTTCTGGACAATGAAAAATGGAGGGTGTGAGTATCCTAGTCATGGGCACGTGCATGCAGGAGGGGAAATTAAATTTCTCTCAAGAATTGGCTGCTAGGAATGATCTGGCTGGCTGAAGCTAGAGAGGAGATTAGGCTCAGTGGGCCAACTGTCCACTTGGGTGCTGCAAAGAGACCTGGGGAGTTTTGAGGAGTTCTCAATTTTGCCATGAGCTTACCCCAGATCTCCGCTTTCTTACCTGATAAAAAAGGACAATGGCAAGCCAATGTGCCTGCCTTGGTGCCCTTTTATCTAAGCACTTGAGGAAGTACAAACTTTTATTCCAAATAATGTTTACCAGTAAAAAAGGATCTCTTCTTCAAATATTTAGTTACTCTAATGCTGATTGCCCCCATTCCCTAAGGGGAGTAGAGGGCAGGGGCAGCATTCCTGGTTTTATAGAGGGACAGGCTTTGAGAGGGCTGTAACTGCATGTCACAGGGGTTGGATGCAATAACTGAAGAGAGGGGAGCCAGTAATAGAATCTTTTTAATAAACTACAAGCCCACAGTTTATAAAGTTGGACACAGATTATGCTCCTGCCTAGTGTATAAAAATAACCACATTTGGATGTCTTTGTGGCCAAAGGATCCTGTTAAGTTTTCACTGCCTGTATTTCTAATGTAGGCAGGACCAGTGTAATACCCTGCGTTGCACTGAAAGGGAAAATCTCTGGTCTGTTAAGCTGTTCCCTGCCTTTGGTAGCCTCTCTGTATCAGGATTCACATTCTTGTTTCGTTTCAAACAGGAGACTAGTTTACAAGGCAAGTTACTCCTTGGAGATCACAAGAGGCTTTCTTTCCCCTTTCTTTTTCTGAGAGGAAGGATTAGGTCACGGTATTCTGTTTGCTTTTTTTTTCTCTCTCCTTTGGCTAATCTGCTCTCCAAGATGTCCATGTCACAAGAGAAATAAAAGGCTTTAAGTGAGTGCAGGATTTTTTTCCCCTCACCTCAGCACTCCAGCCGATAAGGGCGATTTATAGAAATCGCCACATGGAAAAGCCTTAAAACAGAATTTCAGATGCTTATAAGACAAAGCAGAAAGATAGCAGAGCAGCAGGTGCCTTCTCCTTACCTCACAGGGTCGTGTTCTGCCTGTTCTTAAGGAGTTTGGTGGATGATGATTACAAATATGTCTGCACCATATCCGGGTGTACTGAACGTGCAGTTACAGCTTTGTACAAGGAGCTTGTGCAGTCCCTCACCTGCAATCAGGAGGTTTATCACTATTCAAAGTCCTTTGTTTTCTGTTATCTCTGTGCATTTTGTGTGCTGGAAGCACTAATGGTTTAAGAAGTGTTCTTTGAGCCTGGCACCTTTCCTGGTGCAATGTGCTGCGCATCGCTTGGCTCCGCTCGAAGGGAGGACACACGCTGGTGCTGATCCTTCTGTGCAGAAACTTTTGGGACTCTCTAAACAAAATGACTGTGTTCAGAGCATGCTGAACACAAAGATTATTGCTTTAATGAATGCTGAATTATTCTTGTTCAAATACCAAGTACTGGTGCAAGTTTGTGGTAAGACATAAATATTTTTGCAGCAATACATATGAATCTGTATTTGGTAGTTTGTACCTAGCACAGGTACAGCCTGTTCACACTGGTCACGTCACACTCAGCAAGCTGTGTTCCAAGGGCCAGCTCTGCCTTGATTTAAGTCAGTACAGCTCTGCTGAACTTTGTGCCAGTCTCTGACAACTAAAGTTATGCTTCTCAAATGTTTTCAGCTATTTTTTTTTCAGTCCTTTCTTTCAAAAGAGTTTTAGAAATGCAATTAAATGGACAGTAATACTCAGCAGTTATACATAAAAAGCTGTTTATCTAAGGGTATCAAAGTGCTTGACAAAGGTGGGTAATTCTCACAGTGCCCTTTTTTTGCAGGGTGAGATGCTGGCATGCAGAGACAGCGAGTGGTTTATCTGAGTAACAGAGTCGGTAGCAGAGGTAGTAATTAAAACTTTGGTCTCATGACACCCAACTCTGTACTGTAACCACTAGACAAACTGCCTCCCAGAACCGTATCTCATCTCTATCTCTCTACATATGCACAATAAAGCCTTTGTAGTATATGCTGTACACTTGCTATTGATAGTTGTATCAGCTGAAAGATAATGCTCGCTCTTCTAACTGGCTGCAAGTGTGCTCCACACAGCCTCAATTATCTGAACATAATGGTGGAGAAGGGGAGAATTTTGGATAACTGAGGGCTTCAAATAACTGAAGGAGTTTTCAGTGCAATTAATAACACAGTAGGAACACAAGGTTTTGGAGAGCAGGTTCAGATACCTGGTGTCACACTGTGCAGTCAGTCAATAACAAACAAGCTGCTCTTTCAGAGTTTTTTTCTGAGCAGAGTTATGGTTCTTCCTTGTTTCGTTTCAGACAAAAAGAAATGACAAATGTAGTTTAGATGTGTTGGTATCCCTTTAAGTTAGGTGAAGACTAACAGCCATCATTTTGGTCAATGGGAAGCTGGTTATGGGCATGGGGAGTTTAAAAACACGGACTGATTGGTGTTAGGCAGCTTGGCTGGCAGCGTGGTGTGGGCTATGTGGGTGGCTCTAAATGCCTGCAGAGAGCAGGACCAGAGATCGTATGAAAAATAATTTCCCCTGCACATGCCATAAACTCTGGGATTTCAAGTATGACCCAGCTGTAATGAGCTCCATACAAGCAAACATTCAGTTACTGCAGAGACACATTCGTTTGGGAAGATAAAACCACGATCCACAGAACACGCTCAGAGTGTCTTTGCACTGCACACCAACCTCTGTGTGACAGAAATCTTGACTTGTGTGGCTTCATAACAGATTTCACCATGCCACCTAGGCCAGCTGCACATCACTGCCTGCTTTCTCTGCCAGCTAATTAGTTCTAATTGCAATAGAATAAAAAGACAGGATAAAATTTGCAAAGCATATCACAAAGTGTTACTGGCCCTGTTCAGTTTTCATTGCACTGATGCTCTCACCGTGACTTGCTTTTTAAAACCTGCTCTGTCCTCTGCCTCACACCAGACACAGGAATTAAGAGCAGCCTTTACCCTTGCAGTGGTTATGAACTAAAGGATTGGTGCAGGTGAGGCTGGAAGACCTTAAGGAAAGGAACAAATCTGGTTTGGCTTTTATAAAATGCAGTGTTGGGTAGAGGATGGGTGTTCGGCTCTGACTGGCCTCACAGCTCATCCTGAACTGCCTCTGTTCTGGGACTGTGCCCCCATCAGAGAAGTATCCTCACATATTCAGATAAGTACAGACTCCATAGTATGGTTTATTTTTCTCAGCTATTACCTGAGAGACAGAATATGTCGATATCTGGGGCCTGATGTCTGACTTATTTTTTTAAAAGATTGATCTAATCTTAGTTGCTTTAAATTATCTTAATTTTTTCTCTTTATGTTTTCATTGCCTGGTCTCGCTAGCTACTTTAAGTGCCTATAAATATATATATTCTTTCTTGTATTGCTTCAGTGTTTGCCCCAATATGCATTTTGGACAGAGAGAACAAGCATATTTATTATCTTTAATACACTCTGGATACACACACATACATGATGTTCTTCCTACTTAGCCATCATATTATACACAATTTGTACATGCGTATTTATAAGGGCTTAAATGGAAACAGGACTGACACCAACATTTTATGCATTATTAGGAGGAGCAAGTTCACTCTTTAAAATGACTATATTTGGAAATCTGATTCTAAACTCTTGCTGGTTTAACTTAATTTTGTGGCTTTTCTCCAGATTTTCAAAAGCAGAGGAAGTGAGGACAGGATTGACAGGAGCACTTGTGCTCCTTGAAGGTGAGCGTTCACATGGACACTGTGGAAGGGACTGGGTAAGGGAGCTGCTTTCAGCCCATCTGAGAAACGGCTGCACCAAAGTGTGGGGCTTTGCACGTCAGTATTTGTGCATTGCTATGCTCTTTTTTTCCCCCCACTATTTTTGAGGTGAAAAGTCCCCTTTCTTTTTTTTTTTTTTTTTTTTAATTTTTTTTTATTTAATGAGCTGCTCTTGTGGGAATCTTGTGCTCCCTCTTCCTCTCCCGCATTGTGTCGATCCCTTTCTGAAACCATGAAGCGGAGAGCCCGCGATAAAGCCGGAGTTGTGTTTAACAGTTCCGATAGTGAAAGTTGGCGGGAGCGGGGCTGGGAGAGCGATGCCCTGAGCAGAGCTGAGCTGAGCTGAGCTGAGCTGAGCTGAGCTGCTCTTGCCAAAGAGCAAAGCCTGGCTTTGTCCGGCCTGCCGGGCCCAAGGGCGGGTTCGGCAGCCGAACTGCGCTGTGCCGAACCGAACCGAACCGAGCCGGGACCGCGGCACCGCGCGGGGCAGTGCGCGGCGCGGCCCATAGGGGGCAGCAGCCGCCCGCGCTGGGGCCGCGCTCGGCCCGCGCCGCGCAAACCCCGCACCGCGCAAACCCGCACCGCGCAAACCCGCACCGTGCAAACCCCCGCACCGCGCAAACCCGCACTGTGCAAACCCGCACTGTGCAAACCCCCGCATCGCGCAACCCCGCACCGCGCAAACCCCGCACCGCGCAAACCCCGCACCGCGCAAACCCGCACCGTGCAAACCCCCGCACCGCGCAAACCCGCACTGTGCAAACCCGCACTGTGCAAACTCCGCGCCGCGCAAACCCGCACCGCGCAAACCCCCGCATCGCGCAAAACCCGCACCGCGCAAACCCGCACCGCGCAAACCCGCACTGTGCAAACCCCGCACTGTGCAAACCCGCACTGTGCAAACCCGCACTGTGCAAACCCCGCACCGCGCAAACCCGCACTGTGCAAACCCCGCACCGCGCAAACTCCCGCACCGCGCAAACCCGCACCGCGCAAACCCGCACCGCGCAAACCCGCACTGTGCAAACCCGCACCGCGCAAACCCCCGCATCGCGCAAACCCGCACCGCGCAAACCCGCACCGCGCAAACCCGCACTGTGCAAACCCCGCACTGTGCAAACCCCCGCACCGCGCAAACCCGCACTGTGCAAACCCGCACTGTGCAAACCCCGCACCGCGCAAACCCGCACTGTGCAAACCCCGCACCGCGCAAACCCGCACCGCGCAAACCCCGCACCGGGCAAACCCGCACCGCGCAAACCCGCACTGTGCAAACCCCGCACCGCGCAAAACCCGCACCGCGCAAACCCGCACCGCGCAAACCCCCGCATCGCGCAAACCCCGCACCGCGCAAACCCCCGCACCGCGCAAACCTGCACCGCGCAAACCCGCACTGTGCAAACCCGCACCGCGCAAACCCGCACCGCGCAAACCCCCGCATCGCGCAAAACCCGCACTGTGCAACCCCGCACCGCGCAAACCCGCACCGCGCAAACCCGCACTGTGCAAACCCGCACCGCGCAAACCCGCACTGTGCAAACCCGCACTGTGCAAACCCCCGCATCGCGCAAAACCCGCACCGCGCAAACCCCCGCACCGCGACAACCGCCCCGCACGACTCCGAGTCCGCAGCAGCCCCCTGCAACCAGGGTTTAGTTTGCCGGGTTTTTTCTTTTTTTTTTCCTTTTTTTTTTTTCTTTTTCTCTGTTTGTGTGTGTATAATAGCAGTGCGCAGTGAGGAGGCTCTCTGATCATTAGTAACTTTTCCCATAATGAAAAAAAAAAAACCAAAGCCAAGACCTATTAAAAAGAAAACAAAGAATGCAACCACCTAAATACCTAGAAATAATATCATGTTGCTTGTGCAAAAATACACCCCGAAGAACAACTCAATTAATGCGTGTATAGAGTATGTAAGTTCCTGTAAAAGCAGCTTTTTGTTTGCGTGTGGATCCGTATGAAACACAAGATGATATATCGTGTTATGCTCAGATCTTTGTTTCAAGATATAGCTGTGGGTAGATTTCATGATGGAACATCTTTTAACTCTTATTTCATCACTTACAACTTTGCTGTTTTCAGCACATGTACACTCAATATTAAAATCCCGTGATTGTTACTTTTTCTAACTGTCTCTTTGCCTGTTAACAAGATCCTTTAAAAACCAAACTAAACCAAAATCCTTTCACATCCCACATAGATTTGGTTACTTCAATGCTGGTAGCATCAGTGGCCAGTTCCGAACTTTTCTGGCAAGTACAAGGGCGAGCTGCTAGCCCGTGTGAGTTTGCAGCCAAAGCCGCTGCTGCTGCCGAAGCACCGAGCGAGCCGCAGGAAGGACTGAGCAAATGGTTACAAACGAGCCCTGTTCCTCGGCTCCACAATTTTCTCTTCGCCTTAAATGCACTTTATTGAACCTTTCCCGCAGTTTGTTCTGAGAACAGCCACACTGATAATCCTTATCCAGCGCAGAGGAATCCCCCTCCTGGCTCTCAGTCTGAAGCCGCGGCTGGCATTCTGCTGCTCTGATTTGTTGACTTGGATATTTTTAAATTATTCTTCCATATTATCTCTTACTCGTGTTGCTGGTGCAGTTTACCTCCAGCCACAATCCGAGGCTGGCTAACAGTCGCTATAACATAGCTGCAGCATTTCCTATATCTAGATTTTTAGGGCTGTGTTTTCAGCAGAATACATGGTTTGTCATGAGGGCTTTCAAACTGTGTGACAGCCGTGGAAGTGGAGAATCCATGAGAGAGGCTGTGTGTGTACGTGGTGCTGGGGGTGTAGGATATGGGCAGACTCTTTAATACACTGAAAATGTTATTTTTGATTTTTGTTACTCTGGAAGATTTTTATTCTATTTTTTGCTGATGACTTGAACTATTCCCCAAACTGAAAGTAGTTGCTTTTCCTATATTTTGACAGCAGTCCCTAATAAATGGAAGTCCTTCACAGTCTTTAGAAAATCAGTGTATTGAGTGCATGAATAGCAAGAACAAACTATTTTTGAAGTTGCTCTGCATTGTGGAGTATCATCAGTGTTTTATATGTTCAAACCAATGTGTGCAATTCCTCACGACTGTTACGTTCACTTTAAACAATGAGGTCTTTGCTCAGGAATACTCCTGGGTTTGTTAGGGAACCAGTGCAACGCTGGCCCTAATCAATAAATGAAGTTTGCTTGTTGCAGGACTGACACAGCCATTATATAAGAGGGAAGTCCATGTAAGTATTTGATAATTTTCCTGTGGGTTTTATTTGCTGGTTTTCAGGCAGGATAGTGTCACTTAGAGCAAGTATTTAATCTGTTTTTCTCTAAAAAAATCAAACTGCAAACGACACTGAAAACTTAGCACTGGTCTTACAGGATTAGTTCCCATCAACTTCACTACTTAATTCACAGGAGCAAGGGCCACAGCAGAAATCCCACACAGGAAAACGTATACTTTGCCCTGGAAGCCTCATTATCTTATATGTTCCAGGTATGAACTGTTGGTTCATTCCTGATGCATGAAGAGTGAATTCCTGCCTTTCTTACTCTGACAGGGTTTTGCCAGGGCAAATTTTCTCCTGGCTTACACCATCTGTAACCTCAGTGGGAGCAAAATTCAGCCCTTTAGCTCTAATGGGAGCCTGTTTGATCTCGTCCTTTATTGCCGAGTGGTATCAGGAAGGGAGCTGAGCACAGAAACGTGACTACCACCGAGCTGCTATTTGTTGCACTGCATTATCTGTAGTATCCTTGTTATTCTCAAAACCTTTTTTTTTTTCTTTTCGTCTGCCTGGAACATTTTGCTGCAGCAAATGAAGAAGGGGGGGGAAATTGAAGAGACCTTCATTTGGTGGCATAGAAAATTTGCATAAAATATCGCTCTAAGCATTGAAGGATCTTATTACATAGGGTTTTGATGATAATCTTTGTTGAAATAATATTTAACACATGCTGCACTTTTAATTAAGTATCTGAATAATCTCAAATTAATACCAGAGGTTTAAAAATAAGTTTTCATTTTAGTGAACTGTAACATAATAGCAAGCTGCATGGCAACCCCTTCCTTTACCCTTTGATTTAATTAAATGCCCTTCTGTGTGCTTCTTCTCACTTCAGAAATGCACATAAAGAAATCAGACCCAGACATTTTATTTAGGATTTTGCCACTTTTCCTTTTCCTTACGTCTTTGCCTATTAATTTGCCCTGCTTCCTCTTCTGCTTTGATTAAGGTGTTTCTTTGAGGATCAACTCATGTGGGGCTTTGCAAACTGGCCTGCATGTTTGAAAGGGGCAGTTGCAGCGTGTCATGCTGGTGTTGGGGTTTTGGTGATGGTGACACCCAGGTCCCTGTCTGGGGACAGGCAGCTGAGGCAGGGAGGTGCTGGGTCCTGTACTGCTCATGTCTGTGTGTGCCATGGAGAGGATGCAGCTGGGTAAATCCAGGGGCAGCTCACACAGCACAGTGACACACTGGAGTGTGTTATGCTCCTGGAGTTTGATTATAAGGGGGAAAGGAGCTTAGCAGTGTAATGGCTTCGGACTGCAATCGAACCATTGCAAATAAATTCAGGTTTATTCTATTTATTTTTTCGTATTAAAAAGGCCTGATCTAGCCAATTTGTTTGCCTTCCAGTAAGGCGTGTTTGACAATCACTGCTTCATTATTCCTTCTGAAGAAACTCTGCTAAGCCAAGGAGGGGAGAGCAGCCCTCGCTCAGATCCGTGTCGGTGAAATTGTTTTGCTGGAGCCACTTTGCTGGGCGAGCGTGGGTGCAGGCTGGGGGGAGGCTGTTTGCTGCTTTTATGGAAACATGCTCCAGTTTGCAAGAGTGAGGATGTGAAGCAGGCTGGCTTTGAAGGCTTTCTGTTAGATTTCTCCCTTTATCCCTTTCCATCTATCATTGTAAAGGAGACATATATAACCACCGCACTTTGTATATTAAGGGGGGCTGCCTGCTTTTTCCCTTTGCTGAGATAATGACACTGAGGGTTGTTGACTGCTGTTATCTCTGATGACAGCCTTATCTGCATGGCTCTGATTCCTCCTCCCAGAGTCAGAGATATCCAGTCCTTCGGGAACTGACCACTGCTCCCACTGTGGTCAGGCAGGCTGGAAAGCAAATTCTTAGGGGTGACAGAGTTCTTGATCAGATGTGCTGTTTACTATGTTCACGTCTCCCAAAATACTGAAGGGAATGTTGAAAGGAAACACTGGGGGGTGAGAAGAAATGAGAGGCTCAGAATCAGGTCAGATAAAAGGCAAATGCCCCCAGCTATCTCCAGACAGCTTCTGGTGGGGACAGTTTTTGTCCATGACCAATTGTTGAATGGTGTTGGTGTGGGACTTGGCTTTTCTGCACTGCAGAGACCCCACACTAATGGACCTGGGGGTGATACTGACACAGCAGACCCTCCTGGCTGTACCAACTCAGAATCAGAAGTTTATTTTAATTCCTCTAAACATAACAATCTGCAGTTAATTGCCTAACATTCACTATGCCACCAACGTGCACAGTGCTGCCGTGGTTTGGCATGCCACAGTCCTGTCCCTCAGAGATTTCAATGCAAATTTCAAATATATGTGAATTTAGCCTCCTAACGGTCTTGAGAAATGTTCTGGTTTTACAGCTGCAGAAAGTGAGATCCAGAGATAGTGTGTGCACTTGACTGGGATCCCCCCACTGCACGTGCAGTCAGCCACGAGATCCAGGTCTCCCAACACCTCCCTGGCACGCTGCTCATCAAACCCATCCAGCTGCCCAAGTTTTACCCTAACAACCCTTAAAAACAGACTGGTTTTACCAGCTGTTCCCATTTTCCAAAGCACAGGTTTATGCAAACCCTGCTGTACTACAAGTACCTTTCAGGGTGGAAAAACTCCTGGCTGATTCCACCTTAAAGCAGCACTAAGCAGGAGCTCACAGGGTAAACAGTGCAAGAGCCCAGAGTTTGAGTCAGAGAGCCCTGCCCACACTCTGCCTCATCTTCTCTGCAAGATCATCTTCCCTTTCTTAAATACTGGGGGCTATGAGAAGCTGTTTTCCTCCCTGCCACGTCTTACAATGCAAGTGTTTCAATCTGAACACTTAGACAATTTGATCGATATGTGATCCAGCCTGTCTGAACCGAGTGGCAGCTCTGCTGTTGGTGCTCTGCCATCTGAGCTGCCCTGAGCAGCAATTTGAGGCTTCCAAGGTGAACTATAAACCATTGTTACTGAAAATACACATTGCTGAACTTTGCTGATGCTTCCCCCCCGCATTTAAAAAATGTGTTGTACTGAAAACTGCTGGCCGGGGGTGGGGGGGGAAATACTGTGTTTGCACTAAAAGTTTAAAGGGATGTTTAATTTTTCAGTGTTTCAAAAGAAAGCCAAACATTTTTTAGTACTAAAAAACAATTATTGATTAAAAACCAGAATTGGTACTGAGAAAACAATTTCATTTAATTTTTTTTGTTTGTTTGTTTGAAAGGAAAGCAAAATATAACTCAAAACTTTTTGTTCAAAAAGCATTTTTGTTTGAAAAGCTGATTTTTGTCATGTAAGGAGTTCTTTTTTATCTCATTCCCAGTATGGTTTTGTGCAATGTAATGTGTGACCGCCCAGGGCTCCTTCTGCACTTTCCCTAGGGCTAACCTGTGGGGCTGCTTTCCTGAGACATGTAAAACAGTACTGATTGACAAATACTCAACTGAGAATGTAAGAAATCTGTCTAGGATATTACTAAATCAGCAGAGATTTCAGCTGCAGACCACAGTTTGGAATATTCTTATACACACTGTTTGAAGAGGAGCTTAGACATTGATAACTTGTCTGTCTCTTCCCCTCCAGTGCTTCCAGCTGGTTGAGTAAAAGGAAAAACCTCACCCTGTGGATTTTGCTTTGCTGTTGAATGTGAGGATGAAATATGTCAAGTGAATAACACTTATTTTCCAAAGCTTTAAAGGACTGAAAGGGGTTAGGATGGGATCTCACTCTGGTAAAATTGGGATTACAGACTTGGATATAACCATTACCTTTTACCTGTGTCTGTCTAGAGCTCTGACTCAAACCTGCTGGTTCAAGGGCTTCAGAGACAGAGCCCAGGAGGGGCCCTGGTCACTGGGTCTGGCTGCTGGCTCCTGCTCACATCACCAAGGCACATCCTTCCTCATCAGTCTCATCAGCTGCAGTGTCACCAGCAGCAGAGCCTGCCTGAGCTGAGCTACCTGTGACTAGTGCAGAACCCTGTGCTGAAGCCAGACATCGTCTCTGCTGGGATTTTAACCTGAGCTCACAGACAGAACAGTAATTTGATCACTCAAGCGCACCGTTATGCAGCCCCGCTGATGATAAGGGTGGTTCAATTCCAGCATTTGCAGGATGGAAACTTTTTCCCTGATGATTTCTGTGTTGTGATTCCCCCACCCAGCACACACCATCCTCAACCACAACTGTGCTTATTTTGCTGTATCATTTCCAGGCACCCAGCACAGCACCACTGCAGCCCCGTGGGAGGACAATCCCTGTGCATTCAGGATCATGGTGCCTGCTCACGGAGCAGGGTTTGTGTGCTGGCAGGAATTACCTGCAGCTGTGGGAATGCCAGCAGCCCACATCTCCCGAGCATTAATTACACAGCACCATGTGCTCCTCTGTTCCCAGGTGGAAAATGGAGATGCCCTTCTTAATCCACACCATCACCTCAGTTCACAGGGGCTGGCAAGGTGCTCCTGCATCCATAGAGGGGAAGCACTGGAGAAGTGACAAAGATGATTAATAAGGAGGATATTAACAAATGCTACAGGTCAAATTCTGCAGGTTTGTGCTTGACATGGAGGTCAGTGTCATGAACAACTCCCCATGTGGCTGGGAGCTGGGCTTGACTTTTGGATGTAAAGCCAGGATAGGCAAAAGTTAGGTTAAATAGATTTGACCTGCATCTGATAGGAATGTTTCTGAGGGAGAGAGGTGCTTTCTGTGGTATTACTGGAATGTAAAACTATCTTCCAGGTGTGCTACAAGTGGTCACATGGACTGGTGTAGTTGTTTTGCAAGCTGGTTTATCTAAACTTTTGGTATTTGAGGGGCTGCTGACAAACAAAACTTTTGAATCTGTTATGGCTTGGGTAGAGAGCAAACTGTGTACTTGCTGTGGGGGAAAAGCACTGCTCTCTGGAGTGTGGTTTCCATTTAAACATTCAGAGAGCTCCTAGCTCTGGCCTGCCTGTGTTTATCTGTGCCAAGTGTGAATGGGAATTGGAAAAGGAGAAAGAGAGAATGGCTGCGTTTTAAAAAGCTAATTTAAAAGCAGACGCAGTCTTCTGTAAAGATGATTCTGATTGTCCAGAGCTCTTTTAAAGGAACAAGGTTAAATGCATTTTATTGAGAATATAGGATTAGACACACACACAAAATGAACAACATCGTCTTTATTTATTTCATACTTGTACAGCTAAGAGTATAAGCCAGTCAATTCCTGATGATTCAGGAATGCAAGGGGATTTTGTGTATTGTTTTTTATTTCATAAAGCTCTTTATCTCTGGCTTTGTACATTAGCTGTTTCTACACTGCCAGCAACCTCCCCCTGACCACTATCCTTATGTAACCAAAGGGGGAAAATAGGCATTGACTGGAACAGGGCAATCCATGGAAGCTACAGGTAAAATGCTTGTGAGTCTATTCCCACGTGCCCTGATTTAACAGTATAAACTACCTCACATGGGAATGGCTGATGCTCACACTGCTCTTCCACACAAGATGACCAAGGGTTTAAAACAGCCCTATGAAACAGGGAATCACAGTATTATTTACAAAGTGCTGATGTTTTGGCAAAAAACATGAACAGAGCCAGTTCAAATTGACTGCAGTCTGTGTTCAAAGCTGTGTCTGGAGCAGGACTGCCTTTCCTTGTATATTTTTACTCTGTGATTTTTATCTTGGCTGCATCTGTTCATTGCCATTGCAAAAGGAAGACATTATAATTTAAAGAAAAAGCATGGGGAAGTGAGAGTTTCTTTTTTGTCAGCTGCTTTATACTCAGGGAAACTGAGGCACAGAGAGGTCCTGGGGGTTTGTGAATGAAGAAAGCCTGTGAAGCAGTGGAGCTTTTGGAAAGAGGGCCCAAGGTTTCCACATCACAGCACTGGCAGATGTCCCCTGTGCACAAGGATAATGAGAGGAACCCAAAAGTTACTCACTTGAAGGAGTTTGCACACACACATCAGCAGCACACAGGAGGTAAAGGGAGGAAGAGAGTTTAAGGTATTGTAGCTTGGTCTCTGATGGAGCAGGATGCTCTGGACATGGATCATGTCTCAGAAAAAAAATGGTTGAAAGCAACTCCTCTTAAAGCTCCTTTTGGATGAGCACAGCCAAAAACTTCAAGGGCTCTCTAGGTGGGCTCTTGACAAAGAGAACTGCAGTCACAACTACAAATCAGGGAGAGGAGAGGAGAGGAGAGGAGAGGAGAGGGAGAGGAGAGGAGAGGAGAGGAGAGGAGAGGAGGAGAGGAGAGGAGAGGAGAGGCGAGGAGAGGAGAGGAGAGGAGAGGAGAGGAGAGGAGAGGAGAGGAGAGGAGAGGAGAGGAGAGGAGAGGAGAGGAGAGGAGAGGAGAGGAGAGGAGAGGAGAGGAGAGGAGAGGAGGAGAGGAGAGGAGAGGAGAGGAGAGGAGAGGAGAGGAGAGGGAGAGGAGAGGAGAGGAGAGGAGAGGAGGGAGAGGAGAGGAGAGGAGAGAGGAGAGGAGAGGAGAGGAGAGGAGAGGAGAGGAGAGGAGAGGAGAGGAGAGGAGAGGAGAGGAGAAAAAAAAAGGAAGAGAACAGAAAAAAAAAAAGAAAAATAAGATAAAAGAGAAAAAAGAAAAGAGAAAAGAGAAAAAAAAGAGGAGAAAAGAAAAATTTTTAATTAATATATTAATTCCAGCTTGTCACGGACTGTCTGCCTTGTCTCAGCTGTCTGGCTTTACCCTCCCACCCTCATTTTGGTAGTGTCATCTCTCTAGATCCTATCTTACCTTTCTGGAGCAAACACAGGCTCTTGCTTATGTAGATGGAGCCAGGATCTGTGCTGCAGAGGAGCAGCGTGTCACTGTGTGAGTTCAAATAAGCTGTGTTGAGTCATGCCAGCTGAGGATCCTGTTGCTTGGATTTATTGCTGAGAAAAGACCAAAAGTGAATGCCCAGCACAAGGGAGGTTTTGCCTTATGTGCCCCATAGGCTTAATTAATATACAGATTTTTGTTCACTGCTATTTCTTAAAACCAAAATTACTAACAGACAAATGATGCAAAGGACAAGGGCAGAAATGCTGTGTTCATGGATTTTTACTGTCTATATAGCACTGAAGTTGGGTAGGACACTCTGAGGCATTTAACAGACATGATGGCATGAAATGCTGAATATAATTAAGCCAGATGGAGCTTTGTTGTTGATTTGAGTGGAGTCACGACTGCCCTTTCCCGAGAAGTTCCTGGTTTAAGGGTCATTCTTGCCTTGAACAGAGCTTCAGGAGGCAACAGGATTTGGATCTGCTGGGCAAAGTCTGGGCCTGGAGGAGTCTCAGATGGTGAGCATGAGCCCTGAGCCCTGCAGAGCTGTGCTGCTGGGTGCCTCTCTTCAGCAAGGGCACGTCCCCATGGTCCTGTGACTACTCACACATGCTGGTTCAACACTTGATCCTCTTGCTGTTGCAAATACCACGACAAAAATAACCTCCTACAACCTGGACCTAAGTTTTCTGTACATTTCTACATGTTGCTTTGTTCCAGGCTTAATCTTGGCAGTGAATATTCCAGGATTCTGCTTCAGATGAGAGTGGTCTACACTTCTTTGAAAATCCTTGGTTTGAGTCACTAAAAATCTTATTTTCTTGCTGTGGTGCTATCCAAGATTTAGAGGTTGCAACCCAACATTCAGGCAAAACAACGACCTTGGATTGCAAGTAAGAAGGTTTTTCAAAGGCTGATTTAATTGCTGGTGGTTCTTACCTGCTTTCTGTGTTTGAAACCATGAAACTCAAAAAATTACATTTTAATCCTTTTCCCAAAGCAATGAAGGCTAGATACTCTTTTTACCTGTTGAGAAATGTGCAGTTATTTGTAGTGTTCACCTGACACCTGTCTTACTGAAGACTAAAGCTGCAGAAAAAACCTTGTGTAGCTTATGGTCTCAAGCCAGCTACAAAAATCCAAGAGTGGAAGAGAAGACCCAGCAAAGCTGTTTCCCAGAACATGGAAAATATGGCTGCAAGTGTTCTAGGACTGGAAATTTTGAATTTTTTTCACTACCCCTTTGACTGCATTTTTACCCTTGTCTGGTTCCTGTGTCTGTTTGTATCAACATATTTCACTAGAATTTACTGTTTGTGCTGAGTAGATTTGACATCAGTGAATATTCAACCCCTCCCACAGGACTGAGAATTTCTACTTGCCCAGCTAAGAGGCTTCATGTACCAATGTCATCCCTGATCACAGCTAAGCAGCACCTCAGTAGCTACAGTGCAAGTGAGAATTGGAAATGGTCACCAACGAATTTCAAGGAATCCCAGTCCACCTACAGATGCTCCATAGCCATGAAAGCTGGTGAGAGTTGTTGCACAGATTTTTCCAAGTAACCAAAGATAGGATAAGAAGAAACAGCCTCAGGTTGCACCAGGGGAGGTAGAATGGCATTGGATTTTAAGAAGAAATCTTCATCAGCTGGGCTGTCAAGCACTGGAACAGGCTGCCCAGGACAGTGGTGGAACCACCAGCCTTGGAAGTATTTAGGTAAAGGTGGCACTGAGGGACATGGGTTAGTGGTGACCTTGACAGTGCTGGGTATACAGTTGAGTTCTATGCTCTGAAAACACTTTTCCATCCTAAACAATTATGTGGCTCTGTATCTCTGACATACTTTACTCCATCTGTTTTTTTGCATCTGCAGATTTATCTGCTGCAGTCCCATCTTACATTCAGCCAGAGCTGGGAGGGGCATAATGGCTGAGTTCCACAGTGCTCAAATCCCTCCTTATTTACATCTATGTAACATTGCTTTTTGCTTTTCCCTTCCAGAGCTGAAAGGCCTTTTCAAGGAGTGCAGTGACTTGCCCTGGAGGGCTCTCCCTGGCCTGTGGTTTCATGCTCTGCAGTCTCATCCAACACAACTGCATTTGGGATTTCTCTTCCAGCCCATTTCCCACAGAGCAGGTACATTTCTGTAGTGCAGGACTGAGCCTGGGGAGCACTACAGACCAGGTATGGGAAGGTGTCCTGTGCAAAGACTGCCCTTACACAGGAACATATATGAATAGTAGGAAATTGGGTGTGGGATGCAGTTGGGGTCCATTGTCACTGCAAGGAGTGGAGCTGGTTTGGTGGTGCAGGTGCAGGCTCTGTCTCAGGGCTCTGCTCCACTGTCCCTGTGGCATGGGCACAGCAAAGGGCTCAGCATCAGGGTGAATTACAACGTGGCCCCTGCCCGGCCCAGCCCCGCTCGCTTTGAAGCCCCCGGTGCTGCAGAGGGGTGCTTTCTCTGGCTCTTGTTTGCTGATGATCCCTAAATTAAGAAATGCAAATCTATTCAGGGCAGATTCCTTTTCCAAAGGCAACTTGCCTCAGTTGCTAATTCCCTGCACGGCTTCTATACAGACCCCTCACAAACACCTGCAGCTCTTTTTTTTTTTCCTTCCTCTCCCCCTTTTTCCAGGGAGCGGGTGGCGATGGGGAGTTTATTGAAAATCTTTGTTTTCTCTGATGCAGTGAAACTTGCTTTGCTCTTTTGCCACCTTTTCTTTCCCCTTTTCACAGAATAAATACAGCTGATCCATCTCCAGCCCCTCTGCACGTGCCAGAAGAATAAATCGCCCGCCTCACCCCCAGCCCCCTCCTTTAATTCTTTCCCCTGCTGCTGTGTTTGCTTATTCTCACTGCAGCTGTAGTGCTGGTCCCAAGCCTGAGCTGACCTATTGCTGGTTTGTTTGGCACTGGCTCTGCAGAGCCATCCCCCCAAAAAAGACTTCAAAATCAACTATTAGAGCCCTCACTAGGCTTCTTTTTTTTTTTTGCTCCTCCCTTTTTTATTATCGCAGCACTTGCCTTTTGTTGCCAGTGCAAACACAAATACACACACACACCACACACAGGCGTGCAAGCACTGGGGAGTGAGGAGAGTGAAGCCCCTGAAATATTGCACTGTCCAAAGTCCACGGGTTAAAACAAACATCAACACTGCGTCAAATAGTTTGCCCGTAAGAGTCTTTTGTTATGAAGATAAGCTTGTTATCTCTTTCATTCAGATTTTAATCTGACAGGTCATTTGCATACTGCCAGCCGACTTCAGGGTGTGCATTAGATCCACTTTGCATTTAAATCCTCTGTCAGTCAGGCAAATAAAAAAAGGGGGAGTTGGGGGGAGAAAGAATAGCAAAGAACCCCTTTCAGATACTCCCAGTTATTGCTACTACTTTTTGTGCTGATTGTTGATGCATAAAAGTTCTCCTGGGTCTTGAGGCTCAGTATGTTTTTGGGTAGCCAGGATATCACGAGCTGCATCATTGAGGTCTTGCAAAAAATCCCATTGTGACCCCTGGGCCCCTTCCTCACCCAAATCCCTCTTCAAACCCTGCTAGGCAGACTCTTTCCTCACACTGACCTCTGTTGCCCGGTAAAACCTAGACCCTGTTCTCAGTCAAGTTAAGCCTGTCCTGGGCTTGCATGAGAAGGGATCAAGCCCTTGGGAATAACAGGACAAGGAACAATGCCACAATGCAGTTAACAAGCCACCTATTTAGCAACTTGCATGTAAATGTGCTTCTGCCCTTAGTTATTCCACTTGTCTTACATGTCTCTCTATATTTTTATTTCTTCTCCACGTGAAGGCTGATCCTGCATCCTTAATCCTGAAGCTCCATCATGCATGCTGGAGGGATTCTGGGGACAAGGCTGCTCTTACAGGTAACAGGAATTCATTGTGTGACTGTGAAAGACAAAAGCTGTGGGACACAAGTCACCCATGGTGCAAGTGCAGTTTGGTGGGGTTGGGCTGCTCTGTGGGCACAGAGAACTGCAGCACTTTCTGGTGTCTGGAAAGTACCATAGGAACAAAAACCCAAACAAACCCATGAAAAAAGCCCACAACACTTGATGAAGGTGTTATCAAAATGCATGGCTGCTGAGAATCTGTGGTTCTTACCACTGCATTTTTCTGTGACAGCACAAATTGGAAATTTCAGCTTCTGGATCTGATTCTTCTCATATCTATATTTGGATGTATTGGTCACGCTCACTTTTCTCTTCCTGAGCCCAGCCCAAACAGCGTCAAGACTCCTTTGTTTCTTGAGATCCAAGCACAGGTTCCAGCCTGCCCTGGTCTGGCTGTCCCCACCATCTGGCCATGGACCACCAGGTCCTGCCAGCTCCTGCCAGCACCTACCTCCCTCTGCTCACAGTGTTTCCTGCACCTCCTCTGAGATGCTGGAACAATGACCTGTGGACAAGATCAAACCTGGTGCAATTCTTGTCCTGTGCATGGATGTGTAACCATGGCTCTGCTGAAGACCACAGAAATTATCCTGGGGTAAGTGAAAGGTAAAACTACAACTCTCCTTCCTGAAATACAATGGAGAGCCCGTGAGGCAAGGCCACAGTCCCCCTACAGAGAGGGATGGAGTTCCTGGGGATTGTGTCCCAAACCACAGCAAGTAGAGCTATAGAAGATCTTTTCTTTCAGCCCCAATGGGGTTAAAGATTTGATCTGATGAAATTAGTGTATCCAAAAGAGAGGAGTGAATAGTTGCAGGGCATTTATTCAGCTCTAATATGACAAGTTCAATTCTTCTGTTTGGAGCCAGTAATTTTCTTACATATATTAATTATTTGAAATAATTCTCTGAATAACATCTAAGAATAATTCAGGCAATATATCTTGATAATGAACCCGTTACTAGTGAATGGTTGAAATCTCAGCTGTGCTGGTGACTTTGGCTAAGGTGAACGTTCACACGGCATTGTTTCTTCTCTGAAATACTAGTACGTGACTTTCAGAACCAGATTCTGGTCTGAATTGCTGTGTTTATGAGGTTTCTATTATTTGCCATTTCGGTAAATGTTCCTGGCAGTAAATGCCATTGTTAGAATATTATTGGTAAACAAACATAAAAGTGTGTGAATGCAGGCAGACCAAGTTAAAACCGGTTATTGGAAATTATGGTGGGGAAAAAGGTTTGAGATATGTAACCACCTCCAACCTTAAAGGAAGTTGCTGGGAGAAGAGTTTCTCTTCACAGCTGATACTTGATTCACTCTTTTCCAACTTCTAGTCAGGATTTCTCATGGCAACCCAGATCAGCAAACCTTTCCAAGCAAAATCCCTGATAATGCCACAGTAATGGAAAACCAGGAGTGTTGCCAGTCCTCTGGCACCCTGGGATAGGCTTCTCCATGGTGTTTGAGTGGGGCCATGGTGTGATCATGGTGTTTGGTACAGGCAGGAGAGAGATGTGCTGTTCCTGTTGTGCCTGCCCTTTGTGAAGATGACTGGGATAAAGTGATTGAGCTATCCAGTCTGTGCTGGGGCTCTCAGGCAAGGGAGCTGTGCCCTCAGTTATTTATCCCCCAGCAGCACTGCCAGTGTCACTGGGACTGAGGCAGCCCAGAGCAGTGTCCAGCGCTGCTGGCTGAGCAGAGAGTGTCTCTGGTGACAAGGAGTGACAGCAGAGCTGTCCCCAGCCAGCAGCAGGGAGAGCTGGCCAGGCACTGCAGATGGACTGTGCTGCCAGAGCAGGGCCAGTCCTGCTCCACACCCTGCTCCAGCCAGCCAGCCCTGTGCACTCACAGGCACAGGAGCACTGGAGTTTGGGAGGGATTTTCTGTCCAATATCTGGACTGTTTGGCCAAGGATGGAGTGAAAAGGAAAGGCAGAGACACCCGTATGCAAATAGGGAAGAGCTCCTTCTGCAATCCAGTTTCCAAATCATGCCCTAAAACTGACAACACTTAAGACCCCTGGACTAAGGGGAATGAATGCAAAATGAGAGCTCTGCAAAATCCCTTGGTTCGAGGCCAGCTCTCTTGCTTTGCTTTGCTGCTTCTTGGCATCAGTCTTTCAGCCAAGTAAGCAAGTCAATGGCTAGCTGTATTGCCAAAAAAGAAAAAAGAAAAAACTTCCTAGCTGTTTTCCATATAGCTAATGAGAATGCAAATGTGCTCATTTTCCAGGCTTGCTTACAGCCTCTGCTGCTTCCTTTCTATGGATGGTACCTAAGTGTCCTTTGCCACATGATCTAAGTGCATCACACTGGCTGGTGGTGGTGTCCTTGTGTTGCCAATGAGAAATGGAGTGTAGAACAACAAAGTAGGAAGCAGAGCCTCTCAAGAACCTGCTGTGCAGTATCCTTCCACATGCTGTCCCTGGAGGGTTAAAGACCAGTTTAGAATAAGAAAGGCAGACAAGGTCTGTCTTTGTAAGGTAGATATCACATCAGAGCCAAAGTCACACAGTGCACAGACTTCACTGAGCCCACATTGGGCTTGTAGAGAGCCTTTGCTGGGCTCTCCTTGGGACCTTTCCTTCTTCCTTTCCCTCTTCTCATGAGCAGTTTCTTCCATACTTACAGAAGTAGTGTTGCTTTTCTAATCTCCCATCAAAAGGCTTCTAATTGGGTGTGCAATGTGATACCACTTAGAGCTGTGATCCCTCCAGAAACGGAGTGGTGATTCTGTTTGTACCTTTCACTGTGATTCTCTATTGAAGAACAGAGCCTCTCTTAACCAAAATCTCTTGTCATGCATTATAAAATCAGCTCTGGGTGCTTTTCAGCTACCCGAGCCTGGACAGAGTCCAGGCAGTGTCCCAAGCCCTGGTTTTCAGGGACATGTCTCTTGCCTGGCTCCCTTTCTGGGGCTGTTGGATCAGAGATGAGAGCTCAGTAGCTTGTGGGCATTGTTGCATCGTCTGTCCTGACCGGCACTCTGGACTCTTCAGGGACCATGGGGACAATTCAATAAAGGGACATAACATCTGCATGGGAATTTTTTCCACACAGACACACACACTTCATCCCTAGACAATGCAGGAACGCTGCAAAGCGAGGCAGAGCTGTCCCCTCCTGAGCATTGCCCTTTTCTCATCTCTCCCGTCTGGTGTATGTCTCCAGATTTGCCTCCAGTCTTTAACAGAGCTCAGGTTCCTCTGGTTGAGCCTCCCACTCTGGCCACCAAAGGGCTTCCTCTGCCCTGAGAACAAGTCCTTTTTAAAAGCAGCCTGACATCTTCCCTTTGTTCCTGGCTTTCCACTAGGATTTTCCATGATGCAATCCCGTATGGGGTTACTGGCAAAGAGCTGTTAAAAGTCAGTAGCTGTGCCTGGAGCAAACCCATTGTTCTGCCAGCGCAGAGCCCTTCAATGCCGCATGGCCTTGCTCCTGCCCCCAGCCCCACCGGCGGGAGGGACATCCAAATCCAGGAGGGAGTCAGACACAAGCGCCAGGCTCGGCACAAAGAGCCGGGGGTGATAAAACGCAGCCACGGCCCCTGACCATCACTCTGGCTGTGGCTGGGGACTGGGCTCAGACTCACCAGATGCATCTCACGTTTCCTGGGGAAGTTCACAGGCTGCTGCTCCAGCGGAGAAGGGTTATTTTGGAGTGGAAAGTGAGAAGCTGTAGCTTTTGTCCTTTTGGAGGAGCAATTTACAAGGAAAACAATGCGGGATTCTCTGGAATAAGGAGTATTAGCTGCATCATCTTTTAAAAATAATTTAGCCAAGTGAATGTTGGCTGGGGATTAGCACCCTTGCAGGCGCTTGGGTTGCAGTGAGGGGATGTTGGCTGAGATTTATTGGTGCTGGGGATTGTTCCAAATGCATAGGTGACATCTAATGCCAAAGCAGATCTCTGCCTTGCTAATGAGATAAGTCAAAGGCTCTGCAAAGTTTTCAGCAGCGTAGCCATTAACCCCAAGACTGCAATATCCTTTGTGTTTTTCCAGCGTGTTCTGCCAAGATTTCGCCTTAAGCAGAGAAAAGATGAAAACTAGAGTGTCTTACAGCTGAAAACTGCTGTCTGCTGTGTTGTTCCCTGGGACAGAGAGGAGCCTGTGTATAATCACCACTGAGCAGGGAAACATCCCTGCTGTCCAGCTCAGTCATTTTCTTCAGTGTTGGACAAGTGGAAAAAGGAAAAAAAGCCACTGAGAATGGTCCTGCCTGGGCAGTTGCAATCTTGCATCCCCCAGCCTCCTCTGCTTCTGGTGCTCAGATTTAAGGGGCTCCAAACTCAAGTTTCAGAAGGGCTTTCTAGGTAGTTACATCAGGTACTTCAGTTCCATCCAAGCAGGTCTTGTTATGGGAATTACTTTTTGTGGTAGTAGTGAGGTTTTCATCTCTACCCTTTGCTAGGGCTTGCACACTTGAAATGGAGATGGGCTACAGTTGAATTCTGGTAGTAACTGACCAAGACTGGCGATTGGAAGAATCCCTCAGCTAAAACATTTGTAGGAAATAAACAAATGCTGTTTTAGTGATGCTTAAATGTTTAGTAACTTCACTTTGATGTGCCTATGCTATTGTGTTGGAAGGACTTCAGCTTTTATTTTCTGTCCTGTCCTGCAAAACATGAGACATTTATTCCTAGAAATTTTCTTTCATTTATTTAAATCAATTTTAAAAGTACGTCCCTCATAAAATTAAAAAAAAAAAGTTAAACCAATACTTTTGTTCTGCTCCACATTTTTTAAAAATGAAAACCAACATGATTTGGATGTTTGAAACAAAATTCTTATTTCCTTTTATTCTCTGTAGTTCCTTGGTGAGGAATTAGTTCCACTTGGGGGACTTACACAACGACTTGCACAGTTAAAGGATAAAAAGAGAACAACCCAGGGTCACAGATGTGTCAGTATCACGGGTAGGTGCTGTGGGACTTCTTCCTGTATTTCATTTGGAGAGTTGAAAAAACCAAGGCAGTGACTCAGTGGTAGGCTAATGAATTATGTCCAGCCTTCAAGGAAGAAAACCAAATAGTTGTGATAATAAGATAACATGTGCTGTGTTATTGTTAGAAGTATGCTTCAGTCTCATGTGTATGCTGAATAAACAGCTTTGGTCTCTGCAATGACAGAAACATTTTCTATTGCCCCTTGTACCATGGAAAAGACTCTCCTGACTGCTCCTGGGAAAGGGATTCCTGTATGGATCAGTGCTGTCTCAAAGACTGGTTGTGGTTGATTCACTTAACAGAGACATTCTGCACATCCTTTCTTTAATGTCCAAAATGAGCAGCTCACCTGCCCTTCCAGCCCTCTGGAAGAGGCAAAGCCATCAGCAAAACCATGATTGTTTCTATGGTGCCCCTATTGTGCCACTTCAGACAGTGCCAAGCTTTGCTTGTGCCCAGGTCCAGCTCAGGTTTTACAGGATTGCTGTTCTCAAAATAGACATGGGCTGTGCCAAGGATGAGTCAGACAGATGCTGTTAGTGGTGTGCTGGGTGGTGCAAGTTAGCCCTTATTCATGGCAGTCCATGAGCAATTAAAGGATGGAAATTGTAATTAATGCCAATCAGCATGAGTTAATGGAAAATAGAATGGGATGCCTCTCTTTAGTTTAGTTGATAAAAATGATAGTAGCATACAAGACTTCTGTGAGACATTTGACTGGGTACCACATGACATTTTGATGAAGGATCTAGAGCAGTATAAAATCAAGAGGGTGTGCATTAAATGGATTAAAACCTGGCTTCCTGACAAGTCTCCAAATGTAACTGTAAATCATCTGCCAGCTGTGTTTGTAGCTAAGTCCCTCCAGTATTCTTGGTTTTAATATCTTTATCAATGATATGGAAGAAAACGTAAAATCACCACTGATGTAGTTGATGGTGTGATGAGATGCAGTAAATGATGGAGAGGGGAGGTCACTGATAGGGAGGAATACAGAGTGCTTGGGGAGCCAGGCTCAAGGAAACAACAAATGCAGTGATGCAGGTGAACACAAGAACAAAGAATAAAAGCTGTACTTATAAGACAGTGAACTCCAGGAAAAAGGATCCTGAAGAAGCTTTTGGGAAGCTTTTTTTTCTCACCAGCCAAAATGAGCTGGCTTGGATGGTCTTGGTGCTGAGCGGGAGGACACTTGGAGGTAGAAAGAGCTTAGAGTGTCTCTAATTTATTTCCCCCTGATGGCAGTGCTGCTGTGGTGAGTAAAAGCATCAAAATGTTGGAGAGGGTTCAGGAAAGAGATGGGAAAGTTTTGGAAAGATAGCAAAGCCCTAAGTGACCCCATTTGCTAAGCCACCAGAGCAAAGTTGAAGATAGAATTGGTCCCAGTTTGCAGATGTGGGGAGTGAAGTAAATACTAGGATTTTTTTAGTAGTCTATTGCACAGCAACTGGAAGCTGAGTGTGGAGGCAGTCAGATGGGAAAAAGGCTTCAAGGAGTCAGCATGATCAGGAATTAATTTGTGTTGTCTGGGGTCTTTGATCAGGCTCAGCAACTCATGGCTTACCTGAGTGCAGGGCATCAGAATCTCAGCCAGATTAAACCAGCACTTCTACACTGGCATAGCCAGATTGGTGACTGACACCTGCACATGAGCAAAAGCTGAAGCCCTGCTGATGTTGAAGTCTGTACCAGAAGTGCCAATGTCTTGGGGGAGGTAGAACTTGCGAGTCCTTAGGCACCTTTTTATCCTGGTCTATGAACACATGTGGAAAAAAGCACTAAAGTATTTTCAAACTAATGTAATACAAGTTCTTGGATGAACATATCAAAATTGACTTAAAACTGCTGTAGATGGTGCTGGATAAAACTCCAAATCTTTAGATAGGTGTTCACAATTTAGGCAGCTGTGAGAGATGAAGTGTTACCCTACCCACACCCAACTGGTTCTTGTCCACTTCAGCTTGAAAATATTATATTCATTAGTGGGTTTGTGGGGTGGCAGCCTCTCTAGGGAGGTGCCAGTGAGCATCTTGTGGTCAAACTGTCAGCTAGCAGAAAGACCTGGAGGACAAGGATGTTCATCACAACCTGTATTCACAGCATAAACCAACATCTAGGATCGACTTAAGTGTAGTTGCACTGGTGTTGCTGTGTATTTAAGTTGTTTGCCAATTAAAATCTAAGGCAGTTCAAGTTTCATTGAGAACATCAAACTAATGTCAGGGATGGCTTTACTGCAGCTTGAAGCTAGCTTAGGCTAATGCAGTTTATTTTGCAGGATCAGGCTGGGAGAGTGCATTGACAAGTGGCAGATCAGTCACTGCCAACTGTTTATATCCTGTGAGCAGAAGAATGCCCCAGGCAGATTCATTTTGGTGTTTTATGCCAACACAATGAAGTCGTAGGGAGTCTACAACTGACATAATTTACACACCATGGAGTCAGAAAGCCAGTGAACACTGAATCCAAGAGGGACCCATTTTAACTTACATTTGCTTACAAGGCTGTGGGGAACAAATTCATGTTTTGTCTAACCCATCTAGCTGGGCACTGCATCCAAAAGGGGCAGCATTGCTCTTCTGCTTCCTGCCTCACCTTGTCTCTTATGCTGGATGAAGTGACCATGCAACCATCTGGGGAGCTGGATTTACTTTGCTGCTTGGTGCAGGCTCTGTTTTGGTGAGCTGATTTCAAATTTAATCCAATCTACTTTGAAAAAATACAGCTTTCAGTGTGGCTTCCCAGTCACTGTAGTCTAAAAGAGCTGGTGGGATTTTGTGGTCCCCCTCAATTAGAGGGGATGGAGCCTGTTCTATAGCAGTTGATTTTCTGACCTGGACACTTTGAGATGGGCATTATATTATCTTAAATGCTTCTTCACAGCAGCAAAGCAAGTTAGCAGCTTATTCTAATGAGACAAATTGTGCAAGAAAGCAGGATGCAAGCACAGTGACCAGGTTACACAGGAGCAGAGTTAGTGGGCTATGCAAAGAAGGAAAGTCTAGACTGAAATAACACACAGTACTGTGCAGGTTGAAAAGCTACAGTAAGAGGCACAGCTGCAATTCACATATCTGTGGGGTCTATGGTGACACTGGAAGAGCCATCACTTGCCTCTTCCATAACTCTCACCAGTCACTGCTGCCTCAAGCATGGGAAGTTTAATTTCCTATGAATCATGGTGTGACTTGAGAAGTTAAATCCTACATCTTTCTGAGCCACCACTGACAAAATAGTAGAATAAGTCTGCTGTGATATTCCTGCCTGCTTAGCTGCTGTTGGAAATTGTCCCCTGGCTTTGGTGTCTTCATCAGCTTCAGCTTTACCTGCAGGTCGGACTGCTGTGGCATCCCAGGTTGGTGGATTCAAGATGCTGGTGGAAAAACTGCTTGAGTTAAAGGCAAGTGTCTGATGTCAGGGGACTCCTGCCAGTCATTGTTCTAGTGTCTGTGTGAAAACAGGCTGAATTCTGTGGTTTTGCTATGTAACATTCTTATGTAGCTGGCTGAGTCGCCAACATGATAAATGCAATTACTTTTTCCAATTGTTATTTTTGCCCAAAGCATGCAATTGACACTGAAGTCTGCTGGGCAGAAGGGGAATGTAGCAGCTGCTCACATCCCCAGAGTGGCACAATGATGTGAGGGCAAGGGCTGCAATGATGGGAGGCAAACACTGCTTATGGAATGTCAGGAGCACACACCCATCTGTGTGTCCATCAGTCCTGTCTTCAGATGTCAGTGGTCAGGGGTAATCTGCTTTTCTTGGTGTCATTGAAGAGGGAAGGATGGAGTTTCTAGGTCAGCTGTAATGGGATTTTTCCCTGGAAAGATGGGAGGGAGTGGGATTTGGTTGTGCAACAGAGTGAAAGGGAGCTGTATTGCACCACCTGGGAGGGGAGCAATGGCTCCAGAGCCGCCTCCCTCTCCCCTGTGCCCACCATCCCAGCCACATCTCTAGATCACAATAGCAGCATTCCCAAATGGGAAAAGGATTTGGCACCCCTCTCCAGTCGGAGGCAATACTTAACTGGACCCTGAGCTTGGGAGGGAGCACAGCTCTCTCATGGTGATGGGGATAAGGGTGTTTTCACAGAGAGTGGAGATGTCCTGGCTAATTTGAGCTGTCTGCACTCTTTGGGAAACCAGCACTACAGAGTGGCTGGTGCTGTGGGCTCCCTACTCTGTGACTTACTCAGCTGAGTAAAAGGACAGCCCAGTCAAGCTCCCACCGTGGTGGTTAAAGTTTGTTTTAGCCACCTTATCTAATCTCTCCCCTAACTTTTGCTGGGGGAAAGCGTTTATTGCTTATATCGTGTTACTCCATGAGCACTTGCTAGCTGGCTGTTTGCGTGTGTATATGTAGATGTGAGGACAGATAACTTCAGGCCTTGCAGTTTTATGGGTCAGTCAATCCAAACTGCTTCCACTGGCAGATGTGGGGATGTGCTGCGTTCATTACCTGTGGGCCATGTGCTATCAGGGTGTAAATCAGCAAAACGGGGCTCTGTTTATACACATAAATTGCCCCAATGTGACAGCTTAATACCCTTTTGACTTTTTACCCTCTGCAGGGGAGAGCCTCAAATGTCTGAGAGCGCTGCTCGCCCCGGGATGACGGCAATGCAGGGAAACCAGCCCCGCTATAAAGGAGCGAGCACGCTGCGCTCCCCTGTGTCTTCAGGCTTGGCTGCGTAGCCAGCAGCTCCCCGGAGGGGAAAGGCCCTTCCAGCAGACCAGTCCAACAGGAAATTACCTGCTCACCCTTTGCTAAATTACTAGCTGGACGGGCAGTCACAGGGTCCCAAAAATGCCAGCTCCATCTGCTGCCCCAGGACATGATTCCCAGGCACGCAGGATCCCAGCGTGCTCAGCCCACCTGTCCGTCCTTGCGCAAGGCTCCATTTCATCCCTTCCGTGGGACAGAGATCACATGGGCAATTTTCCCTGAGCAATTACAGGGTAAAACCTGCCAGGCTTCCTTTAGCTCTGGCTGAAGGGTTTTCTTACTCCAGGAGATGCTTTTTTTTTTATTTTTTTCAGCAGATGAGAGGGTGTTCCCAGTGAGATAATAGGGAGTTGATGAAAGGGAAGAAGTGCCAGGACATTCACAACAAAATGGATTGTGGTATTCTGAGGAGATTTCCAAATTTAAATTATGGGGAGCAGAGGTAAGATTGTTGAAATCGAGATCCTCCCCATTAGAAATGTCCTTTTTGCATTCCCCTATGTTGTCTCCATCATCTTGGAGAACAGGAGTTCATGGCTGCATCCAAACCTTTGGTAACCCCCTTGATTTTTTCCTTCATTTAATGCATCCTAAATCTGATTGCACTAAACCATCCTAAATCCAACCTAGAGGAAAAGAGGCCTTCTTAATCAGGGCATTTTCTTGTGCTGTCACTGAGCAGCCCTGGTTGGGACTCTCAATTTATTCCATTGTCCTTTTCAAGCCCTCCTCCCCAGCAGCACCCAAGCTCTATCGGAGTATGGCAGGTCCCAGCTCACTTCCATGCTCCCACCTTAACCAAGAGCATCCCTGTGCCCTTTATGAGAGAGAGACATCTGCAGCAGGCCTTTCCCAATCTGCTTTCAAGTGTGACTTGAGCCTGAAAATTGATGCTGTAGGAGAGTGACCTTGTTAGAATGTCCTTCCCTCTGGCTGATCCCAGGTCAAACGCTCTCTGTTTATGAGTCACTGACTCCCACAGTAGCTGGACTGCTCCTACCTCTACTTCTGCTCGCCCAAGCAGCAGGAAAGACCCTGCAGCTGGGATGCTGCATGGAGCAGAAGGTGACCCCATCCCTGCTCCTGGCCCTGGATCCCCTTGGTGCCCAAGAAGTGGCTTTGGTGCAGGGAAAGGCTGAGGACCAGTTAGGAGAGCAATGCTGGTGCTACTCTGTGCCTGCAGGCACCTGATTTTACCTGGCTGGCACCCCTTCCCATGCTGACACTACTCTTGTGGCATTTATCAGAAAGAGAGCATAATTCTGAACTCTCAGCCCAAATGATGCCATTTCTACAGTGCACTTTGGGTGACTCAGTGAACTGTGGCTTCCTGCAGAGAAGCATATGAGGCAACTCCAGGCTGGATGCTCTGGTGCTCAGCATCTGCAGCTCAGGCTGCAGCCTTGGTCTCACCATGGGTTCAGTGTTCTCTTGTCTACCCAGCTCTGGCAAGACTTGAAAGCAGTTGGTATCTTTGAGGACTCTGCCCTGGTAAAGTTGTTTGAAATTGCCCAGGGAGTTCACAAGTTTTATTAGGGAGAAAGACAGACACACCCACAGCATGATCACAAACAAGTTGTTTCTCTAGGAAACTAGGCTGAAAAAAATGGTTGTCTAAGTAAGCAAATATTTTTCTTGAAGACACTAGAGCAGGGAGGTGGGAGGGGAAGTGTGTGTTTACATAGCTGTTGACCCAACCTTCCTTTAAGTATTGGTTTCTTGGTTTAAATCTCTTTATCCCTATTTATATCCATTTTTATCATGCTGGTTATTAGTCCTAATGACTTGTTCTGCCCTGTGCTGCCACCTTCATCTCAGCAAGTTCACATTTTGCTGCAGAATTCTACAGACCACTTTGCTGAGATCAGCCCATCCGAATCACTTCACAAACATGAACAATGAACCCAGTGAGGGAGAGGGGGTTGGCAGGGCTCTGTAGGGGCAAGGCATAGATGTGAGCAAAATTAATAGGTGGCTCAAACTCTCTTACAAGGGTCCTGTTTCAGGATTTGCAAATCCTGGTTTCCTCTATCAGCTCCAAAGCATCAGAGCTGCTAATTCCAGGGCAGTAAAGACCTTTTTGGTATGAGCTGTCAACCAAAAATTCAAGTGCCTGTAAGTTGTTCTAGTTTTTCCAAAAATGGGTGCAGTGGTCAGGTGTCCCTTTGATGTGCCCCTGTTTATTTACAAAGAGCCCAAAAGGTCCCATTCCCCCAAAGGTGGCAGGAAACAGGCAGGGGCAGTATTTGGTACCTTGTTCTTCCTGTTAGGGCTGATCTCACATGTGAGTAAACAGTGGGTCCGTGGTGAGCTGCAGCAAAGGCTTTGCTGCCTGAACAGCCACCCAGCCTCCTGTTTTCCAGCCCTGGATGCCTGTGTGAGTCTCCCTTTCACTTTCTTCCTGGCTGGCTCAATGCAGGAAATCAAACTGATTAAAAAGTAAAGCGGAAAAGAATTTTTTTTTTTTTTAAAAGAAAAGAAAAATGTGTTTCTTTAAAAGCAGAAGAAAAAAAGAAATTAGAGATCATTTTAATTAGGTTTGAAAAATCTGCAGCACAGTTGACAGGCGGGCTGACAGGGCTCCCTTTCACCAGATCGCCCAGCTCAGGGTTTTTCATCTTGTGTGCAGAATATTTTGACATTCATGCTTTTTTGGCTCAGTGTGTGGAGCCCACTGGAACCTGCAGCCTAATTAAATGTAACAATTCCTGAAAATGAGGGTTGTTATTTTTTTTCCTAAGGATAATAATAGAGGTTTTATTTTAAAAAGAGCTGATCTATTTACTCTAGGCTGCCTGCTTCCTGACCTGGCCTCAGCACCTGAGGGGACAGGAACAGAACAAATTAGACAGGAGCTTAGTCACTGGAAAAGATGAGGGTGTTAATGTGTATGTGTGTGTGCACATGTGTCCTGTGTGCTCCACTCAGAGTTGAGAGGTGGAAGGTTAGGAGGCTCAGATTTTCCCTGCAGCTGACTTTTCTCCTTACTCTTGTGGCTGGGTGCTGTTTCTAGCCAATGTCAGACCCGTGGGCTGTGCAGGGGCTGCACAATCCCTGCTCTGGCTCCTCCACCATGGACCAGCCTGCAGGGGAGGGTGAGCCAGGGCCTTTGCAAACCTGGGGCTGTGCAGCCCAGGGGGTGATGGCAGAGCCTTTTACAGGGAGCTGTGGTAAATAAGGAGGAAAACACGAGTCAGTGTTGTCAGGACTGGATGTGCCCAGCTATGCACCAGCAGTCTGCATGCCTTGGTGCCCAGAGCTTTCCTTCCAGGGCTTTACCCACAGTGGTTCATTTTTGCCATGGTGTTACTCCTGGTCCCTTGAGCACATCCTTATGGCTGGGGAAGCACAGGCCGAGCTCCAGGAGAAGGACAAGTCAGAGGAGGTTCTCTGCCTCTTGCTGTGGGTTCCCAGGGCCATTGTGCCTCAGCTCTGTCAGCTGCCACCTCTCAACTGGGCAGCTCTGCTCAGGTGTCACTTTATGGCTCCCTTGGGCTGCTTGGCACAGTGTGAGAGCAGATCCCTCTTTCCTCTCAGTGGGCAATCTCCTGGACTGACAGGGAGAGATGGTGGTGGCAGAGGCTGAGGAACACTCTTTCCCACCCTGTACATGCTGGATGGCTTCCCTGTGCCACTGGGTTCAACACTGTTCATCAAACCACCTCCAAACTTCCATGTGCCCATTGCTCAGCCAAAAGCAGCAGGGTGGGACACCAGCAAACCTTTCCCTCTCAATGCTTCCCACTGCAGCTCCAGGGAGAAATCAAAGCTCCAGGGGCACCTGTCCCTGCCTGGCCAGGCAGGACTGGCTCATGGTGCCCATTGCCTTTCCCAGCCAGCAGCCTGATGGCAGCAATGAATCAGCAACCAGTGGACTTGTCAAAGGCATTCCTCCCCTTTAATCCTATTGACAGGGACTGCTGCCTGCAACAGGAACTGCAGGGTGAGCCATGTCAACAGCAGATTCTTATTACAGATAATATTGATGGGGCCTTCTCTTGAATAATGAAGGGAAGAGCCCTCTGCTTTGACGTTTGTCTCCAAAACCTAGAATTACTAAGAGTTTAACCATCGCAGGGGAGCTTAAGATAGTTGCATCTTAAAGGAACTGCTTTCTTGTCACATTCAGGGCTGGGGGAAGGAGTTTAGCCCATACACTCCGTGCTGACCTTTTCACTGCTCTTAATAAATGTTACAGTTAAATAAAGTCGGATGGATTTTTCTATCTACTGTAGGGTGTTATCCACTTTCTGGGAAAAAAAAAAAAAAAAAAAAAAAAAAAAAAAAAGGTAAAATCCCCAAATCCCTTTTAATATCACTGTTACTCATTATATTTGGTAGCTGCACAGTGAAAGGCAGGGAGGAAGGGCAGGGGCAGGACAATTCAGGGTAATTCCTGCCATTGCACAAGATTATGTGTGTCTCTGTAAAAAGCTGCATTGGGGCTGTTTAAATCCATAGTAATCTTACTGCCAAAACTCAAACCAGGATCACCAGCTCTGAAAATATTTGGAGAAAGTTTTGTTTGTTTGTTTTTTAATTTGCTTTCTTATTTTCCACTCTTTAAAAGAGCAAAAAACCCTCTCTATCTGGTCTGTTCTCTATGGCTTGGTTCCCTACAGGAGTGGAGGCACCAGAGCTGCAAGGGAAGTCCAAAGAGGGCAGAAAGCATCAACTGTTCCAGGAAATAACCTGTCCTTGCACATTTCCTCATGGTCAGGCCTCTCTGTTGTGAATGCAAGCACTGTGATGAGAGAAGGTAAGGAAGGGAGATCAGACTCAATAGTGGGCATTCTTGGATTTTAGATGCAACCAAGGTGCCCCACTGATGCCTTGTGCCAGGGACATTTCCAAAGAGGGTTTGGACCTCCAGCCTCCTATTGGGACAGATGAGGAAGACAGCAGGCAAATTTGGCTTTTGTCCACGTTTCTACCTCCCAGATCCTAGAGCTGGCCCAGGACTGAACTGGCAGGTGGTTTAAGTTAGAGCAGCCACAGGGCTGTTCTAACTTAAGCCAGCTGGAAACTGTTCTGGGACTGGCTCTACCAGCCAAGGTTTGCTGGATTGTAGTAGGGCCCTGAAAGCCTCCAGCCCATCACTGCATGGCCTTCACAAGAGGACTAGGGAGCAAATGACATGAAAATGTCAGGGCAGCTCCCAGCTGGTGCTTAAGGACAGCTTTAATTCCTTCACACTGCAGCAGAAAATCAGTATCTGGTCCAAGGAAGCCTGTTCTCATGGTATTTTTAGTCTGATTGTGAAGACCCTAGGAGTTCTGGATTGTCCTTAAGGTTCTGAATATTGGGCTTTCTGACTTGAACTGTTAAATATTTTCCATACATAAACAGCAGCCACAAAATTTCAGCCACAAAATTAAAAAATCGATGTCTTGTGTTTTAGATTTTTTTAAAAATTAAATGCCAGAACAAGACAGAAGAAAAGTGAAGAACTCCAAGCAGTTCAGTTACTCTGAGTGCATCTCCTCCCTCTGGAATGGGTTCTTGACACAGGGACTAAGTGAGGTCTCTTGGCAAGGTTCTTGTGCCAAACCCAGCAAGCAGAGGAGGGATCATTCCTGGGTCTGACCCAGCACAGGGTGGGGTGCATGAGAAGGCAGCCCATGCTCTCAGTGTGCACCCTGTACATCTCAGCATTGTCCATGTCTATATGCAGTGCTTTAATATCCCTGGATCTTCTGATTTACCCAGGAAAAACATGGGCACTTGTTTTCCTGGAACAGCAGACCACCACAGAACCATCTCACAGACAACTTTGAAATCCCACTGAAGTGCAATCTTCCTTCCCTTCCAGTCATTTTTTTTTTTTTTCTTCCAGAAGGCCAAGGTGAGGGGCAGAAACTTAGCCCTGCTCCTAAAAAAGGGGACATCTCCTCGTCCCCATGTTGTTACAGGGAGCTGAAATCTGGCCAGTGCAAGCCACTGGTTGTACCTGTGGAATTAGCTGACTCTTCATCCCAAGGGCTCAAAAATCACTTGGGTCTTTCATGTCATAAGGGTTTTTTTACTCACCTTTTAAAAAAAAAGGTGATAAATATTGTTTTCTCCATGCTTTCTTTTTTGGTTTGGAGGCACCCTAGGATGCTCTGAGTTAATGTTTCTAAGCTTTTTTCTAGAACCTGGAAGTCCACAAACTGCTTGTTCCTTTCTCTACTTTTTTAAAAATGAAATCTGAGATTTTTGCATAACACATTGAAGCAAGAAGCTGAGGAGGAGGTGAAGAAAAACATCAAGCACCGTGGGACTAAAATTGCAAGAGTTGGCAACACTTAAACACTGATTCTTTTTGTTTTTCTTTCTGTTTTCCAGAGGAAAAGAAAACCATCCTCCATTTTGCTGAGCGCCAGCAGTGTGAACAAAAATATAAGGTGCTTCAGGAAGAAACTGTGAAGAAATAGATTTTCAACTTCCATTTGCATTGGATTGTCTGAAAACTGTCTCAAGAGCTGCCTTCTGGAGAGGGCAGAGACGTGTGGGGAGAAGCTGAGTGGGGGTCTCAGGCTGGGACAGGACTCGGGTTGAAGTTGCCTCTGATTGTGCTCAGGTCTCAGCAATGCCAGGGTCTCGAGGAGGACAAGGAGAGGTCAGGTGTGCAGTGGAAAGGCTCCATGAAGCTCTTCCTCCCCATAGGAGCATCATCTTCTGCAAGGGACATGCTGGCTGGCCAGAACCAGCCCTGGCAGGCAGAGAGGAGGAAGAGGACAGGCTCCCTTCCTGCTGGTCACCTGGAGGTCATGGCAGTGGTGTGGTGCCCCCGTGCTCAAGGAAGACATGCAGAAGGATCTGAGTCTGTGCTGGGGGTGTTGATGAGGTGGTGGCACCCAGCCACACCTCTGGTTCTTGCAGGACTCCCAAGCCACCAGCAGCCAGAGAGATCCATGCATGGAAGCTCAGGAGAGTAGGATACTGCCCTGAACATGTGACACCCCAAGGGATGGTGTCCCTGGGGATGAGGATGATGGTGTGGGTCTCTGCTCATGCCAGCACAGCAGATACCTTCTGCAGGCTGTGAACCAGCCCCAGTGACTGTGTCTGTCTCTCCTTGGCTGTGCACGGTCTGCACAGGGGAACTGTTATTTATTAATGGTTGGCAAGAGCTGCTGGAACAGAGGTAGAGCTCCCACTGCTATCCCTGCCTGTCCTCCATCACTTGTGCTCATATCTTTCTCAGGCTCACTCCTTTTGTGTTGAAATTTTCCATGCTTCATCTTAGCCCAGTGACACATTTTTGCTGAAGGTATGGACTGTTCTTGTTGGAGTCCTCTTTTAGAGCTCCTTGCTAATCTCTGCCTTGTGGTAATGGTCCATCTTTCATGTCTCAGAAGACATCAGGCTGAAGAAAATCCCTAGAGGATGGATCCTACTTTATTTACTTGTTTATTATTTGAAAAAGTTACTTAAAATCTTACATTTCAGTCAACTAGAACTTAAAAGGAAATATCTTGTTTAGATCTTCCCCAGTGGAAAACTAAGCAGCTCTGGCAAAATTAAAGTTTTTCCATGGGACATTCAAATTTTGTGAAAACTACACTTTCTATTAAAAAAAATATTTTGCTCATTAGTTTTTCATCTGCTGTACTTTTTCAGGATGATTCAAAAACATAAACACAAAAATCTCCACTTCCTGCAGTTTAATGTATCAACTTTTTTCTTTTTTTTTTTTTTTTTTTATCATGACTTCAATTCCATCTCCTTAGAGAGGAGGCTAGAAAAATTATTCAGCTTAAGGAAAAGCATTTTATCAGTTACAAAGTTGTGAAAATTTTAAATGGGTATCTTAGTGCAAGTATTGGATTTGCAGCTTGCCTTTCTTCCTATCTGGGTCGAGGACGCCAGACTTAAAAACCTGGTCTAAACTTATTTAAGGGTATCTCTGGTAGGAGGCTTTTGGTTTGTGGTGGAGGTTTTTGTTTGGGTTTTTTTTTCTGGGTTTTTTGGTGGTTTTTTAAGGACAGCTGAAATACTGAAAAATCTGTTTAGGACTGCAGGACTAAAAATTATCTCTGGGAACTGGGAGACCTGCATTCCTGGTAATTCTGAAACAGTGATTCCAGGGTTGAATTTATCATTTACAGGAGACTTGTGGTTTTAATACATGTTTTTCCTTAGGATTTTCAAACTTAAAGATTGTTTTCCTTAGACAATATTCCTTTTCTTAGAAAGCTAGGATAACCAGATACTAAGCTTAACTAATTAAATCTTCAAAAGTTAGCAATTTCCAGTCCAAGGATTTATGGCATTAATGACAAGCTCATTGTGCAGCTGTAGAATTTTCTCTATCTCCTTCTCTACTCTACTGTGATGGGGCAACTTCTTGAATGTTCAGAGATTCTCCCTACAAGTGGATATAAACGTGGTACTTTCAGAAATGTATATACATGTACAGAATCAGTGTAGACTGTGCACAGAGCACAAGATATAATTCCTTGCACACAAAATGCATTCAAAATGGCTAATTTGCAAAATACCCAAGATGCTGCACTGTGGATGACTTGATTTGAAACATTAGAATAGGTGATAAGAAGTCATGTTATGGAATCATTTATATATATTTCAAATGAGTCCCACTTAAAGGGAAAAAAGTCTTTATAATTAACACTACAGATAAGAGTAACTGTGACACTTTAAATGAATGCAGTGGATTTGATTTTGAAATAGAGTTTCAGATTCTGGGGATGTGTTAAAGACGGGAAAAAAATTTGCATGCTCAGAGTTGAAAATTAAGATATACTAGACATCATCTTTAAAAACCAAGCAGCCTCACAGAACTCCCATGTTTCTGATGGCCTTCAGCACAGAGCTCCTAGGAGATGGGAAGGGGATTAATTTAATGAGAGCTGAAAAACAGAGGCCCCAAAAGGGAAAGTTTAGGGCTTCTTTTCCATGCCAATAGCCATCCAAGGAGAAGACACCCAAGAATCTAGTTGTGGTGGAAGTAACTCTTGAGGACTGCTGCATCTTTGCAGATTTTGAAATAAAATGCAGGTCTGATTATGGGTTAGATGTTGAATATAATGGACATTATGCTGGTCATTGGATGGAGGCTTGGCAACCAGCTCAGTGAATGTTTATGCTTGGTTATTGGATGTGTTATCCTAGGTCCTGTGTTGGGCTAAGTTCCTACAGCTCCTTCAAAGATACATGGTCAGGAGGTAGAGGAGGACAGCTGTATAACGGAAAGACAGGAATATGGATTTCCTACCAGCATGTTAATCTGCTAAGCCCATGACCAATATGAATTTAAAAATATTAATTTCTGCAGCACTCTCATTTCTTGACTGTTGCTCAGGCAAAGCTGTTATTAATTCAGGAGGAGTCTGCCTGAGAAAAAGCTCTCCAGAGTCCAAAATATTTTGCAAAGAGTAAATATGGGAATTATTCACCTACCACAGAACAGCATCAGCCCCTGGGTGGAATGCAGGAGCTGTTTAACAGTGCACAGAAATATTTCCCCAAAGTTTTGGGCAGGAATTGAGGGTTCCTGAATGCCCAATTGAAGCTACAACTAGAAGAAAGTACAGGCTTTCTCCCTTACCTTGGTCCTGGATGGAAGGGTGAGCACCACCCGAGTACCACACCACTTCCTCCAGGTCACCAAGAGATTTTTCTGGAGCTCACCCATCTGCCCCAGTCCTCCACATGAGATCTGGCAAGTTAATCGCTCCAAGTGTCTGGGTAAGTACTGTAAAATGCTTCAATTTCAAAATAGAAATCATCTGCTTCATAAATGCCAAGGGCTTTCAACATGTCGTTTCTTGGTAAACAAAGAATTTCAGCACGACAATATCTTAGGATGTCACTGGCCTTATTTGTTCCCTCGCGCGCGTTGAGGCGAATGTGAGCAAAGCCGCCCCTTCCATCCCCTGCAGCTCGGGGCTTTCTCCCTGCTGCACTGGAGATGAGAGGGTTGATCTGCACCCACTCCCCAAAACTCCACTTTCTGTGGTGGCAAAGGGCAGGTGAAAGTTCTGCTTGTGCTTGGTTCTGCACAAAGTGCCGTATACTATGGCTAGGAAAAAACCCAAACAAAACAAAACGCGTACTTTTTTCTTTCTTGCGGATATTAGAACGCAATAAAAATATGTGTGTGTTTCCCCCCTCGCCCCCCCAGCTAAATTGATTACATCTGGTGGCATGAAAAAAAAATAGCCAAAATGTCAGACTGAGTCACACAGCCCCCTTGGGTGGTTATATTTATTTCAGCATTGAAGCACTCATCAAAACAATTTATCCTTGGCTCTTCCTCTCTGCCTTCCCATCCTTGTGCTTACAAACTCTTCTCTGTTCCCTAACACTTGTATTTAGCCCCAAGTCCCCTCCTTCCTCCAGTCTTTCCTTTCTCCATCTTTTTCTTTTCTGGCCTTGCTCTGTACCTCTCCTTCCTCTTTGCTACATCAACTCCAGCAAGTCCTGTAATTTGCAATTCTCCTCTTGGGATAGCAGGGGAAGCTGGAGCACAGAGACAAGGCTTGATGTTTGTAGTGCTGTGTCACCTACTCAGTGCCTGGTTGCACATTGTTTGGGGTGAAGTGATGTGATGAAATGCATGAGTGAACTGCCTGCTGTGGTTTCCATCACCGTGGGATGGGACCATGCCTGCTGGGATGGACACAATTCCATCTCCAGCCTTACCTGCTACCCCTTGGCTGCCCTGACTTGCTGCAGTGGAGGAGGTAGATTTGCTGGCTCTCTTTTGATGGATTATTCTTTGGTCATGATTCACTTGTGTGCCCTGTTTTCCCTCTGACAGGGAGCAGCACCAGAAGCTTCTGTTTGGTGAGGAAAGTCTGTGCTGCAGTGGGTGGGAAGAACCTCATTGCCAAAACCACCAAATCTCTCTTCCCAAACCTCCTTCTGCCCAAACTGTGAAGAGAATGGCCATGATATCTTGCTGTACATCTTGCTCTATAAACTCCATGGCAATCTGCTATCAGTTTCTGCCTGCTTTCATATCTTATGCCAACCACAGCTGCAGAAGACCCAGCACCCAAGGATTCTCATGGATGGAAGTGGCTGCAGAAATGCAATTCTCTGTATTTACTCTGTAATTATGAAAGGGCCTGGTCTGGCAGCTCTTATTTGCTCCTTTTCTTGGCTGGTGGAATTCCCTGCACAGAAAGTCACACTTTCTTGCTTTACTATTTCTACAGTGATAAATGATAGATGAGGAAGACAGGGATACCCTCCTGGGGATACCCTTGGCTGGAAGAGGATTTGAAAGCTCTTGGCACTGCTGTCCTGAGCTTAATGCTCTCTGTTTCACCCATTGTGTCCCCAGCTCCCATCCTGGGCAGCAGGCTCCTGTTGTACAGTGCTACACATTTTTCTCCTGTGGTAAATCAGAGCCCCCTGGGATCTGGTATTGTGCTTTTTTTGTTTTTTCCCCCAGGTATTTTTGTCTGTGAACCACAGAAAACTGAATAGGAGGAAATGAAGTGCAGATTGAGAACATGGTTGAGTGCACTTGCTAAAATAAAACATTGGGGGGGGGAGGGAGAGGTTGTTTTATAATAGAAAATGAAGTGTGTTTACTTTTTATTGATGAAGTATTTAATCATACAGAGGGTTTGAGAGATGTTCTTAGAGGCATCTCAGATGTGCATGGACTAGAAGTGCCAGTTGGCCTTTGGTCCAAAAAATCAGGCTAGGTTAAATATTTTGTGACTGGGAAGGGCAAAGGGATGCCATGGGGTTTTTGGGGACATGCCACAGTTGTGCCAGGAGAGCCAGGGAACTCCAGTGATATTTCTCAAACAGGAGTAGATGCTAAGATGACCCAAGACTTGTTGAGTGGATGTGTTTTGGCAGCACAAGAGAATGTGCTGAACTCTACACAGCGTGGCATTTTGTCCTGGAGCTGTGCCACAGAGCCTTAGAGCCTGCCTGCCCTCTCCTATGCCTCTGGCTTATTTTCTTAAGCAAGCACAAGCAAGTGCAGGGTGTAGAGATAAGGCTGTGACCTTTTAGATTATTCTGTTACTCTGTAAATACTGGATGGGTCCAGTGAGGCAGCTAGGGGTTTTTGTGAGGTTAAAATTATTTCATTAATTCAGACTATAGCAACATACAGTCATCAGTGACCTGGGCTGATTTTTTGTGGGTGACAGACCTCTAGAGTTCATGTCTCCTCTCTGGAGCTGCCCTGTTCTCTCTGTGTTTCTGAATCTCTGTGTAAAAGTTTTTAAAATTTAGTTTGATTCAGTGAAGGATCATGAGGCTCCAAAAGCAGAGGAGACCAAGTCTCCATGGCAGGTCTGTGCACCTTTACAGAAGGCAAGGGCAATCAAGGGCTGTACTCATAATGAATGAAATGGGGCTGCTTTTATTTGGTCTAAGTTATGTAAAGGGTCCAGGGAAGCTCTTAAGCACACACCAAGGTCAGGAAGAGCTAATCACCTTTACAAATCTTGCTTGGATCAGATCCTAAGTGTGCAGAAATGGGACACACTGATTGCTTTTCAGAGTCACTGTTCTCTTTAGCCAGGAGAGCTGATGGTGCCACACAACACTGCCTCTGCTTCCAGGTGAGATGGGATCTCCTGGAAAACCTCCTCAGCTGTCCCTAAGGCCATGAAGTAGAGCATGTAGGATTGATCCAGGATTTTTGTCTTCTCTATCTTGGTTATTTACATCAAGTCACTGTAATTGCACAATTCCTGTCTTGACAACACCTTAGCAAGGGAAAATGTCCAGTTATGCAGCCTCCAAATGGCACAGAGACCAGCCCAACAGAGGAGAGCTCAGCTGCAAGGGAATTGCAACTTCATTTGCCTTCCTTGGGGATAAAAGCCTCTCATCATCCTGTGAGCTGCCACCAGAAGAGCTGAATGCTGCCACATGGGAGTGGGCAGTCCTGTGCTGACCAGCATGACAGTGGAAAGTGGAAGGGGAATTCAGGCAGAGAAGAAATTCTACAGGGGAGAATAGATGCAAGAAATTCCAAGGAATGTTACAGAAATCAACATTCCCCCTCTCTGCTCCTTCCAAACCAACCCACCTAAAAAATGCCGTTTTGTGGGCTATTTTGGAAAGGAGTCCATGCCTGGGGAATTTTTGGCTGATGCTTATGGCTTTTAGAAATTTCTGGGAGATCAGACGAATAGAAACAGGAACCAGATGGGACTTCTAGCTGCTGGAAAGAAAGGAAGAAAAAAATGGGAGGGTGGGAAGGAATCTTTTCCTTATTTAAGATGTGAAAAGCACTTGTTCACTTTTGGGGAGTTTCCCCATCACCCTCGATTTCTTATTTTAAAGTAATTTACTACAGTTCTATTATATTCTCTTAGGACATTTATCTCTGTTCTTGTTGTTGCTAGGAATTTTGCTTTCTTTTGCAACAAAACCCAGTTTATTTTTAGGAGAATTTAAGCCTTTGCTTTAATAGATAAAAGGAGAGTCAGTGGTTGGCTTTGTTCTTGCAGCAGCCTCAATATCCCTTGGCCATTTATTTACTGAGTTTATCTTTGAGGCTGCTAAACATGGAAAAATGCAGTGGTAGCAGAGTAGAGAGAAAGTGGAGGTGAAGAAGGCAGATACAGCAAAAATGAGCACTTATGGGTCCTATTTGAGGAAAAAGGCCATGAAAGGGAGATTGCACCACACTAGAACATATGATAAACCCAAATGTGGACCTTAAAAGCATGGGGCCTGCAGCAGCCCAACTTGTCAGGCATCCTGTTGGATTTGTGGTGTCTTGGCTGTTGGATTTTGGGGTTGTAAATCCAAAAAACAGGCCTGGTCGAGTTCCAGGTTCCATTTTATCAGACCTTGGCTCTGCAGCTGGTTCAGTTTTGAAAAATATCCCAGAGGTAGAATAGGGTCCAAGGAGCATTTTCCAGTTCCTTGGTCCAAGCTGGACTCTGGCTGGAGTCGTGGTTCAGCCATGGTCTGACACTGTGCTGGGACTGGGCTCAGTTTTGCTCCATCCTTGCAGCCTTTTGTCTCCAGGGTGGTGGGCACTGGAGGCCATGGGGTGGGGGACAGTGCCCTGCCTGCTCTGGGGAGCCACAAAGTCTTGATACCAGCTGGCAGGATGGAAGCAAAGTAGAGACCAGCTCATAGCCAGAGGTGGGTAAGAACTACTTGTGAACCTTGTCACTAACCTGCTTTTAAAGAATTCTTTTAAGTTAATTAGGGAGGATTTTTACCTTCCAGTTTTCCAGTTATTTACTGCTTCCTGGGGAACAAAAAAAACCACTTTCCCCAAGTTACTGTCTTGTTTTATGGTCTTTATTTTCTTGATAATCTCTTCATACTAGTTCTCATGCCCTCTGAACTGCAGCCTTTGCTGAGACAGGGTTATTAGCACAAGGCAATGATCCTTGGTAAAACTTCACTCATGGTTTTTAAGTCAATATGAAGGGAAATCTGTCCCTAGGACTTAAAGCTTTACAAATTGTATTTCTAAGGAACTGATTGGAAGCTCCACAAGCAGCATCAGGACTACACAGTGTGCTATGATACTTATTAGTGGTGATGCACAAAGTCAACTGCATTTTAAGACACAATAGTTGATCACTTATTTGTGTCTCCAAGCATGTGTACTTTTGAACACATGGCTTTGGTTCCAGGGCTCGTCACAGATGGACCTAACTGAGCCAGCTGCTTGAAGCCTCTATTATGGTGACCAATTGATTACACTAGTTTAAATGGAAAAAAATGCACCAAAATGTAAGGGTTTGGGTTTGAGTGTCCAATTTGAGTTCTGACGTTTGTGGCTTTCTTTTTTCCTTTGGCTCACGCTGGTCCAGCAGGATGTCCCATACTAGAATGCTGCTCAGTTGTTGTTTTTTGTGGTTCCAGTGAGCTGTTTTTTCACAAATGTCTGGAAGGAAAGAGACATAGGGGACTTGGTTCACAGAGTTTGTACAAAAGCTTTTATTTTTCTTTTTTTTCTGCCTTTGTTTTTGCTTCTCATGGATCTGATATGCTAGTGTTCTCAGGAGTGACATGGTGGAATTTTTAAAGCAAAGTGCTTATCACATGACTCAGGTGTCTGCTGTCACAGTCAAAGCAGTATCATCCCAGGAATTTTGTTTGAATTTAGCTTCCAGCTCAAACAAAAGTCATCTGAGTAGGCAAGCTTTTACTGGTTTCACTTTGGCTTCCCACGTCGGTTTAATTTGGCCCATGTTTGCTCAAAATATCTCCAGCTGTCTAGAAACTTGTTCCTAGCTTGCTGGAACACTCACAACCCTTTTGGCCAGTGTGACCTTAGCTATAAAGGCTGGCTGTGGTTTATTTCAGATGGTTTTTACCAGCTTTATTATATATAAGGCAGCTCACATAATTGAATGGGACACATGTGTCGGCTGCTGTCCCTGCAATCGCAGGTTATAAGTTTCTGCTGTCTACAATGCTCAGGCATGAGATGTGCCAGAGAACACCACCTCATTTTGTTCCATGGGAGCTTTTGCTAATATTTTCTTTTGTATTATGACTCATTTTGCTTCTCTGTTGGACAGTTTCCCTGTGTTTCACACTGAGGACCCAAGTGTCAGAAGATTAAAGGACTGTCTTTCTGCCCAGCTAATATGAATTGGATGTTGAACTGTGCACTACTCAGAAAATGAAATGCCTTCTAAAGAAGTAAGTGGTTGGAAGGAGGCAGTGAAAATCCATCAGATTTGCATGACTAATTAGCTTATCCATTAGTTATTATCCTGTGTTTACTTGTAATGAGAATCTTCAAAGATTAGTCTATATTGGACATGCAGATAATTTTTTGCTTATGGAGTTTTTTTCCATATTGAGACCCTATTGTGCTGTGAGCTCTACCTTGACATACATAATTCTCTCTTAGCTCAGCTGTGCATCCTCTAGAGGGTGTTGATCCTGTATCCATCAGTGGTAGATGGACTGAGTGCCCACACAGCCCAGACTGCATGAGACATTTTCACTTTGCCCAAAAATTAGGTCTGAATTTCTTGGCAACCAGAGCCCAGCCTCATTTCATGAGAGGCAAATATTTCTGGATCAAGTTCTGATTTTCAGTTAGTGTATCTTGAGTTGTTCTGCTTCTCAGTTATTAAACAAGGGCTTCTTTTTGTGAAAGTCATTATTTCTGTGTGTCTTCTGGGCATTTGGTATGATTTTGTAAGGGAAGTGTGAGTTGTTATACGTGTTAGTGTGAGTAGTTGTTATTTTCAGATCTTCCTTACTTATAAAGGTTGAGAGGATATGAATTATCTTCCTTTTAAAAATTAGCATTCATTTTCAATTAGCTTTACAAGTTTCTGCATGCTTTGCAACTATCTTTATTTGAGGTGGGAAGTGGGAATGTCCATATGCTTGGGTAGCATTTTACCTTTGGATTTTGAAATACTGGGGCTTAAAAGTACAGTTCTGATGATTTTGTTTTGTTTTGAAGACCCTACTATGTCATGCTCCTAGAAGCATTATTAGAATTGAAAAAGAGGATTGTTGCAATAAAACTGATTTTTGACAGATTTTTTCCCAAAGAGCTGGATTTGATGCTGTTCTCTTCCTGCAAGACTCAACCATTTCCTGTTTTCTGGAATTTACAAATTTCCACCGGACATATAAAATTTTGGATTTACCGCAAAAAGTCACGAAACTAAAAATCAAATACAGAGAAAAAATATGGAGAAGTCTTTTGAATCTGATGAGACTTTCATCTCTTCAAGGAAGCAAATAAAATCTTTATTTGTGACCTAGCTTGTCAGCTTTAGGAAAACTTATGCCTGAGCCTGATATTATTGTGGAAGCTGATTTTGCCGGTTCAGTGATGATTTTTCTTTGCCAACAACCTGCAGGGATGTGCTGGATGCATTTTGTCTTGGAATATAAGGTCCTGATATGTTTAGGACTTATCATCACCTGTTTCAGAGTGGATGAAAAGTGGGAACTGCTGGCCTCTCCAGGCACTTGCCCATCATTTCCCAAAGTTTGCCGAAGAGCTTATAGATCTCTGTGCTGCCTGGAGCCTGTTCGGAGTGTTTGCCGTCTGGATGATGAAAGCAGTGACATTATTCCTTTGAAAAATGCCTTAATTTCCACGGTGTTCTCCGTGTCTTGGTTCCTGCAGGTCCTGAGCTGGAGTTTTACGAGGACTCTCCGCATTCCGCGGGCGCATCCCCACGGGAGATGGAGAGCGCCGCTCCAGACGAGCGCAGGTCCAGCTCTTCTCCGGGAAGGTGAGGGAGTGAAGCCCACCCGCGGCTCGTTTCCCGTGCCCCCGGTGCAGGGAGCGGTGCAGGGCAGCGCTCGGGGCGGTGTCCGTGCTCTGCTGAAGCGGGGCCGGGCTCCAGCCGCCCGCCGCTGCCGCCGGCTCCCGCTCTGGCGCCGCACCGCGCACTCAGCCCTGCGCTCGCACTGCAGGACGTTACGAAATCCTGGCCCTGACAGAGAGCAGATGCATTATTGGGAAGCCCTCGGGTCATGAGAGGGCTAATAGTCACATTCCTGGCTGCGATGGCGAAAGATTTACGCCGGGCGTTCGCTCGCCTCGCCCTGCACCAGGCCAGCTCCCTACTTCACCGGCCCCCTCGGCTTTAATTGTTGTGTTAATGGCCCTTTTATTTGAAGCAGATCCCCTGGCTTACAGAGGAGAATGACATTATGTCGTATTTTAGATGTATTTACATTCTCCTTGCCACAGGGATAACGTTCTAATTATTTTCTATAGCTGACAGCACCAGCGTCTCTGGTATTAGGGACCCCTTAGACCTGATTACATGGTCTGGTTTTCCTCAAATCACCCACAAATGACAGTACGGAGCAGGTTTATTATCAATTGACGTACCTTTGCTTAGCACAACTCGCTCCCGAAACAAATGTCCTGAAAAGATAATCCGTGTTTGGAGCGTGTGTCCTCACTTTGCGCGGAGGCAGATGCTCTCGGGAGGTCAGGACAGCGACCCGACCCCTCCTGACTCTGCCACACACCCGGCACGGCAGTGCCACGGGCATTTCCACAGGCTGCTCAGTGCCACGGGCATTTCCACAGGCAGCTCAGTGCCACGGGCATTTCCACAGGCTGCTCAGTGCCACGGGCATTTCCACAGGCTGCTCAGTGCCATCAGCATTTCCACAGGCTGCTCAGTGCCACGGCCATTTCCACAGGCAGATCAGTGCCACGGGCATTTCCACAGCCAGCTCAGTGCCACGGGCATTTCCACAGGCAGCTCAGCGCCATGGCCATTTCCACAGGCTGCTCAGTGCCATCACCATTTCCACAGGCAGCTCAGTGCCACGGGCATTTCCACATGGGCAGAGAGGGAGAGGGGACACTGACAGTGAGTGGGGCTGGTGAAAGGAGGCTGGGAACAGTGTGGAGAAAAGAGCTGCAATGGAAGATGGGACAGGAGAAACCTGAGAGCTCCATGAGAGGAGCTGGGATGAGGACTGCAGAGCTGGAGACAAGTGCAATGGAGACTTCAGAGCAAAGGGTGATGTCCAGGAGTTGGGAGCACATAGCAATTGAGATAAGAAGAGTGAGAGACACAGTTATTAGAACAAAATTATTTGATTTATCCTGAGTCATTTATTCACTAAATTTTCCCCTTGAGATCTTAAACAGACTGAAGTGGTTTCAAATGTTGTCATTATTTAGAACAATTCAACAAAATGTTTGTTGCTTTGAAAAAAAAAGAGGAGGGGTGAGGGATTGAGAAAAGAAAGAAAGGAAAAATAAAAAGCCTGGATGGTCTGGTTTGCCACATTTGAATTTTATTGCCGAATTGGGATGAGTCAAGAAAAATCACTCTTTCTGTTTTCTGAGTGGGAATTTCACTTACAAAGTTGCTCTGATGTGGATGCTTGCCCAAGCAGTCTTCATGTGTATTCTAACATGAAATTGCAAAAAGCAAGTCTTTGTGCTAGTGAAACCCTGTCGAAGAAATTTTTCTGCACCAGGACATCTCAACATGGAGATAACTTCATCACAAAATTCAGGCATGTCTTTATGGAGACTTTTCTCCTTGCAGCTCTAGAGATTATTTTACATTTGGAGCTGCTGGGCACATAGGGCATTTTAAAAGCAAATAGGAAGGCGAAGACACTGCCCCAAGGGAGTTCAAATTTAAGCCAGACCAAAGCAGAGTGAAAATGCTGGCTGCATTGTATTAAAAACCAGAAGGTGGACACTTTTATTTGGAAAGCCAAGGGTTCCACCAAATAACTTAGTTTTTTTTGTGTGCATGCATGTCTTCTGCAATAACTTTTAGCCTTGGCTTAAAAGAAATATATTTCATGCCTTGCCTCAGTAATGTTGGAGCCTATGAGCAAGGTTCAGTGAAAGATGGCAGGAGGCTTGAAGCCTCAAAAATACTGTGTTCCTGTTTTGTGAAAATAAAACACTAGGAGGAGAAGAGGCAACCAAGCCCTTATTTCAACCAAAATAAAAGCTTTTATGCATGCAGAAGCAGTATAGTTAGCATAAAAATATGTGAAAAAGAGGAAAAGAAGGGTAAGGTATTGTCTTGTCACCTACCTTGTACCTTTTAAGACACAACCATGGGAACATGGAGTTCAGGAAAAGAGGGTCTGTATTTCCACCTCTCTTTAAGTTACCTGTTTGTTTTGAATTGGCTTGTATGATGGGATAGGTGGCAATCTGGAGATGCTTCTTGTGGCTCCCATGAAAGAGCACATGATCTCCTGCCTCTCTTGGAGAACATTTTGGGGGTGGAGGTGCTGATGAGTCATCATAATTGGCCAGAGTGAAAACAGGAGCTTGGGAGAGGATGGGCTAAAATCTTATTACTGCTGTGGGCTGAGTAATAGAACTGAGTACCTGTTACCTGGTCTGGTCAATGTGATCAATCTGTTGGTCTTGACAAAATGTGCATCTGGTTCTGTCATTTTTGCAGTTTCACTTGAGAATATTCAAGTATGTGTGTCCTGTGCAGATCTGCTCCGCTGTGAATGTCTGAGCTGTAATGAGGTGAATGTTACTGGAAAGCAAAGGTTTAATTAGCTCTGCTGTTTCAATGCTTTCCTAAAGTGCATTTCAAATGATATGCTTCATTGTGGAATCAGTCATCAATGCTGTGTTTGATGGTTACAGAAATTGTGTCATTTTCTTTATCTTTTTTCCTGAGGAGCCCCTGATCAGATGACTTAATTTTCAGAACACGGCTCAAAAGAATAAATTGCAAGTACTCTGTGAATTATTAAAGGAGAATATTATGAATAACTTCAAAGAGGAAATGCATGCTAGAATTTTTTGTCATGTTGGCTAATTGTCCAGTAGCTGAAAGGAAAAGAAAGGACAAATCGATTAATTCTGATTGTTTATTAAAAGGTTTTTGCTGATGACTTTGGGTACCTGCACTTGGCAAACTATATGTTTGTGTGAGCATCATACCAGAGATTTGGGAGTTTGGTTTATTTTCTGAAATAAGAATTCTTATTCAAGGCACTGATTGATAGAAAAGTGGTGTAATGTGATTCTGTAGGGCTTTTCTCTGAGTGAGTCACAAACTGTGCTGATACAGAGCTCCTCTGGAGGGGTCAATATATATCACAACAGAAAGATAAAGAAGGATCATAGTTTTGCCAGGAGCATTGCAAGACTCTGAGCATACACACCAAGACATGCAGGAGTGACATTCTAGAAAAGTTTAGGATTCATAAATCATTTGTGGCAGAGACCAGGAAGGGGAGCACCAGCAGGAGCTGTGGTGGGAACAGACCCAGGGCACTTCACCTCTGCCACGTAAGGAATCTCCTTCTGCACTTTGGCACCATCATTATCTCCACCCCAGTGGGGTCTTGGCTGGTGGAGCCTCCCAAGTCACACTTGTGCATGGAGCTCACTTTATCTTCATCCAGAGGTGCAGGCTGAGTCAGCCCTGCTGGGATTTGCACCAGTGGTTCCAGGAAGTCTGGGTATTTCAAACCTTAGGCTTAGACCTCTAATCATCCCCTTATCTAAACTGCCTAACATCTGAGTCTGCAAAATTGGGTTGGAAATCTCACACAAACATGCTCTCCCCAGCGGCATTTCTGCGTTTGTTTGCCACTGGAGCCCGGGACTACAGAAGGACACAGGAGATTCAGCTTTGAAACCAAAGGTTTAATCAGAGTGTTGTGTGAAGACCTGGTTCTTCTTTGATTGATGACTTGCTTACTGCTTGCTGACAGCTGGAAAGGTTCACCCTTTGGGGCAGAAGGACAGAGTTAACACTCAGGCAAGCATTGACCCTCTTGGGCCATAAGTTTGGAAGAACCTAGTTCTTTCTAGCTAATTTCTGCAGGTGATGGGAGGAAGGTGTTTGTTGGTTTGTCATAACTTGTAAAGAAATGGTCTCATCCTAAAAGTCCTACTGCTCAATAGGTGCAGAAATTGTTTAAATTATCCAAGGTGGTTTTTAAAATGCAAGAATTCAAAAACAAATGGTGCAAGATCCTACATCAGGCCAGCATCTCTCAATCCTTCCCCAGGTGACTTCTTCAAACTCATTTGGCCACAAAGCCTGAAGAGCTCAGACATATGAAATTCTTACAGACTTTGTCAAAAAAGCTGGTGGACTGGAGATGACAGACTGAATTAGCACCCCAATTAGGAAACAGTTGCAGTGTTAATTCACTCCTTATCATACAGCAGAGGATCCTAAGCAGAGGATGGGTCAAGGGGGAGGCAAAGAGCTCTTTGGTGTCCCCCAGCTGTGGAAAAGCTCCAGTCAAAAACACTCTCACTTTATCAACCATCTTGTTGTGCCGTGGCACCTTAAAGAACAAACAAACTGGCTTTGTTTTTTCCCCTGACCCCCATCTCTCAGAGCTGCTGGCTTGTATAGCAGCTTGTTGATATATATGGCTTGTTGATAGCTTGTGACAATGTGGAAGTTCTTTATTTTCACCTTAGTCCTGTCACTGGAGGGAAAGGAGCATCGTGTGGCTCAATGCTACATCAAATGGCGTGATAAAACAGAAAGGAAATTTTGCAGGTTTATCCCCTAGACAAGAAAAATCATTGGTGTAAACAGTTCCTCACAAATCCGGGCTTTGATATGTTTGGCTTTTTTTTTTTTTTTTTTCAGAGAATCTGTGAGCCAATGCATGCTACATTTCTTATTTTAACCCATATTAGCAAATCTCTAGAGAAACTGCCTGCTGTTTGCTGCCCAACTATAGTAGTTAAGCCAGATTCCTCTGTTCTGATTTATCAGATAGGGTGACTGATGATGTTTGTAAATGTAAATTTTAAGTTTCCTCAAATTCTAGTGTGTAAAGCTTCAAAATAGTCATTTTCTGTAAACACTGTTGCTTGAAAAAGTCCTGCCACTTGAATATCTGGTGAAGATGAATACACATTGCATGCAGTATTGGCAAAGAGGCACCCATCTATAAACATAGAGTTACTATTCATGGAGATTTCTTTTATCATCTTTCCAGTTGTACAAACAAACCAGCACCACCACCCCCGGCAATATTGTATTGTAAATTACCTCCCTTTTTAAAAGCCCTCTCCCCTTAGTGCTTTTCACTCAGGAGATGGGAGACAGCCCTGGGCTTGTTGTCTTCAGATCAAATACAAGCTTCAGATTCTGGGTATTCACCTGAATTATATGAACCTCTGTGTTGCAGCTATTTACTTGTTGTGATACATTTCCTTTTCTTGATTAACTAAGCCCTGAAAGGACACATCTGTTTCAGCATTGTCCCCTCAAGGCAGTCCATCCACCCTCTGTTCTGCAGCATCTTTTTCTCCCGCCTTTTCCTTGCCTTACCCTCTGTAGTTTGCCACATTTTTTGCCACACATTCATGATTTCAGTTGAACTCCTGAGGCAGGGACTGTGCTCTGGTTGTTGCCTACAGAAATCCATCTATCCTGCCATGGATATGAGAATCATTTAGGGATATGTGAGAGCTGCAGCCTATTTTGGGGCTGAAGCCTGAAAGCTTCAGCTGGGGGCTGTTTCTAATTAGTTACACAGCACCCATCTATTGCTTCTACAATGTTCACAGGTCTGGTTACCCTCAGTTTCTTATTATTACTGATGTTCAGCATCCTCAGCACCAGGCAGGTCTGGCCCCCGATGATGTACTAATGTCCCACGACTCTTTAATGTTTTTAATATATGCACTGAATGTTACTTTTATTAGAAACTGAACAGGACTGTGATTTACAATTAAAATAAATACAAGATAATTTATTAGAATACAATATTGGAGTCACAGCCTCCACGGGGCATCTTTCTCTGTTACACAATCCAAGTACTGGGAGAGTTTATTACAAAGTTTACTATGTGGCATCCAAAAATCCTCTATAAAAAGCTTTTGATTTGCACCTAGGAATAACTTTGAAGAGGAAGGAAAGCTGGAGCCCTGTTTCTTTATAGGAACAGTGGTGTTTCCCTGGGCTGAGGCTGGCAATCCTCTGTGCAGAGGAGCCGTGAGGAGGTTCCTCAGGCGGTGGTGGCCGTCTGTCGCTGTGCTCTGCTCTCAGGCCTCTCTTGCCCTTTGAAGATTCCCCATTGTTTGGGCTATTAACATACTTTCGGGGTGGATGTTTATCTTTTTTGAAACTTTACAGCAGGCGCGTTGTTAAAGCAAAGCCCGAGCAGGTCTTTGCAGGAAAACGCCACAGCCCAAAGCTCAGTGCAACTCCAAGTAGCTTTTCCCTTTATTTGATCAGCTTCTAAAATTTAACAGTTCTGTGAGTAAACATTTATAGATCAAATCAAAAGCTCGCAAAAGGAAGCACTCTCGATAGATTAGAAGCTAAACTGATCTAAATTAGAACAGATGCAGAGATAACCTTGCCTGGCTAAAAAGCATATACTATCGGCTGCACACAGATAATTAAATGAATGAGCCCTTTTCTATTGAACAACTGATGTGCAATTGATAAACTTAATTAATAATTAACTTTTTAATTAAATATCAATTTAAAACAAGTGTGGTAATGTGCCAGTCGCATTTAATTTTACTGCCTTTTCTTCATTACAGAACTGTCATTAGGGTTATAGGTATGTGTTTGAGATGCCTCCATGCACTGCAGAGGGAATAAATGTGTCCGCTGGGCACTCGCCAGTGAAGAAATGGAGATAAACAGCAGCAACTGGAGACAAAGTCAGCAAGCAGCTCCAGAGAGCCAGGAGGAACCACAGATAAATGGCACATCCCTGGATGCAGCTTCCTTAGCAGCAGGACTTGGGTTTATGCCCTTGTTGTGTATTAACAGAGGTGGCAACAGGTACAGGAGAGGTGAGCCCTACTTGAAACTGCTCTCTGAGAAAAGGGTTCTTCCCAGCTTTATAAATGAAGGGGCTGGATGAAGCCCACACTTAACATCTAAACCCTGCCACGTGTTTAGGGGAGAGAGATCCATCGGTTATTGCCTTGTTTCAGCAAAACAACCCTGCATAAGTGAGGGAAAGCTGCGATTTTTTTGCATGTGTCTTCTCACATGATGCCTTAGTGCAATTCCTATTAGTACTAATGGGGTAATTGGCTCCCCTCAATGTGAACTCCCTATAATGCATCCACATAACTTGATTTGAGAGTGTAAATCCTATTAGCCTGAATGGCGATCTTTTCTGCCTCTAATTTACCTATTTGATCCTGCGAGCACTAACAGCCGATCTCGTCTCCCTTTGAAAGCGATAAGTAGGCATCTGACTTCCGCTAAATGGTGTTTGCGAGCATTCCTGGCGCTGTCACACCTCGGGGACGCTGCCCTGAGCCTGCCTTTCCAAACATCTGCACAAGGGATGCTGCGCCGGAGAGCGCCTGCTTTCCGTCGGGATGCGCGGGGCAGCCGCGGCTGCCGCCGCGTGTGGCTGCAGCCCAGCCCGGGCCGGCAGCGGTGCTCGGGGTTGGGGGCTCTCGGGGACCCTGCTGGGTGTGTGTCAGATCCAGCGGTGCTCGGGGTTGGGGGCTCTCGGGGACCCTGCTGGGTGTGTGTCAGATCCAGCGGTGCTCGGGGATGGGGGCTCTCGGGGACCCTGCTGGGTGTGTGTCAGATCCAGCGGTGCTGGAGGCTGCTCGCTGCTCCGGCTGCTGCTGCGGTGGGATACTGAACATTTGGAGATTGCAATAAGCAGACTGCATCGAATGAGAATGACAGGGATGTGATGGTTTCTTTGCTGCAGACTTGCCCCTCTACCATCCACTGAGTCCATGCCTCATCCTAGCCATACTCCTTTATCTTTCCCCCTCTGTTTAAAACCTTACCTAGGCAGCTCAGCTGATTTATGCACCTAAATACAACAAAGTGTTTTCAAAACACACAGCTCCTCTGCAACCTTGGCATTTGGCTCCTTCCACCTTCCTAGTAAACACTCATAAGGAGCAAAGGAATACTCAGAGGACAGGAAATTGGGTTTGCAAACTTGTGGGGGGGAAAAAAAGGTGAAAGGCTGCAAGAAACATTTCCCACCAACTCAGTGTCTGCTAGCAACTAGGAGAAATATTTGAGCACCTCACTGAGGATGTAAGAAAATCTTTTCATGGTGGAGGATCTGAGTGAAGATCAAGGGATGCTTTTATTTGGTTGTTAATGTCTTGATTTGTTTCCAACCAAAATAAGTGGGGTAGAGGATAAACCAATGGGCTCTTGATTGTCCTGCTGCAATGTGGGGCTTGAAGCCAACTGGCAGTGACTCCTCAGGAGGTACCATCATGGACACAGCACCACACACCTTTCCAGGCAGAATACACTGCCGATGAAAGGATGATTTCTTTTCCTGCTCTGCCTCATAAGAGGATATTCTCGCTTCTCCACATGTGAAGGGAAGATGGGTCCCTCCCGTGGGGAATGTTACTGCTGGCCACCACTTCCTCTCTGAAAGCCCCATTTGAAAAGGAGGAAATAGTTGGTGGAGGAAGTTCCTGAAAAGGAATCTTTCAAATCCTTATTTTTGTCAGGTTTTTTTACAGGGGACACCCAATACAATGAAAATAATCGGTAGGGCTGCCTCAAGTGATAGAAAAATTGCAGAAAACTGCAAAGAGTGTGACAGCAAGAAAACCAGCTTATTCTCCATTTATTGTACAATATTTATCATCAACCCGTTTTGTATATTTTGCTTTCTTTTGTGTAATCTTATCATCACTGGGGTTGAAAACGATGTAATTTTTGCTCCTTTGAGTAGTTGCCAAAAAAGCACTTACGTCGGAGTATTAGTGTATCATTTGGCTAGCACATCACATAATGGTTTTTTTACAGCAAGTATTTAGCTGTGTTTTCATCCTGTGGGAAAGAATGATGGGTCTGTTTTGTGAAAATAAGAGCTTGTGGCAATGTGGACATGCAAGAGATAGAAACATAATGCAACAAATTAGTTTCAACACAGAGAAATGAAGTAGTCCAGGCTCCATATACATTCAACAGTGCTGGTTTCTTTCTCTCTCTTTTGTCTCTCCTTTTTACTCTTATTCTGAAATGTATTGTTGGATTTTATGGGAGAACTTTGCAAGCAGAAACTATTTGAATTCAATGAGCTGCCTACTTGATTTGGGCATGAAGATGATGTTATATTTGCATACATATTTATGTTTATGTAATGAATGTACACACATATAGGTAAAAATAGTAATTATGAGCACATGAGAGAGAGAGAGAGAGTAATTGTTTGTTCCAAGTAAGTATAACAAAATTCGTCCTTTTTTTAAAACTCAATGCAAGTTCATGGTATTATACCAAGAACCAAATTACCTTTATTATAGCCTGGACATATACTTTAGGTTTTGGCAAGAGAAACAACATTGTGAAGCAAAAGGAGTCTGATCATTCTAATTTCATCTCAAAAAATGAAGACCTGGAGCAAAAAGTAATTTGCTTTTACATGCTTTAGAAATAACTAAGCAGTTAACCATTGCAGTTTGAGGTGATCCCATCATATCCCTCCCAAATAGCAGTTAAGTGAATATTATAATCTGAAACCCAACATTAACATGCAAATCATTCATGCTGTGATCCTCATCTTTTCAATCTATGTGTTTTACAACCTGCCTTAAATAATAGTCAATCTCACCTCTGTCAGAAAAATGTTAGAGTTGCTGTTATAAAGTTCTCCCTTTCTTAAACTTTATTTATGAAAACATCCCAGTAATTTGTGATCAAGATTTCTATTTCTTTGTATGAAAAATTTACCAGAACATCTCCCAGCATTTGCCATGTAACTGTATAATGTTTGATGTCCACCTTCCTTTTTTCCAGCAGGCACTTACCCATTTGTGCAGTTACATGCACATTTGTATTTTGTCATGTCTGAATTCAGACCAAGAGTCTGGAGATGCCAAGTACGTGCCTAACTTATGCAAAAAGGAGTAGAATTGAGCATATGTGGCTCCTAGGTGGAAAAAAAAAAAAAGCCATTTAGCAAATTTATTAGGGCTTTATAGCTAGTTATCATCACTAGTTGTACTAAAATACAACTTAAAAATTCCATAGCAAAGACTTCATGATGGAATAAACCTTTTGCATGTCTTCCTGTTGCTAATTTACAGCCTTCCACGACTTCCAAAAACATCTATGAGTTGTTCTTTGAAAGCCTTTCATCCTGCAGGGTACTGGGAAGCCACACAGCTCCTTGGTGCTGGCTGAGTCAGGGACCTGCCCTTTGGGTGCCCAGGTCTTCCCTTTGAGGGAAGGGCTTTTATTGCAACAAAAACTTGCTTGAGAAAGGGTTCTCCAGACTGCCTTAGTACTTCAGGATTATTCTGCTTTGAAAAACTGGAAAATCCCTGCTGCCACACCATAAATGAGTCATTAGAAAAGTGAGGTGGGAGAGAGGGGGAATGAAGACTCTTCTGCAATCCCAGTTAGGAGGATGCATGAGCTGTGGCTTGAGGGAGGAAGATGCACCCAGAGTTTTCCAAACATTTGATTTCCCAACCAAGGAAGTGAGCAGAGCTTCACATCTCCTGTGCTATTTGAAGAGTGATTAAAAGCAAAGGAGAGAAGGTGAGTCAACAGTGACTAAAGACCATGCATAAATTCCTGACAAATGGCTGGCAGGAGAGACACAGAGCAGAGACCTGAAGCAGCCTGGTTTTACTTTGAGCAACACTTTATCTTCACTGAGGTGTCACCACTGTGTTTTATCATTTCCTCCCCAGTATGGCCATGGAAGAACAAGACTTTCCCATAATGGGACAGCACAAGCAACTGGGATATTTTTCATGGTTGCCTTGGGGGTGCCATTGGCTGTAAGAGCACAAAGATTTGGGGCAGGAGGTGCAACAAAGGGAGAGGAGCTAATAAATTACCTTTGCAACAGTGTGAACAAGTTAAGCCCACAAAAAAAAAATGATAAGTGAGGTAAGAGTTTGTTCAAGATGTGTGTCCTGCCAGGAAGGCATAACCAGGCATTAAGGTAGATGGGAGCAAACTTGCCACACTGGATTTTTCTGGAGTGCTTGTGTTACTCTCTTGATAAAAATCTTGTTGGTATTTGGAGCAGAATATCTCTAATAGACACTAAGCTTTGCTCTTGCTACACTTTTCCATTATGACTAAAATCCTAGCATAGAGTAATTCTTGCTCAAAAGAAAAAAAAAAAATATTCCAGCCTGGATACATCTCCCAAATTTTTAGGCATTATTTTTCAATATCCATGCAGAAATGACTGTTCCTAGTGAAGCTGAGCTCCTTCAGGGTTCCCTGTCCTTGTTGTGCCAGCCAGGTGTGAGCTGCTGCTAAGCCCTATGCCCTGCTGAGGCCTCACCATGTGGATACAAACCCCAAACGTGCAGCCTGGACACAGCAGTGACCATCACTGCAGGGCTGCACACACCTCAAGCCTTCCTTGTCAAAGTCTTCAGAAAGAATTTCTTATGCAGAAAGAGCAATAAATAAAATGCAAGTTTCTAGAAGCAGCCTTTTTTTTCCTTTTTTTTTCTTTTTTTTTTTTTTTTTTTTGGTGGAGAAAAACCTCCTTACCCCCAGCGAATTCATACAGATTTTTAGAAAAATATGCTCTTTTGTAGGATCTTGTAAGATGGCAGGAGCCAAAGGGCTCTGTGGAGCCTTGTGTTGCAGTCAGAGTTCAAAAAGGTGAGTTCCCCTGAGAGGGTAAGATTGGTTTTCTTGTTTAATGCTGTCTCTTGTTTAAACTTAGAGATTTGAATAGCCCATTTCTCTTTTTGTTAGGTTTTTTTTTTTTTTCTGAAAATGTTTATCTTCACGTCTGAAATATTTTGTGAACTTTGCTTTCCTATCCCCATAAAGGGTATCTCTTAGATAAGTTCTTGTTTCTTGTATTTTCCATCTATAATTGCAGAGCTGTAAGAGAAAGAACATACATTTTCATAGAACAGTTGTTTGACATGAAGTTATGGTAAATGTATTTGCTCTGCTTGTTTCCTATTTGTATTGACTTTCCATTAATATCCTGGCATACACATGCACATATATATGTATATGAATATGACTGGCAACAGATAAAACAGGCTAATGGCAGAGAATGCTGGTGGGTGAGGGGCAGCTTTAAATTCTTTTTAGTGTGTTTCCTAAATTTTTTGACCACCTAAATGAGCATGTGACAGGTATGTTTGCTAGAGAGCCAGATGAAGGATTTAAATTTCAGTTTTCAGATGACAAATGCTGCAATGAGTGATGCAAGTCATGAAAATTAGTTGCAGAAAATTAAAAAAATGTTTCCAAAACAATTGCAGACCATTTGCTTGCTCTTCGTGGGGAGAAAGCAGAATTCATTAAATAAATAATTTGATCCAAATGATTTGTCCAGTTGCTGAAGGAGCTAGCAGGATGTCAGGACTTGTGAACTAGTTTGGTTACAGCTATAATGATGAGGAATGCAATGCAGAAAAGCTGAGGGGTTTTTAGAAGCAATTCCCAAGATGCTATATTGTTTTCTTTAAGTTTCTGAATGAGTGTTGCTGAACACTGGGACTGATGAGCTCAGCAGAGAGCTCAAGGCTGGTCACCACAGCAGGCAAGGCACACTGGGCTGTGCACACCCTGTGCACGGCTGCCAGGAGAGCTTCTCGTGGTCCCCTCTGCTGCAATTCAGAAAATCTCTCTCATCCTTGAAGGTGCAAAGAGATGACAAAGTGCTCAGAGGGCTGCTGGCACTGCCCCTTTGAGATGCTGGGTGTGGGGCTGCTGGCTCTGCTGGTGCCCTGCATGCTCCAGCCTCACCACCTGTGCTGGTAAGAAAAGGCTTTTCCAGCCTGGAAACAAGCAGCTGTTGTCTGGAGTCTGTTTGTGGGGAGTGTGTGTCTGAGATGTGATTTGAACTGGAGTGCAAGGGCTGTGTAGCCTCTCCTGGGGCTGGTGCTGCCACCCTGGAGCAGCTCCCCTCTCCCCAGGGTCCAGGCTCTTGGTGAGCCTGGGCACCTCCAGCTCCTCATCCCTGTCCAGGAGTTATGGGGCAGAGATGGCTCACAGCACCTTACACCCTTTAACTCCTCTGCCACTGCTTTGCTTGGAGCTACTGAAACCCATTTGCTTGGCAGCTGCTGAAACTTGACACTGATGATGATGAGCAAGGGAAGGTAGAGACCTGTTGTTTCCAAGAGTGAATCTTAACTGCAAAAGCTTGATGTTTGCTGCACAGCACTTTGGGAAAGCTGTTGGTGTCATAGGATTCTGCTGTTATGAATGGGGCCAACTTGGAAATTCATTTTTTGGATCTTCTTTTCCTTACCTGCAAACTTTTGAATCTGCAGTGTTGACAAGGAAATCACAAGGAGAAATTTTTCCTTGTGAATTGCTTGTATGTGCTAGATGGGACCTTTCCTCATCCAGACTTTCGATGCACCATTTAGTTAGAAGAAAATGGTACTAACAGGGAGATGGACCAGTGAATTTTAGTGTTGATCCCATCACCAAAAAGCTGATGCACAAGCCAGACTGTAACTCTGCTCATGGTACTGGCTGAGGAGGGTTTCCATACAGCTTGGATAAACTATGTCCATCTTGGTCCTATTTTATAGCATGGAAATAAGAGTGGGTTTGGAATATGTAGCTGGAAAACCAGGTGCAGCGTTGATCCAATTTCCATTTGATCCAAATAACCAGACCTTAGAGAAGGGGTTCTAAGGGAAACGGGTTTGGCAAGTAATGAGAAGAGGCCCAGTCAAATTTCTCCAGTACCAACAAACTCCCCTGGCCTTCCACATATTTCAGAACCATCTCTCCAACTCAGGGACCCCCTTGGCTATGGGTTTTCTGTGTCACAAAGGCTGGCTCTGGCAAACATTTTTAGAATCACCATCTGTCAGCTTTTCCTTCAGGGATCCCCATTTACAATAGCTTGTATCCAGGCCATGTGCAAATCCCACTGGGCTGAAACTTGGCCCAGCACAAGGTTGGCCTGGATGCAATTAACAAACACAAAATTTATTCAATTTAGTTTGGCCAAAAATATAAGATTCTTTTGTTTGCAGATGCTGAAGTTTAGATGCCTTTCCAAACTTATCAAGGACAAGGGAACCACTTTGGAGAAAATAACAGCCAACCAACCACTTTGGAGAAAATAACAGCCAAGCCCAAAGCCATCCTAGAATTCAAACTGAACTGGAACCCTGTGCACCAAGTAGTTTCTGAAGCTTAGAAATGAAGTTCATTTTTTCTGATCCCTTTTAGCTGCTCTTTCTGAATTTCATTGTTCTAACTGGCCTCTAGATAGAAACACTGAAGTATCAGAAGAAGAAAACCAGTCCTTACAGCATCTGGGGGTACAGCAGAAAGTATCAGAAATCTTCTGGGAATTTTTCAGTTCCAGGAGATTCGGAGAAATATTTGACCCAAATCCCAGAGTTTAGGGGTTAGGACTGTCTTGGGAGCATGTCTAAACTGCTTTGGTCGGGAGACATGGCTAGGAATCTTGTAAGATCAAGATCTGTCTCTCTTGATTTTCCACCCAGGCTCTCCAGTTTTTAGGTCTTATCTGCCAGACTAAAGCATGATAAATCCCCTGGTGCCTGATTTATCTGTCTCAGAAAAGACCAAGGGTTGAGTCAGCTTTCTCATCTTTTTTTCTCAGTTCTCACCAAAGTGCCAGTCCACTGGATTTATCCCTATCCTCCATGCAGGTATCCTACAGAACTACTATCTAGGACTCGTGCTTCCTCCAAGCTTCCAGGTCCTGCCTGCTCCACTGACATTGGTCCAGGGAGGTTGCAATGCTTCCTCCTGAGCTAAAGGGTGGGATGAGGCTGAAGGGTCCTCTGCACATACCCAGCAGCAAGCAGGCCTTGTACAAAGAGCAAATGCAGTGTGTGGCATTAAACACTTGCACACAAACATCCCCAGACTGTGCTACTGTCAGAGAGGTAACCCTGGAGTATTTGTAAAGATGATTTGTGTTAGTTAAAGGGAAGCTGCCCCAGCCATCTCCAGTGAAGCAATACCCAGAGGCCTTGGGGATGTGTGGCCACCACTTCTCCACACTTCCCAAACCTCCCTGCCGTTAGAGGAGGGGAAGCAGATCAGGTTTGATAAACCCACCCCGTGCCCCCTGCAGCAGCCAGCCCCTCACTGCCAGAGGAGATAGCGTGCTGTTAGTATGCTCTGAGTATGCTGTTAGTATGCTGGGGCTGTGCAGCTCCTCTGCCATCTTCATTCACCTTAGAAATGTGAAGTTTGAATGGTTTATCTCTATTAATCACCAGCTCAAAAAGCTTTGTGCACCAAGGGCCGCAGATAATTAACTTCACTATACTGCTTGTCTTATCAGTATCAACCTCTTGTCCTCCTGTGAAACAGTTAAAACCATCAGCCCCTTTTTACTTTTCCATTTAACTCTAATGCTTTAACACTGATGTTCTAAATGGCCCTGCTATTCATACTTATTAGACAAACCTTTCTTTCTGCATCTCTTATATTTTTTGATAATTGGCCATGTATGTTTCTAAGGGGATCAACAGCTTTTCATGCCACTATACTACTAATTAAAGATTTCTCACAGTCTTTCAGATTTCTCTTTACCTTCTTTTCTTTGATAAGTATAATTTGCTGTTTAATTGGGGAGGGAAGGGAGAAAAAACTGGTAGAAGCAATAGACTCACTGCATAGGAAAAGATTCTGTTTAACAAAATTCACTAATTTTAAAAAATTCTACATTGTTTCCTATTTTGGTTCCCGTGCCTTGCTGAAACTACCATTCTTCCAGCACTGTAAAAAGATACAACAGTCCAGTGAGAGGAAAGGGGGAGGCATGACAGAGAAGGCCCACAGGGCTCCCTAAGGGCACCATCCTGCATCTGCAGAGGATAAAGAGGATTTTAGACAACCTGTTGGACCTTTTCTCACCTCCAGTCAGATGTGAGTTCCTCTGTGCCAACAGAGAGAAGATGCTGGGTCTGGAAGAGCCCCATTACTTCCATGGCCATTTTTGCATCCCTAGACATTGCCTGGCTTGGGAGAAGTGTTTTGGGAGCCTTGAGTTAGTGTTATAGGGGAAGATGGGATGTGGAATACAGAAACTCTGCTGCTGTCACAGCCCATCTGGCTCCATTTGCACAGGTCAGCCATTTCAGATCACAGGTCCCAATGCCTTCAGTCTTCACTAAAACTACTCTGAAAAATATTACTCAATAGCTCCCATTGTAATTCTTAAATTAATTGACTCTTCCCATGTACACAGGATAAAGTGGCATTAATGTTCTTGTGGGCCATACCTAGTGCACACTGCTAAACCCCAGTTCCCACAGGTGTGTGATGGGAGTCTCTTTAGCTTTCCTTCAAAACAAAACATTTATGCAGTTGAGCAGAGAAGGATGGAAGTGCCCTGAAATGATTATACAGAAAAAGTCATCCAACAGTGTGTTTTCAGACTTATAGTTTTTACAGCACCTCTTAGTGAGGGGAGGAAGTAGGAGCAAAGTGAAGAGCTGATACACATTTTTGACTGTTGGATATGGGAAGGTGGTGTTGTGCTCCTCTAGTCATTGTGCAGCGACCATTTCTTATCAGTGCTAGTGCTGAATTGCAAACCAAGTTCATGCAGAAGCCACTCACTTATTTTTTGAGTGAAGAATTCATACAACCTATGATCTACTCTGGGATTATTTCCCAACAGGGAAGGAGGAAGAAAAAGGCTGGTGGTGCCTGTGTTGTGAATAATTCATCCCATCCACCAGCCTGGGTGCTAAGTGACCCCTTTGCTTGGCCCCTGCTGGGCTGGGGAGGAGGGAGGGGTGCCTCCCCTATCTCTGTTAGCTGCTGGGGTTAATAGGGGCACTCAACACACACAAGCACGCTCTGAGCAGGGTCAGGGGGCGGCCAACACATTGTGACCTAAAATTTGACAGCTTTTACTCATTTCATGTTAGGTGATCCCGTTTCTCTTTGGGCAACCTCCTTGCCCAGTGCCTGTGCCTGGGCTGCACAGTGCTGCAGGAGCCTGGCTGGTCCCCTCTGAGCACTGGGGACAGCAGTGTCCCCTTGCACAGATGCACTCTTTGGCCTTATATTCCATGTCCCAAATTGCCCCCCAGTATCACAAGGGGAAATGAAAAGCAAGAGCAGCTGTTGAGTGACCAGCTCCCGTCTCTCTGCCATCTCAAGATGCTTGAAGATGTCCATTTCCAGATAATTTGTATTTTATCCCACCAGGTCCTGGTGCTGTGCTGCAGCACAACAACCCTTTCCAGCTCACCACAGGGCCTGATGGCATCCAGGCTGCTGAAACACCAGGGACCTGACCCCACGTGTTACCATCCTCTCATGCAGAGATTTATTTTTGGTAACTGCGGTGTGAATAGTGGTAAGATCTCTTCCTGTGCTCTGACCAGCATCCCTGAGAATTCTCACTGATGCTTCAGTTTTCTCCCCTTCCCCTGAGACAAGGCTTTGAGGGCAATTCTCTTATCTCTGCTTGTTTTGTTTTGGTATATTATGTGGCAGAGTGTCTCGAGGTGTCTCTCCTCTTTCCTCCTTTCCAGCTGTCTGTCTTCCTCCATCACTTTGTCACCCTCAGCTGCTTGCTAGTCTTTCTGTTTTCCTCCTTCTCCCTAGTTGGTCCATTTGTCATTTTTCCTCAGTAGTCCATGCTCTTTCCTCTCCCACTTCTTCTCTGCCTCGTGTTTCTCCCTTGTTTCTCTCTTTCATTTTTTCCCCCCTAGTGTCGGAACTTCTTTCTTTGATTCCCTCCCTCCACCTCCCACCCTTTATAGTGCTGTTATCTGTGATTTTGGCAAAGAGCACATTTATTGGGGAGGAATATCCCCATGGCAACACAGCAGATGGTGACTTTTGATTAACTTGGCTTTTTTTTTTTTTTTCCCCCGACTGCCAAATCACAATCCGTCTTTGAAATTAAATCAGGCTGTGATAGCATCAGTTGTTCTGGAGAGGGGACGAGAGAGAAACAAGACTAAAGTATTACAGCAGGAGCCAGGATGTAATGCAAATTCATGTTTTTTAACCCCAGCAATAAAAACCCCTGTTCGTTGTGGGAACGGAAGGGACCACAAGAGAGGGAATAATAAAATAAAAAAATTAGATTAAGAAAATGTTATCACCCTACATGGTCTCCTCACTTCGACCACGCTGGAAAGTGTGTCTCTGTAACACCAGTGTCACTCCTTGCCAAGTCACTTGATGCTGCTGGGCCTCATTCTGCAGCTGCTTAAACACCATTGAGGGTTTTCCTCATGCCTTGGGTAGTGGGAAGAGGCCAGGTTCTTAACTGAGCAATTCAAACAACTATTTATTTACAGGAGTGCACTGTCCAAAGTGGGAAGGAAAGAATTTTCAAGCAGCAGGAGGAAGGCAGCTCCTGGAAGGCATTGGAGGAAGGTGAGAGGAATTCAGAGTAAAGTGAGGAAGCAGAGGAGCTGGAAATGTTGGATGGCATCACTGAGCCAAGATGCTGAGTGATCAGGGCACGGGAAAGTGAGGAGCTGTCTGTAGTGGCACCAGGGAGGTCTGAGCCTGGGGAAGGAAGGGCACAGAGTTCTGCCAGCCAGGAAGAGAGAGTTACAGGGCATAGCCCCATGGAAGATGGGAAAGCAGATACTGAAGTCAAACAGTAAAGAACTTTCTTGAATGCTTGAGAAGTGGGTGGAATTCAAGTCCTATGAGCTCCTTTGCCTGGTGCTTTTTGGAGGGTGACCAAAGGTGAATGCAACTGAGTGCTAATTGTAGCCAAAAATAAAGGAGGGCTTGAAAATGAAAGCTGGAAGAGATGACTAATGACCCAATTCATGGGTCAGTTCAATTTCATGGGAACTTAAGTGTTGTCTCAGACTGGAAGGCTGCTGGACACTATCTCCAATTACTAATGTTCCCCATGCAGGAGGTTACAAAGTGGTTGTCTGGTCTCAGCACTGACTCCTGTGGATGCAGTGAGTTCAGCAGTTACAGCTAAAGGCAAATAGTCACAGTTGGTCTTGGTGAGGTTCAGATGAGACAATGGAGTTATCAGATGAGATAAAGAGATAATGGAGTTTTATCATAGAATCTCAGAATACACTAAGTTGGAAGGGACCCTTTAGGCTTATCAACTCCAGCTCCTGGCTCTGCACAAATCATCACACCATGTGCTTGAAAGCAAAGTCAGAAACAAAGTGCTCAAGGGTTAAAACCCCTTCCTCTCTGGTAGCATGGTGTTTTCTGATACTGTGGAGAGCAAGCACACATGAGCACTTGGCATGCATTATGCCAGCCTTGAGACACTCGTATTCTGTCACTAGGCTCTCTTCTGCCTTCACAAGGAGGCTTTACTTTTACATAATACAGTCTGATAAAAATGTTTCTCCTGGAGGAGCTGCTCTTAATGTAGGATTCAAACCTGTACCCTTCTGCAAAAACTTTAAAGATATGGCATTGTCCTGTCCTTACATTAAAAGAAATAGCAGAGAAGCTCCCAGAACTCTTTCTGAGAAGCAATTCATCTTTTCTTACTCACTAGGAGCTCTGGGCCACAACCCTGTCTCTCCCACTGCTTATTTTTAACCAAACTGGTACTTGTTCCTGCTCTGCTGCGGGGGACTCTGTGGGTTCTTAAGTTCTTCCAGGATAAGCTTTGTCCAATAGATAAAATTTTGCTGCAGATGTTGTTTCTTCTGTTCAAGATCTCAGTTCAGGAGTGTTTTGTGTATGCCACGTGTTACATCTGATGTTCTTTCAGGAGAAGATAAGATTTGGGTGTAGGAGATGAATCAGGTAGAGATGCCACTGGAGCTTAATTGGCAAGAGATATTGCAGGACCTGAATCTTTCCTGCGAGGCACAGGCACAAGGGAGAGCTCCAGTCTGCAGGGGTTTGTGCGTTGGTGGGGAGCATCAGAGGAGGTTTTTGTGAGCACAGGGGGATCTAAACCACTGCTTAAATCTCAGTTTGATAGACAGGGGTATCTAACCCATGGCTCATTCTGTTTAGATGGCAATCCTTGTTCAGACAAGCATTCATAGCTGCGGGGTGCTGTTTCTCCCCATTTTGGTCAGATTGTCATTTGGTTTCGTGTCCTAGGCACCCTGCCAGTGTCTTTCCCCAAATCTCCCCTTGCCATTCATGAATGTGATCATGCTGTTGCCTTGCAGCCCCCAGGGTGGCTGGCACCCAGCGTGCCAGGCTGCGGGCGCCCCACGCCGCGTGCCTGTGCGCTTGCTCTGCCCCCTGGCACCCGGTGCCCGGGCTCTGCTCACCCCCAGCCAGGCCTGCCCTGCTCAGCTCAGCCCCTGGCTCAGCACACACGCCCCAGGTCCCAGCTGGGGGTGCACAGGGCTGTGCTCCATCCCTGAGCCGCGCAAAGCGAACCGCAGCTCCCGCGCTCCCCTCGGCACCGCGGCGCTGGAGACTGATGCCATGACACCAGCGCTCAAAATAGCATCAGGACAATTTGATTTCCTGCAGATCGCAGGATGGGGTCATAAAAACGGAGACTGTTCTGCAGAAACGGGATAGGGTGGAAATGTTTGTAGTGACATCACTGCCGCTTCCATGCCAATGGCCTCCTACTGCTGCAAACATGTGATTGTGATTTTGCTGCACGCTCCAACAGAGGAGTGCCAGACTGGCCGGGGAGGGAGAGAGAGGGAGAGAGGAGAAGGGGCGGAAATATTCTGTTCTTGTATCTCAATTCAAATATCTGACAACAGCCTTGCAGCCCAGGGTGCTGAGTGATCAGGACTGGGACTATGGAGCTGAGACTGTTCCCAGATCAGCAGAGCTCAGGGCATTGCAGCAACTCACCTGGGGGCTGAATAAGGACTTTAATTTTATGATGGAGGGTGTTGGTCTGCATTGGTGTGCTTCAGAGATTTGGGTGGTCTTGTGCTCACCCTTCCCCACTGGTCCCTTTTGCTTCTAATGTTACTTTCCTTGGCAAGAAAAACCTACAGGCCTGAAATATGGCTACAACAGAAACTGCAGAGCTATTGTAGCCATATTTTAGTCCATTATATGGAAGGACAGATCTCAGTGTTGGAGTTTCACCTGTGAACCAGAGAACAGCAGAGAGTAGCTGAGGATACAGAAGGAGAGAAAAGAGGGAAGAAACAGAATTCACCACCAAAAATAAAACTAAATTGTGTCTGAGGACATTGCAGGGGGAAATCTCATGTCAGTTGCTCCACAAACAGCACTGAAAGCTGCAAAGCCCATCTTGGTAGCAAGATTCCATCCTTGCCAAGCAACAGCCAGTGGAGATCAGCCCTGGATGTGACCAGCTCATGTACCCTTGGGGGGCTGCAGAGGGGAGCAATATCTGCAGGGGCAGGGCGAGCAAAGGGATGCAGCTAATGCACCCGTCTATCAGATTAAGCTGTCACAACCCAAACCACTTCCATCACTGTCCGAGGGGAGACTCTCATTCTCTGCTTAATGGGATGTCTGTCCTGTTGTTGTCACTCCAGGGAGAGGGGCTGCTGCCACCACAGTGTGCAGCCGGCTGTGAGTTTAAAATCCTATTAAACAGGGACTAACAGTTGCAAAAAAAAAAGCAGGTATCCCCTAGTGGGGATTTAAAGATGTTTAGACATAATTTGATTTTCCAAGCAGATGTCATTATTGTTAAACAGTTGCCCACTTGATATGTTCAAGTTGTTGGCTGTAATTGCTAAAATTAGCAGGTCTGCATAGAGCAAAGGTCAGTCGGTTAATATCGTGATTTAGTATTTTATGAAGTAATTCCAAATGCTTTTATGTATGTTTTTGTTTTTGCAGCCTAAGCCCAGATTAAAGTAGTTGTGGGCCCTGCTAATAAAATAATGGCTCAGCCTCTCAACGCAGGCTGCTGGCCACACTCAGTGATGGAGCTCGAGCCCCCCTGGCTCCCTGCTCTGCCTGTGCCCCGGGGCCACACGCTGGGGCTGGAGCTGCAGCCAGAAGGGAGGCTGCCAGCTGCCCTCAAGTGTGACATCTTCAAGCAGAGCTGGGGCTGGAAATGAGCCCATCAAGTCCAGCAGTGACTGGAAGGATGATGGGGTGGTTTCCATCAGCAGCTAAGCACCAGGGTGTGCAGCTGGTAGCCCTGGTCCTCATAGGGGATTGATGGCATGTGCAAGTGCATGCAAGCACCTTCAGCCATGAACACACCTGAAAGAATCACCAGCGACCAGGCAAGGTCCAAAAATACACGTTGTTGGAGGGAAGAGGAATTTTTGGAAGATGAACTGAGAGCTGGAATTGAGCAAGGCAAAGACTCACAGAGTTATGCTGTGGCTGGGTGTACATCTGGTGCTGCCTCCTCTGGTGCTGTGGCTGCTAAATGGCATGAGAAAAAGTTTCTAAAAGCTCCTCGAAGGTGTTGGTGTTTTGTTGGCAGGCTCAGTGCTAGTCTGATCCAATGTCCTGGGATAGAAAAGGATTTGCTTCCAAAGCAAGGCATTTTGGGGTTCACTTACAGAACTTACAGAATGTGTTTTCTGTTACACCCATTCCAGGAGTGGTTTGGGAACACCTGGCAGATTTCTTGCTATCGCAGGAATGAAGGACTTTGCTAATGCAGATTGACCTGCTCTCTTCTCACCAGACCCTTATGATCTTGGTCTTACTATTTTCTTTTTAAATTTCATGTATTTAGCTCACAGAAAGTACTGCAAGGTGCTCTGCTGCAGTGTACAGGAAGAAACGGAAGAGGATCTGCAGGTTCTCCTGGACTCAAAACTTTCTGGGTGAGCTGGTCCCTTCCCAATCTATGTTCCCTTATTCCTTCCAGCAGGTTTGGAAGGAATGCAGCTGCCCCAGGAGATCCCTGCTACTGCAAGCAGCAATAGAAACACTCTGACTCAGGGATGGAAAAAGGAAGAACTTGCTCTTAGGTGCTGCTTTAGATACCAAGAGGGAACTAGTGACTCAAGGCAAGAAAGGTCTAAAATGTATATAGACTTGCATACCTTTGTCTCAGATCAACAAATATTGATGTACATAAATAAATATCGCATTAGAGACAAGACTGAAGCAAAGTTTTAGCCCTAGGAAGCTGAAAAAGTTGAAGAGCTGGAAATTCAACTCTGGTCCAGATTTCCAAACATGTTATTTTGATCAAAGACCATTTCAGTTTCCAATCCAAAACACGCAGTTTGTTTTTGTTGTTGTTGTTATTAATTGTTTGGTTTGGTTTTTTTTTTACCTTGGACTTCCTCTGAGGCAGCATAATGTAAATTCAAGAAGCTATGAATATGGTGCCCACAGGAGAAGTATTGATAGAAATATTGACTCATGTTTGTTCTGACCAAAATAATCTTTCTGTATCAAGCCCCTTAAATATTTGCAGTTCTCAGAGTCCCAATGCCTGCAGGACTGTTGATGGCTTCCAAACTGTGGAGAAGCAGCAGACACAACAGGTTTATCCCTGCAATAACAAATACAGTTTTTGTCTTTTTCCAAGCTGGACATGGCATCAATTGCTAAGGATGGTGATTTAAGTTACATTTGTCTTTGCAGGAGAGAAAGCTCTGAATAAGGCATGGCAGCATTCTGGCTAATTTAACTTATTGGTTAATGCTCAGAATCCTTTACTAGCAACACTACCTCACAGTCTCCTTCAAAGCACAGGAGTCTGTTATTCCCATTTTACAGCAGAGGAAACAGATGCACAGACCTGCCCAAATGCAGGCAGCAATTGTAATCTGGATTAGAGTGAAAATGTCCCTGAAAACTATTTCTAGTCTCCAGGGAGAAATCACTGGGCAGGGAAAGCTGGGAAACTCAAGAGAACGTAGCGTGGGACTGAAAATAAGAGGTGTGTAAGATTTTAAATGCTTAAGGTGATCTGGCCAAGCAAGAAACAAGGCTCAGCAGTTCATGTCAGCCCAGGGGAGGGTGGAAATGTGGGGAGCATGTTCTGTAGCTCAGTGGAGAACAAGAGCAGTGTGCTGGCAGGCTGTGCAAGAAATGCATTGTGAGCTGGCTCTTGCAGCTGTGAGCAAGACAATAAGGATGGTAAAGCACCATCTAAGTCTTTGCATCCAGCTTTGCACAAAGAGGGAGCTAAACTCAGCCCCCTGGAATCTGTTGGCTCATGGTTAGAATTTAGCTCTTTGTGTTTGAATGACTCCAGACAGAGAGGGAATATAGATTGTCCCAGTCTGAGAGCCAAATTCACCTTTTCCCTGCTCACTTTCAGCCCCTGAGTGATGCAGTACTTCCATCAGGGTCTGTGATCATAATTTGCAGGGCATTCTCAAGAAAGCCCCAATTTTTTTACAGTTGAAGGAATGACATTTTCTTCCTTCCTTTGTTTTTTTTATGCCGTTCTCTATCCTCTAGGCTCTCCATGTCCTGCTGACCTCTGCCAACCTTCTTGCTCATGTATAAAAGCTTTTTTTCAGTGGATATGCATCCTCTGATACACCAAAAGCAGGAAGAATATTCTTCACTTAGTGTCAGGGTTGTATATGAGAGTCACACAAGGCTTAATTCACCCAGCTGGTAGACTTTAACAGTGGCATCTCAAGGAGTGGCAAGGGAACCTGCAGCTTTTTATTAAGGGTTCTCTTACATGTCCACAAACCAGCTTGTCTCCTGTTGCTGTATTAAATCAACTTGGTCTGTGGCAAACCAGCAAGGTTGCTTTCACATGCATCTCTGATATATATTTATTGAATAATCATTATCTATCACCTCATTCAGTCTTTGTGGACTCACACTCTTTAGTTTAGCATAACCATATCTTTACCTGTGAAATATTTTGTTTCCAACCATTGAGAAGTCTGCATCAGTTGTATCATGAATTCAGTATTTATTTATACTGCTTGTAGTAGATTCCATCAGTTGAGCTATGAGAGCACATCCCACAGCTTGCATTGGTGACATTAGGAATTCAGGTAGTCTCTCCCATTGATTATCACAGACTTCAGCTGGCCATCTTCTTCCACTTCTTTTGTCTCCTGCCCATCCTCAATGATTTTCCGAGTGGTGATGGTCTTGTCATTGATCACTTCAGTAGTGGTTATCACTGTTCTGACACCATAGGGCCCAGCTGTGTTTTCAACAAAGAAGGATGTGGGGTGCCCACTGGGACAGTAAGAATCCCACTGTACAAACGGTTCCCCGAGCCTTCTTCCTCTTCCATATGCGCTCTGCCAGTTTTCACCATTGATTCTTAGGTCAAAAGGGTTCGAAAAAATGCACGTAAATGGAAATGTCCCTCCAAAGACCTCTTCTTGATGGGGGAATCCATAATGGGAACAAAAGAAGTCACAGCCCGCTGCAGCTCCTTCTCTGCGGAATCTGCTCTCCTCAACAGACTTGTCGTAGAGTGATCGCTTCTGAGGATTGGACAAAATCTCGTACGCTTCAACTATTTCTTTGAATTTCTTCTCAGCTTCCTCCTTGTTTTTGGGATTCTTATCAGGATGCCATTTTAGAGCCAGTTTGTGGTAGGATTTCTTAATATCATCCTGTGAGGCATCTTCTTCCAGACCAAGGACCTTGTAGTAATCTACCATCTCAGAGGGAAGCCGGGGTGTTTGGAAGGTGCCTGGTTATGTCTCTCCCACCAAGGTTGTTCAGCATGAAGAGACTCTTGGAGCCCCAATGGCACTGCACTCCTCGGGAGTGGGGAGCTGTTCAGTGCTCCCCATGAGCTGCTCTGTCCTGCTGCACTGCAGGGCTACCAAGAGCTGTTTGATCACAGACATTCTTTTCAAACCTGTTGCTCACAAACCATGAGATTGTGACCTCAGAGAGGGTTCCACCAATGCTGGCTCAGTTGTCCTGGCCACATTCTGAGCTGGAGTTGGTTGTCACTGGCTTTCTGTCTCTGAATGTAGATCATGTACATGTAACTGTGCTGACACAGCTGTGATGTAGGACTGCCATGGTTTGGGTGGGATGTGACCTTTATTAAAGGTCATCTAATCCCTGCCCCCTGCCATGGGCAGAGACTCCTTCCACTAGAATTGGTTGCTTAATGCACCAATAAAACTGGGCCACTTCCAGGGGTGGGGCATCCACAGCTTCCCTGGGCAATGTCTTTCACTGTTTTACCACCCTTATGATTTTCTCAGATTACTTATTGCCTGAACCTACCCTGAAGTGGAATCCTCAGATACCCAGTGTGGATTTGTATGCAATCCAGGGAAGTGTGGTATAGTCAGGATGTAATACCCAATGGCAGCAGCTATAGGGAAGCTGCAGTTTGGTTACCCATAGTTCAGGAAAAGTGTTGATAAATCAGAGAAAGCCCAGGGAGAGGTCATAAAATGTGACTAAGGGATTGGAAAATACCCTCTGGAGTGAGAGACTTGGGGAAAGAGGAAGTTCAATGCCAGCTACATCATAGTCAGCAAGAACCTGCATGGGAACAGAAATTCAATGCCACAGGGATTTTCAGACTTCCAGACAAAGCAGTTGGAAGGTATCATTAGCCAAATTTAAATTCAAAATACATTGCACATTCTTCTTTATGAGGCAGCGAATCACTGGAACTTCCCCATGTGGCCATTTTTAAACCATGAGTGAGGATTCTTCCAAAAGTCATGATTAGATGGACATTGTCATATTTTCTGAATTCATAGACAAGCCTAACACTTTCAGAAGAGCCTCATTTTCATGTTGGTAGTAAATTAAATTCCCAGAATTGCCAACCTTAGCCTCTTTTCTATGTGCCATTTTGGATACCTGCCCAAGGTGTGCATGCGTGTTCGACAGGGATGGCCCAGGAACTCAACACAGGCAATCAAATCTAGGGTTACCCTGCATCTCTTTCTGTTCCTTGGATTTGCCATTCTGCTGGGAAATACAATATCCTCAGAGGGAAACATTGCATGAAGAAGGTCTCAAGGAAGTGCCAATAATGAGAATTCATCTGTCTGTAACACAGTGTCATAAACACCTTCTAATAGCAGCATATGTTGCAGATCACTGCCCTCTTTTCCATTATCCCACATTTGGGAAGAAGTCAAGAGCCAGCCAGACCAAAGAGCATGTGCACAGCGTATGAGCTGGCTGCTGTCCTAACACACAACCTCTGGGGGGGCTGTGAAAGCACAGGGCAGTTCTGTCAGCCTGGAGACAGCAATATGGCAGAAGGAGGAAGGCAGTTGAGCTGACACATGTTGGGAGAGGTATTTGTCCTGCTGGTGCTCTCACTGGTCAGTGATGGGGCAGTGCATGGAGGTGCTTGTCAGATTTGGGCAGTAAAAGTTTCTGCAGGGCAGTGCAGGTCTGGGGGCTGGAGCTGAAGGAAGTGCAAAGGGGCAAATGAGCCCATGGCCCTGTGGGCTCACCTCACTGCAGAGATCTCAGCTTCTGCCTCTTTTGGCACAGAAGTGTTCTTAATTACAGGGTAGTTGTGCATGATTTTTGTGCTGGGTTTTTTTCTGTAGAAATGGCAAACATAACCAGGGCCCAACAGCAAGCTGCTGCAGCCCATTTGAGCTCAGAGGGTACTTTGCATTCCCAAAACACCCTGAAGTAGTCTTCTACAATGAGGGGAGAGCTAAGACTTGGTTGCTCGCTCAGACTGTAGTCTTATGCTGAAATCTTCACAAAATGAACTAGATTTTTAAAGATTGTCCATTGACTTGAGGGTGATCCAAGCTTACCACCCACAAGTCCTCAAAAGGTGCCAACAGATCCTAGCCACTGCCAGCATGGTCTTTTTGCAGAAGCTTGGCAGAAATTTCCTACTCTCTTATAACCCAGAAGGGAAAATGGGACATCAGCAAAGTCTGTTGAAGAGGGTCCCAGGCCAGTTATCAACTTCAGGGAGTGGGGCTGTGCACAGAAGGGAGGTGACTGCCTTTTGCTGTGTCTTTGCAAAGCATCTTTTCCCTGCTGGCTTTTGATGCTGAGAGCCCATCTCAGACTGGCTGGCGCACTGGGTTATCTCTCTTGGATTTAGTGCATCCTACCCAGCTGAAAAGTAGGGAGTGTTTTTCTCCTGTCATCCCTGAGCAGAGGATGCTCACTGCCTGTCTGTCTGCTGCCTGCAGCAGGCGTCAGTGATTAGCAGCCATTCAAGACAGGCCACTGCTGTGAGCCAAAAGGTTTGTAAGGAAAAAAGAAAGGGTCAAGGAGAGGCAGGGAGAAAGGGAAATGAGACATGCCCACATCAAGTAACTAGACCCAAACTGGCCTGGCAGCCCCATCCCTAGAAACCAAGGCTTTGAAATGAGAAATGTTTTTCGTATCTTAAATCTCAAGTACAAACAATAAAAGCCGGCCCAGACTGTGTTCTTTGAAGAGAAAGTACGAGTGACCTGAACAGTGGTTATCAGCAGCGTCATTAAGATAAACCCTTAACATGATTTAAAGCATCCGAAACTGAAGGCAGCACTTTCAGATACTAACAAAATGGTCTGACATTGGGGATGAAAATCAATAGTAATCTGATGTCACTAAAAATACTCAAAAGTGTCCCATGGCTGATGGAGGTGAGATTAGTGTAAATATTTGTATTCTAATCAGTGGCACGCGAGGGCTGGAGGCAGCCTTTCTGTCTATTTAATTAATGGAGTGGCTTTTTAAAAGGATCCTAATCATATGTGATTGTATCTGCTTATCAACATTTTTGCTAATTAGATGATATGGAGGCAGTCACTCTGCTAATTCCCTCATCCAAACAGCATATCCTGCACAGATAAAGTACAGTCTCTTTTTAATAAGAAACAATCATGAGACAGACTAACCTTAATGGTGCTTATTATCCGAGGATCTTTGGGATTTTCTTTTCTACCCACCCCCTCCTTCCTTTTCCTTCATTCCCTGCTTCAGGATGTCAGATGGATGTGGACTAGCAGTCCCTGTCCCCCCTGGTTCCCCACTCCAGGCACTGCCATGTCCATCCTTCTCTTTCCTCCCAGCCAGATATTGGGTCTGTAAGGGCAGGGATTGTCAGCCAGGTCAGGATGAGGAGCAAAACAGAGGCACCACACAGCAAAATGTCCCTAACTTTTTGTCACCCAGATGACAGGTGATCCCAACCATGCAGCCCCAATCCCTGATCTTGCTCTTGGACCCCCAGTGACTCCTGGTCCAAAAAGGATTGAGTGCCTCCAAGTTGTGGGAAAAAAAATTTCTAGTAATATTTTGATTTGATTATTAGGAAAAGTTTCTTCAAGGAAAGGACTGTCAAGAATTGGATCAGGCTGCCCATCAACTGGCAATGGTTGAGTCACCATCCCTTGAGATATTTAAATGCCATCCGGTTGTGGTGGGATTGGCAGCACTGGGTCAATAGTTGGATTTGGTGATTTTAGAGGTCTTTTCCAATGTAATGAATAATTATTATTGCTGTTATCATAGGGTTTTTTCTGTTTTCAAAGCATCTGAGCGCAGAGCATGTCTACACAAGTGATTTCTCATCAGCCCTGTTGATTCTGTGACAAGACTGGGGTTCTTTTATTTGAACCAACACAAGTCAGAGACATTTGTTCCAAGTCCTTTGACTATCCAAACAAACAAGAGTCGTGCTTTGCTCCACCACTTAAACTGTCATTAGATGCCTCCCCGTGGGTCAGCCCTGTTGGGGGCATGCTGTGCTCAGCCTTGGAGCCACATTCCTGGGGATGATGGTCAGGGATGGGCACACTGGGCCAACCTCCCACTGGGGTGGAACAGAGGAACCTGCCTGACTTCAAGACAAGGCAGAAAAATAAATAGAAATCTTGCCCTGAAGAATGTCTCCTGAGCTCTCAAAATACAAATGCAACACCTGGATAAGGAGAACCCATCCTGAGTGTGTGTAGCTCCCATCCCAAGAGCATCTGGGTGGAGCAGTGGAGAAGGGTAGGTGCCTGGTGCTCAGTTTTGGGAGGTCTGCTGTATGCCTGCTGTTTTTGCAGCTGTGAATGTCGAGCAGAAAAGGCTTAGACAACTTGGGCTCCCCACTCTGTACAGGAGGGAGGGCCAGCATGTCCTGTGCAGTGATCCCATGTGCTGGGCTCAGCACGGAGGCTGGATGTGGGATGGGACATGGGGTGGCTCTGGGGAGGGCTGACTGGAAGAGACCCCCAAAGGCTGGGACACAGAGCTGGCTCTGTTTCCAGCTTTTCTGAGGCTCGGGTTGGTGCTTAAGACTAAACCAAGGTTCAGGCAAGAATATAATCATATCTTCTGAGTGGTACTGGGGAAGGAAGGAACCTCAAAAAAACATTCTTTTTTGAGATATGAAGACAAAGAGGACTGGTCCTACTTAGTGGAGTCAAGAACGAGTCCGACATGTTTTTTATGTTTAGATCATGTCCCATATGCAGAGCTGGACCTTGTTTCAGCCTTGGAAAGCCCAAATGGTATTGTAACTCATGTCCATGGACTCTGACCCCAGCAGAGCTCAGAGCACTTTGGTTTCACTGACTGGATCATCTCCACATGTCATTTGCAGTATCCTCTCCAGACAGGGCTATGCTGAAGTTGTACTCAGCAGCATGGTTGGCTGGTCCTTCTACCACTCCTCTTTGGCATGGTCTCTGGCCCTAAATCCTCTCCATGTAACACAGGAATCAATCCAGTATTGACCACTTTCCCAGAGGGGTTTCCTGCTGCTTGTCCCATGACTGAGGGCTACAACTTGAAGAGAGGAGGGGCTTCTGGGGCAAGGATTGCATTGCAAGCCGTTGAGTCCTGGGGCTTAATGAGGTACAGCTTATCAGCAAAGTATGCTTATCTAGAGCCCGCCAGTGTACCTGCTCCAGCCCCATCATGAGCAAACATGTTTTACCACCCAGTTGCAGGGAGCTGGGAGCACGGTCAGATGGCACAGTTCAGCTGATGTGTGGTAACTCGTGAAGCCACAGCAACTTTATCACTTCACAACATCCATACATAGCCACAGCCTTGAATCTTCGCAGGGAAAGAAAGGATGATGAGTTACTGTTCTGGGATTTTCTCCCTGTTTCCAGTCAGTGGGAAGTGGTATGTGGAGCATTCATTTAATAAACCAGAGGGGAAAAGCTGTAGATCAGCTTCTCATTATTTCAGTGCTGGCTCACGCCATAACTTGGGCTTGTGCCTGACAGTTCAATGTGTTATTTGAGGCCACTCAAGCATTCTGCAGAAATGATGCCACCCTCTTCTGAAAGCGTGGGGTTCATCCAAGCAGGGAAGGCCTGGCTGCATTAGTAGGTTTATCAGTGCTTATTTCATCTCAGTTTGAGGCCTGTTAATGAAGAAGGTGCTCACTTTGAAGACTAGTCCCTGTTGAGAGCCAGCTCTCCAGCAGGAAACCTCCTGGAGACTGATATGGACCTCTGAAGTAAAGCAACTCTGTACAGGTAAAAAATGCACCAGAGGTGCTGGTTTGCAGGGCAAGGGGGAGTCCTAAGAGGTACAAAACTTAGGTGAGGGTCCTGGTGATGTGCACACAGACATGTAGGAGGGATGGTAAGTGTTTGTGCCCCCGTATTTTCTAATGTGTTTTACCTACATCCAGCAAGGGGGGCCTGGGCAACCCAGGTAGCAAGTGAGGGACTGACCAATTAATTAATGGGAGTGGGGAACAGGATAAGAACACTGAAGCTATCAGAAACTTCTGGTCCTGTCCATGGGCACTTTGTATATAGGGCTGAGGGGAACAGTGAAATTTCCACACTGCCTCTGCAAAGGTTTAGTCTGAGTTTATTGCTGAGATTAAAAGACTGAAGAATACAAATTGTAAATGTGATGACTTAAGAGCTCATAAATTCAGTATACAGCCCCATTCCAGAGAGCTTGCATGCAGTGCAGCCACGCTGCCTTGGGCTCACGAGTTGCCCTTGCTGCTATTGCTCAAACCCACGCCCTGCAGGGAGCCCTTCTGCCCTGCCTGGCTCCCAAAATGCTGCATGTGTGTGTGCACAGATGCTTGGAAACAAACACACACTGGCCAGAGGTGCCATCCTGCCTGGGAGTTTGCTGCTTATGTACAGATATGGACACCCTGCCTCTGCTTCAGCCCAAAAACCAGCACTAGGGCTGGAGAAGGATTTGCAGTCACTGCAATGAGGAAACAAGTGGAGGTCCTTGAAGATGAGCTCCTGGGAGGAGAGACAGCCCCATCCTCACTGAGGAGGCATCTGCTTCCATTTACCTGCTGTCCAAGTGTCCTTTTTTGGTGCTTGCAGAGGAGCTCCATAACTTGCTCATGTCCTTGTGTGTGGACAGCAGGACAACTGGTATGGGCAACTTGGTCCCACACATGGAATCTGTCAAAGCAGCATCACTTCTGAGCTGCAGTGGAGAACACCAGAGTGGGAAGGATAGAGCTTCTGATTAATGCACAAGTCCCTCCCCCAGTTTTCCATTTATCCCCCTTGTGTCCCCTACCCTGGAGCTGAGTCACCCTGTGAGCAGAAGGTTTGAGGAGAGCTTCTTGGAGCAGTGCTTAATGTGTCAAGCTGATTCTGAGGTGAGCTGTGATTAGGTTTGTACAACTGGGTTGCAGCTGTCACTGAGCTGGTCCAGGACAAACTTCCTTTGATAAATTGCCTAAGTGCTGTAAGTACCTTTGGCATTAGGTGCTTTCCCCCCTTTTTCTAGGAAGATGGAGAGCTGGAAACCAGCCTGCTTCTAGGATTCATCCAGCCCATTCCAAAGACATAGCTTTTGGTTGGAGGCCCTGATGTGGGGATGTAGCACCCAGTGCCACCCTGCTGTCCTGCTGAGGACAAAGCTTATGACATAGTCTGAGCAAGGAGAGCTGGGGACAATCCTGGGAGAACATCAGAAGATACAATGGGCTGCCTTTCTTCCCAGTAAAGTGGACCAAGCTCTCAGCACATAGTAAGTGTGAAGGGGATAGGCTTGGTTCCTGTCCTTGCTCAAGTGCCCAGGTGTCAGTTCTTGGGGAAGGCTGTGCTTTGGCTGTTTCGAGGTAAGTCTCAGACTGCTTTTTGAGAACCAGTGCCCTGCAGCCCCCTGTGCACGGGCTCCAACTCCAATGGCATGTATGGGGCAGCACTGAGGCTCCTCTGTGTGCCAGGGCTCACATTCAGGTGACAACAGCAGCACCTGCAATACTGCACACCAGCCTCTCAGCAAAGCTAAGTCCTCAAGATCCTGACATCTTTCTCTGAAGAAAGTGGCTTGGGCCTTCCCTACAGCATTGCTGGATGTTTCCCATCTCCCAGGGTCCAAGCCCAAGCACACAGTTTTGGCAGTGTTTTGTCTCAGAAAGGGTTCTAGTCTGTGGGGACAGCCATAGGTGCTGAAGGTGATGTTTGGTACACCTGGTGTTTGCTCATTTCTCAGACCTTCTTTTGCCAAATGAGGATCAGAAAAGGGGAAGGTTGTTTCTTTTAGTCATTTTAAATCACTGTAAAATCCACATTTCTGCTCTTTTGCTTTTGCAGTAGATGTAACACTCTTGCCATGAGAGAATGTGCAGTTGTAGGGCCGTGGGTGCCTGTGCACATGGCTGGGCAAATGAGACTTGGGGTGCAAACCCAGACAGAGACAGAGGTCCTGCCTGAGCAGACTCAGGAACACACAGCTTATACTGCCCAAACCATGCTGCCTTTTCCTACCCTGGCTGGACTCTATTTGGCACTGCTGCAGTCTGGCAGAAATGTCTTCCCTTGCTTCTCTACATCCAGACTCTTGAAAACTTTGGAAATCCACCTGAAATATTTGCCATTCCTCAGCACCCTTATATGTGTGACCCACCAGAACTGTCCTTTCCCGAGACTCGGTTCTGAACGCAGAGCAGAGATAACATTTAACAGGCGGAACAGATGAGAAGGAGATAAAGGAATAAGGGGAGGGAGGGGAGGAGGAATGCAGAGGTATGTGGCTGCATGTTGTACTGTGTTTATGCATAAACAGGCTCGCTTATCGATATCCAGATGTAAGCAGGAGTGCAGGGTAATATCTCCTGAAACAATGGGCGCTGCTCGGCTGGAGGAGCGCTGCCGGAGCCTCCCCGTCAGACGCTGCCGTGTTATCAGGTTGCTGCAGGCGTTCGCATCTAATCGGGGATCTGAGCCCGAGAGCCGCACCCGGGGGTTTCAGAGACTCTCCTCCAGTCTTCAGCCCGCTCTGCTCTCTGAGGGGAGAGGGGACAAAAGGGGCCAAGCATCTCCGGAGGTGACACTGGTGTGTCTGGCTGCCCGGCTTCGCGCTCTGGCAGAGATGCAGGAGCTGGTTTTGCCACCACATTTCGGGCAGGCATGGCACTGGGGAGACACTTCGGGCTCGGTAGCCCTTGCAAGGAGGGGAGAGTCTGGCCAGAGCTGCAGCAAAGTAGTGACTTTGTTCAGCCTGGGGCAGAGAATGTCACAAGGACCAAACCGGCCACTACAACCCCATCCTCTGTGCGGCAACAGGACCGAGCTGGCCCTGGGGCAGCGCTGGCAGCCAGGGCTCTTTTCTCTCTTATTTTCTTCTGTGCTTTTAAGGAAGGCCACCAAAGCGAAAAAACTTACAAAACCTTCTTCCCCCAGCACTCCCTAGCACCAAAACGCAGTGGCCACTAATCTCAACGTGGCTCATAACTGCAAACAGCTCTGGAACTAATTAATCTGACAGTCCCGCGGCTGCCTGTCTTTTTGACCAAAATCAATTAAGAAAACGCACATTTCCCCTTCCCCTCCGCCGATGCTCAGTGAGGCAGGCGGAGAAAGGCAGCCAGGACCGGGCGCTGCTTTCCCAGGGCTGCGGGGGTCGGGGTGGGGAGCAGAGAAAGGGGATTAAGCAGGTGGGGGAGGGACGCCTCTGCTCTCCGCGACAGGAGCTGGGATGCTCCCTGGGGATGGGTGGCGGTGGGAAAGCTTGATTGCCTCATGCAGCCACGCTGTGCCGCGTTCCTCCCTCCCTCCGTCCTCGCTCCCTGAAGACCCCCGTGAATTGTCATTCCTCGCCAGTGCAGAGGGGGAATTGGCCATCGGGCTCTCAGAGCATTTTTTATTTGCATGGCTGATGAGCCACTCCAGAAGGGGCTGCAAGGGAGAGGCAGGTGGGAATTTCGGCACTGTTTGCTTGCCAAGCGAGGGCAGAGGAGTGCGTTAAAAACGATTCGGCAAAAAATTTAGGGAAAGAAATTTTGCATTTTGTGGGAGGCAGTAGTAGGAATCAGAGTGGGGTCTCATGTGATTTTTAAGGCGCCTGACCTTGGGGCTCCTTACCCAGGCAGGTAAAGGCAAGGAGTGTGCCAGAGGGGCTGCAGCTCCCTCTGCCCTGCACTGGGTGTGGGGTGGGAGGGTCTGAGCTGGGGCGGTGTATTAGCATCACACTGCTTCCCAAAAAATCCAGCAAGAATAGGACCCCCCTCCAAGCTTGTTTTGCTTCCAGATGGAACAGAAAGCCAGGTCTAGGGTAAATGGGTTGAGTGATAACAGCACTTCATGAGCATGCAGCTCCCCAAAAACTCTCTTCTCAGAGAATATGAGACAACTGTTCTTAAGAAAAAGTGGTGAGACACCTGGCCAAGCTGGGTAAAACCTCCAGAGCATTATTTCTGTAAATGCCTCCATTTGGTCCATATCACCTCCTCCCATCTCTATTGAAATGCCCTTCTATTAATAAATAACTCCATTCTCCATTACCCCATCTCCACAGCTCACGTTGAAGTAACTGGGAATTTGGGTTTGGTTTTTATAGACATTAGAAATAGATTTTATCTTTATTAAGGGCTCTGTCTCCACCACCCCAACCTTTGCTCCATTGCACAGAGCATAGCAGTGGCTGGAGCAGAAGAAGCAGATCCCTGGGCTGAGCACAGCAAGGGGAGAGGAAGGAGATCCTCTCCCTAGCTTTGGCCAGGGCAGAAGGGATATAAAAGGGCCAGGTTCTTCCCTGTGCATTGGTGACCTGTATGTCTCTATAGCATGGTGTAAAGTGCTTGAGAAAATAAGGGAGAAAATGTGAATGAAGAATAATTAAGAAATTTTGTGTCTGAAAGATTTAGTTCTCAAGGGTTTGTTTGTTTTGACTTTGTAGTGTCTTGGAAAATACCTATTGGGAAGTCTCCTGAATACACTCATAGTGCTGAGCCACCACGTTAATTTAGAGAATTTTTTTTTTTTCTAGGCTGTGGGTTGCAAACAGTCCCTGGAAAATATTTGAGTTCTCAGTGCATTGGTTGGCTGTGGTGGGGCAGGGAAGTCACAGGACGGCATTTCAAGGCCAGCTTGGACGGCAGCATCATTTCTGGCATGGAAATCAGTCCATGTAAATTAGAATTGTGGTTTCCATGAATACTATCATATATGGATTGGAAGCTGATTTTCCAAGAGCAGTCGTGCCAGGAAAAGCTGTGCTCTCACATAGCCCTGAGCAGCAAACACAAGTGACACAAACAGGGTGAGGGTGAGTTCATTTACAACTGTGACTGTTCAAAAAGTATTTCTAAAATTTGCCTTCCCTGCTGTTCCTCCCCCATCCGTCCCCCCTTCCTCCTCCCCTTCCAGCCGTGCCAGAGTGAGCAGGGAGCTTTGGTATCCAGCCTCAGCAGCGTGGTGCGGGGCTGGCGGGCGCGGGGCTCGGCGCCACAGCTGCGCACCTGGGCGCAGGTAAGGCTCCAGCAGGGTGGGGACTGGATTCTTTCCCGGCCCCTCTCAGCAAACAGCTCCTGCCCTGGAGCCCTGCGTTCCTCTGCCCTTATCTCCCTCTGCAAGGCAAAGCTATAAATGTTATTGGCCATGAAGTTATTCATCCCCTTCTAAGTTACGCATATGCAAAACAGGCTCTCCGGCTGGAATGGGAGTCTCCATACCAAGAGTGGGTGTTTAAAGATTTTTCTTTTTAATAAAAATCCCCAAGAAAGAAGCATAATAGCAACACTAATAGCACTAGGTCTGTATAAACTTAATTATATATGCTACCACAAGTAAATAACCACAGCATTTCTTGCAAGGTAAACATACTGTAGCTCCAGGGATGGCTACACTGAGGTGCAGACCAATAGCCCAGCTCGTCTGTGCAGTTGGCAGTGGAGACAATAAGGAGTACCTTGAGTTGGAACACAGGTCCTGCCTCCATCACAGGCACAACTCATGCCCTTGCCATGCCTGCCCCAGGGATGTGGCATTGGTCCTGCCCCTGCAGTGCTCTGCAGCCACACTGGCACACAGCAGCCTCTATCCTAGTTGGGTGGTGATATTCCTACCAGAACAGCATGCAGTGGTGGGGGCTGTCAGCAGAGACCAGAACTTCAAAACTCAGAAGACCCAACTGCCTTCTGGGAGTTCATAAAATTTATTCTGGTTCATACCTGCTGTTGTTTTAAAGTCATTCTTTTCTGAGGAATGATTCATCTCAAGAAAGAAAGCAGCTATTTTACTTTACTGATAACTAGGAGAATTCAATGATATATAAAGGGATGGGAGATCTGTTGCATCTCTCTGACCTCTGAAGCTGTAAGAAGCCATTCCCCCATTTATGGCATGTCTCTTATTTTATTAGACTCATGCACAGGCTGTATCAATGCTTCAAGCCAGCTGAGCCAGGAAACCTCTGGATGATTCAAGTGGCAGTCCCCAGTCAATCCCATCCCCTTCCCTTCTCCTGCTGCAGGGCAGCCCTCTGCAGAGCGTGGTGTTGTGGGGGTGAAGCAATGAGGGACAAGGCTTTTTGGGGAAGCAAATGTGAGACCCTGGACAGCTTCTGTCCCACATTTCAACTTTCATGGCCCAACATCAAACATGTCACTGCAGCTTGAGCCCTCACGGGCCTGGTGGAGGAGCAAAAAGAGAGGGCTGGAGGCAGCAGATCCTAATCTTTATTAAATAAGAACAAAGCTTATGCCGGCTAATGAGAAAAACAAACTGACGAAAGATCCGGCGAGCTCCTCAGAAGGACACAAAGAAATTCTCTCTGAACAAGAACAGGCTAAAAATATTACCGAATATTTATTTTGCTGGCAATGTCTTCACAGGCTCCAGATTTGATGCTGCTGCTTTGGGGATTGGCATGGCCGTCACAGTGACTTCAGAGGAGGGCACTCCAAGCTCTGCATGACGCCTGGAGCCAGGGCAGGAACAGCCAGGACACACAACACGAACTGCCTCATGCTGTGAGATGACAGCCAGCCCCTGTACACCTCTGCTCCTCTACAGGCAACAGAATAAACCCTTGGTTTGTGTCCATCATCATGTTGGAGCCAGTGAGTAAGAGCCAGAGATGCCACTGGCACTTTTTCTCCAGCTTCATTTCTCTTCTCAGTGTGGGCTGTCACATACAGGGTGCCAGGGCTTGCAGTGATGTTGAGCATCCTCTTCATCACGACTTCAGACACATCAGGGACAACTGGCTAGAAACTTGGGGCACTAATTGTCTTACCCTGTTTGAGCCCACAAAGTTCCCCCAAATGAAATCCATGACCTGCTGGCCTTACCAGCCCCAGGTCTTCTCGCTGCAGCAAGCCACAGCCTGAGGAATCATCATCAGCAAAGGTACAGGCATCATTTGCAAGCAAATCCAAAACCATGTGAAGATGCACGGATTGCACATGAAACATTATGAATTCAAAAGCCAGATAGACCATGCCTGGGGAAACCATCAGGATGGGGAGAGCTTTAGGAGGTTGTGATCAGCCCAGCACGCATGGTGAACCCGGTGAGCAAAGCTGCACCCACACAGGGGTTTGCAGAGATTCAGCCAGCCCAGCTGTGCTGTGTCTCCTGCTCGTGCCACTTCCCCTGGGCCCCCATTAACCCCTGTACAGCCCTTATCTCCAGAAATGGTTGGTGGGAGGCAATGCCATTGCCGTGCTGGGTCAGACCACCCAGCCAGGACAGGCAGCTGTGGGGGCTGTTCAGAAATCAACTCCCAGCTTCACAGCTGCACCCCCTTTCCATACAGGCTGAGCCCCAAACCTTAGTATTGAGTACCCACTGAACCTGGCTGAAAACATCACTTCTGAAGGCAAAAGCAATGCAGCAGAAAGGCCTTTACCCCTCTGCTTCTGCCTTCACTGACCACGAAACTTCAGCCTCTGCTCTTTTAATGTACTGTGGCTGAACTTGTTGCCAGCAGGTCAAAGGGAACATAATTTACTGGGGCTTTGATTCATTTGATACAGTTTGGGGTGAAAAGGGGGAGGAGGAGGATAGGAGACAAGGCAGTAAGTGGTGGCAGAGAAGGAAAGAGGTTGCCTGTTTGTGTGGGAGCTGGATTAGTAAGAAAATAACAGAACCATTTTCTAGCTGAGAGGGTTTTAGCAATACCAAGAGCAGGGGCTCCCTGTGCTCAGATTGGCTATGGTGGGCAGGAGGCAGCCTGAGCATTTGTCTGCAGGGTGCTTTTTATCTCATTCCCTGATTAGTAGATTGGCAAGGGGAGTGGAGTGTCTGTATTCTGTATGGCCTGGAGAGTCATTTTACTGCTCAGGCAGGACTATGGCATGGTCAGAGCTCCCTTTTGGCAGCTAGCTCTCATCATGTTTGCATCTCCTTAACACCCTCCTCATCTTAGACTCTTTACCTGCTCCATCATTAATTTCTCTGCCCATTTCCTGCTGTTAGGAAGCTGCAAGGCTTGGAAAAGGCAGATGAACTCACATGGTACCATAAGGGGCTTTTTTCTAGAGGCATATTAGAGGAACCAATTGTCCTACCAATATTCGGAGCATGAAAAGCTCACAGGCACCAAGGATGAGCTGAAATCAGGAGAGCACAGCCCTTCCCTCACATTGCTTCTAGCTGTGCTTTTCCATGGCAACATGGTCCAGCTCAACTCATTAGCCTTGTCCCCACTGGTGCTGTGCAACCCACAAAATATTGTAAAAACCCCAGTCTCTACCCTGCTCACTCCCCTAGTCACCACCATCAGCCTTGCAGAAGTCAGGGGCCATGCTGTGCCCCTTGGTGTAGGCTTTCCTTCAGGAAGTTTTATCTTGGCTATGGGCTTCAGGACAGGACTAAACTAAAAGCAGGGGCCAGCGGCTTTTGCAGAGAGCCCCTCCTGAAGGCAAAGCCTTTGGGTTACCTCACACACCTCACTGGGCTGCTCTTGGACCAGCCTGATGCTTTCAAACACAGATTGCTTCCCCTTTTTTTGTGGGGGAAAATAGAGTTCTCCCGTGTGAGAACTTAAGTATTTTACCCTCCTGCTTTTGTCCTGACTGACTGGTGTTTACACAGGGGTGAAGAGGCCAGGAGGAAGCAAAGCAATGTGGCTGCTGTGGTTTCAGTTCTCACTCCACCTCACTACTGAGAAACTGGACCCGTGGTTTGGTTTGTGGCTGGGGGGAGAAGAGGAATGGTCCTTGGATCTCATCCTTGCTGGGAAGGCTCTTTCACACTCCCACAGAGGCACCAGCAACACCAAGGGGGGCTGGAGGAAGAGGAGAGAACCAACCCTCCAACAAGCCCCAGTCCAGCAGCTCAGTGCTAGTGCATTAATATTCAGTGCAGAGCCAGGGGTGTAAATTCAGCGCTATCTCCTCGCAGTTTGCTGTTTATGCCGTTCATTTCACATAGATGTCACTACTGCCTTAGGAGCACTCCTCTGAGCCAGCCGCTTAAATGGACCCAGTGCATTATAGTAATGGAGTAACTGTATAGAAACAATGAAATCCAATCTCTTTAAACTGATTTGATGTCTGCCTGAACCACAACATTTCCTGCTAATGGCTTCCTTCATTTTGTAACCGTGATCTCCACCTGATCAGATTACAGCTGTTTTTAATTACAAAGCTAATAGAGTTTGTAGGCAGTGTCAGGCAGACAGCGCATGCCTGGGGTGGGCACGGGGTGGAGTGGAGCTGGTGGGGGCTCTGGGTGACTGTTAACACGCTCAGCTCATCAAGCTGACTGTCAAAACACTGGGAGCAGGGGGCAACTAGGAGAGACAGTGATATTTTTCAGCGTGGAGCCAATGTGCTGCTCTCCAGGACAGTCTCTGTGACAGCAGACAGCCCTGGGCTGTGCTCCTGCTCCATGTTCTTGCCACCAGACCAGGCAGCTGGTGATGCCCAGAAGATTCATGACATGTGTTGGTGCTCCTGTAAGGCAGGTGGTAGGGTCACAGGCAGGCATGAGAAGGGCAGAAAGATATGTTTTGATGATGGAGTATAGAAAGAGAAAATAAAAAAGAAAAGAACCAGACCAGAATAGGAATGCATGGTGCCATTTGGCTTTTGCAACTGATGGGGCAGGAGGGAGCATTGCACATAACTGACAGTGGAAAAAGCCCTCGAGATTGATGTCTTTCTTATGGGATAGTGCAGTCATCTGCTGGGTCTGCATCCTTCTCCTCAGCCCAGGCGGAGAAGCCCCAGGGACTGTGTCTGCAGCACAGCCCTATCCCCACTGGCCTTGTTTAGTCCAGCAGTTTGTTCGTGTATTGATTACTCCATCTCTCTGGGTTAGGGACATGGATCAGCATAGCTGCAGGGAAAGGAGCAGTTTGAAAGAGTTGTTCCCAAGCAGTACTGGGCAGGGATGTTTGTGTCCAACAGACAAGTGCAGGCAAGCTTCAGTTTGACTCACTAGTGGTGAAAAAAACTCTGTGCATTTTACAGTAGTGCTGGGTATCTTGTGCTGCTGTTTAAGATTCACCTGAGGTTGTTCTCAGTTGAAGCTAAGTGAAAAGTCTTGGCAGAGGAACAGCAGCATCTCCCTCTTATACTTGTCTGTCCTGCCACATGAACCTTTCCCAGCCTGGTGGAGCTACTCTTGTCTACCAGAGCATAAGGCCAGGCAAGCGGGACAGCTCAATGGTGAGATCCCAACTACAGAGCTGGGGAAGCAGGGAGCAGGCAGGTGCAGCACCCCAAGGTGCAGCACCCTGAGGCAGCCCAGCCCCTGGGAGTGTGTTCCTGGGCAGTGTGACCACACCAGAACTGCCCTGCTCAGCTCACTGTGCTGCAGGAGGTGCTCATCCCTTGCTCTCGCCATGCCAGAGCTGCACATGTCGGGCGATGCACCAGCTTTGTAAATGATTTAGGGTCCACATCAAGAGCCCATCAATTATGTACCCTGGGACTTAATTATTTAGCTTGACAGGAGTCTCTCCCCTTAATTTCATTGTCTTCTCAGTCTCTCGTTTCACAAGAGAGCTGTGGATGCTCTGCTGGGAAGGGTGCACTGTCACATGTTTCTGCTTCTTCTCTGTATTGCCCAAACTCATCTGTTTCCCTCTTCCCTCAGCAGGTGAGGAGAATGAGACCCAGACATTATTCCAGAGCAAGGTGAGGGTCTAGGCCCTTGCACCATCACTGCTGTGCTCTGCTCCCAAGTTGTGTCAGGGACTGGACTCTGACACTGGTCTAAATGAGCAACTATAGGAGATTTTGGGGATGCTGTAGGTGAGATGGATGCTGAGATGGATTTCTGTGATGTCTGAAGTCCTTTCTGACAGCTGGTCACCCACCAGCAGACAATGAAAGAGTTCCAGCAGCCCTTCCAGGTACTCCCAGGCAGCCCTGGGGATCCTGCCTGGGATGATGCCTGCCTGTCACACTGAGAGCCACCATTCACTCCTCTCTTCCTCCCCACTCTTTTCTTCCCTTCCATCTCTTCCTTTGCCTCAACTTTTAAACTTCGTGTCTGGTGCAGATTTTTATGGTAACCCAAGCCTTTGAGAATCATTAATGCTGGCCTGTTTTCACAGTGACAGTAGGCACTCTAAAAATGCTGAGTACCAGAAGCTGGTCACTGCTGCTGGGTCGTGACAGCCACAGCAGAGCAGAGGTGAGAGCAGTGGTCATGCTGCAGGGGCACGGCTCAGGCAGGCAAGGCCCTGGATTTGACAGGATTTCCTCTCCTCGCCATCTCTTTGCCACATCTTGGTATGTTTTTAAGCATGTTTATTTTTTGACCCTTAAAAACTACCTTTCCCTAAAATAAATAAAACTAAGACCGGGAGTCTAGGATTTTAAAGCAACCCTACAATAACAAAGCAGTGTGTGCAGATCAGTTGTCACCAGCAACCCTACAATAACAAAATAACACACGCAACCCTACACAACGCTGAAACAACCGCTACGGGCATGCGAGGAAGGAAATATATTTTCCAGTGTCGAGCTTAACAAGACTTTGTTCTGCAGCAAACTCAGGGGTCAGAAGGGGGATGTAAGGAGCAAAACACCTTGAGCAGTGTATCTTTAATGTCACGCAGCAGGCAGGGCTGTGGGACACGCGGCAAACTGCGCTTGGTTAGCGCGGGGTTTAATAGTCTGGAAAAGGAAAAGAAAGCGAGGGTTTGAGATGAAACAGGAAGTTCCCTCAAATCCTGGAGCCTTTGAAGAATTGTCAAAGGAATGAGAAATCTGAATGTTTGAAAAGGCTCCGGATTGTGGAGCCAGAGGGGGTAGGGGGACACAGAGAAGGAGGCATCGAGCACAGACCTTCTCCAGACCCACACTCCTCTCTTTGTTCCCCTTTCCTTTTTTCCTTAAATTATTAGCTGTTTTTTTCATTGTTTTTTTTTTTTCTCTCACACACACACACATGCGCTTTCTGAGGCCAGCAAGAATTTTTTTACAATTTGAGCAAAGCCCCAATCCTACACCGTGGTATTGCTGGTGCGTTCCCCACACCTTGCTGTGGAACAGCACATGGAAGTGGCTCTGTGATCCAGGCTCTGCTCATGCATGACGCACAAACCAAGTTTTTGAGGAAGTGTTTAGGGAGTTGAAAAGTTCTGGTTAGCTGCCTTTTTAAAATTTTTTAATTAATTTTTTTCTGCTTCTTCTATTTTTAGGGTGTAGCATTTCTGTGTGGCTACAGGAGCACACAGGCAATGCCTCCACTTCTGCTAGTGCCTGGTCAGCCAAGAGCAATCAAAGAAAATTCCAGTATGATTTCTGAGAAGTTTTCTCAGCATTTGAAATGCATATATGCTGAAAAAGAGTAGTTCAGTGGCTTAACTATTACTAGAGGGAATCTGGTTGCGCAAAACTGGTGATGGTGGTGATAATGATGATGAAAGGCTGGCTCAGGGTTGAATTTAATGACCTGTGGTGTGCTAGTGAAAGGGCCTGGAGACTAGATCTAAGAGAGGTTTTCAGCCAGCTGAAAGCATCAGGAGAATGCCCGTGCTGGAAGGATACCTGCAGGCACATCTTCACAGGGAATGGGTTTCATTTCCTTTCAAGCCCAAGGTGAGGAAGATGAGCTTTTTCTTCCTATATACTGAGGGAAACAGGATCTGCCCCTCCCATGCAAAAACTGCTGGTGATGAATTGCCTTTCGTCCCTGCAGGGTGCCCTCCCAAGTGCCCAGAAATGGGAAGACATGACCAATGAGGTGGCTGAGAGGGAGCACCCAGCTGCTCTGCAGGGAGGGTGAGCCTGCTGAAGGAAGCCTGGAGGGAGAGCCGAGACACTGTCATGAAACTGTGCTTTCCTCTGTGCTAATTGTACACTCGGGACCAAATTTAGACTGGTGTAACTCTGCTGAAGTCACCAGGGATTAATTTGGCCTCTGGTGGCTCCATTGTTTTAGCTAAATGAGTCAGAAGAGGCAGCCTATTCTTATCTGCGCACAGTGGGGCAGTGGCAGTCGTGGCTCAGCCAGGCAGTCCCCAAAAGCAGCAGGACTGGGACCTGGGATCGGGGCTTCCACGAGACGAACGGGGCTGCAAGAGGAAATGTTTTGACATTTGGGTTATAGATGGAGGCAGGCTCAGCGTGGGTGCGAGCGGGGCTCACCGCCGTGCAGGCAGAGGGGAAGGGGGCTGGCAGGTTCCCTGAATATTCAGCGGTGCCGTTTGGAGTTCCTCAATTCTCCGGCCATCGCAGAGGGAAGCTGTGGCTCTGGAAGGGGCACGTGGTGTCAAAGGGGACTTCACACCACTTCCCGGCCTGGCCAGAAAGGGAGCCAGGGCTGGAAACGTTCAAAAAGCACCAGCTGCATCCCTGGCTGCTCGTGCTCCTGCCTGGGTGTGGGCAAGGAGTGATGGGACAGAGCACGGGCTTACACAGGGCTGCAGTAGGTGTTTTGGGAAAAGGTTTTGAATGCTAGTCCAGGGCAGTGTGCTGGTTTAGCATGTTATGAATGCCCTCAGACTCCTGGGAAATCGAGGATGATTTGGAAAACGGCGATTTTTCCAGCCCAGGTCAGTGCAAGCTGTTTCCAAGCAGAGAGGTGTTTGCTGGAGGGTCTGCAGGATTTGTGTGCCTCACCCAACCAGCATCCAGCCTTGTGGCACACAATTTTGGAGTGGAAATAGAGCAAGCAATGGAGATTAAAATGTTTCCCTTCCCATGCCTGTTGCTGCACCCCATCTCCCCTTTTCCTGCTGTACCCCCTTGACAGCAGAGCACAAGCCTTCGGTCTCCAAGGCTGTCAACCTGACACATTTTGCCACAATCAAACACTCTTTAAAGCAGGTACAAATGCAGATCTTCTTCTGAGGATGGAGATAACAGCAGGTAGGAAGGATGGGGGAGAGCAGAGCTGGAGCCTCGCTGCTCCCTGCGCCCCTGCACCTCCACAGCTCGAACGGGCGCATTCCCAGCGTCCGGAGCCGGATAATAAGCAGAGCCACAAGAGCTATTCAGGAGGCTCTGACCCTGGCTAGGTAACTACATAATGAGCCTGTTTGAATTGCTCCCGTCCCTGCCAAAGGGGTGGGATCGGGGGATGCTTTTGTTTGCAATAATGAACCTGTAATTATGCTACATTTCTTGGTTTTAGCCACATTTTGTGTGTGTGTGTTGTTCTCTTTGTATTGACAGATTTATGGCCAGGATACGCCGCTGCACCAGAAGCCGTACGGCACCGTGTGGAGACTGTCTGCCTGTCGTCTCAGAAAGGTGTGGGGAGAGGAGAAGGAGGGGGCGTCTTTGCACTATATCAGTCCCTGAAGGGTTAAATGAATGTATTAAAATTAATACAGATGGCACAGGTGCTGCCTTTCCAAAAGTCACAGGTTTCAGTAGGGCAGGGGAAAAAAAAATCTTTTGGGCTCCAGGTGAATTAAAATTAAAAAAAAAAAAAAAAAAAAAAAAAAAAAAAAAAAAGGAACAAAATAAATAAATAGCACATACCAGACTTCAGCTCCAAGGCGCTCAATAAAATTACACTTTGAAATGCAAGGATTAAGTAGAGTAGGTGACAAGGTGACTTTGTTAACAGGCTAATCTCTTGCCTTAACAGAGACAGGGGATTTACATGTGACTGCACAAAACTGCTTTATGGTCTTTTTTCCAGCTGGAGAATGTAGGAAGGGGGCAGGAGGAGATGGGACAGGGTTGGATGTTTTAAAGCCATTTGTAAAATGAGTTTAAACTATGTTTTTATTACTGTTTTAGGTTTGTTTCTGGGGTTTTTAAGCAAGTCTGCATGGAAATATGTCACCAATAATAAGCTGTTTCCAGAAGGTCCAGGTAGCAGATGATGAGGATGTCATAATTAAATAATTGGTTATAAATAATTGGATAAAACCATTTGTGGTGTGATTTCTTCCTAATAAGTTTTATTTGCTTTCTTAAAAAAAACCAACCATGGGCTATCCAAAATGCTGTGTCAGAACTACTTTTTCCTGAGTCTTTTTCCAGATTTCAGAACTTCTTCATCAAGGAATGTGTGAATTCTAAATCCAGGGTACTTTTTTCAAATGACCCCTCTGTTCTTGGCCAGGGAAGGAGAGAAAGAAAAAATTTTTTTTAAGTATTTTAAAAATTAGAGCTTTAGGTCTTTACTTTTTGGCCCATTACTAAGATGAGACAGTGATGAACATGAAATCAGACCTGTGAGGGTTTGTATCATAGAGCATCCACTTCTCTGTGCCCAGGGTCCAGTCACCCCTGCCACTCCCACCTCTGCAGCAGGCAGAGTGCCCCTGGCTTTTCCACTCAACTCCTTCAAGTGTAGATCTCCACAGTGAACCAAAGGAAATGTGGGGGAGCAATCAGTTCTAACCTTACCCAGGCTTCTTTGTCTCTGGGTAAAACTGACAATGAGAAAACCAACTCTTGCATGGGATTCATCTGAAATTCAACAAAAAACAGGCTGATCATGTTCTCTGGTTTTAAATAGATCTGGTGAAAGTATTTATCTTGTTGTATTTGTTGCAGCATATCTGGGGTATTTGTGGTGACTGGAGACAGAGGAACAGATTCTGTATGGAAACTTGGTGTCAGATCCCCAGCCCATTTTCACATTCATGTGCTGGACCATTTCTGGATGAGATTTCAGCTTTTTCAAGCGAGTGAAGATGATCTCATCTATGAAGGCATGGAAACAGACATCCTAGTGAGGGAGGCGAAAGCTGCTTTTCCCTTTGCTTTGATGCTGGGGTAGCAGGAGGGAAGACAGTTTCATTCAGATGAGTGATGCACCTCACTTGAGTGAGACTGTTTAAACATTTCCAAACAATCATCCCAAAGAGATGATTTGCTGAAGTTTTTTTTTAATTATGTGGTTGAGCATTACCCCTCAGGGTACATGCAGTCCTGAATTTCAAGCTACCTTGGCAGGAAGGTGAGTTAAAGGCTCAGAAGTCCATCTGAAACTGCCATGGCCAGCTTGTCCATGGACGTGCCAGGAGGTCATGGAGCAACAGGAATACAGGCAGAGGTCAGAACTGCAGTGGTGTGGTGGGAGGGGAAGTGGAAGCATGGGACAGGGCTGTCACCCAGCATGGCTCTCACCATTTCCCTTCAGGAGTCATCTGACTCCTCCAAGAAAATATTCAGCTTTGCATTGAATTCAACAAATGATAAAACAGCTGGTCCAATCCCCAGCTGTATCTTGGCCAGTGAGGCCCTGCAGTATTGCTCTGAGTCCCCTCTGCCCCTCTGGCTATCAGGGCACATCCTCCACGCAGCTTTTGGGTGACAATGGAACTCATCTGCTCACCACTGCCCAAGGGTTTGAGATTGCACGGGGGGTGTGCAGGCAGCCAGGTCCTGACCGGGCTCATCAGAGATGGACTGCTGACTGCGAGCACACCAAGCACCTTCCCGAGCATGGATGGAAGAGAAAGTAAAAATTACCCACTTTAAAAATCAGGCACAACCTCAACTCTGCAGTTTATCCACTGTTTGGGTGCTAAAACATAATCAAATCTAGCAGCAGACACTTATTCTGTGCAGTAATCTGACCAATTGTTTCCCTTCTCTCTCTTGTCCTTACACCTTAAATCATTTTGACCTTTAATTGGCCCTAATTTGCCCACAGACGGCCCTGGGACCCTTCAACACATTTGCTTGTAATTGGGTCTCTTTGTTATTTTTCTAGAGAGCCACTGTTGGTTGTTTCTTTTTGAAAACACTGTGGCATATCATTGAGAAGCCGCTTTTAAATGAGCCCTGCTGGAGGCCAGGAGAGCCCTGTGAAAGCCCAGCAGAGAGAGACAGGGCTATCTAAACGCAATTATCATATCACTGTGAAAACGTGAAACCAGCCTGAGCTTAAGCAAACATCACCCGCCCCTGGGCTGAGGGTGGTAAAAGCTTTGCTGGGAGGTGCGGGGTTGAACCCATGGGAGAGGTTATCCTGCCATCACACCTTTCACCCAGAGCAGGGAATGTCTCTCTGCCTGCTGCTCACTGAGGCTGGGCGTGTAACTGGACCATGTGTTTTCCTTGGTGGTTTAATTTAAATTCTCCTTATTTCAATGTGATGGCTTTGCCAGGAATTGCTCTGGCACAACCATGGGGCACTGCTCTGCAGAGCAGGGACAGCCCAGGAAAGGAGCAGAACAGCAGCAAGCTCCTGCCAGCAGACTGTGCTTCCCCAGCCAGGCCCTGTGTGTGCCACTAACTGGGCTGTGGCCACAGCTTGCCCTTAGCCCTGCTCATAATGTCATCAAGATCTTAACTGCCCCCACCGAAGTTAGGCCAGTGAAGGATAATACTGCAGCCAGATAACATCTGCACTGCCTCCTGCACTAATGGAGGCTTGCTCTGTAACCCAGCCCTGCAGCACGGAGACCTCTGGCACTGTTTGGTCCGTGCAGACCTTACAATCGAGTTAAGCTACAGGGCTGTTGAGCCTCTGACCACAGGTTGTTGTGCCTCTTGGAGGAGATTGAGGCTGGTGCCTAAGAACGTGGGAACTGCAGTGTGTCCCATAAAGCTGTTTTAGTGCCAGATCCCAAATAAATTTACTTTCCATGGCTTGCAGCATTAACACAGGCAGCACCCACAGTCTCCACTGCCTTGGAATAGGTTAGCAAACTACATCTCACATTGTTCAGAAAGTCAAGTGAGGCACGGCTGGCAAGGCTGAAGCTAAGGCTGGATTTCTGCTCTGTGGAGGGAAGTTTTTTATTGGGTCAGACTGTTCATGTGCAGCTCCAGCAAGGAAAAGACACTGCTGTTTTAACCTGGCTGACACTTGTGGAGGTCAAATGCAATTGAGGAGGATGTGCTGCTCTGCAAAAGTAGCAGGGATGATGATGCCTCCTGTTCCTTGAGGTCATGCACTGAGACAGGCATGGTAAGATGGTGTAAAATGTAAGAGGCACATGTTTGGAAGGTAGAGGGAGTTCTGCTCTATCAGCATGGCTGTTAAATGTAGCTGAAACCAGCAGAGACTGACCTTAGAAAAAGAAAAACCTCAAAAGTTCTCCATTGCCCCCAGACAATTCTTGAAAATTGTAGTTTCTAATGGTCAAGGCATCTAATTTGAGTTAGGCATCTAGTTATGTGGATGGAATTAGCTCAGTAAAGTGAGTCTTAATAGTTGGCAGCAAGACTCCTAGTTATTTAAAGTTCCTACTGTAGTTTGCCAGCACATAAGTGGCTTTCAGGTGCTGGGGGAAGAAGTCCATCAAGGTGTGCCCCTTCCCTCCCCAGGTCAGATAATGCCCAGAAGGATCCTTTGCCCAAACCTCCACCAGCTGGGGCAGCTCACCCAAAATACCAAGCTCCAAATGTAGCTGGCACAGAGACTCCAGGTGTGACTGAAGTGCTGGTTTCAGCCCAGGATCAACTGCAGTCCTGCAAATGCAGTCAAGGAAATTGCTTTTCTGAGGGTAACATGGAGCCAACAGGCCTGAGGGTGAGGTTTGGGATCCACACAATGCACCCAGGCATGGTTGGGTCCTTCCCTGGAGGACAGGCTGGGCACAGAGGGCACAGTGCTGCCAAAGCAGGGCTGGACACTCTTGAGTCTGCAACAATGAAGGTGGGAAGCATTTTGCAGTTGTCTTCAAAATCTGCATCTCTCTCTCAATAACTTTGCTGTTATTTTTTTCCACTGTTTTTCTGATGTTTCTGTCCAGGCTGCTTAAAATCCAAGGCATTTTTTTTCTGCTAATGAGGCTCTGGTCAGATGTGGGCTCTTGCTGGGGTTCAGCAGTGGATCCCTGCAGTAACACCCCAAAACCTGTAAAGTGTCCTGGCAGATGTTGGTCCTCATAAATATGTTTAGACATGGGATCCTTGGCCTTGAGCTCCAAGTGCCCAGGGTTTTTGCATATGCAAATAATGGCAAAGTCAGGGCTCTATTTGTATTGCCTAGTTAATAATTTAAGTTTATATTTAAGTTTCTGATGCTCTATTCAGTGTTTTAAATCCAGCCATAATTATGAGGAAAGATATTTCTTACTTTGCTTTTTAAGCAGATGTCTGAAGTATCACTCATGAGTTCAGCATGTTGCTGCAGTGGGTCCAGTGGTTTGAGCTGGTGTGTCTAGTTTTGAGCAATAATGAAGGAGCAGAATGTACAAAGTTACTTTGTCCATCACCATTCCTGATGTTCTTTTGTCCCAGTGGCTGCTAGGATATGCTTTCTACTGTTAGAAAGGTCTGTGCTTGGTGCTGATTCAGAAACACGGTCAGATGTCCTGTCTCTGAGCAAGACAAACACACCAGGATGTGCTTGCACATGCCAAATCCTCTGACAAGCCAACATCTCTCAGGAGGCTTGGATAACATTCCTGGCATAGGAAGGAGATGTTATGTCATGGACACCCTTTGCACCACCTTGGTCAGATCAGGAGAAAAAACACAGGGGAACAGTGGAATGGGAGTTTGTTCCTGCTGTTCTCTGACAGCATGGAGCAGCAGAGGGTACTGGTTTCAGGACTGCTGTTCAGCACTAGAAAATTCCCCTTTCAACAATTCTCTATTTTATTAGAACAAAAAAGCTTGAATGCTTAGGCAGGAAGAAGTCATTTTTCCAAAATAGACAGTGATGAATTTGGGAAAATTGGAGGGAGGCCAAGGAATTACAGCAGATTGAAAGCTGGGTGACTTTCCTGGGAGTGACCAGAGAAGATTTCAAAGCCACCAACCCCCCTTTCCCCACCACTGCCACAGGAGAGCTGAAACCTTGGCGAGCAGAGGAGGCACTGCCACCACTGCTGCTTCCTTTTCTTGCTGCCAGATAAAGAGGACAGACTCTCCTTTTTCACTCCATTCTGCTCACACAATGGGCAAAGGGGATCAGCGCCAAAATTACAAGTGTGAGCCCTTAATGCATCAGGTTGAACAATGGGCTTTGGAGGCGTCTGCCTTGTCGGGAGAAGCAGTACAGCTAGTTCTGACTACCCAGTGCCATGGAAAAAAACCTCATTGTCCTGGCAAAATGCTCCCCAGAACGAAAACACCCTCCTCCCTCTTTCTTCAGCTTCCTAATGGGAAGCAAAATAACAAACCAGGCCCACAATTAAACAAACATGCCACTAACTGAGCCGAGCTCAAGTGTAACAGATGTTGTTGCAGTTGGACCAGGCTGGAGGCCGGGAGCAAGCCACGCTGGCTGGCTGCTGCTCCTGGGATGCTGTTGCTGAAGGGGTTTCTTTGCCACACCACAGCCTTCTCCTTCCACCAATCTTTCTTCCTTTTTCTCTGGTGTGTTTTTTTCTTGCTCTCCTCTTTGTCCTGGTGCATCCCTAGCTGCTCTACCTCATCACATTTCATTCATCACTTCATCAAATTCACTTTTTAGCACTCAAAACCACAGGTTTTATTTCAGAAAAGCACAATAGGTGGGGCAAAGCCATGTCAATTAACTTTTTAGGCCATGTTAGTATAGGAGAATAAAACAATTCTGTATCTTCATTTCATTTTTCTTGATCTGTCTCCTCACTGGCATGAGGATAATCAATGCCACCTCCCAGTTCCTGCAGTCCTCCTCCAAGTTTGATGGCTGTGGTGCAGGTGACCATGAGGATATAGTTCAGCACACCTGAGGTTCCCACCCTAAAATTGCATCTTCTCCAAATATTACAGACATCTCTGTAACACAAGAAATTTGGTGTTTGAGAGGTGACAGAGATGGCTAAAGAAGGGCAAGCAAAAGGGAAATTGTATCCTTTTTGTGCCTGGCTGAATCCATCTTCTCTTCAGTTTTAGAATTCTGATGCAGTCCATGATGGGAGTCTTATTATATCCAAGGCTCAAAGTCCCTGACTCCCCACCTGGCAGCAACTGACTGATGCCTCTGATAACCCATGCACCCCCTCATTTACAGGGATCTGTTTCTTCCAGCTCTATGTCAAAATAATTTGGCAGAATTAATAACAAGGCAGAATCAGAGGCTGCTTGGCCTTGCTTGTTCCCCAGCAAAGCTCTTCCAGATTCTGTTAGAGCTAGAGGAACAAGAGGGACTCAGGGCTGGTGTTTGGAGGTGTTTGGAAGAGGAATGCAGGGCTGTACATTTGAGCATTTATACCCACATACATCTTTGGCTTGTCTTTTGTTCTGCTTGCTCTTGCAGTTACAGGGCCCTGTGCAGTGGGGATTTGCTTTGCCCCACGCTGCTGTAGCACTGTGACTTCTGTGACTATTAATAGAAGCCTAAGGAAGTAAGAAAAGTTAACTTCTCTTTCTCCTTCAAGCAGGGAAGCTGGAAGATCCCTGAAATCTTTCCTGAGATGTCTCAGAACAGGCCCTCAGAGCCACATGTCACCAGCACACTTTGGGACAGGAGCATCCCCACCTGCCATGCCCAAAAATTCTATACAGTGGAGGAGGTAAGCAGCTCAGAATGAAAGCTTGCTTGGTTTACTCTGTTGGGCAAGACAGGCTGGATACCCTGGGCACTGGCAATATTAAGCCAATACCATCTCTTGATGCTCTGCTGTGGTAACAAATCAGCCAAGTGCACAAATATCATGAACCAGGGCTGCTGGTTCAGCACTGTGATGGTCAGAGTGAGAACAGAGAGCTCCAGCCAGAACAGGCTGCTCCCTGTGCAGTGCTGAATAGTATTTCCACTCACATGAAAAATTTATGAACAACCACAAGGAGACTTTGGCAGAAAGCATCCCTGTTGCCATAACCCCCTTCCAGGTGACAATGAAAACCAGTTCCAGGTGAACATCCAGGTATTTCAGACCAGGAGGGTACTGGAAGTAAATCACAGCAAGCCAACCAACCACCTATCCCTTTACTTATCACCTAAGATTTGGGGATTTTATACTTTTGAACTACTTACACTGAAATAAAGTACCTCAGATGGAAAATGTGATGAAGGCATTGGATTTTACTTCCTTTTTCCAGTTGATGGACATAATGCATGCACATAATGTGACTGCACTTTGATAAATACAGCAGCAATTTTACAGGGTTGGCTCTTTTAGAACAGTTGATGACGTGAGCTAAAATGATTAGGAATTACCATCCGGAAGTGGATGTAAAATTATCAGATTTCAAGTGACTCAGGAGATACCCTGTAAAACAGTAGTGCATTTTTCAAAAGATGCCTTCTTCTTCTCACTACCCTTTATTCTCCACCCACCCCCTTTCTCTCATTTAAACATAAATTTACATCTGTTCAGGTCCCTCCCCCCCTTCCCCCCCAAACACACACACCCTCTGTTGCCCACAGCATCTTTTATTTCACAGCAGCTTGGAAATGCAGATTTTGTGACTAAGACCTAGAGAGACACACCTTGTTACAGCAATGTGTCTGGGATGTGGCTGCAGAGCAGCCTCCCTCCTCTCGCCAGCTCTGGGCCTCACTGGATGCTGCTCTGAGCCTGTTCAGGATGCTGAGCAGCAAAATGAAAGCAATTTTCTGTTTTTGTTAGATTTTATGGCCAGCTCAGTGTATTGAGGCAGCTCTTTACAGGGTCAAGTGAAAAGTACAGGAAAAGAGGGAGTCCAAGTAGGAAAGCTCAGCAGAGAGATTGGCTGGGGATGCTGCAGAGCTGCTGCTTCCAACCCTGTTTCTTTAATGCTGGTACATTATATATCTTGTATGGATGCTTGCTCTGGTTCTTGCTCGATGCATGGACCAGAACTGTTTAACACCAGTTCTTCCCTTAATCCCATCCCAGTGAAGACTTATGTGGTATCTGTATTTAAAGCCATTTAATTTCAGTCTTCCGTATGCAGGACTATTTTGATAGAGCTGGGCAAGAAATGACACAAATAGTTGATAGCACAAACAGTTGTGCTGGCAGATCAGAAGAGGTGGCAACCTCTGGATGAGAGCCATGAAAAGCAGCTGTGGACAGACACCTCCACACAGAGTTTGGCTGCAGCTGGAACAGGATGCACAGCCTAGAGCTTTAGTCACCATTCCATCAGGTCAAAGGAAGGGGAAGGGTGAATCAGTCCAGAACAAATGAAAACTATTCTGAATGTTGGCTCATAAAATTCAAGGCAACTTTTAAAATCTGAGGGGAAAAAAATTGGCAAATCTTTCACCACTCTCTTATTTCTGTTGTCAATCTAGCACCTGGTTTAATTCCTGCCCCAGATAAAAGTAGAAGTACCAGGATACCACAAGTAATTCTTGGTGCTGTAGCTCTTCAGGTCAGGAAGAAGCAGAAGTAGTGGGGATTTCTCATGAATTATCCTACCAGTTTCTAAAACTGTATCTGTACAGTCTTGAGCACTCTAAGGCACCAGCAGTAGCACAATTTCTGATTGTGACTCAGTCCAATTTGGCTGCAACATTTCAGATGCCTCATCCCATGAGCTCTAGGGCTCTCCATGCATTGCTTCAAGTCCAAGTGAGCATTCAGTGGAAAGGGAAAGCAAACTGAAGGGGCAGCACCCTCTGTGACACAGAGGAAGAAGTTAAGGCAGGACTGAGTGAGACTGAAAATACTATGTGGTGGCAATTTTCAACCATTGTAACAGGAGCTCAGGAGAGCTGCTACAAACCAGAATAGTTTGTAACAGCCCTGTGGGGCCAGAGCCAGAGCAAGGAAAGTATCGGGTACCTTTGTCCCCATCATAGAACTGAAGTTTAGCATGACTTGGAAAGCAAAGGGTATGTTTTCTCTCTCTTGGAAATAGGGATTTATGGATGGCAGAGGATTAGGGCTTTTTTAACAGAAAATGCAGAATAGAAGTATCTCATAACCCTGCAATCTGCTCACCTTTCAGCCAGTGATTACTCTCTCTTTTAGATCCTTTTGTGCCTCCTGGATGGAGCATTCACTTTTGCAGAGCATTGGCAATGTGATGCCATGTTCATGCAGGCCTGGAGGAGCCTTGTTTTCCCCATTACCACCATCAGGACGAAAACGTGACCTTTTACTGCAACCAGACCTGCCCATAATCCTCAGGTCACTGCTGACAGCATGCCTGACATCCACGTATGCCGACAAACATTCCCGGAGATCTCTCTGATGCAAAGCCCCTTTGGCCATGCGCTGCTGTGTGAGGCAGCTTCTCTCTTTGCATTTCAATCCCATCCATCTACAGCCAATCATCTGGGAATCTTGTCACTTGCATGAAGTCCCCTCTGCTCCATAATTAAAAGGGCTGAACTAAGGTCTTTAAATCGTTTTCGTGGTGATCCAGGTGATGAGGATGTGACCTAAGGTATCAAAACTTCCAGCAATAAAGGGGCATCATCGTTAGCTCAGCCCCTTCAGGGGCTGGTATGTGGCAAGCACTGGAATGCACCACTTTTCTTCCTCTGGCTTGATATAATTACTTTCAGTGTTATTTAAAGCTCTGACTAATCACAGGCAATGGCCAGGTTTATAATGCAACAGTGTGTAGCCTGGAGCAAATTCTGACATAATTACATTGTATAAATTCCCCCATTAGAAATGACACTGCATTGGCATTGTGTACAAAGCAGCCATGGTCCAGTCAACTGGCTCTGTGAAAATCTGTCTGACAATTGTTTACCCTGTTGATATCTTATTGACACTTCTTACAATTATGAGACTGTTACATGACAGCAAATGGAAACCAAAGGCTGAAGAGTCTCTCCTTTCCTCTTGATGGCTTCAGCTGTGGTGGTTGTCTTGCCTGGTTTTCTCTGGGTGAGGCCTTGCTCAGTTGTGATCACTCTGAAGTAGAAAAAGAAGCATGTGGTTGTGATACAAATCACAAAAGCCCATAGAAATCCTGGCTGGAGTTGCATCATCTGCTTCAAGGAGCAATTACTCCCCTAGGTCCTATCCCTCCACTGCAGTGGGATTATGGGCCATATTAGGATTTGTTCCGACCTGGCACTGCCTTGCTCCATGGCAGGGTAGCGAGAGCCGAGCTGCTCTCCTGCTGGTTTTAGCTCATGCCAATGGAACAGCAGGGTGTTGTGATGGGCTAATTTGTCAGATCCTGGTATGTTACTCTGCAAAGTGGTTGCACGATATATTTGTTTCTCACTGCAGTGTTAGGGCTCTGGCACATTTGGATTGCCTGGGAACTGGGGGACTGCACCCTTGGTTGGGAGGACAATGACAGAGCCCTCAGGACTGTGGCCAGTGCCATTTGGGAAAAGGAAACCAAAAACATTTCCAGTTTTGGAGCACTGATTCAATGTAGGTCAAGGAAGGACTTTGACCTTTTCAGCCATTATCTTACGTAAGGATCAGAAAAGAAAAAATAATAATCCGAATAAATTCAATGAATATTGGTTATTAAAACAGAAGCTTGTAGAGCACTTCAAAGCAGTTTTATCACCTCCCTGAGGAAGGTTCAGGAGGGACACACTGAAAATGTAACAATAGACTTTCTAGCAGCAGAGTAGCAACAAATGGTGATATGGTTCAGAGGCTTGGATAGGGCAGTATGATTCCAGCCTCCCTCTAACCTGGGACACCTGGGCTAATGTCAGCTATGGGGAATGGGATCTGGAGCCTTTTCAGATCTTCAGTTTCAAGGTGGCTCAAGTGACCAGCAGGTCTCCAACACTGACAAACTTAAGAGACAAATTAAGGGGTGTTTTTTTAGTTATAGCTGAAAAAAGAAAAAAATCCTACCTGTAGAGGATTATCCCTTGCAGTATGTTGTCTATACCAGTTAATTTACAAAATCCCAATAAATTAGTTTCATTGTGAAGAAAGTGAGACAGACTATTATTTAAGGGAGATACTGACACAACTATTTAGTAATCTTTTGGACTTCATGCAATACTAGTAATATTGGTGGTATTTGTCTATTTTCACCAACTAAGAGATGAATTCATTAACCCACACTCAAAAATCTGAGGCAATAATGCTTGTCCTTTTTTTGTTTGTTTTCAACATCATGAGGAAAGCTGTGATCTGGATGCAGCACACAGTCTCCTTCTTAAGCAGTAAGTAATTCCTCTAGGATATTTTTTCTAATGGCATTCAGAGGCTGGAGCATGTATGGAGACAGTGGGGAGGTCCCCTGCTGGTGTTTCCAAATCCTGGTGTCCCCACACTGAGCTGGGTCCCTATGGGAATGAGTGTTTTCCCCAATCCCCTCCTCTCTGGGGTGCATGCCCTTGCCTGGGCCAACACCAGCATGGAAAAGTTAGCACTGCTGTTCCCCATGGCAAACCAAGCTGTGGCTAAAGGAGTATTTGGATACCCTGGGCTGCCAATTCAGAACTTTCCTAAAACCAGCAGTAAAATTTGCCTGCGATTCCTTTTTAGGAAAAGAAGGCTGTAATATAAAGTCCCATTTTCTAGGCATTAAAAGTTTACAACCCACACCATTAAAAGCAACATTCTGTGTCTAACTTAATGTTTGGTCTTCAGGAACAGCTAGGAGGAAAAGAGAAGGTTCCCTGTTTGTTTTACAAAATAGGAAAGTGGTTGCTTTCTATACTGTAAATATGCATTAGAAAGCTCTTATAGGCTCGTGCTGGGGATTTGATGTTTTTAACTGACTACATTCCTTACATTTTTGTATAACTGCCAAGAAAGCTAAATAAAATGGCTTTTTTAGTGTTTTCTCTAAGAATAGCCCCACTTCTTTGTAAATATAGCAAAGGAATTGTTGATAATAATTCTTTGGGAGAATAACTAGTGTTATTGATGTTAAAAGTAGAAAGATTGCTGTTTCTCTGTCTCAGAAAAAGAGCTAACCAAGTAGGCTGGGACTTCAGAAAGCCTGAGCATTCCTTGGCCAGTTACTGAAATTAGACTGGCTTAATTCCTGTGCCAGAAGGTGTAGAATCAGAGAAGACTAGCACTGTAACCCAAGTAGAAACAAAAACCCCAAACCCTAAGGTTTGCATTTTCTTTCAGGATGTAAAACTGAACTTTTTTCCTTCTTGTTTGCACTTCTCCATTTGCAGATGGTTCTGTCTTATGCCAGCTTGCCCTGAAAAACTGGAGTTAATTTACTCAGCTTGATTCAAATGTGCACAATTAACACTTGGGCACCCTTAAACCTTTGCAGTGTTAGGGAAAGTCCCAGCCTCCTGAGATACCAGCATGCAAAGACTGAAATTCTCAAGTTGAGCCAAAGTTTAGACTACAGAACCCTGGCTATTGCTTGATTGACACCCATCATATATATGCCAAGAACTTAGATGTGTTTTGTAATGCCATGCAATTAACTGGTGGTAAAACCAAGATTGCAGCATGAGAATTTGAACCAGCCTGTGCCATGCTTTGACTGCTAAACATTCCTGCCATCCAGGAGTATGACAAGGTGGATGGCTCTTAATCCACTTGTATGTCACTTCCAGGGGGAAAAAAGCTACAATTATTTTTTTAGGGTTGACTGAAAGCATCTGTCTTCCCTGCAGTTGAGACAACCCCTCACAAAGGCTCCCTGTCATTAACCAGACCTGCCCTTCAGCTGAGCATGCAGAGATTTGGTGCTTGTTCAGCCCGGCTTCGTCAGGGCTGGTAGCCCTTGTCAGGATTATTTTTCAAAACAGAGACTCAGTGGGGCCAGGCTGTAGCACACGGTGCCCAGACACTGCCTTGTGTTTGTTCTGAGTCTGCCTCCTCCCAGCTTCCTCAGTTATTCCCTATCTTTGCCATAAAAACTGCTCAATGGTTGTTCCTGATACACCTTTGCCAGCTCCACGCAGCATTTTATAGCCCTCTATCATTTACTCTCTCATTTACTTTCCAGACTGAAATGCCCCAGTCTCTATTCCTCATAGAGGTATAGTAGGTAAAAATAGGGCAGTTTTAGGAAAAGCAGTAAGCAGTCAGTGATGTCATGACTGGGTTTCATTCCTCTGTTGTCAGTTTGATTACTTGCCCTCTTTGTCAGTAAGACTGATAAATGGCATTTGAGGGGCATCCTGGCATCTTTTCAGCCAAAGAAAGGTTCTGTGTTTCACCTTCAAGCCTGTGCTTGTGCCACAGCTTTGATGATATCCAAAGCTGCAATATCTCAAATAACAACAATATTCATGCAATCTGTAGGGGAAAGGCTTCTCATCATCTCTACAACTGACTTGTGAATGTGAGGTGGTGAAGGATGGAAGGCAGAGTTCCCACCCCACAAGGGCTTTCAAGATTAAAAAGTTAAAACAGCTCCTAGTGGTCCCTGTATCTACCAATTAAAGCAAATAAAAACCCAATGAACTAAAAACCAACACCACCAAAACCCACTTTGTTTTTATCAAGATTGAGAGATGACACAAAGGCTGACTACAGCATTTATGAGCTTGTTTGTGGTTTAGGAAGATTCAGATCCTTCTACTGTTGTTTCCAGTATGCATCTGAGCTGGTGGCTGCTCTGCTTGTGTTCTTAGATTTCAAGTTACCACTACTAGTTCCAAATTTGGGTGGATTTTCACAGGTAGGACTTTGTTTGGGTCTAAACAACAGCTAATTTAGCAGGTTCACAGAATTTCAATTCCAAATGAGGACAGAATTATGAAAACTGATTGTCCTTTAAGATTTCTGCCATTCAAAGTCAAATTCACATGTTATTCCTTTTACTACTCTATGGAAAAGTCTGAGCACTGTGATAAGGCATGTGTGGAGTACAATGAGAGCAGAATAGGTTAAATGTTGCAGATGTGCTCAAACTGGGGTTAAGAAGAGACCCCAACCTGGGATCCAAACCACTTTATGACTTCTGCATAACTGGATAATTGAGCTGTAATGGGATGCAGAGTGTTTGCATGTTTGTCTGCCCATGAGAGGCACAGCTTCTTTTAAGTTGCCTGGACTAAAGGCCCCAAAAGATCTTGTACTAACTATAGGATAAAGTATCTATTGCCTCCCTGAATCCATCCATGTGCCTGAGTAAGAGGGATGTGAGTGAGGGCTGAGTTCCCAGAGTGGGTGCAGGGAGCACAGTGTGAGAGCGTGCAATGCTGTTCAGAAACATGGCTTAAGGTCAGACTCCACTCTAAAGCTTCCCCAGAATCCCAAATCCTCTTTTTATATGAGTTTCACTCAAACACAAACAATTAAAGAATTTCATCTTCTCCTGCTACGGTGGGAAAGCTTGGATGCTTCTCTGGTCTTTTGACTTTATTAAACAGCCCCAGAGTGTTCCCTGGATGAGGGTCCTGCCTGCCTTCAGACAACCCAAATCTTTGTGTTTTCTGTGGATAAGCTGGTCTCTGATGCCAATTGGCAGTAAGGAAGAGAAATAACAGAGTTTGTTGCAAAGAAGAAAAAAAAAAAAAAAGAGGGGCAGCTACAAGCCTCATGTCTGCTCATATGGTTGGAATGATTTGACAAGGACTCCCATCAATGGCTGCATTTCAGAGACCTCAGCACTGGCCGTTGTTCATCTCCACTATCTGTGTCCTTTCATGTTTCCTTAAGCACCATATGTTCTGACTCCTGCCTGGAGCACAGGAAGGTGCTTTTTGTAGTTTTAATTTTGGAACTTGCCCCATTAATAGGCAGGTCTGGTGGAATGGAGAGAAACATTCCTCCTGGGCCAGATTGCTCTGGTCTCCATCATCTCTCTCATCACCAGGGGTTTGTCAAAGCGTGCAGTATGCTAACATCCTGCCAGCTCACCTTTCCCAAGCTGTCTCAAAGGCATTAGTCCCACCAGTGCAAATAAGGTGTCTGCCACATGTCTGCTGGTTTCTTCCTGGTGCACTGAGGCAAAGCAGCCTTTCCTTGTCAGTCATTGACCAAAACTGTTGATTCTGGAACAACTGACTGTGCTGGTTGTAGAGGATGCCAAAATCTCTTGAAAGCTAGGAGGTTAAGGTGTTCTCTTTTCAAATTAATTAAGCTCTAGAATGAATTTTCCTGAGATCTTATTTGATATCTGGAATAGAAATGCCTTTTCTTCTCCAACTCCACCTACTCAACACTCCAAGTCACATCCAGAGAGCCTTTTAGACACATTTCTCCTCTCCAGACTACCTGCATTGGAGTTCCACTGCATTTGTTTCTAGACAACTGACAAATATTCCAGGTGAGTCCAACTTGAATTTGATTGCTGAGTTAGTGTAGTGGACTTAATTCAGTTTAGGGAGAATGTAGCAATTGAGAGGCATTTTCTGGTCTATCAGATACTTGTATCAGGGCTGAGCCCGAGGAAATTTGGTTCAGTTTGATTAAACTATTAAAATTACAGCCAGTTAACTGCTTGTTAAAGTTCAGGTCTGCTACATCCCACTCTATGTAGGTTTTCTAGGGATCCCCCCCACCCCCGACCTTTCTGCTCTGTTTAGCAAACAGTTTTCCCCCTTCCACTCCCCAAGAGCACAATGAGAGAGATTTCTGGGTAGCTCCAGGTCCCTGGCACCCCCAGACACCTCATGACCTCCCTGCCTCCCAAAGGAAACACAGCTGTGACAAAGGAAAGTACAGCCCAACATCTGCATGTGCCCAAAACAGCATGGACCTGTTATTGCTAAATGCTGTCACAGGTTCTATGGCTGAGGAAGGACCTTGCATTGCAAAATGCACACATAGAGAGCAACCCTGTGATAAAGAGGCTTTAAAAAAATCCCAAATCTTATTGAGAGGAGTGGTAAGCCCAGCTCTATCTGTATCTGAGGACACAGATCCTGGTGGTACTGATAAATTGCTGGAGCAAGAGCCTAATGCTCCTTGGCTTCTGTAGGAAATAGGACCTCTACTAACATCTGTAAATAAATATCCCCCTGTGTCTTTACACACTTAAATACCTTTGCAAATCTGGCTCCTTGCCTGTTTCCCATACTTGGCTGCTGCTTCTTAATGTTTTCAGTGTAGCAGGAGCAAGAGCTCAGCTGTAACTTGGGGTTGCATTTTGCAAAATGCTGTACAGGCACAGAACAAAAGACCTCTGACCACTTCTTACCATTCAGGTCTTGTTTTAAAAACAACCTCCCCTGTTTTGTTTGTATGGGGCTTTTTATCTTTAATTCATTATTTTCTTGTTTCCTTTATATTCCTGATGCCTCCAAGCTAGAATACTTTTGCCGAGCTCCTGACTGAGCCAGGCCAAGTCTGCCACATGGAAAGGACTTTTTACCTGTGTTCTGCTTATCTGCAAGTGGTGAGTGTGGCTGGAGTGAAGCTGCAAGGGTTGAAATGGAGGGCTTTAGGGGTAGTACTGCACAACAAGATTTGTGCTTCAAGATTCCCACTGGGATTAGGGAACACGAGCACTGATGGAATAAAAAGCAAAAGTTTAGACCACAGAGAACTGAGCAGATGCAAACATGTGATACAAAACTGAAAAACTTTGCTCCAAGAGAGGCAAATGCACTCCAGCTGTGCCTGGAGTGGGTGGGTCATGCTTTTCCTGTGCCCAGGCTGTTTATTCGACAGCAACTACCAGGATGGGGTTTCCTCCAGGTTTACGTCAAGGAGCAAGTCATGTCTCTTGACCCTTAACTAGGTAAAACTTATTGTATTAATAATCAACCAACCTGGGATTCCAAACTGAGTGACAGTTTGTATCCATCCCCAACTTACATAAATCTAAACCACCATAATTTAAAGAAAAACTTCTTGAGCTGGTGTTTTCTGTGAAATGTCAATAGAAGAAGTGTGTATTCTGGGTGCTTTGATGCACCTCAGGTTCATTTTGGGGCTCTGTAATTCATGGCAGCTGCTTCTCTGATTATTTTATATTAAGGACCAACTTCCAGTAACATCAGTGGGAGCAGGATTTCAGCTCTAAAGCTATTATTAACTAATGCAGCACAACAATGCCTGGCTTTCGTTCTGTTTTGTTTTCTCCCAGAGTTGGAACGTGTGTGTATCCCATTAACTCTGTCCTCACTGCTCTCAAGATGTTCTGCACAAATGATTTTTTTTTTTTGTAAGAAAATATATTTTACTAGGCAGTTTTATGAGAACTGACAAAATGCCTCGTAAATAACCCAGCAGGAAATATGGGGTAAATAAAATTTTTACAGCTTTATCATAAACCTGAGAAGTCTTTGGTTCCTTTTCGAATGGAATGAGCAAGGTATTTCATTAAAGGAAAAGACATGCTCTCTAAAGCCCAACAATTATAGACACAATGCCTTTTTAACCTGCAATTCAGTCAAACAGGTTTGGTGGCAGTGGAAAATGTTAAAGGCCCTGTTTTGACACTTTGGGTCATGCTCCCCACAGATCAATTTGTGCTGTAGGTTCCCTACACAGCAGAGGTGGAGAACTGGTGTGTGCCTGACCTGTCCCCAAAGTATCCAGGACCTCTAAGGAAACACTTATCTGGGAGAACCTGCTCAGGGCAGGCTAAGCCTTTCTGCTGCCTTTGTGCATTTCTCAGCATGGGCCCCTAAGTGCAAATGGAATACAAACAAATATGATCCTCAGGTCTTCAGCACAAGAAATGCACTGAAATGCAATGATTTGGTCAAAGACCAAGAGTCTGAAATAAAAACGCTTGGAATAAGCCTCAGTCCTTGAACTTTGTGTGAAGGGGGAGTTCAGCTCTCAGAAGGATCGTTGATGTGTGATATTTTGGTAGGGTGGGAAGACAGGATGGGGTATCACTTTTAAGTTCTTTTCACTTGTAAAAGATCGTTGACGTCCATGACTGTTTTCTACTTGCAGTGAATCACAAATTGAGCAAAATAATAACTGTTCCTGGGTGCATAAAAGTTAGGGGAAACTATCTCCCCAAAGAAGTGATAAAGTGCCACTGTAGGCCTGCATGGTGTGATGAAAACCAGATGAGGTGATCTATAGTGAAGGCCTTTGCCATTTCTCACGCCTCTTGTTCTCTGATCCCCACCCCGTTTGTGCCTCCAGCCTGGCTCAAAACTTGAGAGAGAGCAATCCTGGAAAGGCTGGGTTTCACAGAAGCATTGGAGATGTTCAGATGCCTTTGTTATCTTCCCTGCATTGAGAGCAGACCAGAGTTGACAGCACCGCCCAGCCTCACCCTGTGGCACCATGGCTGCACCCCACAGCCATGGTCCCCCCCTCTCCTCTGGGGCATTCTTGCATAAAGCCCAGCACTCAGGGTGGTATGGGCCCTGCCTTCCCTTGGAGGCACTGCTGCATTCCCTGCCTTCCCTCCCTGCTCCACAGCCTCACCTGCCCACCACATTGCCTGGCTCCTCAGGACATCTACAGCACTGCCTACAGCAATGTCACCTGAGGAAAGCAGCTAAACCTTTTGTAGCTAAAATGCCACCTAAACAAAGAGCTAGGTTCACCCCACCCCACACTCAAAAGCTCTTGTGATGTTGATTTTTTAAATGGCCACCAGGCACACTTTGTGAACAGGACACCTTCAGGAGAGCTGGTTCTCGAGCCAATGGGTGCAGTTCTTCAGCCTGAGCCTCCATAGTGCTGAGCCCTGCTGTCTTCCAGGCCAAGGCAGGGTGTCCCTGGGAGATTTGACTCCATAAGGGCTCCAATGTTAAAGCATTGTAGAGAGACAATTACCACAGCCCTTTCCCTAAAGGGAATTCCATCTTGGCACTAAGCAGCATGGCAGTGTGGCAGAGCATGGCAGTGTGGCAGAGCATGGCCCTGGCAGAGCATGGCCCTGGCAGAGCATGGCAGTGTGGCAGAGCATGGCCCTGGCAGAGCATGGCCCTGGCAGAGCATGGCTGTGGCAGAGCATGGCCCTGGCAGAGCATGGCCCTGGCAGAGCCAGCTGGGCTCTGTGTAGGGCTCTGCCCTCCCCCGGCAGTCAAGGGACAGCATGTCAAGGGAAATTGGCTTTTCGGTGGGACACACAGCTTTAATGAGAGCCCATATGGTCCTGAGTTATCTGTTGTGAATTCCCCTTATTATCCCAATGCCTCAGTCACCACATCCCCGCCTCTACCCTCTTCTCAGCCCTCCACCGTGATGCAGAGGTTAAATGAAATATCATTTCCTTCTAATTTAGCCTTTGTCTTTGGCAATCAAAATGCCCTTCAGGCCCCTGTGGATTCAGCCTTCCAGGTCAGGGTAGGACATGGGAAACCCCTTCCCAGGCATTTCACTGTAGATAATGTGGCTGATTCATGAGATCATTCAAATCTGCCTTCCGCTGTGGCTGCTGCTTTTGGTGATTGGGCTCTGTCTCCTTTTCCCTCCCCACAACACCACTCTCCTGGCCAGATTTTGCAAACCATCTCCTGAGAAAGTGGGAGCCACAGGAGAAGGAAAATAAGAGCAGGTTAGATCTACTGCAGCAAAGTCTCTGTGCACAGGAAAAAAAAAGCTGTGTGAGTCCAGAGAGCAAGAGAGCTCTGTCCCTGCTCTAGGAGAGGCTGAGCCTGGGAAGCAGCAATACTCTGCAATTCTGCCACTCCTGTTTGACCACTTGAGTGCCAGCATGGACTGAAGTGGGAGGATTCATGTTGTGATACTGTTGGGCAAATATAGCAAGAGATGGGGGAACACAGGCAAATCTGCCTCCAGAAGCATCACCTGTGTGTTATTTGTTGGGTTGGGGGTGCAATACAAAGCAGCAGCATATATTTTTATTATTTATAAAATCCAGTACCCTATTTAGCATCTTCCTGGAGACTCCCTCTACATAACACCCAACAGAGATAATGCTGGTAAAAGAAGAACCTCTGGTGTAAAGGAAAGATTATAAAGGGCAGTATATAATTTATAATGGAGTGTTGTTATTTTAACCTTTCCTTGATTGTTCAGTTTTATGTATTTGAGTTGAAAGTGCAGAGGCAACAGGGAGATAGAGAGCATTAACTTCACCCTGTAACATGCAACAGAGGTAAAAAGTGAGGAAGTCTGACTTGTTTTTGTCACTTGTGTAGTCTCCAAGGTAAGTAGGATGAGTATGGAAGGAAAGTCTCTAGTGCTCCTGTCCCACACATTTTTCTGCCTATGTTTGTCCATTTCTGATACAGTTGAATGTGCAAATGTGTGGCTGGGGAACAGATATGATTGTCATGTGTCCTAGGACTTCGCCCCAGGTATCTCCTCACTGTCTGCTCTCAGCAGGAGATGCAGTAGGGATACAGGAAAAGGTAAGCACTGAGTAAAGGACTAGGTATGGGTTGTTTGTGTGCATCCATGGTTATCCATGGATTAAGAACCCTGATGGATGGAGTTTAGGGAATTAGATCACAGGAGTCTTTCAGAAATAGTATCTATCTATCTATCTATCTATCTATCTATCTATCTATCTATCTATCTATCTATCTATCTATCTATCCATCCATCCATCCACCCACCCATTCATCCATCTTAAAGCAGCATCATCCTAAATATCTATTTAAAACATTTCAAAAAGCCAAGCTGGCAAGACATGAAAATCAGAGGGAGACAGCAGGGTGGGGAAAGCGCCTGAGAGCCGGGAATAGAGGACAAATGGTCCCCACCCCTGCAATGGTCCCAGCCCCCATTCTCACCCTGCTAGCATCCCTCCCTTTGGTAAACAGAGACAGGCAGGTTTTCACCTTGTCTCCTCAGACAAAGGAGCTGGCCCTTTGTTTCACTGTGTGACGCCCTGGTAGATGGAAGATGCCTGAGGGGTCTTGTTCAAGGAAAGGCTCCAGTATGCAAAACGCGCCCACAGGCAGACAGGAGAGGGGTGGGTTTCCTCCTGTGAAAGAGCTGGGAGAAAAAGTTTTTGTCTCCTGATGGTTCTGTTTAGACTTTGAGAAGACATAAATAGCCTGTAGTTTTACTAACAGAGCCTTTTGTTTTAATAGGAACTGAGAGGGAAACATGGGGTTTGGAGCTGAAGTTTTAATTGTAAAAGGGGAGAAAGCCAAAATCCTGATGTCAGAAGTGTGTGCATATTTCAAATATTTTAAATTCTTGCGCAAAATTTCTTAGGAGGTGAGAATCTGACCCATAAATCAGTTCAATGCAAGCTTTTCGAAGTCCTAATATTTGCCAATCCTTGCTTTCAGCCCCAGGGGATTTACTGGTTTTGATTCTTGTTGCTTTCAGTGGAAGAGAGGCACATGGAGGAAATAGTCAAGCCAAGGACCAAGACTTGGTTACTCAATGGTGTGTTTTACCAGGTCCAAGGCCATTGCACCACATGTGTGGCCTAAGCTGGATGTATGTGGTTTCTCCAGCCTCCTACGAAACAAAAAGCCAGGCTGAGGCAATTACATCTCTGAAAACATAGATTTATTGTAGGAAGTGTCATGCACTGCATGGGGAGATTCATTTACATACCAGCTCTCCTGTGATGGCAGCTCAAATCTGCCCTGTGGATGGGCAGTCTCTGGGTTGAAACCAGTCACCAGCAGTGGATCTGTTTGGAGGTCTCAGACTGGCTGGTAGCAGGAAGATGCCAATAGTGCTGTTGGCATTATTTGACCTCTTGTTTCATTATTTTCCTTCCCTACTCTGACCTATTATTAACAGACCCACCTTCTACCTAGTGCTTCTGTTTCCCCTGATATATTTGTAAAAGGCCTCTTATTCTCCTTAATCCCTTTGGCTATAATTAACTCATTCTGCATTTTTGCTAGCCTTATCTTTTCCCTGCAAGCCTTAACTGACTGAATATTCTTGTTTGGTTGCCTCCCTGTTTTCCATTTCTACTAAAGGTTTTCTTTTTAAGCCTCTGAGCAGGCTTATTTCTTGCATTTTTCTTCTTTATTTACTATTCTTTTTCTCTCCCACCTTGCTGTGTAAGGTAGACCCCATCTACCTAACACACATCTCAGGATGTGTAGATCTCAAGACTGACTCACATAGCACATTATTTGCTCCATTTCTTAATTCACTTCAACTCATTCACCTTTTTCCTTTGGCACTATGCAATTTTTTTTTTTGCAGTGCTGGATTTGCCTCACCTTCTTGGGAGATTCCTACCTTCTTACAGTTCCTTTCTTTCACCCAATACCTTTTGTTCTATAGTAAACATGCAAAGTAAAAATTATTTCTTTTTCAGAAAATGTTATTTATGCAGGGTTTATTTTTGACCCAGAAAACCAGAAGGGCTGAATGTGGACTCAGAGCTTTCCAGCACTCTGTGGCTGTGGATTGGGGTGGTAAAAGCCCACAAGGGATGGTGCAGACCTGTTCACCATCCCCATGCTAAGACAGCCTGTCCTGCCTACTATTTTAGGGTGCAGAAGGAGGGGGCTTGGGCCACCCATTTGTTCCTCAACCCACTGCTACCATCGCCTCAGGAGCAAGCACAGAAAGGGGATGATTTTACTGCTAACAGAGAGATATAAACAGAACTGTGATCTCCAGCCGTGCTTTCCCTCTCCCTCCCAAGGACACCTGGAGGAGAGGCCACCAGGCCATGCAGGTACACCGTGTAATGAATGCAGTGAGTGGGGATGGGGATGAACAGCCCATTCTTTTGTTCCTGTTATTGTGGAAACAGAGGCTAAAGCAGATGCCCTTGGTGGAGAGGGCTGGCTGCCTGCCCCGCTCTATGCTCAGTCCTGGGTGAGGGCAGCAGCAGCTGCCCATGGCCATGTCCACAGCCAGTCTTGCTGGCCTTGCTCCCTGTCAGCACTCTTAACAAAGCCCATGGCCACTTTTTTATCCTTTACTTTTGTCCAGTTTCAGACTTTGCTGCTCTAGCACTGTGGTTCAGCAACGCAGAGTGGGGGAGGGAAGGAGGAAGAAGTTTGGGAGGGTGATTTTACAGAAAAAAAGGAAAAAGTGAAAAGGCAATCCTCTAGGGCCTGGGCATTTTGGTGGCTTTGCCACTTCTGTTGCCTGACCCACCTTTTCAGATAGATGAGGAAACTTCTGAGAATAGCCCTGAGCCAGCCCGGAGCGATCCAGCACAAGAGGTGCCCGGCACGCCAGGAAGGGGACCAGCGAGGCCAGGCTGCTCCCAAACACACTCACGCAGGCACACCTACCAGCCTCCTTCCACAAAAGAGGCTTCTTTCATTTCCTGCGAGAGGAGGAGGCGGGAGAGAGGGAACTTGAAGGCTGCAAATTCCTCAGCCACATATCTCGCCTCCCTCTCCTTTCCTCTGCTGCCTGCCAGCTCCACGTTCAGGAGCTGTAGCTCCTGCTTCCCATACAAATAGGCAAGGCTGAACAACTGTGCTTTTAAACCTTGTGAGACATTCTGTTGCTTTGGGGGCTGTTTTCTTATCACAGCATTTATGTGCTTTGCCTGTCAGAGCCACCTCGAGGCTGCTCTAACTCCAAAGGGCCAAGTTGCTGGGTAGATGTTTTGGAGCACAGGCATGCCTTGTACTGTGGTTTAAACATTTTTTCAACCTGAGCTGCCCCCTTCTTGCCCCCAGCCAGCCTCAGGAAGCTTGTCTTCATGCATATTGACAATTACCCTGTGCTGGAGAAATGCTTTTCCAAACCTTCAGCTCTATACCTGCCTTTTTTCAAAGGGATATTGTTGTCAAGCACCCAGCTTGTCACAAAACTGTGAGCTGCAGACACTAAATCAGCAGGTGGCACCCAGGTGTGTTGGGCTAATCTTCGGCTTTTCTAAGGCAGGGTTACTTTTCATGAGTCATGAGTAACTAGGACAAGCACAGGAGAGGCAGACAATATTTCTGTTTCAGTTACTTGGCACTTGCAGGCTTTCCCTTATTTTTAAGGGGTAGGTTATATGGCTTCTCCTGTGTCAGGGACAGACATTAGGGGTTATAGGTGAGATCTTATTCTCTCCATAGCTGTGAAAAAGCAGCTCACAGCAGCCTCATCAGAGATGCTGTGTCTGTGAAGAGGTGGAGGTTCTTAGCCTGTTCAGAGCATCCTGATGTTGTGCAGGAGTGAGTCCAGCTCCTCTTTCTTTTCCTGATCCTGGAGACATAAATGAGTGGTGTCAATCAGAAACAATGCCTGAAAGTCAAGTAGATTTGGTGTTCATCTAAATAGGGGAAATCCTGTGCACTGAGATTTCAGGACCTGGTGGCTGGAGTGCAAAATGCATGGAGAGAAAGCACACTTCTGCAGAACATTTCCTAAGGCATCCAAGGACTCTCTGAAACCCACAAAGCCTGCCCTAAAACCACAGCTGCAACAAAAGAGGAAGAATCCACAGGAGCATATTAAACCTTGCAAAATTGGTCCCTTTCTGTGGTGGGGAGCATGTGTATAAATACATACATACGTACACACAGAGACAGCTCTTCTTTTTCAGCATCAGGGCTAAAAGTGAAGGCAGGATGTAGGAATGCTGAGCAGCAGAGATGGTGATTTCAGGCAGGGCTGGATCAAGTGCAGTGGCCTGAGCCAGTGGCTTCACAAGGCAAATGACCAGTCTTCCCAGGACCTAGTGCAGTGTATTTAAAGCATTCTAGGTGGTTTGTAAGCCACAGAGGTAAATTCAGGAAAGATGTAAATGAGTGAGTGAATGATCAGAAAGAAAGCAGCAAAGATGAGGGTGCAGATAAAAAGATGTCCAACTAGTGCAGAGTACTTAGGGCAAAAGGAGTGTAATTTCCAAGTGTCACTAAGGAAGAACATAGGAAAAGAGACTAGAAAGACTTTGTTAAAATATAGCTATCTGTCTAACATTCCAGTACCACCTCTGTTCTTGTCCTGACACCACTGAGTGCAGTTGCTGCAGAGTTCCAAGTTGTGCCAGGTCCTGTGAAGGCAGACCCTGAAAAAAAGCTGATCCTAGTGAGACTGCCCGAAGTGGCTGCTTTCCTGGGCATTGAGTCAGGAGCTCAGGGTTAACTCTGTGATGCAGGACCTTTGTTGGGCAGTGTGTGTCCCTCCTGAACAGCTTTGCTGGAGCTGGAATGACTCTGGCAGCAGGAATCTTGATAAAGGAAGGAAATTCATGAAGCCTGTGCCTGGACACATCGTCTGTAAGAGCTGTTGCTTCATCTGGACAAGCCTCTGGGCCCATAGTGCTGGTGCAGACTTTGGGAATGTGCCTGTGGTATGGTTTGCAGTCAGAGCTGCATATTTTTTCTGCTGCATGTGTCCACCTGCAAGTTTCCATTCATGGCATGTGACCATGTCCAAGGCCTGCATTGACATGGATTTCCACAACACTGCATGATGGAGGAAAATTCTGCCTTAATTAAGCAGGCATAGACTGTAGGGGTTGGAGTTAAGCAGGTGTAGATCCTGTTCCAAATCTAGGACTCTGTAGCTCCTGGGTACAGCACACTCACCTCCTGGAGGATTTTAGGAAGCACAGAAGAAGGAAATGCACTGGAGATCCTTGTTGCTCTCTCTGTTCTGAGCACAAGCAGGAAAACAGCTACTCCATGCTATGTCTGGACTGCAGGTAGACAGACTCCACTGGACAAGCCATAGCCCTGATTCCCTGACCACCTCATCCAGCCCAGGGATGTGGCTGGAGCTCTCTCACCTCCTTTAGCCCACACACCCAATCTTTCCTCCCAGGAAGTCAGATCAGAGCTGCTGTAACCCTCAAGATGGAAGGTCCAAGGAGTGGCTGAGATCAGGGTTTACAGCAGCATTTCTGTCTTGGGGATTATCTGTATCTTGCCTTCCACTGGAGCAAAATTGACTTTCATATCCCTCAAAGTCAGCTTGCTGTGGAATTAGTGGAGAAAGAGAGTAAAGCAAGAAGATAATGCAGTGGGGGAGCATTTCTTTGCGTCTTTCCTGGGTAGAGGCATCGTCCCTGTTCCCATCACTTGCAGGACCAGCTGTGATTTCTGGCAATGCCAGACACAGCCATCACTCTCTGGGTTCCTTTCCCTTTCATTGTCCCTTTGGAGAACAGGACTCTTGTTAAAAACCCTGCAAGTATCATTGAGAGCCAGCTCTATTATTCCCTAGCCAGTGAAGCAAGACAGGCATACTCTCCCACAACCTAGGGATGCCCCTCTGATCTATTACCAATGGGGCTATCTTTAATGGGATCAGAGCCTGCCCTTTTTCACATCCCACAGGGACAACACCTGCCCACCAGAGAACAAAGAAGAAACCTGTTGTGATGGGAAAAAAAGACAGAGTTCTCTCCAGAGAGGCAGCAAGGCTGTTTGATTAAGAGCATCTTTCTCCCAGCCAGCTGGTTTGCTAGCAAAACCAACTAGACTTCATCTTTATGCAAGAGAGAAAATCTCTGTGGAGCAAATGCCACGAGTTCCGTTTTATTCACCTATATAAACCACAAGAAATCCGGGGAAATCTTTGCAGAAAAAGACTGTAGGAGCAAGAGGGAAAATGTTTCTGCCTAAACCCAATATTTAAAAATATTTTAAAGGGTAATTTCAGTGCATTTGAAATTCTGCAGCAAAGAGATCTAGAAGCTTTATCTCTAGCTTGTCTTCCTCAAAAGACACAACATTTACCATTGCAGTACATTTCTCTGTACCCCCTCTCTTCACACATGTGCAGCATCCCAGTCAGGCAAGTCCAATTCCAGCTGTGTTTTCTGCATGACTGTCCTCTGGACACTGTCCCATGTGTCCACATCTGCCCAGGAGTCCCCTTTATCTGTATCACTTCTAGTCCTGAGGCAAGAAACCAGGACAGGACCAAACAACCCCCATCTCCTTGACAGTGGTGCCAAACTGCAAACCAAGCCACACCTTTTTCTTTTCTCTGCCTGTTTCTCTAATTGGAGACCAGGCTTCATTGCTGGTGCTTATCCCATAAGCTGCCCAGAGAAAAACTGGCATATGAGCACAGGTGCAGGTTCCAAGGGGGTCAGAAGAAGGTTGTCTATGACAGAGGGAGCTTTGTGGTACACGGTTCATTAGCCCAGTCCAGAGCTGGAATGGAAGGACTCAGGCATGCTTGGGCGTGTTTGCTCATCCTAGTTTCTTTGGTAATTTGGTGACTCTTGCAGAAGTGCAATTGTGAGCAAAGTTTTATTCCAGTGGATGCAGCACGTAGCAAGAAGTTCACCTTCAGTTAGAGAGGATCTTAATATGACCTTCTGTCAAAAAGGGACATTGTTTTGAGTTGTTAAACAGCTGCTGTGTTCCACCCCACTAATGGTTGCAATTCAGGAGTGAATAATATAAGCTTTAGATAAACACCCGGTAAAATAATTGGGATCTTTCCTGGAGGGGGGAAGCAGGCAAGTTACTCAACAAAAAGAAATTATTATTCTCACTGCGTAGGAAAGGAAGTGCTCTCCTTTTCATCATCAAGTGGGCTGTCACACGGAATCTCTCCCCGCCCTTCTGGAAGCAGCCCAATACCATTTGCAACTCTCTCTTGCCATCTTCACTCTCATAGGAAGCAAGAGACCATTTTAGTTTGGATTCATGTATCTTCTCTGTTTTCCCTTCCGACCTTTGTCTCCTTCTCCGTCCCATCCCGTCTTCTTAAAAATAATCCTTCCAAGTGCCCTTCTAGTGCTCTGTGTGGGACAAACACCATCTCCTTTCTTGAGGCAGCTGTGAGATGACCACAAGAGAAGCACAAGTTTCCCCCAGCCACTCCCTCCTGCCAAACTCCGCGTGTGCGCTGGGTACACGCTGTGTCTGCTGGGCTGGGGCAGGACTGCAAAGCACTGGGCCTTGGGTCTTGGCCTCCATCGGATGAACAATTTCCCGTCGAAGGTTACTCACTTCCTGTTTTCCGTATTTAGACAATCTGGGCCTATTGGGAGCTTTGATTTGTTGTAAACTTCAGCTGTTTTAAACGTTAAGTCGCAGCAGACTGAGGTAAGGGGAAGGAGGGGGAAAGGCCTGGAGACAAATTAGGGTTATTTCATAGCAGGGCTATGTTCTCTCTGCAGTGTTGTAGTGACCATTAGAGCATGTGAAAGGAAGGTCAGGGGCTGACAGCCTGGGAGATGGCAAAAGGGCTGCTTCACAAGGAGGAGCTGCTGCGTGCGGCTCTGCGTGTGCGTGGGGCTCTCCCCGAGTGTGTGTGGTCAGCACTTGGAATCAGCCAGGGGATGCACTCCAATGACTAATGTCTCCAATGTGTCATGTGTGCCACAAACAGCTGTGTGGAGGTGGTAGGAGCAGTGCAGCAGCTCCACAGCAAAGTAGGGAGGAGTTTCTAACCCAGAGTGTGCTGTGCCCTTTCCCTGTGCCTATCAGTACACACCACATACTGACATTTGTTACAACCTGCCCTGAAGTTTGCTAGGCTGGAGCAAGTTAACACTTGTATGTAGCTGATAGGGCAGGTCATGTCTTCTTTACGCCTGCTTTGCAAGGTAAACTGAGGCACAGAGCGCTGTAATTCTGCTTGTTATCAGAAAGTGAGTGTGGGAGGGAATGGGGTGAGTCCTGGCACCAGTCAGGCAGTGATCTGCCTCCAGAGATGTGCTTTTTCATCAAGAACATCTTTCCTGTGCTGCTGGGAGAAATGCTTGGAAAGAGGAAAATAGTGTGCAGTCCAGAGTGCCAGTGGGCTCAAAGGTAGTTTTACTTCCAAATTTTTCAAGGATCCACAAAAAAGGAAAAGAAAAAAAAAATAAAAGAAAATAAAATACAATAAAATAAAATAAAAAAAAATAAAAAATAAAAAAAAGAAAAAAAATAAAATAAAATAAAATAAAATAAAAAAAATAAAATAAAATAAAATAAAATAAAATAAAATAAAATAAAATAAAGTAATGGATGTGCTGAATTAAAGCAAGAGATGGTGAAATTATCTGTATTTTACAGGAAAATCTGATAGGGATTGCCTTGAGATCACCCTAGCAGTATAACCTGCCACCAGAATGCCAATGTGGGCAAGTGGGAGTGAACTAAAGAACCAGAGATAAAAAATCACAACCAAATAGACAGTAAAATGTCCCAGATAAAGAAATCTGCCATATACTCTCTGCCTGACAGAGCAGGCAGGAACTGAATCAAGAGCCAGAGAAAACTAAAATTGGGGTAGACTTTGGTGAAGCAGGTGAAGAAACAAGGGTCCATGTTCACAGTCTGGCATTGATAAGCCCAACTCCAAATGATTGAAGAGTCAACTTTCCCCCAAATAACTCCCTGCACCCAGAGTGCAGAGCCACAGAGAGAGGTGTATGCAGGATACAGGCAAGTGGCTGATTGCTGCCTCGTGCTGCTCTGTAGGCTGGGTTAACATTATACTTCCCTGATTCAAATTTTTATAGACCAAACAGTAGCAGTTCCCTCCCTCAGTGGTATGTGGAAGGCTTTCTCTGAAGGAGGAGTTAGTTTGCTATTGTTTTTCTACCTGCTGATGTTTTGTCTGCTGTATCTCTCTGCAACCACATTTTGTTCAGATGCACTTTTGGTGCTCAGAAATGACACTTAGCTCTTCCTGCAAATGCAGGGCAGTTCTGCAGTGTCTCCATTAAGTTTCCTCTGATGAGGGTCCTAGACCTCCCAGCAACACCTAAGTGCAATGTGAGCCCTGGATTCAGGACAGGTTCTGGATCTGACAGGGTCACATCAGGGTAGACTGCAAAGCTGGCACCGCAGAGAATTGCACCTAAAGCTGTTCAAGTAAATGGTGCCTCTGAATTGGCACAAGCAGGCTGCCCTAATGCTGAGGTTTGATCTGTTAGACCCAGAGAAGCCTGGTTTGCACTCATATCACTATGCTTAAAGAGCAGTCACTCACTCTCACTTAGAAATGTTTACTTGCAAGGACCAGATGGTCCAGGGAATTGAGCTAAACAAAGCATTTTACTTCTAGGTCATGCATTCTAATCCAGTCCAGGTTGGTGATTAATGAACATACTCACCTGATAGCTCCTTTTGGCTTCATTTTTGGTTGTTTTTCAGGCTAATCTCCAAGGAGAGATGCCTCACCACACAATCTCCCTCTCTGCCCTGCCACAGTTGGTACTGATTTGACTGTCTCTGTGGAGAAGCCAAGGATCAAATGCTCCACGGCGCCAGACTGTTTTCTTTTGCAGCCTGCAGGTAAGGGGAAGTTGTCCAGTGTCTGGCTGTGTCACGCCTGCTCTGTGGATGGGCAGTTCAGTTTGTAAATCTGCCACCCCAACCCCCTCCACCAACATCAAATTATTTTTTTTAAAATGGGAAAATGCTTAATTGCAGTTGACATATAGGCACTCTCTGCTATGAACTTTACATGCAATCACAGATAACAGCATCAAAATTAATGCCTGCTTCCCACTTGTCCTTCTATAAGCAATAAACGTTTGGCAAGTCAGTAAATAACAAAATTCTCATGTGGCCATCTACAGGTCACCAGGATACTTAAGAAGTTTGCGTTAATTATACCATGTTTGCCATCAAAGAGGGGATATTAACCCTTTCAAGCTGTTGCAGGAAAGCTGTGGAGTCATTTGAAAGTAAGTAAATAAAATCTTGTCACTAAAAGTGCAACCTTTGCAAAATAATAATAAAAAAGGGATGTTTGAAGCAAAAACCTCAGTAGACATCATGGAAAATACAGTACCTTTTCAGCTTCCCTTTTATTTATTTTGTATTTTGACATCAAACACTCCCTGTAACCTAATCTTGGCTTTTGATGTGGCCGTGGAGACATGACAATTAAGCACCGCTTAAAACAATAATCCCAACAACAGGAACCAAAGGCAAGTAATGTCAGGGTTCCCCCCTCACAAAAATCCTGTCCCCCAGTGTTTGGTGGTAGTGAAAGGACTATAAATCCCAATTTGTTGCCTTGATATCTGCTCTGTGCTTACACTTTACGCTGAACTTTACACACTTGCTCCATTTCCATTCCCTGCTGTTTGTTTTTCTTCTGCTATGCGAAATGTCTGGAGACAAACACAGTACACATATTGCAGAGAGATGGTTTGATCTTTCACAGATTAGTGCCACCTGACAAACATGGGATTACTTATTATCTCTGTTGCAGGAACTGCTGAAGCCCCTGCTCAGAGCAGCACGCTCCTCGGGGCGCTGGGGGATGCACCACCCCTCCTGACAGCCTGATGGATTATGGCCCCAGTTCTGTCAGCAGCTCCAACCAAACCAGCAGAATGACAGCAGGGAGGCAGCCCCCAGGTAAGCCACCAGCACAACCTGAATGGGATGTGTACTGTGCAACCAGAGCAAACAGCTTGATTATTCCATATTTTAAAGAGATGTTGCTAGTTCTCCTTTCTCAGTTGTTCAAAGATGGAGGGAGAGAGGCTGTTTAGTTATAATCCTGTTTTAAACCTGCCTGAAAAAAGAACATATTTCTTTTTAAATGAAGCTTGCACAGTATGCTATAAACTGCCTCTTTTTTTTTTTTTTTTTTTTTTTTAATGGGTGTTTGCACTAAGCCTTGCTGAACAAGTTAGAGAGATGATTAACTCGTCTGAAATGATGCAGGAAGGCCTTGTCCCAGTTGCATGTTCTTCCTTCAGCACATGGAGAGCTGCTGCGACTCCGTGGTATTCACAGGCAGGGCTGCAGCCAGGGCTGGGCAGGAGGCTGCAGGGGAAAGAGAAGCACTGCTAGAAAGGGCTGGAATTTACACATACACAATGAAAAAGGAACCCAGGTTATTTTTTTTTTTCCTTAATGAGTAAAGAGTTATCCCCAGGTTGGTTTTCACAGGGGGTCAAAGGGAGGAAACCCAAAATTCCTTAGCAGTTTTCTTGAAAATTTTGTTGCAGGAGCAGTGCCCACCCACCCCTATGCACAGCAGGGTGACTTTGCAAGACTTTGCTTCACTTTGTAAGGCCCCAAAGTGTTCCCTGTGTGGGTCAAACTCGACTGTGTGATGAAAGCAGCTGCAATTTTGGTCATGGAAGGTTTGCTTGTCCATGTGCACACCTCCCTGAACCCAGGAGTCCACATTCCTAGGGCAGCACTGAGCAGCTCCAGGCTGGCCATCCCCCCTTGCTCCCTTCACACCACTGATAATGACAAATGGCAAGAAACAGGTGGAGTGTTCCTTTGGAGAACTTTCCCTGGTCTAATACAGGTTCTGCCTAGAAATCCATTAAGCAGTTGGCCACTTTTCTACGTTTTCAGCGCTTTTAAAATGTGTTTTAAATGTAAAAGTATTTCTCCAAACACTTTAATAAAAGAATCAACACAAAAAAAAAATCAAAAGAAACCACAGTTCATCAGTTACAATGTGGCTGCTGCCTCAAAATTTAAACTAGTTTAGAAACTTAGGCACACTTAACTGCATGACCTTGTCACCCCAAAACAACACTGGAGAATGAGCTTTTGTACCTGTGCTTCTAATACTAAATCATTCTTTAACTATTTTTTTGTCCTACCCTGTTAGGTTTTCAAAATATCAGTAGACTGCTCTGCATAAAGTATAAGCTAATAATTCTACTGGTAACAATGACGATAATTTTTCCTCTCTCCCTACTAAAAGCAGCTTTTATGACATGAAGCAGGGCACAGGTAGTTTCACAAAAAAAGTATTTATTATTCTTAGCAATATTCACCTTGAAGGAATATGAGGAAAGCATACACTTTTTACAGACAATATATAAACATGTTGTACATAATTAACAATAATTTAGTTCACTAATCCAAAAATAAGCAAAATAAAAATTAAAATAAAACCAGAAAATACTGAAGAATTTTTTATGCTGATACAAGTACAAAATAATTTAAATCTCAACTGCCGTTGTCTATGCTGCAGTGACTGACAATATATTGCACTTTGTCAACTGTATCAGTAATCCCTGTCTTTCACCCACATCCCTTCCCCTCTGCCCAAATCCTACGGAAATTTGAGTTGGGTACAAATAATGTACAACTGTACCATTGTAAAAGGTAAAAAATAAAAAGGACCTAATTTTTTACCTCAGTAGATTAAAAATTCTTATGATTTCTCCCAACCAATTTAGTTTCCCATTTATTTCCACTTCTTTACAAAGTGCACCTATATGCCTACGCAGACCAAAAAAAAAGGAGGAAAGCAGGATTTTCATGGCTGCTTGGTTCTTAATTATAAAATACTAAAATTACAGGTTTTAAAAAAATTTACATACATCCATTTTTTATTTAATTCTGTGTTTTTCTTTAAAGCAGGACTTTTGCAGTAAAGATACAATTTGGCTTGATCCAAAAAAAAAAAAAAAAAAAAGAAAAAAAAGGAAAAACCCAACAACAAAATAGTTAAAACTAAAAAAAAAAAAAAAAAAAAAAAAAAATAAAAAGCTTGTCACAGAGTTAAGCTTACGTGGTTTACATTATCAAACCCCTCTGTTCATTGGGGCATTTTCATCAGAAGTATACCTAAATATGTACACTGTATGTTATACTGGAGCTTGTGTTCACAAGAGGCATCAGATCATAACAATCAATAGAATACACTTCACATTGGCAATAGCTTTGTTTTCGGTCATTTACGTACAATAAGGTTTAATAATGGGAGATTTTAATTCTTTTTTTTTTTTTGCTATTTTTTTTTTTCCTATAAAATCTGCTATGGAAAACAGACGTTCCCCTTAGAACGAGGCTTTCCCTCAGCTGTCTGTGTGTCTGGGGTTTGACGGATGTGTGAAGCTCAAACTGATTGTCTCTGTTTTCCCCTCTCCAGTGATCTCAGCCTCATTTCTGCCCTTCTTCCCAGTGCAGTCCACGGGGGCCTGGATGCCTGGGACAGCACACTGCATGTGGATGTGGTGGCCACACTGCCCAAAGTTTACCCAAGCAGCTAATCTGCATTTTTAAGCGACAGCTGCCAACACAACAGAACAAAATGCTTCAACCTCTAAAGTCTGCGAGCAGGGTGGTTTTCGTGCCCCTTTACAGGTTTGGCTGTGCTAGAACTTATACAGGCATTTTCCAAAATTGTGTTGCAGCTATCACCCCTTGCTAGTGCAAGATTGCCTGCTCCAAAGTTTTTTTCCCAACAGTTTGTCTGGTTTGAGGAACCATAGGGTAGTTGGGAGAGGGGCTCTTTTTAAAAATAAATCTTTCATGTCAGGGAGAAGAATGAAAGAATTGTGTCAAAATAATCACCATCTTGGGCATATTAAAATCCCATATTACGGCTACATTTTTGCTTTGTTCCTCGCCCTCACAATCTTTTCCCCCTTCCTAGTAACTTTGGTATGGAAGATAGATGGAGCCAATCCAAAAGGGCTGTTGAGTACATTTCCCCTCTGCTTGTTTTGAAGGCAGCTTTTCTTACAGGATAGCCATTGCAAATGACAGCACAAAACCATGCAGTCAGAGGGGTTGAGGCTTTTCGTGGAAAACAAATTAAATATGACTTTGTGTCTGATTTTTAAAATTACAGTTTTAATAAAGATGCCCTTTTCTTTTTTTTTTTTTTCCTTTTTTTTTTTTTTTTTTTTTTTTTTTTTTTTTTTTTTTTTTTTTTTGGCTTTTTTCTTTTTTTTTTCCCCTATCCCAAACGAAGTCCGCAATAGAAATCCAGCATGTCTGGCTTCCAGTGAGCCAATTCCATCCTGGGAGGCTGCTTATATCTCTTTACAATATTCACAGTAATAACAAAGAGAGAAAGGAAAGCCAGTTCCAAAACTTCTCCTTCAGCTTCTGCCATCTTTTGCTTCCTGCTGGACCATTAAGTATCAAACAGGTGAGTTCTTTTTACTTATACCTGAGGGGGCAAAGTGCATTACAGGCACCACTACACATTTCTGCAGAAGACCCATCATTTGCAAGGTTTTAGTCCAGCTTTAGGAGTTAAACCACATGGGAGCAAAGGTCTCCTTTTGCCATCCCTATATTCTCCTCTTGGCAGAACATTGTCTTACTTGGTGTCATCCTAGGCAAAATCCCATGTTCTTAATATCTGGATGGGTCTCTTGGTCAGCAGGTTTTATCCCATAGCTGTAACCATGCTGGATGGGTGTGGGTGTCCAAATGAGATGCTGGAAGATGGGTGGATGGGGGTAGGTGTTGGTAGGATGTGTCCAGAGTGGCTGAAAGGGGGCAAATGCCCCATGGGTGCCATGTGACTGGCAAGGGCAGCGGCGCTGAAGGGAGACGACTTCTCCTGCATGCACTTGGACAGTTCCTCAAAACACTCAGAGCCTTTCTTGCTTTTCTTTGATTTGTTGGACATTTTCCTATTCCTGGTCTGAATTCCTTCCTTTTTCATGGTCAGAGGCCTGTTCACCTGCAAGAAATGAGAAAATCAGGCTCATGCAGACAAAATGACCTTATTGTGCAAAAATGAAAATATTTGGACAGCCCCCATGTGTTTTTCCTGGATGGAGACCTCTTTCTGGCCAAAAAAAAATGGTGTTTCTCTCTGCAGAACTTGTTTATATTGATTTGTTTAATAAAACCACACACAAAAAGAAAACCCTAGACATGAAAAACAAATTGAACTGAATTTGGCAGCTGATGACTCTCTTTCCCGTAGGCTTACCCCCAGTCCTCATTAATTTCCTAATAGAAGATCAAACTGGGAGACATGCTGACCCAAATTCAGTCCTGGGACATGAGCAATCTTGTACCAGTAACCTCTGTTACCTACAGTGTAATAACGTTCCAACATAACAAGTGTTCCTGCTTAGGATTAGCTATTTAAAAAAATAAAATAATACAACAAAGCCTTAGATAAAATTATTTTTTTACAAAAATGAGTCAAAATTAAGATAGCCCATCAGGATTAATTTTTGCACAGAGCCTATCCCAAATGACCTCTGTTTCTGGAGGGAAACAGCACACAAAACCCTCTTAGTTAAAACCAAGTGTGGCAGCTCTATTTTGCCTGCTTTGCCCAAGCGTTAGAAGCCAAGCTAATACATTGTAATGTCACTGAACTTAGCATCACTATGCTGACAAAGAACGGCTGTCACTTCCCAGGGGAACCTTAGAGACGGGGAAGGAATAAAACAACAACCAAACCCCTGAAACCAATAAAAGCCTAGTGTACACCATGCAGTTAAGACATCAATCCACACCAGGCAAGCAGCGACACATGAGATGAGTAAATACTCACATTGTGCAATTTATAGTAGAGTCCGCAGGCATTGCAAACCGGGTCCCCGTTTGCGTTGCGTCGCCATAAGGTCGTGGTGGTTGTCTGACAGTTGGCACAACAAGTCCCTGCTCTCCTGGCCGCTGACTAACCAAAAGAAAGAGAAAATTAAAATGTATCACCAGGTGGAAGATGATCATAAGAAAGGTCAAACTGGATTTAATGTTTAGTTTGGGGAGAACTTGTTACTAAGATTTTACAGAGCATCAGTGCTGGAGGAAAGCCGCTGTCAGTTTTTAGTTTTGTGGACGTTATGGTTTTGTTTAAATTTAAATATTCTCCTGTGCAAACTTTCAAGCCCCATGGCACTCTGTGTGAAAGAGAAATAAGGAGAGAAACAATCAATCTCCGATTCCACAAATAAAAATTTTAGAGAGGCGAAAAATAATCTTGATGTTTTCAAATTTTCCCTTTCCGGGATTCTAAAATGCACCAAGAAAATGCATTTGCCTTTTTCTTTAATGAGTTTAGCCTGTGCCACTGTTGGGACGGGTTTGGAAACAGGGAATCTTTAAGAATGTGATTTTTACCCCTACTCTTGCCCTTGAAATTTGGGTACAAAAGAAAATGAACCACATTACTTAGCTGGGTGCAGTATTTATCAGAGCCATCACTGACAATTCAGTTTGCATTTACAAGTGAAAGGGAGAAAACAAAACCGGCTCCAACTTTCTTTAAATATTTAGCAAACCAAATTTCATGCCTTGCAGCAATGATTCTGCTGACCCCCGTCTGCCGCCTCTGTCCCTTACTTAGTTCCTTGGCTGACAAGCCCTCAAACAACTGTCTTAAAATTAAACAAAACCACTAAAAATCCACCACCCTTTCCTAAAACTATTGTTCTGCTGAAACCAAGGTGAGGGGAAAGAAAAAAAGCCCAAACATTCACCCACCTCCCAAAACAAGAACAGGAAAAGTAGAACAACAGGCGTCCGTGATTCCTGGACAGGCCCTTGTCTAGCAGACCCCACGATAAAGAGTCCTTTGTGCATGGACAGTGACTTATAAAGTATCATGGACAGACTAACTGCACCAAGTGTTTTGGGAAATTATTTTGTATTAAAAACCTTCAGCCCTGCCTCTAGAAGTGGTCAAAATACCAAGTCCATTTTGTGCTACTGAATTAATGCTGAGAACTCAGTATTTTCTTAAATTGGACTTTGCTTCCTAAAGCGTATCAATCGTGGTTGTTCCCTGGTAGCCTTGCTCCCTGGATATTTCTGCAATTAGCCATGGAGAGCCATGGGGTGAAGCAGCAGCAAAGCTCACAGGGTATCTCAGTGGCAGGGCAGTGGGATTCCCAATGAACTCCGTGGGATTCCCAGAGCACTCCGTGGGATTCCCAGAGCACTCCGTGGGATTCCCTGCCCGCCAGCCCCAGTGGGGAGCAGGCGCCGCTGGAAGCGCAGCTCGGCCCGCTCACCAAAGAGGAGCACAGGGCTCTGTTCTCACTTGCTCCTGATTTATGCCATGGCTCTCTGTAACTTTCCCAAAGCTGATGGACGGTTCAGCTGCTCTAGGCAAGAATCAGGCCCTCGGAGACTCGTTTATTTCAGTGCCTTACTCGCCTGTGAGAGCAGGCCAAAGGCAGAAAGAGGGGGTACCCCCTACTGCAAATGCACTCATGCAACCCAAACACAATTAATGCCAGACGTCCAAACGCTGACATTATTAATACGATCACTTTGCTATTGCATGGCAGATGAACAAATTCCCAAAGATGGCCACCTCCTCTCCCTCGCAAACAAGCAAACTACAGTGGAAAAAGGGGCAATAAACAAAGCTGTAAATCAATTAAAACAAAACAAAACATTTAAACATCTAAACACTAAAAGAAAACCTCTCTAGTGCCCCCCAAACCCGGCACAGTGAGCTAAGTATAACAGTCTCCCAACACACTGAAGGTGGAGACCTATGTTTGCATATTTGAGATGGCTTACTGATACTCAGCTATGCTGCTTAACTCTATGGCCTGTCCCATTCAGTCTGGAAAGCACTTGAGCTTGAGAGACGATAATGTTACACTGTTGTCTTAACATTTTTCTATATGTCAGTCACTTTAGAAGGCAAGTCATTAAGAAGCTTGCATAGCTGAAATACTGACTCAGGACAGAAATCTTCTATATCCCATCCCAGCGGTAGAACAGTAATGCCAATTTTCTGCTCTCTAAACCTCATTGATATTTGCAAACGAATAGCTAGGAGACTTAGGCACCATAAATCACAAAGCTCCAAAAAATATATTTATTATTCTTAGCATTTTACGCATTATTTGTGGAGTAGAGTGTATTAGAAATTTCAAAACAGCAAGCATGACTGGCAAGGCTTGCCTATAGAAACTCTCTAAAGCTTTTAGAGTCAGGAAACAGATACACAAAGTTTCATTATCTTTAACGTACAGATATCCGGATAGGAAACTACTACCAGGAGCTTAGAAAGGACTTTTTTTTTTTTTCATCAGTCAAATGAAAATACAAAGTATAGGTGACTCCATGGAAAAATAATAGGATTTTTTTTAACAGTAGGGGATTGTCTGGGGAGGGAACCAATATTAATATTGCCAGAGAATATAAGAGTGAAAATTACTTCATGGCTTTTATACAAATAATTTTCAAGTAGGGAGCAGTAGCTTTGACTCATCTGATTTGTTTTGCTTTTCTGAAGCTGGAACTTTTTTATAGTACATGGTGGAGGACATTCATGCTCATAACCCTTTCACTCCCAGTGTGTGCCCAAACGGTCCCAAGAGGCCGAGTAAACGAGGAATTAAATTAAAAGCTGTCATCTGAGGACAGCCAGGGAGAAGGACACGGATATCCCGCATGCATTGTGAGCGGCAGGGAGGCTGGGGACAGAGCAGGCTCGGTGGTCCTGCCGGGACGGGGGCGGAGGGGAGATGTGCCCCGAGGCACGGCAGTGACCTCGCCGTGACTGACCCCCGTGTACAGTGCAGCTCCACGCAGGGGCTGAGCAGAGAGCAGGCACGACTGCCTTGTGCCTGTGTGTGGTCCCGTTGCCTTATTTATCCCCAAACCCAGGAGAAATAAAGACACCTACCAGCCTTCGCTTAGGTTTAATGAGAGGTCGGTTTTGGCCGTTCATTTTGTGGTAGAGCCCGCAGGCGTTACACAGGTAATGCCCGGTGCCGTCTCTTCTCCAGAGAGGGGTAGCAGTGGCTCCACAGTTCACACACTCCCTGCCTTCTAAATGGAAACACGAAGAAAACAGGTTTCTTTCTTTAAAAACAAATTCACAAAATCTTTTCACGTCGTCCTTTACATCTTTTTCAAAGTAAAAACAGTGTGTTAATTCTGTTAATTAGGCACAACCAGACAGCAGTGACATCTACAGTACAGGCAGCAAGGAACTCAGCGTCTCAAGAACTCCAAGGCTCCAGTATTTTATGTCATGATCAGGAATAGGCAGCACTCTCTGCAAAGTGAGGAAGAGTGACACTCTTATTGTGTCAGATGGAAGTTATCCGTTCAGCAAGGAGAACTCCCTCAGTCCTCACTGGGCACCGCTCCCCTCCCGGATCTATTGCACTCCGGTGGTGAAATCCTGTGTTCCCGTGCCACAAACACACACACACACCTGCAAACACACAGCACCTTCAAGAGACAGAAGAAAAGGTTTTCTAGGAATAAACCTAAGCAAAAAGACCTCCAATTCCACACTTTCTTTTTTGTTGCAAATGCTGCAGTGTGAGAAAGTAGAGCCGATCAGACTGGGAATGGATACAGAATACCAGGGTCTCAGTTATGATTTTTGTTCTAAAGGCATAAAAATGCTGTTAATGCTGTTCTATGAGAAAGTTAAGTTTCACTGGATGTTACTGTAAAAAACAGGCTTGAGTGCTTTTCTGTTTCTCTGATTTTTCAAAAATCCAGTTTGGATTTGTTAGGGAGCAGTTTACCTTCATTATTACTTTTACTACAATGTGGTAAATATGGCAGTGTAGAATGGCTGCATTAAATAAAACACAACATGTAACTCCTAGATATCTGTTTTTGCATCAGAAAGCTTCCTGCTAAAAGTTCATTTGCCTTGGATGGTTTGAGGGCACGTCTGCTTAATATAGAAATCTCTCTTAATACCGTTCATGCAAATCCTACAGTATTTAACTGGAAAGGAAATTCTTTTTGCTAATAACTGAAGCAGGCCATGTTGAGTTCAGCGGGGTTTGTGTCTGCTTTAATCTAGGGAGTGGGGAGCTTTTAAACAACACGGTCTAGAGTGAGAAATGAGGGGAGCTCTGCGGCACTGCATTTGTAGCTTTTGTCCCTCCTAGGGCAGGAAGCTGCAGGAGTCGTCCTGTCGTGAGCCTTAGTTTTCCTACGAAAACACTGAGTGGTCACGAACTTTCCCCAGATCCTTGCACTGGGAGCTCCCTTACAGAGGGAAGAAAAAAAAAAAAAAGCAACCGTAAAACAAAAGAAAAAAGGTCCTTGCTTCCCCCATCTAAAAATCATCGGCAGCCATGAGACAATTTTTTTTAAAAGCTACTCAGGATCCCTCTATCATTAGAGACCTGGATCTTGAATCAGTATCCAAATTCAGGAGGTTTGGGCTACCCACTGCCTCTAGTTTCTCTTCTATGCAATACCTAAAAATGCATACACATAGTAGCAACTGCCTGGAAGGAACGGCAGAGAAAGAATGTATTTTTCCCCTCCGAGGAATCATTTGAAACAGTACTGATGAGCTTGTAAAATAGCTGGTATTTTTGTTGCAAAACTCATAAGAGATCACATTTCTAAATTATTGTCTACTTAAATAAAAACATGTAGTGTATTCATAAGCAAATATGTTCAATGGAATACATATGCAAATGCCTATAGGGACATTTATTTTTAAAGGGCTGTCCAAAATCAGCCCCAATATATTGCAATTAATTTCCTTCCATTGGTGAGAATATTAAACCAAGAAGGTCAGTAGAATTACATAAATTCTCCTAATTTGTGTCTAGCTGTATAATACTGTGATTTCAAAGTGGGGTCAAAACTTTGTTCATCGCCTGATTTACAGATTTAGGACTGCACTTTCAGAAGAAATGCAAGGAAGGTCTGTGAACATGGGAAAGGTCTGCAGGCAGTTCTTTGGAAGCAGAGATATGTCTGATTCAGGGCTTTTTTAAAAAGCCAGGGGGGTAATTTCTAGTTAAAGTTAGGCTGGAGTAAGTTAGCAGTGACTAGACACCTTAGTATTTTGCACTGGTATGTAAACTATATTTGAACTTCTGCTCTTGTAAAATGCGAAGGGAAAAAGGCCCTTTGCGATCTGAAGGGGACAGGCCAGGGAAGTTTCGCTTTCATCTTGCACTGGGGCTTTGGGTGGCGTTAATGGAGAGACATGGAAATTATGGAGGGAGAAATACCTATCCTGGAAAGTCCCCATGTGTCATCCATGGGGGTTTCCCTGGCTTGAGGGAGCAGGGTCGAGCCTGAGCCCCTCGGGAGCCTGAGGCCTGCTTTTCTCGGATGAGAAGGGTTCGGGTTTCTTTCTCCATATAAATCCCTCTTTGTACAACGCGGTCTGCTGGCTCAGACTGCCCTGGTCCCATGCCCCGCGGCCCCTTCGAGCTCCCTGTGGCCAGCGCCTGGGTGCATTGGCACCCACAGGAGCCCAGTCCAAGCTCCATCTCCTATTTTTAAAAACCCAGAAAAGCAGAACCAAGCAGTCACCTGTCCCTCTACCTCAAAGAGGGCCAACTCAAGCACCCAGCCTCGCAGCAGCCGCACCCTCGCCCCGACAGCCGGCGCAGCCACCCAGAACCCGCACGGAGCCCCGGGAGCGCGCCCCTCCGCCCGGGACACGGCGGGGAGGCCACGGGCTGCCACACTTACCCGAACAGGACCTTGCCTTGCTCCGCGGCTTGGGGGTGAAGCTGGACGCCGGGCCCCCCAGAAAGCTGCCCGGGTGGAAGAGGCTGCTGCTGTAGTCGTGGGCAGCCGGCACGTAGGAGGGGTAGGTGGGGATGGGGTGGTGGGTGGAGGGCTGGGCCCCCATGCTGGTGAGGCTGCTTCTGAGCGGGCTGGCGCTCTCCATCTTCATGCCCTCCGACAGCGACACTTGGTACTTGATGCTGTCTTTGTCCTCCTGCCGAGCCCCGGCGGAGGAAGAAGGGGAGGCGGCGCTGGTGGAGTTGGGGTCTGGGGACACTTCCTTGGGAGGGGTCGGGGGGAAGCCGAAGAGGTGAGAGCCGGAGTGCGAGGCCGGGGTGAGCGAAGACACGGAGGCGGTGCTGGAGGTGCTGCTGCCCGGGTACACCGAGATGGCCCCAGGCGCTCCGGCTGCCGAGGGGTGAAGGGGTGTTTTGGTGAAGGGGCTGACGGTCCAGGGGTTGTGGTGATGGGCAGACAGTGCCGCCTTGCTGCTGTCCAGCCAAGGGATCCCGGGACTGTGGATAAGATGAGGCCGGCACATTTGACTCCCGGTCAGGCGGGCTGTAGAAATACAAGAGCGTTTGGGGTCAGTGTGGGGCGGCTCAGCCCGGAGCGGCTTGAGGAAGACCCCATCTCCCCTGCGTTGGGCAGCTCCTCGCTCTGCGGACAGCCAGAGGACAGGCGGCCACAGGAGAGGCTTCACAACCCGGGGAAGAGCAGCCAGGCTGTTAGCAGCCCCTTCGCCCTGTCCCATCTGAGGGAGATACCAGCCAGCGCGGCCAGAAGGAGCAAGGGGAACTCAGGCAATCCCTTTCCTCCCATCCCATTCCTGGGAAAATGCAAGCAAACCCCCTTCTGCTTTATCTTTCTGAGCTGCCGTAACGCTCTCTCTTCGGCTCCTAAAAACATCCCCAAATAAAATCCATCGCCGGTTTGAATCGGTTTGTATTTTGCATCCGGGAAGTAGCCGTGTCTGAGAAGGTTTTTGGCCCGTGCGCACACTGTTTCCCCTTCCTCTCTCACCTCCCCCCTTTCTTTCCCTCCCCTCCGCTAGTCCTTGGTTATCCCTAGGGTTAAAATCCACCCGTGCCTGCCTGTCTATCCTGTTTTCGATCTCCTTTTCCCCGGCTCCGACACACCGAAGCGGCCCGGAGCGAAAGTTCTCACCCCCGCGCAGGACACCCGCGGCTCGCACGGAGGGGCTCGGAGCGCTGCCGAGAGGACGGGGAAGGGGCCGGAGCGCTGATTTACCGTGTGCCTGGCTGTAGGAGACCCTGGCCCGGGCATGGGCGGAATTGGCGTAGTAAGGGTTGCCTTGGGAGTCTAGGTGGTTGAAGAAGACGTCGACTTCATCCGGAGGTAGGAGCTGCGCTGGTTCCATGTAGTTGTGTGCCAGCCCTGGGTGGTGGCTGTCGGGGTGCTGCCCGTTGAGCACGGCGTGGTGAGCCATCCAGCGAGGCTGATCCGTGGCCACCTCCATGGCCTTGGGCCTCCCCTGTCACCCACCACCAGGCCAGGAGCGAGCGGCGCTCGGTGGGGGCGGGGAGTGCTGCTCGGGGGGTCGCTTTTGACGCTGCCTGGTGGGTTTGAGAGATTGGAGTGGCTTTTCTTAGAAAGAAAACCGCCGAGTGACTGGAGCGCGCCCTCTGAGGCGTAGGAGAGGACCCCTGAAGTCAGCGTGTCCCTCTGTCAACAGAGGGGTAGCGAGGCAGGTCCGGGAAAGCGCCAGGGCAGCACCTGTAGAGAGACACGGGAGGGTTTAGCAGCTGGGCGGCCCTGGGTGCGCTGCTCGACGGGCCGGCTCCTGGCCGGCTTCTTTTCCAGGAGATACATGGATGGGGAGGGGGGAAGTAGAGCCCCTCCTCCCTTCCAAAAATATCCTGTCCCCAAAACTCCTTGCCTTGCTCTCTCCCTGCTCATTGCCCCACAAAATAAACAGAGATCCATTTCAAACTCTGAAGTAAAAGCAAAAAGGAAAAAAGGAGGCAAAAAGAAAGGGAAAAGGGAAAAAAAGAAAAAAGCTTCATTCCCCCCCCTCGCTAGAAACGTCAATAGGAGTTTTTCCAGCTGGCTTCAAAAGCGGGGTGAAAAAGGAAGAACGGCAGAACGAATACAGCGTAGTTCTACCAAGAACTCCAACTGACACAAAAGGAAAAGAAGGGGGAGAAATAGGGAGGGGGTAGAGGAGAAGAGTGGAGAGAAGGGTGTTTAGAGAAAGCAGCGAGTGCGCCCTGGCAGTGGCGAGGCGACCCCCCCGCGCCCCACACTTACCCGGCGCGGGAGGCTGGGTGGCGATGAATGCCGGCGCGGAGGATGCGAGGGCAGCGAAGAGGGGGAGAACGGAGGGGGAATTTAAAAAGCGAAGAGGGAGAGGAGGGGGGAAAAGGCAGAACGAGCGCGGGAGGAGCAGAGGAGGTTGGATGGAGGGTGTTACTCAGATGGCAAAGCCGCTGCTCTGGCCGACTCGGTCCCATCCCCGCGCATCCTATATGAGCGCTGGCGCCAGCTGGCCGCGGCGCCGCAGACGGGCCGGGGCGCGCAGGGCCGGCGGCCGGGCCAGCCAATCCCGCCGCCCCACACCGCCCCCAACCGCACCCCCGGCCCCAAACGGAGCCGGCCCGGGGGGGTGGGGGGAGAGCGGCAGACCCCCTCCTCCGCCCCCCTTCCCCTGCTCGCAGCATCTCGCCCGGCAGCGCCGTGGGGGCTTTCCCCGCCCGGGCGCTGCACGCCCCTGCGGGGCGGGGATGGCAGAATAGAGGGGATCCTGCCGGGGAGTGCGGGGATGCGGAGTGGGGAGAGGGGGGGCCGAGCGGAGATGGAGTGCGGGAAAGGCTCGGCGATGGGGCTGACTCCGCCGGGTGCTGCCCCGCCGCCAAGCCGTGACTTTCAGCGCCGCCGCCGGGATGCCCGCGGCTGGAAACCGGCACCGGGGAGATAAAGATGCTAAAATCCCTTAAATCAGGCACAGCGGCGCTCAGCCGGGAGCGGGACAAACATCAGCTTGGTCACGTTAGTTTGAAATAATTGTCTGGATCGGGAAAAAATAATTAAAAACAAATAATTGCGAGGCTCCGAGCCGACCCCGGAGACCGACGGGACGTGCAGGGCCCGGGCAGCGGCGCCGCGCCGAGCCGGCTGCAGGGCAGGGACGGATCCTGCCTGCTCCCCGGCCCGTAGTGCTCGGACCTGACCCGGGCCGGGGTTGGCTGGCGACCCCGGGGCCCGGGAGCCGAGCCGAGCCGGGCTGGGCCGGGGCACAAGGACGTTGGGACGGGGCACAGCCTTCCCGGTGGGGCCGCTGCGGCATCGGTAACAATTTTTTCCCCCCCAATCTCTCACTTTTTTCTTAAAATAATTAATAACAAAACCCAAACATCACTGTTTTAATATTTGCAAATACTCGTGTGTTTTGGGGCGGGGAGCGGAGCTGCATCCCGAATCAACAGGCGTTTTCCGCGGAGTTTGTGGTGCAGTTTAGCGGCAGCAGCCGGGGCGCCGGTCTGGCTTCGCCACCCGCGAAGGTGCGGATAAACCGGTCCGCCTTTGGGGCGGAAAATAATAATAATGGGAGAGGCACAAACAACTCCCCGGAGCGCGGCCGGGCTTTGCTGCAGGTCCCGTTTCCCAGGCGCTCCTGTCCCGTTCCTCAACCGCTGCTTTCGGGGAAAAAGGGAAGCGCGGATCGCAATCCTTCAACCCTCCCAGCTGGGCGCGGGGTGAGGACACTGTCCCTGCCCGGGATTGGGGCGGGGGCGGCGAGGAGCAGCCCCTCGGCTCCAGCCCGACGACGCGGCCGGGGCGGGGGGCGCGGGAGCGGCGGGGCCGTGCGGACTCGTACCGGGCGCACCGGGGAGCTGCGGGCAGGGGGAGCGGGGCAGCCCCGAAGATGCTGCTGCCCCCCGGGCCGCGGGCAGCGCTGGGGGCTGGGAGCTGGAGCCGGCCTCCCCCGGCCCGACCGCCCCAGTCACTACGACGCCGGGGCTCTGACGTCACCCGTCACTGCCAAATTCGCCAGGAAATGAACTTTTAAAAAATAATAATAACAATAATAATAATGACAGTAATAATAATAAGACTCCTTTTCCTCGCTGCGGAGCACGTCTGGTCGGAGCGACAAAGGGATCCCTCTCTTACTATTCCCCCACCACCACTCATTGTCCCCTTGTAACCTTCCCCCGGGGGACCCTCAACTCAGCCCCCCGGGGGGAAACCCACAGCTCAGCCCGGCGGGGCGGGGGAGCCGGGGCCGTGCTTGGGGGGGCTAAAGGTTGGGACAGGGGGAGGCGATTTCCCTTCCCCCTCTCTCCCTCCTCATGGTCTCCTCTGACGCCTCCTCCACCCAAAGCCCGGGTGTCCCGCTCCTCCCGGCCCCCTGACCCCGGGGCTGCGCGGTGGCGCCGGGACCGCGGCGCCCCTCGCCCCCTCCTGCAGCCGCGGGGGGGTCGCCAGCGGTGGGGCCGGGCAGCTGCTCCTGCGGCGGCTGCCGGGCGCGGAAGGGGCGGTGGAGCCGGCTTCTCCCGGGACGGGCTGGTTGGTCCGGGCAGGCCGGGGACAGGCACTGGGCCGGGCTTGGTGGGAGAGGGGCCGGGGTTCGGGAGGGCAAATGCCCCCCGTTCTGCGGAGCGTGGCCGGGAGTATTAGTCCGGTGGTGCCCGGAAGGAAAGGGAAACAAAGCAAAAATTTAAGGAAAAAAAAAATTAAAAGGGAAAGTTAAAGGCAGAAAGAAAACCAAGATAGCTTTCAAAAAATCCGGCTTCTCCCTCCGAAGCGATTTCTTTCTACATGCACCAAAAACACCCAAGTATCACGCGAAAATGGATTTTTTAATGTTTTGAAATAAAGGTAATTATAAAATGGACTCGGGCCGTTGCAGGTAGATCCCCTCATTGCCGCGTTCTAACCAAAGCCGGAGGCGGCCGGGGTCGGGGTGCGCCGTGCCCGGGGAGTCCCGGCCGCTGGACAGGGCGGCGGTCAGCCGGGATCACCCAGGCCTCGCCAGCTCCCGCTCCCGACCGCCAGCGAAATCCAGCTGCTCGCTACATGCTTATTAATTAATGTGGATGTTTTAATTACTGCCCTCCTGCCATCAGCGCGGGGACGCGATTTTGGGGGATTTTTTTGGGGGGAGGAATGGGGTGGGCTGTTTGTTTTAAGCAGGTGATAAAATCGCAGTTAACGAGCTGATAATTCGTTCGTGTTTGTTTTAAAAGACAAATTGTAAAGATTAATCAGTCGGCTTGATTTATGGCGAGGCAGACCCCGGCGCTGCCCGGCCAGGGCTCCCTGAAGCCCCCGTCTCGGGTTACCCGAGGCCCGGCAGGCGAAGGAAAACAAAAGCGGCGAGCGGGTGGCGGCGGCGGCTCGGACCGGCTCCCCCGGCGCCCGCGCCACCTCCGGGCCGGGGGTCCGGCTACCAGCGCCCCGCCGCCGGGTGCTCCCCTCCTGCGGCCGGCGCCTCTCCTCGCACCCACCTCTCGCCTGCTGCAACCCCTCCCATTAAAGCCCTTTGTCAAATAAATGACCCCTCCAGCAGGGATGAAAGATTTCTGCTGAGAGACCGGCTGAGCTGGAAAGACTTCCTAACCGGCCGGCTCAGAGTATGTTGGTTTATTTTGCTCTATTTTATAATTTTTTTAATTTTTTTTTTTTTTAATTCCTGTCGTGTCCCGTCCCCGATGCCTGGGTCTAGCGGATCGAGTGCCGGCTCTGGTCTCGGCCGCTCAACGCCCCGGCTGCACGGCTGAGGTTTTAATTGAATTAATTCACCCACCGGGAGCAGCAGCGAACTGCGCTGGCTGCTGGAGTCGAGCAGCTTAGCTCCGCTCCGCAGCCCGCCGCTCACACGGCTGGTTAAGCAGCTCTTCCCTCAATTTTCTGCCAAAGCTTCCCTGGAGAGGGTCCGGTCGGGCCCCACTCCTTCACCCCGCGCCTGCCAACCCCCTTTTACCTCCTTTCCCCCCTTCTTCCCTCGGGCACTACGAGCTCCGTTTTGTCAACTTTCTTTTTTATTATTGCTCTTGCAATTATTTTTCTCTTTTATTAAGGGAGCTTTTCCAGATCTGGGAGCACAACTGGTTATTTTGATTTGATTGACAAGTGATGTCATATCGTTAAGGGAGGGGGGAGACGACAACACGTTTTAGCAACAGTTAGTAGTGCCATGTGATGGAGTTGACACCTATTCTTGGGCAGAGGAGAAGGCAGAAAACAAATAAGCCGGCGCCGCACATGGACCATTTATTTACATGTCCGGAGAGGGGATTCTTCCTCTTTTGTTTTTTTCCCCTCTTCATTCTGAGTATTTGGATCAGGAAAAAATTGTACCTGAGAAGAACCCGCAGACCCCAGGGCACGTTCCTCCAGACAGCCCTTCCTGGGGTGCCCCCGGCGGCCCCCCGAGGGCCACACTCTCTCGGGGTGAACGGAGACCTGGGGGTCGAGACCTCCCAGCACTGCCCCACTGCTCCCCGAGGTGCAACCCACAGACGCGATCAGGGAAGGCAGGAAAACTCCGCGAAAGGAAAGAAGAGGGAGCGAAGTGCTCGGTGCTTAGCACTGCACGGGGCCGCGGCGCTGCCGGTGCCGGCGGGCGATGTGCTAGCCCCGGGCGAGCTGGGAAAGGCGGCTGCTTGCCGGCGGGGAGGGGGCCGGGAGTGCCTTTTGTGGGCGTCCCGGCCCGGCCCCCCGCCCCACCGCAGCTTGGGGACCGGCCAGCTCTGCCAGCGGCTCCCGCAGGTAGGAGCCCTGACAGCCGCTCCCTGCCAGCAGCCCCCCATCCGTCTAGGGTACATTTCCTTGGATTTTTGAGGGGAGACAAAGTTCTTGCTTTCTGCCTTGAAAAAACAAATAAATTTCTAGGTATTTTCTGCCCTCTGGTCTTATCTCCGCTTTGCTTTTCTTCTTCCCCGTCCTATGTTACTAGCATGAATTAATGGCTCCTGATAGGGTTATAAAGTGACACAATTACCTCGTAACCACAAGACCCTGACTTAACTGCATTAAGGAAAAACAAAAAGAAAAAAAAAAAATAGGGGAAAAAAAGCGCGAGAGATTCGAGTAGGGGAATAAATAATGTAAAATTTTAATTTTTGCTTGCTTTTGTAAATACACTCTCCCTCATCCCGCAGAGGATTTCTGCGGCGGATGCACCCCACCGTGGGAACCCTCGGTCCCAGTCTCGCTCCCGACACGCTCCCGCACACTCCTTCACCTGCACTTTATCCGCAATTTTTCTGGTGTCCGCAGCCCTCCGACTCACTAGGCTGCAAAATAAATGGGAGGAAAAGCCTCAAGCAGAACCCAGCCTGCCCACAAAACCGCCTTTTGTGTAAGTTCCCGAAGAGAAATGCGTGCGTGGGGAAGGGAGAGGTTGCACACGCGCAGCTTAATCCAGAAAAAGGTATAATTTTCTTTTTCAGACTCTGCCAGGAAAGATTTCGTTTGCAAGATCTCTTAAATTTTGTGTATTTTTTTTCCTTTCAATGTTATTTCGGGAGCAGCTGTTGGAGGACGGAGGAACGAGGCCGACCCCGCAGGTTTGATTTGTTTCTCCTCAGGCAAAACTCTGCTGGGGAGAGATCGACCCGGCACGGTGAACGGGACTCGACTCACTCCCGACAACGGCGGTGCCCCAGCGAGCCGCGGGGCTGAGCCAGGCCGGAGCACTGGCTTCCGAGCAAAAAAATATTTGCGTTTAATAAAGATGCTCCGTGTGTCGGGGAAGAACAATCCCTGCGACCGAAACTCGCACCCCCTTTAGTGAAATCGCTTTTCTTATTGAAATCGCATCAAATCCAGGCAGGCTTCGCTCCTGGACGCTTCTCTTTATTTTTTTTTCTTGCCTTCCAGCCTGAGCACCCCAAAGCAAAAGGAGGATAAAGAGGGGAACTTTGCACATACAAAAACAGAAGAAAAAAAAAAGGCGAAGGGGTGAAAGAGTCGGCGGAGAGGAGCGGCCGTGTCCCCGATGTGCCTGGGTAATTTTAAATCATGCAAAGCCCCGTAAAGCTGCCGCACGGGACTGGGACGGGAGGACTCCCCGGCAGGCAGGTGCAGAGAGAGCGGGGCCGGGCCCTGCCGGCTTTCGGAGCAGAACAAACCCTCGCATCTTTTTTTTTTTGTGGGTTTTTTTTTTTTTTTTTAATGCCCAAATCTGCTAACAAAGAGAGAGAGGAGATAGGATGTAGCTGCGGGGAGGGGATGCAGGGGTCTCTGCACACCCTGTCTCCGGGAAATCTCTGCCTGGCCGCCCTGGGTGAAATGCAACTTTCCAAGATGGAGATTTAAATAATCACCCCAATGACAATGGGAAAGGAAAAAAAAAAAAAAATCAAAACAACCAAGCTCAGATCCAAGCAGGGCCCGGCAGCCCCGTTCCCCGCGGGGTGCGGAGCGGGGAGAGCCCCGCCGCCGGTCAGAGCCGGGGGAGCTCCCTGTGCCCCCGGGCAGACGACACCGCGCTCAGCCCGACCGGCTGCAAGGAACGGCCCGGGAACTCCTGCCCTACCGGGACATTTTTTCGTTCTTTACAAACCCTGCCAGCTTTGTCCCTGGGGAAAACTGCTCCGAGAGAAGCGCTCCCGCAACGGGACCCGCACCTCGGTGCCGGCAGGGCCGCTCAGAGCCGCGCTGCCGCAGCCCCTTACCTTGCCTCTCGCCCGTCCTCGTTTTTCTTTCACTTCTCCGCGCGGTGCATGGGAAGCGTCAGTTGTGCTGCTCCGGGGCCGCTGCGCGGGCTGGGAGGGGTCTGGCCGGCAGAGCCTCCCCGGTGCCGCGGGCGGAGGGTGCGCGCAGCCCGGCGGAGGGGCTGCCGCCGTGCGCGCTGCTCAAAACTGGCAGCAGTTTCGAGCTGAGCCCTTTTTTTTTCCTCCCTTCCCTCCTTCCCCCCTTCCCTTCCTCCCTCCTCCCTCCCTCTCCTTTCCTCTCTCCCTTCTTTCCCTCCCCTTCTCTCTCTCACTCTCCTGCATTCACGGATGGCACAGCGAGCCACTGTGTATTTATGTACATAATACGGCAGCTCGTCCCCTCCACTTCATTTGCATCATTACAATATCTGTACAAGCACATCACATTGTCTGTTGCTTGCACCTTTTGTTACGGTTGCTGTCACAGTCTACGCGACTTGACTTTCATATTTTAAATGAATTGATATTATACCAACAACACGCATTCGCATCCCAGGCGCTGGGAATCCGGGCTCCTGCTCGGCGGGCGCAGCAGCCCCAGCCTCTCCCGAGCCTCTCGCTTCTTCCTCTGATCCCAAGGAAGGTGGGCTGGGGGGAGCCGCTTCGCAGGATCAATTATTCCTATAAATTACTCCTAGTCGTGTTAATTTTCTTTCCCTCTCTAATGAAGGAAATGCTTTGGGAGCCTTGGATTTTTTTTTTCCTCACATTGACCAGCCTAATTTTTGCATAACCTCATGTCTCTTCTCACACCTTTCCCTTCCAAATTCAGCCTTTCGGGCTATGCACCTGCACCTAAGTGAGGCAGCGGAGAAGCTGGAAGAGGCACAAGCAGATATTACGCGACGAGTCGTTGTTATAGCTAGGAAAGAGACGGTAAAACAACGTATTTCGTAGAGCACTAAGAAATTCAGCCAGAACGAATGTTTTCGGAAATGTTTGCGCTCCCCAGCCCTGGCTTGGCAGTCCTCACCTGCCGGGTGTTTTTCTGCCCGCGGGTGGGTGTACGGGGCGGTGGGCTCCCCTCGCCCATCGCCCGCTGCCTGCATGGGGCGCCGGGCACCGGGGCCGCTCCGGGCGGCTCGGGGGGCGCGGCGCGATTCTCCAGAGGGGGGAACAGCCGGGACCCCCGCCCGAGGCTGCAGGAAAACCATATTAATACAGAAACAAAGGCCGGACCGTCCGGTGGCGGCCCTGCGGGAGGTGGGGGAACGAAATACGGTTCGGGAAGGGAAGGAGAAAAGTTTCGCGGGAGAGGAATTATCATCATAATGGAGGTAAAAATGTGAGCAGGGAAAAGAGGGGGGGATCCTATTCTGCTGGCATTTTCTGTCTGTCTTTGTGATATGGTTCGGGGGAAAAAGGGTCCTTGATATGCGGCAGATAATTCTTATCAGCCACACGCAGCCCATTTCCAAAGTAAGTGTTTTAATTACTCCTCCTGTATTACCCTTCATCCTCTGAGAGAAGATACATCACCAGATTTATGCAGGGGAAAAATACAAAAGAATGTGGTATTAAAATACATACATACATGTATCCCTTCTTTTTTCCCTTGTGCCCAGGAAGAGGCAGACGCTGCCGGCAGCCGCGTCCTGGGATCGCCCCGCACGGAACGACTCCAAAACGAGGAACTGTCACTCAGGAGGAAAAACTACGGGAAAAGTGGGGTTTGAAGGCTGCAGATTTTTCCCCAGACGGGGTCAGACGGGGGTGTGCTAGATGGGGGCTCAGGAGACTGAGACCGGAGCGGTGCCCACCCGAGACTCTCCGCGCTGTCCCGGGACAGCCCGGGTCACCCCTGCTCGTGCCACCAGAGACTTTGGGGGTCGGAGGGGCAGGGACTCGGGATTTTCCCCTCATGCCTGCTAAAAGAGAAGGATGTTTTCTTCCTTATTAAGCTTTCGTACTAAAGATGTCATCTGAAAGTCTAGAAGGAAGGGGGACCGTGCTCTGCTCTCTTTCACGGTAACAATCATATCATATTGAAAAATATGATAGACAGTGGGGGAAGATTTCCTCCCCCATTAAAAAAAAAAAAAAAAAAAGAAAAAACCCCCAACCTTTTCAATATTGATTTAAAAAAAAAAAAAAAAAAAAAAAAAAAAAAAAAAAAAAAAAAAGACAGAATTTTAAAAGAGAAGAAGCAGCACCAGCAGCAAGGAGAATATAGGCTCAGCAGCTCTCCAGGTTCGCTTCCTTATTATTACTATCCAGGGGTAATTTTTCATCTCTGCTAGCTAATCTTTGTTCCTTGTGAAGATAATGAATAGCCCAATCCTTATCTCCTGGGCTCCTGGAGGCTGCTGGAGAATGGGGTTGAACAGGGTTGAAAATTGGTTCCAAAGTGCTGCTGAATAAATGGTGTTCCTTATCTCTCGCTTCCAGATTATCGGAACCCTTTCAAAACTCACACAACAAATACAGCCACCGCATCTAATGCATCATTTACCAGAGCAGATCTCCGCGTTTGATCGGCAGATAGGCAAAATCTATGTATTCCTTGCTTTACTTAGTATGCATGGACGCGGGGCTGCTGTGCACGAGGGTTGCCCCCAGCCGGGCCTGGGACACCCCCGAGGCTCTTCGCACACGCGGGTCTCTGCTGTGGATTCGTGGAGTGACAAGAGAGTCCCCTGTCCATCCCCGATCCAGGGGAGCAGGGTGGGACAGCAGCTCACCGTGCAGAGTGCTGCCACACAGCATGCTTGGAAATTTGGGGCTGCTCTGCTGAGGCACTGGTGGATTTGCAGGGAAGGGAGAAGAGTTGTGAACATCATCCTGGGCACCCCAGGCACCTGCCTGCACTCACACTGTCTCCTGCACCCACAGCCACCTTCACCTGCATCCAGAGGCAGTCGCTGCTCCAGGAGTGATGGAGTGCGTGGCAGCACCTCTGTCCCCATCCTGAAAGCCACGCTGAGGTTCAGCTGTGTCCCAATCCTGCCCCAGCCCTCAGCAGTTTAGTCGGGTCAATCCAGTCGAAACTCCCAGTGCTCCCCCAGCTCGTTCCCCCCAAATCCCGGCTATGGAGCCCTGCCAGCCCCTTGGTCCTCCACGGGCTGGGCTGCCTTCCAGCCCTCACTGCTGGGTGACCCCTCCACCTCCCAGCCACAGGCAGAACAGGGCACCTGAGGCAGCCCAAATTTGGGAAGTAATTGATGATTCTGAGGGATGAAAATAAATACAGAAAGTGAGTTATTTGCTCCTAGAGTTAGTGTGAAGTCTGTCCCTTCCAGCTCAGGGCAGTATCAGATTTTTCTTCCTTTCCTTCTTCCTCTCTTTCTTTACTTCTCTCTTTATTTGTTGCTTCTTCTTTTTTTTTTTTTTTTTTTTTTTTTTTTTTTTTTTTTTTTTTTTTTTTTTTAACTCATTTTTTCCCCTCCCGAAGTCTATCTATACAACAGTAAATTCCATGCATTCTGGGTGTCCAGCCCCCAATTCCAGAACAGGAGATCCCCCAACCCAGAGCCAGGGACAGATGTCCCTTTGGCTCACCCAACCCTTCTTTCTTTGGTAGTACCTGAGCTTGTGCCCAGGAACCTGACAAGGAAACATTTTATTCTGCAGCACTACAGCACATATTGCTAGCTTTGCCCTGGACCCCCAGAAGGACAGCAAGATTTTGGGTTGGGGACAGGACACCCACAGTCTCTTGGTTCCCTCTACCTGTCCAGCAAAGCTCATCTCATCCCTGCCTGGAAAGATAGAGAAACTTTCATGGGATGTTGCAGGCAAGCAGCAGCCCCTGCCCGCACTTGAGAGTTTTGCAAATGTTCAACTTGTACTAATTTTGTATGGCTGTATTCACAGTTGTTCTCTGTAAAAAATGGACCTGTGTTAGTTTATTAATAACCTAAACATTACGCATTAAAGACCTATGAGTGACACAAGATGACAAAAAGCTGTATTTTTCCAATATACACAAGCACACATTTAATAACCTTCTATTGCATCTCAGCTAGGCCTTCTCTCTGATGGTTCCCATGGCAACTGAGATAAAAAAGCAGCCATTTTCCATATCTCTATGAAAGTCTATTATATTGCAGGATTAGTTCATCTTCTGCTAAGGTCAAACACAAAGTCATACAACCTGAAATATTTAGAATCCATGTACATTCATTTTTTTATATGCCCTTTCATTTCCCACAAAAGACTGGGCTCCTCCGAGGTTTTATTCCCCAGAAAATGCTAAGCAAAGCAATAAAAAAAATCATGATTAGCAGCTGATGAAAAGTTCAATTGTTTTTTTTTTCTCTCTCTCTCTCTCTCTTTTTTTTTTCCTCTCTCTCTTTTTTCTCTCTTTTTTTTTTTTTTTTTTTTTTTTTTTTTTTTTTTTAAACCCACTATTGTTGGGCAGATAGTGCCTTCCCCATTTATCTCTATCAGCAGCCGTGATTGCAGCCGATACCTGCCGCCTAATTGGGCTGGGAGCGATTCGCAGGCGGACGGCGGCACCTTCTGGCAGCGGCGGGTGAGAGCGGGGACGGGGACAGCTCAGCATCCCCCTCTCAGCATCCTCTGCTCAGCATCTCCCTGCTCAGCATCCCCAGCTCAGCATCCCCTGCTCAGCATCCCTCTCTCACCATCCCCTGCTCAGCATCCCCTGCCCAGCATCCCCAGCTCAGCATCCCCCTCTCAGCATCCCCCTCTCAGCATCCCCCTCTCAGCTTCCCCAGCTCAGCATCCCCCTCTCAGCTTCCCCAGCTCAGCATCCCCCTCTCAGCATCCCCAGCTCAGCATCCCCCTCTCAGCATCCCCAGCTCAGCATCCCCAGCTCAGCATCCCCAGCTCAGCATCCTCTGCTCAGCATCCCCCTGCCCAGCATCCCCAGCTCAGCATCCCCCTCTCAGCATCCCCAGCTCAGCATCCCCTGCCCAGCATCCCCCTCTCAGCATCCCCCTGCCCAGCATCCCCAGCTCAGCATCCCCCTCTCAGCATCCCCAGCTCAGCATCCCCTGCCCAGCATCCCCCTCTCAGCATCCCCCTGCCCAGCATCCCCAGCTCAGCATCCCCCTCTCAGCATCCCCAGCTCAGCATCCTCTGCTCAGCATCCCCCTCTCAGCATCCCCCTCTCAGCATCCCCTGCTCAGCATCCCCAGCTCAGCATCCCCCTCTCAGCATCCTCTGCTCAGCATCCCCCTCTCAGCATCCCCTGCTCAGCATCCCCTCTCAGCATCCCTCTCTCAGCATCCCCTCTCAGCATCCCCTGCTCATCATCCCCCTCTCAGCATCCCTCTCTCACTATCCCCCTCTCACTATCCCCCTCTCACTATCCCCCTCTCACTATCCCCCTCTCACTATCCCCCTCTCAGCATCCCCCGGCCGCCGACCCAGGGGTGCCCCGGGACTGCCCCGCCCAGATCTGCACAGAATTGTAACAATTAATAAAATCCCGCCGCGGGTTTGAACGTTCAAGATTCTCCATCTGCTTCTTTCCGTGGTGATTAAACATTTTTATTTAGTAGTACAAGTATATTCCCAAAGCCTTTCACCTGCAAGTTCTAGCTATTGCATGCTTGCAGGAGAAAAAAAAAGTTATACACATCTGGTTGGCTCCTGTGAGCCCTGATCTCTGCAGGAAAGAGAAGTCACTTTTCTTTTTTTATGAAGGAGTTGGCAACGTAATTCAACCGGGTCTTGGTGACACCTCGAAATGCAATAAAATAAAACACGGGCAGCCTTCAGACAGTTTGAATGGTGACAAACATGTTGTCACCCACTCCATGAAGAACCACGGCTCACTCTTTTTCCAAGGTCACTCCTGAAAACCTGGGAAATCAGGGGAGAGAATTTGTGCATGTGGCCAGTCATACTTGTGGCTTTGTTCACAGATATATGTGCAACGTGGCATTTATTCCAGCCCCCTTTAATGTGGAAAAATAGACACTCTGGAAATATGTGGAAACAGGCAGAAGCTTGAGGGTGGCAAAAGATGGAAGAATTTTTTTTCTCTTCTTTTCCCCATCCCTCCATCCCCAGGAGGCCCCACAGGGGTGTCCCAGTGGCTCCAGTCATGCTGTTGGAGCAGCTCAGGAGGGGCCAGGTGGGGGTTTAGCAGGGATGGTGTATTCCCTGGATATGTTCTACAAGGGATGGTGTATTCCCTGGCTATGTTCTACACCTGCTGCAGAGAGGTGCAGTGGGACTGGGAGACAGGAGCTGGTGTGGGTAATGCCAAATCCAGCCTGACCCTCTGCTCCCCCACTGCCTCAGCTTCCCCCAGCCTGGGTGAGAGCAAAGAGGTGTTGCCAGAGGTCAGCACATGCCCAAGGGTATTTTCAATAAGCTGTTTGCAGGCAGGAGCTGCACAGCAGTTGCCAGAGCCATGCCCACCTTCTGAAAGCAGGGAGCAGCCCTGGGTCTCAGCAGCACACCTGGCAGGGGGATGCCAAGGTGGCTTCCCCACCTGGGGACCCACTAACCCAGGGCACCCATAAAAGCCCACAGCTACACCTTTCCTTCTCCTTCCTTTACTCTCTGCTTCCCACTGCTCCTTCTTGGGGGAGAGCAGATGGCAGCATTTTTAGGGCTAATGCAAACCTACATATTTTTAAACTTTGATCCTGGGATTTGGATGTTTGGTGGCTTGGGGTTTTTTTTAAGGTGGTTGTATTTTTAGTCTCAAGGTTTGGACTAAAGAGAAGAAGACTGGAAATGTGTCCTGAGCTAAATATTTGAAAGAGGAATTTAGCACATCACCAAACACAGGTGGTTTTCTGTTTTAAGTCTTGTGATTTCTTTTCTCCTCTACTTCATCCTTTCCCTCCTGGTCAGCAGTTGCCATGGAGGTCTCTATCACCTCATATCTGAGGTCTGTAGTCCTGAGAAGGCCTTTAGAAATCTGGGAGTAATTGTGTCCTTCAGCTAAAAAAACACCTTCCCTGGAGTACAGTGTTAGCACCCTTTTTTTGAGGTAGTGGTGTTGGTCCTTTCTCACAGCTCAGGCTCTCCTGTAGTAGCTGCTGCTGTGACAGGTATGGGCTGAGCTGCCTCAGTGCCACCAGTGCTGCTGGTGTGGGTGTTATGGAGGGGCTGTGACAGAGTTCACTGTGAGCATTCCTGTCCTCCAGCAAGTGGAGATTGTTTGTGTGCTGGTGTCCTCTGGGGCTTCTGGGAACTGGAACTGCTGGGTACCATGCTGAGTGCTGCTCAAACTCAGCAAAAATGGGGAAAACAAACAAGTCTTCTTTGGGCTGCAAATATTTAGATTATTTCCAGTAGCCAGTTAGTGCTGAGGGGAGCCTGGAGGATGTGGGGCTGTTGGATTTTTCCAGGAGCAGGGTGGCTGTTCAGGCTGGGAGAAAGGGGCTCCCTCCAGCCCCAGGGGCTTGGGAGGCTTGGCAGTGCCACCAAGGGAGTGCTCTGCTCCCCACCCCAGTGAGCCAAATGCCACATGGTTCACTCAGGGCCATGGTGAAATGCCCCAGTTTGGCCCCTGGTTGTTTTTCTGTCTCTCAGTGACATTGCTCTTTCCCAGAAAGAGGCCCTGATGGAGGATGTCAGGGTAGGAATAAAGGAGCTGACCTTGCTATTAAAAGGCAACAGAAATGAAAATGTTTCAGGCTGTTTCTAGCAGACATGTCTGGGAAGAAAATCTCCTTGCTCTGTTCCATCAGGCCTTCATGGGTAGCTTTTCTCTGCTAATAGTTCACTTCATACTACACTGGAGATGCTTGATTTATCCTTGTCCCCATTGTATGCCTGAAAAGATCTTGTGGTGTTTGAGAGGGATTTAAGCCCTACCGATCCCCCATGACTTTGTACGTTTCTGGTCCTACAGTGACACCAACAGCCCTGATGCTCTTGGGTCAGAGATGCTGCTCTTGAATGGGAAGAGTTTGGGCCCCAATCCTGCTTTGGGTCCTAAGCAATCCTGTTGAATCCAGTTCAGCAAACCCAGGAACACCTCTTTAAAGAGAGAATTTCTTGCAAATCTCTGATGCCTGCCCTGAGCAGGGTCCTGTGGAGGAAGGAAACCTTGCCATTGTATGTCTGTTCCTTATGATGTGGGAGAAGTCAAGTAATTATTGAGATTAGAGAGACTAAGCTTTGCCTACAGTTTGAGATGAATGAATGTTTTAAACTCTCTTGGCTTTTTGGCTGAAATCAAATGTGGCATCAGTGTAACACCTGTATCCATTATCTGGGGTGTGGAAGACTAACTTTTCTTGATGCAAGGCGTGAACTTGATTTAAAAGGGCTTTGCTTCAATTTTGTTGCCCCGTGCAGAGCGATGCTGCTGGGTGATACTGTGGGAAGCAGGAGCTGCTCTCCTGCCTGGAGGGGAGGGAAGGAGGGAGGACAGTGTGATAGACTGTGCTGGATATTTGCAGAATGAGGAGAGCAACGCCTGTGAAATGTGGTTGGGGGTCAACCTGTGTGCTAGAGGACAGCGTTGGTATGGTGACAGCAGGGTGACAACAGGCACTCATTGGGATGGACATGTACAGATTGTCCCTGCTGGGCACACAGCCATCATCTCCCTGCTCCCTAAGCCTCCTTTGAGCTGTGTCTGACAGCCTATCTCCAAATACCCAAACTGTACCTCATCAGCAAAGGCATAAATCATCCCCTGTGCCACTTACCTGTGCCCCAGTGCTCTGGGAAGCTCAGGGCCTGGAGGGAGCTGACAGCCAACACTCACCCAGACAGTGGGTGGTGCAGGGGGCTTGGTGGCAGCCACCAGAGCCAAGGGTTTAAATGAGTAAGGCCAGGAGCACAGGCTCTTGACTCCAGCCACAGTGCCTCCATTGTTCAGACCAAGGTTCTCCAGCTGCTGCCTGTGGATGTGTCAGTGGTGCTGCCAGCAGCTGTCCCACCAGGACACAGCAGTGGGAAGCATCAGTGAAGCAGCTTCCAGGAGCCATGAGCACACAGCAGGGACAGCCAAAGGCTTTCTGAGCTTCAAATGCTTTTTGATGATGAAAGTGGCTCTTGTGAAACACCATCACAAGCTCTGTGGCGCTGAGCATGGGTGGGCACTGCCTGGGCCAGTGGCCTGTGCTGCAAAGTTGGGCAGTGAGGTCAGTGTGCCCCAAATGGAGAAGACTGATGTGCTCAGGGGTGGGCTCTGCTGTGGGGTTTATCCATCCCCAGTGCATTTAATCTCTGCTAGGGTGAAAGCATCAGCTTCAACCAGTGTTTTCACTCCATGTGTTGGTCTTGGTCTGTCCTTACTGTTCTTAACAGTGACAAATCCCTGAGCAGAAGCGTACCCAATGACTTTGTTTTCCACTCCACACAGAGGAAAGATGCATTTAAGAGACCTCAGGGGCCTGGCCAAAGGCTTGTTGGAATAAATCAGCCTGGTATGTCTCTGCCTGTCCTTGCAAACTGTGTCCCATGTGTGTTGGAAGGAGGTTTTGTTTGCCGGGCCAGAAAAAGTGGAACACAGCCTGAGAGAGCACAGGAGCCCAGTTCAGCTGCCACACTCAGGCAAATGGCACATGAAGGGGCAGAGCCTCATCCCTCAAAGCCCCTGCACACTCGAAGGGTGTTGCTCCAGCCCTCCACAGCCACCAGTCAGGTTGGTGGTGGATGCAATGTCTGTAACCAAAGGGTCTCCAGGAAGCTCCTCTCCCCTTCAGAGACTAAGAGAGCTGATGGGGGGAGGCTGAGCAGTTTGTCTTTGACTATTGTGGGCTCTTAAGAGCTACTGGAGCATCTGGCTGGGCCACTGTGGGGACAGGATATGGCAGCAGGGGATGTTGGAGCTGCTCCACCAGCCAGTTCCTCTGCTGTGGAGATGTGTAATGTACACCAGCACAACAGACACTGTGCAGAGTGTGTGACTGTGGATGCAGTATTTATTTAGGTGTTGAAGGTGAAATGAATCTTTACCTGCTCTCCTAGCTGAAACACAACCCTGCTTCTCTGCACCATGGCAGCATCCTCCCAGCTCAGCAGGATGTTTGCTGGATTTTGGGAGTAAAGTCCTTTTCCCTCCACACCCCCTAATGCCAGCACTCACTTCCCCTTACTCCCCTCCTCACCCACTTTTCCCTTCATTTCCAAAGGCTGGTGGGGCTGCTGCTGCTCTGCCCCTTTCCCTTGTTTTTCCCAGCTGTTTTGGAGCCCAGTGGGTGGCTTGGGACAGAAACCTGCCCAGCTCATGAAAGCCATAGAAGCACTTCCTGTGGGGCTGATAAAAGCAGGGTGGTGTTTTCCTTTTTTTTTTCTTTTTTTTTTTCTTTTTTTTTGACCAGAGCACAAAATAGCCCTTTCCAGTGCAACAGATACATCACCAGCAAGCCAACTTGTTCAGTAACTGCAAATCCTTCTGGACAGTGATGCTTGCTGCTCCTCCCCAGCATGTGCAGATGAAGTGGGAGCAATGGCCTGGGATGGGTGGAGCCACTGGGAGCATCCTTCAAAGCAAATGTTTTCCTTAACCTGTTGATCCCAACCCTTGCCTGCTGAGCTGTTCTCAAGGTTCCTAAACAATACCTATCCTTCATTAGTAATGTGGCTACTTTTCTTTTGGAATGAAGGGGTTTTTTTCTTAAAACACTTTTTTTTTTCACCCAGCTAAGAAGGAAGGAAAAGGGAGGAAGGGAAACCCCCAGTTCTTGTCTTGGTGGCTTGTCATGCCTGCCTTTAATTGACAGACCTTATTAATGTTTTCCAGCCACCTCTCATCCAGGGCTCAAACCTCCCTTTTAAAGCCCTGTCATGTTAAAAATTGACATGTGTTGACTTTGGCCTGGGAGAAGCCAGGCCCTGGCTGTAGGTAGGAACTGCATGTGTTTAGTCTGGCTTATATTTTATTTTCTCCTTTCATCGAATTAGTTCAGCTGTATTTTTTTCTTTTTCTGAAGGAAAAAAAAAGAAAAATTGCTTGACAGTCTGAGGCTATGGGTTAGAATTGCAGCATTGTGTTAAAACAACAAGAAATAGTTCACAAATGTGGGCTGTGCCAGACCGGGTGGAGATGGGGCTGCTGGAGCAGGGATGGGAAAAGCTGCTGAAGTGAACACTACCTCTATGGAGGCACAGAGATTCCTCCTGCAACCCCACAGCCCTGGATGCTTGCCTGATTTATTCCAGTTGAGCTTGTTGCATCCAGCCTTGCTAAAATTAGTGTTGTCCTGTGGGTCCCTCAGTTCCCCACCCTAAAGCTCAGCCAGGGTTGTGCTGCAACCTGGCTTACCACGGAGTGACCACTGGGCTGGAAAGCCAAGGAAATCCTGATTCTTGCCCATTAAATATCTGGGAATAGGGGTTATGTGGCACATTCCATTGGGATAGCAGGTAAGATCCAGACTGCATCCATCAGGGATGCTCCTGTCTCTGAAGGTGGAGTGGAGGAATCCCCAGACACTGGGGAGAGCATGTCCTACCCCTGCTGTCCCAGGGTTTTACCATCTATTTCCCTCTTCCTGTATTTCCTCAGGTGCTTCAGAGTTAAACGCACCCCAAATGTCCATGGGGTTTATTTAACACATAGGATGTTTCCCCAGCCCCAAACCACTGGGGACCAGGGAAGCACCAGGTCCTGTTTTTGTGCCAAATGAAAAGAAATAGTTGAAACTTCAGGGAATTACTAATCACCTGTCATCATCCTGCCCACACTGAATCCTCCCTGCCCTGCCTGGGGCAGATGAAATGTCTGGGCTGGAAACAGTGTTGGGGGGTCGGGGGGGATGAGCCCCAGGAGGGGCTGCCAGGAGGGTCCACAGGGACAAGGGGGAACACCTCTCCCACTCCCTCAGGGGCATGGCAGTGGTGTTACTGTCCTTAGCAGTGTCAAATGTCTGAGCAGAAGAGCACCTCATGACTTGGTTTTCCATTCTACAGAGAGAGGAGATGGCATTTAAGAGAGTCCAGGAGCTGGTGTTGCTTTTGCAAGGAATGACCTCCCTATTATACTCAAACAGCACAAGTGAAGTGGAAAATAGAGAAGGATTCTCCTTTGATGTTGCAGACCACCCATTTTTGCCTCCTGAAAGGTCTTTTGTGTGGGTGCTGGTTTGTCATCTCCCCTCTTAGCAATTCCCATGTATATCCTTTTTTCCTGCACCTTGTGATGGTTGTTTCTGTGTGCCCCATGGGATGCCCATCAAGCAGACTCTAATCCTCAGTGCCCACTCAAACTGTGCCAGACCCACCATCCTGGCTGTCACAGGCCCCCAGCCTGGATTATCTCCCCATTTTTTGTCTGTATGAGCAAACAAGAAGAGGTCCTGGCTGTGATCCTGGCTGCCCCAAAGTTGTCACTGCAAACTGGGGGAACTGGAGGGCTCCTGCCTCCCTGGTGGACCCATAAAGAATCAGCTGTACGTGGGAAACTCATCCCCCCACAGCCACAATCCATTTCCAAAGAGTCTGCCTGGGCAGTTCATCCATACACACGAGGATCTGACTCCTCATGGGGGGGCTGAAATACTTTCTAGAAGTTACTTTTGTAACATTAGTGAAATCAAAGCAAAACGTGTCAAAATTCCCATTAAGACACATTTAACTTCCCTTGTTCCAAGACAAAGTGCCTTTGCCTGGAGGCAGGTTTTGGGTTTGCTGCTCGGCCGTGGGAGACTATTGGATTACAGGCAGCACCGAGCCAGAGTTTGCATTCTTCGGGGTAAAGGTTTTTCCTAATCAGGATCAGTTTAATTCTGTTATCTGAATTATTAGCTTGGCTCTGTGTCTGGCCTGTGCAGGAATGGGTGCGGGAAAGGAGGCTGTTGCTGGAGCTGGGGAGGGAGAGGGTCTGAGCCCCAAAGGGCAGTGCCTGTCCTTGGCTGGGACCTGCTCCCTGCACTACAAAAGCTCTGTGTTCGTGCTGCAGACAATGATGGATGGCGGAGCCTGTGAAGGCTCTCCAAGGGCTCTGCAGCTCCAGGTTAAGGCTCATTGTCTGGCTCTGCCATAGGTGAGTGTCGACCTGATTTACTAGTGGGAAACTGAGGCATGGGGCAGCAATCAGGAATGTGGAGCTAAGATGCCCTCACCTGTAGAGATGTAAGATGAATTTTTCATTAAGTGGAGGATACAGCAAAATCCCTCTGGAATCCTTTTCTCCTGGAAAAAACCAGCATCTCTGCATCCTGGCTCAAGTGTCAGGGGAGTATGTTTGGGCCTTACCACATTCTTGCTTTGAAAAGGATACTTTTTTCCCCTTCCTTTTCTTTCTTTCCCTTTCTTCTCCCAGGAGTGAGGGTGTGTATGGAAATTAGAAGGGAGTGTTTTCCATGTTATTCCTCCACTGTCCTCGCTCTCTGTCACAGGGTCTGTCTGTTGTCCCCACTCCCTACTGGACCCTGGTGCTTGAGACATACACAATCATAATGCTTTGAGGCCAGGCCCCCCAGGGAGCATTTTGGCTGTCAAACCTGCTCACAGGGCACCAGACAGCAGCACAAACAAATAACATGTTGGGTACTGCTGGTGGCATCACAAGGAGAGTGGGATGGGGAATGTTAGTGTGGTGGTGCTGGGAAGGGCAATAAGACACCTCTGCTTAATAAACCCTCCTGTCTTTGATTACAGTCAGGACATGTTTATTCCAAGGTCTGAGCCCAGGCAGGACTGAAGGTGTGTGTTAGTAGTGCTGTGGAAAATGGATGAAATGTAAAAGACTTGGGGAGCCCCTAACAGATCTACCACTGGGTTGTGTCTTACTGAGTTTTTATAAGGTTTTCTTAGCACCCACAAAGAACAAGAGACTCACATGAAGAATCTCCAGCCCATTAGATTTGAGGACAGAAGAGCTGCTTGCTCTCTTGGGAGTGGGAGCAGGGAGATCCATCACAAGGCAGGGAAGTGATGCAAACAGCACCATTTCTCATCAGTGATGGGGAACATGTGGCTGGACCTATATTGGTCAGCATTTAGGGATCCCATACAGGGCAGAGCCTGGCTCCAAGGTGATGGAGGCACTGCCATGAAGTTCTCAGCTTTGTTTTTTGCTGGCATAATCAATCTTTTGCAAGAGATGTTCTCTGCTCAGTTTTCTGACATTATCTCATCCCCACTGTTAAGTGCAGGCTGAAAAAATGTCCCAGCACTTTAGTTTTCAGCCACTTAAACTCTGAGCATCTTTGAACCCTTGGTTCCATGCTCCCCTCTGACACCCACATCTCCTTGCTGATGAGAAGCTGTCACACAGGGAATTCAGCACCTGTCTTTGATGTCCTGTCCCTATAAAATGCTCCTGTCCCCCATGGCCTGCTTTGGTCTATCAAGTCTTGCATGTTCCCTGTGTCAGAGATCATCTATTTCCTCCTAAATCAGAAGCTGATGGTTTCTTGTCTGAGTCCAGGAACGCAGTGATTTCTGGAGTTCTCTTTTCTTGGCCTCCTCAACCTGATGGAATCAACAGGCTGGACCCAAATATTTTCCAAAGAAGGTAATTTTATGGGGATATTGCTGTGGGCTGTGCTAGCATGCATTTGTGGTTGAGCTGTGAATTTTAATATCGTTGAGGGTTTTGAAGTGTGATGCTGATGTGTGGGTTGATGTTGAGATGTTGAGAAGCTGGGGGCTTCTGCCATAGAGCTGCTGATGTCCAAGGTGTGTGGTATCAGCTAGGCTAGTGTCATTGTCACCTTGAACATCTTCTCCAACATCCTCTAGTCCAGTCATGTATCCTGAAGTCTTTCTTCCTCTTCTGGAGAGAGGCCAAGAAAATGGGAGGTGGCATGAGCTCAAGTGATGGGGGAATCCACTCTGCCACAAGCTGCTGACCCTGCATGACAAGGATGGCACTTCCCAGGGCCATCAGCTGGCACAGCCCACAGCCCCACTCAGAAGCTGTGCAGCACCATCCCCACACTTCAGCAGTGCTCCTTCCCCAGGGAGGGCTGTTTCCACTCCAAGCCCTGCCTTGCAGCTACTCCTGCTGAGCACAGACTTTGTCTGCAGTTCCTGTCTGGGTGTTTCATGGTGCACTGCCCCCCAGCCATGGGAAAGGGATCTTCTCCCAGCTGGGAGTGGGCAGAGCCTGAGCAAGCCTGCTGGGCTGTTGTGCCTCCAAAGCTGGCTGGTGCCGACCTCTCTCACCCCAGGCTGCCTCACCAAAATAGCTGCTATGGAAAGAGGTTTGTTGACTTTTTTCTTTTCCTTTTATTTTTCTTTTTTTTCTTCCTGTGCTCAAAGTTCCCCAGACCGCCCCAGAAGACCCTGGCATATCATCCTACAGATGTGGCACTGAAGCCTTGGTTGCAAAATATATCCGGCATGGCAGTTGGCAGTGTTGTGCAATCTGCACCAACTTACGGAAACCACTGTGAGATCCTATAGAAGAGGGACTCCAGCCCCATCCATCACTCCAGCCACGGTCACGTGTGCCATGTCAGCACAGGGACTGTCAGCACCAGGAGAGCTTTCCCTCCCATGGGTGCTCCTGTGCAGGGCTGCCTGGGGTGTGAGCTCCCTGCTGGTGCCCTTTGCTTTCCAGACCTTCTCTCTTGAGTTGTCACCAATATCCTACCATTGCATATTGTCCTTCAGTGTCTGTCACTGCTGCTGCTTTCACACCAGTAGTCAAAATCTGGGTGGTTGTGAATGGCCATGGAAAGCTCAACACTGAAACATGGCAGAGATCATGGTTATAGTGGCCCTGAGAGGCCACTGGGGTGGCAGCGGGAAATCTGTTGTTCAGAGCCCAAGTTTCCTTTTTCTTAATCCAGCAGAGACCTTCCCACTGGCTCCATGACCCAGCTGTCCTCTGTGGCAGTCAGTACAATGTGCTGGGCAGGCAATAGGGCACTTTCCTTCCAGTGATCCATCCTGTTTCTCTGTTCTCTAGGGCTCTTGCTAAATGCCCTCTCGAATGAGGGCAGCTTGGCTGCGAGGTGGAGCAGCCTGGCTCTCCTGGATTGCCAGGAGCATCAACATGGACTGGCAGCATTCACCTATGGGCAGACTTGGGCTGCAGCACACAGTTCTCACTGCCTTTACCCATCCCTGTCCTTGGGACAGCTTCCTTAGCAGTGCCAAGGCTGTGGCAGGCGTGGCAGAGCACTGGGAAGGGACACGGTGCTGGAGTGAGTGGCCATCACTTACCCTTTGCTGCTGAACCCTGCTCAGCAAGGCCAGCTCTTAATCACCATGGTTTATTGCTGGCATCTTCTGGCCCAGCTCACTGTCTCCTCTTGGGTTGCCTCTTGCCCTTCTCTCTCTCCCTGCAGGCATATTAAATCACCAAGGTCTGCCCAGGAGAAATTGCTGCTGCTCCATTACCCTGCTGTCAGCATCCACCTCACTTGTGAGAATCAGGTTCCACATCAGAAAATAATAAAGGCAATATTATGAGCAGAGGGGAGAGGAGATTAAAAAACCTGTTTAAAGAGCCTTCTGGTCCCCATGCTGGTTTATTGCACTTCATGACTTTATGTTATTTTTGTTGTCACTGAAGTTGGGCTTTTAATTTTCCTCTGATCATCAAGTGATTGGATTGTAATTTCCCTATGGCTCCAAGGATTAAAATAGGCTGTTTCTAAAAATACCTGCTGCTCCCCAAGATCAGGTAGTGCTACTTTCTTTGCTAGTTGGAGTGCTAATTAAACATTTCATTTAGCTCAAATACAGATGTGGTGCTCACTGAGCCCAGACCCAGGGCTGAGCCAGACTCACAGTGGCAGTGACAGAGCTGCTTGTGGAGGAATTTCTGTCCCAGTGCTTGGCTAGTTCTGTTCTCCTTGGGATCTTGTTGCCACTCTCATGTTTATCCAGGACATTTTTCCCGTCTTTTTTTTTTTTCTCTCTCTCTTCTCTCCTCTCTCTCCTTCTTCTCTCTCCTTCTTCTTTCTCCTCTGACATGATTTACTTTCCAGGGTGTTTTGGTCAATTTTCACCCTTAATGCCTTTGACTAATGATCCTGTTGAATTTCACAGAATGGTTTTCATGCACTGACACATTTGTGCTGTGGGCTGGCAGCACTATAAAGTGAGGGTATTTAAGTCCTCCAGCCAAAACTGCCATCTCCTTCACCTTTCTGCCAAGTGTTTTATCTGTGATAGGGTTTTTGTGGTGTTTTTTTAATTAATGGATAACTGCATATATAAATTCCACGAGCTGTAAGGCAATGCTGGGTGATGGTTATTGAGGCTGTGGGTGTGGATGGGCATGTGCAGCCCTGGCCAGGAGACCATGTGGTGTCCAGCACAGATGTGTGTGTGCTGCCTGCCTGGATGGCAGTGCCATCCCTGCACTGGTGGGGTTGTGTTACCCTTACCCAGCCTAAGGGACTAAGGCTACCAGGGGTGGTGTAACCCAGTTTATTGCAGTGCAAGTCTGTGGCAAGCCAGGAGAGTTTCAGTGATGTGAGTCTGGGATCCATCACAGGAGCAGCTGTGTCTGTCTGTGTCTGCTGCTGGGCAGTCACTGCTCCAGCTGGCATGGCACAGGAGAGGGGGTCACTCTTGGGGATGTTGGCTGGAAGCCACCCCTGGAGGGCTCCAGCCTGAGAGTGCAGGACTGCTGCTGATCCTAGACCAGCTCAGCTCTGGCTTTGCTCAGTCAAGGCCTGCAAACTCTAAGGATGGCTCTCCCCTCTGGGCAGCCAGCCCACTGCCACACTCTTGCTGTGCCAGAAGGAGCAGGCAGAGACCAGAGCCGTGTTTGGCACTGGGGCATGGGGAAGAGCAAACACTGTTGATGTGAGGGCTGCTGGAGGAAGATGGGTCATGACTGATGGACTCACTGGCCTCTATGTGGCAGAACTGCTGCAGGCACTGCTGGGGTTCCCTGTTCTTGTCTCTGTGTTGGATTTACTTATTGCCTGAGATGTGAGTGCAAGTGGAGATGTGCTGTGCATATTCCCAAAGGGAGCAGGAGGTGAAAACCCTGTGCAGGAGCCACTGCTTCATTTTACTCTGCAATCCCCTTTTCCTTCACCCTGCTCCCTGGGCATTAGTGTGGGCAGAATTCTGTCACCTTCCCAAGAGCAAAGGTGTTGTCTGGCTTTGCTGGAGATTAACCCAGGTCCACCTCCTGCTCCCCTCTCACTGCTACCCAAGTTCCATCACGGTGCTTGGCTGGTGAGATGGGAGCAGAGCTCTGTCTCACCTCTGATCTATCCCTCTCCCTTTCCTCAACCCTAGGAAGTCACATCTGGGACCACCCCAACTACAAGTTATGCTGGCAGCAGTGACTAAAATTTTAAAAATTATTAAGAAAAAAAATTCACATGCTTCTGAAGAAAACTCCAAACTGAGCTCTCCCAGCTGGAGGGCAGGGGCTTTGTAATCACTCCCAGCTTACTGTTGAAAACATCTTGGTCAGATTTTTATCAGTGCCTGCACAGGAACAGCCTTGGAGGACTGTCTCTGGGGAGATTAGGTGGGTACCTAGTGTGGAGTGAGATGCTCCTGCCCAGCCAGATGAGATGCATTTCAGATGACACTGATTTAGTGTGGGGACCAGCATCCCTGGTGTTCCAGGGCAGAGCCAGCTGCCTGCTGTCTGCCCTGGGGAAGGCCTTTAGCTGTGATGGTGGTGCCCACAGTGGGGTGTAAGCATGGAGTTAACTCCTGTTCATGGTGTGAAGGAAGGGCTGGGGATACCCAGAAGGTGGGGTGAGTTTGTCCATCCTCAGAATGTTGTGAAAGGAGAAAAGGGCAAGAAGACTCAGGGCTGGTCTGTGGACAGAAAAGAGATACTGGGGATGAAACTTGAGCTGTGCAGAGAGAACCCAGCAAAAACCTGACAGGGAGATGTCTGTGCTGCAGAAACAAAGTCAAGGTGAGACCAAATGGTGTGAGAAGTTTGGGCTGGAAGTGGTGAGATTTGATCTATGGTGTTGTTAAGCAGCTTTGGGGCTAAGTGGGTCCCAAGAAGGTTGCAGCATCCTCCAGTGACAGTGACCAGGGCTGGCAGAGGAATGTGCACAAGAGGAGAGATGGACTTGAACAGCAAGAAACTGCTGGTGCAGGCTGGGATAGATGTACAATGGGCAGGGAGAAGCCAGTTCCTTGGAGGGGAGCCTGGGTGTGGGTCTTTGTGGATGGGAGGGAGTGAGGGTTGGAAGGCAAAGAATGAAGAGCCCTGTTCCTACCAGGCAGCACAGCTCTGTGAGCCCAAACCCTGCAGGCATGACCCCTCTGCCTGACTAATGCAGCTGCAGGCTGGGAGAGCCTGCTGGGGGCTCTGTGGAGAGTGACTCCCCCATGAGCCCAGCCACCAAGGGGGCAGAGTGGCTGAAACTCCCCATGGCTGCAGTGCCAGCACCATCTGCCAGGGTTTGTGCCATTCCTCCCTCTGCTCCCATTCTCTCCCCTATCCCTACGGAAAGAACACAATCACTTTTCTCCAGCAGCACACAAAGCAGAGGGAAGGGTGAGGGCAAGGCCACGGCTCCCAGCAGCCCATCGCCACCTGGGCAGCGCCGGTGCCTGGCTGGGAATGCTGAGGGGCACTCAGGGTTTCCAGTAAGGCTGTGGCCGTGGCGGGGACAGGGCAGGAAACATGCAGCAGGAAGCTGGCTGCCGCTGCCCGGCATTCCTGAGCGCTGGAAACTCGAGTCACGCTTCCTGCAGGCTGCTGGGACAGCCTCCGCCCCAGGCAGCGCCTGCCCCGGGCTGCGCCACAGCGGCTGAGACGGGTTCGCTCTGCAAACGGGCAGAGCCCTCTGCTCCTGTCCTGCCCCACACTCGTCACAGCGTGTCTCCTCCGTGCCCTGCGCCCACACTGCCCGCACAGATGTTTAAATGTGCATCTCTGCTCTGCACCTCCTGGGCTTCAGCCCTGGAGAAACCCAAGCTGCTGTTTTAGAACGGTTGGCAGAAGATCCATTCCTAAGAGATGGTGTTGTTTCCTTTTCTCCACTCATACGTGGTCCACAGCTAGGCCATGGCCAAAATCAGGGCTGGTTACCGTGCTCCTTCCAGCTTTCCCCATTTCCTCCTGTCTGTCCTGCTGCCAGGCATTGGATGAGAATGAGGATGAGACTTTGTGCTTTTCCCTCTTCCACACTTATGCTTTGGGTTAATTCCTGTGTTAAGGTGCATGTGTTTTAGCTAGAAAGGCCTCAACTGATCAATAATTATTGTGATTCCTTTTGCTTTCCTCCTAGACCCCTCTGATTCGACCTTGCTTGTGTTCACAGACAATTCCATTAATCCATTCACCAATTAAACAAGTTTGGACTTTTTGCTGGCACAACAGCACACCTTCCAGAGAGCTACCAGCTTTGTTCTCCTCTGCCAGCCCACTGGATGAGTTCAATCCTCAACAAGAAGCTAATATGCAAGTTGGCTCTTGCTCCGGAAAGTCCATGGTGGCCATGTTCTGGTTCATTTCTGCTGGCATCCTGCACCTGCTTGCAGCATTGCTTCTCCGTGGCCCTGTCCTTTCTTTCAGCATGCAGGTGAGAGCTCTGTCTTGGTGTTGATCTCCATTCTGGATGGAGCTGAGTGCTGTCTGTGGAAGCGTGAGCAGTGGGGTGGCTGCAGGACCCTCTGCTTCTGAGCTGGACTGACACAGTTGGCAAAGCAGGAAAACAGATGGGCACAGGCGATAAGAAAAGTCTCACTGGGCAACTTTTTGGATAGGGGGTTGTAGTGCACCTATTTGAATCTGACACATGCCCACATGACACAAACTGGGGCTATTGAAACCCCACAGTTCACAGCAGGGGAAAATACAGTATTCCCAGGCGCCACAGCTGAGGCCAGTGCCATGATTCTCAAGGTCAAAAAAGCCTATTTTCTGTTTTCTCTCATTACAATACAACTCCAGCTAGCCTGGAGTATAAGTCTCTTCACTGCAGTTTTGCCAGCGCAGCTCTGCCTTGGAGAGGGTCAGTGCTTTAGCCTGCAAACCTCCAGAGTGTTTTCCTTGGCAGCCCTTGTTTTGGCAGCATGAGCCTGGCCCATCAGTGATCTCTGCTACCTTGGCTGCCTTTCACAGCACACCTGGAACCGGACTGGTCCCTGTGTGAACGCCAAGCTCCACCTGTGACCTTCACCAAGCCCCCGACTGCGCCCCACCCCGCGGGCTTTGATGGCTTTGAAGCGACTCGCAGCGATGGTCCCATCTCCATCCAGCACTGGATAAGAAACCCCCAAGGCAGCCCCCTGGCCCCTCCTGGCCCGTTTTCCCCGCAGAGGCTCAGCCCTGTGCCGAGCTGCCGCCGTAGGAAGCGGGAGCGCGGCTGGCGGCTGCGGTTTGGCCGCGGCCGCGCTCCCAGCCGAGATTGCAGGGCTGCAGCAATAATGAGTTACCCAGCCCTGCAGCGGGGCCGGGGGGCTGCCCGCGGAGGAAATCCCAGCGCTTCGTGAGCTCCCTAATCACAGCAGCAAGGAGCAGGAAGCACTTGTTAGGAAGGAGCAAGGAAACAGAGCCGCTGCCTCGACCCAAGCACACCTTTCAGGGCCGGAAAGTGGGAGTAGGAAGGCATAAAAGTGCTTTGAGCTTTCGCAGAGGATCGCAAAGGGCAAAGGGTGAGGGGAGAGGGAACAAACACCGGCAGGGCTCTCGAGGAGGGGGCAGCCAGCGTGTGCGTGCTGTGAACGGGACTTCATGGTGGAGCTGCTAATTAAATAAGAAAGGCTCGTCTCCATGCTTGTTAGGTTAACTCAGCAGGGATATTGCAAAAGCAAATTCCTCCCAGCAAGTGTAATTAGGGGGCCGGAATTCCTCTGGTTCCTTGTCCTCCCTGCGAATGCTGCTAAAGCCATCAGGTGAGGACACCGGGTGAGGGGGGAACATGCAAGTCCTGTGCAATAACAATCCCCTCCCAGCGTGGCGAGGATTTCCAATCGAGGCTTGACTTTTTACTCTCTCGTTATTCCAGGGTGGAAAATACACATTCAACAAAACAGGCTCCCTCTCTGGGCTGGGTCGTAGGGCTGCTTCCCCCAGGACAACTCGAGTTGAAGATGGAAGGAGGGCTCTGGGGGCTCTGGACAGGGTCCCAGCAGCTCCCAGCCCACAGGATTTGGGAGGTGTCCTGGATGTGCTGCTGACCTGATTCATCTTCCTTGCCAAGGGGGGCACAGCTCCAGTCCAGCCCAGCAGGAATTGCCTGAAATACAAACCCGGAGCTTGTGTTGCCATGCTTGTGCCAGTGTTGCCTGTGCAGGCAAAGGATGATGCTCATGGGGGACAGGGCACGAAAATGTGTCTGCCTGGCACCAGGGGACACCTGTGCCAGGTATGTCTGGGAACACAGGGCCAAGGGGAGCTGTGTGGCATGGGTGGAAGGGGAGAGCTGACTGGAAGGGATGGAGGGCATGGATGGAGGGTGAGGGGCTGGGAGAGGAAATGTGGGGGGAGGAGAAAGGGCGAGCCTGGGACCTTAAAGAGCAATTAGTCAAAGCTGAATTGTTTTTCTAAACTCTTAATGAAAACAAAGAGTAGGGCATGGCCCAGATGGTGCCAGGGGATCAAATAAATGTCGCACTCAGGAAGCAGCTGCTACTGGGAATATTTCCTGCCAGCCCTGCTGCTGCTCACAGCCACTTTTATTATTTGTTATTTTTCAGGACTGCAGCTGGGGTTTCCCTCCAGCCCTGTGGAAATATGCTTAAGGCTGGCCCATGCAAAGTGCCTCCTGCTAGGACTGGTCCCTGGCTCTTGGCATCCCTGGCTATGCCACCTCCCTGCCTGGCATCTGCCATCACCCTTCTCCATGACAAAGCCTCTGACAAAGGAATTTCATCCTCCCTTTCCCACCCAGCCTAGTCCATGTTTTGTGTGCCTTTATCTTGTGTAGGGTTTTACCATTTTTGCCCTGTTTCTGTGCTGAACCCAGACATCTGACAGTGTGAGTTCAACACCTCTCTGTTCCATGTTGGTGTAAATTACCAGAATCAAGAAATTTGACCAAAATGAAATTTTGGATGTTGTTTTTATCTGCCTGGGTTTTATCTTCCTGCCGAGTTTCAGAGAGAGAGAGGGTTTTTTTTTCCCCACTCCAATTCCAAGTGCTAAAATTACCCTTGTTTTTAGGTAAAAAATAGGGGATCACAACCAAACCAATATTGTCCTGACTCTAGCAGCTGAGATTTAAGAAAAACACCAAACCCAGCCGAATGAGCTCCTAGCCATGGGCTGGCAGCCATGTGAGCTGCCAAAAAATAGCTGTGAGAGGACTTGTCAAGCAAGCAATTTGTGGAGGCTGGTGTCCCTTTGGTGGAGAGGAGGATGGGTGACTGTTCTGTCACACATGATGGCTGGTCTCATCCAGTCCACCAGCAGACCCTCTGCTCCCTTTTTTTGAAGCATAGAAGCCATGACTGTCTTACATGTATTTTTTTCTGCACATCAGTTATGTAAGCTCAATGTGCCTGTCCCACTGTTTTTCTGGGCTTTTCAAGGCCCCTGAGAATGTGTGTGCAAAGAGATGAACTGGTAGAGAAAAGGACTTGCTAGTGCTACCACAGAGGGAAAGAGCAGAACAAGCACTCTACCCTTTATTAGCCAGCAGAGATTCTACATGGGGCACTCTGTGGTACCAAACAGTTGGACGTTGCTTTGTAGGGCAGCTGCACCCAGACCAACACACTTCCAAGACATAAGGAACATGGTGGTTTGTGTGTATCCAAGTGTTTTATTGGGAGACCAGATGTAGGGACCACTCAGGTCCCTCCTGAGAAACTGTGTGCTGAGCTCCTGTCCTTTGCTTATTACACATGGAAAAATTTGTCAAACATTCAATGCTGTGGTACAGCCTGATCTTGGAGAGTCTCATTTTCCACCCAAGCCCTTCTCTGTGTGCTCAGAGGATGAGCATGGGCTCTCACCTGAGGCTTGTGGCTGCCTTTCATCCAGACTGGGGTCAGATACCTCCAAGCTGGCTCTGCTGCTCGGGGATGGGGACAGCAGGCATGAGGGCTGTGTGGGTTCCCAAAGATGGGGAAGGAGCTGGGCCAAAGGGAGCAGTCCTGGAGCCATCAGCACTGCCTGGGATGGTGAGAAACCCCTCGGTGTGCCAGGGGCTGGCCAGTGCTGTGGCCCTGCATGCTGGAAGGGCAGGAGTGTTTCCCTGCTGAGCACGTCCCAGGAGTTTTGCTCCAGCCAGACCGTCGGCTGTGGCCATTGTGGCAACTTGGAGATGCCCTCTGGGGTTTTTGGGCTGGGCCAGGGCAGGGGGCTGTTTCCCGACTCTGATGGCCAAGGCTTTGCCAGCTCATGCTGGAGATACCACTTCCCTGCCCGTCATTGCATGTCCTGGGATTTGTGGCTACGTCCTCAGAGCTGTTTGATCTGCTCAAATCACAGCTGATCAAAGGGGCAGTTTACGAGAACAAAACACTGGGTGACTTCCTCCAGTGGTGCCAGAGGCAGCCCTTTGGAGGCGAGATACAAGAAAATAAGAATTTTTTTAACTACTGAGTGTCTTGGATCCTCAAAATAGCAACTTCTGCTGGACAGCCCTGCTGCATGGCCCAGACAAGACCTCAGTGAGGAGGTTTCAAAAAATATAAATAAGATATGTATATTCTGATAGATTAACTGATTTCTCTTCTACACACATATATTTAATAATTTGTGAATTTCTGTATTTCCAGGCTTGTGAGCCAGCTTGGCTGCTATAGTAACTCAGAAGTGAAAGCCCTCAATTGCTCATCTTTTGAATAAGTGCAGAGCAAAAGTCCAGTGGGCCAATCAGATTTGGGGTTTGCACATCAGCTGGGAAACAAAAATGGAAGAAAAATGGTAGCCAGCCATGATAACCCCATTCTCTGTATTTCAGTAATGCTGTGCCTTTTAACATAGGGCAGTCCTCTCAGGCACATGGTGGGATTCTTGGGGTTGTCCTGTGCAGAGCTTTGGATGATGATTCTTATGCACAGTGATTCTTATGACTTCCAACTATTGATATTATCTGACTTTATTATGATTTAATTATCTTTGCTTGGTCAGCAGAAGAAAGAGATAGGTAGTGCTGGCTGTCCTGCAGCAATAAGCATGCAGTGGTGACCACACATTGTCATCCTGCCTGAGACATGGAGAGTGTCACCAGATGGGAAGAAGCTTGTCCCAGGTAGGTGCTGTCAGGCTGGGTCTCAGCTGTAGACTCCCCTGTGTTCCCTGTGCTGGGTGACCCTCCAAAACTTCCTGGTTCTCTTTTTGACCTGTCCAGTGAATTGGGAGGTTTGCTGATAACAGAGATTGTGTTGATCATAATTTCTGGAAGCTGGAGCATCCTCTGGGATGGTTGCACTGGCCCTGATTGTCAGGAGTAAATGGGATAAATGGGCTTTTCAGTGGAATAGTGTTGGAGTGACTACCACTCCAAAGGCAGCTCATAGAGAGTTTAGGGACCTTTCTGTGCTGGTGTGTGTGTTACCAGAACATCAAAGGCTGAAAACTTAAATTCTTGTTTCATGGGAGTGGGAGGAGATGGGCAGAGAGTGGAAAGTCACCCAGTGGCAGGGGAAGCATTAAAGAGGGCTGGGCAGAGGGGTGCTCCCCACCCAGCTCCATGCTCTGGAAAAAGGCTGCTCCCCAGGTAGAGGAGGAAACTGGCGGTGGAGATGTGCTCCGGATGTCACTGTGCAATCAGGGAGGCTATTTAGAGATCACTAATTGATGAGGGCAGCCACAGCAGGAGGAAATTACTTTCAGGAGAGACAGAAAACCACACTGCCCAGTCAGCTTTGAAGAGGTCTCAGGGAAAGCAGAAAGTGCTAAAACAACCAAAATATTTTGGAAAGAGGCATTTCTCTTGTGGTGCTTGACTTGGGACATGGCCTGGAGAGAAGTGGCCCACCTGCCTGTGCTGGTTTTGGGGACCGTGGGGCATGGCAGAGCTGTCAGACTGGGAGGCCCCTGGAGATGCTGGTGGCTGTACTCAGTGCTGGGGCATGAGATGGAGATTTGGCTCTCTGTAGCCATCCCCCAAGAGACTTATTATCTCTTCTGAGCTCCATTTAAGAGACTTCGTCCCCAGGAGGGGCTCTCAGGATTAATGAATTAAAAGCTGGTAAGTAGAATGGACACCAGCTCAGAGAATGCCTTAAATGCCAATTGATGTCCTCCCAGGCAGGATGCTTTTTTTTGTTTGACTCCTTGAGACTCACAGATTCCCTCCAGTCAGAGACTGACCTCACAGTTGGCCACTGGGCTACTCAAGCCAGAGCATCTCAAATGTAGCTTTTCCTTACAGCCTGGAAGATGCCAAGCTGATCTCAAGGATAAACCTGGGCACTGTCCTGTGCTGTGACAAGGGAAGAGCATGTTTCCTGGAGGTCCTGAAGTGAGATGCCAGCCTGCAGGGAAGAGTAGTGGGGAGCTGGTCCTGCATGCTGGGGCTGCCTGAGGCGAGTGTGCTGAGCTGCTGAGAGCTGCAGGAATGCACTGTCTCCGAGTCTGCTCGTTTGGAAATGGTGCTCTTTTCAACGGTTCTGTTATCAGATGGAGCATTTCCTTCATCAGTGTTAATATCCATGTAGTGAAACAATGAAAGGGCTTCCTATCAGTTCCAAATAGGACGTGAAAAGCTCTCAGCGTTAAGAGTAGAGGATGCTGGAATAGGGCAATGGGAAACGCCTGAGTCACTGAAATGCCTCTTTGATTCCATGAGGCTGATACGTTCAAAAGGGAAGAAGAAAAAAATAAAAAGAGAGAGAGCAGAGCTAGTTAATGATCTGCAGGACAGAGAACAGGAAGGGGCAGCAATTGCAGCGTGGGCTCTGTAGAGGGGAATCACAGGGGGATGTCTGGCAGAGGCTTTGGAAAGCAGAGAGTGCAGCAGGGAACTGAGCACAGGGAGCTGCCTAGTTTTTTTCAGAAAGGGGGAAGACATGATGGAGAAATTGTTTCCCAGCCTAACCCTGTACCCCATGTCCTACTGCCGCTTGGCCAGTGTGTGCCAGCTCAGTGCAGGATCAATGAACTGCAAAACAAACTTTCAAATCTGTGACTTAATGGTGCCCAAAACACTGCAGATTTGGAGTAGGGGAAGGGAAATACTGCTTTGCAAAGCACCCAAGGCCATGAGCCCACTGCTCAGAGGATCTGCTCCTTTCCATGGTCTGCTGTCCCACCTGGGGGGACATGCACAGCTGCTTGTGCCAGGCATGAGGGAGGGATTTGCTGAGGTTGGGCAACACCTGCTGTCCTGGGGCAGAAAGAGCAGGATATTCCAAGCCCGCAGAAATCCCTGGCCTGGAGTAGGGCAGGTAGCCAGGGCAATACACTTTCTGCTCTTTGCTGAAACTGAAGGTCTCCCTGCCTGTCCCCACTGGCCAGGTGTAAATCTCAAGGCCACCAAACAAACACAGGGGCTGTGATCCGTGCCAGGTCAGAAGCTGCAGGCAGACTTTTGGTTGTTACAGGAAGAGCTGCAAATATTTCAAACATAACCTGTTTTCTCTCTCTGTTTTGAAAACCAACCCCAGCTGCCTACAGGCAAACAGCCCACTGGGCATAATGGCAACTGCCTCACTGTTCTCTCAGGGGAAATTCCTCAATGGAATGAGTTGGAAACTGAAGTGGAGGAGGTCAGACTTGCTCCATGGTGGTAGGAATCTTTAGTCCTACAAAGCTCAGTAAAGAACAAACCACACAGAAGCAGGTTTCTCCCCAGCCTGAGAAGCCCCACCGTGGTCTCTATCCAAGGCTGCTCCCTGTGCAGGGTGATGGGGCAGTGCACACCCAAAATCATCCCTCTCCTGGCTACATGGCCACAGGTAGGCTGTGCAGAGGTGTGCAGGAGTCCTGTGACCCTGCTGTTCAGGGCTGTGCCCCGTCCCCCATGGTGGCTTGCCCAGGAGATTCACCTGTCTCCCTGTTTCCCTCACTCCATAGGGAGCCCAGCCCATGGTGATGTGCAGCACACGCCATCCCACCCCAGCTCCCATTCCCACACAGGACAGCGCTGCCCTTTGTGAAGGGCGAGAGGGGAGGCGATGAAAGCCGGGGGGAGCCTCACAGAGGCTGGAAGGAGCCCAGCGCCGGGGCGGGGCAGCTGGGGAAGGCTCGCACACAAAGGGCCGTCCTGTCTTCACACCTGCGGGGCGGCCGGGCGCTGACAGCGACAATGGCACCACTGACAGGGGCGAGGCGCTTCAGATAAAGGCAAGCGGCGGGTGACGGGCGCAGAGGGGAAGGCAGCTGTGCTGGGCATGGGCTAGGGACAGGGACGGGTGGAGGTCGGGCAGTTCTCTTTTCTCCTCCGTGTCTGCATGTTCAAGCCTGGACAGTAATTGGATGTGAATCCACAGCCATGCTGTGCCCTTGGCAAATGTACACCCAGGACTGCAGGTGGGGCTGGGGCTCTCTGAGAACCAGAGTGCAGAATTCAGGTGGCTGCTCAGCAGTGTTTGTCCCTACCACACATGGGTGAGTTTCAGCATGGGGTTGTGGTGAACAGCCATCACCCGAAGGGGATAAGCCCCAGCTACCAGCCCAGTGCACCAAACCTCACCTCTTCTAACCCCAGAATACCAATGTGGCCCAGCACTGTGCCTTACTGCCCAGGAGCCGTGGGTCTGCTGCTATGGGATTGCTTCCTCTCCTTCAGCCAGCATCTCTTGGGTCCTTCTGCCTATTGCCACCGGTGTGGGGATGCCTGTGACCACTTCTCACAGACCGCCCCGTGCGTGAGCAGAGATTAGGGGTGCTGGAGGAGGAGGGTGCTCGCGTTAGGGAGGTGAGCAGTTTCTCGTGCCTTTGAGCGGGGCCGGGCGGGCGGTGCTCGGGAAGAGCGGGCGGATGGTGCCCTCCGGCGGCTCGGCCCCGCTCGCCGCCAGCCGGGGCGCAGCCGCTGCCGGGACCCCCAGCCAGCTGGGATGTCATTCTGTTCTCTCAGTCTGCAGGGATGCCTTCCCTCCTCTGCTCTGCTTTTCTCTGGGTTCCCATTGCTGAAATCCACTCGCTGTCCCTCAGCCCGGGGAGATGCTGTGCGGGCATCAAGGTGCTCCTGTGCTGTGGGGCCGGACCCCTCCCTGGAGAGGAGCCGCGGGGTCCCTGCAGCCCCAGCCTCTGAATCCCCCCGGCTGGCTCCCGCCGCAGCTTCCCGGTGGAAACAAACCCTTGTCTTCAGGATCAGGAAATCCACCTAGTCCTGAGTGGGCAGTGAAGGGGCTGTAAAGGGATGGGGTGACCCTGAGAAGAGCCTGGTGGGATGGATACCCCGGCATGGGCTCTGTTTGATGTTTGGGTGTCCCCATTGTGGCTGCCAGCACACCGGCTTGGGCCCTGAGTGGGACCCAGAGTGTCTCTTTCCTGTCCCAGCTGGGAAGGGCTGGGTCCCTGTCAGTTTTCCTGTTTGGGTTACACCCCAGTGTTCCCCAGCAGCCCATCCCTTACAGGGGAGGGCATCTCCCCTCCTGCTGGCACCAGTGGCATTCCCCAGACCTCCTACAGGAGGAATGGAGGAATATTTGGGCTGGGCAAATCAGCCCCTTCTGAGGTCTGAGCAGCCCCGAGCCCCTTGCAAGGCTTCCTGAGCTACTTGCCCTCGGGTCCCTGGGGCAGGCACATCCCAATGGTGGCTTGGATGAGCCTTTCCCCTCCAGCTGGATTTGCTGCAGCAGGGAAAAGGAGGAGGGAGGGGGGTAATGGATGCCCAGAGCCCCCTCCAACAGGCTGTGCTGGCTTGGCCACGTGCTTGCACCAGGCCAGCGGTGACAGATGTCTCCTGGAGCTGTCACAGGACGACAACAGAGGATAGAGGCTCCCAGCCCTGCCCCACAGATGGGCTGAGGCAGGGCTGCCTTCAAAGCAAAGCGTGCATGTTCCCCAGCCTGCTGGGATTACAAAGTTAAGGGCTGGCATTGTTTTCCCAGTTTCAGAGGGGGTGGATACCAGGCAGGATTAGTCTGGCAAAGCTTCCCAATGTGCTCAAAGAGGCACAATAGGACCTTGAAGAGAAGAAGCTGCAGCGATGACAAGCAGAGGAGCATCTCTCAGCAGCCTCTGCCTCCTGACGCAGGCAGGATGGGCTCTGAGCAGGTGCTGCTGCTTTGTCTCTGCCAGGACACCCTTCCCGTGTGCCCCAGGATGCCCCAGCACCACTGCTGCTGTGGGCAGGCAGACAGGGCACAGGGGAGAGGGGCTGGTGATCTGAGTTCCTCTGCTGCTGACCCCGGGGGTCTGTGCTGCCCACTACTCACTGTAGACAGGGGTGAGCCTCTTCCCCTGTGAACACACAGAGGATGAAGCTGCCTGTGTTGGGGGCTACGTTTGCTTTTCCATTTCTTGGTTTTATTAATTATATTTGGTTCAAGAGGAACTAAATTCACTGTTGGATTGGGCGACTCTGACAATCCCTTGAAGCAGGGGGAGCCCACTGTGGCAATCAGTTTTTCCTAGAGCATCTATGCTACACAGGGCCATCACTGCCATCTAGGAGCTCTGGAATGATGGGATGTGTGGAGGCACCAGGAGAGCCTGGGAAAAGGGAGGACATGCAGGTAAATAGCTAATGTGTGCATAGGGGTTTTTCTCTTTTTTTTTTCCCTTTTTTTTTTTTTTCCTCTTTTTTTTTTTTTTTTTTTTTTTTTTTTTTTTTTTTTTTTTTTTTTTTTTTTTTTTTTATCATTTGCTATCAGAAATAATTAGAAATAAAACCTGGAGAGCCACAAAACCCCTGTCTTCCTGAGATGCTGCTCCCCAGGGTTTTCCTGCCCAAACATTCACATAAGCACTGCAAGAGCTGCTCTGTGCTTGGTGCAGTTGTGGAAAGCGTGGTCACAAGGGTACTGGCAGCCTAAGCAGGCAGCCAGCGCTGAGGTAGCACCTTCTGCCCGAAAATGAGTCCTCTGTGGGTATAGGTAGGGTTCTAGGCCTCCTCAGGGGCTGGGGGCAGGGGTCAGCATGGGGATGGGGATGGGCAGGGACTGGATTGCAGCTCCAGGAGCAGGGCTGTAGGGAGGGTGTTACGTGCAGGGTAGTGTTTCCCTGGGGTGACAGGTAATGGCCTGAGCAGGGGGGAACATGTGTCCATATGTGAAATTTCTCTAGGCTGCTCTGTGCAGGCCCTTTTGTGCCTGCTCCATCATGCTCCTTCTTATGAGATTTTTGCTGATGTCTCAGTCACCAGAAGCCAAATCTGAGTAGAAACATGTGCCTGAACAGAGCTGCAGAGGTCAGCAAAGCAGTGCCAGGGGCATTTGCTGCAGCACAAGGAGCTGCTCTCTCAGTCAGCTGCAGTGATTGTCTGGGCTCCTTGCTGAAACCACAGCCTGGCAGCAGCAGCTTTTGTTTGTCTGTGATAACATACTAGCTCTGATAACTCGTTAAGTGGCAGGGAACTTGAGCGTGTGCTATCACCTGCCTGGCCCAGCTCTGCCAGCATGGCTACACATGGGCTTGGCACCATCCTGCTCTGCTACAGCCTGTGCCTGCTGAGGACAGGTGCACCCAAGCTGCCACCACAATGCCATGCTCACGGCCTGCCACAGGTTGAGGCACTGCAAACCAGGCTGAGAACCACAGGAGCTCAGCACACCTCAGCCTACCTGGCCTGAGGATGAGTGGCCTGGAGCAGAGACAGCAGCATGGGGTTGGGCTCTCTCTGGGGTGGCTGCAGGGGACCTTGCTGTCACACGGTCTTATGGAGCAGCCGGAGCATCCGTTAGGCTGCGTGGGGCTGACATGCCGTGTTTGTGAAACACGCCGCGCTTGCGGTTGACCAGAGCGCTGAAATAAGCCCGTCCGGAATTGGTGTGCTGCTCTGTATCCTGATGTGGTGAGCAGCTCTGGCTGGTGAGGGTGGGGGCAGCCCCACTGGGGTGACTGGTGGCAGCAGGACTGCAGGAGCTTGGCAGCACCGGCACGAGGACCACACGCAGGGCCCCGCCGGTGCCCGGAAAGCTCAGCTAGGCACTAACGGAACTGTGATAAAAATGAACGTGACCAGGACAGCAGTGCAGGGGAGATTAATGTCAGATTGTCAGAGGGGAGGAAACTGAGGCAGACAGCACTCAAACAGATACTGGAGCACATTGGGGGGGGAAAGGGTGTAGATACTGCTTTTCTCAGCATTGCTGCATCTGCAGATCTGCATCCCAAACCTACAGCTTTTGAGAAGAGAGAAAGGATAAAGGGTTTACCTAAAGTGTGTCTATCACCCTTATCAGCCTTGTCCTGCCAATCCTCCCACCTCTGCAGGTGAGGGACCTGCCCCTCTGTACCAGCCTGAACAGGAACATCAGCACTGCTCACTGCCTGAGACCCTGAGGTACATCTCCTGTGGGTCTCTGCCCAGGCCAGATTTGTTCTGCTGCCTATCAGCAAAGCTTTGACTGTGATGGGAGAACAGACTCTGCTGCAAGAAGTTGCTTCTTGCTGTGTGACGAGCAAAGCTCCCTTTGTCACTGGTATCAGCTGTTCTGGCCTTGCCCACAATGCCAGAGAAAGACTGGTTGTTCAGTATGTCCCCTGGCCCCTGGTATCACCACAGCTTCTTCAGGACCCCACACCTTCCACCTATGCAGGTACAAGAGCCTCCCAGAGGCCTCCTTTGCTCCATCACCTTTGGTGCACTGGTTTTCTCTCTGCCCTCCTTGCTGTTCTGTCTGATGACATGCTCTTTCCTAGCTGAATCAAGTACTCCATGTCCCCACCCAGCCCCCAGTGCCTCACCTTCCTTCCCTATTCCCATCTGTAACCTGGGCACTGTGTATGTGTATCCCTAAAAAGTATCCACGCCCCTTAACACCTGCCCGTGGCATCACACCGAACAAAATCTCACTGGGATAAATCAGTGGAAAAACAGCACCCAAACAAGGTTTAAATAAGTAGTTACAGGAGCTGAGGTCCAGCGGGGCTATGTCCATTCTGTTCACAGCTTTGCCCTATCTCCCTCCTTCATCCTTCCTATTTCTACACTGCATCCCTCTCTACATGCCGAGTCTGGGGTTCAGCTCCGTGCTGGCCCGGCTGAGCCAGCCAAACCCCTCGAAACTCCAGCCCAGGGTGGGCCGAGGTAGGGGAATCAGGTTGTCCCTTCGTCCCCGCGGCGGGCGAAGCGCGGGCCTGCAGGGACCCCTGGTGGCGACCGGGACCGGGGGCTCCGGGGGCATCCCTGCATCCCGGGAGCTGAGAGTGCCTGCATCCCGGGAGCTGTGTGCCTGCATGCCGGGAGCTGTGTGCCTGCATCCCGGGAGCTGAGAGTGCCTGCATCCCGGGAGCTGAGAGTGCCTGCATCCCGGGAGCTGTGTGCCTGCATCCCGGGAGCTGTGTGCCAGCATCCCGCGGAGCGGTGTGCCTGCATCCCGGCAGCTGAGAGTGCCTGCATCCGGGGAGCTGTGTGCCTGCATCCCGGGAGCTGAGTGCCTGCATCCCGCGGAGCTGTGTGCCTGCATCCCGCGGAGCTGTGTGCCTGCATCCCGGGAGCTGTGTGCCTGCATCCCGCGGAGCGGTGTGCCTGCATCCCGGCAGCTGAGAGTGCCTGCATCCCGGGAGCTGTGTGCCTGCATCCCGCGGAGCTGTGTGCCTGCATCCCGCGGAGCTGAGTGCCTGCATCCCGGGAGCTGAGAGTGCCTGCATCCCGGGAGCTGTGTGCCTGCATCCCGGGAGCTGTGTGCCTGCATCCCGCGGAGCTGTGTGCCTGCATCCCGCGGAGCTGAGTGCCTGCATCCCGGGAGCTGAGAGTGCCTGCATCCCGCGGAGCTGAGAGTGCCTGCATCCCGGGAGCTGAGTGCCTGCATCCCGGCAGCTCTGTGCCTGCATCCCGGCAGCTCTGTGCCTGCATCCCGGCAGCTGAGTGCCTGCATCCCGGGAGCTGAGTGCCTGCATCCCGGCAGCTGAGTGCCTGCATCCCGCGGAGCTGAGAGTGCCTGCATCCCGGGAGCTGAGAGTGCCTGCATCCCGGGAGCTGAGTGCCTGCATCCCGGGAGCTGTGTGCCTGCATCCCGCGGAGCTGAGTGCCTGCATCCCGGTAGCTGAGAGTGCCTGCATCCCGGGAGCTGAGTGCCTGCATCCCGGGAGCTGAGAGTGCCTGCATCCCGGGAGCTGTGTGCCTGCATCCCGGTAGCTGAGAGTGCCTGCATCCCGGGAGCTGTGTGCCTGCATCCCGCGGAGCTGAGTGCCTGCATCCCGGTAGCTGAGAGTGCCTGCATCCCGGGAGCTGAGTGCCTGCATCCCGGGAGCTGAGAGTGCCTGCATCCCGGGAGCTGTGTGCCTGCATCCCGGTAGCTGAGAGTGCCTGCATCCCGGGAGCTGAGTGCCTGCATCCCGGGAGCTGCCCCACTGGAATCTTGGGGCGAAGAGGGGGCTCCTACCTACAGCATCCCTCGAGCACCGCAGCTCTTCCTTTTCTGCAGCAAAGAGAAGGAGAACCAAGGACTTTTTTCTCCCCTAGGCTGGATGAAGAGTCAGGGAGATGTATTTTCCATCTCAGTCCCTTTCTAGCTGGGTTTCCCTCTTCCCTCCTCGCAGGTCTGCAGGGGAGTGGGTGGAGGGCTGCAAGCACATGCTCCTGTCTCGGCAGCTATTGCAAAGGTGATGCTTGCTCCTGGCTGTGAGGCTGGAGGTGGGCAGTGCCAGAGTGGGAACAGACAGCAGGACAGGGTGACAAAATCTTCTGTGACCAGCCAAGGGTAAATCATGTAGAGCAAGGGATGCAGTGTCCGTCTGGGTTGCCTTGTTCCCTCACTACATGCATTGGGTATCTAAGGATGCTGAATACACGTGATGAAAATTGAAGTCCACTTGTAAGTCATCAGAAAAGTTTAAAATTAACAAATTGTGGCCCTGACCTCCAATAGAATTGTTGCTAATTAATAAAACTGCCATGCAAAGTCACCCTATGGCACAGAAACTAGTGTCCCAAAGGTAGCAAAAGTTGCTGCTTGTTCTAATGCTCTGGCATAGGAATGTCCCAAGGTGGAGGTTACCCCCAGTCTTGTGGTTAGAGCTGACCTAGGACCCCGCATGGGCCGTGCAAGCAAAGGCAGGGGGCACTGCGGGCACAGGAACCAGCAGGGACGGGCTGGGAAGGGCGGGCAGGCAGGGTGCGAGCCCAGCTCACTGCTCCTGGGATGGGCATCCTCCTGGTTCCTGTGGCTGCTGCCCCTCCTGTGTTCCTGGGTCCTGTGGCTGCTGCCCCTCCTGTGTTCCTGGGTCCTGTGGCTGCTGCCCATGCTCTGCACCCATCACTCACAGAGGTGGTGCTGCTCACAGGGTGCTCTCTGACTGTTGGCTGGGATAAACCAGAAGGTTTTTGCATCCACCCACCTGCTGGAGAGCTGCAGCCTCATTCAGTAGTGAGTATCATTCATTTATCTGGATGATAAGCAGTCCTTCAACCCCTGTAGTTTTGTCCCACTAGCTCCTTTTCAAACAAACCAGGTGCCAAGTGTCCCAAGGAGCAGTCCTGACATGACGGATCAATTTAGCAAGGACACTCAGCTAGGATGCTCACTCTGATGCTCTGGATGTATTATTTCTTTTTAGCCTTGGCAAAGTAATTCACCTGCCCAGAGCTGGTACTCATTTGATCCTCCATTCCTCAGCTCACACTTTGTCCCTGCTAACCACATCATGTGCTTTCACCACCAATTTCTCTAAATCCTCCTCATCATCCTTCTCTCTATGCCTTAAGCTTTTGCCATCTCCCTGGCTGCCAAAGAGGCACACTAGAAGTGTGTTGGTGTGTACATTGAGCAGTAGAGAAGTGTAGTTCTGGCTGCCTGGAACCTTGAGCAGCTGGATCTGGCTGAGAACATCATCCTGCCTTTTACTGGCAGCAGCCCTGGGGGCTGGCCTTGAGCTCCTCACTGTCATTTCCTTCACCAGTCCCTTTTTCTCTTTGCACAGCAGGTTCACCAGAGGTGCCAAGCATCACCATCATCTTCCCCATCCCTGTTCAGAACCACTGCCACTGTGATGCTGTTCTGTGGGAGACGAGCATGAAAATTTCACTATGGGAGGTTATTTGGTAAGCCAGCATCTCTGGACTTTGGTGCAAGCCCAGCAAGCCCTGGACCACTCCAGGGACCAGTTCAAGAGTCAGAAAGGAGTACCCATGGTCTTTTTGCTTGCGTACCTGACTGAGAGCAAAATATCTTAATGACAAGCTGCAGGCAGAGCCTTGCACAGTCACCCAGTAGCCTTGTACAGCCAGGAGCTGTGAAGGATGGAGGGAGATCACCAGGCTGTGTGTCCAGCAGCTGGATGTGGCAGGCTGTGGTGGTCAGAGGGACAGTGACATGGAGGCAGCCAGCAGAGCCTGCATGCGTGAGCCAACCTCTCCCCTCGGTGGGGAGGGACCCAACACAATGTGCAGTGTGACTCCTGCTTAAGGTGTGAGCTCACAGCTTCTCTGCTCTCTGCCTCTGTGCTCTCTGAGGTGTTGGGGGCAGCTCCTCTCTTTCGAGTGCCCCATGAGGTGCTGAACTCAGAGACGTGGGATACTCTCAGGTCACTCTTTGCTGGAGGTGGCATTCTCCAGCCTGTGCTGTCGGGCTGAGGCAGCTGCATCCCTGCTGGCCAAGAGGTGCTCTGCACCTCACAGCTCTGCCTCGTGAGCCACTGCCATGCCCAGCCCTCGTGTGCCCATGGCAGAAGGATGCTCCCCTTCATCTTTGGAGCTCTTGCCACAGCAGAGGCTTCAGGCTGGGCACTACGGAGAACCACACAAGTGACACAAATGGAGCACATCCCCTGACACCAGAGCCATCAAAGCTGGGTCTGCCATGGCAGGCAAGGCCCACACTGATCCTGTGTTGGTCCTCCAGCTTCAGTGTGCATGGCTGCTGTCCTTGGGAGAAGGAGGAAACTCAACAGTGCAAGTTGGAGCTCTGCACAAGATGGCAGTGGGGCTGGGCAGGGAGGATGGGGGTCCCAGCAAGCCCACCATGGCCCCAGTGGGGTGGGCTGCCTTGGCTGTGCCTCAAGACCCTGGAGCAGCCCCAGAAGAGCTCCCTGTGCCCTGAGGACGTTTCCTGTTTGCTGCCCGTGCTGAAGCATCGGCCCTTCAACCGCCACCAGTCCTCTGCTTCCGGCAGGGGCTCCCGCCCGGAGCCCCCCTGCATTATCAGCTCACCAGATGCCTTTTTCAGGATACTGTGGTAAAACTGTGCCGGGCAGGCGCTGTCATTTGGGGTTTTCTCTCATGTCAGCTTTGAAGACAAATTGGACAAGGAGGAGCAAGAAGTGGGGAAAGAAAAAATAATAAATTTAAGCCCAAAAAAAAAAGAAAAAAAAAGAAAGAAAGAATGATGCTTGCCGCCATCCTAGGCCAGAGCTGGCTCATGTGCCAGCATGGCAATGGGTCCCCCAAGTGGTGTGGCCAGCAGTGGCCAGGGACAGGGCAGGTGGGGGTATCCAGCATGGTAGTGCCACTCCCCTGGCACTGTCGGCCTCTAGTGGCAGTGGAGGCAGTGAGGTGCCATTGCAGCACCCCATGGGCCCCACCAGCACCAAGGGGATCTTCTCCCATCCCTCGGGGCACTGTCACCCACTGGGACATGGTCCCCCTGTGGAACACAGCCTACCTTGCACTGGTGAGGAAGTGGGTGTTTGGGAAGAGGGTATGAGATAGTCCTTAGGATAGGCCAGCAGCAGCTCAAACTAGCCAAACCAGTCTCTGGGCCTCTGGTCCCAAGCCATCAGATGGTGCTGAGCAGCTGACAGAGTGGGTAGACTGGGAACCTGGCAGCATTACTGGGGATGGAGGGAGAGAAATGGTGGAACAGCAGGTGGGAAGTCCATGTTTCCATCTGTGGAGCCTGGCAGGGAATGTTTGCCAGGTCTGCCATGGGGATAGGGTACCCTATGTTGGGGCCCCACTGCAGGAATGGACAGCTGAAGTGGACGGACTATGGATGCTATTGACCCTGTGAACTTGCCAAAACTCCCTGTGCTGGTGCAGGGTGTGTACAGGTGTGATGAGGGTGTGCTCCCTGAGGCTGCATTGCAGCAGGCAGAATTAAAGCATGACTGCTTGCATGGTGCTTGGTGTGTGCTTCAGCTCTGCTTCCTGCTGAAGTGGCAGGGTCAGGTCAGCTGGAAGAGCTGCTGCTAAACAAGGTGTGCTTTTGTGTGTGCTCCTCCAAGGTATACAGAGATATGGCAGCCCCAGAGCCAACCACAGACCTGCAGGATTTGCTCTGAGTTAAGCCCCGTGATTTTCTTTTGTTGGATGAAAAAGAAACAAAAAGGTGGTTGGTGCTTACAGAGCAGAGGGGAGGTATCAGCATGGGGAGGGGAGAAAGGGTCAGTGGTATGGAAATAGCACTGGGCTATCCCCACCCACAGAGGATGGATGAAGGGCTGGCTAGGGTGGGAGTTTCCACACACCCAATATAAAACCTGATTTTCTTTCCAGTCCTTGAATTCGAGCATCCACCAGAGGATGGATTGGATCTCCTGGGCTGGTCTTCAGTTCTAGATTTTCCCTTGGAAGACTGTAAACAAGAAGTCACAGAGGGAGAAGCTGTTCTCTGGTTGCCCGGGAGCCCAGGACAAGCTGTGGGTGTGGGCATCACCCTGGTGAGGAGGGGAGGGGTGGGGAGGTGGTGGGAGCAGTGAGATGCCTGTGCAAGGCAGGTGGCTGTGCTGTGCTGGGATCTGAAATCATGGCTGCTCGCTTTCACTGGCAAATCTTGCATTTGTGTGGTTTCCTTTTCCTTCTGCTCCGTACACTTTTTTTTTTTTTCTTCTCTCCCCATTTTGTTCCTTTCGCGGTGGAGGCAAATTTCAGCCCTTCCAACCTTTTGGTTCCAAACTCTGCACAGGAATAAAACTAAACATGAATCTCTAAAAGGGCTCAGCTATAATTACATGTGAGATGTTAATCTGGCAGAGGGTCTCAAGTGCTCCTATATTTGAGAATTTCTTTTCCTTCTGCTGTTCTGCAATCCCCCTGGTAGATGCCACCCAACTCCTAACAACCTCCCGATCCTATTTTCTCTGAGCAAGATCACAAGTGAACTTTCTAGTTCAAAAAAGCTCCTGTGAAGAGCAGCAGAGACTGCAGTGGCTCCCACCTCTCCCTTGAAGGCCTGGCTATTTTTGAAGGCAGCAGAAAAATGGAGATGGTCCTTTCCATCAGCTTGGGATTCCCCCTGGCCACAGGTCTCAGGTTAGATGGCCACAAGTGTGGCTGAAAGGAAGAGTCCTTGTCCCTGGACTCCCTGGTGGCAGTGCCTACATCCCTGCCCATTGTTGGCTGTGATGTTTTGGGAACCTGCTGGCTCCAGCTCCTCACACTTGATGACCTACCAAGCCTGGAAGAAATAAAGGATATCCTTTCAAAGCAGCAGCTGGAGTTCAGGGAGATCCCAAAGCCAGCCAAAAATGGTGCGGGCAAGGCCAGCCCTGGCCAGGGACCTGCTGGAGTGACCCTGGTGGCAGAAGCCAGCATGGTGACAGTGATTGGAGGAATAAAGCAAGCCCCACTTGAGTGACAAGGATGAGAGACTGAGCTCCCTGATGACTCCATTTGGGCTGCCCTGCAGTAGCTGCTTCTTGTCCTCAGTGGGCACCTTGGGTCACACATCTGGCAGGAGCATTACCTGGGCATATCCCAGAGTCTGAGCAGGGAGGTAATTTGAAAACCTTTTTGGATGTATTAACAGTTTGTAAACTCAACCACAGGAAAGATTTTGAAGCCAGATCCCCTAAAGCCCTCAGAGCTGTAGGAGAAGACAGCAGATGAACAGGGGACCACATTCCTGACCCAATGACCCTCATCCCTTCCTCAGTCCATGGATTGGAAGCTACTCCCTTTAAATTTGGTCCGTTTGTTGCTCTTGGGTGTTGCTGCTCTGCCTCTCTCCAGCTCCTAAGCTCCTGGTAAGTGCTGTGGTTTCCCCTTTTTTTTCTCATTTATTCACAGTAGTAAATTCGCAGGAATCTAGAAATGGCTCATGTTTCTAGGTCGCACTGCTGTGTATTTGTTAAAACCTTCTCTGGTGTATGTGCTGCTACAGGAGCAGCTCTGGGGCAGAAGGGGCTCAGGGAGCACATTGTGGGAGGCATGTTCCCCCAGGGAGGGCAGCAGAAAGGAGCTGTGTGGAGAGGAGTGAGGCATCACTTCAGCACCGGCTGTTTTATTCTTGGCCTCAGGAACTGGGGCAGCTCTCCTTGGGGACCAGAGGCCTTTCTAGCTCAGGCTGCCTTCATCCTATTTATAGCTGCTGTCTTTGCAGTTGTGGTTTCATTAACAAGCAGTATGTGAAGCTGCCCAGTAGCTCTGTAGGCTGAGGTGTATGCTGATTAATCAGATCCCCTTGGGATAGAAAGGCACTATCAATCCCACAGGGCTTTGTAACAGGTATCACAAGCTCCACTGTACCCTCGGGGGGACTAAGCTGTGGGTCCAGCCAGGCAGAAGTGGGATCTGGGAGGGAAGGGTGGCACTGCTTTTCCTCTGCTGGGGGAATGGAAAGTATCTTTGGGATCACCAGTTTGAACCCTCTTCCTCTGGACCTGCCTGCTTTGGCTGGATGCAACAGGCAGCCCGTGCCCGGCTTTGGATTTGCAGCTGGGCAGGCAGGACTCACTGTCTCAGGGCTCCCCACAGCACCTGCACAGGGAGCAGATTTTAGGCAGGGATTTAGGCTTGCTCACTCTGCTGCCGAGTGAGAGTTGTGGGCATGGGACAGAGCTGGCCCCTGGTGACAATGTGGTGCATGCCTGAGCTCAGGCCTGCTGCTAAACACTCCTCACTAACAAACCACTTTGGAAGCTGTATGGTTCTGAGGCAGAGGGCTTTCCAACTAACTGCATCCTCTGTACAAGGAGAAGAGTATCCCGAGAGGGGATAAAGACAACTTTTATCTCAGATAAAAGGGACTAGTAAGGAGCAGAGAGACAAGTGCTTCTGTGACAGACCTGGGCTATGTAAGTTCAGACCAGAGGGGCAGCAGTGCAGGTAGCCTGGCAAAGGGCTGTGGAAAGTGTCCTGCTGCTTGTGCATATCCAAGCACAAGGCCTGCAGACAGCACTGGCCAGGAACTATGTTTGCCTCAAGCCTCAAAGGGTGCTAGTGCAGGTACTGTAGCAAACTTTCACTCTCAGCACAGCCACATTTGGCACTGGTCTCCTCATGAGCCACTGCTCTGTGGGGAAGCCACGTGCTTTGCTTAGTCTGCAAGCAACATCCAGACTCCCTGCAGTCTGCTTCCCACAGGAAACTGCAGGTGCCCAGGGGAGAGGGCTGCACACCATGTACCACCCCTGCCCTGCACACACACCCACCCACAGGCAGCTGCCACCACCTGCAGCTCAGGGAAAACGGGACACACAGCCCCTCCTGCCCTTCTGGACTTTTCTGTATGAGGATCTCTAACCACTTTGATCCAAACACCTATGCCAGGCAAAGGCAGTAGGGGAGAACCATATTGCTATCCCTATTTGGGGTATTCAACAGTGAACTGAGGCAAGATACACATTAAAAAATCTTAGGAGACTGATATTAGCAGGGGATTGCATATACCCCCAAGGTATCCAAGTGTGAGTAAGGACCTACATGGGCAGCACAAGGGATGCAGGGACTTTGCTCACATGCAGCACACAGTAAGAGGATGGCAGGAGGGGTTCTGTTGTTTTTCTCCCTGTAAGGGTATAGGTGCATGCACATCCCTTGGAAACAAGGGCTTGGCTTTCTCCCCTCTCTGGGTCAGTGCTTTGTGATGAGGCAGAATCCCAGCCTCAGGGCACACAGCTGACAGGAGGCAGGAGTGGTCAGAGCTGAACTCTGTTCCAGAGGGAGCTACATTGCCTGGCCATGGGCAGGATGGGGCCACCCAGCCCCTCCACCTTCCCCCAGTCCAGCACAACACATAGACGCAAGGCAGTGACTGTTTTATTTCAAAGTAGAACAAAGTTATCTTTTATTCTTTCCAGAGCTGCGACATTCAGCTTTGCCCTAAGCGTGTCTGTGCTCAGACTGGCTCCTTGCATGCGTTTACTCAGAGCACATCTATACAGGGCAAACCAAAAGCAGGAGACTTTCATTACTTGGCTGAGTCTCACCTCTGGTAAAGAAACCCCATTACCCAGCCTAACATGATGGCGTGGTCCCTTGCACTGCACATGCTGCCGAGCAGACAGGCTTTATAGAAAAATCTAAAAACAAAATGTACTTTCAGACATTCCACATCAACATTTCCCCTAATTTTGCTGGGAATGAGATTTGGCTCAATGTGTATCACTCTCATCCCCCTTCATACCTCTCCCCTGTGCACAGCTGCTAGAGCAGAGTTACAGAGCATCAAGGATGTTGTCGATTTTGGAGACCAGGTCCTGGCGCTTGTTGGAATGCATCTTCTCGTTCTCGATGTACGTGTCCTTCTTCAGCTTGCCTGCCACCAGCCGCTCCGCCTCCACCGACGACTTCAGCACCAGCTCCTTCACTTGGCCATCCAGCTTCTGAATCTCACTCACCTGTGGCAGGGTGACAAACCAAGGGGGTATTACAGGAGACAAAGCAAAACAAAAAAATCCCTACAGTGAAGCTGAATAGAAGAGATGGCAGATGATAGCAAAAGATTGTCAGTGCTAAGTAGAAACATCTCCGATCCCTGAATGTTGCCTCCTGAGATAATATTATGAGGAATATTCCATGTAACTAAGGAGTGCAGATAAAAGGGGGTCCAAGGACCCAGGAGCCATATTGGCAAGAGACTGTTAAAGAGTATTTCATTACGGATTTTAAAGGCTTCAAGCTAAATCACAGCTCTGACAGCTGGAAGCTGTGTCCCTACAGTTAATGTTTATGATGTGTGAATGGTAGGTCTGCAATGACAGAGCTACCCTTTGAGTTAAATAACAGATTAACCAAGGTTGCTGCTGGCTAAATGGACTTTAGTGTCCCTCACCTGGGCTTAAGTGCCTGTTTGAGGTAAGTGTTAAAATATATTGAAGGGAAGGACAGTGGGTGTGTGCTCATTGTGCCATGGCTTTCCACGTGGTAGATCAAATCACACCCAGAGGAGCATCATGTTACCAAAATTCTGTCAGCACCAAATGCAAATGTACAAGAAAATAAGAGATGAGAGAGAAGATTTTGGGTTGACTGGTGTGAGTAGTAGAGTCAGAACTGCTAATGTGTTGACAGTTTCCATTTTTGCTTAAGTGTCACTGCCATGAGCTCAATGAGAAGCATCAGGATTGTGCTACAAAAGCATTAATCCAGCTGGTTCAAGGACTGCTTAAGAAACAGCACAAGCAGCTTTTACCAGCAACATTTACATGGCTCCATAACTCAGATTACTATAAAAGTAACACTTTTTACACACCATTGCAGAGATCAAGCCATTTTCACAGGAAAAAGCCCAACCTAGACTAGTTGCAGAAACTAAACCACCATTTAAAACTCATGCAGAATTACTGACAGAACCAAAAACAGAAGAGCTTATAAAATAAATTTGAATTTCTTACTTTATCACATAAGTCAGAGCCTTCTGTCTTCAGCTTAGACTGCAGAGAGGCAATTTCACTCGTCAGGGCCTTGTGCTCCATCTCCAAAGACTTTTTGCCACTGTTCAGGGTGGAGATGTCCCGTGACTGCTTGTATTTATTCACTGCTTCATCAAAGTGACGGTACAGCCCAAGCCTCTTGTTCACCAGAGTAAGCACCTGCTCTGTGATGCAGGCAACCTTCATCCTGGCTTCAGCAGCTGGATCCTGCAAGAGAACAGGAGGGAAAATCAAAGCAGTCATATCTTTGACCTGCATCAAGCCATTCCTGCAATCTGCCACAGGGCTGTTATTGAACCTGTTCCCTTTGCAATTAAGTCAACTGACAGTAATTAGGTGAATGGTGGAACTTCTGATTAGGGAAAGTACCTTTCAGCATTCATTCCAGCCCAACAAATAGTTTAACAGTGAAAACATTGTAGAGAAAGAACTGCAGATACTCCTTCTTCTCAGGGGGATTCCTTTTTATGCAGCAAGCAAAACTCTAGTTAGTTTTATGACACTAAATCAGCCCTACAGGAGTACCAGTGCTCAGGTTAAACAAAAACAGGACTTTAAACAACCAGCAGAACTTTGGAATGGCAGGAACATTCAGTGAGAAGTACTGGTATGAAAAATCATCACACAACAGCTGAGAAAACTGCTTATATTCCCACATGGCTCTTCACCATACCTTGGTGATGGAGAAATCCAGTCTCACATAGACAATCACAGTGAAGAACAAGATGTAAAAGGCTCCAACCACCAAGAGAGGCTCTTGCAGCATCAGGATTTTGTTGAAGGTGTAATGAACCTACAAGAGAAGTTCCAAACACTGAGCAATGCCCCATGTTACTGCAGGGTTAACTCCTCCCCTCAGGCAGCAGCAGAACCACCAAAGCAGTCCAGCAAGTGTTTATTTCTTAGTTGTTCTGACTGAGCTGCTGAACTCAAAGGAGGCACAAATGCTCAGAGGCCACACTCACCACAATGTCCTGGATGTGCTGCTCCACCAGGTTGCTCTTGTGTGCCACAATAACAGGACGCCCAAAAGTGTCCAGATATGTGTAGTGAAGCTCGTCTGAGGCACGATTGATTTCATAGGGGCTGTCCACATGGATATTCCTGTGGATAAAACCACAGTCCCATATGACCCCAAGGTGTTTGAGATGATGTAACCCAGGACTTGCCTGGGCAATTGTAGCCTCTAGCACAAGGTAAATTATGCAGTTTAAATAATGCTATGCAGTGAAACAAAGCTGTGTTCCAAGATCTCCTCCATATGCAGAGTCATGGTTTTGATTCACTGTCCCCAGGCCATTAGAGCAGACTGGAGAATTGCCACCAACACAGCACTGTCTGCAGTAACAAGTCAGGAGAAATCACACTTACTTGGCTCCTTCTGGCAGGACAATCTTGACAGTCAGAGAGTCTGTAACTTGCTCATCAAACACGTGGTCAACAAACCTCATCTTCAGGGCATACTGATCACCTAAGAGTGCAGAGCAGACAGTGGTTACAGTTCCTCAGAGGACAAGGGACAGCCTTGAAGCTCAGCGTCCATGGGCAGGAGCAGAATTTGCATGGATAATTAATTGTGCAGCAGGGGGCACTAGCTCACTCAGATATATTTTAACCAGACATCTACAAATACCTGAAGGAAGCACAAAAGAAGTGGATTTGCATATTCTAGAAAAAATAGCTGGCAACTGTTGTTGCTAAGGTCCTGTGTACCATAGCTTTCAATTCTTTTCTGTACAGCAACTACCTTTAAACACACAGGAGGATGTTTTTTATTCCCATCCCCATAGCCACTCACCAAGATTGTAGAGGTATTCGTAGCTTGGCAGGTTATAGCCAATGATGTAATGGGTTTTCCAGCCCCCAAAAAGTGGGAATCGGGGACGGATCTCCATCTCCACAGAGTCATCCAGGACAAGAAGGTGGCTGGTGGAGATGTTCCCAATTTCATCTCTGTAATAGACATCCTGAGCAGCAGCTGGGAGAATTGTCTGTAAGGAGAGAAGCAGCAGGGAGTGCATCAGAGGGGAGTTACTTCCAGTGAAACTGGCAAAACCAATAAAGGCTGGTAGGCACTGAGAAACTGCTCCCACATGAGACATGACAAAATGGCCATTCAGTTGCACTGAGTGGTAAAATTGTGCTATTATAAGCAATCCCACAAGTGGCTGCCAGCACTAAAATCACTTGGCCTCCAAACGAATGTGCTTTCTCCAGCTGAGTTTCAAACACCCCAGACAGCAAGGGAGCTCATCATGCCCACCAGGACAGCAATTCCCTTTTCACTCCAACTTGCTGCCCTAGCTGACTGGGCTTGCTGGCTTTACACTCAGCAAAGTGAGATTTCTGTTTGGCTGCACCACCCTAGAGAATTACAACAATCAATCCTGGAGGCTACAAGCAGTGAGAAAGGTTTCAGATGAGAACACACACTTTTTACATGTGGCTAGCAGAGCCACAGCTTTAATTCCTGTTGAATGCTTTGTGAGCAAGGAATGAATGCATGAGTTTCCAACTAATATTGTTCAACATGAGGAGGATATGACAGAGAGGCAACTCTGAAAATAAAGGGGCTGGGGACAGAATGAATGGTCCTTACACTGTGGAAAACCCAAAGCAGAGACCTCAATACAGGGGTAAGGGATTTAGAGGGTCCCTGAGACTGAAAGGGTGGGAATGTGGAGAAATACTACATGCCCTGATATGTGCAGTCTGTTGGATCAGCAAATGGAATAAAGTGTTTAACCTCCTAATGCTGCTTCCAAAAGCTATTCCTATCCAGCACAAGCTTTCTCTGAAAATAGACCAGTTTTAATATTCCCTTATTACTGGGATATGGTTACCAAACAAAATGCAAAGGACAACTGCATTTTTTTTTCCCTCTGGAGATCTAAGAAAGGGGGAAGCCACAGTTGTAAAAAAATTATGTGTAAGATGACAACCTTAAAGGACTTAACAGAAGAGATCCCACTGTCTGGCTGTCTCTGGTAGTCATATCTGGAGAAAGGCCCTTTCAGCACTGCTCCTGTGTGCTTTAAATCAACTGTCTCTTCAACGGCAATGTTACCCCAGTGAGACACCTCAATGACTCGTGTCATGCTGGTGATGGTCAGGAATGGACTGTTATTTTCATAGTGCACCTTCAGGGTGTCCTAAGGAGGGAAAAAAAGATAAACTGTCAGACCTAAAGTAAGCAGCAAGCTCCCCTCACAATGATTCACTCTGTGTGCCACAGAGAACCCTCCTTGACAGATGCCTGCACACAGTCTAACTCATGGCTGACCTGTGATTTCTGTGTGAAAGCCTCTGCTTCCCACTCTCCAGCCTCTGAGACTCATCTTCCCTATCTGGAAGATGCTCTCTGCAGAGCCACAACCCCTTTGCACAGCAATGTACCTGGCTGTATGGAGGGATGTCCTTGAAGGGGCCGTACTCAATCATGTCCTCAGTGCGGGAAGGGTTGCCCAGCTTGGTGTAACTCTCCACGTTCCTGGAGGCCAGCTTGACACGGGTTGTTTGGGTCTTGGTGACGTATGGTGAGTAAAAATAGTGATTTCCTTCAAAGACCACAAACTGCTTCTCACTTTGGGTGATGTGGGTGGGATAGGGCTGCAGGACGTGTGTGAAAACCATTTCAACAGAGACACGGACCTTGGCTCCTGGGGCCAAAGGAGATGGCAGCTTCACTGAGAAGAATTTCCCACTGGAAAGAAGAACAGGTAGGTCAGGTGGGATCTCTCCTGAGAGAGCATTCAGATCCACCCACTGCAACATCCCCTGCAGACAGAAAACCATGTATCACGTATTTAATGATTTGGGCAGGTATTTCACTTGCTCTTCCAAGACATGGAGATGCCTTGTCCCAGCAGGTGAGGTTACTGTGCTGGGGAAGCAGCACAGGCTGCACTGTGTCCAGCCACAGTGACAGTTTTGCTTCACAAAAAAACACCTTTTCCATTCTTCTCCAGATGACAGAAATTATCTGCATCACAGGAACCATGGCTACAAGTCCAGAAGACAAATCACAAACATCTTAAGCACCTGTTCCCACAAAGTCTGTTCATTCTCAGATTTTGCCCACAGGATCTGAAACTGAAGAATGGCCAGAATGGGAGCAAGGTTTTGGACTGATGTCTAAGGATGCACTGGACAGACCGAGTGATGCTAGAAGCAAACACACTTCATGTCATGCCTGGTGGCCCAAGGGTGGGATTACATGAGACATCCAGCCATGTCAGAAGCTAAGGTCTACCCTGGCAACTTCACAGCTACTACATTCTTGAAATTCAGCTGCACTGTGCTTTTGAGCCACTTTACAGGACTGCTCAGCTCTCATGGCTCAGAAGACACTTGCCTGTAGCACCTACATAATATTCCAAGCTTGGCAGTACAGAGGATGATGCAAACAGCAGCATCCTCTCTCCCAGCAGCAGGAAGAGCCTGTACTGGGCCATGGTACCCAGATCTCTGTAGTACTCTACACACAGCCACAGGGCACTAAACTCTCTGTAGTCACCACTGCCAACTGTCTGAGAGCTCAAAATGGAGTAATGGGTAAGAACATGACCAAATGCTTCTCTCACCTGGTGTCCCAGGGCATTACTCAAGGCACTAAGTACAAGAGACTGAGCAAAGCTGAGGAAGAAAATACTCATGATCTCTAGGTACATGGAAATGGGGTAGTATTTCTGCTCCACTGTGAGGACAACTCTAGGTATTCACCTTAGAGGGAGATACTCACCTTTTGCCCTTAACTTTAGTCTCTTTCACTTCCAAGGTGTTCTCCTCCTCTTCCTCACCTTTCACCTGTTCCCAAAGAACATATGGGATCAGTGTGCTGCTATTTAAAAGACTTAACACATTTAGGGCAAAGTCTGTACAGTTCCTATAAGGAGTTTTTAGGGGGGATGTCCCCCTGAAAGTATAAGCTTATATATAACTAATGTATTAAGGAAAGTTTTTTAAAGGCCCTTTCATAATGTTCATGAATACAAATTGCAGTGTGGTCAGTGTGCAAAAACAGATAGTGGAGGTTTCTGGTAACTCTCATGTTCCTGTGTTCCCTCAGCCTGGTTCTCAAGCTGGCACAGTCACCGAAACTTGCACAAATGAGAATTCTGATCAAATGCTTTTGTGATTTCCCCCGTGACTGGGGAGTGAGCAGGCCACAGTGAGTATGGCTTGACCATTTCAGGTACATCACAAAACTCTGCATACAGGTAAATTATAGAGCACTGTATGTACTTTTCTCTGCTGTATGGAGAGTTTATTTCAAGTGACAAAACTTCTGGGCAAGGACAGAAGCACTGTCCTACTGCTCCGCTGACGTTCCTGCGGGTGAGGGCCGGGTCCCCCATCCCGGCGCTGCCCGGGGCTGCCAGCCCCGCTCCTCGCCCACCCGGGACGGGGCGAATCGCCCCCTCATCGCCTCCCAGCTCCGCCCTCGCCCCGCCGCACACCCCCCGCTGCGGGTAAGGGATCCGGGAGCGGCGCTGAGGGCCCGGCAGTGCCGACGTGTCCCTTCGGGCGCGGGGCCGGGCAGCGCCCGCGGTCCCTCGGGCGCGGCGCTCGCTGCCCGCTCGCAGGCTCACCTGCACGCCCAGGTGGGCCAGGCGGGGCTCGCTGCCCGCTCCCCACGCTCACCTGCACGCCCAGGTGGGCCAGGCGGGGCTCCAGCCCGGGCTCCAGCGCCAGCAGGAAAGTGGAGGCGGCCGCGCCGCCCGGCGCGTTGCCGAGGCTGAGCTCGGCCGAGATCTTGGCCAGGTGCGTGCTGAGGTCCAGCGAGCGCCGCACCTCCTCCAGCACTAGCTCGGAGGTGGTCCCGGCGGCCGCCAGGCAGAGGAGCAGCAGGCGGCACAGCAGCCCCGCCATGGCCGGCACACCGCGCGGGGAGGGCACGAGATGGCGGCGCACGCGCCGTACGGGCACGCCACAAGATGGCGGCGCCCAGTGGAGGAGGAGGGTCGCGATGGCGGCGCCCAGACGCGCTGGGGCCCGGCCCTCCTCTTCCCCGCCTTCCCTGGTGCCTGAGGAGAGAAGCTGGGCGGGCTCTTCCAGAGTCCCGGGGGTGGTTTCGGCTTCGCGCAGTTCTGGCGCTTCCTGGCCCCCGGCTCTGGCGAGTTTGGGCGTTCCCGCGGGGCGCTGGGCCCGTGCCCTTGCGGAGCTGCCAGGCCTCGGCAGGCCTCAGAGCTGCTCAAACGCTGCTTGTTTGGCCCTGCTGGGCTTTCCCACTTCTTCTTCTGCCCCAAAAAACCAGAAAAACCACTTATAATATTACAGGATGCTTAGGATTTTGAGGTGCTCCTCAGCCTTCTCTCCTGCCATGGTACAAAGCAGCTCTGTTTCTCCATCTTTTTAGCAGTTCTTGCCAGGGCTTCCAGGGGTCAGAGATGTCAATCCTGGTGGAAGTGTTGGGTATAGGATGGCACTGGGATGCAGCACTGGGCACTGCAAACGGATAGACTTTGGTGCTTTTAATTAATGCTGCTTAATAAATGAGCCTCAAATTGGGACAGCTCATCTCGCTGGCCTGGCACACATTGCTCTGGAAGGTGAGTTTTAACACAAATAGAGTTTAAGATGAACCCAAATTTTCTGCTTTTATAAATTACTCGGACCCCAAGTAGAAATTAGTTATAAAAGTTTTATTGAGAACTATAAAAAAAAATCGCAAAGCAAAAAGGGACATTGTTGGGAGTGTGGCTGACCACCAGAGGCTCATCCACCAGAGGCAGCTCCACCTTTTATACCCCTGGTATTGATCTGCCAAATGCATATTCCAACATTTTCCTTATAAATGTATATATATATATATATATATATATATATACACACACACACATATATATATATATATAAATTTATGTATGTACCTGGCCCCTCCCAAAGTCTGCAAGTTAATTCTTTTTACAGTCCATTGGTGGGGACTTTCTTGCAGCTTGATTGCAGGTGAGGTGTTGTCATGCCAAGGCCCCCCAGCAACAATCTTCCCCCATTCCTGCTGCCTCATGCAAAGGGCACACGTACATGCTCTCCCTCAAATGTCTCTGACAACCCTCATACCCAGGGTTTTCTGGTGGCAACAACACAGATGGGAGAAGAGAGGATTAAAGGGAGAACAAAAAGGGTCCAAAAACAACCTACAACAACAGTTACATATCAAAAGAACTTTAAACCTTAACAACTTTTAACACACATAATAACCATTCCTCATTTTTGAGAGCCAATCACCACACCACCCATCTATAACACTGCTAAAAACCCACTAATAACTGACAGCTAGGTGATGCCAGAGTAGAAGTGCTACAGGTAGCCAAGGCATGGTAACCAGCCCTGCACTGACTTAAGGCAGCTGAGGAAAGGAAAATATTAGTGGTTTAACACATGTCCAGGGAAGAGGTGATTGGCACTTTATTCCCAAACATCTAAGGCAGATAAAAGCAAGTAACGGATGTTGTCTGCTGTGATTGCCAGAGCAGGGCTTTTGCCTGTGAGCCCTGTGGGACAACAGACCTTTCATGTTTGCATAATGTGATCCAGGACTCGATCTTTCTTTAAGATCCTAATACGAGTCACAGAGATTATTCTTTGATTTGGCCTAAGATTGCCAAGTATCGGAAGAGGATTTCCTAAATTACGTGTTTGGATACAGAGTCAAATAGCCCCTTGGCAAAGGCTAAATAGAATGGGATGTCTCCTGGTGTGCTATGTTCAAAACAGCTTAATTTCTCAGCTAGCCTTCCTTTTCTTTCCTTACCACCCCACCACCCCCCAAAATTCCTATCATGGAAATTTTCTTGGCAGATTACTTTAATTTCCCTTTGATTTATGTAGGCACTGTGAATTTGGCAACTCGCCTTGTAAGCATATCCTAACACAAGCAGGTAGTTTTGTCACCATGTTTCGGGTGACAGTGGTGTTCTCTTCCAGCAGCACAGCAGGAGATGCCTGCAGGGGTGGGTTCCACCTCCTCAGCCTCATGTTTCCAGCCAGAAAAGTGTTCCAGGTCCCTCTGCTCTCCAGGAAAAGCCTGTTTATCTTGGCTTTCTCCAAAGAGCTGGGCTTTGGGGCCTTGAACTGGGTAGGCATGTTCAGGGGAAGCAACTGTGAAACATGAAGGGCTGAGCAGAGCAGCTGCATCTAATTAAAGGCTGGCCAGTGGTGCTGCATCTGGGGACTCCCTCCAGTTGTCCAGGTTGGGTTTGCAAGTTCCTGTGCTAGGAATGGCTGTCAGTGTCCTTCCATGTGTCACACAGAATAAATGAACTCCAGTCAGCCTCTTTAATAACACATGCAGTTCCAGCTCTTTTTTCCCCCTCTCCCTTAGGGCAATTTCTCCTGGTAAAAGGAGGGAACAAAATAAATGCGTATGTCCCTTATGTCTGGAAATAATTGAGCTTCAGTTGTTACATCTCAGGCCAAAAGTTGCTCTCCAATGGGTTCATCCCAGAGGCAGGATTGGACCTTGCTGGTGAATGCCAGTTTCAATATGTGACCCATCCCAGACCCTGGCGAGCTCTGAACCAGACTGCTGTATACTAACCCTGTGTTTGGATCCATTTCTAATTCTGATAACTGAGTCATGCTGAGCCTGTGCATCATCTGTTTCAAGACTTCAGCCCTACCACATAGGCTGAATTTGTCTTTGGGTTGAAAAGGTGCTGCCTTTGGGCTTGTTCAAGGTTGAGTTTGGCTCTGCAGGCCTCTCTTGCCACTACCCTGTGAGCAGTGCCAAACTATTCTTCATGCATGGGGTCAGTCACAGCTGCTCGTGGCCCCTGGCTGGGTGTGATGGTGCTGGGACAGCTCCAGGGATAGCTCTGGGGACAGCTCAGGGACAGCTTGCAGGCTGTTTTCAGCAGGGTGCAGTGCCTGTGTGCATATCCAGCTACCCAGGCATGGTGCCAAGTAACAGAGAGAGACAGGCGTGCAGAACTGCTTTTTCTCTCTTTATATGTTTTTTTTTCCCTTTGTTCTCTCATTGCAAGGAATGTCCCCCTCCAGGAGTAAGTCCAGAGCGCTGCAGGTCAGGAAGCAGCATGAGAGAGGTTACCAGAGCCTGCTGCCATCCAGGCACTGGCAGAGTGCCCCAGTTCTCTGCGTGCTGAGGAGAGAGCGAGTCACCCCCAGGGCCTCGGAGCAGTGGGAGGGGAACAGCCAGGATGGAGCCGCTGCCAGCCCAGCCATCTGCCAGGGCTGAGGGACCATCGTGGTCTAATAAATGCCTCTGGCTGCATAGGCCATGAAAAGAACCACACCCCAGGAAAAGCCCTGTATTCCTCTGTTTTTATAGGGCTGATGCCAAACTCAGAGCTGTGTCATCTGTCAGAGCAATTTGTTTTCAAGGGGGGAAAGAGAAGTTGTTTTCTAGAAGGAGTGGGTTTGCTGTGACCACAGAAGCACACTGAAGCCTGTAGCAGCAGGGAACAGGATTTATTCTGGTGGATCCTCATACCAGTGGGGAGCTTGCACCAGGAATATGCAGGGACCATGATATGTGTTGCTCTCTGAGGAGCCCAGGGACAGGAGAGAGTAAACAAGACTGTGTGCATGTGCAGAAGTCGATCTGGCAATACCTTAAAGATTTTAATTCAAATCTTATCAGTCATCCTTAAAAAAAGTCCCTGCTTCAGATTTTATTGGTGTTTCACTGTTTAACCCTGTGTATGTAAAATCAGCCTTTTGACTGCCAGTGGGAGGCAGAGGGCATTTCTCTCTCTCTAGTCAGTCCTGAGCACAGGTATAAGGTGGCTGAGTGATGGCAGAGCTTACTTAGCCTTGCTAAGGCTCTCAAAAAGCAGCTGGAGAAAAAGAACAACAACAGTCTTCCAGTTATTTTTACAACCTCCTTTTTTAGCTCGTCAGCACAACTCACACTGAGCCTCTGCCAAGCAAAACACACCATTATTCTTATCTGGGATTTGCCTGTGATTTCCATGGAATGATGGTCTTAGGGGGCTGGTTGGAGCTTGGCTCCTACTCTTTGTTCTGGAAACACATCCTGCCTTTGCAGAGAAGCTGTGGTGGTGGTGCACTGTCTGTCCAGAGGCTGCTTCTCTGGATTTTTTCAAGTTAATTTAGTTATTTGCAGTATCCACTCCTTATAGTGTTCACCTTTCCTTAAAATAATTTTTTTCTGGTTAAAAAAAAAAAATCTGTTTTTCTCTCATTGTCAAAACACAAGATTCAGGAAAAAGTAATGAATAAAACCTGTCTGTTAACAGGAATTGTACAAAGAATTGGGAAACACACAGGGAAAACCTGGAAGAATACAGCAGAGCATCTGTGAGTCCTGCAAGGGGTGAGACCATTGTGTGATGTGTGTTGTTGAAACAAGGAGGAAAAAAAAATTGTGGAAAAGAGGACACTTCATCACTTTAAAAAATATTTTTAAACTCTTCTTAAAGCTTACTAAAAATGTAACTGAAATAGCCACAGGCAGGCACTGGCAGGCTGTGAATGAAAAAAAATCTGCTACACGTGTACAGTTAAAATGCAAGGTATGTGGTCCACACAAGGAGAGCTGCTTTGAGCTGGCTAGGTCTGGATTTTGTCATAGGATCAGAGCATGTTTTTTGGATAGAGGGAATAGTGCTGTTTAAACTATATTTAAAAAATTAGGGTGTGATCAGGGCTGCCACTCAAGTGCTTCACAGTTCACACAGGACCTGGGTACACCCACAGCTTGAAAATGCCTTTGGTGGACTGGCACCTGCAAAGCCAGAGCAGGAGAGAGGTGGGCAAAAATGCATATCTTGGAAAAGAGATATGCTGCCTGTCACTGAGAACCAAGGAGGCAGGGAACTTGCTGTCCTGTCAGGTTCCAGAGGAGGAGGCTGGGAATTCTAACTATGGGCAGAGGGGAGACCTGCTGGCTCCTGGGGCAGCAGCTTCATCTCACCCTTGTGCTGCACATGAGCAAATCCTTGCACGGCCTGACACCAAATGACACCGTCTGCTTGTTTGCCCCAGGGCTGCAACCTCCCAGGGCCAGTGACGGAGGCAACAGCACCCGCGTTAGGCTGGAATCAGAGAGATAAATTCATGGAAAGAATCAAGGTAGGAGCACCTGAGAGGCTGGTGCTGACATCCCGCTGAGGTCCTGGTAGCGGGTGCAGGCAGCGGTGACACTTCTGCCCCGTCCAGACGGGGCGATGGAGCCGGTTCCCAGCTGTGAGGGGGTGACAAAGAGCCTCACTGCCCGCTGGCCATGTCCCCTCGGCCGTGTCCATGTCCCCTCGGCCGCGTCCGTGTCCCCTCGGCCGCGTCCGTGTCCCCTCGGCCGCGTCCGTGTCCCCTCGGCCGTGTCCGTGTCCCCTCGGCCGCGTCCGTGTCCCCTCGGCCGTACCCACGCACCGCCGCCAGGGGGCGCGCGCGGCTCGCCGGAGGGGCGGTGCCGGCAAGGGCGGGGCGGGGCCGCTCCTTGGCCCCGCCCCCGGGCCCGCCCCGATCGCTGCAGCCTCACCATGGCAACCGCAGCAATCAATGCCGGGTGGGCCCCGCTCGCGTCCCGGCCGCATCCTCGCTCAGGCTCTTTGTGATGGGCAACAGCCGCCCGGCCTGCGGGGCTAGCGGGCAGCTGGCGCTGCAGGGATCTGCTGGGCTCACTGTGCCTTCCTGCTGCCTGCCAGGCTCTGCTGGGGTCACTCCAGGAGGTGGCTTGTCCCCGTAGTGAAGGACAGGCTGTGCAGTGATGCAGTAACCCGGGTGCCACGGGATCGCCGTGGGATTTAGTGCCCATCTCTCTGATAAGTGCTGTTGCATTTTTCCTCCTAGCCCTTTAAGGTGTGGCAGATGTGGTGCCAGGACCCACCTGAGAACAGTACAGTTCTGTGGTCCATGATACTGTACTCAGTGGCAATGGAGTCGGCAAGGAATTGTCATGGGCCACTGCACAATAAGGGAGTTGCCATCTTCACATGGAGCAATTCCTCTTTCTCAGCTTGTTTCTGGAAAGGGAAGCACATGCTGCTGTATCTATTAGGAACCTGTTATTCGCATAGAGTTTAAACCTGGGTTTTAGAGCTTCAGTTTTGCAGGATCTGTCACACACAGCAGTAAGTTGAGGATCCCGCAGACAGCAAACAAGAGGGGTCATTTACAGATTGGCAGTTCTTTTGCTCCCTCCAGGAGCCCTGAGTTCAAGCAGTGAGATAATGCAGATTTCACACCAGGTTACTAAATTTTTGAATCTGCTGGCAGGGACCTTCCTGGATCATGCTCTGTGAAGTGCTAGCTGGGATTTACATTTCTCCAGCAAAGTCACCCCTGAGCCCCTGCCTGGCTGAATCAAAACCTCTGACCCAAGCCCAGCTGTTCATGGACTCCAGCATGTATGGACGTGGCAGTCAGCAGTGGCCCCTTCCCAAGAGACAACTCATCATGCTCTGCCAGATGGACAGTGGTGATTCCTTCCCATCACAAGTCTCCCAAAGAGAGGGAGCATTAGCCCCTTGTGAATAGCATTGATCTGCAGCAGTGTATGCAGCCACTTTTCTGATAAGAAAAACATCAATGATCAAGGAAAACAGAAATGTGAGCATCTTTTGATCATTTGTTCCTATTAATTTCTCTGAAGGCCTTGGGCTCCTCACACATAGGTCTCCTGCCTGCCTGCTAAGAAAAGTTTGATAAGATATTTGTGTTGTTTTTCCCTGAGTCAGTGAACTGATCCATTCTAACAGAAAGGATGGCAGCCAGTGGTTCACTTAACCCCACACAGGTCACCCAGCAGCTTAAAGACAGCCTTAGGCCAGCCCCAGCTCTGATCTTGGTATCTGAAGAAACTGGGCAGATGTTCCTCAGGCTGGCATTGTGCTGGGGTAGGTGGGATAATGCATCTTCTGTAACCTCGTTGCTCACAGGTTGGTTGAGAACTCCACTGAAGAAGACAAAACCAGAGAGATCCTGTTTATCTAAACAAAGTAAGAGGTGCTGATTTCTATTTGCCAGAAATTTAGGAAACATAGAGCCAGCCCTGAGTGCTGGTACAGAATAACTGGAGCTGTAACACCCACTTATAAGCATTTCAGTTTAGGATTGTGCTTTGCAAGACACACCTTCAATTTGGTGGCTCAGAGATTTGCAAACAGTGAATCATAACTCCCTGGGGTCAGAAATGCAGCTGCTGAGGTACCAGGCATTGAAAAGTGTTGTCCAAGATAAAAGCAAAGCAAACCTCACTGCCCACACACCCTTATCCTTCAAGGCTGAGTATCTTTGTCACAGCCTTTGAAAACATGCACTCAAAATTACACCGGCTTCTTGTGGTTACCATTGATACAGGATTTGCTTCTCCTTTTAGAGCAGACAAGAGGGCATTGCGAAAATCTGTCACTTGAAAAGAGTTGAAGCAGATAGATCTGAAGCTAATCTGCAGCACCCTGTGCTTGCAGAGAGGTGCCTGGTGTTTGAGGTGGGAAACCTGCTGTGGGATATGTCTGTGTCCTTCCTATGGGGGGTCCCAGAGGAACTTCCTAGGCCTCTGCAGACAGTCCCTGTCTCTTAGGATCCAGGATGGACCTGCAGACCCTACAGAGTGTGCTGCATTGCAGCCAGTTTGGTTCCTACCCACAGAGAGCTGTCTCTGGGATGTCTTTTGGCACTGAGTCACTGTTAAGGAAGAAGCAATATGCAAGTCACCTGTCCCGCAAAATGGCCCACTCACAGAGGTCATGTGGCACCAGACTCCTGTCCCATGACACATTCTGGGTGCAACAACAGCATGACATGGCCACCTTTGCCACAAAACGCTGGATGCAGAGCTGATGTGGCTGGTCCCCCCCATCGCACAACACCTCATGCAGAGAAGAGCAGTGACACCAACTGTGGGTCCTGCAAAGTGTTCCAGGCCCTGCCAGCCTGCCTGGCCTGTCCTGCCTGCCCTCATGGCTTAAAAGCCACTAATGGCATGAGCTGAGAGCTCTCAGGCTCACCAGATCTGCACTCTGAAGGCTTCAGTGCTTGGTAAGTAGCAGCCCCTAGAACCTGCTGCTGTGGTAACACACTCCTGCAAAACCTTGATCCCTGAAGCAAGGCCAGTTCTGCAAAGGCCTGTGCAGTTCTGTGCTGGCTGTTCCTCTCTCTCTGTACCTATTTTTATACCATTCCTATGGTTTAAAAAGCCTTTCAGAAATGTCTGTGTTTAGAGGGACACGGATCTGACAAAGTGACTGACTCACTCTGGCCTCAGGGAAGTTACTTCACTCTCTGGATCATCTTCTCCAACTGAATATGAGAACAATCATATGAAATTACCTGGCATACCTCCCAACACAGCTGAAAAAAATAATTATCTGACATTTAGGACTGGCTGTAAAATTGTGAAGGTGGTGGTGGTGGTGTTGCAGAACCTCTGTAGCTGGGGAGGCAGGTAGCTGGGAGATTTGCAGTAGGCTGGGGTGATTGTCACTATTTGTGCCACAGCCTCGTGTGTTTATGGTTATAAATAGGATGTGGATGCCTCTCTGGCCCCGAGCACAAAGTCTGGGCCATGGAAACACCCCTTCCCCTCTGACACTTGACTTTTCCCTGGGCTTTGATTTCCACTAGTCTAGGCCCAGATAATTACACTAAGCACAAAGCTGTGTGGTTACATCATGACCAGCAGCATGGGGTTGTTTCTCCCTGCCTGTCTTGCCAGGGTCAACACAGATACTTGTTTAAGGATATCCCCTGTGATCAGCATGTTGTCCACAGCCTCTGCAGGAGGCTGACTCAAAGGCAGAGTAGGTGTTTGGACCTTCTCATCTCAGGGAGTGAGCTGGCATCTAAGAGAACGTGCCAGCATTGCCACCTCTCAGTATCAAAGAGATGGCAACTCTGTAGTGGTCTTGTGGTTGTTGCTATTGGACAGAGGGAAGCTGTCAAAAGAGTCCAAAGCCATTTCTTTTATGTATCTCTTGTGTCTGGTGTGAGGGGACTTGGACAAGCTGGCTTTGCATCACTGCAGGTTGGCCCCAACCTCCCTGAGGGGCTCAGGCTTCAGTAGCTGCATTCAGACCCTGTAGCAGTGCTTTAAGCTGTTCATCCTCCAGCAGATGCATTTTCTCAGTGAGCACAGATGTAATCCCTGCACTGTGTTCAATGTCCTCTGCACCACAGATTGGAGATCTGCCATGAGATAAAGTGACTGCAGTTGCTTCATACAGTTGGTACCTGGTGATCAAATCTTGTCCAGAGCTACCTTTCTGTTTTCATGTGATGCTGCTCTATGACTTGGAAACTATCAGAGGATTGCAAAGGTGAAAGCATTAGTAGATTACCAGAGCAGTATTTGTACTGCAGACAGGGATTAGGGGACAGGACAGGCAAAAGACTGGGTCTGTGCTCTTGCCAGTAGAAATGCATGGGTGGTCATGCAATAGCAGATTTTTAATGAACAAAATGCCAGCAGAAGCAGGGGGAATCTGCTTTAGACAAGAGAAATCAAAGCATGACAAAGCTTGGAGTACCAAAGCAACATTCTGTGTGTTTACTGCAGTTTAGTTCCCTTTTTTAATTTCCATATGTTAGATCATTATAATGCTAATTTGAGGAAGCTGGTCTGGAAGGCCAAAGTTGACAAGGGAAACATTGCACAGCCAGCTGAGAGAGGACAGCTACACATAGGAATCTCTGGACAGTCAGTTTTCACTGAGGCACAGCCACCACAGCTGGTGCTACATCTTTCTGGACACAGAGGCAAAGAAGGGTCCCAGGCTGTTCCCAGACATGAGAAGGAGGAACTGCAGGACTCTGAAGAGATGAAACATGCTGAACAAATATCAGGGGAATAAGGAGACTCTCCCCAAGCTTTTATTGTCACAGATGATCAGGGGTAGGGTAGCTGTGTGTCCACAGAAGAGGGTGTGAATATATTAAGCACCGTGGGGAACCTCAGAAGCTCTCAGCTCAGATCTGTAGGTGCCACAGCTGAGGTGATGTCCTCCCTGGGCCTCTCTGCAGGTGTTTTTGTATCACTGTTCACTCTGTCATCTCATGAATGAGAAGGGAAAGGGAGGGGCTCTTTTGGTCCAAGGATAGAAGCAAAGAGGTAGTGTAAGACATATAATGTTTTATTGTCTCTAATTGGATCAGGAAGGTTAGTAAATAGAGATTAGGTGACACAAAAGGAAGAAAATCAAAGCAGGAGACATTCTCACTTCCTGGTTTAGAGGAATGAGTGCATGAAATAGGTTGAGGTTTCTGCACCAGTAAATGTCTAAAGACCTGCTCCTGTAACCTTAGAAATCCACTCGGCTGTGTGAATGCCCCTCAAGGATAGAAAATGGATTTCTTCAGAGCAGTGTTAGTGACTGGGAACGATTGGCATTTGGTTTCAAACTGATCCGTTTTTATGGATTTTCATTGGGATTTTGACATTTTATAGTTTCCTTCACAGGCTGCTAAAACTCAGTGCGCTGTGCAGCTCACTGCAGCCCACTCTGGTGTCCCCCCAGGCCATGTGTTTATTTTGATGGGATGGGGCACGTCAAGAGCCATAGCTCAATACTTCCATTTATCACCTCATTCCCACCAGCCTCCTACTTTCACTCTGCCCCCATGGATGGAGCTCCATCCGGACAGCAGGGAGCTGTCTGCTGCCACTGCTCCCCCCGAGTGCCAGGATCTCTGTGTTCTTTGAGGCAGGCAGAAGCTTCAGTCATCAAAAAAAAAAAAAAAAAAAAAAAAGCTGTGTTCAGAAAGCATCTGTTGGTCAAGAGCAAGTGGCACGGGATCTTTTTGTGAAGTTCTGCATAACGAAGCTCTGTAATAGGTGGTGCCAGGATTGCTCTGCAGGACAGAAGGAAATTTCACTCACAGTTTTTGTTTGCTTTTCATATTGTGTAAAAAAAAATAATTAATTAGCCTCAATCCTCTATTATTTTTCATCAGCTTTAAAAATAACTTTTTTTTCTCGTGGTTGTTTTCCTGAGTTCACAAGCTAACTAAACCCACAGCAGTCACATGACTTGGATGAATAATAATATTCAAGTAATTGCTGAATAATAAATGAGCTTGCTGCCAACACAGAATAGAAAATATGAATTTCACTTGTACCACCACCAGGACAGTTGTTACCACATGAATTAGGGTCCAGAGACTTCAGAAAGTCCAATTTTACTTGCCTGCACTACTTGGTGCTGACAATTGCTTGGTTAATCAATCTGAATGGATATTCAACTGGCATATTTTACCTTCTTTTCTGACAAGTGCTGATGCTACTACCCCACTCAAGATTACAGCTGCAAGTAAAAATTCATAAGCATTAAATATATACTATCTAAAATGTGGCCTCTTTATATCTAATGGCAATAACAAAGGTGGGTTTTTTTTCACATTTTTAACCGTGAAGAACTTCGTGCTAGTTCTTCAACACATTTTAGAAAACTCCAAGGAACAGATTTGTGCCTGTGTGTCCGCAGCTTTTATTTCTGAAAGCATGAAGGTTTCTTTGGCCCTTTCCTCCTCCCTCAGCGCAGGGCGCGGTGTTCACTGCCGTGCTGCGACGGCACCCGCGGGGGAGGCAGATCCCTTCCCACCGCTCCCTTCTGGGGGGGGCTCCGGCGGGACCACAAACATTTATTTCGGACAATCACGGCACGGGGGACGCCGGCCGAGCATCTCCCACACGGCCCGGCCTCGGCGACCTAACATGGCGGGCGGGCTGGCGCGGTCACGTGGGGCGGCGCGCGGTGACGTCAGGGCCCCGTGAGCGGAAGTTGTCGGGGAGGCGGAAGCGAGCGCGGGAGGCGGCGGGGCCCATTAAAGCCGACGAGGCGGGCGGGGGGCGCAGCGATCGGGGTCGGGCCGCGGCGGCAGCACCAGGTGAGTCCGGCGGCACCGCGGGCAGCGCGCCGCTCGCGGGGATGGGGCGGGGGGAGCTGCTCGCGGCCCCTCCCCGCCACCGGGGGGGCCGCGGCGGAGGCGGCGCTGTCTCGGTGCTCCCGGCCGGCTTTGCAGCGGGGCCCGGCTCGCCTGCCCACCCCGAGGCGGGCCCGGGCGGCCGCGCTGCCCTCGGGACAGTGCAGGGGTCTCCCCGGGAAAGGGCTCCTCCCCGGGATCCACGTTTCGCCAGGCCTTTGTGGGGCCGTCTCCGCGAGAGGCTGGCGGAGGCCCGGGCAGTGCCGCCCGGGGCAGCGCATTGTCTGTGCCGGGGCAGCCGCGGAGCCTGCGGGGCAGCCGGGGCCAAGGAGGGCCGGGCTGTGCGGGCGCTGGGAGAAACGCTGCTTTGGGGGCCGCTTTAAACACGAACCGGCAGCCTCGGGAGAAATTAATGTGACCGAAGAGGCGGCCGAGGAGACTGGCAGTTATTGCGAAAGTAGCTGTCGGTGTGTGTAAAGCCTGAGTCAGTTCTAAGAACTATTGGAGTGGATGTTAGAAGTGCTTTTGTCTCTGAGTGTATAATAAGGTAAATTAAGTGATGGATGCATTATTAGTTTCCATATATACAGCGAGAGACTAATAAATATGGAAATGTCTGATGATTGTACTTAAGACAATTGCATTCCCTGTAAATAGAGGAATTATTTTAGTAGTAAAAAGGCTGACTTAATCTGAAGTAGAATAGTTAACCTCAGCATCAAAATGAGCATGTCTTACCTAGAAACTCTAGGCCTTTTGTTCTCAAAGCCGGAATTTTCAGCATTATCTCCTGGAAAACTCCAAATGTTTGCTGATAAGCAGAGCTGTTGTGATCTGTGTGTACGAGGTTTTTATATGTAAACTGAGAACACATGACAGAATGAAGTCCCCCCAATTGTAAGCAAGCTGTTCTTTGTTTGACACTTGCCAGCATGGAACCTTTAAAGTTTTCAGTACTTGTCACTGGCCAGCTCTGGCCTGACAGTCTGTGTAGCCATGTGGGGATTGAGTCTGGGGAAATGGAGAATTCTCTTTTTAGGGGAATAGTGTGTAAGTAGCTATGCCACAGTGTTTGGGTGGCTGTGAGTTGAAGGCTGTGGTGTTACCAGTGGTGTGAGTAGTAGCTGCATCCTAGCTATGGTTCCAGTAGAACTGGGCTGCTGGAGTCAGTGTACCCTGCTCTCTCAGGAGCTGAATTTGAGGTTAAAGTGGGTGGAGTCATTTGAATATTCCTTGTTAAATAATCAAGGCTTCGTTGCAGTACTTACTCAGGAAGAACAAGTATACTTTTCTTTCCCCCTCTCCCTTGTGACTCCCAACAGCTGACTGAACACATGACTTGCCCTCCATGCACTAATGAGTGGACCCACCATGCCTGCCCAGCCTGAGTCCTCAGAATTAAAGCACCTCTAATACTGTTAACTTTCAAAGCACTGCCTTTTTGGGGGGGTGTTGTTTTTTTCCTTTGTTCTTTGTGGTGTTATGTTAATACCCTACATTTGGTGTAGAAAAGCTGTTAGATGGGGCTAATCTGACCCCTCAATAAGGAAGACTTCTGAAATCTGATTAGCAGTTTCTCCTCTCCAAATCTGTAGTGTGTGAAATATAACAGATACAATGGAAGGGACTGGCTGTGTTAAACAATCTTCTTCCCTGTGGTGTCACACACTGGTCCCTGTCCTCAAACTCAAATACCCTGATCATAGCTCAGCATAGAATCCCAGAGTATTCCGAGTTGGAAGGGACACACAAGGATCGTGGGAGTTCAGTTCCTGGCCCTGTGCAGGACACCCCCACGTGTGCCTGAGAGTGTTCAAGTGCTCTTGAGCTCTGGCAGGCTTGGGGCCATGGCCACTTCCCTGGAGTGCCACTTCCCTGGGGAGCCCTGTTCCAGTGCTCAGCCACCCTTTGGGTGAAGAACTTTTTCCCTGTATCTAGCCTAAACCTGTTTTGACAAAGCTTCAAGCTGTTCTCTTGATCCTGCCACTGGTCACCAGAGTGACGAGGTGGGGAGCAGGACACCCTGAATTGTACCTTCAGGGTGATGAGTTTAGAATTCAAATAACTGTGTTGCAGAGTCTGCACTACAGCATCCTGGCCCTCCTGCTGAAGCCAGGGAATCAAACTCAGAGTGGCACAGACATGTCACAACATTGATAAATCCTTAACTGAAAGTGTACGATGTACTGCTCTGAAGTGACCTGGGAAAGATATGACTTTGCTTAGTTTGTTATCCAAAATAAAAGCTTATGAGCAGGAGGGTTACCAGATTTATTTTCTGCATTACCTTCTTAAAGCTCATGTTTTAAGATACTTGTGTTGGAAGGTTGTGAGAATTACCTGTTGGAGCAAATCTCTGGCAAAGCCTGTCCTTGAGGAAACATGACAATTACCATCAAACCATCTGTGCAAAACTATAAATAGCTCTGTCTCCAACATGTATGGGATTTTGGTCTAACTTCTGTGTGAAAATGAGACTGCTTTATGCAGAACTTAACATTTGGCTGTAAACAAAATTGCCTGTGCTTGGTTAGGGTGTGTTTTTAAATGCTGCATTGTGAGAGAGGATTTGCAGGTACCTGGCTCAGGAATAAGGGCTATGAAATAGGGCACTTGGATATTTGCATACTCTGAAACTGGCGGATGATGTGGGCTCACAGGTACTTACTGTTGCATGTCCCTGCCTTTAGAATGCAGCAATTTTCTGTGTTAAGTGAAGTAAATGGAGCCTTTGTGAAATAAGTACAGAACCCTCACCTTGCATGTTGCCAGTGTTTCCTTATGTCTTCTGGCTTCTCCTTGGCTGTGACCTGACTTGCTCTGAAGTCCTTGTTACTGGGGCCTGATGGATCTAAGATTCCCTTGCAGGGCTGTAGAGTAATTTAAAGATTATTGCCTCCAGAGAAGGGAGTCCAGCTAAGACCTTACCTAAATGCTGAACTTGGTTGGGCAGTAGCATGTGCTGCTTTTCTGACAGCAATCTTGCATCCTTCAGATGCTGGAGTACTTCATTCTTGCACAGCATTGTCTTGATGATTGCAGTTTAATTGTCCGTTGAGTTAGAGTTGAGTTGGCTTCCCTCTGCAGCTTCCTAAAATGATCTTTTGTAGTTGCTTTGTAACAGTCTGCCTTCAGATATAGCTGTGACTGGAGATTGCCAGGATAAAAGTGTCACTCTGTGCAGCACCAATCCAAACATGAGCTGTGCATCTCGAAACTGAAGTAGGTATGGATTATTAATTGAATGACACTAGTTAATATACCATGCTTATTTCTGCAGTGAGGGGCTCGATTGAAGCTCCCATTTCTCTTTAAATGCACCTTGAATAAAGCTTGCAAATGAGCGTCCAAGGTCAGGAAGTGCCCATGTGCTGCTCAGAAAAGCAGGCAGGGAAGGGATACCCCTGTGTCACTCGGCTCCCCTCTGGCTGCTGTGTGCTTGTTGCTTTTGCTCCCTTGGTGGGGCTGCAGCTCCCAGCCCAGCGCGCTGCTGCATTTTGTGCTGGCGGAGCTCTGCCCTGGTGATGTCATCGCTGCTGTGAGCGCTGCTCCTCCTCTCCGTGCCAGCAGCCAGAGCTCTGCCTGTGGGGGAAGCTTGGCCAGCACTGCTCTTGCTACCTCATGGTCAGTGACCCTGGAAAGGGAAGCAAGCTCATCAAGGCCACTGAAGTGTGTTGATTTGCAGCTTATCTCGAATAGCCTTGATTTCTCATGCCAGGAAACCTGTTTTTGAGGCCATGCCTGCCTTCACAAGGCAGTGAAGATTCAGGATTGAAGTGTAAACCTGTGGCACAGATTTCTAGCTGTATGATTTAAAGGCACTTGATACAGTGAGTGATTTGCTCTTCTGCATAACCACTTAAAATGACAATGTAAGCTGACTAATTGTGTCTAACTGTGCTCACATGAGTTTCAGGCAGAAATTGTTAAAAGAAATTTAATAGCTCTTTAATGTCAATTAAAAGTCCCAGTATTTTTCCTGAGTCTGTCCTGTATACTGTAACTTTGGTCATTTGAGAGATAAGGTGGACTAGTAAAATAGTGGCCATCAGCTGGAGCTGCCTTCAGAGCCAGCCTGCCTGGAGTACCTGGACCTTGGTTACTGGGGCTACCAGTTTATCTAACAAGTCTGTGCTGAGCCCTTGAACTCTTTCCAGCTGGAAGCAGAATCCTCTTCAAAGTAACCTGTCTGGTGCTTGTCTCCCTCAAGTGGGCTGAGTCACTCAGCTCCCAGACGTGGATAATGATATCTGGAGTCCAAACTGGCAGAGCAGTGACATTCTCTTGAGCATGAGCAGTGAGAGGGTTTTAGCTGAGACGTGCCCAGGCCTGAGCCTTTCTCCCTGCCTAACAAGATGCCATTTGCCCACAGAGTTCTCTTAACCTCACCATGCAAGTGAGGTTTTTATTAGACCTCTGTGGAGCTTCATCTAGAGAATAGGTGAAGTGTTCAAGTATTGATGCAGGATCTATGCAAGAGGTATGAGGGTATGAAGTATGAGTGTGAAACTGAGAATCCATAGTATGAATTCCTTGTTAGTCACTGACTTCAGCTGTCATGGCAGGCTACCTGTTGCACCTGTCCCATCCTGGTACTGAAATACTTGTCCTTCCTGCTCTGCAAACCACATTAGCATAGTATTGAGTGTGTGTAGGATCAAGAGTTCTGCTCACAGATCAAGGTGTAGTTCTTAGATTACAACCTGTCCCTAGAGAAAGCTTTCTCTCTAGAAGACTTATTACTGAGAACAGGACCTCCTGGAAGGAGGAGTAATTCCTTTTGCCATTAGTGTTGATCTGGTGCTTCCCTACATCTGCTAGTAGGATCTCCCATCAATATTTGTCCTTGCTTCTCTATCGTGTTTCTTACGCTGCAGGAGACGCAATATTCACTCTCTGATCTGAATATCAGGTGTAAGTTACAGCCTCTGGCAGACCTCCTAAGGGCTGTCATTTGACTTGGTCAAAGTCTCCTTTTAGTCTCTTGTTTCCTGCCCAGCCTCTAGGAACTCTGGCAGCCAGGAGTGGATAAACAAGGCTTGTTTACCACTGACAAGGTCTAAGATCTGGGCTTTGCTTACCATTGCAAAAGTTATCTATTTGTGTTTCTGAAACTGAAAGCATGACAGGAGTGTGTGAAAACTTAAAAACTCTAGTCAAAACTAGAAATCAATCTGAGCACTTAAAACATTCTGTCAGATATGGTAGAAATCTAACAACTCAGCTTTTTGTCAGTGACCTGGCTAACTTAGGATATTTTAAGTTGGACAGCCTTATCTTCTGGACCCATAGGTTACAACCCATCTGCCTCTGGCACTGTTTGTTTTATTGAAAGCAATAAGAGAATTGTCACTCACTATATGGTCTGATGTGAGAACTGTGCTGGGCTCTTGATATTCATGTCAGGGTTACTAAAACTATTGGGTGGCTCCACTAGCTGGGTGGCTGTGTGCCAGAAGGCCAGCAGACACCACTGTATAAACTGGGCTGTGTGAGCACTATAGCTGTGTTCCAGTTGGCTCAAGATTTTACTGAGTGGAAAGCTGTCCACCAAGGAGGCCATCATGGGAGAGGCATCATGGAAGCTGTGCTGGTGTCGCTGCAGTGCTCTGCGTAGGCAAGGCCCTTAGTCAAGACACATGGCTTGTTGCCTAGTGTCTCCCAGCAGCCAGCTATGTGCTCAACTCTCCTCCCACATCCTGAGATTGTCTCCCCCAGGGCAGAATAGGGGAAGTTAAGCTTGCTCCGATAAAGGGGGAGGGGTGTTAAAGCAAGCATGCCTGTTCTTGTAACAGCTTTGTCCTTGGGGGAAATCTGCTGGGAACTACCTGGAATCCTGTAGGATTTAAAAGGGGAACTGCTTCTTCCTGGAAGGTAGGGGCACAGCAATAATGATTCTTGAATGACATGGCATTCTTGACATTATTTGAGCCTCCAAGAGAAGGGTAGCAGAAGGTATTGAGACACTTGCTATCCATCTGTTAGGGTGTATCTGCCCAATCCTGAGAGGATATTTTGTGGTGTAAGGGTCACTTAGCTACTGGAGGAATCAGTAGACTAAAACTTCATGATGGAAACATCCAGCTTTCAGTGAAGCTTCTGGGTTTGGCTTTCTTGTAAAATGTCTTCCTATAAACTGAAGATTTCTACTTCAGCAGCCTTGCTTTCTGGGAATCCTGGTCTTGTTAGTGTGTAGCATTAGCTTCAAAAGGATCTTCCTGGACTCATCCCTTGCCACAGCTGCAATCTCCCACACCTGTGAAGATGTTGGGAATCATGCCCAGGATGTTGAGGAGCAAAGTGATCCATGTAAGGTGGCTGCCCAGCATAGCTGGCTGCATCCCTGGGGACATTTTCTTCACTCCCTTCATGACATTGCTTTGGCTGAATGTGATTATCACCTAGGATAATCCTACATGTGCTCCTGTGATCTTAGACTTAACAGCAGTCTGGGCAAAGTATTGTTCACATAGACAGCAAGAAATGTCCTCCAGACCTTTCCCACTGCTCCTGAAAATATTGTTGGTCTGACTGAACATGGAAAAACATATGCTGTGGTACTGTAAGCAAATGCATTTTCATGCTTGTTTTGCTCCCACTTGCAAACCATGTCAGATCAACCTGCCTCTTCTTGAGAAAGGTGGCTGTTGTGATATATAAACCAGTAGAAATCAGAGATCAGTATTTTGCATTAGGGTTGGTGTCTAGTCCTATATAGTTTGGACTTTTCCAGAGTAGAGTCATAATTCATGATGGCAGCTTTACGGCCAAAAACTTGTTCAGTTCCACAGGTAGTATTTAAACTTTGTGCAGCATAGAACAACTCTCATCTGGAGAAATGCCAAGAGGTGTAAAAGGCCTGTGAATCAGTGAGGCTTGGACTGAAGAGCTTGGCATTCAGAACTTGGGCTTTGAGCCTAACTGATCATATGCATCAGCGCCTCCCAGGAATGCAGCACTCCAAATCTCAGCCCTAAGGGAGCCACAGCAGAGCTGAGACCTCTGGCAGGGCAGACCCCTTCTCATGTGCAAGTCCTGTGATTTCATTGCCAACGTGGCTCCAGTGGCATTGCTTCTGCCTTCCCTGTGTTGTCTGGACTCTGGCAGGATGGATGTTGGCACGTCTCCTTCCAGTGAGCAGGATCCTTGCCCTCATCAGGAATGTGTGATAGAGCCTTTAGCTGAGGATTGAGGGAATGTCTGAGGCAAGCTAAAACCTTACTGCCACTGATAGGAGTGTCTTACCCAGCACTGGCTCTGGAGCTTCCTTGATCACACCAAGAATCTATCATGCACAAAACTGTTCCAAAGCTTCTGTTTCCCAGCTGAGTTTTCTGCTGTTTCTCCAAGCTGCTTGTGGCACCATCATTCTCTTCCTTTGGTGCTGAACTGTCTTAAGAGCATGTTACCCATGAACAGGACACAGCAGAATATTTGTGTAGGCCCAGTGTCAGTTCCATCTGGGAGCTACTTCAGACCATGTCAGTTGGCTTTTAGCACCATGTCACACTGGTTTGGTGCCCATGTTGAAGTAGACAATGAACAGAGCTTGAAGCCATGTGGCTGAGCTACTGCTGCTGGTTCCTGAGCTTCAGTTAGTTCAGAGCAGCTGTTCCAGCACTGGAGGCTGCAACTCCACCCTCAAAAAGAGGTGGAAATGTCCTGCAGAACAGCTGTAGTCTAAAAAGCTAATTCCTTTGGAATACTGAACTATGTTCTAAGATTCAGTTCTGATCTGAGCCATGTCAGTGTGCTAGCAGGCATCTAAAGCTCTAGGCTCTTCTTCAAGAAGGTGAAGTTTTTGGCATAGGACTCTCACATGGGGGTGGGATATACTGGACAGTGTATTTATACCTGTCAGATTGCAAGATAATGTTTTACACAAGGTATCAAAAATTAAGTTGTAGCTGAGGTTTCCAGCTCCATGAACAGAGGTAATTTCTACCTCACAGGGCTGTCTGGGAAAGGTACCAACTGGACAGAAGCCTGCTCTTGGTGGAGCAGTAAGCAGCAGGCAGCTGAACTGCTCCTCTTGAGGAGGGAATGAGGAGCTGTGCTTGAGCTTTTGGCTGGGTACCAGCAGGAGGGAATATATTGGTTAGAACAGCAACATAAATGTATTGGGAAGGAGGTGGAAATCAGTTTTGAGATGCTACTGATAGAACAGCAGCTAGAGTGTACCTTCAGTGTAGCTGTCACAGGAATATCCTGCCAGCTGCTTTTGGTGTGGGGTCTGTTTGACTGACTGCTGCTCTGTGGTGCATCTGTGAGGCCTGAAGGTGCCTCTGATTGCATAGACTGCAGGAGCCCATTGCCCTCAAAAACAACCTATTTACAGGGAGCAGTTCTTGCAAGTTGTCAGCCCAAATGACAAGATGTTCCTGATTTCCTTTTTAGACACAGCACGTGTCCCCACTAAATGTGAGGCTTTTCTCAATGGTATTTTCCAGTGAGCTGGGGAAGCTGAGCTGCTGATAGTCCTGTCATGGGAGTAGAAGAGACTACTGTCCTGCTTGTGTAGCCTTTGTCAGTGAAGGCTCAACCTGCTATTATAGCTTCCCATGCTCCTGCAGTAGTCCTCAGTGTGAGGATGCTGGATACATGTCCCACGTGTAGAGCACCAGGTTTGGTAAGGAACATATGCAGGCTCTGTAGCAGTCAAAAACATCAAAGGCAGTCGTATTTCTAGTTTCTTCCTTGAAGGCAGCTTGGCATCTCTTAAGCCATGTTGATATGAAATTAGCAGCCCCTGCTGATTGTCTTCTGGTACTGCTGTGCCCAGCTGAAAAGGCAGGACTTCTATCTTCCTTGTGGGCTATTGTGTCACTCTTGGCAGAATGCAAGTGACTTGTTAAACGTTGGTATCTGTTGGTCTCGGATTTGTGTTGAACTGTTCAGGCAGTCACTTGTAGCTTTGTATTGGTTGACACCCCATTAGCAATGTCTGTGTGACCAGCCAGAGGGAACCAAGCTGTTGTTAAATTGTAACTGGTAAAACTTGTTCAGCCCCATCTGGGGCTCTGCTGCAGTTGGAGTTTGAGGCTTCAATACAAAGGGTGTCTGGACTGCTTGGGCACTCTGCAGCTGTGACTGGTTAACTAATGGCAATAACAGGCTATGCCTTTCCTCAGGATGAGACTTTGCTTTTTCAGAGTAGCTGAAAAATTGGAACAAATTCATATATCTACTCAAAGGTTTAGCTAAAGCATTGCAAAGTACAGTGTGATCATGGCACAAGTGGTACTTGCCAGGCTGTTTGGTGTGCTTGGTCCTCTAAAAACAGGATAAATGTTCAGTGACAGTCTCATTTCACTGAAGATCTAAGCAGGCAGAAGCCCTTGAGGTGCCAGATGTGCTAGGGAGCTTGCTGCTTTTGAGAGGGAATGGTTCAGTCTGACTGAGCTGGTCCTGAATCATATTTCTAGCTTCAGTTTCCTTGAAGAAATGCTGAACCCAGTGAGGGAGGAGGGAGAGAATAAAAATAGCTCTCTGTAGTACAGAGACATCCATGCAAGAGAACAGTGAGTAGATGTGCTGTTTCTGTGTCAGAAGTGCACTTAGCTGCATTTTAGGACACTTTCTCACATTTCAGGATGGAAGGTTCTTCCAGAACACAAGGGTAGCTTTTGTCTGGTCACTGTGGTGAGCATGCTGTTGTATGTGGTGGCCCCTAATGGAGACCTGATCTGTCCACATCATCTTGTTCATGGTGGGTGTTTTTGCTAAAGGTCCTGTGGGAAAGTGGAAACTTTTCCTTATCAGCCACAGCACCCAGAAAAGATCTGCAGTGCTTCAGGTTCAAATGCACCTTTTTGTGGAATACCTGCTTACTCTTGTGCTGCCTGCTGGGACAGGGAGCAAAACTAGGCATCCATAACTCTTGAGTTTAGCTCTGCTCAATGCTTGCTGCCCTACCATTCTGTGCTTTGTCGGTGTGGTCTTAAATATTCCTGGCAGAGGACACAAAGTGAGATGATCCACACTTCAGCACTGAGCTGGTTTCTAGCAGAAGGTGCAGGTGGAAGGCTGATAGCTGCCCAGGGAACTCCTGGTCAAACATTCCAGCCTCTATAGACATGTTAGAATTGTGATTACAGCTGTTCAATAGCAAAGCTGAAACAGTAAAGACTGCTCAACAGCTTCAAAACTGGTATGGGTATGATGCTGCTTAGGGAGCCTTGTCTTCCATGGAGGTGAGATTCTCATAGGGCTGGATGCTTTCACACTAAAATTGTTCATGAGCAGCTTAGAATATTCCTTTTGCAAGGCCTGCTTCTGTTAAAGCATAGCTAATCTGAGGTCTGATGAGCCTTCAGTGCAAGCTACTACTGTTCCTTGCTTATACCAACCCAATTAATATTAAAATGCCTGCATTGTGACTTGACACGTGAACATCTCTAAGGAATTCATAACCTTCCATTTCTGCTTTGAGTTAAACCAGCTGTCTTAATATAGCAAGGGAAAGGACAGTTGTAATGTACTCTGAAGCAACAAGGGAATCTTAATTAGACTTGGCATAGGCTTTATTTGCTCTTGAATCTGAGCTGTAGTGCTATGAAGCTTCATAGGATGGGTTTTGACTCTTCCTTTCAGATCAGCCAAGCCAGTGACACTTGCAGGTTAGGTGTTAGAGATTTTCCCATGCTACTCCTGCAGGTGAGCTTTAAAGGTAACAACAGTATTGTGGGAAAGAATATGCTATACCAGCTTAATTTCCTGAGGGTCAGCATATCATTAATGGCTTGTTTGCCATAGGCAAGGCAAGGATAAGCATTAAAAATAGAGTGGAAGGTCTTCTCTCCTGTGTTAGAGACAGCTGTGTCATTTCTTTGGCACCAGCTAAGCCAGGAGGAGGAATGATGCTGATGATCAGCTCTTGGCTGTGCCTGGTGGCTCCTGAGCAGGAGCTGTAGGCTGTGCTGCTGTAGGCTGTGTTCTGAGCAGCCATGCAGATGACCTCGCTCAAAAAAATTTTATGCAGTGTGAAACAGAGCTGAGTCTTGGATCAAATCTTAACAAACAAGTTTTTCTTTGTGATACCTCTGAAAAAGGAAGTGTTTGTTCAGAAGTGCTCCTGGGACTGGACACAAGCCCCATGTGAGCTCTTACACTGCCATCTGAAGGGTGTGTGCCTCAACAGGGTGCTGCTCTGGGTAAATGTGTCAAATACCATAAAGGAAGACAAGCTGCATTATATAGTGCAAAATAATCTTAGTGCTGAGTTAGTGGACTCCAGCCTAAATCAACTCAACCATTTTCTACAGGACCCGAAGATGTTTCCTTGTTGTATTGGGGAAGGAAAAACTCTGAAGTGTTGATCTGTTTATATCTGCAGTGAGAAGATTATTGAAGAGGGCTTGGCCCATCAACTGTCTGGGTTTCAAGGCAGCATCAGTCAAGCCTGGTAGAACAGGGGTGTGAGACTGGGCAGTGTCCACTGCTGGTCCCTGGCTGGGCTGGGGTTCCTCACTGTCTCATGGCCCACACCAAATATGCAGCTGTGGCAGCTCCTCCTGTGCTATGGCTCACATCCGTTGTGTCACCTGGGATGGAAGCTGAGTGTCTCACCTGCCTGGGGTTGATGGGGCAGTGACAGCCCTTCACACTGCTGGCTAGCCTGTCAGCTATGACAGGAAGGCAGTGTCAGCTCTGATTCAGCCTGACTTCCTATGTCTGCAGGTGGTTACTCACCTGAGTTATTTCTAAGGTAATGAATCTTGACAGAGCAGTTTTCCCTCCCCTCATAGTGGGACTTCAGGCTATGTTGAACTTGGGAGATAAGCATCCAGTGTGATTTAGTGTTGCAATTTAGGGCTCTGCAAATCCCTCCCTAAGCATGAGAACTAATGCCAGCTTGTCCAAAGCTGCTTCAAATACCAGGAGGCAGTGAGCTGCAGCAGCAAGTGATATTGGAAACACTCTGAGGAAAATAGAAGCAGTTCCCAGAAGCATGCTGGATTCTGGCACAGCCACTCCTGGGTAAGTTGTTTTCCTCTGTCCTGAGGAAATCAGGTGACTTGCACTGGACTTGAACCTATGCAGATGTTTTTCATGACAGTTCAGTGTACACAGCTGTCTTTAAGCTGTTTTAAAGCTCTGTTCATTTGCTTCTTGCTCCATCCGGGCTGCTTGTGCTGACAAGTGTCACTTATGTGCTTTGCAAACACAGGAGGTGCACAGGAGAGCTTCTGTGGTCTATTGTCCCCTTGTCTATAGGGGAGACAAGCTGTGGTGTGTGGATCTTGGTGAGAGCAGAAGCAGAGCTGAATGTTGGTGTTGTTGACAACTTTGGGCTGACTCTATCTTGGTGAGCATAGCTGTGCTGTCAGCTGGATCAGTGAACAGTGCAGTCCACTGGAAAAGGGAGGTGTTGACACTTGATGAAACTGTCCTCCCCAGCCTCTCTGGCATCTGCTAACACCCACCTAAGGGTGGCATCAGCCCTGTGGGTGACCTGTCACTGCTCATTCCACAGCCCTGAACTCCCTCCACTGGCTGTTACCTCCTCAGCACTGAGTCCTGTTCAGATGTATCTCAAGGATCTCATGAGGTTATGCAGGAAAAAAACCAGAAGGGCCAAAGCCCAACTAGATGTTAATCTGACTACTGCTGTAAAAGACAATGAAAACCAGATCTATACATTAGCAACCAAAGGGGAGCTAAGGGGAATCTCCAACCTTTATTGGATTTTGGGTGAAATCTAGTGACAAAGGATGAGGAAAAGACCTGATACAGGGCTCTAGACACACAGCCAAGACTGTGGCTGTGTGGGTGGATACTGAGGGAACTGTTGGAAGTGCTCCCTGAGCCACTTTCAATCCAGCAGTTGTGACTCCCACTGGGAGGTCCCAGTGGACTGGCAGTTAGCAAATAAAGTGTCCATCTACAAGAAGGGTCAGAAGGAGGATCTGTGGAAGGCCTGTTAGTCTGAGCTTGGTGCTAGAGAAGGTTATGGAGCAGATATCTTGAATGCCATCATGCAACATGTGCAGGACAGCTGGGGATTGGGCCCAGTGAGCATGGGCTTAGGAAAGGCAGCTCCTGGTTGACCAACCTATGGCAAAGTACCCTGCATAGTGTATCAGGTTGTGGATGTGATCTGTCTGGATTTTAGTACAGCCTTTGACACTGTTTCCCACAGCATTCTCCTGGAGAAGCAGGCTGCTTGTGGCTTGGACAAGTGAACTGTTTGCTGGGTAAAAAACTGGTTGGGCCCAGAGAGTGCTGGGGAATGGAGTTACACCCAGCTGGTCACCAGTGCTGTTCCCCTGGGATCAGTACCAGGGCCAGTCTTGTTTAATGTTTATCAGTGCTCTGGGTGACAGGATTGAGGGCACCTTCAGTAAATTTGCAGATGACTCCAAGTTAGGTGGGAGTGTTGGTCTGCTGGAGGGTAGGAGGGCTCTGCAGAGGGATCTGGACTGGCTGAATCAATGGGCCAAGGCCAGTGGTGTGAAGTTCAACAAGGTAAAGGTGGATCTTGCCTTTGGGTCACAACCCCGTGCATCTCCAGGCTGGGGCCAGAGTGGCTGGAAAGCTCCTGGCAGGAAAAGATCTGGGGGTGTTGGTTGACAGCAGCTGAACATGAGCCAGCACAGGTGTGCCCAGGTGGCCAAGAAGGCCAGTGGCATCCTGGCTGTGTCAGCAATGGTGTGGCCAGCAGGACCAGGACAGTGATTGTCCCCCTGTGCTGGGCACTGCTGAGGCCACAGCTCAAATCCTGGGGTCAGGTTTGAGCCCCTCACTACACAAAAGGCATTGAGGGGCTGCAGTGTGTCCAGAGAGGGAAATGGAGCTGGGGAAGGGGCTGGAGCACAAGGCTCCTTGGGAGTGGCTGGGGGGGTTTAAGCCTGGAGAAAAGGAGACTCAGGGGGGAAATTATGGCTCCAGAACACCTGAAATGAAGATATACAGCAAGCTGGGGGTTGGGCTCTTCTCCCAGGTAACAAGTAACATGATGAAACAGCCCCAAGTTATGCCAGGGAGGTTTAGATTGGATATTAAGGAAAGTTTCTTCACTAAAGGCACTGTCAAGCATCGGAATGGGCTCCCCAGGTCAGTGATGGAATCACCATCCCTGGAGGTGTTTGAAAGCCATGCAGTTGTGGCACTGAGGGACATGAGTGTGGCTTGGCATAGTGCTGGTTGGACCCATTGGATGGTCCTAGAGGCCTTGCCCAACCTAAACAACCCTCTGACTGTGAGGTGGGTGCAGTCCAAAAAGGTTTTAGCTGTAGGTGCATCACTACAGTGGCTACAGGGGTGCTCTTTCTGCAGCATTCACTGACAGCAAAGGCTAAAGTGCTTTGTGTCTTCTAACCCTCAAAACTTGATGATTAAGATCTTTTGCAACTGGACTGCATCTAATGAGAGGCTTTTACAGCTTGAAGCCTCCTGTAGTAGTGGGGTGAAATGGGCATAGTTATCTAGCACCTTAGGCTGTTGTGTATCCCAGGAAGCACATAGCATCAAGCTGCTTGGAAGGCATATATCCCTGTTGTGTAGAAGCTAAGGCCTCCTTAGCTGTGAAAATCAGAAATAGCTCCTGAGGAGTAGGAGTTGTGTGTTGTAATGAATGTGGAATAGCAGGATGGGAATTTTATAGGGTAAGCAAGTCCATATGTAAGGGCTTAATATCAAGGCCTGTTGTCAAGGCTCTCTGAAGTCAAGTAGCACAGCTATAGCATCTTGTGGCTCCTCTTGCTGTAGTGAACCTGCAGGGCTCCTTCAGGGAAGCCAAGAAATCTTTGTGTTGTGGATCAAAACAGGGTCTGTGATCTGATCCAGCACATAAAAGTGGCTGCCCCTCCAGAGGTGTGGAGAAGGGTCTCATTGGTAGGAAGGGTGTGCTCAGCCACTGGCAGGACCTTGTACTTGCTCTCACCATGCTAAGGCATATCCAGAATTGTATTCAGGCCTGCTGCAGCTGATGAACTTGTAGCTGCCTCACTGATCTGAAGAAGAGCAAATAAGTGTGGAACTGAAGCTCAGCTCTCTTGCTAATTGGATAGACCATTAGTGGTCCATGAAGTTTTTCAGTTGCAGGATGCAACTGAACAAACAAGTGATCATCTAATGGAGTAGATGACCAGCAGTAGGCTGCATGTTGAAGTTTGTCACTGTAACCTTATTATACCAAAGCTGAGGTGGCAATAGTCAGCTTCCTGTGCCCTCAGAGAAGCCACAGTCTGGTAGCAGTTTTCTGTGTAATTCAGCTGCCCTGTGTGGCTGTTGTAACTGATTTAACCACAACATGTCCTTGGGATTTGGCTCTTTCACACTGCACAGCTGGCTAGAGAAAGCTGCTACTTCTCCACGCTCATGATGGAGGAAATGTGTGTGGGGGGGGGGGTTGTTTGTTTTTTCCTTATTTTTTGCTGGGAAACTACTAGACAGCACAAAAAAGCTTCAGTGTGGTATTAGACATGTGCCTGTTTACCCTTCATTTTGTGACATGTGTAAGAATTATTAGCCTGTGTTGGGAGCTGGTATGATTTACTGCACTGCCTCAAGTCAAGGAGATGGTCTGGGCTAGTATATCTACCAAATGGCCTGGAAATAGGATCCAGAAGGGTCTTGGTACAGTAAATGACAAGTGCTCAGCTCATCTACCTCTTGGTGTTAAATTGCCACTGCTGGTCTGACACGGCCCATCCTATGCAGTGGGCAGACACCTGGTCAGTGCTGAGTGTTGCCTTGAGCTGGAGTCTGGTTTCAGGAGTGCTGGGCCCTGCCTGTTGCTGGCTCCTTGCTGAGAGTCAGGTTTCTCAGACATCAAACTTGCTGCTTGCTTTTTTGAGGAATTATATACAAATGGTTTGTGATGAGATTGTTCTTCCTTTCTAGTGTGAAAGATGACTTCTAGGAAGAAAGTGTTACTGAAAGTCATCATCCTTGGAGACTCTGGGTAAGTGGAAGAGCCTTTAAGCTGCTAATCTCTGTCTAGAGCAGTGCTCTTGACTAGTGGGAGCCTAGATGTACTGTAAGGAATCAGCAGTGCTGGGAGGAGAGATTTTACAGCCCATGATAGGTGTGTTACATCACAGGTCTAAGAACTCTTCCCTGCCCTCTGTCTTGAATGTGTCCCTGCAGTTTAGTATCATGAGGTCCTGCCACAGTATTAAATGGGGAGAATGTGGTGGGCAGAGCAGAATAACCTTTTGCAAGGAGGATATGTGTTGTTGGATGAGTGTTTCACTTAAAAAAATAAAACAGAAAAGCACTAGTAAGCATTCTTAGGTCACTTCCTAAAATTCTGTCTCTAACAGGGACATAGTCTGTACCAAGCCATCTGCTTTGCTTCTCTGGAGCTGGAGCACACCCCTTGGAGTGAAAGGCTTTGCTCTGTGCTCTCAGCAGGGAATCTGCTCTGCTGTCACAGGTTACTTGCTGTGCAGGCTGTAACCTGATTCCCATGACATAAGCCTTATTTATACCACTGTCCCCAGCAAGCTGTTGTTCAGGGAATGTTTCTCAGCCACACAGAGGGCATGTGAGCCTCCAAGCTTGCTCTCTGGGGAGGATCTGCACCTCTGGGTGCCTAGCAGATGTGTTTGTGAGCTGTTGCTCTCTGAGATTATCTGTTTTTCCACCTCCTTCTGCAGAGGCTGACGATTACTGTTTGTGATGGGTTTCTCTGAAGCACTTCATCTTCCAAAATTGCCTTCATGGTCATAGTGTGATATCTGCTCCTTACCAAGGATCAGATTAGTGATGGGGAAATGAGGTTTCTCAGGATGTAATCCTTTGTATCCTTGGGTAGCAAATGCTCTTACTCAGCTGATGTCTCAGCATCTCTTGGTGTGCAAGCCCCTTCTTGCAGAGGTGGGTGCTTTTTTGCTGGTTGAAAAGCCAGGAGGTTATGGGCAGTGAAGAGCACTGGAATGTTCTCTTCAGGGTGGTTAACTCAAATATTGTTGTAGAAACAGCCAACCAAGTCTTTATTTTGTGTGTTCCTGTGCAGGGTGGGAAAGACATCGCTCATGAACCAGTATGTGAACAAGAAATTCAGTAACCAGTACAAGGCTACGATAGGTGCAGACTTCCTGACAAAAGAAGTGATGGTGGATGACAGGCTAGTGACAATGCAGGTAAGGGGGACTGCTCCCTGCTGCAGGGGGTGCCATCACCCCACTCGTGTGGAAGCATCTGCTCTGGGGTAGCCCAGACTGGTGTAGGGGCTCAGAGTACTGGCTGTGAGTCTTGTTTGCACTGAGCTTCTGTTAGACATAATGCTTCTGGGCTTCTCTACAAATTTTTGCATGGGCTGAACAAGGAAATACAAAGATTAATCTGGGTTCAGCTCACAGCAGTGTTGCTAAGCCCTGTTTAAAAAACTGGATTTAATACTGTCAGTAAACTAAACTTGTTAGATTCACTTCCCTAGTGCTCAAGAACTGGGAAGAGCAGGGAAAAGTCTCCCAAGGTCAACCATTCATGTCACCCCAAGTCCTGTGGGTGTAGTGTTAACCTGCCAGCCTCCTTATGTCTCTAGTATCTGAAGTTTTCATCTGTCCATGGTGAAACTGATTGCATGGCAGCAAAAGCTGCAGCCATCAGAAGAGTGTTTGGACTCTGCTGGTATCCAGGTGCATTCAAGCACTGCAGGCAGGTCACCTGCTGATCCTAATACCCTAGTCTTGCTTGCTTAGGACAAGGATATGTCCCTGGCTGAACACAAAAAGGGTCAACTATCTTTAGAAGGTGTTTCTGGCTCTTGATGCTTAGTGCCTACAGAAATCCCCAAGCCTTCAGGTGCTGTTCTCTGCCTAGCTGGGGACTATGTATGCCTGGTGGGGAGTTTTGGAATTAATGCCCTAATTGCAGACTGACTGTGTCAGACTAGAACTGGCTTATCTGCCCTGTCTTTTGCTCTAGATATGGGATACAGCAGGCCAAGAACGGTTTCAGTCTCTAGGAGTTGCCTTCTACAGGGGAGCAGATTGCTGTGTGCTGGTATTTGATGTCACAGCTCCCAACACGTTCAAAACCCTCGACAGCTGGAGGGACGAATTCCTCATTCAGGCCAGTCCAAGGGATCCTGAGAATTTTCCTTTTGTTGTGCTGGGAAACAAGATTGACCTAGAAAACAGACAAGTGAGTACTGGGACTTACTAACCTCCTCTTAAAAAATTGCTGGGGTGGGAGACCTTGTAGAAACACAGGAGGGTTACCTGAGAAACGGGAGTGGGAGGTGCCTGAGAGTGGCTCAGATGTTGTTTGCCACCGGAGAAGGGTTTCTCCTGCCTGGAGAGGTCAGAGCACAGCATGCTCCTGCCCACTGGTGGAAGGATTGCAGCAGCTTGCTGGAGAGGTGCAAGGAAAGGAGCTGCTTCTGCTTCCCCAGCTGTGCTGAGCAGTTCCTATGGGAGCAAGCCAGTGCCCTGAGGTCTCATTGCCCTTGGGCATGGTGCTCCTTGCCCTGGGACTGGGTCTGTCAGGTGATGGGAAGTGGTCTCCTGTGTTCTGTTTCAAGGTTGTGGCTTTGAGGTCAGAGCTGCTCAGGTTGAATATGAGGGATCTCTGGCCTTGCCCTGAAAACAAAACCCCTCCCTGCACAGCAGGAGGTAGTGATACTGCTCTCTGTCCACCCAGGTCACCACAAAACGGGCACAAGCCTGGTGCTACAGTAAAAACAACATCCCCTACTTTGAAACCAGTGCCAAGGAGGCCATTAATGTGGAACAAGCTTTCCAGACGATTGCACGAAATGCACTTAAACAGGTAGGGAGGGGGCCAGTGTGCAGCCCTGTGCTGGTGCTGTGGGCAGCCTGGGGCTCACCCCAGCCTTCCCCAGCTCCTTGTGTGCTGGGAGCTGTCTGCAGAGCCGTGGCATTAATTAACTCCTCCCTCTCTCCAACTAGGAAACCGAAGTGGAACTTTACAATGAATTCCCTGAACCCATCAAACTAGACAAGACTGACCGAGCGAAGGCTTCTGCGGAGAGCTGCAGCTGCTGAGGGGAGTGGGAGGGGTTGAGCACAGTCCTTCACAAATGAATATCACACTTAGGCCTTCAAACACACAGCCCCTCTTCTGTGTTTAAAATGAAATTACAAAAAAAAAAAAAAAATTGCATCTCCAGCTGCCAAAATCCACCCATCTCTCATGAGCATCTGAGTCCTGCGCTTCAGAGCTCACGTCCCCACACCATCCACATCACACTTCATGGTAACAGACCTTTCTCTTAGTTTAAAATGGAAACTCTTATGTATGTTGGGAACTGAATCTAATTCCGGGTGTCCAATGGAGAGAAACTGTTTACAGGTAATCTGTGTAACAAGTTACATACATTTTTAACTGTCTCGTGTTTTCCCCGTGAAGGCTGCAACTGGAAAGGCTGATTACCCATAGTTCATTGCAAGCTCAGCACTCAGTCAGACTAGGTTGAGTTTTGTATGTATCTCTGTTAATGCTTGTTACTTTTAACTAATCAGATCTTTTTACAGTATCCATGTATTATGTAATGCTTCTTTAGGAAAAATCTTATAGTACATGTTAATATATGCAACCAATTAAAAATGTATAAATTAGTGTAAAATTCCTGAATTACATGTTCAAGTACTGAAACACAGGTTGTGTAGAAAGTGAGGAGGACACTTGTGACCTGCGGTGTGCTAGCAACACAGAGTCCAGATAGAGGCAGTATTCTGTACAGTAGAGATGAACTATGTAAGCCTTCTTGTTTTGAGGCCAAAAAGGCTTCATCTTCTGGAAAAATCTGTCTGGCTTCCTTGTATCTAAATTCTCAGATTTGCATAACAGCATTGATATGCACACTGGATTATTGGATTTAAAATTAAATACAGCTATGAAATGACCTCATTTGTTCACCTCCCCTACTGCTTAACTCCTGACATCCTGGAGCGAGCATGAGGAGCCAGAGCTGAGTGTGCCTGTGGCTCTTTGTGCTGTGGAAGGAGCTCCTCTCCCACTTGGGGTGTGGTAGCTGTTTCTTGATGAATGACCTGGACTATGAATCTTCCCTTTCTTCTTACTGACTGCTAATCTGGATTTTTGGTATGGAAAAACTTGGCAATCTAGTCCCTTTCCTCTCTTCCTTTCTTCCTGGTATTTGTTCTTGCGTTTGTAGCTTGCTTAAATGGAGCCCTTCTACCTGTTTTCCAGAGGTCTACATTCTAGTACGTAGGCTGAGCTCTTATGTAAAGAAACGAACATGATGCCAATAAACTTAACAAGAACAAACCTTCTTGTTTACTTCTGCTTCTGGCTCTTTTTTTCCTCTACTAACATGCTTTCTTTCCTCTGTCTAGTCACCATTCCAGCAAGCCAATGCCTGCTAACTGAAGGACACTTTTGCTTGTTCCTTACTATAAAGCTTGTGCCTTCCAGCTTGGTTTTTGAGAGTGGGGTGAGCCAGCCCTGCTTCCTTGGCTGGGGCACTGCTAGTGAGTTTACCCCTCTGCTTCTCTGGAAGCTGCGTGCAGGGGCAGGAATGATGCTGGCTCAGATCCCTCAGTGAGGACAGTCCTTCAGCCCTGTTCCTGGACAGCCTTTGTTTTGGGACAGGCTGTTAAAGCTCCTGCTGCCCTCCCCTTGGAGGGGTTGTGTGAGCAGGGCAGGCTCAACCCTTCCTGGGCTTCCTTGGAGTGAATTGAGGGCCTTTCTGTGGTCCAGCCTAGTCAAAGTTAAGCCTTTAAATTCTAGATGCTGGGTATGACCCTCTGCTTGCACTCACCAAGGCTGAGCTGACAACTGTACCCAGAGGAAGATGGAAAACAGAGTTTAGTGAAATGAGGGCAGTTATTTCAAGAGCTTTCTAACAGTTTTTGTGCTCCATATCCTATTTTATGGTGCTGTCCTATCACACTTTTCTCACTTGACTGGGCTTTTGCTGTCCACATCAATCTCAAATAACTGCACTAGCACTGTGTCCTGGTGGGACTGCTTTTCTATCTGCATCCTTTTTGAAGGACTTTGACCTTCTGCTCATCTCCATTTAAAGTGTTCTGCTCTCATTTTCTGTGGATACAGCTGGACTGTGGAGAAAGCCAAGCTGGGGGAGGGGGGGAACAATAACCCTGAAGTTTTTGGGGAAAGGGGATGGTCTGAACTTTGCAGCCCTCTGCCTGGTGGAGCTCAGGCTGCAAGGGCTGTGGCTGAGCCCTGAAGCAACCCTGTGTTTAATGTCTTTCCAGCCAGATAAACTGGCACTAGCCCAAGGCAGAGGGAGAATGCTCCAGATGGGGTAGGACAGCTGTGGGGCTCCTTGCCACAGGATGTTATGGATGCTAAAGGGGAGGGCAGGATTCCATTTGCCACCTACACGTACCAATGTTTTCACAGGTGGGAATGCACACAAGTGTTCAAAAACCAGTGCAGGAGACAAGCAGCATGGGAATTGGTGCCCTGCTGTTACACTCACGGCTGGTGTTGTCACAGATGGGGGCTGGTGTTCTGCAAGAGTCACTGTCATCACTGTGGCCTGGAGAAGCCAGCTGCACTGACTGTTGCTGCAGGGGGAACACACTTAAAACCACTCCCTGCACCACTGGAGTCTCGTGGCTTTTACTTTTGTGATGACCTCTGTTGCTGGTGCAATGACAGTGAGTGCAAGGATGACTTTTTGCTGGGTGAATCCCAGAGGAAATCTCGCCCTGGAAGAGGCTGAAACATTCAGCTGCTTCATGGGGAGGAGGAAGAGACCCAAAGAATGAGCCTGGCTGGACGAGGGGATGGGGTCCGTTCCCAAATCCACTGTTTCTAGGCATAATAGAAAAAGTTCCAGCAGCTCAGGGCTGGTGCAGGGGGTGAAGCCGAGCGAGGTCGTGGCAGGGCAGGGTGGGCAGGGCAGGCAGTAGCGCTGGAACCGCTCAGACGGCAGCTGCGATGTGCGAATACGAAAGCTGGGCAATCACACAACCCCATCCGTGCTGCGGGGCTGCGTGCGGGGAGCAGAGCCAAGGGAATTCCAGTCGGAGCCCAGGCCGGCACGTGGAAGGCGGCGGAGAGCCGAGCTGCGGGGCCCGGGCGGCAGCGCTCCCGCACGCTCAGCAGCGGCTCCTGGCTGCTTTTTGGGGCTGGAGCCGTCCTGCACTGCAGCCGGAGCCCCCCAGGAGCCCTCCGGCCAGCACAGCCCGGCGGGCTCGGTGCCAGCACAGCCACAAACGGCCGCACCGCCCCCGGTGCGCCGGGACCGCGGGGAACGAGTCACACACACACACAAACACACACACAAACACAAACACACACACAAACACACACACACACACAAACACACACACAAACACAAGCACACACACACACACACACACACACAAACACACACACACACACAAACACAAACACACACACAAACACACACAGAAACACAAACACACACACAAACACACACACAAACACAAACACAAACACACAAGCACAAACACAAACACACACACAAACACACACAAACACAAACACACACACAAACACAAACACACACACAAACACACACACAAACACACAAACACACACAAACACACACACAAGCACAAACACACACACAAACACACACACAAACACAAACACACACACAAACACAAGCACAAACACAAACACACACACAAACACAAACACACACGCAAACACAAACACACACAAGCACAAACACAAACACACACACAAACACACAAGCACAAACACAAACACAAGCACACACACAAACACAAACACACACACAAACACACACACAAACACAAGCACAAACACACACACACACACACACAAACACACACACACAAACACAAACACACACACAAACACACAAACACAAGCACAAACACAAACACACACACAAACACAAGCACAAACACAAACACAAGCACAAACACGCTCCGGCTCCTGTGGGCACACCGAATGCTTCCAGGCAAACGCGGGTGTGTTTGCTGTTTGCATACTCGTTACAGCAGGCATGTGTGTATGTGTGTATTTACCAGGACACATCTTTTGGAGAGCAAATCAGCAGGGGAAGCACGAGAGCACAAAGAGGCACGGAGCTGGGTGTGGGAATTGCTGCTACACAGGCAAATCTCCCAAGGCTCAGAGACACAGCACCAGTTACAGGTTTCTATTCATGAGACATATGCGGTTGCAGCCTTACCCATGTACACACGTGTAGCATAAAGTATTTCTTCATGTGCATAAATATACTCAGAGAAGGAGAAAAAAATATCTCACACATAGATGTGGCCACACCCATATATACTTTATTTATGTATTATATAAGAAAATTTAAATATTAATTACATGGATATACACATATACAAAAGTGTGTACATCTGTGTATTAGTTACTGCCCCCATACATGGAGAGATAGAAATGATCACTGACATTCAGACACATTTGAAATTATTTTATACTTATATGCTTGTATTTTTATGGGTGTGGGTTTTTCCTCTTTGTCTAAACACCGAGATTTTTCTTAGTATTTATATACTTCTCTGTGTCTATTTTATATATTTTTAAATACTTTTTTATAGTTGTATATTATTTCTCTATTTCTGTCTGTTTTTTATATAAAAGGGTCATTTACATGCAGCTCTCTGCAGCTATTTTTATATTTGTTTGAGAAAGAGAGTAGGGGGAGGGAGACAGAAAGAAAATGAAAGAAAATACAAACACATAAATAAATATCTAAATAAATTGGATGTAGAGGTGAATATGAGAACATCTGTGTGTGAGCTGGGAGGGAGACTGGCTCCCTTGTGCTTGCTCTCCATATACACATGAGAATGCAGACAGAGAATGTATGTCCAGATCAATACATGCACACACACACTGTATATGCATCCCAGATATTATATATGGGGCAGAAGAGAGGGTGGGAGAGACCACAGCCATACAGATACCCCTCAGGCATTTTCACAGGGGGAGGGATGTAATGGAGTTATTTTTACCATGCTCTGTGTAGGTCTTTCTCTCCCTCTTGGGGAGAGATGGAAAAGATGGGAAGGATGGTAGAAAACAGACACATGCACAATTAGTGACATATATAAGTAAATGTTTAAATAAAGTGTGTGTGGCTGGAGATATGGGAAATGCTCTGTGTGTGAATGTGCATGTGTGCTTCATATTTCATATTCCCAAACGTGTGTGTGTGTAGCAAGAGAAAGACTGAGCAGCTCACAATCTCACTGTACATGCATGTGCATGCAGGGAGGGAAAGGGCACTGTGTGTTTTTAAGGATACAGTTTTAAGGATACAGTAATAATACACATGTATTATAATGTATACATGTGTAATGTATCCATATGTACGTGGATATATAGCAAAAGATATTGTGTTAGTGTGAACACTTGGAGATTATACACATACATAGATTAGATATAGATATAGATATAGATATAGATATAGATATAGATATAGATATAGATATAGATATACACATACATATACATATATACATATACATATATACATATATACATATACATATATACATATACATATACATGCAGAGAGAGGTGAATGAGCAGGTCACTCTCTCTGCCCTACATATACATTATATATGTATATATATACATGTGTGTATATTTATAGAAAGGTAAAAGTGTGTGTGTGAGAACAATGCTGTCTCTGTAGATGCATAAGTACCTTTGGTGTGTATATAGATAAATATATATATTTCAGGCACACTCATATGCAAAGGGCTTTCACCCTTTCTAAGCACAGATCTATGTGTATATATATATAGTGAGAGAATTATGCACATTTGTGAACAGCTCACATGTTCTTGCTCTCTATATTTACATTCAAACAGTACTTTCTCCAGTTATATATGTATATATGCATACATAAAGAGAATACTATGTGTGAAGTTTATATATATATACACACAAATATGTGTATACATATAGGTTTATCTATATCAAAAAAAAGCATTTCATAGGAGAGAACATGTATATACAGAGAGAATATACATTAGTGTTATATGTGAAAACAGCTCTCTGAACAGCTCTCTGTGTGTATACATGCACATCTGTACATATATAAATAGTATATATACTATATAAATCTACTTTATATTCAGTATATTATGTTACTGCTACTTCATTCTCCTATTATACATCTATGTGTATACATACATGGAGTGTGTGCACGTGTGTAGCAAGAAAGAGTTGTGTAATTGTATGAAAGAACCACTGTCTCTCTGTATAGATGCATGTATACAAATATGTGTGCATGTATAGGAAGAGATCTGAGAGTGTTAACAAGAGAAGGAGGGAGAGAAGTGTGAGGCAGGCTGTGTAAATGTACAGCATATATATGTGTATTTATCTGCACATATATATATTTGTGTGAAAACAGCTCACTAACTATACATATGCACATGTATGATGCAGATAAAATAGTGTTTCTGTGTAAACAGAATGTGCTTTAATTATGTGTGTATATATATAGTGAGAGCTGTGCATGAACAATCTGTATATATATGTGTATATATGCATCTATGTACTCATGTATAAGGCAAGAGAGAGTTCTGTGTGAGAGGATGGCTCCATCTCTACTCATGTGTGTACATATGGACAGAGAATATATCAACATATATACATGGATATGCATATATTTATGAATTCCAGAGAGTATAGATGGAGGGGGGGTGAAAAGAGAGTCATGGAAACTCTGTTTGTGTGTATGAATTGCTCTCACTCATTTTGTTATTTGTATATATCTAAATATTTAGATATGGGAAGAGCGAGGGTATGTGTGAACAGAGACTTTGGTTAGTGTGAACTATTCACACACACTATTGCTGTGTGAAGATCTTTGTGTATGTGTGCATTTATTGTGTGTGTGCAGCTGTCTCCCTAATTATACGTGCATGTATAAATATGTGGAGAACGATGTGAGAGAACAGGCTCTCTCTACATACAGAAGTGTAATAAATATATGTATACCCATATAGTGAGAAAATTGTGTGAACAGCTCTCTCCCCCCTCTTTATACACATGTATATATAGCAAGAGAAGTGTTTGTGTGAACAGCCCTCCCTAACTCTGTATGTTCTGTTAGAATTATGTGTGAACAACTGTCTATATAAGTACATATGTATATATGCATATATACATATCTATACAGGAACTGAAAGGACTGCCATGTGTGAAAACAGCTCAGCATATAGGTATATGTGCATTTATATGAACAGAGAACAATATGTATAAGCAATGCTCTAATTATATTTGTATAAATTCACATATAGATAATTATGAGTGAACACTCTGTACACATGTACACACATGCATCTATACAGAGCCAATACTGTGTGTGAGAAAAACTCTTGCTCTCTATAATGTACCACATACAGAGAAGGAATTATACAGAGATTATACAGTTATATAGGGCAGGAGGAGAGAGTGAGTGATAGAAAATGTGTGTGTGAGACAACAGATCTTGCTTTTTTCCTCAAGTATATATGCACATTTATCTATAGACAGCAAGAGAAAATGTGTGTGAACAGCTCTGTGTCTGTGTCTCTATGCATATAAGGATGTATATAGTGAGAGAGAATAGTGTGCATGTATTTGTGTACATACAGAGGTCAGGAGAAAAGAGTGAGAGAGCTTATCCCCATATCAATATATATTGCGTACATTATGCATATATGTCTGCATGTGCATAATGAGAATGTTTGAAGAGCACACTCACTCTCTCATCCCCCATTTCTGTATATGCCAATATGTGTGTATATATAGCAAGAGGGAACTGCCTGTGAACCTCTCACACTCTCTGTAGATATGTATGTATATATGTATGTATGTATGTATGTATGTATGTATGTATGTATATGAGAGACGTGTGTGAACAAGACTCGCTGTCTGTGTCCATATATGTATATATGTGTCCATATATATGTATATAACGTGTGTATGTTCATATGGGGACAGAGTGTGTGTGTGTGTGTGTGTGTATGTTGGGTGTTTTTTCTCCCATTCTCTGTGTTTCTCTCTCTCACACACAAGCAGCCTCTCCCACACATTCTATTCACATACACCTGCATTTATCTCCACGTGTGTGTTCCAGTCCCTCCCCCGCCTTTGGAGGGGAGGGAGAGGAGCCCTCACAGCTCTGGGGATTGGTGCTGAGTCCCTGTGCTGCTCCCAGCCACACAGCCGGGGTGAGATCAGTGACTGCCCAGCCCTGCTCGCACATCCACCCACCTACATGTATTGTTCTGCAATTTTCATATGTTCATGTCAATATTTTAAAATATATAGCCAGGTCTTTACGTTTATGCATGCGCTTCCATTAATTTTAAATTCACATGTAGCTATTAGATTCAATAACAACTGCTAGATATCACACACCTGTAATAGACACAACACACATACCAACCACACTGTGTAGCCGGTTTGGCTGTAAGCTCCCAGCGGGCTACAGCGTTACCTTCACACGCGTACAGGTGTGTTCCTGCGTGTCGCACACCCGCACCCATCACGCAGCCCCGCTGGCTGCCGTGTCCCAGGGTGGGTGCTCCGTGCTCCCGGTGCTCCGGGGGTCCCGATGGGGGATCCCTGGGGCCGCAGAGCCCATCACAGGGGTGCGGGACACGGCAGAGCCCCGCGGTTCTGGGGGCTCTCTGCTCGGGGCGGGACAGGGCACCCCGCTTCGTTCGGGATGGCGTTGGATCCTGCTGGGATCCTGCTGCCCCGCGGACCCCAAGCAGTCGGGACTCGTCCCTCCGGCGGCGGGGGCTGGGCGAGGGAAATGGCGGAGAGAGTCGGGGGATGGGGAGAGGGGGAGGAGGAGAAAGGGAAGGCGGCGGGGCTGTGCGGGCTCGGCGTGCGTGGGCAGGGGGCGGGGTGCGGCATGTGTGCGGGTGTGACCGTGTGTGTTTGTATGTGTGTGTGTGTGTTTGTGTGTGTTTGTGTGTGTTTGTGTGTGTTTGTGTGTAGGGGTGTGTGTGTTTGTGTGTGTGTGTGTGTGTGTGTTTGTGTGTGTTTGTGTGTAGGGGTGTGTGTGTGTGTGTGTGTTTGTGTGTGTGTGTTTGTGTGTGTGTGTGTGTGTGTGTGTGTGTGTGTGTTTCTGTGTGTGTTTGTGTGTGTTTGTGTGTGTTTGTGTGTAGGGGTGGGTGGGTGTGTTTGTGTGTGTGTGTGTGTGTGTGTTTGTGTGTGTGTGTGTGTGTTTGTGTGTGTGTGTGTGTTTGTGTGTGTGTGTGTGTGTGTGTGTGTGTGTGTGTGTGTGTGTGTGTGTGTGTTTCTGTGTTTGTGTGTGTGTGTGTGTGTGTGTGTGTGTAGCGGTGTGCGCACAGCCGGGTCCCCGCGCACTCTCTCACCCGCCCCACCCACGGTGGGGACACACGGATCCCACACGGAGCGGGGGGAAACGGGCGCCTCCCGACCCAGCCCGGGGCTCGTGCATCCCTTCCCTCTCCCCCCGAAGCCGCGTTTCCCGGGTGGGATTTGGGGAGATGGGGGTGAATTGGAGGGGTTCAGAGCATCGCTGCTGCGCCCTCCTCCCCCCGCCCACACAGAGCTGCGCCTACAGCGGGGCTTGAGCCCCCCGCCTCACACCCACGGCACTGAGCCCGGTCGGGAGGCTTCCCGGCTCCTCCCCAGCCCTACTCCGACCCCGCCGCGCTTTTCGCACCCTCCCCTGCGAGGCGATGGCCGCCGGGAGCGGGGGGGTCACACCGGACACGCAGAGTTCCCCCGGGGGCTTCCCCCGTTGATCCCAGGGGTGAGGGTCGGTGGGAGGGCGGCCCCAGTCGCCGGGGCGACGACCCCCGCGCTGCTGCCGGCGGCCGCGGGAGGGCGTCGCCTGTGTTAGTTCCCTCCGGAGAACCCAGGGCCAGCGCGGCAGCCACCGCCCCCCGCCCTCCGCCGCCTCCCCCCGCCCGCGGAGGCCCCTCTCGGGCGGCGGGGGGCGGCGGCGGCGATGGGCGGGGGGGCCGAGCTGAGGCCCCAGTCGCCGCCGTGCCGGGCGCCCCCCTCCTCGCCGCCGCCGCCGCGCCGGCCGCGCCCCCAAAATCCGGGCGGGGGTGGTCGGGCGGCGCGCGGCGGGGGGCGCGGGGGCGCGCGGGAGCCCCGCCAAAGAGCCCCAAGAAGCACAAGTCGGGGCTGGCGGCGGACCAGGCTGTTGTTGTTCTCAACGTGGTCCGCCCCGTGCCCATATAAAGGGCTGCGGCGCGCCCGCCCCGCAGAACGCACGCCGAGTGGAGCAGACGGAGCGCGCTCGCCGGGCCCCGCCGCGCCGCCGCTGCCCCCGCCCGCCCCCGCTCCGGCCCGCGGCCCGCAACTCTCCGCACCATGGCGGCAGAGCTAGAGGAAACCGATCTGCCCCTGGGCGACGCGGAGGAGGCGCCGCTCTCCCCGGAGAAGAAAGCGGCTGCTAAGAAGGCGAAAGGAGGCGGCGGCGCCTCGCTGTCGCCATCGAAGAAAAGGAAGAACAACAAGAAGAAGAACCAGCCGGGCAAATACAGCCAGCTAGTGGTGGAGACGATCCGCAAGCTGGGCGAGCGCAATGGCTCCTCGCTGGCCAAGATCTATAACGAGGCCAAGAAAGTGGCCTGGTTCGACCAGCAGAACGGCAGGACTTACTTGAAGTACTCAATCAAGGCGCTGGTACAGAACGACACGCTGCTCCAGGTCAAGGGCACCGGCGCCAACGGCTCCTTCAAGCTCAACAGGAAGAAGCTGGAAGGCGGCGGTGAGGGGGGCGCGGGCAACAGCGCCCACAAGTCCCTCAAGAAGGCGACGGTCTCCTCGACCCGACGGGCGGAGAAGCCGGCGGCCAAGAGCAAGAAGCCCGAGAAGAAATCGCACAAGAAGGGAGCCGGCGGTGCGGCGGCGAAGAAAGACAAGGGCAAAGCCAAGAAGGCCACCAAGAAGGGAGCCGCGTCCCCCGGGGGCAAGAAGGTGAAGAAGTCGGCAAAGCCCAAGGCGCTCAAGAGCCGGAAGGCATGAGCTTGAGGCGCAGGGAGCCTCCCGCCGCCCCCCGGACTGAGAGCCCCGCGGCACAGACTGCTCTGAGGACAGACCCCAGGGGACCCGCTTTGTCTTTGTGTTGCTGACTCGCCTCCGCAGCCACCGCCGTGCGCGGTGAGCGGGGCTGCGGCTGCCCCAGCCCCCCTTCTCCTTCTCTGCCGCCTTATTTTTTTTCCACCCCCTCCTCCCCTCATCCCGCTCTGCGGCTTTTCCCCCATCGCGCCCTTTTGTTTTCGGCCGTGCCCCTCCCCGCCTGTAGACGGTTCCTGGCGCCCACCCCCTCCCGCGTCCCCCCAGTTCTTCGCAGGGATTTTTCCCGCCCGGTTTCCATAGCAGCCATTTTGCACGGGGCCCCCCCGCGCCACGTGGGCCGGTCCCGCTCCCGCCGCCCGCGCGCGCCCCGCCCTGCCCCGCCCCTCCCGCCGCGCGCCGTGCCTGCTCGCGGCCGCTCCGAAGGACCAGGGCGCCCCCTGGCGGCCCGCGGCCCCGCCGCCATGGCAACGGCCCGGCGCGCGGGAGTGGCCGCCCCCTGGCGGCCGCCGGCCGCACTGCAATGGCCTTTAATGTTTTTTTATGGGTCTGGGGGTGGGTGGGGGGGGAGGGTTTGGGGTAGTTAGTGGGGTCATTTCTTGGTTTCAGTTTTTTTTTTTTCCTTTTCATTTATCGTTGTTTCAAATAAATTGGTACAAAACGTCTCTCCAGTGTGGTCCCTGCAGGTGTCGGGGACCAGGCAGGAAGGGGGCTGGTCCCAGGGGGGCTTCCCTTCTGGTTGGCGTCTGTCCGAGTGCTCATGCCCAGAGCCGGCATCCTCCTCCGAGTGGAGAACGGGAGGAAGGAGGGGAGGAAGGGGAAGGAGGGTCCCTGGCAAGGGAGGAGCGCGCTGCTTGCGCAGCTGCGCTCGGCTGAGCTGGAGCAGTGGGGCGGGGGTACCCCGGAGGGTCCCGCAGCGCAGCCCCCCGCCCCGGTCACTGTCGGGTCCTGCAGCTCCCGGGCACACCCCGAGCCGTCTCCCCCTGCTCCAGCCGCGTCCCCGCGGGCAGCGGGGGCAGAGCCGGAGCGCCCCTGGCGCTCGCTATTTATAGCGCACCCGGCGAGGTTGCGTAAATCCCGACAGGGATCTGGGCCATCTTGTTCTGCCTGCTGCCGAGGCAGCACGGGCGAGGGATGAGCTCCGCTCGTCGCCCTCTGTGCCCGGGGACCCGCAGCGTGCCGGGGCTGCGGGGCAGAGGGGACGAGAGCTGGCAGCGCGGCTCCAGCAGCAGGGATGGAAGTGCGGCACGGGGGGCAGGAGGAGCTGTGGGTGAGCCCTGACAGCGCTGCCATCAACCCAGCTCAGCCCCACAGCGGGGCTCTGCCCCACTGCCGCCGCCAGCCTGGGAGAGTTTCAGCAGCAGCAACGCCCGAGGGCTCCAGCCATGGCGAGCTGCTGTGCTGGAGCATCAACCTGCTCTCTGTGCCTGGGAACACAGCACGGATCAGGCACGTACGCAACAGCTCCCAAGAGGAGGGGACAGGGACAGCAGCCAGGGGGCCTAGGGACTGTCACAGCAGGCAATGGCAGGGCCTTTCGGCGTTCCTGGGAAAGGAACAGCCCCTTTCTCCAGGGCCCCAGCCGCCTGGGGCCGCTGCTTTATCCCTTTGTCCCCTGGAGAACAAGCAGGGAGAAGGGAAGCAAGTTTGACTCCCTGAAGAAACGTCCTTTTGCTACATCCAGCAAGAGGAGCCAGCCATGCTCCTGGAAGAGACCTGCACTGGCCTGCTACAGGAGGCTGCAGCCTCCCTCCAGGTCTGTGTTTAGAAGAAGCAGTCACACTCTGCTGCCCCACACCAAGCCTGGGAGATGTGCTGCATTCTGGCACTGCCCTGCAGTTGTGTCTTTAGTCAATAGCTGGCACTGCAGGTTTGGGAGGATCACAGGGGATGCCCTCACCAAGGGCTGGGACACAGAGGGCAGTGTCAGAGGGGTCCCCCTGCTCCCAGGAGGGCCGGTTAAACCAGCCCCCTCTCAGGGCTCAGCTCTCCTCAGTGCCCATCTGCAGGGCAAACTGTAACCAGCTCTCCAGGCAGAGCAGCAGGAGCATTCCTGCGGGCAGATAAAAGCAGAGGGAAGGCAGTGACCCTCCAACTGCCCAGCACAGGGAAAGCAGCAGGGTGACACACTGTGCCAATCCAGCTGGAGCTGAGCCTGCCAGGAGCTGGGGCATCCCTGAGTGAGCTCCCTTGGGTGCTGCCAGACAGAGGACCAGGCTCTGGAGAGAAACCCAAGCCCTGGGGACTTTCAAAAGCCAGTGACTCATCTCATCAAACTGCCAGAGCTGAGGGACACAGCTGGCAGAGACTCTGCTGCACGTGGTGAGATGCACAGCAGCCTCCCACAGCAGGCAGCTTTCAGCTCCAGGTCCCTACTCATCTCATCTTCGGGTACCCAAAAGGCAAGGGAACAATCCAGAAGCCTGCCAGCCCTGTCCTTAAGGGAAGCACAGACCAAGAGATCCTTCCAGGCTCACTTGACCTCTGGGGAAGGCTCTGCTCAGCCAGGTCCTTCAGCTGCTCTGGTGCTATGAAGCATTCAGAAGAGCCAGGACCAGTAACACCCCTCTAGAAACACAAGACCTGTCCCTGAAGCTGCAGGTTTGACAGTGACCACATTTATTCCAGCTTTATAATGGAGACCAAGACTTCCAAATCTCCTGGTCAAAACAATGTTCAGAAGTTTGAGGTGATAAAGGCCAAGCACTTCAGCAATGCTTACTGTAACAGACAGGATTTCCTTCGGTCTGGCTTGCAACATCCCAGCTTTTCCATCTGGTCTGTCGCATCCAACAGAGGAAGTTCAGGATCCAGCTGGAGCTCAGTGTTGAGGGTTCTATGTGTGTGCCACCAGCACCCAGTCACAGCACCCTCACCACCCCACCAGCCTCAGCAGAGCCACACTACACCCAGGGTGGCTGCAAGCTCCTGGCAGCAGCCCCTCCCTGTGCTGACACAGCAGCAGGTGACACTGCCCTACAGGGACAGTGACACTGCCCTACAGGGACCAGCACCCCGGCCTGGACCCACATCTCCTACAGCCCTGCACACACCATCCAGCACCCAACTCTAACACCAACACCTAACACCACGGGGAGTCACCCAAGCTCCCTACAACCCTTCCTCCCTAAAACCCAAACAGGGTGCAATACTGGTTTGTACAGTAGCCTCCAGCCATCTGGCAATGCCCAACAAAGGAGAAGGCATGAAAGGAACAAACAGCCTTGCCATCTCCAAGTTCTTCCCTTCAGGATCACTTCTCTCATCTCTCTCACTTGCCTGCAAGGTCACCCAAAGGCTCCTGGAGCTGCCCATGGAGCACCTTCAGCACTGGGTCCAGCCTCACTTCTCCAGGAGCAGCTGAAGGTTCCTGGCACTCGTGACAGAGCAAGCAGGCAGTGTGGCATTCCCAGAGAGGGAAAAAGAACCAGACAACAGTATTATCTGCTCCCAGGACTCTCTGAGTGAAGGGCAAACACACAGTCTAGCAGTGGTCCTGTCTGGTGTTTTACTCATCCTTTCCCCTCGAGAACACACAGCCCAGACACCAGAGAGCCTGCCAGATTCCGAGAGTTTGGTGAGGTGACACGACACAGCACATTTAAGAGCATTCAACAGGGAACCAGTTTAATCAGGTATCGGGTTTGCACCATTCTTTTCAGAATCACAAGTTCTGCGTTTTTCTAAGAAATACAAAGCACTCTCAGGTTTACAGAATGCTGGTCCTGAAGAAAACAAGAGGGGGAGAACAAGACACTAGGATACACACACTGACCACCACACTGGGCAGAAGAAAGGAAGCTGCTCATCCCCACCTCGCTGATGGTAACAGCCCCTGTGCAGGAGGCAGAGATCCCAGAGGGTCTGTGCCTGCTGTGCCCACCCACCCAGGTCAGGATACCCCAGGGGAATTGTAGGACACCTCCACACCCCCATCAGCACTGACACCAATGAACACACTGCTCCCACATAGCAGAATAAAAAACCCCTGCATAAAGCCAGCTGACAAGCATCCAGGTTCATCTACTCATAACATTAAACTGAGATCCAGGGTAAATTACTTCATCCACAAGATTAACAGTTGATTCAATAGGTTGAACACATGCTACTTACAGCACATAAACAGAAGATACTCTGTTTTACTTAAAAAAGGTGTGATGGAGGTCTAGGTCCGATTGCCTCGGCACTGCTGCATGCACACGACTGTCGGCCTCACAGAAGCGGCTGCGCTGGGCAGCAGGAGAGCTGTCTCTGCATCACCTGTCCAGGGCTCACGGGACAGCTACCCTGCCCCCATGCTCGGCATCAGCCACACAGCCAGGAAATACACATGGCACTAGCCAGGAGGGGCTTTAACACAGACTCCGGTGGTTTTCAAAAGAAGTATTAATCCATAAAGGGTTACAGTTAACAGAGATCATCATCACTTTATTTCTCAAAGCCAGAAATAGTGCTGAACAAACAAACAACAACAAAAAAGAGACAGAGTATGCCGTTTCCAGAAGTGCAACCAGGGTACAGGGTAGCTCTCGGCAAGACGAAGGGCTTCTGCAGCTGGGAGAGGAGGGGAGCCATGGCAGAAGATGGCAGCTCCCGCTCCCGGCGGGCGCCTGACCTTGCGACGCTCTCCGAGGGGATTTGTCACCGCAGCCTCCACCCCACCCCGCCACAAGGACCCACAGCACGTGGGAACACCGAGCACCCCAGCACCCACCGAGCCAGGGAGCTGCAAGGAAGTGACTTTACAGGGATGTACCCGAAAATAGAGACCTGAAAATAAATGGGACCAAAGCTTCTTTACAGTAGGCAATGCACTAGTTTTACCATGAACAAAACTAAGACTAACAGCCACTTCTTGCCAATGGAGAAACTTTTTCTCCTCTTCACCTTTTCCAGCCCCCTGCCCTCGCAGCTGCAGTGCGGCCAGGATGGCATTGCTGAGGATGGAGGCGGGGGCACGGCAGCAGCGAGTACACACCAGGGCGAGCAGGACCAGCTTGGGGGGGCCCTGCACAGTCCCAGGGCTGGCGGAGGGGAGAGGCAGCCGGGGGTGCCCGTGTCCATCCCTTTGCCAGCTACATCAATCCTCAGCAGCTACCGGCAGCTCTGCACCGTGACCTAATCGCACGGCTCCAGATGTCACCACCGCCAACAGCTGTGATCCAGCTGCCTCCTCCAAAACCACTTCTTCCAGAGGGAAGAGAGGCAGAGCGGGAGCACAAGCAGGGCCTGACCTCAGCCATGCTCGCCCAGCACCATGCCACAGCCGAGGCCAGGGGGACTAGTGAAGGGCTGGTGGGGTGCTGCCAGGTCTTCACCACCCAGCGGGACGGGGCGGGACGGGGGACCCCAGCCCCACTGGGAGGAGAGGTGAGGCAGTGGTGAGAAGGGAAATGAGGGCAGGGGGACGGGGGGGCAGCGCTCACTTCTTGGAGCTCTGCGTCTTCTTGGGCAGCAGCACGGCCTGGATGTTGGGCAGGACGCCGCCCTGGGCGATGGTCACGCCGCCCAGCAGCTTGTTGAGCTCCTCGTCGTTGCGGATGGCGAGCTGCAGATGCCGCGGGATGATGCGCGTCTTCTTGTTGTCGCGGGCCGCGTTGCCCGCCAGCTCCAGGATCTCGGCCGACAGGTATTCCAGCACGGCCGCCAGGTACACCGGCGCCCCGGCGCCCACCCGCTCCGCGTAGTTACCCTTCCGCAGCAGCCGGTGCACCCGCCCCACAGGGAACTGCAGCCCGGCCCGCGACGAGCGCGACTTGGCCTTGGCCCGCGCTTTTCCGCCGGACTTTCCCCGGCCCGACATGGCCGGCACGCAGCGGCCCCTCGCCCCGCCTCTCAAGCAGCGCCGCGCACAGAGGGTCCCGGCGCCTGCGGGGAGACAAACGCCGTTACACCGCGCGGGGGCCGCGCCGTCCCCGCCCGCGCCGCGCCGCACCGCACCGCTCTTACCCGCAGCAGCTCCGCCGCTCTGCCCTGCGCGCCGCCCGCCGCCGCACTGCCCGCGCTGCCGCCGCCGCGCCGCGGATATCGCTGCCCGCCCGCCGCACGCCGCGCCCCATTGGCTGCCGCCGCTGCCGCCACGGCGCTGATTGGTCGCCGCGCCAATCCCTGATTTGCATAGGGCTCCCAGCACCGCCGCGGGCCGGCGCCCAGGGCGGGCAGCGATACCCGCGGCTCTGCCCGCGCTCCAGCCGGGCCCGCGCCCCGCCCGCGCTCCCTGCGCCCCGGTTGCCGCTTCCTGGCTGCGTCGGCGCCGAGGACGGGAAGAGGGGGTTGGCCCGAGCGCCCGCGGGTGTCCGGGCAGCATTGTGCCCGTTTGCCTTCCCCAAACCCATGGCCCCTTTCCTCGGCCAGCGGGATGTCTCTCCCGGAAGGATGCCAAAGACTGCGGGCGAGGGCGATGCCATGGGGAAAAGAACCCCCGATAGGGAGGACAACCCGCAGCGAGTTCCTGCCCTCCCTTGTCTCCTCACGTATCAAAGAGGAAAGTTTCTCCCAAATCAGTTTGTGTGGACAGGCCAGGTTGATTGTGGTCATCTCCACACCAGGTTAGAGGAACTGCCTCAACCTCGGGTGAGCAGCCAGACTCCAGTTTAAAGGTGATGTAGCTCAGCAATAACACGTCCTCATTAAACACTCAGTGTAGGTTTCTTTTGTTGGGTTTTTTGGCTTTTTTTTGGCGATGCTGCTGCTGGTGCTCACAGTCTGGAGGGAGATAACCTGTACCCTGTGCCTTTGCATCGCCCCTGTGTCCCCATGGGAAGGATTATGTTCTCCAGAGCTGGGAAAGTTGAGCATCCCCCCACTCGTGCTCAGCATCTTCACTCCCTCCACAGCAACTGGAGACCTGAAATGAATTCAAGATGAGCTGGTGACCTTTAGAAAAGCTTCATCTGCAGTTAGCACTGACTAGACTGGGGCAGCTGAGCAGCTCATCCTGGAACAGCGATGGGCAGGCAGGGAGAGAAAGGCTCCTGTTGTGACTCCTGCAAGAACAGGGATCAAGGTGAAAATCTTTTGTGCCAGGAGCTGCTAATACAGTGATTCTCTTGCCTCAAGTCATGGTGTCAACAATGAGGAGCCAGCTAGCAACAGGCTTTCTGGATAGAAATCCTAATCTCACCCCAGCTTCCCATAAGGCATGCAACCTGTGCTCAGCTGCCTCTGTAGCACGCAAGGGATTCAGAGCTGGATTTCATTCCAAGAGCACTTGAGTCTCCCCAGGTGTCCACCCTGTAGCTCCTGCCCTGGCTCTGCTGTCCCTGCCCAGGGACAAGACTCAGCTACAGCTCCCCAGGGACAGATGGCTCTAGAGGAACCCCAGAATCAACCCCCAGAGAACATTTACCACTGGCAAATGGAAATAATCCCCCAACATGGCCTTGCAGAGCTCAGACCCTGAGAGCTCAGCAGTGGGTAGCTGGTTTGCTCGTCAGCAGATGGAGAGGAGGTACAAGCTCTGCCTGCAAAGCAGGAGCACTGGGGCTGCAGTGGGCAAGAGAGACACAGACACACACATGGACAAGGGCACAGCACAAACAGCCAGTGAAGCCCATTTTATTGTTTCCAACACAAAGGAAGTACTGATTTCTAGCAAGGATTCCACCATGTAAGGCTTTTGGTCTGTAACATCTGGCTCTGTTTACAAAATCCCTGACCTCAAAAACAACGACCCTGTGCTGTTCTGTAATGGCACTTAGGTTATCTGGGGCTTTAATGACTAGCCTTTTCGAATAAGGCAGAGTGCATCCCTCCCCAGATCAAGGAAATCCTCTCTAAGTCTTCAAATCCCATTAACAAAATGATTGTACAAACAACGTGACAGACACACTGTTCCACCCTGCTGCCAGCAGGGAAAAACCTACACAAAGTCCAGTTCCTCCCAGGTGCCACTTGAACATCTCCCTGTTTAGGAGCCATGAATGCACACAGCAATGCTGGTGCAGAGCAGGGTGGATCTGGCAGATCTTCCCAGCCTGGGGTTTCCTCTTTATACATATTGCTAGTTGCTCAGTACTGCAGCCATCTTTTGAAGGCAAGAATATTGGAAAGTAATTTGTACAGAATCAATGTGGAATTAAGTGGAAAAGAGGTATCAGTTTTACACTAAAAACATGGAAGAGAAAACCAAACATGAACTATGAACATTGTCAGGAGGCAGAAGCTATTCCTCCCTAGCAGGCTTGAGATGCTTCTCAGGGCTTTATCTTCACTTGGCATGACTGACAGGGAGGGAGGCCAACAGATTATACTCGCTCCTGTCAGCACAAGACAACACCAAAATCTTTACAGACACCAACCTTTAACAAAACACAAGGAAGAGAGACAACAACATAGAGCAGCAGATCAACAGGGGCTTGGACAGTTTCAACACCAGTATTCCAAAAATACCATTTCTCATTCTGCTTAGGAAAATCAGCAGTAAAAGGGATGGCCAGCCATCTCAGCTGGTGCCTAAGCCTTGTGCTTCTTTGCAGCTGGCTGTCCCTGCTTCCCCAACCATTGCTGCAGGACAGATGCACTGGTTTTCTTGGGTGAAGGGCTGTGGATGAACTGACTTGTCCACTTGGGCAAATCATTTTCTTTCTTCTGGGGAGAGCCCTCTTGGGAGCTTTTTAACCAGCCCAGCATCACTTTGTTGCTTGGGGTGACTTTGACCTCCTGGATAGACAAAAAAATAGTGTGAGAGAAGTCAGAAGCACAGAGAGAGCAGGGCAGCCAGCCAGCTGCAAGAGCTGGGCCAGAGCAGGATGTGGAGGCTGGAGCAAAGGCCCTGCCTGCAAACAGGCACATCTGTGGGAGGTTCCCCAGACTGCTGCAAACAGGCTTGTTCCAAGGCCCCAGGCAAAAATGGAATTTGTCTCATTTGGCAGCAAAATCCTGGCATGGGCTGACAGTTCTATTTCTGGAAGCAGAGGGAAGGGAATCTGTCCAGGGCTCAGCACTCCAGCATCAAGCACGGGCATGCTCTGCAGACTTTGCCTACTGCCAGTCCTCCTGCAGCCTGGCTGCTCTGACCCAGCTCAGAGACATCATGGTGGCTGACTCCCCCCACAGCACCCACCTGCTTGGCTCCCAGCTCGATGCGTGCAACACACTCGGGTGTGTTGTTGCGGATGTTGTTGACAAAGGTGGACACTGGGTGGAAAACAATGTTCTCTGTGGGCTGGATGAGTTTAACAGCTTCCTGGGTTGGCACTTCAGCAAAGTCCAGCCATTTCCTGATGGCTTCATCCCCATCCAGGATGGCTGGCATCCTAAGGGATGAGACAGTTGGAGCTAAGGCTCAGCAGCAATTTGTCGTTGTGGTAGCAAAAGCAGACTTGTAAGCTAGCAAGGAGCTGGCATCTGGGGGGAAACGGGAAACTGAGGCAGCAGAATGCTCTTCTGCAAGGCAGAATGTGCATTCACTTCACCCAGGTAGCTGATGTGCTGGAAGGGGCAGAGGGGTTGACTGCCTGGCCCTGGTCAGGCAGAGAGACCAATTCCAGGAAGTGATCCAATTCCAACTGCCATCCACAGAGCACAAAGATGGTGATTTATGGAAAGGACATCAGCTGGTGACCCGAAGTAAGTCAGTAATGCTGTAGCACTTCTCTCCGAGAGCAGGAGGAGGAGGCTGCACTCTTTGCCTGCATGCTGCCAGACTGCTGTCCAAAGGTGCAGTTCTCCTACTTCATCCCCCTCCACTCTGCAACCCCCTTGCCTGCTCTCACTTGCCTGTGATGGATGAAGCTCACATCCTTGGAAGCATCCACGGTAATGATGGTGTAAGTGTACAGCATTTCTCCTCCCCCTGGTGGCTCCCAGCAGTCAAAAATCCCAGCCATAGTGAGCAACCTCCATCCTTTCCATTCTTCGTCTCCCTCCATCTCCTTGTCCTGCAGGAGAGAGACATTGTCCTGGTCAGTGCTGGTCCATGGACAGCCAAAGCAGCACAGATTTGTCAGTGCTGAGGCAGGTCAGTGACTCAGATTTGAGTCATGAACAGAACTAATCTGAGGCTCTCCAGGAATCTTTCTACTGATTTGAGGTAACTCCAGGAGAGGTATCAGGACCCTCAGGCAAACCAGTGCTCCCCTCCTCTTCTGAATATCCCAGCCACGGGTTCAGCCAAACAAAAGAGGTAGTGAAACTCCCAGCCCAGTCCCCTGTGAGCCACACTGCCCAGCCATGCAAATATCTGGCTCGTGGGGAGCAGTGACCGTGACGGCAGGGACGCTGCATCACTCTGTACAGCATGGAGACTGCTGCGATGGGGACCGCCAGCCACAGAGGGGTGACAGAGTCTGAGCCCAGGCAGAACACAGCCCTGCTGGGAAACACTGCCAGAGATGGGCAGAGTAGGAGGGAAGTGGGCTTTTCCCCAGCAGCTGGTGGGAGCAGGGGCCCAGAGCTGGATGCAAGATTTCAGACACAGCAAGGGACTCTGTACCATGGCGTCCTTGGTCTGGGGAAAGTAAATGAAATACGGCTGCTTCCCCCCACTCTGCTGCTGCTGCCACTCATAGAAGCCATCTGCCAGGACCACGCAGCGCTTGCCCTTGAGGAGAGCACCCTGGGGAGAGACAGCACAAGTGAGTGGAGAACAGCAGCCTCAGGCAGCCTGCAATGACAGAAGGGCTCCTGCAACTGCCCAGCCCTCTCACTCCCTCCCAGGACTTTCCTAAATTGCCCCTGGGATGCACAAATGCCACCATGAGTGCTATGTTGAGCTTTACCAGTAACTGCCTTTTCAGTTCTCCCAGCTTTGCAGTACAGGGGAGCAACAGCAAGTGGTGACCAGTACTTGCCCAGCAGATGTTTCAGCCCTGGTTTTGCTGACTACAAGATTTCTTCAGGCAGGACACAAAGGTGGCAGCAGCTCACCTTGTAGGAGGACTTGCTCAGCATGGTATCGCTGCGGCAGTTGGAGGTGTTGAACTGCAGTTTGGAGGGGTTGTCCTGCTTGAACCAGGAGGGCACCAGGCCCCAGCGCATGTCCATGAGGACCCGCTCGGAGGAGTCAGCATCCTTTTGAATGAACAGAGAAACACCTCAGGCCAGACACACATCACAGAGATCACAAGCACCCCCATAGCTTGAAGAGGTGTTTTGGGAAGTCTTATGGACGTGGTCTTATCCCCTAAAAGAGGGGATCTGGCCAGCATCTCTGCCAAGAGACACTCTGGGGCTCACTGCCCCTCTCTCACAAGCCATGCAGAAACAGCCACTAATTATAACACTTTGCATATTCTTAATTCATGTAAGAATTAATCTTCAGCAGAAAGCACATGAATATTTTGCAGGAATAAAGAACTGTCTCTATGAGGCTTACCTAAATCTCTGGAAGAATTAACACAGCTGCTTTTTAGTGGAAATGGCTGGAAACATGAACTCCTGAGCTCTTGAGTAAACAGCCAGTCAGGCTGGTGTCGAAGTCCTCAAAACCTCTCCTGGTGACACCAAACATCCCAAAGGGGCAAAAACCTCACTTTCATTTTAATAATGTGATTTCTGCTGACCTGGTGCACTTTCACTGCCTGTGCTTTGCATATTACCTGCCTTTGGACAATGGAAACAGTTTGTGGCTTTCGATTCTCCCCCAGCTTGCTCTCACTTTCTGCCCACAGCTGCCGGCCCTGGCAGCCACCAGCGTTTGCTCCCAAAGGACTGCAGCAGACAGACACACATATACACCCACTGTGGCTGTGTGTGCAGGGATATGTGTGTATGCACAGTTTTGTGAAGTCTTTCAGAGCCTCCCTCAGGGCGGGAGTGGCTAAAAGGGACACCCTACATCACACCACCATGCCAACAACTTGAACAGTGATGGACAACTAAGCAAGTCTCTGCTTGTGATGTGCACCGCACTCCCTGCCCCACATTCCTCTGCTCCATCATCTCCACTGCCTACTCCTGGGGGGATGTAGGACCCCTAAAGCAGGGAAGGAGAGCATGAGGGATGCCTGATGACATTGCCCTCCGGGGGTCCCACCTGTGCCAGTAACGGCTCAAAGTGCAGCTGCTGCACCAGCTGGGGATGGAGGGCACGGCGGGTCCAGATGGGGTGTTGCAATTGAGCACACCCCGCTTCACCCCACTGACCACCAAAGAGCAGCAGTTCACCCTTTCCGTGTGAAACCCAACAGCACCAACAGCCGTGGAGGCTGCCCAGGTTGTCCGGGGGAAGTCGTGCAAGGCTTAAATTATGCGGGACAACAGTCACCACAGGTGTACAGCTACTGTCCCGCTCCGGAGTTGAAATACTTTTTTTTTTCTCTCTGCTCTGTCCTACTACCTATGTGATGACCTGGACACACACCGCAGAGTTATGAAATTAAAAAAAAGAAAAAAAAAGAAGAAAAAAAAATGGTGCCTCAGGAAAGCAAATTAAAACCAGCAGCGCAATTACAGGCATTTCCAAAAAACCCTCTATCAATTTAAAGCTCTTATACACATTTTTGCAGAAAACATAAACACTGCCGTGGAAGCCCGGTGCCGATTCCCATCCCCCTTCTGAACATGTAAAAATTAACAAGAAGCGACATTTTAGCAATGAGAAATTCAACACCTGCCACGTACAGCGAAGCGAAAGGAAACAAACCCGGGCCGTTCAGAGCCAGTCCCTCACCCCCGGGGAGACACGGCCTCGTTCCCCCCGCTCCGCCGGGAGCCGCGGGATGCCCGGCACCCGCCCCCCGCCGAAAGCGGCCCCAGCCGGGGCGCGGTGCGCGGAGCGGGGGAGGCGGTACCTGGTGGAGGTGGCGGCGGGAGAGCAGCACGGGGCCGCTGGATTGCGGGCCCTTGTTGTAGGAGGGCTGGTAGCGCTCCTGCCGCACCCAGTCGGGCTGGCGGCGCTGGCCGCGGCGGTCGCGGTAGGCGCAGGCCCGGCGCAGGTTGTCGGCGGCCAGGGAACAGGCGGTGCGCCCGCACATCTCCGCACGGACCGGGCACCGCGCTCCGAGCGCCGGGCACCGCGCTCCGCTCCGCTCCCCCCGCCCGCGGGGAGGGGCTGCGGCCGGGCAGGACCGGCCCGCGCCGCCCAACGCCGGTCCCGCCCCACACAGCCAGGAAGAGCCACGACATTGCTGCTTTATTGGAACCACTGCGGGAGGACACCGAGCGGCGGCTGCGACATCCGGAGCGTAGCCAGAGATTAAAAACACGGTAATTTTATAGACAAAGCCCCAAGTACAGCTATACTGCAGAGAACACAAAAGCTGCTGTAGTGACCGCGATCCTTATTCTGCTGCCAGTGTGGGCTCGGAGTCGGGACAGTCCTGGAAAGGGGGTTTATCCGACGGAGGCCATGATGACATCCACGGGGAGCTCCTCGGCGCTGCGGGCCGTGACCTGCATCGTCACCGTGTCCGTGAGAACCAGACGGGACCGCACCAGCAGGTCATGGCCACCCCGGAACACACCTGCACAGGAGAGGGGGACGGAGGGGTGAGCACGGTGCAGGCTGCTCTCCCCTGCAAGTCTGGAGATGAACACTACTGCTTGGCACAAGGCAGTCTGGCAAATCCTACTACTGGGCCAGGAGAGACCCTAAAGCAGTTCAGTTCCCATTCATTATAACATACCTGGGACTCCTGCTATTGTAAAACCCATGAAACCAAAGTGTAAAATAAACTCCAGGTGAGAAGAGATCCAGGCATGTCTAGGAGCTCCTGTACTCATCTGTTCTGCTGGGTAGGGCTGCTGTCATTCCCCCACCAGGCACATGCCAAAGCAGGATGCCACATATCATGAAGACAGCAAATTCCACCCAGCTGAGCCTGGGGCTGATCTCAGCATCCCCTTCACAACAGCACCCTCCCTGATCCCAAGACCAGTTGCTCTGCACTGCAGAGACAGAAATCATGGCAGGAACAAATCTCAAAATCCAAACCAGAGCACAATGGGCTCCATCAGGAACTCCTGCCCTGATTGTCAACACGCAGCTCTGTGCAGCCTCCCAGAGCTGCTCCTGCAGAACCTCACCCCACAGCTCACCTGCCAGGTACAGTGTGTGAGAGTTCTTGTTATCTGGCACTTTGTCTGAGCGCTCACAGGGCTGCATCCCCAGGAACTTCACAATATTGCTCACCGCCTCTGTTAGAAAAAATAAATAAAATGGGCTGTGTGTCACAGATATCTTAACTGGGGCACATAAAGAGCACCTAAAAGTGACTCAAGCTCTCCCTACATGTTAGAGTTCACATTCCTTGTCCTGAGGGACACACAACACTGGTCAGAACTGTGGGTTTGGAGGCCACAAGGCCTGCAAAGGCAGCACACAAAAACCTCCACCACCATGGAAGGGTTCTGTTATCTGGTGTAGCAAATTTGCAACAGAAAGAAGAGGGGGAATGAGTCAGACAAGGGCAGAAGGAGAATGCAGCTGGCTGCACTTACTGCAGTGCCATGTCAGCCTGCTCACTTCTCTGGAGACTTCCAAAGGAGAAACAAGTCTTCAGGAGAAATATGAAAAGGCCTCAGAGAGAGTATTTCAAACCCCAAGGGGCTGTTCAAGGGAGCACAGAAATGGCTACAGGGCAAGGACACCCCCCCGTAAGGGATCAAAAGAACTGAGTTTTCACAGGCTTTTGAGTAAAATAGGAAGACTCTTTAATACATGATGAAAGATAAGAGGGTTTACCCCACCAGCCTGCTCACCAGCCTCATGTCTTCTGCTGTTTTCATTTTTTCTTACTGGTCTCAAGAAGAATGGTGGGAGTTCACAACTGAACTATGGTCTGTCTGCTTGGAAGGGTTAAGTGCAAGAGGAAAGCAAGATACTCTCTTGCCTCCACAATCCAACCTGGTCTCTACTGGTCACAAAACACTCTCTAGTTTTTTTGAAACCTGAACTAATTATCACAGTAACTGCAGCTCCCTGTTTAACAGCTGAGTGTAAAGCTTGTGAAGGGTTTTGCACATTAGCTTTTCTGTGAAGAGATCTAAAATGAGCCAGACTGGGCCTGTGGACACTGCCTGCTGGAGGGAAAATAAGAGCTCTGCTGTGCTCACACACCGTTCCTTACCTTCAAGGGTTTTAATAGCAGATAAAGTAAAGGTTTCTTCCTTTTCAAACTCATCACCCACTTCATCCCAGGCTGCTCCAAAGTTTGGCTTCAGAACTCGCTGGATGTGATCAGCCACTGTGACCTCCAGGTCTTCAAGCTGATGGTAGAAGAAGTTCAAGTGAAACATGGTTGTTCTTAACCCTGTTATTCTCAGGGTGAACTTCAGATTGGATTGTGAGATCAGGTGAGTGCAGGAGACTGCCTCCACTTACACTTCTGGTTTGCTACTGAGCACTGCTAGGCCTGAGAAGGGCACAGTGATGCCATTTCAGGTTCCTGCCCTGAGCACAGCCCTTGGCCTGACTGAGATGAAAGCACTAGACAAATGGCCATAACAGAGAGGAAAACAAGTTTAGAAATAGCTGCTTGAGCATTTGATTCCCTGAAATGCATGTCAGCTTTGTTTTACCTTTCTGGCTTATCTTCTAGGCTGGTGAAGTGAGACTGACAGACATGCAATCACCTAACACTGGCACCAGGGTAGCTGAGCAGCTACTGTGACTGCACCTGTGCATGGCAGAACCAGGCTTGTCCCTCCAGAGTGTGTAGTGAAGGACAGGCAGTATCCTGCAGGACACCAGCCTGCATTAATTGCAACAATTGCTGCAGAAAAGAAGCTTCTCCTGATTGTAGTTGAAATGTATGGAGGAGTTTTTTTAAGTATCACTCAATTGCCTTGGTGACTGGTATGAAGCTGAAACAAGTGTTAACCTTGTATGTTCCATTGTGAAAAACTCCTGGGAAGACAGTGACTCACTGCACAGCAGTGCCTCTAATCAGATTCACAGCAGTGACAGGCAATGCACAGAAAACAGTCTCTGGAGCTAGCAGGCCAAGCTGAGCTGTGAACGACATCCCTTCCTCTCCAAGGAAGAGAGGTGCTTCTGCAGCACCACTGCTTTCAGCAGTGTCAGAGCTGGGGAGGGAAGAGCTCCACCTTCCCCAGAATAAGAACAAGGATGGCAACTTTCCTGTGCCAGGCAAGCTTCTAGACAATTAACTGTGCCACCACAGGAGCAACTTGTGGAGAACAAAAGATGCCCAATAGCCCTCTGTCTCCAAAATCCTGGGTGTGCCATTGCTGGAGCCCATAGGGCACAGTCAGCCAGACCTGGAGGATGCACCATGGCCTCCCAAAATATCCATCTCCTGCACAGTCAGGTGTCCATCTACAGTGCACCAGGAGAATATCCCAAATGAGACAATGCAAGCTCTGCAAACTCCTGTCTGTATCAGAGACAGCAAGAGCTCACTCCACATGATGCTGCCCACTTCAGTGCTGGTGGTCACACCATTACTTGCAGGGATCTGAGTTCAGATTGCAAAACCTCACGAGATGTCAGCAGTTTTCATGATCAGGTACATCCCCAGCTTCTTACCACATACTCATCCTCATAACCCTCGTCATCTGTCTCCCCTGTGTTGGGATCACAGTCCTTGACAGTGAACTTCATCATGCAGCTGAATGTGCAGGCCACTGGAGACAAGAAAGCAAAGGCAAAGCTCACATTACCACCATATCCACACTCCCCTGAGGGAGAATGGGGCTGGGAGGTTTGGGGCAGCCAGGCTCTCCTCATCACTGTCAGCAGCACAGGCTTAGCCACTGACCTACAGAGAGCTTTCCCACAATTTCTATCTCTCAAGGACAAGCTATTTATTTATAATATTAAGCAAACAGTGATAAAGACAGGCTCACCGTGGTTGTACAAGACTATAATCCTCAGATCAAGTGCTATTACTAATGAACCTCACACTGTGTTGGGAAATACTAACGTCCCACCAGCACCTTATGAAGAGGCACAATGCACATACAGGATCCATTCATTTCAGCACCTCTGCAATGAGAGCCCCTCACACTGCAATGCTGCAGCTCATTAATACCACCCAGCTGGGAGAGGAAGTGATGACTCATCTCTAGAAGATGGGTACTGCTGAGTGAACAGCAACAACACGACAGGAGAGCAGTTCCAGAGCACAGAGCAGAGAAACCAAAGCACAGGTAAAACCTTATTCGTGTTCTGGATAGTGGCAAACAGAGACAGGGATGCTTAATTCTAACACACATCCCAAAAATTCTAGCGGTTTGTCTGAAATACCCCTTTGCTTCTCAGAGCATCTGGGCACTCTCAGCCCTTCACAAACATCAACCTCCCCATGTCTAGGACATAGAAAGGCTGAAGGACATGCAAGGGTGCATAAAAGACAACTTATCTGCCAGCTCTCACAGCCCAGCTTGGCAGTACTACAGCACAAGGGGACCAGCAGAGGAGAAGGAAGGCTTGACAGCCCCCAAAACAGCAAAGACAAGTCATGCTCAGCATCACTCAGGGCTGCACTCATACACAAGCTATAAATACCTGGCTGGGATGTAAGGTAGAATGTGTGGGAATAAGCAACACAGGAAAAAGGAGTGCAGACTGTTTACCTGCTGTTGGATCCTCTTCAGACAGTGCCACCAGTGTGTAGCAGGTACCTGGCTGGTTGTACACCAGGGTTTTGGCAGGTACATAGCCAATGACCTCATATCCCTCTGTTGGCTCCATCTGCACTGTGACATTCTCCAGGATCTGATCATTCAGGGTGTTCGTGCAGTCAAACTAAACAGGAAAAGAGAAAACAGCAACAGCTTGAAGCTGCTCAGTACCCATTGAAGAGCAGACTTAGCTTAGGCACAGTGGGAGCCTGGTGTCAGCCCATGAACCCCCAGCTCTCTGTGTTTCCATGGTGCACCTCACTATCAGCTGCCTCATTACAGAGGAACTTGACTAAAGAGTGCTCATTTAAATGCTTTGGGGAGAAACTAAAACCCTGCTGGGGAGTCCAGTGCTCCAGCAAACTTTTTTTGTTAAGGAAACAAGACTTAAAACGAACCAGCACACACCAATCCAAGGCCTGCCCCCTGCAATTCAGGCAGGATCACAAATTCAGTGAGGGCAAGGATGTGTCAGATTTTGCCTGATTCAGTTTCACAGTTAGTATGGAACTTTTTCCTCCAATTTCCAGTCATTCCTACAGAAATGCAAGTACTGTGTTGCCTACATGATCCCACTTGAAGCTACAGGGACACAAGTGCCTTCACAGCAGATGCAAAGATGATCCTTTGCATGGCTCAAACAAGGTACAGCTTGAGCAAGTTTCAGCAAGCTTGATGTTTTCACCAAGTCTAAACTTGCTGATTAGACTTCGTTCCAGCTGCAATGCCAAATCTCTTAAGCTCATACAATTGCATCTGGTGGATGGACAACAGAAACAGAGGTCAACCCCTGTGAGGGCTGTGTAAGCAGTTCTGAGCTTTGAGGAAGGAGCTTGGCTAAGGACAAAACACTGCTGCTCACAAGCTAGCAAAGGACTCACTGTGCCTTGGACTTCCTGAAGCCCAGGCAAGGGAGTGGGGCACATCAATCCTAACATCTCACATGTAGCAGCAGGCTGGTACAGCCAGAGCCAGGATGTACAGAAGAAAGCACCTGTGCTATAGGCTAAAACAAAACATAGCAGATGAAGAGCTTGCCCCCACTGGATCCCTTTCTTGGGTACCCTTTTCAGCTTCTCAGATGCAGTAAGCTTCACTCTTTCCTGTCCAGACCACGTGCTTAGGGATTCTGAAGATAGAATACAGATCCCCTTGCCAGCTCCTCAGTGAGAACAGCCCCACCTGGTGCTTGTTGGATTTGACTGTACCTGTAAGCACTGCTCAGACACACCCTCCCCCCACCCCTACTAATTTTCTTTGGGGTTCTGCTACCATGGATATGAAACTAAGGACTGCTCATTGAAGCATTGTGCTTTGAACACAGACTCTGGGTGCTGCATCTCTGGAAGTGTTCAAGGCCAGGTTGGATGGAGTTCTGAGAAACCTGGTCTGGTGAAAGATGTCCCTGTCCATGGCATGGGAGTTGAAACTAGATTATCTTTAAAGTCACTTCCAACTCAGGCCTTCTATGATTCTATGATATCTTTGAGAGATGTCTTCACAATGAAGCTTTTAGCCAGTCAGGAGCTTATCTTCTAAGAGTCTTCAGCACCATACCCCATAGCTACCCACCTGGAACACCATGTGGTTGACAAAGGTATGCTTGGTGCAACGAACCACATACTCTGTCTCCAGCTCTGTCAGGGCCACAGGCTCTGGGGAAGACTTGAAGAGTGGGCCCAGCTCCCTAAACTCTGGAATGGCCCCCAGTTGCTCTGAAATAGAGGACACAAATTACTGCCTTTCTCAAGACACAAGGAGGTGTTAGCCATTTCAAATCCCTTGTTTCAGCTGCCAGAAGGTGCTACAGGAAGGAACTATCCATCAAATACTCACAAGCATTCTCTAGAGACTTTTAAAATGAAAAAGAGTCATCCTTTGCTCACATCTACTGCAAGACAGAATAAAAAGGACCGCAGGCACCCCCACCCTCCAAGAGTGAACAGCTGACCTTAAGTTGGGAGCCCATGTCACTCCCTGCAAGAAGGCAGGAAGAAGGCAGAGGGGCTAAAGCAGACTCAGCAAGAGGTGGCTACAGAGTTCTCACACAAGGACAGATGAGAGGCCTTGCATCAATTTACCTTGGAATATTTCTTGCCGTGTTGCTGCCACTTTCTCTGGCTGTTTCACTACAGCAACAGGGACATTTTCTGCAAATGAAAAAGAAAATAATCAAACAGAAACAAACCCAAAAGATTTGAAGGTGAAGAGTAAGAAATGAATCAGAAAACAGATCAGTGTCTGAAGAGGGATTTGACTAAGGAAATCACGGGAGCTAATTTCTCATTTGATATAGACTAGACACCCATATTTGGCTTCTTAAGCAGCTTTAGAACTGCAGCAGCTCCAGTGAGGATTGCCAACTACTACTATTATTAGCAGTTGGACTGAACTGAAACATTAATGTGGGAGCAACCAGATTTGCAGGCCTTAGTCTTTCCAGGAGATGCAATCCCACAGAATTCAAACAGGATGGAGCTCAGCAATTCCCAGCAAGCTCAGTGCAGGGAATCACTAGCATTCAGGAGACCCGACTTCTCACCTGCTCTTTGCTCGATGATAGGAGCTGTTGCCAAAGGAACAGATTTCAAGTCAAAGGGTTTCTCAGAGGGCTCCAGGGTGTACTGATGCAGAGCCCTCTCCAGGCCAGGGATGGATACAGTCAACCCTAGGGACAGAAAGCACAGGTCATTGAAACCACCACAATGCCAGGTCTTTAGTTTAACTCTTGTTAAACCAGGAAAGAAGTGCAGACTTGTTTTAAGGCCTTTCTGCAGTACCATTCAGGATGTAGCCAGCATTGAGGGCCTTCTGCTTCTGCTCCAGAACATTCAGGTAGAAGGTGGCTCTGTCTCTCACTTCATTGTCATCATCCATCACACACCTGAGAAGAAAGTGGAAAGCTGTCTTCAGAATCTACACGACTAAGACACATCACAAAGCCAGAAAAAAGATGCCATAGGGGAGATCCAGCAATCTCCTACTAATTGTATTAGAAAAGCAGTAATCTGCCACACATTACTTTTGTCCATTTTGTAGTGCTTAATGCAGTGATGATTCTATCACAGGATCACCAGTAACCCTTGCATCTTCTCAGACCCACAGGTGGAAGAGACTAGACAAGCTCTCAAGCAAACAGGGTTTCTCATGCAGGATGCTGAAAAACTGAGGCACAACTGACCTTCTCAGTAACACCAAGATACTGGGTAACATCTCCTCATTCTGAGCTCCAAACTTGGCCAGGGCACTGACAGCACCTGTAGCAAAAAGTCATGAAAACAGAATTAGAAAGCAAAGGAATCAGCTGAAGTTTCCTCCATTTCTTGGCCTTGATCTTGGCCATGTCAGAGATGCTACACTAGTGAACTGTGTCCACTAGTAAAACTGTGACTAGAAGGAAGCAGAGGTGAAGTGCCTGCAAATCTTTGTCTAGTTTCAGAACCAGTGCATATTCCTTCCCACTTCTCAGCCACAGGCCATTTCTTCCATCAATACTACTGCAGGATCTTTGCTGTATAAAAGGACCTGCTCAGGCCTAGAGCAAATCACAACCCTCAGAAGCAGAGGCATTCATACACTATGGTTCCCTGAAGATCTGTCCAAGGGCAGAGAGCTTTCCAGGTCTGTCACTTACCTGCCCGCACTTCTTCATGCTCCAGAACAACCCTGTTGTAGATGAAGCGAATGTATTTGGAGGGGTTGTTGGTTTTGGGCCCTTCCTGCCCCAAGAGGTGGAGGATGCGAGTGGCCAGCACAGTGAACTCGCAGTCCTCAATGAATTCACAGAGGTGAGACAGGCCTGTCTCTTTGCTCTCTGAGTTCTCCTCAATAATGCTGATGATGCAGTCCACAATGGCTCGCTTGTATTCAAAGCCACCCTGAGGAGCAAAAGGGAACTGCTCAGCTGGAAATCTCAAAGTATTTTAGAGACTCTGAACTAGCTAGACTGGAGAAACATTCCTTTGAAAGGTCACTCACACTCAGTGCTTTTTAATGTGTATTTGAAAGGAGGAGGGCAGTAATTCTGCCCTCACTATTGACCCTCTTTATACCCAGAGGGCCAGCTAATATTCAAGCTCTCTTGCCAGCTGCCTTCAGAATGGCTGCAGTGGAGAAAAAAAAAAAAACCCAAGTCCTAACCCAAAAGTGAAACGATTCATCTGGATGAAGGGTTTTTACCTCCATCAAAATCCTCTGCTGCTAGAATTAGTGCTTAAAAATAGCCATATGGGAGGAGAAAAAACCCAACCCTCTCGCCTTGAGCACTAGACATCTGAGGATGAAGCATAAGAGAAATGTATGAAGGATCATATCTGCCACAGCAGGATGCAGCAAATAGCTCCATTAGTGTGGGACAATAGGCAATCAATACCTCCCCAGGTACAGCCACAACCTGACATGCCAGTAATGCCTGGTTATCTTCAGACATTATTTACTAATGTCCTCAATACACAGCAGGGGATTAAACTGCTCACTACCCTCTGCCAATTACATGCACAGTGACAGGCATTTGGACCTTTCTGGAGCTACTTTGGATTAAAAAAGCTTTAAAAGAGAATGGTTTGAAGTACAAAACTACATTCAAAATGATACCATCCACCCACAGAAAATCTGGGAAAGGAGAATGGTCCATTTTGCACAGGAGCAAAATGAGATGCTCTGGTTTGTTCCCAATTGAGAGGCTGCAATTGAGAGGCAGGAAGTGATGTCAGAGCAAGCAGTGGTGCCAGCTGTGCTGCAGGCATGTTTGCCCATTTAGAAACAGCCTCAGCAAACCTCTGTAAAGCTCTCTTTCTGCAATTTTTGTCTGACTGAATGCAGAGAATGATTATAGGTACTCGTGATCCCTTCACTGCCACAGCACAGACACCAGAACAAAAGTGGTCCCGTGTCATCAATAAATAGGTTGTCATCAAATCTTTGTGTACAAGACAAAACTTCTTGGGATTTGCTGTCAAAGTATAAAAGGTTCAAATGTGAAACACACACAGACTGCCAACAGATCTGCTGTTGCTTGCATTTGCTTTGAGAGTTAATAAACTCCCATTAAAAAAATAACAGAATGAAAACCATGCTAAAATTATGCCTGGCAGTATGCTTATAACTATTGTGCACAGCTGGGCATTTCTGCAGTTAGACTGCAAGCCTTTTAGAGAGAGGCTTTCACTGCACAGCCTTATCAGTAAAGGCTTGACTCCCAGGGAGTACTGTCCCTGCACACAAGCAAGGCAGGTGGCTGTCCTGCAGACTTACCTCCTCCCGAAGCATAGTGAAGAGGAAGTTCATGAGGACGGCGTGTTTGCGAGGGTACTTCTGACACAAAGCATTGATGGCCTGCACCACCACCACCTGCAGGAAAAGGGGGCAAGTAAAAAAATAATTCTGTTTCACCATGCAGGAAAAAACAGCTGAATTGTATCAATTTTGCACTGGCCTCCCTAGCCTGGAAATCACATTTTTGTCTTTATTTATTCAACAAATGCAGTTCCAGGAGGTACAGTCCTAAAAATTGGAGGAGATAGATCTTTATGCACTGGCCAGTCCCTAAAGAAAGACCACACCCACTGGAAAGAGGGAGGAGATTTGATTCCCAGAGGCATCTCCCCAGAAGAGAGCATGTGACTTTGGAGATGTAGGACTGAGGCATGGCTTAGTCAGACAGCCTCAAATACTTTCTCCTTCCTGCAAATATTCTGCTGCTTCTGGAAGTAGCTCCATGCAGGTTTAGAGCACACACACAAACACACACAAAGACATGAGGTTTCTTCAGGAATCTGGGTGTCCCTCCTCCTCCCACTTCCTTACTTTGAACTCATCTGAGATTTCTGACATGAAAGAGGAGATCTGCTTCATGAGCCTGTCAATGCTGCTCTCACTGCCCGTTTTCAGCAGCGTGGTGATGGCCAGGGTGGCTATGCTGCGGTTGGAGTCTGTCACAAGGTTCTCCAGGTCCAGGTTACAGGCAGTCACAGCAGATGGGTGCTTCATGGCCACCTGCAGCAGTAAAGGAAGAATGAAAATCCCTCAACGGATGCAAAATGCCCAGCTAGCAAAATCCAGCAAAATTCACTCCTTCCCACAGAAATAAGTGGTATAGACTACACATGAGGGACATCTCAAACAAACAGCTGATCTGGAGTTAAGGTAACAAGCTCTTGTTTCCTAGAGAATTGCACTCCTTGCTGGAAGAGAAGAACTAGCAATAAACAATCTTTTATTATTTTTAACTCTCTGATTTTCCTGTATATAGTAAGGAAAGAAAGCTATGAACTCCCAACAAAATTCAGCCAGACTAGCTGTGCAAAACAGCTCAGTGGGTGGAAGCACAGCAGTTACCAGACTTTGCCATTTTCACTTTTTCTTTTATAGAGTTTATAAGAAGGGAAAACTGGAGCAAAGACTATCACAGGGCAGACAAGAAGCATCATCAAGGTTTCATCCTTGTTTTACAAGGAGCTTCCTCACCATGGGAAGCTCAGTAGGGAAAGCAGTAACACCAAGACCAGTGACATTATAAGAGACCAGTGAAAATTATCAGGGTTTCTTTTCCTTCTGTAGAGTGTTCTTTGAGGTTTTATTCCAGACAGAAAGCAATGAAATGTAAGGTTGTAGCACAAGACAAAGGTTATTCACACAAAACCATCATATAATCTGACTGCCTCGTTCTTCTGAAGTCTGCACCTCCCTGCACATGAGACACTACTGGAGCTCCCAAGAGACTGGCTCCTACCTTGTTGAGGGTACGCACGGCTGCGTATCTTAGTGCTGCTTTCGGGGAGCTGCAGAACAGCTGCAGAACTGCAAGGTGGGAAAAACAACAAAGGCAGATGTTAGGCACACTACTATTGGGAAGCATTTTATAGCTAAAGCAAGAGTTCAGTGAAGAGACAGTTGCAAGCATAAGGTTAACTAGAAAAATGCTTAAGAAACAATTGTACCTTTAACAGATTCCTCCCTTCTTGTCCTCTTTGCCTCTGTCACACACATCCTTGCTGACAACTAACTCTTACCTACCTCCCTCTTCTTCCACATGGCTGCTATCCTCTGCTCCTTGTGAAAGCCAAATTCATCACCTTGTCATCTTTCCTATTAAGTTAATTTGAACTGCTGTTCTCCATTTCATGCAAACCCTGCTCCTATCCCAGAACTGACCCATGAAGTAACCCATATTTGAACACACCAGGAAATACCTTCACAAGAACAAAGCTATTCACATACACCACAGGCTCTCAAGCAGCAGCATAAAACAAAGGACAGAGCAGCATAACAAGCCTGAAACTACAGAAGGCCTTTGTTTCTTGGGGCAATCAGCACAACTACTGGAGGCTCATTATTATCTCATGATGGCCGTGAGCACCACACCTACCTGAGACAGCTGGAGCCAACTCCTTGGCAGTGCAGTTGGGCAGGTTAACAATGGCAGATGCAGCTTCATACACCACCATCTCATGCTTGTTTCTTAGGCAGCTCTCAATGAAATCAAACAGAGGGCTATCCCGGCTAAGGGACAAACAAAGACTGAATTAAAGCAAAGGTACTAACAGAAATCAAGAATTCACCAGCAGAAATGGGCAGGTCCCACAGCCCATGGAAAGGTAAAAGCAGCTATAAACTCACTTTGTCCCCACATTTTTGCAGTGATCATTATACTGCACTTCCAGCATGCTTCAAAGTCAGACTGCCTTCTGGGAAGACACTCTGCCTTTCAGGCTAAAGGGAATCTCCCTCAACTATCACACAGTAAGAAATGACTGCACACACCAAACTCTTATCCACCAGAAGCCACTCTGCATACATGCTGGATAAATAATTACAGAAGACAGAGAAAATTAAGTATCACAAAGAACAGATATGCAAAACAGTCCAGAGAAACAAGACAGTATTTGAGGTGCAAGCAAAACTCAAAGAAGTAATCTTAAACAACCATGAAGACATCCTATAGTTTCTCTGCTTTTATCCAACAATAAGAGTGTAGAAGCTGCATGCTACTCTTTAAAGACAGAAGTAATGAGCAAGTGAGGCAAGTGAGCCTGCAAGAGGAGGTGGAAGCAGGACCAGGAAATTCTTTCAGCAGGGCAAAGGAGCCTGCTCACCTGCCAGCCTCCTCCTCGAGCAGCTTGCTGGCTATCCGGATCATCATGCAGTAGGCAAACGGGGACTTGAGGCCGTGGCGTGTGAACTTGCTGAGCATCTTGTTGACTGCCAGGCGGTCGTTCTTCCGCACATGGTACAGCAGGCCCAGAGCATGATACTGTGCAGGGAAAGAGAACATCACAAACCCACGCTGGGTTCTTTTCCCTTCTGTCCCCTCTGTCACCCAGAGGTGCCTGGCTGAGCTCCAGCAATCTGACTCATGCCCAGCTGCTGCTGGCTATTCCTCTGGTGGAGGTGGGGTCCTACCTGCACCATGATGTTGTCACTGGAAGCTGCTTCTTGAGCCTCATTCACCCAGCGCTTTACCACATCATTACTGGTCTTCAGCAAGTGCTGGAAAGAAATGAAGCCACAACCCATGAGATAAGAATGGAGGAAACTTTGAGAATTTCAGTTATATTAAGAAGCAATGAGCCTTCCCCATGAGTGTACAGCAGCAGCAACTTATATAAGAACAGGGGATCAGCAAGCAGAGACCTGGACACAACAGTTGCAGCCTCAGGAGGCTGACCTCTAGCAAAGTCAGCACCAGTCCCTCAATTCACAGAGACAGGAATAGCAACAAAATTATGAAACTCCCTAGATGTCCAGTCCTGCCACAGATGACTGCTTCCCTGCTTGGCTGTCCCTCAGGCCTGTGCTGCAGGTAGTACATACCAAAGAAGACACAAGAGCAGAGCTGGACACGCTTGGCACTTTGTCAACAATTGCCTGCTTCATGTAGCGCTCAATGGCCTGCAACATGGTACTCTGCAGGGAGAGGGAAACAACAGCTGATATAGGAAAGCTGTTCAGAGTGTGAAAGGGAATACAAAGGCATGAAAAGCAAAGTGGAAAGTGGGATGGAGTAAAGTAGGAAAAATTGAAGGGCACAGAGCTGCCCCATGGGAAAAGCAGCACTTACATCAGTGATCTGACACAGCGCTCTCACAGCGGGGCCTCGGTAATTGTCATCCTTCCCAGTCATGTCTTTGGTTAAGCTGGGAAAACAGGAAGCTCTCAATATGGCACTCCTGAGCCAGCAGCTCTCAAGTGCACACACAGTGCACACAGAGCAGCAGGCAGCCAGCACCATGGCTGAATGCCAAATAGCCAGCTGCAGGTCTCAGGCAAATCCCACTGGGGTGAGAAGGCAGGAGGCAAGGATCAGTACTCAGGTCCCAAGCCCATCAATAAACTGCATGTTGATGTAGTTTCAAGTTCACTGTTCACCTAGTGAGGCTGGAGCACATATATATACCCCTGAGGCATTTGTCCTTCCTACTCAACATTCATTCCTGCCCTTTTCCCAGGGTCCCAGGGTCAGTGTGAGACCATCTGTGAAAAGCCAGGAGTTCATTACATGGCAGCACTTGAGACTTGCTTCCACCTCAGCCCTTTACAAACCCTGTACTGTCAGGTTCCTGACTTCCAACAGGGCATTTCACTGGGATGATCAGCAATTCAGGAATGACTCACAGAGGAAATCTTGTTCCCCAGGGAAGTTATTTTCTGTGCTGCTACAGAAGTGAATCCTTGTCTACCTGTTGAAAGCTTTGGAACTTATGCCAGAATTTTCCAAAACATTTCAAGGCATTCAGACAGAAGTTAATGAAAAAGCCTTTGCAAAAGGGGAAAAAACAGCTGTGCTACTATATCATGTAACCAAGAGACACCCCAAACATCCATGGGCAGGGGATATGGGGACACAGCATATTCTGCATATATCGCTATGAGTTCAATGTTTGTATTTTATTGGTCTTTTGTAAATGAAAACTTTCTCCTCACTGAGGGCATTCCCTATCATCACTCTGCTTAGGGATTCCAGTTACCTTCAAGAAGCTGGACAGACACTACTGAAGGGCATGTCAATATTACAGCAAGTGATTGACTGACCTGCTAGTAACAATGATCACATCTTCTGCAATAGAAGACATCTCTTTGATTGTGAGGTAACACATCCTGCGAAGGGTTGGCTGGCAAGGAAACACAGAAGAAAAACATTAGCTGAGATGATCCCAGATACAAAGGGATCTCAGTTTTCCCTGCTTACATTATTTTATTGTGAAGAACCTGATATCTTCAGATGAGTGTAAAAGATGTACAAAACCAGACTGACTAACAAAACACCTCTTCTTCTTCTAAATCCCTCAGTCTTAGGGTGCAGCCATAGATATACCAGATTTATCTGGATCTACAGTTTCATCTTCCACTTGTCATTCACAGGAACAAGGAAAAAGCCTTGATACTATTTGCTGGTTTGGTGGTTGAAAGCCTTATGCTGCTTCAAAAGCAACAAAGCAAATAATCTATATTCCTGAGTCTGGGGATTTCTAGATTGGTCTCATGCTTGTAATGCCTTGCAGTTTGCAGGACAACGAATGAGAGTGCTACTGCTGTGGGTAGGCACTAACTCCCAGCCTCCTCCAAAAACACAACTGTTGACTCTCAGCAGGATATTTTAATGCTGGGCACAAAGCACAGTAAAATCCACCTGCCTACCACAATCTCATGAGTTAAATGGCAATTTAGAGAGAGGAAACTCTGCCTCAAGAGCAGTGAATACTTCAGTTAAGCTGCTACAAGATCTAAGAAGCTGATCACCATTTCTAAATTTTCACCCTACTCTTCCCACTCAGATCAGGTAGCTTCAGACAGGACAGAAAAGCTGATTGTATAACAATGTGTATCTCAAGGGATTTGTCCCACCAGGTAAATAGAGAAAACCAAAGGCAGACTTACATCATTGGACTGGAACAGCTTGGTCATAGCAAAGAAGGATTCGGTAGCTTCTGTGACACCAAGGTGCTCCCCCTGGTTGTTTGGAAAGAAGAAAGAAAATCTGAGTTATCACAATCAGCTTTGGGCACGGTGCACATCTCTGCATAGATGTGTATTTTCTCTCTCTTACCTGGTTTATGAGATACAGGACCTTGGTGAGAATATGAGCACATTTTCGTGGGTTTATGGGAGTCTCATTAAACACTCGAGCCTGGAAACGAAGCACAGACAAGGACTGGCACTGACACCCCCCTGCAAACATTGTCCTGCCTGTCCCAACAACACATTGTGAGTGAGGTATGGCAAGATACTTAATGACTTTGGATCAGATTTCCCTTCATTTCCTGTTAAACATGGACCCCTTTAGACAGCTGGTTTAGCAGTCTGGGATTACAAATCCAAGAACAATTAAAGGCTAAATTCTCATCACACTTTGACCCACACAGGTGTGCATTGTGTGCTAGCCAAAATACCACCCTTCTGACAGAACAACTTGAGCTCACTGAGGCTGCAGGAGCCAACACTATTCCCAACTTCACAAGCAAACAGAATGCTGAAACAACAGGGGCTGGGGATTGAGATGTTCACCTGCCCTTGAAAATAATGGCATTTCTTCAGAGATAATTCATAAAACTATTTAATAACCACTCACACTCCTCTCATTAATTTTGTCATCTACAAGACTTTTGGGATGTCTGAGGCAAATTTCCCAATCTTCCTGGTTTGGGATGAGCTTTCCCAGATAATTTTATTCCTTTTATTACTATTTATAGTTCACAGTCTTTAATTTGTTACAGAGACCATTTCAACCTTATCACTTCATCCGCCCAATAATAAAATAAGAATTGTTGCCCATTTCTTTCAGAGCAAGCAGGACTGTAGCAAACCCTCATCTCCTTGCTGAAGTTTTCCAGTGACCTACTCAGGAGAGGGAGAGACTCAATGCAGTAGGGTACACAGAGGAGGTGGACTGAAGATTTACCTCTTGCAAGACTGCACTCTTTTCCAGGTGCTGGAACGGGTTGGAACTCCCACCTGCAAAACCAAGAGAGTAGAAGTCTCTCCAGGGATGGTGCCATGGAAAAGCAACTTTTTAACCATGTCAATGCACTTTAAAAACAGTCTGAGCATTTTGGGTGATTTTCTTTATGAACACCAAGCAATCAGAGCACCCTCTTTGAAATAATATTGGATGTCTTCATAGCAGTCAGGGAAAGCAGAGCACACAGGTCATTCTTTAATTTGCCACCCCCCTCCAGAAGTAACTGACTGTGTATCCCCAAAGACCTATTTCTACCCCTGGCCTGGGAGTTGCTGGCAGTTAGAGCATCAATAGGCCTAGAAACAAAAGCTTAGACAGAAAGAGGTATCACTTGCCAGGCTGGTGAGTCAGGAGTGTTTTATCCCTCCCATATAAACCAATCAAGAATCCACCAGTAAAGTATTTTTGGCTCTATCACTAAGTAAGATAACAAGGCAGCAGACTAGATAGGCTGGACACAAGTAACTTTCATTGTTCCACTTAACAAAGTAAATTATACTAAATAATTACAACCCCCAGCAATTAAGGATTAAATAATCAGTGGGAAAAGCACTATGATTGTGCATGGTCTATATTAGATTGCCACCCAAGCATTTGTGAGCTGCAGCTTTTCAAAAACTGCTGGTTATTGATAAGCAGGTTTTAATTAGAACCTATGTTCAGCCTGGCCATGGGACAAAATGTAGCCTTCTTCAGGGCTGTTCCAAAGCCTAGTCCACTAAAAAGAACATCTTCTGGGCCAAAATCTGACCTGACCCAAGCTTGAAGCATCCTAGGCTGGTGCCAGAAGCCCTTTCTAGAGTAAACCTTATATACAAAAGCAAACACATCTGCACTCTGGCTCCTTCCTGGTTCATAAAATGCCCTCCTCCAGCTCAGGAGAAGGCAGCAGGTGGCTGAACGAAACACAGACATTTATATGAGGTTGAAGAGGTAGAACAAAACAAGGGAAAAGAGGAAAAATGTCTCTAGTACGAGTATGAACCAGTTCTAGTATAAGTATGCAAATGTGTTCCAAAAATCCTGCCCAGCACCCCACTATTTCCATGGTCTAGCATGTCTACAATCCTTAAATCAGCCATGAACACAGCATCACCTCTTTATCTTTCACAGCACTAAGGATCTTGAAATGCATTGTACATGGGGTCTCAGTCCTCACAACACCCTGCATCAGTTTTCTTCCTTAGAGAGGGAGAAAGATGCAGGGAGGGCAGAGGTTGTGTGTTCCTAATATTGGATAACTAACAACAGTTTATTCTGATTTGTAGAGAAACATAATTTTACAGCCAAAATAATGTGTCAAAGGGAGTGGAAGCAGGTCATCCAAAGCTAGCAAAACCATTCATGGAAAGCAAAGACACAGAAGCCAATTAACTGGATATTTGCACCTCCTACCAGCCCTGGCCATAGGTAATGTCAATACCTTGATGGGTGTGGCAGGTGCAAATGAAGAACAGCCCCCAAAATTAAAGCCACGAGCTATTTCCCTCCAACAGCTGCCTCACTAAACTCTCTGCTTATCAAGATGTCACTGGAAGCCTTGGAAAAGGGAAACAAGGGCAAAGCATTTAATGCACTTTAAGATAAAAAGCAGCACAGTCACATAGAACAATCACCAAGATGTAAGCTGAATCATTTTGCTTCAGGACAGACAGATTTGTTATGCAGAGCTGTGTAGAAAGCTTCATAGGAAGATGAAAAGGGTACCACAAAGCTAAACCATGAATGGAAACAGTCTTATGATGCATTGCTTCCACCTGAATTACACACCACATAAATATCAACCTCTTCCTTACTAACTGGCCTAAAGTTTTGAAAAGTCAGGCAATCACTTCATGTTTCCTTGGTGCTCTCAGATCTTCTGACCCATTGAAAGTAGCAGTGATTGTGGGGCCAGAAAATGAACTGGATTCTACCTGGCTATAGCACCTGGTTGGAGATCTGGGCACCTGTGAACAGGGCTAATATGCTCAATACTTGGTCTCAGTTCTGCACCTGGTGATGTGGTAGGTAACCTCGGTGTGCTGTGCCCATATAAGCAGTTTAGCCTCTGGTTGCAGCGGCGAGGAGGCAGCAGACTGCTCTAGCACTCCCACAGCGCTTCTACAGTGCTCCCACAGCGCTTCCCACCCCGTCCCATCACACCAGCAAACCCCAAACCCCCGCTGCCCAGCTGGCACCGAGCCTCCCCTGCCGGCTCCCCTGGGGTGCCCTCACACATCTCCTCACACAGCCCCTCACTCCCACAGGAGGGGTCTCTTCCCTCACGGCTCTCCCCGCAGCCACGAAGGGGTCTCCCTCACCCATCCCCTCCGTACCCACAGAGGGGTCTCCTCCCTCACAGCACCCCCGGCCTCCCCTCACCCGACTCCTCGTCCTTCTTGTCGAACTTCTTCAGCATGGTGCTGCCGAGCGGCCCGTCGCTGCCGCCCTCCCGTCCCGTGGCAGTGGCAGTCCCAGCCCAGACCCTGCTCCCAATCCTGGTCCCGGTCCCGGTCCCGATCCCGGTGCCGGCACCGCCCCCGCCCCTTCCTGCCCCCGCCCCTTCCTGCCAGCCTGTCACTGCCACTGCGGCCGCTGCACTGCGCAGGCGCAGGGCCGTCCCCCGGACGTGTGCGGGCGTGGCGCGGGGCCGTGACTGACAGGGAGGGGGCAGGGCCAATCGACAATGGTGCGATCTGATTGGCGGAGGGGCGGGGCTCGCGGGGGCCGGGGTCGGCACTAAAGGGACTCTGGGGGACCCTGGGACTGTGGGGGACATTGGGGCACTGCTCGGTACCCTGAGACTGGGAGAGGAGGCACTGGTACCAGGAGAAGCGCTGGTGATGGGGGGTGGCATTGGGGTCCCTGAGATGGGCAGGGGAAAGGCACTGGGGAGATGAGGTGATACTAGGGGGCTGAAGCACGGGGACACACTGGGACTCGGGGAGGACAGATGAGACACTGGGCCAGGACATGAAAGGGAGAAGATCCTGGCAGGCTTAGCGTCCCAGGAGCAATTGGGGATAGCAGAGAACCCCCTTCTGGGCGATGCCCAGTTGTCACTCGGGTTGCCTGCCCTGTCAGCGTTGTTGACACTTGGATGCACCAGCTCTGGCAGGTCTCCCTATGATCCCTGTCCCCCACTGCTACTGGCACCCTGTCTCTGTCCTGGACCACAAACTTCTGGCTCAGCCCCACAGCACACACCCAGTGGGTGCAGGGGGGTATCTCAAGGGGCCAGGCACTGCCCCGGCATCACCTGAGCCTCAGGTCAGGCAGGGATGGCAAAGGACCTTTTACCCACCTTGCCACCTCACCCCAACCCACCATCTGCTGCCACATCCCTTCCTGAAATCCGTCCCTCCCGTGGAATATGGGGTCACTCACCTCAGTTGCTTCTGCCCCTTTCCCAAAGCCAGTGCCTGCTCCACAGTGAAAGGGCTCACTCACCCTGCTGCAGGTAGTCTTCAAAGAGCATGGCCGTGTCCCCCACCAGCTCCAGTGGCCCCCCTGCAGGTGTCTCCCGGCCTGTGACTCGCCTGCACCACCCTGTACTTTGCACGGGGCGGCTGCACTCTGCTCTGCACTGCTCTTATCTCTCAGCTGTGCTGAAGGCAGCAGCTCCAGGGACACAACACCATTTCCCTGCTGGCCCAGAGCTGCTGTGGACTCCCTGGGCCAGGGGCTGGCTCTCCTGATGGTGCAAGGTCTGACACCCCTCATTTGGAATGTAATCACCTCCTGTGCTGGCCCCAGCCCTCACAGCATCTCTGGGGAAAGGGAACACAAAATGGGAGTGTAAAGGGGTTCAGAGCACTTTAAAGCACAAGTTGTGTTTGATACCACATTTTATTGTGCACACTCACTCAAAACTCCAGCTTTGAGGCTTGGCCAAGCTTCGTGTAGGATTCTGTGTGCTTCAGTCACCGAGAGAGAAGAAGCACCCAGGAAAAGTTGCCTGGCTGGATGCAGCCTCTTTGGAGACACCTTGGGGATAGATGAGCAGGGGGCAAAGCCAAGCACAGAAATCCCTGTAGTGCCTGGGGCTGGGACCAGCTGTGCTCAAGCACTGGCCACAGTAAACTCAGCTGTTCTCCAGTGGTGCTGAGGTGATATTATTAAACCAAATCCTCCCATGGCTGCTGCCTGTGCCATGAGCACTGGGCCCGTGGGGATGAGGTACCATGCCCACAGTCCCCTGCAGACACACCGATGCTGCTCCACACTTCCCTGTGCCTGTGCCCCAGGCAGCCGTGCTGCCCTCTGAGCCCTGCTGTATCCCAGCCAGGACAGCTCATCTCCTGCGCCCCAGGCGAGCCATCAGCTCAGCATTGGCAGCTGCCCTGGCCTGCAGTTCCTTCTCTCTGGCCAGGTCCAGCAGGATTTTCAGTAAGTGAGTGTCGACGTCGAGTGACAGGGACACCTTCCTGCCCTTTTTCCTGGGAGCAGCTGTCTTGGTGGCTGGGCTCATCAGCCAGGGCAGTGCTTGTCTTTCTGATCCCTCTAGCAGTGGCAGGCTGGCTTTGTCCAGATGAGACCCTGTCCCAGAGCCATCGCCACCCCTCCTCATTTTGGAGACACCTGGCAGCATCTTGTTAGTTTCCTGCCCCGTCAGCTTCCCTCCATCCATGGCTCGGGGGGCGGGCGGGAGCTGCTCACGGCTCGGTGCCCTCCAGGCTCTCGTTGGTGCCCCGAGCACCACCAGGAAGGAGAGCAGCATCCTGCCTCGCAGCGTGGCCAGGAGTGCCTGCAGGGAGCACGTGGTGACATTGAGCATCACCCCAATCACTGTCATGGCCCCCCAGCAGGGCACATCCCCACCAGGGTGTCCCCCACAGAACCCCTCCACTCCCTGCACCAGTGGGGCTTCACCCTCCTTTCAGGAACCCTTCATTATTCCACTCTGATGTAACCCTCTTGAACAGGGTGGGGAGTTTCAGGGACGCTGAAGGGGATGTGGGAAGCAAAGCACCTGGATGTCCTTGTCCTTTCACACAGTCCCTGGCCAGATGCTAGCTGTGCCCTCAGTTTCACACCCTTCAGCCCTTTGTCACCCAGGGAAGGAGATGATCCTGCTCAGAAGGGTGGCTGCTATGGTACTGTGGCTGCTCCCCAACCCATTCCTGCCCTTTGGCCAGGGAAATGCCCGGGCTTTCAGGGCTGGGCAGGCTGTGGGGTTCTTCCTCCTACACCTTCCCTGGCAGCTGTCATTCCCCACTGTGTTTCTGGGCTCTTTGGGGCAAAGGCCACCCACCAAGAAAGGACACGAGCCACCTGGAGTAAAATACACAGCATACTGATCACAGTGGGGTGACAAGGGCTGGGGGCTGGCCACATGTCCTGAGTTGTATCAAGCCTCAGCAACTTTCTCCATCCCATCCCTCACCCTGGTCACAGGGAGGGCCCCAGGGATTACAGGATGCTGTGCTGCAGGATAGGGGTATTGGTTCTGGGATGTGGGGTGGGGGTCAGAGCAGGTGCAGGGACTCTGCTGCACAAATCCTGCTATAAAACTGCCTCTCCCCAAAATCAGTCACCCAGCAATGTGGGGTGAAATGCTTTGGAAAATACCAGAGTAGGCAGCCAGAGACAGTTAACTCACTGCAAAGAGAGGAATTAAAAGCATCTAATCCCTTGTAAACTATTTCCCAGCTAAAAGCCCCTGAAAAGCACCACAGAGGGCACAGCCTCACCATTTGCAGCAGGTCCTCGTCTCCTCGATGTTCAGGCAGTGCTCCCAGGTTGCAGGGACCACAAGCTGGGATTTTTCTTCTCCCTGCCAAGCCCTGGCTCTTATCTTGTCCCAGCTCCACCTCTGACCCGCAGAGGGGGTGACGGTGACGGGGGAATGTGGGGGGGTGGTGTGTGGAAATGTTTTTAATACATTTTGCCTAATAGCAGATGAAGTCATCCCGGGATGTGAGTGGGTGTGTGCCCCCTTGTAGCTCCACCAGCTGCATCTGGAGGGGATTCCAGGAACCTGGGACAGCTCAGTTGTAGCTGTTTCATGTTTGACTTGTAAAATGTTTTTTCTCCATCTAACTAGGCCTCTGTGCTCCTGTCAGGCTTAATAATCACTTAAGGGAGGGAGAGAACATGCATATTGCTGCCAGACAGGGATCATGGGCAGCCCTCTGGGCATTGTGCCTCACAAGACCCCTGGACAGCTCCTGGTACCAGTTTGGCACTGTGTCCTGACAGACTCCCTTGCCACATGGAGGACATGTCTAGAGACACGTCACCTCCCTGCTGTACCAAACCCAAGCACTTCTTTGGCCACTGGTTTGCAGGATACCAGTGGCTGGCAGCTTACCTTAATGCATTCCAGCTGGGACACCACTGGTTTTCAGACATCTGCACCAGTCCAGCCTGGCCCAGCTCCTCTGCCAGCTGCTCAGGTGGGTATCAGCCTGCAGGCATTGCTGTGGGGTGAGCCCCATATTCAAGGGTTCTGCTCCAAAGTTCCCCCTTAGAGATTGTGGGAACATCCCAAGGCTCTCAGGCTGGGGGCACCAGCCTCACCATGAGGTGAGTTGTGGGTGCTCAGCCCCATGGGCTGGCCAGGGGCAGCAGTCAGGGTGCCCAGGGGTCAGACCCTGGGGTTCTGCCTACCCCCGTGGTCTGAACCGATGGATGAGCCATCCTATGCCACTCTCCCCAGGATGGCAGGGAACAGAAATAATGCCAGCTCTGTTCCTCCTCCCAGGGACAGCCAGGAACTCACACCCAGTAGCCAAAATTAGCTGGCAGCACTGATTCACACAGTACATCATGCAGCACCACAGACCCACGTGCCGACACGTCAGGGCCTGGGCAGGGGGTCGTGGCCTGGCTTGCATCAGCTGGGCACGTGCTGGCCACAGGGATGGGGCACTGGAAAGGGTGAAAACCCCAGCCAGCACTGCCAGCAGTGGGCAGCTGGAAAGGGCAGCCCAGCTGGGGCGGGCAGGGGGCATGCATGAGTCAAGAGCTGTCCCCAGAATCCACAGGCATCTCCAGCAGCGTGCCAAGAAGTGTGACATCTCCCTGTGAGCACAGCTTTAATATACATCCCCCTGCATTGGTACACATATACATTTGTATATAGATATACACAGAGAACAGCAGTACGTGTGGGGGTCACACAGCCCACCTGGCAGCCCCTGGGGCTCTGGGACACTGAAGGGCATGTCCCTACTCAGCCCTGGGTGTGGGGGGAAGCAGGGGCTGCCACCCTGACAGCCAACATCACTTTCACAAAGCCTTTGAGAGTAAGCATGGACGAGCAGGAACCTCTTCTAACATAGCACCATCCTCAGGGTTTCCCTGACAGGCCTGGGAGTGCAGGTGAGATCCCCCAGACTGAAGAAGGGTGCTGCTGGCAGGTGTGTGAGCTGAAGGGTAGCACGTGGCAAGAGCCTCCAGTCTCCCCACAGGTCACTGCCAAACCATCACAGCCACAAAAGGGGAACTAGGCCCTAGTTGAGGTTAAGGTGAAATGTATTCAGATGGAGCTCATTGCAGGGAGGGGGTGAGGGATGTTGTGCAGGGAGGCACTGCCTGGCACAAGGATTTGGGCAGCTCTCCCAGCAGAGAGTGCAGAGAGGGAGTTTGAGAGGCAGGAAAGGGTACAAGGGTATTATGGGAGGGGAGGGAGCCCAACTCCCAAGTGCCAAGTCCCAGCTCTGCTTCCAGAGACAGGAAACACGGCTAAGAACCATTCTGTTGACAACAAATAATTTAAAAAATCAAACAGAACAGCCCAGTGGGAAAGGAGGTTCAGAGCCTTGGTGGGAGGCAGTTTCCCATTTGATATAAATTTCACCTTAATGACAATAAACAGGCAATAAAAAACCCATGAGCAGCATAAAGACAGGTTAGAAATAGCACCAGGTTCCTGCTGGGGCTGGTGGGTACATGGCCACTGCCACCACGATCAGCCCAGCCCCGGCCAGGGTGGCAGCTGGGCCCCATTTCCAGGCAGCCCTGCCTGCCAGGACACTGCCTGCACCTACGCCTTTGGCTGCCCTCCCTCCTGGCTGCCAGCACTGCCTCGGGAATCTGCAGAGAGAAGCACGGCGCTGTCAGAGCTGGGCTGGGGACCAGCACTGCCCCCCAGCTCTGCATGGCTGAGCCCACAGCACAAGCTGGAGATGCTGCTGGCCCTGCTGGTGTGCCAGGCCCTGCCTACCTGCCCCACAGTGCAGCTCACACTCCTCCCTGCTGTCGAAGCGGTTGAGGTTGCCCTGGCAGCCGCTGTAGACGAAGGGCCGGCACTCGGCCACTCTTTGGTTGTAGTACCAGCGCAGGGTGTAGCGCTGGCAGTCCCCCTCGTCCAGGGGCAGCCTGCAGGGCTCAGCTGTGGGCAAACACTGCTGCTGAGGGCAGGCAGGGGCTGGCAGCACACTGGCAGTGCAGGCTGCCAGACCCACCTGGCACATGGGGAAGGCTGAGCATGGGAAGGGTTTGGCCGGAGGAGATGTCTCTGTGCTCTGCCCAAGTGTTGGAATTGAGGGCAGGAGACACCACTCTGGGCAAGCTGTCTCCAGCTGAGACAGCTCCCAGCAAAGAGTTGGGAGGTAGGTGGTGTGGGGACATGATGGCCACAGCACCCCTTGAAAGGTTATAGAGGGACTCTCCATCCATGCTGCCACTGAGGCATCCCAGATCTCCTGGAGCCTTTGGGATCCATCCTGTGGCTCATGATCAGAGCACAGGAAAGCTGCCAGGGCAGCAGGTCTCACAAGCCCAGCACAGAACCCATCACTGCTGGTGACAGCTTCGGTGAGGGGGAGAGAGAACAAGGTCTGCATGGTGTGGGCAGCACAGTGACAGAGAAGGTGCAACCCTCCCAAGTATCAGTGAAAGGGCAGGAAATCCCAAATCCCCCCAGACAGGTGGCACAGGGACCCACTGCCCAGTTGGATGCAAAGACACCACCCCAGCAAAACCTGGGGCAGCTCCATGATTTCCCCCAGTAGTTTGGCTCTCAGTGCCAGGTGAGTGCAGGGAAGCTCACCATCCACTGTAGGCTGCTCCAAGCTGTCCATCTCCATGACCTCATCATAGTCCTCCTCCTCTCCATCCATGCTGTCATACCCCAGGTCGTCATTGTCGATCATGATCTGCCTGTCCTGCCCTGGGAGACAGCACTACACATGAGCAGTCCTCACTACACACATGGAGCACAGAAAAAGGGGGATAAGGACTAAAAGCACAGAGATGACACACCCTCATCCTCCTCAGCGTGTGACAACTTGAGCACAGGCACTATGTGAGCGCTGCCAGCAAGGAATGGCTGAGTGAAGGACCCTGTCAAGGGAACACAGGTATCAGGGAAGAGGTAAAGGAGTCTGGGCTGCTTTCCCCTTATTTCCCAGGGGAAAAGCACCCCTTTCAGGTGTGGAGTAGTCCAGCACTGCCCCAACCCTGTTGCAGCCTGACAGGGTACATGGACAGGGATGGTGGTCCTGGAGATACCCTCTCCTCTCTCTGCACCCCAGACCAGGGCTGCCATGGGGGCTTCTAGAGGAGAGACAGGCAGGGGAGGCCCAGAGAGACAGCACCCACGTGCAGCCCAGCAGGATAGGGACAGGGGAGGGCACAGGGAGGGACACATGCCCGTGCTGCTATATCTCACAGGTCCTCCAGACTCTCCATCACCTGTTTGGTCATGCTCTCTCTCCTGGCGGACGATTCTTCCTGCTCCCTGGGCAGAATGGAAGCTGCTCCTGGCCTGAGCCCCCCAGCCTCCTTGGAGAGAAAGCACTCACCTCGTCCCAGCCCACCCCTTTCTCCATCCCTCCAGTCCCATTCCTCCAGCAGTGCTGACCCCTGCAGGACCCCTGCCCCAGTTCTGACACCCAAGAATAGACAGGGTGCAGTTCCTGTGGTCCCTTCAGCTGGGCAGACCCTGGCAGCACCCAGACCCCATTGGATCCCTGGGGATCCCTGCTGCACCATCACTTCTGCCACACACCACCCCTTCTCCCTGTGCAGGGTCCTACACTGATGCTGACCCTGACTAGAGGGTCATGGAGGGTGCCAGCCACCTCCAGCTCCCCAAAACCAGTGGCACACCTGCATGCCAGGGCCCTTTTGGTGCCACACGTGTGGGGCGGGGGGATAGGAAGGAAGAGCTGCAACCTGAGTGCTCACGTGAGTCCTGGTGCCGTGGAAAGTGGCCACCACAGGCTGTGGAGAGACAGGGTGGGGGTCAGGGGCAGCAGGTGCAGACCCCCCAGCCCCAAGGGCAGCAGTGGGGGATGCTCACCACAGTGCTGGCTCATCTCCTGCCTGACGAAGCCACGGATCTCCTCCTCCTGCCGGGCACATGGAGGGGTGTGGGATGGAGCAATTAGAGAGGAGGAAAAAGACTTTTCCCAGGGTCTAGCAGAACCCAGAGGTGAGGGCAACCCCTACATCAGTGGCACTGGGATGCACCCAGCACCCCTTCCCAGTGACATGAGTGCCATGAGCCCATGCTGGCTCCCTTCTGCTCCTTACCGTCATGCCTGGCTCCCCCTTCTCCCCACGGAGCCCATGGGCACCAGGACTGCCCTGGGGACAGCAGAGAGGAGGTGGGAGGCTGGCCCTGGCTGGAGACCATCCAGGCAGGGCCAGGCACCCACCCTTACCTGCTCTCCTCTCTCACCAGGAATGCCGGGCACGCCGCGAGCACCCGGCACCGACTGTCCCGGGGGGCCCCTCTCCCCCTGCAAAGGACACCTGCTCAGCTCTGGCTGCTGGGTGCTGGAGTCTCTGCTCACCCCAGCACCATGGATGTGCTGCTTTCCCACGCCTGCACCCCAGGGATGCAAATGCAGGTGGGGATGGGGATGGGGATGGGGATGGGGATGGGGATGGGGACGGGGACAGGTCCAGCTCCACTCAAGGACAAGCAGGGTTCCAGACTCCTCCCCTCAGACTCCATCCCCTGGGCTGGGGGACACAAGGGAGGAACCCAAAGCCAGCAAGCTGGCAGGGCAGGACAGAGCTGGGACATTACTCCAGATGCCCCCCACCCCTCACCCACTAAGGGGCCAGGGCCCTCCCATCCTCGCAGCCCCAGAGGGGACCAGTCCCTGTGGTGAGGACATACCTTCTGGCCCTGCATGCCCTCAGGACCTCGTGGGCCAACGCTCCCCGAGGGCCCAGGGGGGCCAGGAGCACCGTCACTGCCCCGGGGACCAGGCACACCCATAACACCCGGGGCACCCTGGAGGAGAGCAGAGGGTGAGGCCAGGGGTGTCAGAGCCCCCGACTTCAGGGCAGATGCTATGGACATCCTCTGACCCCACAGTTGGGTTCTTCTCCCTGAAGAACCAGCACTGGTGCCTTCTTATAAAGAGCAGGGAATTGTCATTTGTTGTTTAGTGACATAATTTAGAGCAGCACTGAATGAATCTTTGGGGAGCATCAGGCTCTGATATGCTTCCAACCAAGGCTGTATCCTGGTACAAGCAATGTGGTGCAATGCAGCCCATCCCTTTCCAGCCTGCTCACCCGGTCTCCTTTCTCCCCCTGGTCTCCTTTGGCTCCCTGCTGCCCATCAAATCCCCGGTCACCCTGCAAAGAGGAAGGGACAGGCAGCAGGGGACACGCAGTGGGGGGTAGGCATTGAGAGGATGGAGTGCTAGCACAGCTGTTCCCAGCACTGCTCTAACCTACCTTGGGTCCCATGAGCCCTTCCTTTCCTGGAATGCCTGGTGGTCCTGACAGACCCAGATCTCCCTGTGGGATACAGAAAATGTCTGTCAGCCACCAGCTCTGTGCTCCTGTCCCACCCTGGTGTCAGTGGGGCGCTCACCGGCTCGCCTTTCCTCCCTGGCAGTCCTGAGCGCCCCGGGATCCCTGGCTCTCCCTACAGCAGGCAGGAGAGAGGCAGGGCAGTCAGTCCTTCACCCCTCAACGCTCACCTCAGAGCCACAGGCAGAGGAGGGGATCCCATGCCCTGTCACGGGGTCAAGGTCTGGCCTCAGCCATCTCCCTGCTCCCGCTGGCTGGTGGAGGGATCCAAAGGGCCACAGCCTCCAGGCAACATCCAGGCTCCTGCAGCACCCTACAGGCACACACTCACCTTCTCGCCCTTGTCCCCATTGAGGCCACAGGCACCTTTCATGCCCCGGTCACCCTGCAAGGATGGGAAGTCAGAGCCATGCCAAGCCAGTGCTAGTCCTGGCCAGGAGAGCACTAGCAGCCAGAGAAGCCAACCCACCTTGAGGCCACGCATGCCCAGGGGTCCCGTGTCCCCCTTCTCTCCCCGGGCCCCGGGGATGCCATCACGGCCAGGCTGACCCTGTGGGAGAGCACACAGCGTGACAAGGGTCTGCTCCTGCCCTGCAGGGGGGAGGCAGAGGCACAAAGACACAGCTCCTCACCGGCTCGCCAGGCTCTCCTGGTGCTCCAACCTCTCCCTGGGGAAGGCAAAGCCATCAGTCAGGGCAGCTGAGGGGCATGGTGCCACCAGCATCCCCCAGCAGAGGGGCTGCCCTGCTTCATACCTTCTGCCCGCTGGGGCCACGTGCCCCAGGGAAACCCATGGAGCCCTTCTCTCCTTGCTCACCCCTTGTGCCCTGCAAGCAGAAACCCAGATCAGCACAGGGCAGGAGGGAGAGCTCCAGCCACTGCATGGCCACAACACAGTCATGGTCACCTCTGAGGCCAGGTCTGGCAGCTCCCCTTGCACCATGTCCCTGGTACCCACTAGCACCAGCACATAGGGCACAGGGATGCTGCCATGTCCTGCTTCCTCTGCCCATTGCCCTGTCAACAGCCCTCCATGATCCCCACCCCAGCAGCTCCCAGCCCTGCACAAGTTCCAGCCCTGTACCTTCTCTCCGAGCATGCCTTGCTCCCCCTTGTCACCCTTGTCCCCTTCTGTGCCTTTCAGGCCACGCTCTCCCTGCGAAGGAGGAAACACAGGGAGGGGTCAGGGAATGAGGAGAAGCTCAGACACAGGAGGTGGGGTAGAAATATGGGGGTCTGTAGGGTGGCTGAAGGATAGGGGACAATATGCTCTGTAAGGGAGGGTCTCTCAGCAGGAAAAAGCTCCAGCTCTTCCCAGAGGGGCAGGAAGAATGGGGAGAGGGAGGGTAGAAACAGCTCTTACCGGCTCCCCCTTGCTGCCCCGTGCTCCAGGCGGCCCCTCCACCACCACGGTATCGCCCTGTACCCCCAAAGCAGACAGAAACGTGGTGTGAGAAGGGGGGCCAGGGCTGCTGCCTGCCTTCCCCTTGCCCCTGCCCCAAGGACTCACCTTGTCTCCTTTGGGTCCTGGGGCCCCAAGGTCTCCCTGTGAGGAAGGTGAGACGCTGCAAAGCTGCACAGCAGGGAGCAGGCAGCACCTCCCTGGGCACCCCAAAACCTGGAGTGCTTCATTCTCCCTGCAGCTCCTCAGCCCTCAGAGTCCCTTACCTTGTCCCCACGCTCCCCACGGTTCCCAGGCAAGCCCTGTGGGGGAGAAGAAAGGTGTGGGCAGGAAGGGGCTTGGATCAGGGTGCAGCTGAGGAAAGGGAGTACTTACTGCTGGCCCACGATCCCCTTCTGGCCCTGGGCGCCCATCTTCACCCTGCAAGAAGGAAGGGATGTGAGAAGGGATTTAGTGTGGGGGCACCCCAGCATCACCCTGCCCCAGGAACAGCTGCAGCTGTGGCTCAGAGACCTGTCAGGCCTGTCCCTGGCTGTGGGGACATGGGGACTGTGGCAGTACCTACCCGTGGCCCCGGGTCACCACGTTCACCTCTGGCCCCTGGCAGCCCGGCCCCTGGAGCACCCTGCCAGAGAAAGGCAAGAAGTCATCCCCATCCTCACTGCCCACAGCTCCCCCAACCCTGCCAGGTACCCCCCACGCCAGGGGATGTCCCACAGTCTGCACCACCTCTCTGGGTGCCTGGCACATCCTGTGCCACCATCCAGAGTGGGCTCAGCACCCTCAGGGGTGAGGTGGCTGCAGGGACACTCCACAAGAGAAGCAGCCTCCCACCTCTCAGGCTATAGGACTGCACCTGGTCCTACCTTGTCACCCTTCAGGCCAGGGGCCCCTTGAATACCCTAAAAGAAAGGAGAAGGGTGAGCAAGCCACAGAAGGAAAGCAATGCCAGACACCCTGCAAAACATAACTGAGAGTCCCACTGGACACTCCAGGAACACCCTGCCCCAGGGGCCAGGGAGGAGCCAGCTGGGTCTCTGTCAGCCTGTCTGACACAGAGGGGAAGCCAGGGCACAGCTTACATCCCCAGGCATGCTGTGGCACCATACTCACAGCCGGTCCTGGAGGCCCCACAGGTCCTGGTGGTCCAGCAGTGCCATCCCTGCCAGGAAAGCCGATCAAACCCTGGCAGGGAAAAAGCAGGGAATGGGCAGGGGCTGTGGCTGGGAAGCACTGGGGCTTGCAGGGACCTCACTGACACTGCACCAGGGTCTGGAGCCACCAGGACCAGTGATGCCACATTCTGGTTGTAGTCTTTACCCTCTCTCCTGGGGGCCCTGGAGGGCCAGGCTGTCCATTGTCCCCTCTCAGGCCTGGCTGTCCCGGCATCCCAGCAATGCCTGCTAAGCCTGGGGGTCCTGGTAATCCTGGCAAGCCAGTGTCACCCTGAAGTAGGGAAGTAAAAGATGAGCCCCACAAAAACAGCTACTCAGGAGCGTGCTTTTCCCTCAGCCAGCCAAGCTAGAGTATCACTGGGGCATTAGGGACATGATCAGAGCCAGGGTGACATGGGGACAGGGGTTACCTTCAAACCTGGAGGCCCGTCCTGTCCTGGTGGTCCCCGTGCACCAACACCCAGTGATCCCTGCAAGGTGGCAGAGAGCATGTGGCACATCACCTGGCTGGTGAGCCAGGGGTGACAGGGGTGACATGGCCATCATGCGACCCAGAGCATCCCCCAGGGTGGGGGATCCCCCTGGGGACAGGGGACACATACCTTCTCCCCTTTGGCTCCAGGGGATCCCTTGGCTCCCTGTGAAGACACCAAGCCCCCAGGAAGACCTGGGCAGTAGGTGGCCAGGGCACAGATCCTGCCAGCATCCACTGTCTTCAATATCCACCCACCACCCCCATATGCCTCCTACTCACATCTTCTCCAGGATCTCCCGGCTCTCCAAACCTTCCTGGCTCCCCCTGGCAGGGAAAAACAAGGAAAAAGATGTGTGGGATTATGAACTGGGGGAGCTGCTGAAGCTGGATCCCCACACTGTGGCCAAGCAGTCAGGGACCACACAACCCCCTCCCCACCTATTCCCAGGGCAGCGCTCACCTTCTCGCCCTTGGGGCCTGGCAAGCCTCGGTCACCCTTGGAGCCCTGTCAGGGACAGCAGGGTTAGGGGAGAGGGCAGCCACAGGGCTGGCCTGCCCCTCAGCAGGCTAGGGTGGTGGGAAAGGTGAATGGGGGGAGGTGAGGGTAGCAGCAGTGCCAGGGTTCATGGGGTGACTCACGGGCTCTCCCAGCAGCACACCCTCCAGCAGCGCCGGCTCACCCTGCAGGGCACACACAGGTGCTCAGATGTGCCCACTGTGGATGCCAGTGCCCAGCAGACCCTTGCCCACCCCAGTCCTCACACCCTGCTCCTTACCTTCTCTCCCTTGGCTCCAGGGGGCCCAGCGATGGCCTGGGGCAGAGGACAGAGTGGACAGGTGAGCAGGGCTGCACGGGATGCTCCCCCTCATCCTGGCCAGGAACACTGGACAGGGCAGCTCTGCACTCACCTGCCCTGGGGCTCCAGCATCCCCTGGCTCTCCCTTGGGACCAGCAGGTCCTGAAGGTCCTGGTAAGCCCTGGCACAAGTGGCACAGCCCTCAGCCTTAGCTGCAGACAACCAGGCTGAGCTGAGAGGGGTCCCCCTGGGATGGGGCAGGGTGAGCACACACGTACCATCTTCCCAGGCACTCCTGCCTCACCATCCTTCCCAGGCACACCATCCCTGCCTGGCATGCCTGGCTTCCCGCTCTCCCCCTGCAGGCAGTAAGAGTGGGGTGGGCTGTGGGGGCTCTACAGCCCCCAGGCAGCCCCAAGCACCCACAGTGATGGCAGCCACATGTTGGGAGCAACACACTCACCACTTGCCCTGGCAGCCCAGGGACACCCGGTGGGCCCTGCAAAGGAGACATGAGCAGAAATCAAGCAGCATTCCAGGCACCAGGAACAGCCAAGGGGAGGTTTTGGGGTGCTGCAAATACCTACCACTGGGCCAGGGGGGCCAAGGGGTCCTGGTAGGCCCATGTTGCCCTGGGGACCAGGCAAGCCCTGCAATGGAAAGAGCCACATCAGAGAGGAGATGGCACAGCCAGGACCTTGGCTGCCCCTGTGGGAAGGTGTGTTGGGGTGGGACAGGCTGATTTTGGGGAGGCTGGATGGTTTTGGACAGCCAGGTGGGTACTGGCAGGGAGGGTATGAGTACTCACACGGATGCTGGAGCCAGGTTCCCCTGGATCACCCTGTGAAGAACACACTGCATCAGCCCCACCACCCCAACCAACCAGCTACTTTGGTCACATACCTGCATCCAGGAGGGGGTCCAGCCCAAATGTCCCTCCCCCCAGCCCAATGAAAGTGAAATGTGAAATATGAAATGAAATGTGGTCCTCCCTCCAGTTCCCAAATCCCCATTTTCCCTCTGCCAGGCTGGACATGGCAATGCTGATGCAGATGCCAGTGCTGCTGCCTTACCTTGGCACCAGCTGGGCCCTGGGTGCCTGGTGGGCCAGTGCTGCCCTGGAGGGGACAAGGGGACATTATTGGGGTGGTGCTTGCTGGTGACACAGGACAGGGAGGGGGTAGCAGGACCAGTCAGTCCCAGCATTGCCACCCCACCTCCACTGCCTGCAGGAATGCCCACCCTGGCTGACACCGCCCTTGCATGACAGTCCCCTGCACGTGGTGCAAGGTGGCTCCTTACCGGAGGTCCTGGGGGTCCTGGGTCTCCCTGATTGCCCTGAAGGGAGGAAGAAATGGGATCACTGCAGAAGTGGGTTTTCCCTAGAGGGAGCAGAGGGTGTCCCGAGGGAGGGCAGACCCAGACAGTGCCAGCAGCCCTTGTAAGCACCAAGTAAGACAAGTCTGGACAGGTCCTGCTAAGATGCAGGGGGCCAAGGACCCAGCCCGGCAGCAGAGTGACCCCCATGGTTTCACCAAGCATTCACAGCGAGAAGCCCCCAGCTGTGTGCTGAGGTGGTGGGGCACAAGGACATGGGGGACACACAGACACCTACCGGGCGTCCCAGCACGCCAGGAAAGCCTGGCAAGCCCTGCAAAGAACCACATCAGGATCAGTGCACAATGGAAACCCACACCCTCCACACAGCCCTGCCCACTCCCCATTCCCAGTGTGTGGTACCCAGCCAGGGCACCTAGGAGAGGTAGCAATAGGGAGAAGCCCCTTAAAGCTCTGCAGGCCCTGCATGGGATGTGGGGGGAGAAAGAGGTGAATGAGGCACAAACGCCCCTGTTGGTGCTGGTGGCGGCTGGTGTGACAGCACAGGACCTCCCCCAGTCCCCATCGTGTCCCCACTCACCGGCTTCCCCTCAGGGCCTGCCAGCCCTCTCTCACCCGGGAGACCCTGGAGCAGAGGATGGAGAGAGGATGGGGTCAGTGCCAGGCAGGGATGGGGTCAGTGCCAGGCAGGGGAGCAGTGCAGCACTCACCGGGGTGCCGTCCCTGCCCTTCTCGCCGGGCTCCCCTCGGTCACCCCTCAGGCCACCCTCGCCCTGCAGTGGGGACAGGCAATGTCACAGGATGGGCAGGGACCTTCCCATGGCCTCCCAGGGCCTGCTGGCACCCATAGAGGGGTGTGCTCAGCAGTGCCCTCACCCAGGCTTTGCACCCTTTTGATATTGGATATTTATAACCTCAGACCTTATCTCCTTTGGGTCCCCGCTCGCCCTCAGCTCCTGGCTCACCCTGTGTTGGGAAGAAGAGCGATGCCATCAGCCCTTGCCGCCCCTCTGCCTCACCGCCCTCCTCAGCCCCAGCTCGGTGCCTTGGCTGTCCTTCTGCTTTCAGACCAGCCACACACCTTGGCTCCTTTGGGTCCGGTGGGGCCGCGCTCGCCTGGGAGGCCCATCAGGCTGCCCTCTACCACATCCACCTGTGGGCAGGGCACAGTCAAGGCCAGCAGCCAGGGCACCCCAGGAAGGGCCCCTCAGGGGCAAAGCCCTCCCCAGGCTGTGCCAAGGGACTGCATGTGGCCATGCATCCCCAGAGGGGCAGGCTGGCACCCTGATGATGGTCCCCAGCAGCAGCCATCACCTACCTTGGGCCCTGGGGGCCCTGGGGGCCCAGGCATGCCATCCCTTCCCTGAGAAGGGTAGAGAGATGGGTTGAGTGTCAAAGGGCAGAGCAGAGCCTTCCTGTTATGGCCACTCCTGGCCTCCACAAGGCATCTGCCTGCCCCACAGAGAGCCCTGCATCCCCTCAAGAGGGGCACAGCACAGCAGGGGATGGGGCACCCCGTCCCTGTCCCAGCTCACCTGCTCACCTCGGTCGCCCTTCTCGCCTCGGTCGCCCTGTGCAAACACCATGGTGGCTGTCATGGAGCTGTCCCCAAGCCCCTCACCAGGTCCCCCAGACCTCACCTGGCACCTGCACACACACTCACCTTCTCGCCGGACCTCCCGGACTCCCCCAGCTCCCCAGCCCGGCCCGGCACCCCAGGGATGCCCGGCTTGCCAGGCTCCCCTGGCTGCCCTGGCGGCCCTTCGGGACCCCGCTCGCCCACGGCTCGGCCCATGGGGCCCTGTGGGCCGGGGCTGCCTGGGTCCCCCTTGTCACCTTTGGGTCCTCGCTCGCCAGGGAAGCCTAAGGAGCCCTGCAAAACATAAGCTGTGTTGCCAGAGCCAACCCGAGGGCTGTGAGCCCTCCCCAAGCACTCCAGCATGAACTGCCAGCCAGCCCAGAAAGCAGGAGTGGGGCGGAGTGCTGGGGCTTGGCATCAAGCCTGGCTGCACTCACCTCTCGGCCCGGGGGCCCCCTCTCTCCTGGATCCCCTCGACTGCCCTTCTGGCCCCGCAGCCGCTCGAAGCCCGGCAGAAGCGAGTCTGAGCTCCCATCATAGGCACCCGTGAGCTCCTTCAGGGATGAAACCTGGCAGGGAGGAGACCCACCGCTCAGGGTATTAGTGGAACCCAGCACCCCACAGTCCTGCTAACCCATCCTAAAATGCTAGTATCTCCCACCACCTCCCATGCCCTCTTCCTGATGCCATGTGGCAGGAAAAAGCCCCAGCCTGACAATCAGGAAATACACACCTTGATGCCAAGTGCTTCTAGGCTACGTTCAATGTTCTGCAATAAAAAGACATTAAAAACAAAGTAGGTTCCCACCACAGAGGCTGTGGACGGTTCTCTATCCCCCAGGGCTGATGCAGCACAACAGCTCAGGGTAGGGACTCACCACTGCAGTCCCAGGGTCTCCACGTGCTCCAGGGTTGCCAGGTCGCCCCTAGGTTTACAGGAAAAGAGGGAATGAGAAGATGCACAGAGGTGCAGCAGGAGGGGTGAGCTGTGCTCACCCTTAGGAGGTTTCAGAGTTAACACTTTGGTGTTGCCTGGGCAGGGGCTGTGACTGGGGTGCTGGTAGCTTGTGAAGCTCAGTGCTGGGTACTCACCGGCTCCCCTCGCAGTCCAGGCTCCCCTGGATCCCCCTGAAACACAGCAAAAGGATCAAGGGGATCAGGCTGCCCAGCACCAAGTGCAGCACCAGGGCCCAGCCTGTCATTTTGGGGCTGGGGACTCCTACCAGGGACTTACTCCCTCAGGCATGTGGTGCCCCCAGACCTTTGCCATGGGGGACTGGGGGGCAGGAGCACACTTACCTTTGGTCCAGCCACCCCACGGAGGCCTGGGGAGCCCTAGAAGATATGGAGGTGACACAACAGCTCCCAGCCCCCATGGACCCAGGGCAGTGCCCATGGGTGAGGGTCCTGCTTGCCTCACAGCAGTCTGGACTCCAGGGTCTGCTGCTGAGTGGCACCCTGGGGTCGAGAAATACACACCTGGCCTGGGGGGCCAACCTGGCCTGGGACCCCGGGAAGGCCAGGGGGGCCGAGGGGGCCTGGCACACCTCTGTCCCCCTGCTCGCCCTTGGCACCACTGCGGCCCTGCCGAGAGAGCAGTGTCACCCCCAGGGCTGGGACCAGGGCTGTGCCCAATGGGGGTTTGTACCCAGCAGCCCCCCGCACACGCTCCTCTCTGGGGAGCACTCACCTCTCTCCCAGGTAGTCCTGTATCACCTTTGTCTCCCTAACCAGAAGAAAAAGGAGTTGGAGGGATGCTGCCCCATCCACATGCCCCAAAATAGTGCTCCTGGTCCGGGGAGGATGGAGCCATGGGGCTTGTGGGGATCACATGGGGACCAGGCAGGGACTGTGCAGGGACCATACAGGGACCACCCATGGATCATCTTACCTTTCTCCCATCCTCTCCTGGTGTCCCATCTTCTCCCTGGGAACAAAGGCTGCCTGTCAGGGCCCCACTCAACCATCTCAACACGGGTACAAACCGGAGGCTGGCTCAGAGCATGGGGCTTCTTTGCCACATCCTCCCCTTGCCTTATGTTGTACTGGGATCACCATCCCTCAGCATCCTGGGAGAGCCCCAAAGTCAAGCCCTGTTTCTTCTACTCACATTCTTGCCATTTAGGCCAGGTTTGCCATCCTCACCGGGTTTGCCCTGGGAGAATAAAAAAAGGCAGTGAGGGAGCTCCCCAGGCTCTCCACCAGCCAGGGGTGCCTGGGCCCCACTGGAGCCTCAAGGTGCAGGGAAGGGGGAGCTGGGCACAGGGCAAGCCCCGTGGATGGATCCAGCTGGGATCCACAGAGGGCATGGGGCAGGATGTGTCCCTGGGGTGCAGGGTGGCTGGTACTCACAGGCACACCAGGTGGTCCCAGGGGTCCCACAGGACCAGGAGGGCCCTGCTCCCCACGCAGCCCTGGCAGCCCCTGCAGGGAAAGGAGATGGTGAAGCACAAGGCAGCAGGGCCCCCATCTGCCACAGCCAGCCCTGGGAACAGGGAGTGACTGGCAGTGGTACTCTGCTGGGGACAGGGGAGGGTCCTGCTGCACTGCTCTGGACCAAGAAGCATGGGACAGAGCACTGGTTCCTTACAAGTCTGATGGTCCCAGCAGGAGCACAACCTAAACCCGCCCTCTCCAGAGGTACTTACATCCCGGCCAGGATCTCCCTGCTTTCCTGGGTCCCCCTGCAGACAAAGAGGAGGTGAGGACAGGGACATTCCCATCCTGCCAAAGGTCCCTGTCCAGAGCATCCCCAGAGCAGAGGGTGTCCAGAGGGACAGCTCCTCCCACACCATCATCCCTGTATCCCCCAGCTCCCACCCATGGCAGCCAGGCAAGACATTCCCCCACCCTGGAGCACACTCACCCGCAGCCCAGCAGGCCCTGGGGGCCCAGGTTTGCCCTCCAGCCCGTTGCGGCCATCCAGCCCCGGTGGGCCACGGTCCCCCTGCAGGAGAGCAGGACAGCTGGAGCTTTGGGGTGGGATGGGAGTGCTGTGGGGAAACCCTCAGCCCCCAGTCCTCTCACCTTCTCTCCTGGCAGGCCTCGGTCCCCAGGGTCACCCTATGGGGCCGGAAGAGAAGTGAGCATCATCTCCCATTAACAGGAGCTGCACAGGGCATGGGTCCCCCATTCAGACCCCCACGTAAAGGGGACACTTACCCGTGTGCCAGGGGGGCCACGGGGGCCCTCCACACCCTGAAAGAAAGAGACAGGCTCAGCAGTGGGGCACGGGGGAAAGGAGGGGATCCTACAGATCATCACCCATGCTGCTGTCCCAGTGCCTCCACACCAGGCACCCAGCACCTACCCTCTCTCCAGGCACTCCAGGGGGGCCAGCATCACCCCGGGCACCGCTCACACCGTCCTTGCCTGGGTCCCCAGGGTCCCCCTGCCAGGAAGGGCACAGGGGTCAGGGTACTGTGCCAGAGTACACAGTGCTGGTGCTGTGCTTTAGGGGTGGGATGAGAGGAACACTCAAAATAAGAGGCACAGGATGAGAAAGAGGTGGCTGTGCCCCATGCAGCTCCCACTGGGGGAGCAGGGGTCAGAGCCTGGTTGCAGAAGAAAGGCATTGAGCAGCACTGATGATCAGGAGCGAGCTCTGCCACAGGTGGGGACCACAATGCCACCCAGCACAGAGCACAGACCATGGCCAAAACTGTCCTGAGCCTAAGCTGGGTTTAAAAAAAAAGCAAACAACAGAATGCCCAGAGTGTTGGGTGCTGCCCCAGCAGCACTGTGGGGGTGGGGAGACAGGAGCACACCATCTCCTTTGGAACCCTCAGCCCTACAGGGCCTCCTCCCATCACAGGGCGTCAGTGTCAGCCCCTGTGCCCCTGAGTTCCATGTGCCTCTCAGTCGAGGTGCACATCAGCTGCACGGGGCAGAGGCTGTTTTGGGCAGGGAGGGCTTTATGAGCGATGATCCCATGGCCAGGCAGAGCCCAGAGGACAGCAGAGGGTATCTCACCACCAGCATCCAAAGCACACATTCATTACCTTCTCACCCTTTCCCCCCACTCCTCCGAGCCCAGCATCGACCTGTGGGGCAGAGAGGAGCTGCTGGAGCACACAGGGTTGGACACCAGCCCACGGGCAGGGAGAAGAGGGAGGCACAACTCACAGTTCGTCCTGGGGGTCCAGGAGGCCCCTGAAAGAAGGGCAAGGGAAGCAGATTAAGGAGAGCTGGCCCAACCCCAAGGAAGGCACAGGTGGCTCCAGGGTGGGGGGCCACACGTGGCCCTGCCATCACTCACCGGGTCCCCACGGTCACCCTTGCTCCCTGGTGCTCCAGGGCTGCCCTGCAGGAAAGAGGGATGGAGTCAGATGGGAAGGGAACGGGGGTCCTGAGGGATGAGGGTAGCCTGGGGTAAGGGTCGGTATGGGGCAGTGAGGGGTGAGGGGTGTCCATGGAGCAGTGGGTACATACAAGGGGTACTCACATTCCTGCCTTCAGGTCCTGGGTCCCCCAAGTCACCCTTCTCCCCGGGGGGACCACGGTAGCCAGGAAGGCCCTGGGGGAGGGCAAAGGGAGGATCAGCAGGAGCCACCCCGAGGCCATGGGTCTCTGTCCTGCCCCAGGGTGCCCAGCAGCCCTGCACTTACCCGGGGACCCCTGTCTCCAGGTTTGCCAGGCAGACCCGCTTCGCCCTGTGGGGAAAGAGAGGGTGAGTGTGGGGCAGTGGGAACAGGGGCAGTGAGAACAGGGGCAGTGGGAACAGGGGCAGGGGTCCTGGGGACCCTCACTTACCGGGGTGCCTTCATCACCCTTCTCTCCTCGCTCTCCCTGAGGCACAAATCAGCGGGCACCGGCCAGGAGAAAAACGTACAAGTCACCAGCATCCCCCTGCTCCTTGCCAGCCCCCCTTTGCTCAGGGCCACAGTGCCCCATAGCCCCTTGTCCCACACTACCTCCTTGCCTCGCAGCCCCATCTGCCCAGGGCTGCCTGCTCGGCCCGGCTCCCCCTTCTCCCCTGGCTCTCCTGGGTCACCCTAGAAAAGGGAGAGGCAACAGTCAGGGTAGAGTCTGGGCAGCCGGGAGAGAAGGGGCACAGCCTGCAGGAACAGCCCCTCTAGGGCTGGACAGACAGACAGGTGAGTGGACAGACGGGTGAGGGCAGTGCCATTACCTTTGGGCCACTCCTGCCTGTGAGGCCAGTGATACCCTGGTTGTTGGAGAGGAAGAGCATGTGTCACTGGGAACCTCAGTGACCCTTGACAGGGAGGGACCAGGCCCCGGAGCTGGAGCCCCAGGGTGCCCCCAGACTCACCCGATCGCCCTGCTCGCCTTTGGGGCCAGGTGGCCCTGGGATGCCCAGGCCAGGGGGACCCTAGACATGAAAGGACATAGCATGGAGCAACAGCACAGGCACCATGAGTCTGGGGAGGGCTGCGCCATCTGCCCTGTGCTTCCTACTCACATGGGCACCTTTATCTCCTGTGTCACCCTTGGGGCCAGGAGGTCCTTCTGGTCCTGGGACACCTCTGTCACCCTGGAGCAGACAAAATCAGCACACCAAACCACCCATTTTTTTTCCCCACTACAGCTGGGGACAACCAGGCCTGGGACCAGGATGAGCCCAACTGTGCAATCCCCCTCCCCAGCCCACAGCCATGCCCAGAGGGTGGAGGGCACAGCTGGGCCAGGGTTACCTTCTCTCCAACACCAGCCATGCTGGGAGCCTGGAGGGGAAGCAGAGGAGACCATGCTGGGCACTGCCCATGGCTCCCTGTCCTGGGGCTGGGGCAGGCAGAGGTGAACCCACTGGGCAGCATCACTTACTGGCTTGCCAGGTGGTCCTGGATCGCCCTGCAGAGAGACAGGTGTCACTGCCAACTCCTTCCCAACAGACCCCTGCCACCCCACTGAGACCCCACTTTGCCCTCACCTTCTCCCCCCGGGGGCCAGCTGGTCCTGGAGCTCCCTATGGCAAGATTAGAGACCTCAGGGGGCTGGCAGTGCCTGGGAACATGCACCCAGAGCATGGCAGCTCCTGGCTCCACAGCATCACACCCTGACTCACCTCTCTGCCTGATGGCCCTGGGTGCCCTGGGGCTCCCATCTCACCCTGCAGGAGAGGAGGAAGGGGAAGGTGTGTGGGGTTTCTGCTCCAGGACAGAGTAGGCATCACTCCACCATGCACAGCTGTCCCAGCACACCTACCTTAACACCCTCTGGGCCTGGCACACCACGGTCTCCCTGCAGAGCAAAGCAAGGAGGGTTTCAAGGAGCCTTCCTCCCTCTACATCATGCTGTCCCCTCCCCATACACTGCCCCAGAGCTCCTCACAATTCAGTCCTGAGCCCCATCCAAGACCACTGGGCTGTGACAGCAACCCCCAGGCACAGCCACCACCAGGTCTCAGGGGCACCAGGACTGGCCAATGCTGCTCTGCTGTGGCACATCTCACCTTCTCGCCTGTCTCTCCCAGCTCGCCCGGTGCCCCACGGTCTCCCTGGTATAGAGAACCACAGGGTCAGGAGCAGCAGAGCCTTTGGGGGACATCCTGAGTCCTGGCACAGAACCCAGAACCCTTTTCCCCCTGCCAAAGGCATGGCAAGAGTGTCCCTTTGGTCCCTGCACCACTCACCTTCCTGCCCTGCTCCCCTGGTGGCCCCCGAGGGCCCTGCAAAGGACAATGGAGCGTTGTCACCTTGGGTGTCACAAGGCAAATGCCCAGGCTGCATGAAGCAGGAGCTCTCAAGTGTGCCCTCAGGGCTTGGCTCTTGGCATGGCCAGCTCCTGCCTGCCTTACCTTCTCTCAGGAAACTCACCCTGTCTCCTGGGTCCCCAGGACGGCCAGGTGACCCTGGGAAGCCTTCTATGCCATCACCCTAGGGATTTGGAGACACAATAGCCATGCTCATGACATGAGGATGCCCATTAGATGGGAATCCCTGCTGGTGAATGCTGTGAGGTCCAGCCCCAGGGGGGAGCATCCCTGCCACCTTCTTACCTTCTCTCCCTTCAGGCCAGGGGGCCCAGCAGGTCCCCGAGGCCCAGGGTCCCCAGGCAGGCCCTGCAAGAGAGAAAATCTCAGCTCCTGGGAATGCAACTCACCCTGGGCACACATAGGCACTGCAGCCCTGATCCCCTCTGCCAACCCTGTTGGTCTAGGGGTTCCACTCACTGGGGGTCCAGGATCCCCTCGAGGTACTGCCCCATCTACGAATCCAGGGGGGCCCTGCAGAGAGAAGGGTCAGCTCCTGTGTGGTTGCGCTGAGGGCTCAGCCCTTCCCAGCACCCTGAGAGTCTGCAGTGCCCTTGGACACTCAAGGGACCTCAATCCAGTAGGGCAAAGAGGTCAGGGAAACACACAGCCACTCACCCTTTCCCCTCGGTCACCCTTTTCTCCCTGCAAGGATGAAAAAAGCAAATAAGGGCAGTTCTGGGCTGTTGCCATGCCCCCCTTGAATAGAAGAGCAACATGCTGGGTAGAGCCCATCATCAATGGCATTAGGGTATGTGCATGCCATCTGCCTCTCCCCACACTGCCCAGTGCCAGCAACAGCTGGTGCAGGCACAGCTGGTGGAGGCACAGCCCATGAGCAGGGCAGGAGGAGCCCACGGGGGAGCAGCTCCAAGGTGCTGGCTGCTCTACCATCCACCTCCCCACACATCCCCAGCCATCCCCATGCAGCACCGGGGGAAATACCTTCACAAACTCTCCAGGGGGTCCTGGTAGCCCCATGGGTCCAAGTGGACCAGGGGGGCCTGGATCACCACGGGGCCCTCGTGGGCCAGGGATCCCAGGTGAGCCGGGGCTGCCCTGGGGGACAGAGGTGCTCCATCAGCTGAGGCTGTGCTGTGGGCTGGGGGTGCTGGCAGAGACCCCTTCACATCCCTATCCCACACCTACCGGCACACCTGGCTCCCCTTTCTGGCCTGGCAGCCTCTGCTCTCCATCAGTGATCACCCTGGGCTCTCCCTGCACGAGGAGAGGGAGCAAAAATCAGTGACAGCATGTGCCCTGCTGTGGCCACAGCACCACAAGGCCAGAATCTGACAGAGAGATGGGGAGACCCTGGGGCCAGGAGATGCCAGGCACCAAGATGTGCCCAGCAGGGTCCCCAGTGCTGCTCAGGGACCCCTGTGGGGCGGCCCTCTGTCCATCACCTACCGGTTCACCTTTCTGCCCCTTTGGACCACTAGGTCCTGTGGGCCCCCGTGTCCCCTGGGAAGAAAAGATGACAATGAGATGGGGTGCTGGGTGTGAGAAGGGTTGGAGAGTGCTGGGGCCATACTCACAGGATCTCCTCGAGGACCAGGGATGCCCTGGATGCCCTAGAAAACAATAGTTCAGGAGGTGAAAATGTCCCTGCCAGCCAGGAAAGTGAGGATGGAAGAGATGGGATGGGGTGGCATGGCATGGCATGGCATGTCATCTCCAACCAAAGCAAGGATAGACTTTGCTGGGATACACACACAGGAGACAGCAGTGACCCTGCCAGCTGCTCTAGCACAGGGAGCAGGGAAGCAAAAGCTGGCTCAGGGACCAGGCAGGGCTATGGGATGTGTAGCACCAAAACAAAAGGACACCCTTACTCACTGGCTGCCCAGGTAATCCAGGATTCCCAGGGCGTCCAGGGCTTCCTGGTGTCCCATCAGCTCCAGGAAATCCCTGCAGGACAGAGGAGCATCATGCCAGCATCTGCTGTACCCCAGCACTGCCAGACGCCTCCAGTGCCCCAGGCAGTGGTGGTCCCAGCACTGGGAGCTCAGGGCACCCGCAAGGCAGAGCTGGGATCCAGTGGGCCTTTCCCCCATGTGCTGAGCTGAGTTGTGAGGGTGCAGTGTGGGGCTGGACTGGGGTTCTTCAATGGGATTTTCCCTCCAGTGTGGGTGGGGAAACCAAAGGGACAGGGGCATGAGAGGCCCCAGGGAGCCAGGTCACTGTGTCCAGGGATCCTGAGGTGCCCAGGTGAAAGGTCAGAGGTACTCACCCTGTCCCCCTTCTTGCCCAGACTCCCAGCACTCTCTCCTGGTGGACCCTGTGGTCCTGGTGGTCCTGGAGGGCCAGGAAGCCCATGGCGACCCTGGAGACACAATGGAGAGGACAGGCTGGGTGGCAGATGGTGGTCAAGAGGTGTTATCCTTGCCCCACACCCACCCACTGCAGGTCAAAGGAACAAGGGAACACGAGGACAAGGGCATCCTCTCCAGGGAGCTGCCCCTCTTATACCCCCCTCCATCAGGTTATTACCGGCTGCCCAGGGAGACCTGGTGGTCCCATACGTCCTTGCAGTCCCTGCAGAGACAAAGCCAGTAGTGAGTGTCCCCTGTGAGCTGGTGTTAGCATGGTTTGGGAGATGCAAATCCCCCAAAGCCACCAGCTGGTGGCAGGATGTCACCAAAGCACTCACTGCCTCTCCGCGGTCTCCCTTCTCGCCCTGCAAGGGAACAGAGGGAAGGGGTTAGGGGCTGGCACTCTTGTACTTAACTCCCCACTGGGCTTCTGCCGTTGGTAAGTAGGGGTCCCTGACCCATGCTGAGCACCTGTGGCATGGCACAGCCTCGAGAAGCTCACCTTGGGGCACTGCACAGTGCAGGGCTTTGGCTTCGGCACTGGCTGGCAAGAGAAGACAAGCCTGCGTGAACCCAGGGATAGGAGACCCCCAGCTTACATGGGGCTGCTCCCCCTCCACACCCCCCGAGGTACTCTGGCCTTACCTTGGTGGAGATGATGGTGCAGAGGTCATCAGTGAGCTCTCCCTCCAGCTCTGTCAGGTCACTGCCATGGTAGATGTACCGTGGGTCCTCACTGGTGACCATGCGCCGCAGCTGCTCCCGGTCTGCCCCCTCCATGCCCACTGCCAGCACCTGGACCCCTGTGCCAAGAGCACCCTCAGCACCCCACACAAGTCCCTGCACACCCTGATGAGACCCTATCCATCCTCACCCCCAGCCTTGACATCCCTGGCCACAGTGATGGCATCATCTCCAGAGGGGCTGTCAGCCAGAACCACCAGCACTGCTGGCACCCCAGCACGGCGCCCTGCACCAGGACTCAGCAGATGGGTCCTGGCAAAGGTGATGGCAGCCCCTAGAGAGGGAGAAGGAAGAAGGGACAGTCAGCAGGATCCTGGAAACCACTGCCCCAGCTCCTAGTGCCACCCCTCACCAATGGCGTTGCCGCTGGGCTCCTCGTAGCGCATGGCACGGATCTGTTCCAGCACGGTGCGCAGGTCGCTGGAGCGGTTGAGGAGCAGCCAGGGCAGGCTGCGGTAGCTGTACGTGGCCAGGGCCACCTGCAAGGGTGCAGGGGAGTAGTGGACACCACGGCCCACCCACATCCCACCCCGTGCCCCCAGAGCTGTGGCAGTAGCCTACCTGTGTGCCCTCAGGGCCCAGGCGCCCCAGGGCCGACACGGTGTTGGACAGGAGGGTGCGCACAGCGTCGGCACCAGAGGAGCTGTTGCGGGTGCCGTGTACTAGGAAGACCACGTCACCCAGGGCATCCCTGCAGACTGTGAGCCAGGAAGGGATGAAGCCAGCACCAGAGTGGAGCCCAGCCCAGCACAGCCCATCCCTGCAGTGCCCCCACAGTACCTGTGCGCTCGCTGACGGACACCTCGGTGCCCGGGGCGCTCCCCAGCAGTGGGCGGAGGGTGAAGGTGTAGCGCTGGCCCAGGCGCAGCCCAGAGACCTGCTGGGAGCTGGCAGTGCTGGGCAGCGTCTGCCCCCTCTCCCCACCAGCTGCCACCCAGGGGACAGTCAGAGGGATCAGCGAGCCCCTGCGGGGATGCTGCCCGCTGTCCTGGGGCCACCCACTCATCTCACCTGCGGGAGGACTCCAGGAGAGGATGTAGCCAGAGGCACCAGGGACTGGGGTCCAGGTGAGAGTCACCGAATCTCTCTGCACCTCCATTACCCGCAGGCTGGTGACGTGGCTTGGGGGAGCTACCAAGGGGGAGGAAAGAGTGTCCCAGCTTCATGGGGCATCCCCCAACCTGCTCCCTCCCCAGCCCAATGCTGGGACAGTCCAGTCCCTGGATGCCCCTCTGGGCTCAAGCCAAGTGTCAGGGGGCTTATGCTGCCTTGGCCCCAGGCAGTCCCTTACTGGTGATGGCAGTGATGGTGGCTGGCTCACTCTCTCGGCTGCCAGCCAGGCTGGTGATGCTGATCTGGTAGCGCCGGCCCGGTTCCAGTCCCGACAGAACATAAGAGCTGGATGTGGCTGGGAGCTGCTGGCTCTGCTGGGACCCCCCTGGCAGGGGCAGAGAGGAGTGAGGGTGGAGGCTGGCAGGGACGCAGGGGTGCCAGCCAGCTATGCCTACCTTCAGCCAGGCGCCAGAACAGACGGTAGCCGGTGCTGCCAGGCACTGGCAGCCAGGTTAGGCGCAGGCGATGCTCCGAGGCCTCGGTCACCTGGAAGCCACTGATGGAGTGCAGGGGGACTGCCTCCGCTGTGGAAGAGAGGGACAGGTGTTAGGGGCAAGAGTGCCCAGTGCCACCCCAGGATTATGCCCTCTGCCCCAGCACTCACGGGTGGTGACGACAACGGAGACGGGGTTGCCTTCCCGGTTGCCAATGAGTGCTGTCACCTTCACCGTGTAGGAGACGCCTCCCTCCAGGTTGGGGATGTCAAAGGAGTTGGTGTGGCCAGGAACTCGTCGGCTATTCTCCGAACCCCCTGCCAAGGATTGTGGCATCAGGCCCTGCTGCCCTCACAGCCCTCCCCCATCCCCGTCCCACAGTACCGTCCCTGCGGCTCCACACCACGCGATAGGCAGTGGCTCCCGGCACACCGACCCAAGTGACACGGGCAACGTTGCTCCTGGATGCCTGCACCTCCAGTTGGGTCACCTTCCCCACCTGCTCTGGCACTGTGACACCAAGAGGGCCACTGTCACTCAGGTTCAGAGCAAATGGCACCAGACAGCACTGCCAGGCGGGGGGTACCTCACCTATCCGCCCCGTGGCAGTGACAGGGCTGCCCTCACGGCCATCCACAATGGCTGAGACACTGACAGTGTAGACGATGTTGGCGTGCAGCCCCTCAATGGTGAAGGCGGTGGGGTCAGCAGGGAGGAAACGGGATTTCTTCTGACCTAAGAGATGACTGGGATAGGAAGGGCTCCAGCACTGCTGCCACAGCATCCCACAGTCCATACACTCACCGTCACTGCCTTGCCACGTCAGCAGGTAGCCCCCGGCACCCGGAAGCCCTCGCCAGGTGACCCGCAGCTGGCTGGGACCGGCCTCCATCACCCGCAGCTCCGAAATGCTGCCCACCTCTGGATACTCTGCACCACCCCACAGCACCACAGTGTCACCTTGGGGAGTCCAAAGGGACCCCACAGCCAAGCTGCCACCCCAGGGGGTTGCAAGGTGAGAGAGGACAGATGCATGCAAGAGTGGGAATATGCAGTACCAGAACTCCTGGCATCAAACCCTGCTGTGGACTTACTGAGGCGGATGGTGAGCGTGGCAGCACTGCCCTCCCGACTGCCTGCGAGTGCCGAAACACGCACCAGGTACGCAATGCCCTCCCGCAGGTCACCGAGCTCCAGCCCTGTCTGGCTGCCTGGGATGCGCCTCGTCCTCTCCGTGCCATCTGCCAGGAGCAGGGCAGTGTGGTCACCCAGTGTCAGCTGGTCAGGATTCCCCAGGCACCACCCGTGGCCCTGCCCACAGGCTCACCCTGGTTGTTGCGCACCACCACTTTGTACTCGGTGGCACCGGGGACACCGGTCCAGCTCAGCCGTACCCGCCTGCCCGACTCCTCAACGAGCCGCAGGTCTGACACAGCACCCACGGGTGCCTCCATGCCTGTGAGGGGAAACGTGAGGCACAGCTGGAGAGGCACAGCATGGACAGCACGACCCCTATACTCATCCTGGGGGGTTCTCATGGCCAAGGCAGTCCTCAGGCTGAGCGATGCCCAGTGGAACATCCCTCCATACAAAAGGCTTGGAATGGTGGGGGTCAACTCAGGGAACCCGCAGCAGCACTCACCTGTCTGAAAGGTGGTGACAGGGGTGGCCACCTCCCCCCCATCGTAGAGTGTGTAGAGGGTGATGCGGTACTCGGTGCCTGGCTTCAGCCCTGTTAGCTGGTAAGTATTGGTGCTGCTGGGGAGAGACACCGTTCTGGGGGGCTCTGGTCCTGCAGGAAAGGAAGGATCATAGCCAGTTGCTGGCATGGAGGGCCCACAGGGGCAACAGGCACCCTGAGCCCACCTGTGGCTCTCTTCCACTCCAGACGGTAGCCACGAGCATCACGGGCACTGGTCCAGAGCACCTGGATGGATGTGGGGCCCAGGATGTTGGTCTGCAGCGTCTGGTCTGTACCTGCCTCTGCAAGAGGGACCCCATGGGCCAGGGTACCTTGTGCCCCTCTGCTGCCAGCCACCCAGCCCATGTGTCTGGTCCGTACACATGGCAAGGATAGGGGCTATGAGGGCTGGTCCCTGCCTCCTTCCATGCACAGCAGCAGGATGGCATCACCTGTACCCAGCACCTACCTGTTCTCTGCTGCACAGTGGCTGTGGGCCCCTCCAGCTGCCTGAAGAGTGGGGCCACCATCACCACATAGTCAGTGTTGGGCTGCAGCCCCACCAATGCGTGTGACGTCTGCCCAGCATCCAGGTCCACCCTGTGCCTGTCCTGTCCTGTGGGAGCCAGTGCAGCAGTCCCTTGGGGAATTCAGGCAGCAGGCACCACCAGCTCCCTCATAGGAGCTGTCCTTCCTAACAGGGGCCACCAGCAGAAGGGACACAAGCTCTGGGAGAGGAGCCTACCTGTGCGGGTTGCCCAGGAGAGCCGGTAGCCGGTAGCACCAGTGACAGGCTGCCAGGCCAGCAGCATACTCTGTGCTGACACGTTGTGGACACTCAGGTGCTGCACACCCACCAGGTGCCCTGTGGAAGTGAGGTGATTGTCCATCCCCCACATGAGAATGGAGCAGGGGGCAGTGGGAGCCACCTCCACCTGCAAATCACCATCTCCAGGAAGGCTCCTTGCCTCTGCTCATGGATGCTAACCACACTGAGGTCACTGAGTGCAGCCTGTGCTCAGGTGGCTCCTTCAAAGCATGCAACTTGTGCAAAAATGGAGCTCAAATGTCTTCCTCTTAATGCCTTAAATACCTTCTGTGGGTTAAGACTGCCTGGGGCAGCTGAAGGAATTGGTTTGCCAAACTCTGATGCTTGCAAAGATATTGCCTTGGGGCCTCACCCCCACTCCTACCCAGAGATGCTTTCCAACAGCCTCTGCCCTGGTGGAAACCACATTTTCCTCCCAAAGAGCACTGTACTCAAGCCCTGCATTTTTTCAGTCAACATTTTTTATGTCACGGGAGGAAAGCTCTGGTGGAAACACTCCCAGAAGGCTGCAAAGGAAATTGGGAGTGCACAGTGCTGCATCCTGCCCTGGGAGCAACTTTTGGGGCTCAGAACATTACCTGGTGGTAGCCACGTTCACTTGCATCCCCATCCCATTCTCACAGGCAGCAATGGGCCAGGCAGCCCCATCCCAGTGGGACACAGTGACTGGAGGGGGGCACCCCTGTGCTGGGACCCCAATCCCAACCCTGGCTAGGAGCAGGGCTGGGTGCAGCACTCACGTGTCCGGGCGGTGAGGGTGGCAGGGACAGCGGGCTGCTGTGCATAGCGGGGCTGGAGCATCACCACATACTCAGTGTCAGGCTGCAAGTTTCTGAGCGTGGCTGACTGTGCGCTGGCTGTCAGGCTCTTCTCCTCCCTTTGAGGGGCTCCTGGAAGGGTGAGGGGGGCACAGGGACATGGCACACACCCCTCCAGCAGGGAAGGGGTGTCTGTGGGCCTGCACCCTGCCCCGGGGATGCCAGTCAGTGCCAGGGGTGGGGAGCACTGGGAAGAGGCTGGGACGTGGGCCAGGGGCACCCTCTGGAGTGCCTGAGGCCAGGGTGGGGCTGCCAGGTGTGTGGCTCCAGCCCAGTCCCTGGCTGGGATGGGGTCTGCTGCCTGCCCCCCACGTGCAGCAGCCACAGGGGCACACGCCAGGCCCCCAGCCATTGTGCACGCTCAGGCACACACCCTGAGCCTTGCATGAAGCCTCCGGGCACAGGAATACACAGGCTGCCTCCACGCCCCCGCACACACACGCGCCCCACACCCGGCGCACGCGTGCCGCTGCTGTGGAACAGCAGGCGGATACACACCCACAGCACTGGGCGTGCATCCCTGCATTAACCCCCACCCGTGCATCCCTCTGCCCAGGGGGCTGCACCAACCCTGGCAGGGACCATCCCCTTACCTTGCACAGCATAGCTGAGGCTGTAGCCCTGGGGAGTTTCAGGGCCAGGCCGCCAGGCCAGCCGCAGAAACGTTGATCCAGTCTCCACCACACGAAAATCCATTATGGAGCCAGCACGGCTTTCTGCAGGCACACAGAAGCAGGGATGAGTGCCCAGCCCCATGTGCTGTGGGCACCCAGTGCTGCACTCACCATCCCTATGGACTCGGGCACTCACGGGTTCGTGCTCGGCCAGACACCGACTCGCCGATGCTGTTGGCATACTGGGCGGTGACAGTCACCAGGTACTCTGTCCCCACTCGCAGTCCCTGGAGCACAGTACTTGTCTCCCGTGGCCCCACGCTCACCTGGGCAGGAACAATGTCACCCCCTCATCTTCCCTAGGTCATGCATAGGACCACCAGGAACCCCCAGGAACTCCGAGCAGTCGGGGAGGGCACTCACCTCCTGCCTCTCTGCCATGATGGGCTGCCCTAGCCCTGTCAGTGGCACGTACTGCACCCGGTAGCCAGTGATGGGACCACTGGCTGCTCTCCAGCGGACCCGCAGATGGTCGAGGCCCCCCTCTGGGACCTCCAGGTTGGAGGGGCCAGTGTGGCTTGGCCCATCTGTAAGGCAGCACAGGGGCTGTTGGCTCCATGGTGCATGAAGCAGAGGGGAGATCTTGCTGGGGCAGCACAGATGTGTGCCCAACAGGATGGGATAGCCAGGAGGTCATTTTGGGGCAGGACAGATGCTAAGAATGCACAGTCCAGCACCCAGCACTGTCAGCACTGTGCCCCTCAGGGAGGAGGATGGGGGCCCATACCCAGCAGGCGCAGGGTGCCCCCAACACTCGTGCACACCCTGCGGGTCATCAGTGGCACCAGCGTGTCCAGCAGCTTGAAATCACCAACGTAGAAGAAGAAGGCCTCAGTAGGTGTTGAGGCCACACGGATCAGCTCCTTGTGGTCAGCATTCTTAATACCTGGGACAGAGGGAGATGATGGGTGAGGGAGAAACCTGAACCAAGCAAAAGACTCTTTCACATGGTGCAGAAGCCTCACTCACCCACGGCAAAGACCTTGATTCCCTGGCTCTTCAGTTTGGCTGCCGGCCCCTCAGCATCATCCTGGGACTTGCCATCAGTGATGAGAATGCAGATCTACAGGGACAGGAAAGACCTGCGGGATCTAGCATGGGGCCCATGGACCTGACACTTCTCCCCACATTGCCAGGGCCCCTGTTCTGTAGATACCTGTGGGACCCCAGGCCGGCGCTGCGTGGGGCTGAAGAAGTTGGCAGCAACGTAGCGGAAGCCAGCGCCTGTCCGCGTGTTGCCGCTCTTGTAGCTCAGCTGCTGGACGGCCCTCCGGACACTAGCACCATCAGTGTACTGGGAGAATGGAAACTCCACCCTGGGGAGTGCAGGGGGACACTGTCACTTCCCAGCCCTGCCACCCTGCACCCCACACACCCCCTGCCGTGGGCTCACCGTGGGTCATCACTGTACTGTGCCACGGCAAAGCGCACTGCCTTCTCACCCACCACCTGCACGAAGGGCGCCACCAGCTCGTCCATGAAGGTGCGGACAGCATGGAAGTTGTTCCTTCCAATGCTGGATGAGCCATCCACCAGGAAGGCGATGTCAGCCTGCAGCACATCCTCACACACTGCTGCGGAGCAGTGACAGCATTCAGGGAACAAACTGGCACTGTGGCACATTGGTGGTGAAGCCCTTTCATGATCCCACCCACCGTGTGCACCTCTCTGCACAGTGCTCAGCACCCACCTTGGCTCCTCTTCTGGGCCATGGCAGCTGGAGCACCCAGGAGGGCTGGGAGCACAGCCAGGAGCAGGAATTGGCTGCTCATCGTGGGAGCCTGCAGGATAGGATGCTGCCACCACGGTCTCACACAGCCCCAGGCCTTGGGGACAGCAGCCCGAGACGTTCCCAGCATCGCCCGTGCCAGAACTCCCGGTAGCGTTGGGAGGGCAGGGTGCCAGAACCACCGCAGGCACCGCACGGCGCGGGGAGAGCCCCGCTTCGGGCCGGGGCAGGCGGGCAGCAGCCGGCGGGGCTGTCCACGGTGCGGGGGATACAGGGAGCGCCTGGCCCGGCTACAGCCCGGCTTCTGCCTCCGCCACCCCTGCCCCGCGCCACCGCACCGGCAGCGGCAGCGGCGCACCCCGGCCGTGCTGCACCGGGTGCCCCCGCCCGCAGGGACTCCTCCCGCCCCAGGAAGGTGCTCTGGGGCAGCGGAGAGCCAGAGCGGGCAGCCCTGCCTGCAGTCCCCTGCCCCACCTGGCCCGATACCCCCGCGATGGCTACGCCGGCCCCCAGCCCCAGCACAGCCCGGCCCAGGCGGTGCGAGCCCCGCCACGGGAGGGTGGGCGAGTGCCCGGGGTGCCCGCTCGGAGGCTCGCTCCTGCCCCGCAGTGCCCCCACACCCGCGGCGGGACCCCCGCCACAGCTCCGCGCTCACCCACCGCCCCCGCGGGGCCGCTCCGTCCCGCTCCGTCCCGCTCCGTGCCGAGCCGTGCCGGGCGCAGGCGGTGCCGGCGCGCACCGGCCCCCGCCGCTCCCGCCCCTTTATGGAGGGCGGCCGGAGCACGGCCCGGGGGGAGCGGAGCGGAGCGGCCCCCGCCCAGCCCGGCCTCCCGAAGGGCTTTTCCCACCCGCTCCCCTGAGAGGGAAGGAAAGAAGGAAAAGCAAGCCGCTCCTCAGGCTCTTCCCGCTCGAGTGCCACCCCGGCTGCCCCGCGGCTGCACGACGCGCAGCGGGTCCGCGATGGGGATGGAGCGGGAGAGGGATGAACACCCGGGAACGATTGGTGCTGGATTTGCCACCAAGACCTCCGTCAGGGGCTGAGTGGGGTCCAATAAAGCTCAAGGCAGTTTTCCCTCCAGCACCTGCATCTTCCAGGAAGGCGAGCAGCTCTGGCACCTGCCAGCCAGGAGCTGACCACCCACATCCATCCATCCATCTCAGAGGAATGTGTCCTGGAGACCTGGGGCCTGGCCCCAGGAAGAGCTGGATGGAGATGCCACAGGAATTTGAGCCCCTGGCACCATCTGGGTTAAAGCCTGGCTGTGAGCACTAGCCCTGGGAAGAACACTGCTGGTGAAGCCCTGTTCCCCCTGCCAGCACAGCTCCCACAAGGCTGCAGGACAGTCAGACCTCGCCCAGGATCTTTCCTGCACACACGGCTCAGGGCTACCCATCATATGGGACCCTGGCACTCATGGTTCTAGTACGAGTGCTGGAGTCAGCTGTGGGAACATCATCCTGCCCTGCTCAAAACACCATCTCACAGCAGCCTTATGGCTGAGACCTACCCTGGAGCTGGAGAAACTTGCTGGAAAGCCACTGGTGATGTGGCTGCAGCTGCTGGGAAGAGGTGAAAGGGAGAAAATGCCCATCAAGGCAGGCAGGAACGTCGTGTTGCCCTGATCTTGCTTCCTGCCCATCCTGTGTCTGGTGGAATAGTCCCCTGAGGCTCCTTCTCAGCCCAGGGTGCATCCTTGACCCTCAGGGTGCTCCTGACTCCCAGGGCACCTGTGGGACCACACTGCTCCTAGGGGCATATCACACAGCACCTCATCATCCCCACTGGTGCCTGTGCTCACCTGGGGTTGACTGGGGCTCAAGGAACCTGTCATGCACCCAATGCCACCTACCCTGTGTCGCCGTGGTCAGCCCCCATTTCTGTCCCCAGCATCCCACTTACCTGATCCCTCCTGGCCACTGGCCAAGGGCCTCCCCTCGTCTCCTGGCAGGGCAATGGTCAGCTCCAGGGGCATCTTCTTGTGGGCAGCAAGGGGAGAAACAGTGGGGATTTCTGGGGCCCAGGGCCACCTCACAGCTGGGGGCCCGGGGCAGGGCCACCGGCCACCGAGCAAAGATGCTCCAGGGTCGGCTGCAGGCAACTTTCCCAGGCACAAGCTGTTCCCAGGCAGGGGAGGAGCGGCGATGCCCTCGCTCTTCTTAAAGGCACAGCAAGCAGTGAATCCCCTCCTCTTCATTAGCCTTCCTCTCCTTAGACCCCAGCCCCGGCCTCCAAACCTGGTGGGCGGGTTCCGAAGTTCGCCGTGGCCGCAGGTTTCCCCCTGCTGCCCCAGCCCTGCGGGTCCGGCCGTGAGTCCCGCATCCTCAGGTCAGCACCATCCCCAAACCCTCCTCCCGCCAGAGCCCGTTTAATGAAGACAGGGCGGCCTGTCCCAGTTAGACAAGGGGCTTCGTTAAACAGGAGCGGAGGGGCCTGCCAAGGGCTCTGTGGCTGGCCCCGGGCCCGGAGCTGGTGCAGCAGCCCCACAGCGCGGTGCCGGCGACAGGGCACGGGCGGCCGGGGGTCACCCGGCGGCCGGGGGCAGCGCTGGGGCGAACATCGCCCAGCGGGCACTGCAGGCGGCACTGGGACAGCGACATTGCACAGCCGTGCCAGCAGCTCTGCCAGCACCTCGGCCCCCAGGACTGGGGCAGGCACTGGTTTGGGGTGGTCCCCAAACCCCGGTCACCCATGGAGAGCCCGGCAGCATCCTGACCATCTTGCTAGCCGCATTTCCCTTACATGTGCACTGGAGTGGGGCACGCAGGGGTGCTGGGTCCCCAAAACCGGAGTGTCTCCGCCTCCGCGGTGTTTCCCAGCTTCCCTCCGCATACCAGGAGCAGGGAAGGAATCCGCGGCCCCCGGCGCGGGACGGTGCTGCCTGTGCAGATGGAGAGCGCCAGGTGTGAGTGATTCACGGGCACCCCCGCGCCGCTGCACGCCAGTCCCTCGGGGAACATCCCGAAAGGCTCTAAGCCCTTCTCAAAGCCTGCAAGTCTGGCAGCCCAGCCACTGGTCATTCCCACAGCCCAGACCTGGGGTTCCCCATCTCCCACCTGGCTCAGCCCCAGAGCCTGCTGATTCCTCTGCACTGACACTGATCAAAATTTGTAGGGCTGACCCTGACCCCTGACCCTGTGCGTGCCAACCTGGTTCCCAAATGACACTCAGCCTCTGGCCAGATCGTCAGACATTCCAGGACACCTCCACAGGTCCCAACAACCCTGTTTGCAGGGCACTGTCCAGGGAAGCAGCAACCCTGACCCTCAGGGGTCAGCCAGCACCATGGAAGGAAACCCCTTGGTCTGAGTGTGCACAAGGGAAGCACAGGAGCTGAGCTTCTCCCTACCCATGCTTGCCAGGCATGAAGCCTCACTGCTGCTTTAGTGTGAAACAAGAAGGAAATCTTCAGCCCCAGGTGAGGTTTCAGCTCTCTGGGACAGGATGACTCACACATCATGGTGAGACACAGAGCCTGCTGCACTGGGTGCTGTGGGGCTCGTTGCCCCCACCCTCTGCCCACCCCCTCCACCCGCTGCAGACACTGCCTCTGGTGCTGATCTGACAAGGGCTGGGATTCAGCACAACCCTGACAGGATTTTAGTTTTCTGGCCATACTGCAGTCCTGCAGTGCTCCTCACCCCAGCATGACATAAGCACCCCCAGTCAGTAGGGATGCATGGAACAGTTCTGGGGCTGTGGGAGGGAGAAACCACATCCCCCAGCACTTTTACACTGGGGAGAGGAGCAGCAGGGGGCTGGTGCTGAGGCGGGTGAGGAGTGGAGGAGCTGGCCAGAGCCTGGAAGGGAGCCTTGTCTGCCACAGGGGCTAGCTGGGACACGCTCCAGGAATGTCTTCCAGCAGCAGCCACTGCCAGCTCCACGATGTGGCACCCAGCCACCCAGACCAGCATCCCAGGAAGCAGGCCCATGACCCCTGGCCACTATCACCAGTGAGCTTGGGGACAGCCCAGAGGGACAGGGTCACACCCAGTGCAGCCTTGGGGAATACTTTTGCCACCCCATTGGACAACACAGCAGCCCGAGAGACCACAAAATAGACCAGGGTGGGAAATGGTCAGCCCTTACCTCCTGCTGACCTAGCCTGATGGGTCTGGGGTGGGAAAAAGCCATGCCAATCCTCCAGGCTTCACTTCAAAAGGGAAACAGACTGAAACGCCCCAGCTCCTCTGTGCCAAAGCGGGACAGCTTAGAGCACCATCGATCCTGCTGCTGCCCAAAGCCACATCCCTGTGGCAAAAGGAATCAAAGTATGACATCAGGATGAAGATGAAGCTCTTTCTGCCCAGTAGCTCTTGGGATGTCCAAAGTAAAGGGGATGCTCCCAGTTTGTGGGGAACTTTAGGTGCTGTGGAGGCAGGAGCAGTCTGGTGACTGAAGGATGATGGAGGCAAGTGGTCAAGCTTGGAGTCAGGCTGTTCCTGCTATTCCCCCACACCAGGACTCTCCATGGGGTGGGTACATGTCTCAACTCTCCCACAACTGCTGGGGAGGGATGGAAAGTTTTTCCTGCCTGTAAACTGTTGTGTCTGGAGGCTGCTGCCAGCACAGCTGCACATCAGCATCGCACGAACCTGGGCTGGACTGCTGCCAGGCCCCACTGGCCACGCAAAATGGGCTCAGGAGGGAACAGTGACACCACGGGGATGTAACTACTTGGCCAAGTAGTGCAAGAGAAGGCAGCCCTGGTCAGCATTATCTCAGAGGCCAGGTTGCTTCTCAGGGAAGCAAGTGAGAGGAGCCAGGCACACCAGGGCTCTGCCAAGGGCTGGCAGTGTTTTGCAATGGCATGAGGCCAGCATGCCAGAAAGGGAAGGTGACAATGGGGATGATGGAAGCAGGATAAGGAGCCAGGAGCACTGAATGGGGCTCTAGAGTCCCTAGTTACAGAGCTGCTCTCAGCTGCATCCTCTGGCTGGGCTTTGGGTGATGCTGGGGATACCCAGAGAGGCTGCACAGGGGCTGGGTGTCAGGAACCCAGGGGGAGGGTGCAAGCAGAATAAAAGCAGGGGCTGAAGTGCCCCATGCTGCAGGTGGCCACACACACAGCCTGACTCTTCTGCAGGAATCCAGCTTCTTAACTGACTGAGGCACGAGCTGCTCCCCTTCATTCCTGGCCCTGCAGTCCACATTTGCAGCTGGGTCCAGGCTCAGTAAAACCAACCTGCCTTGCCCTTGAGAATGGGCATGTAGGAGATGGCAGAAATGCAGGGATCAGGTGCAGCAAAGCTCCCCCAGCAACTCTGCATGGGGCCAGTGCTGCTTTCCCTCAAGCTGACAGTCGCATGGGGTGCTTATGCCCCAAAGATGCCCCAGCCAGCCCAGCACACACAGCTATGGAAAGGAAACTCCTGCTTCTTTGTAGAGGCAGATAAAAATTCCCTGCCTTGGGGTTATGAGGACTGAGGTGCTCCCAGCCCAGTCCTGGCTGCAGGGTTTGCAGGCAGCAGCAGGCAGTGGCTGGCAGCGCCTGGGGCACAGCCGGGCTTGGGGTGCACGAAGGGAGACCCAGGGACCTATTGCAATGCAAGAGCAGGGACTGGCAGAGCAGAGGGAGCGGCTTCCTCTCGGGTGCCTGCAGCAGGAGAAGATGAAGGGAAGCCGAGGGAGAGCTGCCAGCCCACGTCGCACACACACGGGGCGTGTGCGGGCTGGGCCGGGGTGCGCGGAGCGTGACTCGACACGCCGGGCTGCTGAGCCAGCCCGTGCCTGCCTGCACCCAGCACTGCCCAACCTGCACCCAGCCTGCACCCAGCACTGCCCAGCCTGCACCCAGCAGTGCCCAACCTGCACTCTGCACTGCCCAGCCTGCATTCAGCACTGCCCAGCCTGCACCCAGCAGTGCCCAGCCTGCACTCTGCACTGCCCAGCCTGCATTCAGCACTGCCCAGCCTGCACCCAGCACGGCCTAACCTGCACCCTGCACTGCCCAGCCTGCACTCTGCACTGCCCAGCCTGCATCCAGCGTGCCCAGCCTGCACTCTGCACTGCCCAGCCTGCATCCAGCGTGCCCAGCCTGCACTCTGCACTGCCCAGCCTGCACCCAGCATCCCCAGCCTGTGCCTAGCTCATGCCCAGCCTGTGCCCAGCCTGCACCCAGCATCCCCAGCCCATGGCCAGCCTGCACCCAGCATCCCCAGCCTGCACCCAGCCCATGCCTCTGTGGGATCCTAGGTACCGGAGCTGTTGGCAGCACAGCGCCCTGGGCCAGCTGAGAGATGCAGAGGTGAAAGGTGGCATTCCTGCAGCCGGCCCCTGGGAGAGCAGCCTGGGGCAAGGTCAGGTCACTGGTGCTTCCCAGCAGCCAGGGGAAAGCCAGGAAATCATCTGCAAACGCCAAGTGAAATAATCTGCCACACCTCTGTCCACCTGGAGCTCTCCAGCAGCATCCCTCCAAGGTGTGTGGCAGATGGGACAGCTCAGGCCCTGATGGGTTCTAGGGGGCTGTCACAGCAGGGGCTGCTCCTGGCCTGGCAAGGTGCTCTGCCCCAGATTTGGCATCCAGGGGCACCATGGCTTCAGGGGACTGGAGAGGCTCACAGGAGCAGCCAAGCAGGGGTGGCTGCAGGAGGCCAGGACAGAGACCAGATTGGCAGAGCCAGGGCACTTGCAGGAGCAACACAGCAGCCCCTGTCACATGTGGGGACAAGCTGCCCACCAGATCCCAAACCCTGCACCATCTCCACTCCCAATGAGAGTGGGGCAAGCACCATGAAGTCATGGCTGCCCCATCCCTCCTTCCCAACCCATGCTGGAAGGAGATGGTACAGGGGTAGATGGACAAGGCAGCACCACCTTCCCTGCACATGGAATCAGTTCTGCTGCCTGATGCTGAGCTTTTCAGGGAATCTGAAAAGTTTGCCCAGCTCCCAGCACAGCACCCAAGGACACAAGGCCAGCTTCAGTCTAACCCAGCCATGGGAACTCGCATGGACCCTGGAGAGCCTGCAGGAGAAGACAGCAGGGTGGTGACAGGGGCTCACAGACCTGCCAAGCAGTGGGGAAGAAATGCAGAGAGGCAGCATGTGGGCCTAAGAAGATAGAGCTGTTCCAGGGATACTGCCAGCTGTGCAAGAAGCTGCTCCTTGCAGGGGCTTTGCACACCTTGACGGGGCTGGATATATTTGTGTCTCCTTTCAACAGCAAGGACAGATGCCTCCCTGGCTGCAGGGGTTCAGGAAAGCTGTATTCCCAGCTCTTCCCAGGGAAGAGTGTTGCCAAGAGGAATACCTTGGCTATTCCTTGTGAATCTGAGGAGCCAGTGCTAAGAGGCCTCTATCCCAACCCCCAAGGATGGACATGCTGGACTGCTGTCCTAGGACCTAAAGCTCACAGTGGGCTCACAGACACTGCCTTCCCAAGACATGGAAATAAGGAGTCACTAATGCTTCGTGCTCAGTCCCTCCTGCTGCCACCCTACAGGTACCACTGGACCTGGCAGAGCAGCCAGCTTGTGCTCACAAGTGACAGCAAGAGACTCACACTCTGGAGCTGCACAAGAAGGAGATTGTCCACCTCATCTCTCCAAAATCATGTTTCTGTGCCAGGGAAAGGTTGTCCCTCTCTCACTCCTCTTTTGTATGATCCTGCTCTCACTTCTCCACTTCTTCATCTGGGATGAAGGCCTGATGGCTGGGAGGACAGGGTGGTTGCTCAATGCTTCCTCTCTGCCTCCATTCAAGTGTTTCACAACCTGCACCAACCCCCCTAAAAACTACCTGCAGCTCTATACAAATTTCTGGCAGGACTCCTGCAAGAGCCCCTGTCCCACTCTTGCTGGGGCTTGGCTGCTCCTTGCGCAAGGGGGGCCCAGCAGAGCCGTGGGGAGCATCCCCTGCAGCTGGAGGGCTGGGGGGAGACGTGCAGCCCTGCCAGGACCCTCAGCTCTGCCAGGGACAGGATGGCACAGCTCACACCCGGGTGTGGCAGGGGCCTTACCTGGGACAGGCAGGGGCTCAGGAAGGGGCCCTTGCCACTAGGGAGTTTGGGCTGTGCTGCAGTCTTTTGGTAAGGGGCTTTTGCAGGCCTTGGGCACTGAGAAAGGCATGTGGATAGCACAAAGCTCTTTTAGCCACACTTGCCCATACCAGGGGTATGTTGGCTCACAGTGCTGGATCCCCAGCAGCAGCAGAATACTGCTCTGAACATCTCACAGCTGACTGATGACCCACGGGAAGGAGGATTGAGGTCTGTTTATCAGTCTGTTAAGATAGTAGGGAGCCAGCACCCAGGGAATCAGCACTGCAGGAAGGGTCAGGCTCACCCCTATGTGTGGGGCAGCAGCCAGGCTGCAGGGGAAACTGCTGCAGAGGGATTCATGCAGTTCACGAGACCAGACTTGCCCTGTGTCTCTCCCCCACGAGGCTGTGCCATTGCTCCTTCAGCTCCTTGGCTGGGTGCCCGACTCCAGAAGAAAGGAATAAAAAGGACGAAGTACCCGCCCTGCCCTGTCGGGTGAATCGCTGTCTGTCACCATGGGAACTCCTCCCTCCCCAGGATGATTTCACATCCCTGTCGAGCAGGAGGGTGTGTCACCAGGATGGCACGGGGCAGTGGACACCACATCCCAACAAGGGCCTCACAGCTGCGGGGCAGGGTGCTGTGGAGCTCCAGGGCTGAGCAGCACAGGTGGGGGTCCCAATGGCGATAGGGGTATGATCTGCATCCTCATAGCGCACCCCCAGAGCAGTGACAACCAGGGGCTCCCAAGAGCTCCAGGTCCTTGCACAAACCACACCACCAGCACCTCTACATCCCTCTGTGTTGCCACCAAGAAGAGAAGAGCACAGCATCCTGTCTCTGGCCCCTCACCACCCTCAGGACTCACCTTGAACCAAGAGGACCATCCTCCATCCCCCTCGGCAGAGCCGGGGCAAGGTCACCGGTGAGTCACTGCCGCGCGTGCGAGGCAGGAACAGGAGACACTTGTGTTCCCACGTCACAGGGGCTCCTGCCAAGTGCTGCACATCTGGAACAGCAGTAAACAAAGCAGGGGAAGCGGGAGGACCAGAGCGGACAGCAGCCAGGGGCAGCGGGGACCTCCAGCCTCGCAGCAGCCAGTGGGGGAAGGGGTGGAAAAAGGACTGCCACGTGGAGCTGGGATGCCCAAGATGCAAGCACACTCACTTCCATCTCCTCCTGACAGCTGGGGCATCCTTCATGCCAGAGGAGCAGAGGGAGGAACTTACCAGAGACATGCTGCTCCTCACCAGGCTCCCTGTGAGAGACCCCAGGCAGCTATCCCTACCTGGAAATCCCACCTCGAGGTTTCATGGGTAGCACCAAGCCTGTTCCTTGATCACCACAAGCTTTACTCAAGAGTGGCATGACCTGAACTGGGGGCCATGTGTTTGGTACACAGGAATCTGTACAATGCTGAGCTCTACAGTGCACCCCATGAGAAACTCAGAGTGCACTTTCCTGAAATACATCCACTGCTAAATCCTGAAGCAACATCACTGTAGTTCCCTAGATTAAACATTCAAATGAGGAAGAAAAAAATCCCCTCCAGAAGAGTCAACTCACTCTTCCCTAAATATAACAAATCAAAGATAAGCAGCACGTTCCATTTGTAGCATTATCCAAGTGCCTACTCTGAATAAAAGTCACATGCAAAGCAGAAAGCAATGCACAGTACTGGGGCTGCTGTACAAAATGCTTTGCACACCAGAGTCGCTGTGTGCTGAGGGCAGTGCATGGGGAGCAGCTTTATTTCTGTGCATTGCACCTGGTGTCAGCATCCTCCTTGACACAGTGCCCCAGAAACCTGAATGCTTGATGTCACATTGCAGGCTCTTGGTGGAGCCAGGAACAGTACTCAGATATTCAGGCTGCTGTTTTCAGTATCTAAATGCTTTGGGCATTTAATCCAGCTTCCTTTGCTGTCCTCATGCTGTCTGTGCTGTGCAGCTCTCACACTAAAGCAGGATATGGAGCCTTAAATAACCCCAGATCGTGTCAGAGGCTCAGCAATAGATGGTGGGACACTGAGCAGGAGCAGTGTCTCCAGGGCACCCAGCAGGTGATCCAGCACAGGTACTATTGACACTTCTTTGTATGGAAAAAGTATCTCTTGCTCTCACAGATCAGGGCTGGAAGCTCCCCAGGCTACCATCCCAGCAGGCCCATTTTCCATTCCTGGGCAGATCCTTCTCCATGCCCCACACTTCAAATAGCTTTCCTGGGCATTCCCAGTGGTGGTCTGAACAGGCAACAAAGCAAGTCTCAGTATGGCAGCCCCACCAAAAACCTCACAGCCCTGAGGAAGGAAAATGTACGAGGGGAAAGGATGGGAAAGCAGAGACTTGCATGGAAAAGTGAGAACCATCCAACCTCTTTGGATGGCATGTGGGGTAAAGCAGCTTTTAATGAGGGTGTTGAGGGCTCCAGCTCACCCTTGCAGGCACAGCACTGCAGACAAAGGCAGCTCCTGCTGCCATGCCTCATGCCTCACAGCAGCCCGGGACGGCTGCTGCTGGCAGTCAGGCCTGGCTGGGCCTTTTGTCCATCGCTTTTCCAAGCAATGAATACACTAAAGCTTTGCACGAGGCATTTCCTTTTCCAAATAGGAAACAGGATTGCTGGATATGTGTCCAGATAGCACTGCTCACTGATCCTCTCTCCCGGTGCACAAAGTCTCAGCAGTGCACAGAAAGGCAAAGGGAAGTGCAGGAGTCCTGGTCAGGATTACCAAGCACCAGGTCACTCAGCCTGGCAATCCTGCAGCCCCACTGAGTGACACTTCCTCACAGGGAGAACCCATCCCTTCCCTGAGCAAACCACACTATACAGGGGCTGGATGGGGGTAAAAGTTCCTGGTCACAGCCATGCCAACACCTCAGTCAATCCCTGCTTCAGGAAGCTGCAAGGCTCCAGCAATACAAGCAGCTGCACTGCTGCCCTGTCTTCTAAACCCCACTCACCTATGGTTCCCACTGCCATTTTTCACCAGTTTTGGCAGGACAGCAGGTAGAGAAGCAGCCCAGAGGGCTGTGAGCTCTCCTCCCAAAAGCTCTCTGGCATTAAAGAGTGGCACAGCTCCAAGCCTCTCCTTTCTGTGAAAGTCTCCCTGCAGCTCCCTGTTTCCCCAGGACAGGCTTGGCTCAGCACTCATGATGAGTATCAACTGTACTTTCCAGGGTGGGTAATTAGTTCAGGTGAGGCAACTCTGACAATTGGCTGCTGTGGCCCCTCTCTTGGCAAGCACCCGAATCACAAACAAGCATCTCACATATCAAAGGGGCTGCCTGCTCCACAGGCAGATCCACCCTGTACATCTGCCAGGCCCTACAGCCCTGCACTGGGGGTACCAGCAGCTCTCCCTGCAGAGACCAGGACAACATGGAGCACTCAGCACAGGGCTCTAGTGAGCGCTCCCCTTTCTCACTGCTAGAGTTTACATTCCTGGAATAGCTCTGTGTAGTGGAGACAAGCCACTGAAGCACTGTACAGGAAATGCAGAGCCTTGCACAGGGTGCACACAGCAATGCACAGCATTCTCCTTCCCAAATCCTCTCCTTTAGCAGCCAACAGATGGAATGCCAAGGTGTCATGGAGAAACAGCAATCACAATAGCTTGAAAGAGGGGACTTAATCTGGAGAGGGTAAGACCATGCAGAAGGAGAGGGAGCAAAGGCCAATCCATATACCAGGCTAAATTTATCAGCACAGACTAATGGGATCCCAAGTAACCTTCCAAGTAGCAAAATAAAACACTTAAGCCATTGAAAACTAAACTGGTCAAAGAGTCCCACTGAACAATCCCACATTGTCCATGGAGCCAGGAAACAGATTTATTAGGTCACTCAGGCCATCTCCAGTTACAGTGAACTTGGGATGCTTCTAGGGATGGTTCCAACTCCCTCCTCTAGCACTGTCCTTCACTGGGCAGTGGAAACTGCAGGAAGGGGAGGGAGGGAGAGGGAGTCCAGCAAAAGATCTTTTCCAAGGTTCAGGAAAAGCTGGGATAGGACACTCCTGTCATGCCAGGCATTTCCCAGTTTGGATTCCCTTGGACTGAGGTTACTCTGGTAGAGGAACAGAAACATCCCCATACAGCTCAAACAGCAAGAGACCTGTCAATGAGATTAGAGCTTCAGTTCCTCCAGTATCAAAGCATTCAGCTGCCAAATGCTTAATGACTCTGCACCAATTCCAGGTTACACTTCCCAAGGCCCTGATAAGGCTCAGAGCATGGGCGTCTTTGCCAAGCAGGAACACTTGACTCCTGAATGGGCTTCCCTTCCCCACCTTTTACATCCCCAGTTGTGGTTTACCAAGAAAAAATAATTGGGCAAACCTCTCAATCGCTGGAGCTCATGAGATGCTTGTGTTTCTGGAGATATGTACTGCCACAGCAAACAAACACAACAGGCACTGCAAGGCAGAGTGCCACCACAACTGCAACCTGAAAGTGCCAACACCCTGGGCACAGCCCAGCCTTGACTCCTACAGACACTCACCAGGGCATGGCTCCTCCTCCAGATCAGTCCTGATTCTCAGAATTCTACATGGAAAAAGCATCTACAAAATCCACTTAAGGCTGCAGAAGCCAGGCAGCCTAGCAGAGCTGCAGCCTTTGGTCAGGAGCTGGTCCTTGCTGAAGTGCTGGGAGCAAGGCTCAGCACAGCCAGCTCTGGGATTTGTTGGTTTGTTTTTTGGTTTGTTTTTTTTTTTTCAGAAACACAGAGCAACTTGGAAAGTATCTGTTGCTGAGGGGTTTGAATGTGTTTCTAGAATAAACCAGGAGGGAAGAGCCTGAGGAATTAATTACTTAAGGAAAACAGATATTCCCACAGAGATACCTCCTAGGAAGAAAACTTGTAGGAAATGCTAAGCAAGGATCTCTTTCCATGTATTGCTCACCAACTGCATAACACTTTGGAAAATCAATTAGGAGGGGAGAATATACAGCAATGGAAGATAAAGGAGGATTACAGTCCTCTGACTGCAGTCACAAAACCAAGACAGAATCATTTACTGTTTCCACAAGGCTGGAGGCATAAGTGAGCTTGTTGAGTTTTTCAGCCCTCAGTGCACTTGTAACGAGCCAGAGCTTGTGACAATAGTTAAACCCAAATTGCATCAAGAGCATTTAACAGTTTCAAACTTGCCTAGCATACGCAATGGGTTCAGACACACTGACTCCCTGATCAAGAATCCAGATTCAGCACAAATGATTTAGAACACTGGATTTGTCTCAAGTGTAATGACTAACTCTGAGAAACTTCCACGCTATTTTTAAATCTCCCTTGTCAGGGCAGAACCTGGAAATTAAAGAGAACCTCAGAGACATTTATCTCAAAGAGAAAAATCCAACAGGAATACCTGCAGCTTCCAAGGGCAGCTGTGACAGGCTAGTGCCACCTGGTGGGAAACTTTTCTCCATCCCCCTTGCTCAGCTTTCTGTTCCATGTTCCAACTTCCCAGAGGCAAGACAAGGGAGCAACAACCATTTTAACACCAAAAAGGGATAACGGGCTGGGTAGCTCTTCCAACCACTCAGACCTAGGGATTATCTTAAGGGTATAGGCCAGTCAGAAGCTTCTCAGATATTGCACAGCTGAGCATAACTGCACGGAGAGTAAAAGAAGAATGTGCAGACCAACACCATCATTACACAACAATCTCTGCTCATTACTGAGCTGGTTTATAGACAACCAGGAAGCTTAAGAGGTAACAGATCTCCCTACAGAAACATATGGGTTATTAAAACATAGCCCCTCTGGAAAGATGTTTGCCTGTCAAGAGCTCCTCATATCTTATCTCCCCAGTTTGGCAAGATTAACAATGTCTATACACACCACCCAGGAAGACACAGTTGACTACCAGCAGAACCAGCTCCACACAGGATGTATTTATTTTTTTACATTCAACACAGAGAAGACAGCTGCTTTGAATGGACTCAGCTTGCCCGTGGTGCCCAAGACATTCAGTGCCAGAGGGAACCTGTGACAGTCCACAGCTTCATTATCTCCAACCCGCAGGCAACACAGCCTAGAGACGGACCCAGTACATGGAGCTGCGGATGCGGTTGTAATCCAAGAGCTGCTCAATGGGACCTGAGGGAACAGGAGTAAAGTCACTTAGAGACACAGCTAAAAATCCCTGCCTGTACAGTTTCTGGTAGCAGAGTACTTGCAATTCATAGTAGCTCTGCATAAAACCAGGCAACTACAGCTCTAACCTGCATCAGGAAAGCTAGCAGACACCAGCTCCTGACAGAATAAGGTGTTTTCTCACAGTGCTCCCCAATGCTTAGAACAGCTCCTCATACAGGTATCAAATACAGGGAGCCACCAAGTAACTTCAATACTTCAACTTTCTACTCAAACACTGTCTCCCTTTTCCAAGCTGTTCCACTTTGAAGGCCAGAGGAAACAGCTGCAAGGAGGAGGGGAATTCTCAACACACAGGAAGGAGGCAGCGGAGCTGAGCTGCTTAGGCAGGTTTTCTGAGAGGAATTTGTCCTTGGCCAGACAGACATGCCAGAGCAGCACAGGAGAACCAGGTCCCTTCACTTCCCTTACATAAACCACCCTGACCTCAGGGTAAGGACACCTGGCAGACATGCTGTGCCCGCACCCAGCTACAGGACTCCCAGTCTTAGTCACAGCTCCACAGCAGGCAGAGGTGGGAGGACAGCCAGCAGCTCACTGCCACTGCACCTCCATCACCTGCAAGTCTGATCTCGTGGCAAATGTGCCTTGGCACACCTCCTGTGCATAGGCAGGAGGATACCAGCAAAGAACCAGAGTGGTTTAAGGAGCCAGGACAGACATATGAGGAGTGCCTGCAACTCACTTCCACTCAGCTCTCGGCCCCACCTTATTTTTAAAGTACGTACTGATTGTCACCTACTACTCACCAACTGCTGCAACTGCAGGGCATTTGTCATAAATGTATTTACTGCAGACATCTCTCACCATTCTTGCATCAACAGCCTAAAAAAGATCAAACAAGCAGTTAATGACTCTTCCAGCAGATCTACACTTCTCAAAGTTGAAAGTTACTGTTGCCATTACATATCAAGATCATTAGAAGATACAATCAGACCCTTGGGGACATCTGCACCAACTGTGCAGCTCTGCCTGCAAGGATGGCTAACATCCCTACAGAGTGCATTCTCCTGTGGGTACAGAAGACTAGGCCAAAATCAGAAGTCTTTTAAGGGACAAAGCAGCTGCAGAAATTACACAAACTAGGTGTGGGACACCACTAGGAAAACTGTTACAAGAATTTCAGATTGTGCCACTTAACACAACTGTATGCCTTCTTTCTGGAATGGACTGACTCCAGTCACAGGGACACCGAATACACTGCATCTAAGCCAGAGATTCTGACAGTTACATCAGTGCCAGCAGGACAACCACCTGGACTCCAGGCAGTCTGATTAAGGATGAGCCACGTGTTACTGCAGCAGGCTAAGGCCAGACAATGCTGACACCAACCATGCTCAGGTATCCTGGCCAAAACACATGGATACCTACAGAAATCCTGGCATCCCACTCCTCCAGGGGGATACGGCGTCCATAGTGCAAGAGATGGCTTCCAATATTCTCACACACTCGTGTGGTACCTGGATGTTGAGGATATTGCATGGTCAGTGCACCAAGAAGCCTTCCAGAATTGCACAGCCTGATCATCAGCCAAAGCACAGAGTAGAAACTCTAAGCATTAAACCCTCTGCTAACCAAACACAGTCCCAATTCCCATTCTATGCAGCTCCAGCAGGAGCCACAAGATACACAGATTGCTTTACTCTTCTCCAAAGTGTTACAGCCAAGGCAGAGCAGTTTGAGGGTATCAATTCTTAGGTCACCAGGCAGTACGTCATTCCTGGGAGCACAGGAGGCTGGAGTCAGCTGCTTTGACAACACAGCAGAAGGAGTGTGGGGCAGGAAAAGGAAGTTTTGCCCAGTGCCTGCCAGCAGAACTGCAATCTCTAGTACAGGTCCTGTTCCCCAGGAGAATCCCAAGCAGAAACCCTCTGAAAGCTGCAGTGGTCAATCCATAAATCAGAACATACCATCCAGCTGAGCCACCATGGCATTTCGGAGATAGTTCTTGGCTCTTGTCACCTCTGACTCTGTGGCACTAGTGCACAAACGCATCCTAGAGAAGACATGGAAAGAACACAAAAACACTTGAAGATGTTTGTCTGCTCAGACAGAGAAAAAATTCCTCCCTTTCCCTAGCCTCCTCAAAAATAAGCTGCTATCAACACTGCTTGTCTTGCAGGCTGACACTCATCCTTGATCTCCACAGAGCAGCTAAGAACTAGGGAGCACTGAGCAGCAGGAGGCACACAGGCAGGGAATTCAGACACCAGGATACATGCTGAGTTACACTCAGAGGTTCAGCAGCCCTGGTTCTGCCTCTGGTTGCCCAGCAGCACACACTGTGCATTGCCCTATCACAGGAGAAGGAAGGCATGCCAGCCATTCCCATGCATGGCAAGCTGCTATGGAAACTGATGCTGAAAGAACAAGACAGCTCCACAGTCTGTCTGGACTCCAGCTGCTACATCCCCTTCTTCTCCTGCAAATGGCCACGTCTCTGGGGCAAGGGCTCACTCCACCTGCTCCACACAGAACGGCTTGTAGCTCAGAAGTAGCCTTGAACCATTCATTACTGGTTCATGTCATAAATGACACAATAAGATGGACAGCCAGAAGGCTCCCAAACACTGGCATGATGCCAGCAGCAGGTCATTCATCGCCACAATACAAGAGTGTGAGCAGCAGGAACTGCCTGCGTTGCTCAGGCTTAACTGGACAATGTATGTAAGTCTCTTGGGCACCTAGGAAAACCTTGTCTAAGGAATGATCTCATTTGTATATAAAAAGCCCCAAAGCCTCGGTGCTAATACTTTTGTTTTAAGTATTAAGACCTGAGGAGCCCTAAGGGATTAAAACAGCTCCTCAAAAGCCACATCCTTGAGTTTTATAGAAACCACTTAAAGGATCACTTAACCAGAATGCAAGTTAGCAAGAAGTTCATAGAGACACAGCTCTCTGTAAACTTAATATACTCCCCCACTGCTCAGTCCCACAAGAGGCTCAGATCTGGAACAGCAACTTGTGCCAAAGCTGTACTTACCACTCTCCCTGAGCACAAAACATCATATCATCTATGGACAGAGGGTCAGAAACAAAATGGAAACCAAAGAGGCCGGTGTCAGAGTAGGAGGTGTTGAATGGCTCGAACCTGTGGCAGAGTTTATGCTCCACAGCAAGCGCAGCCAGCCTGCTAGACTGATTCTGTAAATAAGGAGATGCTGTCAGCCATTTCATTTTCAGCCTCCCCACAGCTCAAATTCTTTCCCACTGAGCTGTTTTCACAAAGACCATAGACAAGACAGAGCGGAACACTTTGCTGAAGGAGAGCTTAATTTAGAGCCTTCATGTGGTCAACAGATGAGAATCACTGCTGGAAAAGCCACAGACAATGGCCTAGGAGTCCATCCAGCAGAACCATTTCCTTTCCCAGCTGCAGATGAAAAGCTGGTATGCACACCACTGTAGGAGTGGGAAAAAAACGGGAAGGACAAGGTCTCCCAGCAGCAGGGGTTAGCACAGATACACAGCCAGACAGATTTCAGACGATAATGGATGCAATATTGAGGTTTTAAACAAGTTCCATTTGCTCTGCAGGAGTAAGAGAAGCTTGCATCATCAGACTGTTGAGCATTCAATCCCGCTTCCATCACCAACCCCCAAGTGGTTAGTTGTGAGGGTGGGAATAATCTGCTGAGAATTCACCAGCTACACCTCTTCCACAGAAGGTTCACTTGCCAGCATCACCTCTCAAGAACTGTCCAGGATTAGCCTTGATTACACTTCTACTCTACTTTCCAGGCTCCTAACCCGTCCACAGTCGGAAGTTCAAGCACAACAAGCACAAAGCCTTCCCTAAAGCACAATCACCTATGGTCTCTGTAACACTTCACATGAAAAGGTTCCAGGCTCTCCCTGCTGCACTCTCAAAACTCTTACCTTCCCACCTCCAAAAGTGCGGTCGTAGCGTCCTATGATGGCATTAGCCACATTGAGGACCACATTGTCTGGGTCAGCCCATCCTGGACCCTCCACAGCAACAGCAATATGGGCAAGGGGCAAAGCATCATCTCTGGCACGGATCTGGAAAAATCATGAAGGAGTGGGGGAGAGCTGCATGAACATTCTGATCTGTCTGCAGCCTGCTATAACGCCAGGCTGACAAACTGGGGCACTTGATGTTATTCCAGTGAAATTAAAGAATCCCAAGCAGAACTGAGCACAAACCAGCTGTTCTGATGTGAGTTCTGTAGATCATATGAGCAATAGCCTCACACTCCTAATGGATTTGGGTCCCATCAAACACCCAACACGTGGCAGTAAGGACCAAGAACAGAACATGGGAGCACTACCAAGATGGTGCATCATCAGCTTCTCTGAGACACATGAACAGACTTTTCCGCTGAGAAGCAGCTGTAATTGGTTTTACATTCATTCCAGTCTGGCAACAGCTGCTTGTTCTGAACAAAAACAGCTTTACCTCACTCCCTGTGAAGCGACAGTGTGGGAGGTCAGGCACAGAACCTTTTGCCTTGTATGCAAAAGATGCCCCAGTGAAGTGTTGCTTAGCTGCATCTACCAGCTCTCTGTGGGAAATACCTGGGAATGAAAAAGAGAGAGATCCCAGTCTTAAAACAGACTAATTTAACAAAATTACCTGATTTTACATTAGTGATGTGAGGCAAGTCTGATCACATACTTGAAAATACAGAGGCTTCCCAGGATTACAAGGATCTAGAACTTACCACCAGCAGCTGCCAGGACCATACGAGGTGCTTTGAAATGAGTATCAACATATGTAGACAAATCTGCTCGAGTCAGCTTCCTGAAAAGAACACAGAGACCTGGAACATCAGCATCTCCAACTCTAGAGGAATGAGAGGCTTAGGAAAAGCAAGTTCACAGTGCAAAGACAGCAGTGATTGTCTTTCTTGTGGGGTAACAATGCTTTTAGAAACAAGACTGCACTGTGTACTGTGTTTGCCTTGTGCTCTAATTCTAGAACACAAAGAACAGGAACCAGCAGCCAAGATGGAGAGTACTGAACCCAGTCACTGAGCTAACACAAGGCCACTGGTTTAATGAGCACCTCTAGCTCTCTGATTTTTCTAAAAAACTGAGAAGTATGGGAGAAGGTTCAACCTGTCCATTTCCAACCTGAGGAAGGGCTTGCATGAGATGGTTCTAAGGAATGCATGGAGCATTACACTTTCACCAGTGCCAATGGGGAAAACACAGTCAGGGCACAAGGAGAAGCCCATGGGCTCAGACCACCTCCATGTGCACACTGGGCAGTCATCATGCCCAGGAAGCAGCAGTCATGCACCCCATGGACTGCACCCCTAGGCTGTGCAGCACATCCAGCCTGTTTCTCACTTGATGTTCTCTGTGGTCCCTTCCACGGTGTGGGCCAGTGCAGTCCCCTGGTAAGCAGTGGCATGAAGGTAATCAAAGGTGACATCTGTCAGGTTGCTGTCCATCTCCTTCAACTCCTGAAGGATGATGCCACGCTCCTTCTCGATCTGAGAATCCTCCAGCGCACAGTTCTGCACAAGGTCACTCAGAAGCTCTACAACTGCAACACAATTCCTACATTAGCATCCCACTGCCTGCCTGCTACCCAGTGCTGCTGAAATGAGACACACAGGAGTGAGCAAAAACCACACTGGGGAGGGCATGTGATATAAGACAGCTGAGTGCTACCCATTCCCAAAGCATCTGAGAGGAACAAACACTGATTTAGCAAGAAGTCTCCAGATCAGCTTGCCAAGCACCCCTGCCAGCAGAGTGCAGGCAACATCTGCAGAAGGTGAGGTACATCAGAAGCAGGTACTCCTCCAGATACACACAGAATCCTTACAGAGAGTTTGTGATGCTTACAACACAGCCCATCTCTACAGTAATCCCACTCAAATCACTGCCTTTGCCCAAAACTGACCCAGAAAAGGCAGCATGTGGCAGTACAGAGCACAAAGAGCACCTGCAAGAGCTGCCCTGAGGACTCCTCACACAGCAACTCTCACTCACCTCAGTTGCTAAGCTCCATAAAACAACTACAAACTAGTGAATCCCTCCCACCATCCCTTCTGGATGGGAAGTCCCATCCAGACTTCCTGGCAATGCAGTGCAGCCTGACATAACTAGAACTCTTGGTTTAGGGACACATGAATATACAGCCTTGAAGCACCACATCACAGCACTGCTCTATTCAACTACTAACCAGAACCTCCAATTTATTGCTCAGTTTCAACTTCAGTCTCTGGTCTGTTGGTAGAAAAGATGCTTGGGGGTGAGAAACAGAAGCACATGCACTTATACTTAACCTCCCAGTCAGACTTTGCCCCAGCCATCCTACCTTTGGGCATGTCCTTGGAGAAGGCTTTTATGTAGAAGGCAGTTTGCTCACGGGAGGTGTATCCATTCAGGTGAGCACCCAGACTCTCCACTTCCTTCTCAAAGGCTGAGCCAGGACGCTTCTTTGTGCCCTAAAGGAAGCCAGACAAACTCAATTACTAAATGAACAAACTTCCCTTTAGGTCAGAATGAAAGCAATGAAAATAACAATAAAGATCTAAAGAAATAAAAAGTGTAATGTGATCCATAAAAGCCAATGGTAGATGCAGGAGAATTAACACTTGGCTTATTTCCTCTAGATAATGGATGGCTGAGGTGTATTTTGAAAGATCAACACAGACTTTCAATAAAGCTTGTATTTACTAAAACACAATAAAGCTGCCTGGAAAAATAAAGACTGTCACTAATAACCAAACAACAAACTCAGCAGGGAAGGATACAACCTACACTGAGACAACAATATTTGAACAGCACAACCCTGGAAGTAAACCAAGAACAAGCAGGTTTCTAGCTAACCAAGCAGTGATATACAGAAGACAACAAACAGAAGCAGAAGACTATTTCTAATACAGGGCTCATCTCTTAAGAAGCTAGCCAGATGCTGTAGTTGCTTATGAAGGCACAGGCTGAACTTGAGTCAGCAAGTCCCAGGCTTAGATGTCTTCTGCCCTGTTCAGCAGACACCTGCATAATTTGAAAAGCAAGTATTGTAGCCTCTGAACATTGCTGGACCAGTAAGAAAAGCAAGGAAAAATAAATGGCTACAGGAAATGCTGCTTTGAACTCTCTGTACTAACCGGAGGAAATGTATCATAACACAGTGCTCTGTGTGTGTTACACTTGCTAATTGAAACATTTTTTCCTTTAAGAGGAAAAATCAGCAAATAGTAGTAAAGAGTAATTTTTGTATATAATAATCATGCATGTTTGCAAGTTGCAAATTCAACCAATGAGCACCACATGAGCTAGATGCCTTTTTAGACTTATTTTTATAGTGTGTGGAAAGACTCTAGCACTCAGATGACCTGACTGACACCCTCCTTCAACAGCCACAGGCTCTGAAACAAGAGGACAATGTATGGACAGAATATTCAGGGCAACTCTGTGCAGACCTAGCACACATCCTTACCTTAAAGGCCAAGTGTTCCACAAAAAATCCAGCCCCATTGGTCTTTGCATCTTCATAGCGGCTCCCAGCCTCGATAAACACACCCACCTGGCAGCAAAACCAGTGAGCACCAACATCAGAGAAGAAAACAGTCAGCATCCTAATGATACAAATATAACAGCAGAGACAGCAGCATCCTAATGATACAAATATAACAGCAGAGACAGAAAGTCTTGTTCACAGACATTATACTAGAAGCACTAAAATAAGAACAAACTAACAACTGTTTCCTGCACATATTTTGCATTTTTCTCTCTCAGCTTTACCGAATCTGGTTTTGCCAGAGATAACTTTTACTGATCACTTACTGCTCATACAAACACTACACCAGTCTGAGCGTCCTGCTGCTATATTAATACCACCTGTTCACAAAGAGAAGCAGTAGGGTTTCTGTCGAAAGCGCTGGTTCAGACAGGGGTCTGTCCCTTTTGGACAGCTGCAGGTTAGGCAAGGCTGATTGTTTCAAATAAGCCCCTAACTTATGTCAAGTTTACCGTGCAGGTTGGCTGATGGGACTCCTCTGAGGCTACACGGAGGCCGTTCTCCAGGGTGGTGACCTGGGTCTCTGGGATATTCTGGAGTGTGTGGGCATAGCTGGCAGCACCTCGCTTCCTTGTCAAATTCAATAAAGCTGCCTGTAAAAACAAAGACCGTCATCACTACTAACAGACTGTCCTCCTCGGCAACGCAGGGAACTCAGGGGTTTGAAGAGGTGGGAAACCCAGGGAAAAGCCGCACGAACGGGTCACACCCCAGTACCGGGGCGGAGAGCAGAGAGCGGCTCTGTGGCAAGCCCCGCACCGGGTGACAGTGACAGCCATCGCCGCTCCGGGGCCCGGGGCTCCCACCGCCACAGCCACCGCCACAGCCACAGCCACCGCCACAGCCACCGCCACCGCCACCGCCACAGCCACCGCCACCGCCGCCCGGCCCGCACCGCCCGCTGCGTCCCCATGACCTTCCCGGCCGGAACACACCGGGCCCGGCAGCCACTCGGCACTGCGGGACGGCCCGCGGCCCGGCCGGGCTCCCCCCCGCGCTGCCCCCGCGGAGCGCGGTGACTCACGGAGGGGCGCGGGCCCCACAGCAGCGCCCGCCCCGCTGCGCTGCCCGCCCGGCACACTGAGCGCGCCGCCATCTTGTTCTTCCGCACACAGAGCCACGGAGCTCCGGCAGCGCGACTGCGCCTGCGCGGGGCGGGGCCGGGGCGGCGGCCACAAGCGCGCGCAGACAGGCCGGGTAGGCGGCGGCGCCCCCTGGTGGCGGGAGGGCGCGGCGGTAGCGGCGCGTACGGGACAGCCCGGGATGGGATCGGGACAGGGGGAGCCCGGGGATGGGATCGGGACAGGGGGAGCCCGGGGATGGGATCGGGACAGGGGATCCAGGGGATGGGATCGGGACAGGGGGATCCCGGGGATGGGATCGGGACAGGGGGAGCCCGGGGATGGGATCGGGACAGGGGGATCCCGGGGATGGGATCGGGACAGGGGCAGCCCGGGGATGGGATCGGGACAGGAGGAGCCCGGGGATGGGATCGGGACAGGGGGATCCCGGGGATGGGATCGGGACAGGAGGAGCCCGGGGATGGGATCGGGACAGGGGGAGCCCGGGGATGGGATCGGGACAGGGGGAGCCCGGGGATGGGATCGGGACAGGGGGATCCAGGGGATGGGATCGGGACAGGGGGAGCCCGGGGATGGGATCGGGACAGGGGGATCCAGGGGATGGGATCGGGACAGGGGGAGCCCGGGGATGGGATCGGGACAGGGGGATCCAGGGGATGGGATCGGGACAGGGGGAGCCCGGGGATGGGATCGGGACAGGGGGATCCCGGGGATGGGATCGGGACAGGGGGATCCCGGGGATGGGATCGGGACAGGGGGATCCCGGGGATGGGATCGGGAGAGAGGGAGCCCGGGGATGGGATCGGGACAGGGGGAGCCCGGGGATGGGATCGGGACAGGGGGATCCCGGGGATGGGATCGGGACAGGGGGATCCCGGGGATGGGATCGGGACAGGGGGAGCCCGGGGATGGGATCGGGAGAGAGGGAGCCCGGGGATGAGGATCGGGACAGGGGGAGCCCGAGGATGGGAATCCCGGGAATGGGGATCCGGGCGGGGACAGGTCTTGGGGAATGTGGGTCCTGCGGAATGAGCATTCCAGCAACAGGGCTAACACCTTACAAATCAAAATTAACACATCCTCCAAGGGGTAATTCTTGCAAAGGACAAATACTTCCTTTTGTGTTTAAAGGCCTAGAATGTTTAGCTTTGGAAAATCAACTAATTTACAAATGTAACTGCAGAAGGGAGCCAACATTATTATAATTGCAGGTATAACCTTTAGTGGGGATCCATCCTTGTGATACACATTTCAGTCTCATTTTATAAGGGAAGAGGCATCACTGAGTGGCTTTGGTGAAAAGCATCCTACGTGCACTCAGAATAGAAGTAGAATCCAAGAGAGCAAGTATTTCAGGAAAGCCTGAGATATCGCCTGTGATAATTGCCTTCTAAGAGGTTCACTTAAGGACTCAATGCTCCATACAAATACTGGCAGTTTAGTCAGAGGAGAAAATCCATCTTTTTTTATGGTCCTTAGGGAAGATAGGGCTTGCAGGGAATTTGGTACTTCCTGGTCTATTGCCTACATTCCAAGAAAGAGTATTAAATACTGAAACAACCTTTGAAAGGTAAAGTGATTGTGAATGTGAAAGTCCAGTGCCCGGCAGTCTCAGAAAGGAACCCATCAACGCCCTTTAAATCCCAACAAACAAGCTGTGACTTGGCAGTGTATGCCACTTTTTACAAACCACAGCAGAATGCAGATGACAAAAATAGGCCATTAGGTAAGATAGAGTATGAAGCAGTATGAAAGAGGAAAGCAGCTGAGAGCATCAGCCCTGGTAAGTGGTATAAGAAATGTCAGTATTCTTATTGACATTAGCAGAAATTTGCAATGAGTCTATGAAAATTACAAACAAGGCAAAAGAAAACGGGACTGATGACTACGCTGGCATAGTGTTTCCTAACAGGGATTTTCAAAATGCAAAGATTGTATCATCCTATAATCTAAAGGAAAGTATTAAAATGACAGTGAAGAAATGGCATCAAATGCTAGAAAGACTCTGGGCAGCAAACTAACATTTCTACTGATCCCCTTCTTGGCAAAACACTAGTTTCTTCAGTGCCAAGATTTTAGGTAGGTGATCTGAGAGATACAAATTGATGCCCTTCAAGTGAAACACATTGTGGAGAGAAAATCCTGTCTGAGATGTTCAGTCATTCCATTTTCTAGACAGACTAAATAAAAAGAAAAGAAAGCTATAGCGTTGTGTACTTGCTATTACAAAACATCTGCTGGCACCTGAATATAAACTAGCAGAAATTCAGCATAAATGAGACTTGAAGCAAAGAACCCTTTGAAGAGAATAATGATGTGATAAATAAAAACAACACATTTTCAGGCTATCAAGGTATATCAGATGTAAGGAATTTTTGTTAAGAATTGAAGAACACAGAAGGACCTGTCACTTTTTTGCAGAATGCCATATAAATTTCATATAAACTTCATACTCCATACTTCACCAACAGGCCAAGTCACATCATCTGCAGATACTGACCACATGCACTTCTGGTTGATACAAACCCCCATTACCTAAGTAAGAAAGGACTCAGCAAACAGTTTGCAAAGATTAACAACTTATCATTACTGTGGCTGATTACGTGCTCTGACCCTTTTTTGCCTTCAGCTATGCATGCTGTACCCTCCTGCCCTCATACATTTTTTCTACTCAGATTCTTCTTTCTGTTTGTTAAATTTTTGTATCATTTTTGATTTAACTTTAAATGTGCCTTAGAAATATTGGTGGTTAAGACAATCCAAAATTATAACGTACAAAAATTCCCTGGTCTTCAAGATTTATTTTGTTCGATGCTGAATCTCCCCATTTCTATATAGGTAGAATTATTATTATTATTATTATTATTATTACTATTATTATTATTATGCTCATGTCCAAGTTTAGGACAAATTTGGGGAAAACCCAGAACAGCTCATTAGCACAATACTGAACCATTAATTAAGCTTTCACAGTTGCTTTTAACAAATCATCTACTATGTAAATGTCATGCTCAGTTTGAATTAGCATGTGAAATAAATATTGAATATGTCTGAAGAGTAAGAAAATAGTACAAAACATCTGAAACATTAAAGTGCATTAATATATTAAAAAACATGGTAAAGGAGCCAATGCATTTTAAAATCTTACCTTTTTAGTTTTTCAGGGAACAGCATCAATAGCACTGGTGCTAAAGCTTCCTTCCCTTTCTCATTACTCTGGCAGCTGGACTCTGCCTCTTTATCGGCATCTGAAAGATATGTATCCATGTCCTCATCTTCACCATAGTTGCCCAGGATTTCCAGGGACTGTGGAGGAGATCTGTCACAACCACCAAGTTTCCAGTTAGATCTGCAGAAAGCAATTTAATGCCTGTTTCAGTGCCGCTTACTCTTCAAAAAACCCAACACTAGTGAAGTAGAACCATCGGTCTTACAATATACACAAGTCCAAAAAGCTGACACAGGCCAACATCTAAGCTTCTGCTAGCTGCAAAGAAGGAATCTAGTTGTCTTAGTTTTGAGACAAATTTCAGGAGAAAATGCTCTAGAATGAGTGTTTCATCTAAAGTAAAAGGGCTTCAATAACTCCCTTTTCTTCTGCCAGTGAGAGAAATGGATACCAGGGGTGAAAGTGAAAAAACACCCTGTTTATTAACAAAAAAAATTAAGGGTGAGTGCAAGGCACAGGGAAAAAAATTGAATGAATGGTAGATATTGAAATTTTGGAACCAACCTTAGCTCTCCCCCACCCCCACAACCCAGTATTAGCCTTCTCTTCAGTGAATTTGTGATTGCAGCCAGCAGGAGCACTGGGGGCTCCCCAGCTGGGCAGTGCTGTAACTCTTCTCAGAATGGGGATCCCCACCCTGTTGCTCCCTTGGCCACAGCCCCACACCCCAGAGCAGGTCCTGGGGAGAAGAGGCAGAAAGGAGCCGGAGGAAGGGTGCTGGGGAGCCCTCACGGGGAAAATGAACCAGAATCCTCCCGCAGGGAGGCCATTCCCCGCAGCGCTGGGTGCAGCCAAAAGTACCATTGTTGAGGAAAGGGCATTGAAACCAACCCTGAGAAACACCACGTAGCTTTATTCATGATGGCAGCCACAGCTGGGAGCAGGAGCCCTTCGTCCTCTCCACAACCCCCCAAACCAGGTGCAGGCCTGGTGGGGCAGGCCCGCGCTGGGGCAGTGGGGAGGCACCAGGGGGCCCCTCGGCATGGCAGCCAGCAGAGCTCTGGGCAGCAGCAGAGCCATCACAGCAAGGCTCAGGGACAGGGCAGGCGCCCAGTACTCAGAGTCCAGAGGGGCTGGTGGGGAGCAGGGCTCTGCGCCCCAGGTATGCGAGTTGGTGTCATCAGGGTGGCAACGCCTTCCTTGCCTGCCCAGCTCCTGGGAGATGGCTTCCTCTTGAGGGGCTACATCCTGGTCCTGTGCTCCACCTAAGGGGGGCAGAGAGGGAGGGGTTGGTGTGGCTGCCCTCTCCGTGGCCGTGCTGGGGACAGCAAGGCTGGGTGCTCACCGAGGCCTGCTGCCGCTCCCTGCTGACGTGCTCCACGGCATCGTGCACCGAGGGGAAGAAGGAGTGCTTGGTGATGGCTGAACTGAAGAAGTTGCCCCGCTCCAGCTGGGCCAGGATGGATGCTGTGTAGAGGGATAAGTATCTAAAGTGATGGCACCTAGCTGAGCCCCCCGCCACCCACCTGGAGCAGCCTCCTCCCGCCTCCTGTGTTGTGGGGGACACCTGGGTCACCACCAGGGACCCAGCTCGAGGCTCAGATTGCATCTATGGAACAACCTGCAGCACCTGTCCCCTGGGGAAACCCTGGGGATGGGAGCACCATGGAGGGACCCCTCGGGCTACCAGCTGTGTGCCAAAGCTGGCCCTGCCTGGCCGGGGCTCATGACTCTGCAGATCCCCCTCACCCCCGCAGCCGGCAACGAAGACGTCCACTTCTATCTCTTGGAAATCCTTGAAAATCTGAAAATGGGAAAAAACAGTTTACCCAAGAAGAGGGATGGGCAGCAGCCATCGGGGCACCCCACAGGGCTGTAGACACCCTCAGTGAGAGTGCTGTCCTGCCTGCTCCCCAGCCCCTTACATTCTTCAGGATCTTGATGGAGACGGTGTCCACGAAGCTGACGGGGCCGAAGTCCAAGATGACGGCGTGGAAGCTGGGCTGGGGCAGCCCTAGGCTCTGCAGGGTGGGCTCTGAGGGTGCACTGCTCTCTTCCCCACTCAACTCAATCACCGCCAGGCCTGGACCGTTCTCTACATTCTGGGAAAGGAAAGGAGACCCGACATCATTGCCCCAGAGCTGGCAGCACCCCGGTCATGGTAGGGTTCCCCCAGGCTCACCTTGGTGAGGCTCTTTGGCTGTATGAGGGCACAGGCAGTGGGTGCCCCAGGAGTGCCCCTCTCACATCTTCACCCATTTTTGGTTCTTTTCAGATCAAAATCTCCCCCTCTCCCCAGCACCACTCTGCACAGCCGGACTCATTAGCTGGCACCAGGCCAACCTTTGCTCTTGCTCTTAATTCCAATTAAACTGGCTGAAAAGTTGATGACTTGGCAAGTCCAACACATAATCATTAACAGCCCAGCTCTCCCACCAACCCTGGGTGTGACACTGTGACCCAGTTCAGTCCCAGTGCTTTCCTCACCCGTTGGCCCTAAACTGAACAGGGAACTGCGTGGGCCACCAAGCCCCACTAGTGCACTGACAGAAGTGTCAGGGCCAGGGAGGGAAGAGGTGCAGGATGACACTGGAGGGGTGGTGCCCTGCATCAAGAAAGCACCTTTTTCCTTTTTGCCTTTTCCTTCTCCAGTTTCTTCTGCTGTTTCTTCAGCTTCTTGATGGCCTTCTTTTTCTTCTCAATCAGGCGGTCCACGTCAATGCCGCTCTGCAAAGCAATGTGTCCCTGTGTCCCAGCTGCCCCAACACCACCCTGCTGCTGGCAGGCAGGAGACACAGGAAGCACTCTGAAGCTGGTGGCTTTCCTACCTTCTTCTTCAGGGCCTCAGCATACAGCTCCACGTTGGCAAAATAGACGGTGGAAGAAGAGCGGAAGATCTTCACACCAGGGACTTCCTGTGCCTGGGGGCAGATGGGGAGGGTGCTACCCCAGGGATGGATCCACCTGTTCCCCTTCCCTCTCCCTCATCAAAATGCTCCCATCCTCTTCTCCCACTGAGCCACTACTGGGGATGCTTTGAACTGCCCCCCATTGCAGACAGTTCTTCCCCCACCCCTGGTGCTGTTACCATGTCGTATTCCATCACATCCCTGTAGACATCGGTGTCAGAGATGCGCCCCAGGATGGAGTAGTGGGGGCTGCAGGGAACAGAGCAAAGGGCTGAGGTCACCACAGGCTCCCCCTGTCCTTGGGACGTGGCACCAGCCCCAGCCCCGGGGTACTCACAGCTGGGTTCGGAAGATGACCGTCAGCAACCCAAAGGCCACCGAGACCGCCAGGCCAATGTCCAAGTTCAGGAGAAGGGTGGCTACGAATGTCACAATCCAGACCAGCTGGAGAGGGGACACAGTCAGCTGCAGCACAGCCTCTCCACTGGCACCCACAAGCCTCAGGGAGGGTGGAGAAATTCTCTCCCAGAGCAAAAGCAAGCCCCAGGGCTGGCCAGCACCTTACCAGATCCACCCGGTTGGACTTCCAGAGAGTGCTGAGGTCACGGAACTGCTTGAACATGCCCTTGAGGTTGACAATGATGATGGCAGCTAAGATGGCCTAGGAGAGAAATCTCTGCAGCTACGAGGAAGCTGAGGGCAAATCTGGGGGTAGCTCTTTGCTGTTCCCCTACTATATCACCATGGCATGGGACAGGCACAGGTGTGGGATGTGACACAGAAGTTGTGGGACTAGATGTACCTTGGGCAGGTCCCGGAAGAGCTCTCCAATCTTCAGAATGGTCACCAGGATGACCAGGGATGCAATGACACCAGCTACCTGTGCAGAAGGAGAGTGGGAGGTGAAGGGTAAGCCCCCACTTCTCACTGTGCTTCCTGCCTCTGGTTCAGCCCCAGAAAGGGATGCAGCACTGCCCAGACCTACCTGGCTGTTGCCTCCTGTGCTCTCCTGTACCAGGCTCCTCGACATGGAGCAGCTGATGGCAAAACACTGGAAGAAACCTCCCAGGAAGTTGGAGAGGCCCAGTGCAATCAGCTCCTGCAGGGACAAAGCAATGTCAGGGGAGCACCATGCTGGTGCAAGAAGGGCAAGATTAGCTTTCACCCAGGGTGGGGTCCCTGAGGGTGCTTCAGAGCATCACCTGGTTGCTGTCCACTTTGTAGCCGTGTTTCAGGGCAAAGATTTTGCCCAGGGAGATGCAGATGGCATAGCCTACCACAGCAATGGCAAAGGCATTGCCCGCCACCTGCCCAAAGTAGCTGACTTTAGGGGCCACGGGCGGCTTCAACCTACATTCAAGAGAGAGATGGGGCTCAAACAGGGGTGCTATGGGCAGCACAGTGCCCTGGCACAGCCCCCTTCACCGTCAGGCCCTGCTCACCCGCTGGGGATTTTGCCCACCACAGAGATGCCAAACTTGTCATTCAGGTTGACCCCATAGGAGATGCCAGTGGAAACAATGATCTGCGGGAGAATGACTGGAGTAAGGCAGGGTCTTCCTGCACAGGGATTGTGGTGGGGGAAGAGGAGGAGGCACAATATATGCCCTGGAGTTGCACTTGCCAAGCAACTCCATCCCACCTCTCCCCACCCTGAAGGGGACAGAGATACACCAGGGATTCCTGGCTGCATCTCCACGAGAGGCTGGGACAGCTCTGCGTACCGTGATGAGCTCGATAGGGATGGGCATGGGCAATTTGGCAGCAAACTTGTGGTTGAGCTCTTTCACAATCAAGATGGCCACCATGGCAATGATGGCAGTCACCAGGGTGCCCACATTGGTGTCTGGCAGCTTCTTGCAGAGATCGATGACAGTCTAGAGAACAAAGGAGGAGGAAATGTGCTCAGAAAAGCAGGCACATCCCCAGCAGGTTTTTGGAGGCCTCTGTGTGCCCCACAGGTGAGCACCAGGGATCTTCCACTCACCACAAACAGTGAGAGCGGTCCTGAATGCTCGCTCTGGGAGACTCCGAAAACATTTTTGAGCTGGGAGACGAGGACGTGCACAGAGGAAGCAGTGGTGTAGCCACGCACCAGCGGGTCTGAGAGGTAGGTCACCACGAATCCAAACTGCAGGAGGCCCAGGGCCACCTGGAAGAAGAGATGGCAGAAATGACCCACAGGTTACAGTCTGTTTTCTGCTAGACTTGGTTTAAGGGACCACCTTACCTGGAAGATACCTGTCAGGACAGTGATGGTGGCCACCAGCTCCACCCTGGCAGCGTCACGCAATTCCTCATTGGTTACATTGCTGCCATTGATGGACTCCACAAAGTTCTCGCTGGGCACCAGGGATTCCGTCAAACTCCCGATCATGACAGAGATGACAGCAAAGGGACCTGATAACAGGTAGAGTGTGGGCAGTGAACTGAAGTGGGCACCAGGACCTCTCTGAGAGGAACTCTTAAGGGATCAGCTTCCCTCTCCTTAGGCCAGGTTCAAAGTATACACACTTCACTTTGACTCTGGCTTGGTCAACTCCCTTCTTGGTGGAGCAAAGTAAAGGCAAGAAAAGTTCCCCCAACAGCTGATGTGGCAATGCTGTGCCATGGACATCCTTGTTCCCTCCCCACCATTGCTATGCAAGCGCATGGTCCCTCATCTCACCCACGGAGTTGTGCCTTGACGTTCCAAAGAAGAAGTACAGGAAGACGGGGTAAAAGGAGGAGTAGAGACCTGTGACCGGTGGCAGCCCAGCCAGCAGTGCATAGGCGAGACCTAGAAAGTGGAGCAGGGACATATGTCACCAACAGCCAACCCCTGGTCACCCCACCGGTGGGAGTCTCTGGGAGCCTGGGCATGGCATCACTCACCCTGGGGCAGGTGCATGATGCCCACACTGAAGCCCGAAACAATGTCACCCAGGAGCCAGTCCTTGATGGGGTAGCGGGGCAGCCAGCGCAGGAAGGGCAGGAAGCGGAACAGCAGGGACTTGGCAGCAGAGCCTGAGCATCTGGCAGAGAGGGAGCAGCAGCTGAAGTTCAGCATGAGTGCAGGGGGCTTGGGGACATCAGTGAGGGTGGATGGGGTCCATGGGAAGCAATGGGATCTGTGGGACCATCAGCTCCATTCACTGGAGCCTGGCATTCCTCCTTGCAGGAGGACAGAGTGAGGACGTGGGGACATGGGCATTTGGGCATAGGGAAATGCACCCCCAGGTCTGCAGCTCCCCGTGGTGGTGGGGTTGGGGTGCAGCAAGGTCCAGGCACATCTCGCTGGCCACATGGTCTTACCTGGTCTTGCGGAGACAGCCACGCAGAGAGGGCTTGGGGAGAGGTTTCCTCTGCGCCACCTCCTCCAGTTCAGCCTCACTCAGCACCTTGTGGGGCGCTCGGTGGGTCAGGGACATCTCTGCTGCCATGCCCACCTGGCTCTCCGGAATGCCAGTCCACTGCAAGGACACGAGGGACAGCTCAGCCACATTCCCACGGCCAGGGGCAGCCAGCACCCCACCCAGCCTGAAGCCCCTCCTCCAGCTGCTCTTGCCCACAGCACCATCCCATCCTGGCCAGGTGGGCAGGAATGGCCCTGAGAATAGGCATGAGCCGAGCTTTGGGAGTCCTGAAGCAGCAGCAGTGGCTCAAAATGGAGCAGCAGGCAGTCAGCAGGTGGGCAGGGACGGAACTGAGACTTCAGCAATCAGTGCTGCCTGCTCCTGCCCCACAGCAGCACCATCCACCCCCTGGAATGCACAGCTGGGGTCTGCCAGCAGAGCTGCCTCGGGGGGCTCCCCCTCCACCTGCCCACGCAGGACCAGCCTCAATGCCAGCCACCTTCGCCTCCATGTACTGCAGCAAGGCAGGGCAGTGGGCCAGCACAGCTGCTGAGCAGAGCCCCAGCCATCTCACAGCCCCATCTGCAGACTTTGTCCCTTTACACATGAGGGGAGCAGGAATGTGAAACCCTGGCAAATGTCACAGCTCACCATCCCTCCAGCAGTGCCCTCCCTTGACCTCTGCAGTGCAGAGCAGGATGAGCCTGTAAGCAGAGGAGCTGGGCTGGGCTGAGGTCTCATCCCTCACAAGGACTGAGGAATCCCTGTACAAATCCACAGCTTGTCCTTGCTCAGGGCTCACTCTGAAAGCTGCCCCATCCTGCTGGGCCCACACAGCTGGTGGCCTGCTCAGTCTTAAAGTGCTCATCCACTTGCAGCTGGACCCTTGATCTCCTTGCTGGGTTCCCTGCCCAGTCCTAAGGTGGGTGCTAATCCACATGCAAATGGATCCACAATCCTCTCCCTGAGTGCCTGGGGCTGTGCCATCCTGAGTCCCTGTGTTACCCTCAGCCTTTCTACCAGCTGTGCTCAAACTGCTTAGGAGCCACCAGCCAGGTGCATGCTCTGCTTCCTCCTATTTATTAAAACCAGCCAGTGATCTTTGAGACACTGTGCCCTGCCTCCTGCCCTTCCTCCTGCCCTGCCAAGAAGATGCCCCACTTCCCAGCCCCATGGATGCACAGCATCCACCATACTCCCCTTGGTGCCTTGATCTGCTAGGTTCCCCAGCTGTGGCAGACCCAGCATTGTCACCACTGTGCTCAGAGCCATCCCATACTGGGGATTGGCTACTACAATCTCAGCTCCTAGTCTCCAGCTATATCCAGGATGCACCCATGCCACATGCAAGGCAGGGGGCTTCTTGTCACTGGGCACAACCTGGTGCCACCCTCCTGCCAAGAGCTGCCTCCCCATGGCACTGCTGTGCCCCCATGGCTCCCATAGATGCCCACTCCCCAGCCCATGTCCTGGAGCAGGAGTTGTGACCGGGACAAGGAGGGTTACCCCGCAGCCTCTGGTCATGGCATCCAGGGTAGTTCCCCCCGACCCTTGCTTACCTGCTGCAAACAGGTGTGCTATGCTCTGTGGACTACCCTGGTCTCACACAACTCGCACAGACCCAGCTGTTATCTTGTTCCAAAGGTCCCCCGTGTAGGGCTACAGTAGGACTATAGTCCTACTGAAACCATCACACCTCCCTGGGCTTTATCATGACCTAGAATTGATTGTGAGGGAATTTCTGAGTCACATTTGGCCCAGGCCAATGGGGACACGGCAGCGGAAATCCGGGCTCAGATGTTTGACCAGTAGCAAGGTGTGTGTGAAGGCAGTGGGCAGGGCCAGCCAGGTATTAGAGAATTCTGGATTCTCTGTATGGTGGGATGGGGCTGACAAGCAGCGGGAGCAGTGACATCCAGGTCCACAATCTCCAGAGTTGGAGCAACTTGTCTGCATCCTTGGTGACTGGTGGGGGCAGCCTGTGACCACCTTGGCTCTCTGTAGTGACCACAGCCCAGGTCCCACAGTTTTCAGTGATGCTGAGCCTCTTCCTTCAACCCCTCCCTGGCCCTCCCTATCCACCCTCATGCCCATCAACTGTCAGGTAAACATGTCCGACACAGGCACCCACATACAACTGCTGCTTCCTCATTTATCCACTCCTCATCATTTATTCACTCCCTCAGCATGGAATGAGAGGTCATCACAGGGCTCCTGCTTGGAAGCAAATAGCACCCCGTGTCATTTATTGCCTCCTTATCACTGCTCCCTGTCCCCACCCGTGCCATTCCTTCCTGCACTCCAGGCTGGTCACTCTGCCTGTGGCCTCTCCTCAGCACTCCAGCCCCACTAGCTAGCTGGACACGACCACAGCTCCTAGCACTGCTAGCACGACTCCTGAAGGCTGCCCTGAACTCAGCCCCCATCAGCCCAGGTGACAGAGCCCCAAGGGACAGAGGGATAACAATTGATGGTGACCCTTGCTCAGGGCGCTGTGTATCAATGCTGCTCTTTGCCCACCTGCTATTTCCTCTTCAACAAAAGGGGAGGGACGGAGGGCACCAGGATATCAGCCTCCCCTCCCCACACTTCCTTCTCCTTGCTGGCAGCCTCAGCTTGACCCTGCTCAGGTAATGCAGCCTTTGGAAAATGGAGAATTAGCCTGGCCTCCATCCCCCGGTAAGCTTGCCCCAGGCCACAGTGACTCCCAGGCAGCCTAGGAACCATCTGTGAGCTCCTGCCCAAACCCCCTCCCAACATCACCTCGACCCCCTGCCACAGAACCCCAGCAGAGGGAGAGACAGCACAGAGGCCAGCACCATTTTATAGACTTTTATTTCCAAATCTGGCGCTTCCATGATACACTTGTACACAGCCAAAAGGGGGGGTTATAGGCATCTCCCCACTCCCCGCCAACAGAGTCAGGAGACAGAGAGGAAAAAACACCCTGACCAAATCCCCCAAAGGAAAAAGTCCAAACTCAAGGAGGATGCTCCCCAGAGCCCAGGTCACAGCACTACAATCAGGGACCAAGCTGCAGACTGGTCTGCAAGAAGCAGATTCCTGCTTCTCCACTGGCCCAGCTCTGCACGGGTGGCCACCAGCTCTGCAGGGATGGCCACCAGCTCTGCTGCTCTCTTCTTTTTGGCACTTGACACTTGCTCTCCATCTGGCAGCAGCGTAATAAAGAGCCCTGTGCCCAACTTGGCAGAAATATGGGTGCTACAGTGCAGCAGGGACAGGATCCCAGGACTCTGGTGCTGGCACTGCACAGCCGGAGAGAAACTTGTAAACGAGCTTGTTTCCAAAGGCAAAGATGGGCAGCATGGAGGTGCCTGGCTGTTCCCAGCATGTGGAGCCAGCAGGCTTTCCCTCTGCACACTGGTCCCAAATGGCATGTAAACATGTCAGCAGGCCTTTCTCTCCTCATCCCTGGGAAAAGGATGACAGTGAGCCTGCCTCATCAGGGCTGTGCTGGGGACCCAGGGCACCCCCAATCACCAGCCCTTCTGTTTCCTCCATACTGTCCCCAATGACTCAGGGAGGCAGCCAAGAGGCCTTGGCTTCCCTAGAGGCATGAGGATGGCAGCACCTGTAAACATGTCAGGCTGGGCTACAGTACAATGCCACGGCAGTGTGGAAGTAAGGCAGTAAAGAGCAGCCCCGAGAGCACCATGGGGTGAAAGGGAACATGCTGGCCCCGCTGAGCTGAGTGCCCTGGCCTGAGGCTGAGGTAGGCACAGAGGAGTGCCATCTCACAGCACAGCCCCAGCCTGAGCAGAGACACCATCTGTAGCCTGAATTTCCAGAGAGGGCAAAGTGTTGTTTATTTCCCATCTTCCAAAATTCAGGCCACTCTGAGCCGGGGTCCTCTCCTACTGAGGGAAGAATAGGTATACACAGAGCCCCCAGGGAACCAGCTAGATACAACTTCTGTGGGCAATGCTGGACCCTGAAACCAGAGCCACATCATGCTCCTGTGGACATTAGTCCTTTGCAGAGTGAGGACTGGCTCTGGAAAACCTGAGCCTGCTGTAAAGCAGGGCAAGGGTCATCCAGCTCCTTTACCAGATCCACAAACCAACAGAGGTTTGTTCTGTAACATGCAAGTTAAAGAGCACAACACCCAGTGGGTAAAAACACAGTGCTCACTTGCTGAGCACTGATGAGTGGGACCAGCCTGGCACAGGACAGGACTGCACAGCAGAGCTCGTCTCCTTCCCAGGAGGTTCCTAGTGCCAAATTTGCTGCCCATTCAGACGTGCTCTCGCTGGCACACAGCCCCAACTCACAGACAGAGGGAGCCCCAAAGGGTGGTCCCACAGCAGGGCAGAGGGAGGCCTGGCTTCAGGGGGTTGAGGAGCACCAGGCAGGAAGAGATGTTTGGAGCTACACAGTGGGAGGGTGGGGGCAACAGGGCCAGCTGCCCGCAGTGGGGATAGGACAAAGTAGTGCCAGCAAAGCCTTAAGGACTGCCTGGCACTGTTTCTCCAGTCCACTGGGGTTGTGGTTCTAGTAGCCCCAGGGAAACTGGAAAGGGGCTGTTGGTGAAACAAATGCTCCAGGTCCCGGGAACAGACCATCCGTAAAAATAACCATAGAAATTTCTCATCTCTTTGATTACAAAGATACAAAAGGATAGAAAACCCTCCCTGCCCCCATATTGTAGGCTCCACTTCTATCCCCCTGCCACTGCCCACCCTTCAGACACACACAGGCACACCCCACACACAAACAGCTTGCAGAGAAAGAGCTTGGCCCCAGGGGATCGGAGATGCCACCCTCGCCCAGTACTACCTGCCACACCAGGCAGGTGACAGAGAGCATGGTGGCAGCTGGGAGCCTGGAGGCTCCTGGCAGTGCGTGGTGTGGGCGTCTGGCCCCTCAGCCCACAGGGCAGGGCCTCTCACAAGCATCAGTTCCGGCCCCTGCTCCGTGGGGATACCAAACCTCAGCTGGCAGTGCCTGGTGAAGGGCCCTGCTTCTTCCATCTCTCTTGGGATCAGTTTCAGCCCCTCAGGAATGGCCATCGTTTCTCATTCTTTTCAGAGGAAAGAAAAACAGTGTTAAACCATGGCATCTCTCCTGGGCTCCAGCATCCTTTCCCCACTATGCCAAATGGGACAGGGCAGAAAACCTCTCCTGTCTCAGGGCAGGAACTATCTCTGAATCCCTGAGATTAGGGAAGAAGGAAGGAGGGATGGGATGGAGTGGGATCAGTACTAGCAGGGACCAGAACTAGAGGGAAAGAAGTGACATACTGGAACAGGGTGCCTGGGGAGAAATGTGGCTGGGGAAGACAGGGCTTCTCTAGGATTTGGGCTCCCTCCTCTCCAGCCACCCTGGCCCTTGCATACATCCACTGGGACTTAGAGGCAGCACTGACCAAGGCATCAGCCAGGAGGCCAGCCTAGCTGCACAGAGCATCTTCCCTGAGTACCCACAGGCCACAAGCAAGGGCCATCATCATGAGGACAGACTCACATACACAGAGGCTTCTGCTTGTGCTGCACTACAAACATCTGGAGATGTCAAACCTGAGGCTTGTCCCTGCTCAGTCACTATTCAGGACCAGGAGACACCCGCCACTCACCCAGGGAACTCACTCTTACACAGCCCTCTCCCTCCAAACTAAACCCCTTTGGCAAGAAGCCAGGCAGGTGAACAATGCACAAGATCACCTGAACAAGACTTGACTGAGGAAGGAAGGAAGGAACACACTTACTCTGAGTCTGGTGACAGCTCTGAAATGCTGTGGGAGGTGGCGGAGTGAGGTGTTGAGGGACACACTGCAGAGGGCGTTGAGGTCTGCATGGCAGAGAGGGTGGCGGTGGTCTGGGGGCCTGAAGGTGTGCTGGAAGATTGCACCGAGGACAGGATGGAAGAGTTAAAAGAAGCAAGGATGGAAGAAAGGATATCTAACTGTTCAGTGGAAGGATGTTGGCTGGGAATAGCCTCCAGGTTCTCCCTAGAAGGCTGTCTCCTTGACAGCGGTTCTAGGCTTTCCCTGGACAGCTGCCTCCGAGAGAGACTCCCCAGGTTGTCCTGCGAGGGCTGCCTGCTAGGCACTGTGTCCAGAGGCTCTCTGGAATTAGATCTTCTAGACAAAAAGTCCAGCTGCTCCCTTGAAGCTTGTCTAGCTGATGCTAGCAGGTCCCTTGAAGGCTGTTTTCTAGAAAGTAAATCCAATTGCTCTCGAGAAGTATCCCGACTTGGCAACATGTCTATTCGGTCTCTGGATACTTGCCTGCTTGGCAATGTGTTTAGCCACTCTCTAGAGACTTCTCTTACAGGCCCACAGTCTAGCTGCTCTCTTGACCCAAATCTGCAGGGTAATGTGTCAAGGCAGTCTCTGGAGCCCTGCCTCCGGGGCAGCGTGTTCCCATGATCTCTCTGACTGGGTCTAGTAGTGAGTAGATCCAAGTTTTCCCTAGATGCATGTCTGCTTGGGATACTTTCCAGGTGTTCAGTAGACCCATGCCTGCTGGGGATAGTATCCAGCTCCTCTCTGGACCCATGCAGACTGGGCACAGCTTCCAAGCACTCTCCTGAGTGGTGCCTGCTCAGCTGCTCCCGAGACATCTGTCTCCTCATCAGCATGTCCAGCTGCTCCCGGGACGAGTAGCGGCTGGCTGGCTGTGACAGACTGCCAGCCCCAGAGTAGATCCTGCCATAGGAGGCAGCAGGGACAGCCCTGTGACCCAGGGTGGATGTCTTGTACCACGTCAGCTCATTGGTCATTCTGCCAACGGACGGCAAGCCCTGGAGAGTTGGAGGGTACTGGAGGCGGTTCTTCAAAATCCCTGCACCGGACAGAAAGTGAAATCAAATATTTGCACAACAGCAAGAAGAGCAGGAAAACCAAGGAGATTAGCCATGCCAGCCCAAGGGCATGGCCACACAGATCGGATGCTGAGCTTTCAATGTCACGTCAACCTGAGACAGGCAAGGCCACCCTTGCCTGTTTGCTCCAAATTGTTACCTTTTCTCTGCCGTTGGGTCTGGGTGAGGGAGTTCTCATCCCCACTGGTCAAAGCCAGGTCTGGCTGATTATTGTTGGCCGCATCCTTATTGACATCAAATCCCAGCTTCCGCTCAGAGCCCCATTTCTGCAGGGAGCAGGGGTGAACCTCGCACTCGCCCAGAGCTGGCCAGTATGACATGAGGTCATTGCCATCCACATCTGATGAAGGACATAGCAAGCCAGAGAAGAGGGAGAGAAGATTTTCATGAGCCGCAACTGAGCCATCACAAGACATAGCCTGAGCCCAGGGAGCTGAGCTCATTTTTCTCCCTGCCAGAGCCCCAGGACTTGCCTTTGGGAGTGGTGTTGGCAGGGTTGGAGAGGAGGCGCTCGCTGTGTGCTGCCCGCTTGAGCTGGCGCTGGAAGCGGCCCCGCAGGCGCACGTTCTCCTCGCTCTCCGAGGATGGGATGGAGAGGCTGCGCTCCTCATCCAGAGACAGGTCACTGTCCGAGTCCGAGTCCTGGTCTGTAGGAACATGGTGTGTCAGGGAGACATTCGGAATGAAGGTGGGAGAAGTTCCTGCTGACAGCACCAGGAATGCAGAACCACCCCAGGCTGAACAACCCCACACTCATGAGAGTGCCTTACCCGTTGTTGTCCCTCCCTCAGCAGCATCCTGTGCCAGCTCCCCTGACCCTATCACCAGGTACCTGTGAGAGGAGGCCAGCTCCATCTCATTGCACCTTCCTGTAAGGCAGCTGCAAATAGCTTTAAAATCTCCTGTGCCTCCTCTTCCAGGCTGAGTAAACCCACATCCCTTGGCCTCTGCTTGCCTGTCCCACAGCCCAGCCACAGCTGGTCTAGCTCCAGTGAGTCAAATGTCTGTGTTGTACTGGAGAGCCCAGTGTCCCCAGAGATCCCACAGCTCTTGCTGACTCCCCCATTTCTATCCCTTGTGGACTGGCTATGCCCTGTGTGATCTGTCCAGGAGGAGGCTGTGCTAAATGACACAATAGCTGCCTCTCCTTCCTATCTACCATGTGTTTGGAAGTCACAGCTGAACACGGGGTGAAAGATGTCACCACACAGCCAGAGCCTGCACCAGGAAAAACTTCCCAAACCCAGGAACAGGACTGAGGCTTACCTCCCCCAGCATCACGGTGGAACATTGCCATGTCGATGTCCGTGGGGCCGGCGTGAGCCAACAGGCTGTGATCCAGGGCCGAGCCCTGACGCGCTGCCACGTTGTCTCTGAAAGAGAGGAGGCTCAAACTGTCAGTGGCAGGAGCCTCTGGCTCTGCCCAGGCACTGCTGACCCCCAGAAGCCTGGCTGCTCCCTACCTGAGGTAAGCTCTCTGGCTGGAGTGGGTGCGGGCAGAGCGCACGCTGCTCACCGAGGACACCGTGGAGGCCCCCAGGGTGATGCGGATGAGCCCGCTCTCCTCAAACAGTGCAGTGTTGTTGTAGGCATTGGGGCCCTAGGGAGCATGGAGAGGGCGTGTGCCCTGTTAAGCAGTTGCCATCCCCAGGGAAAGTGGGGATATCCCTGTCCCAGACATGCAGCCTGAGCCCAGAACCCTGGCTGTTCTGCTCTCGCCCACCTGTGTGCTCCTTGTGGCCTCCTCACTCTGCCCCTTCTTGCTGAGGCAGGCCAGCTTCCATGCCTCCCACACCTCCTCATTCAGTACACAGAACAGAACCAGCACTGCCAGGCCCTGTGGGGAGAGATGCCATGAGAGACAGCCCTTCACTGCCAGCTGACCTGCTTGCTCACAGTGCCAGCAGTGGGACAGTCCCTGGCTCCTCCAGAGTCCAGTGTGGCCACTGGACTGCAATGCACCAAAAACCCCCCAGTACTACTGAGAGCTAACACCCATAGTGGCCATGGATGAGGGAGGAATGGGTGAGGTGTCCACAAGTCTGGCAGTGGCCAAGGAGCAAATGGCAGGGTCCCCTGCAGCAACATCAGCCCCACTGGTGGGAGAAGGTTGACAGAGTGCTGCCATGGATCATATTTTGGGTGTCCAACACCTCCATCACATTCTCTTACTCTGCCCCCTCAGAACATGGAGGTGCCTTCCCTCCCTTGGATGTTACCTCTGAACCAAATGCCTTGCAGCCACCTCCTGCTCTGTGTGACTGGTCACCACAGGCACAGCAGCAAGGAGTGGCAGGAGTCACTCAGTGCCACAGAGGTGACAGCAGAAGAGACAGGGAGCTCAGTGAGACGTTGGGAGCTCAGCACAGGGCACCCACTCTCCACAGATGGCTGTGGAGACCACAGGGATGCTCTCGTGGGCTGACCCGTGCCCTCCCCAGCAGAGGCCAGGCAGTTACCTGGAGGCTGCAGAGGACAGTGTAGAAGTAGTGGAAAGCCAGGACACTGTTGTTGACAGCCAAGAGGCCAAAGAGCCAGGTAGTGCTAATAACTAGAAGCAGAACAAAGGAGCTCCGTAACGTCATGCTGGAGAGAGAGAGACAGACAGACAGGGACACAGACACACACCCAGAGGTTAGTGCGTACTGTTAATCTACAGCTTTGCTCACAGAGATCCAGAGGGGAAAGCTCCTGCACAGACCTCCCTGCTGTGCCCAGCACTGCAGGCACATCCCTGAGAGTGGCCCAGCTCCCCCTAACTCCCAGGCCTTCACTTCTGGATCACACATGGCAAACACAGGGGCCCAAATGACACAGGTCATTTCGAGCCACAGAGAGCTCAGCCATGCTCCAGGGCTGGCTCAGGAGGGAGTGGGGAAAGGTCTCAGGAGCATGTAGGAGAGGAAGAAGCAGGTGCTCATAGCTGACAAGGACTGAGTGCTGAATCCAACAGACACAAGAGGTGGCTGTGAGGGCAGGTAGTGAAAGGGGACCAGTTGGGAGACCAGTGTGGAGATGGGGATGTAGGAACAAGAAAGGATAAAGTTTAGGAAGGATTAATGTGGTGGCAGGTGTGGGAAAGGAGAGTGGCTGCAAGGCTGACACTGATGCACAGAAGAGCCCTCTATGATGGTAGAAGGGGGAAGATGGTCACTAAAAATGCTAGAAACCACTAAATGCCAGAGTTCTGCTGGGAGTTTGGCCACTAATACTCACAGAACTGATTTCTTCTTGGTCTCCTTTTGGCCTGGGGAACAGGACATCTTGGCCACAAGCAGGAACATGACCCCATTCATCTGAAAGTGTTGGCACTGATTAGAGGCTGTGCCAAGGGCTGGCTCTGACCTGACCTCCCCAGTGCAGACTCCAGGTTTGCCAGGCCCTGCAAACATCCCCTCCTTTCCCCTTCATGCCCGAGCCATGGTCTCCCCCAGGTTTGGCTAGAGTGAGGAGGGACAAAAAGAGGGCCTCTAACTGAGGGAGAGGGACACAGAGAATGGGGCAGGCACTGGGCAGCCAGGGAAGAGTGAGTGCCCATGGTGCAGAGAAGGGAGGCAGGAGAGGGTTGTGGGTGAAACAGGACAGGGTTTTACCACAATGACGACAGTAATGGGGCCTGCAAAGCTCCAGACCAGCTTATCATGAATGGAAATCCAGCAGAAGTCGGGGTTCCCGTAGCCCTCAGGATCCAGGCCAACGGCCAGCCCTGCAGGAGAAAGGGAGAGGGGAGGCCCAGAGCCAACAGCCTTGGACTTGCCCAAACCACATCTAATCCATGCCAATACTGTCAGCATGAAGGGGCTTTCTCCCTACCCCTTGCCCTGTGCATAGGCTTCCCCACCACAGGGGGAAGGAGTCAGCAAGACTCAGCAACAGGGACTTTATTTCCTTTTCCTCAGCAACAGGTCATCCAAGTATGCAGGCTTGGGAAACCAAGACACTTAAACTAGAAGACCTGAAGAGATGGGCTGAGAAATTCCTTCTCCTTAAGAGACAAGATGATATCCCTTGATGTGTGGTCCCCTGACCACCACAGCACTGCTCACCATGGCAAGCCTACCCTCAGCTCTCCACACCGGATGAGCTGGGCAAGACAAGGTGGTCAGGAGACTGCTGAGCAGCAGCATGGCTGGTGGGGGCATGGCTGCAGCAGAGGCAGCTCGTACCAGTGATGATGGCAGGCACTCCCCAGCCGATGGCGTAGTAGAAGCGCATGGCCCCGAAGTTGACGTTGCGGGCTTCGGTCTGCATGCGGTAGATGTGGAGGCCCTGGACGAAGAGCCAGGCAAAGGTGGACAGGAAGAAGCAGTGGAGGAGGATGGCAATCACAGTGCAGAGAAACTGGGGAGACAAAAGTAACAGAGATGGTTCCACTGTGCCACAGCTAATGGCATCATCCACAGCCCAGCCTCACACCCATGCGCGAGCTTGTTCAAGCCCACAGACCTGGTTCTCAGTGCGGTTGATACCCAGGAGAAAGAGCAGCTCAGAGAAGAAGAGGGTGACTGATATGTTGGAGTGGATGCCACGTGTGTTGGACTTAAGGCCTTTGAGGCAGGTCAGAAAGGAGAAGGTCAGTAGCAGAAACACCAAGGAGAGAGACACCAAGGAATAGGTGACAATTGCCAATGTCTCCAGATCACCTTCCAGTTGCTGCAGCAGCAGAGAACCAAAGGCAAATAGCAGTGTTAGGGCCAAACACAGGAAGCTTGCAGACTCTCAAACTGTATTTGTGTCCCACAAGGAACTTTTTGCCTGTGCCCAGGACATTTTCTGACTGTACTAGGACCCAGCTGCTAACAGTCCCCACTACCACCCACAGCCCCACAGGCTGAGGTTACCTCTCGGTGTGAGCTGTCCATCAAAACCCCAAAGGTGCCAAACTGGGAGCACTGGCAGTGGACATGGGTGGTGTTTCGGTACACAAGCTCGCAGTCCCTGGCTGTCCAGAAGCCAGAGGGGTTGGTCCTGCAGCCACCAAAAAGCAGAGTGCACTTAGGAGAGAAGACACACAGATGTGTGTGGGAGGCAGGAACCCCAGAGAAGAGGGGTGACTGACATGGCTCTTCTGCCAGCAAATACAACTGTGCTCCTAAAGCTGGAACACGGGAGACAGAGTGTGGATGTGTCACTGAGGGAAATGGGTTAGTGATGGACTTGGCAGTGCTGGGTTAGTGGTTGGACTCAGTGATTTTAAAGGTCTTTTCCAAATGAAATTATTTTATAGCCCTACTGTGCCCTCCCAAAAGGAACAAATCCCATGGGAGTGGGTGAAAACTTGCACAGGGAAACTTGGGGAATGAGGAGGTGTGTGGGGAAAGCAGCTCAAAGAGAGTGGCCCGGTCATGCTCAACTCACGGGTTGGAGTGGTTCCACTGGACACAGAGAGGTTTGCTCCTGTTAGCTGTCTCCAGCAGGTAAAATTCCAGCACAAGAGGGGTGTCCAGGGGTCCTTGCAGGAATGTGTGATTGCTGAACACAGACACACTCACAATGGGGGAGTTCATCACAGGATTCTTGGGGAGCCTGCAAAGAGCAACAGAGCTTTACCATCACTGTCACTGTGCATGGCAGCTGCAGAGCCCCAGAGACCTCTCAGGTGTCCTGCTCTGACATCTCAGAAGGAAGAGCTCTGCCCAGTCTACAGCATGGGCCTGGGAAATGTGGCACAGAGCAGCACCAAGGCTGGGAATCCAACCCTTGCCATTGCAAACACACCTGGCAACTGCCAGAGGGAAGAGAACAGAGTCCAGCCAGCCCCTCTGCACTGGTGCCTGTGGGGGCAAAGGGCAGGAGAGTGTACCTGACACTGCGGCGATCCACGTGGTAGCGCGCAGGCAGCAGGCCCCCAAGGGTGCGGTACATGATGAGGATGACCACAGTGAGAGCAGGCTCGGGCTCTGGCAGCGCCTGCCTCGGTGAGGAGCTCTCCACAGTGTAGTTCCCTTCACCCCCAGCCAGCGTGGGCACTGCTGTGGGGACAGCTGGGGCACACAAGGGGGTGGTGAGTGCACACACACACATACACACACACACATAAACACCCACACACACAAACACATCCAGGAGCCTTTGGATGTGGTGAAGTGTAAAGCTAAGGCCCTCAGGGTTGGCTCTTGGACCTCTGACAGAGCCATGTCTCAGTAGGGTATATGCAAACTAAATGGCTTCTAAAGGTCCATTGCAATCCAAACCCTTTTATGATTCTCCATCTTTCCTGCCGGCTGTTCCCACCCATGTTGTTTCTCGAGGGATGCTCGTGTGCTCACCTTCGGCTCTGGGAGGGCTCAGCACCGACAGGGGCAGCACCACGTGTGTGTGGGGGTCCCAGGCAGGCTGGCCCCGGAACAGGCTGCTGTGGTAGCGAGGGTAGCGCCGGCGGATGTGCGAGTGGTTCTCCATGCGATCGATGCTCAGCACTGCGGGGGAGCAAGGCAGTGAAAGCCAGCTCTAGGATGGACACCTGGACAGCAACTGCTCCAGAGCATCCCAGGATTCAAATCCTTGGCAAAGGGACCATACCAGCCACAGGTTGGGTTGGGGTTATGACCCCTATTCAGGCATGACACAAAATCTCAGTACCCACAGTGCTCCTTCTCAGCCTAGATCCTTGCTCTGCCGTAGTGCAGACTACTCCTGCCACCAAGGCCAGCTGCTTTTTCAGCAGGGACTGGAAAGTAACTGGGAGCAGACAGCACACTCCTGGCTCTGCTAGCTCTTGGAGGTCAGCTAGTCCAGGCAAGGATGGGACCAGCACATCTCTCACAAATGCCTCCCCATGTTGGAGAGAGCCATCAAGGACATTACCAGCACACTCCTTGAATGCAGGGAGATGAGAGGGAACAAGGCATGATGGAGGAGTGTCTCTGGCCCACCCCAGCCAGCTCCTACTCACTGATGTTGGGGGTGACGACGCCGACGGGGTTGAGGTAGGTGAGTTTCATGTTGCTGGCCAGCGTGCCCGAGTAGTCGTGCAGCTGCTCCATGAGGCTGGCGCTGCCGTGCTCCCCGTGCGGCAGCATGGCCCAGTGCTCCCGGTTCTCGGGCGCCAGCACAGAGCTGCCTGCTCGCAGCAGGTTCTGAATGGAGACATGGCAGGACAGAGGGTGAGCATGGCCTTTGGGCCTCCCCTGACCACCCCCAACTGCAGCACTGTGCTCTCTGCACAAGGGCTCTGGGGAGAGAGGTACTTTCTAATATGATGGGCCCTCATCCTCAATTCTCACCAACCAGTGACATCTTTCCTGCAGCCTTACCCTGAGGGACTGCCAGCAGCAGTAAGGCCTCCCTTTGCCTTTCCAGGCTGAGCAAACCCCATTCTCTGCCTCTCCCCAACCACTCTTTACTCCAGCCCTGACCACGCAGGCCTTGCTTCCCACACTGCAGGCAAGGACTGAGGAGCCCAGTGCTCCTGACAGGGTCCCACCCCATCCTCAATCCCCTCAGAAACACAGGGGGCTGCTAAGGGAAGCAGCAAGAGAAGCGCTGTGTGTGGGGAAGGACTGACCTCGTTGAAGTGGGCGTCCTGCGTGGCCGTCAGGCCGAAGCCGCGCTGCTGGCTCTCGAAGGCCATGAGGCGGGACAGCAGGCGGAAGGCAATGTGCACGTCGTTGCCAAAGTAGTGCTCCATGTGGTCTGTCACAGCCCGCAGCCGGTGCGCCAGCTTCTTGGCTTCAATTGTGTTCAGCTCTGTCTTGTTCTTCTCCAAGCCCTCTAGCTGTCAGAAGGGAGAAAAGAGAGGGTTAAGCAATACAGCAGGTTCCTTACCAGGAAGCTGGGATGCTGCAGGCCCTGCTGGACACAGGCTACTTTTGAAGCCACATGGACACTCACAATGGTGGTGACTAGAACAGGGAGAACATTTGGCAGACAACCAGCCTCCAGCAACACACCAGGGTCTGCACTGGCCTGGCTAAGCCAGTGACATACATGACAGAGGCCAAGGAGATGAAAGGACAGGGCCCTGGAAATACTTCCCTGGAAACTCTCCTGGCTTCAGTTTCAATTCAGCCTAGATGACATGGGAGTGTTGAATAATTTGCCTGGATATTTCAAAGGAATTTGCCTCTGACAAAATCAGTAGGCTACAGACATCTCATGGAGCAGACAACCCACCAGCTTCAAACCACTCAGCCCTGCTCAAGGTTATTTATTTTGCCCTCAAACACTCTGGCAGGACACAAGTAATTTCTGAGGGGGACACAGATTAAATGAAGCCATATGAACTTAAGCTCAGACCACTGCTTCCACAGGAGGGATTTGGGGGAAGGAAATGAGAAGAGAAAGGCACTGAGCACTGTGGCAGGGCCCTCTTGTACCCCAGGCACTCTTGTAGAGCTGAGTGCTTTGAATTCTGGCTGTGAGCCCTTGTTCAGAGGGCTCCTGCCCTGTCAGGGCTGCAGAGTTGAGAGGATTACCAGCACAGACAGCTCCTTGAAGGCAGGTGAAGTGCAGTTGAAGAGATCTGGCTCCAGCCAGCCCTTCTCCTCATCACAGTGTCTGATGGCTGCACCTAAAACAAGGAGGAAGGGCTTGTTGAAAATTCAGCACAGGAGACATGGCTGCCCTGCAGGGATCCTCTGCACCAGCTAATCCCAAAGAGTAGCACTGACAAGTGAGGGCCTGTAACACCCCAGGGCCATTATCATGCTTTGCACCAGTGCATTCTACCCTTGGTTTGTAATACTGCAGCAAGCTGCTGCCATCCTCTCCCTCCAGAAGCTGGGTGCCTATGTGTGTTTTGGGGCTGCATGCCAGGTGCCATCACACAGGATTGCAAAAAGGACTGACTTGGCAGGATCCAGGCTGGAAAAGCCTAGAGGGACATGACTATCTCCTTAGGCACATCCAACCCCAGCTACAGAAGCCCAAGCAGCTCTAGGCATGCCCCAGCTGACAGCCTGCAACACCTGCTGAGGTCCTGCTCCCTCTACAGGGCAAAGCCACCCCAGGAGCACAACACCCCGGCTATTGGACTGGAAAATCAGCCCCTGAGATGAGCCCCTCAGCCAAGGGGGATGGAGGAGTGGATGGTGGACCCAGTGTGGAGGATCCAGCAGTATGGGTTCAGTATCCAGCGCCAGTCCCCAGTCCCTGGTTGGAGCCCAAACACTTGTGTACTGCAAGAGAGTTTCTAAAACTGAATGGGATAAGATGTGAACCACCACCAAAAATGCTGCTAAAGCCAACATGGAGAAAAGTGTTCCCAGCTGAAACACTTGGAACACCACAAACACTTTGAGCAAGAGAAACCAGGCAACCAGTGTACCCAGCAGGACTGTGGACAGCATCAGGGCACAGGAGCCCACCCAGTGCCCATGGCTGGGAGAGAAAGCTTAGAGCAGACTCAGGCTGCTGCTCAGAAAAGCCCCAGGGACAAGCACACCCCCTTCTACCACCTCCAGCTCTTGGCATCCTCCCAGCCACCCTTCTCTGAGCTGCAGAAGCACAGGGACCAGTGTCATTGCAGCAGGGAGCAGGAAGAACAAGAAGTCTCCATACTGATGGCATTCCCCTTGCACAGAACAGATACTGACTCAGATGCAGATCTGGGCAGGATCTGACCCCCTGGTCCCTGTGCCTTCACTTGCCAGCCAGGCAGAAGGAACAGGACCTTGTGCTGTGCCTGCCCATCAGTTCCTGCTCCCATCCTACTATCCTCTACTTGAATAGCTTCCCCTTCTTCCACCCCATGGCCGTTCTTCCCTGGCCTCATCATCCACTGTTCACCATCAGCTCCTTCCCCGCCCAGCCTAAGCAAGCGAGAGCCATCCAGGAGAGCCAGCATCCATCCCAGCCAGGGAGCAGAGCACAGAGCTGCCCAGAGCCCCCACTGCAGGCTCAGCACAGAGGGTGGCAAGGGCTGCATGCAGCTGCAGCTGAGCTTGTGCTGGTTAGTGAGCTGGGAGCAGGGAACACTGTGCAAGAGCGGTGAGACCAGGCAAAGCATTGGGAAAGCCTTGGCAGCTCCAGAAGCAGTGGGGAAATCGCAGGGGTGTGCAGAGTGTCAGGCAGGAAGCAGGGAGGGAAAGCCATGTGGTGCAGCCCTTACAGCACAGGGAGAAGGAGATGGGAACAACCTTACCTGCACCCCTCAAGCCTGTGCACGGAGGGCGAGAGAACCGGGGAGAGAAGCGACAACAATTAGGAGCCAAACCTGCCTCCTCCAGGGCGAACGGCTGGGGAAGGACAGGGTTTGTATTGTCCCCTGGGGCTCGCACTGCCCTACGCTCCCACACACCCAGCTGACAGCTTTTCTGTCACTGACAACAGCTTTGCTTCCCTTGTAGGGATGGGGCTGGTGGAGCCACAGCAAGGCACTGCAGGTGCTATGCCAGGCCTGACCTCAGCCTCAAGCCTGGTGAACCCAAAAAGCAGCAGGAAGAAGATGGGGACCAAGACTGAGGGAAGAGCACAGCCCCATGGCTGGGTGATGGGTCTTACACTCCATAGCTTTTACCCAACCCCAGTCCTACGGCCAGCACCCTCTGCTCTCTGCTCTTCCCCAGGCTGTGGTATTTTCTCTTCCAACTTCCTTCTCCCAAACTTCCAGCCCAGCTGAACGTGACTGGGGTAGTGCAAGAACAGAATGATATTGCCAGGGCTGCCACAGGACAGCCAGGGTGGCCCCTCCCCTCTCCATCATATCCCCCACTCACCCAAGGAGCCTTTGGGACACAGCACTGCAGCCGAGAAGCCAAACTTGGTCTGGGGCCACCACACACCCGCCTTCAGGCTTTTGGGGCAGCCGTCATAGAGCACTGTGGAGACACACAGGTGACAGGGCCAGGCCACTGCCAGCAAGCCCCGAGGCAGCAGCTGCCCACACTGGTGTGCCCACACTGACCCTGGCAGCCGCTGGGCGTCACCTCGGCGAATGGGCTGTCACAGCTGTTGCACTGGCGGCCAATGACCCCGGGCCGGCAGTGGCACCGGCCAGACTCCCTGTCACAGGAGCGTGAGGTGGAGCCCACGGGGTAGCAGTCACAGGGCAGGCAGCTGTCACTGCCTCTGAGGCGGTAGTGGAAGTCCTGGCAAGAGATGGGGACAGTCACAGAGAGCACAATGGGACAGCAGCTGAGGCTGGCTGGGGAATCCCTGGAGCCAGAGAAGGCCATGGCTTTCCTGATTTTCAAACACCCCACTGCCCCCATCATCACCGTGCTGGGGCCAGGAAGGCTGTACAGAACAGCTGAACAGGGATCTAGCCCAGATTTGGACACACAAAGCTGGGCCTGGGCAACTGCCAGGCCTTTGTGGGGGGACAAGGAACAGCAACAAGAACAAGCAGGGTTTCAGGAAAGCCAGGGTCAGTTGGCACAGCTGCTCCTCACCTTGCAGTGGCACTGCCCGTTGGTTTTATTGCAGTCGGGGTCAAAGCCCTTGTTCACATCACAGTTACAGGGCCCACAGGTGGGGTTTCCCCACCAGCCCTTTGGACACTGCTGGTCTATCCTAGGGAGAGAAACAGCTTTGATATTGCAACAACCAAATTTCCCCAGCCTTGTTCTGCCACCAGTCCAGCTGCTCAGCAGCCCCAAGGAGGAAGGTGGCACTGAGAAGTTCCTGGTTACACATCCAGGATGAGAGGCCAGGACGGAGCCAGGCTCAAAGGCCATGGTCATGCCCTGTATCTCACCTGTGCTCGCAGTACTGCCCAAAGAAGTTCCCAGTGCACTCGCACACGTAGCCCAGGCGCGAGCCTGGCTTGCGACGGCACACCGACTTGTTCTTGCAGGGGTTGAGATGACACACATCCACACAGTCCCCTCCGTAGTACCCTGAGGTGTGGACAGAGACCACCAGGTAAAGCAAATACCTTCTCCCTGAGAGGTGCCAGCGTACCGAGGAGTGAATTCAGGGGGCTCAGGAGGGATTCTGCCCTCCACAAAAATTGGTGAGTGTCTGATGGATGTGACTTGCCCAAGGCATGGACAGGAGAGTGGTCACAGCAGGGAGAGGAAAACATAAGCAGGCATGAAGAGCAGAGGAGTGGCAGGATGCTGTAGGTCCTACCTGGCTGGCAAACACAGGAGTAGCTCTGCCACTCGTCCTTGCAGATGCTGTTGGCTGGGCAGGGGTTGGAGTCGCAGGGGCTCGGCACACTGCAGCCAGCCTCCACCCGCAGGGCATGGTTAGGCTTGGGCAGCACGATCCCAGTGACGCTGTCACCCAGCCGCACACCCTGCAGTGCAGGTGACAAACTCACAGTGAAGCTAGGACAGACACATGAGGCTCCAGTTCTGCCTTCCACAAACCCCAGCAGCAGCCACTCCCCATCCTCCCTATTTTGATACCCCGAGCACTGAATGCCCAGAGGGAGAGTGACACCAGCAGGATGGATGCTGGCAGCAGCTGCTAGACTTGTGTTTCCAACTTTCCACGTTAACTGATCTGCTGAAAAGGGAAGGCTCAGAGCAATGGACTCACCTGTATGCAGCCCCTCAGCCCATTCTGCACCTCGCCAGAGCCCAGGACTCCCCCCACATGCAGGTGTTTCACCTTCAGGCCATGCAGCTCATTTCCCACAACCACTGTGTCCTGCAGAAGGGAGCAACACGAAGCAATGGGCACCCGCCCTGTCCCAGGGGTGCAGAAGCACAGCTCCACTTGTGTTTGCCAAGCATCCCCCACAGTTCCTGTCCTGGTTCCAGGGTGTTCAGCAGCACCTACCTGGTAGAGCCCAAAGTCCAGGGTGAGGGTGATGACGTAGCGTGAGTCCCTCCCACTGTGGACATCCCGCAGCTCCAGCTGGAGGTCGTGCCATTTCCCATCACTGAGCTGCAGCTGGTCCAGGAGGAGGCTGGTGCTGCGCCCCGACCCCCTGCTCACCATGAAGGAGAGCAGGCCCCCAGCCAGCTGCAGAAAGGGAACAGCAATGCCAGCAGTGAGCAAAGACCTCATCAGCTCTGGCTGCTTCCAGCCTACCCTCCATCAAAGCATGGGGAGGGAAATCCACCCCTGCTAGATGCCTCTCCCCTCAACTACTCTCTGCTTGGGATGGAGGCAGCAGGGACAACAAGGTCCCCATGCTCTCCCAGGGCAGACAGCAGCAGAGGCTGGGCCATGGTGCTGTGGTTGAGGCCGTGGCCATACCTGGCAGAGCAGGGTGGTGTACTGGCCTGCATGGGCCTGCAGAAGCACCCCATCCTGCTGGCGTGTCCGAAACGCCAGCCCCAGGTACCACGGCACCGAGATCTTCACGTCTGCCTTGAAGTCCCAGGTCAGGACACTGTTGCCCTGAAAATAGTGGGCATGGTGCATGGCTGGAAAGGAAAATGGAGGTGAGGAGAAGGAAAGGGCACCTCACAGGGAACACTAGATGAAGGGACAACAGAGTTAGTTCCTCTCATATGGATCCATTACTCTGCTTCCACAGCAACACCAGCACAGCCTTGCACATATCAACCCTGCCAGTGCCCAGCAGTGCCCACTCACTCACCATGGCGGCAGTCTTTGCCCCCAAAGCCAACAGGACAGAGGCAGGAGTAGGTCCCCCAGCTGACAGAGCAGGTGCCACCATTCTTGCAGGGGCTGGAGTCACAGAACGTGTGCTTGGCATGACAACCTGGAGGTATCAAAGCCACGTGTATCAGCCTCAACCAGCTCACTGCCTTCCCCCAGCCCACATGGAAAGACACACTGTCTGCTGGCCTTTTCCCTGGCTGTCAGAGGGACAATGCCTGCTGCTCAGTGTCTCCACACAGACCCTGCCTACTCAGGAATGGGGGTTAAGGCTGTTGGTGCTCCTTACGCCAGAACAAAGATGCTGCATGATACTGGACTGATGATCTAGCACCTCCCATGTCAGCCAGCTCAACAGGCTCTGCACTTGGGATTGGGGACATTCCCAGAACATTAGCTGAGGTGGGCATTGGATCATTTAGAGTGGCCTGAAGGCCTTGTTCTCCAGTGAGAATCTGCACAGCTGTGGTGCTGTGATGCTGTCACAGCCCAGCAGGACTGCTGTGGAGAAGGAGAATCCATTCCCTGGGAAGGCTGGCAGGAGCAGAGGCACTGGTACCTGCAGTAGTTCCGTTGTTAGCAATGTAGGATGCCA